>NC_051309.1:133382090-134632090 GCF_015220235.1 Choloepus didactylus | reverse complement strand
TTTAAATTAGAAAAACAGGTAAAGCACCAAATAGGTGCTTGAATAAAGTTTAACAATTATTATTAATATTGCTCCAATTCTTCAGATACCTGGACTCAAGTTGGTTTTGGGAAAGGGTGAACACCAAATTGGCTTAGCCAAGGCTTCATCTACTAAAGGAATAAAAGCCTTAAAGGGGAGTTAGGAAACATGAACTTTAAGCTTGACTCTGCTAAAAACTAGAGCTATGACGACCAAATTCATCTTTCAACACAATTCTCTCATTTATAGGGTTATGCCTGGGGATTTGATTTATCATTCTAACCAAAGAACCAACATTGTTGGTTATTTAATAATGGTTTTCACTGCTCATTTTCACTTCAGAGTTGATCATCCTAGACCTTACTGAAAGGAATAATTTCTCACTCTTTTCCTGTCCCTAATATTCCTAACATGAACCCTGGCCATACACACAACTAAGATCCTGAGGCTATGGGGATAAAGTAAGGGAAGACTGAAGAGCATTCCAATTCTATGGTCACTTTCTTGAGGATGAAGAATTTGGCAGCTTTGTAATCACATGCTTCTGGAAGAAGCAAGTCCTTAAACTATGTTATCAATAAATAGCAGAGAGGATGGAGCCAGTTTTCATGTGGTGCCTAAGTTAAATAGAGAATGGGCTATTTTATTTCTAGGTTGATACATAGAAGAGGAAAATGAAAACATACCAAAAAGTGATAAACAGACTATTCTGTAACAACATGTGCTTCTATAACATCACTTATCTCCTCCATAACTGGTAAAGAGAACATGTCAGCATAATATAGTCATGATATTGGCCATAAATGATTTTTCTTAGACAAGGGGTATTGGAATAGAAAGAATAAGTTATACCTATCAGCAGGAAAGGAAAAAGTCTAAGCAGGGCTGCTGCACATATGGAGTCCTAAAAATGTTCAAATGTACCTGGAACTCCCTTCCCTGGAACCCTACCCTTGAAAGACTCTCAGCTTAAGGCAGGTTGCACTTCTTCCCGTGCTGAGTTCTACATCTAACTGCATTGTTTCAAACACCTCTGAGCCAATGTTTCCATTCTATTGTTTTTGTGTATTTTAAATACTTCCTGAGAGGGTCACCAGTCATGCTGCACTGCCTGTCTGGGTTGGCCAAGTTATTTCCAAAATTATTATTTTTATTAATATTCTGGTTACAAAGTTATATAAATTATGAGTGATCTGTGCTGTGGTTGTTTGAAGCTGTATTACCCCAGTAAAACATGTTCTTAAATCTAATCCATCCTGTGGGTGTAAACTCATTCCAAGTAGGACCTTTGATGAGGTTACTTCAGTTAAGGCGTGACCCATCTCAGTCAGGATGGGTCTTAATCCTATTACTGGAAGTCTTTATAAGAGAGTGAAATTGAGACAGAGTCACAGAAGCAAGAAGCTGAAATCAGTGAAACCTGGATGAGAAGAGAGAGACCAGGAGATACCACCATGTGCCTTGCCATGTGACAGAGGAGCCAAGGATCATTGGCAACCAGACTTTGGGAAGAAAGAATTGCCTTCATGATGCCTTGATTTGAACATTTTCCCAACCTCAAAACCATGAGAGAATAAATTCCCATTGTTTAACCTCACCCAATTCATGGTATTTGTTTAAGCGGCCTAGGAAACGAAAACATGTGCCAACCATATTTTTCCCTTAATTTCTGTAATTTTCAGTATATAAATTTATAGAATGTGAAGTCCAGGAATGCACATATCTTTATGCATTATAAAGAAATGTCTGTATCCCAAATGCAAATTAGTTTAAGGCACTGAAAGACTAATTTATCTTAGACTTTATTTTGAGTGGAAAAGTATAACTCTCCAAACATAATACAGCGTTTGAAGCTTGGGATAAAAACATATTTCCTGCTTAAGAAATTAAAATCTGATTTTGGAAAAGATGGAGTAAGTACACTCTATCCTTTCCCTTCCTGAGAAGATCTATATATCTTGCACAGGATGCATGGAGCAGCTATCTGAGGATGCTGAAAGGTAAATGGTAGCAGGCAGACTGAAGGAGACCAGAAACTGAGCCCCACAAAACTGGAGACGTGTTTACTATTTTTTGCTACTGTTATTATTTGGCCTAAACTCAAAGGCAGCCTATAACCCAGAAGAATGCACTAGACATGAACAGAAAGAGTTCCAAGACATGCCGTCTCTGGTCTGAGGAGCAGGAAAGCTGGACCATTTGAGTCAGAGAGAGTAGGGGAATTCCCTGTTGTTGTAGTTGTTTTTTTTCTTCTTTTTTTTTTCTCCTTTTCTCATGCTCCAGGCCCCAGGCCCCAGGCAAGCCACAGAGGTGGCAGGAGCACAGTGATGGAAGGTACCTAATACCCTGAGGGAGAGGAACTCTCTGAACAGAGGAGCTTTTTTCTTAAGACCATGGTGCAAATATATCCCAGCTGCATTTTTTTCTCTCTTTATCCTCTTCCTACTTGGTCCACGACAAGTTGCACCCTCAGGAAATATGTATAGCAAAGAAGGGAAACTTAAACCCCAAATTTCCTGCCAGAGGACCAGGAAAGGAAGCCCCAGGGAGCCTGAGTGTCAGGAAGATCATGGAGAATAAGGAGATCAAGAGAGCAATCCCATGTAGTTGTGTATGAATTCCTAGGCTTACCCTATCTGGGTCTGATCCTAATTAGCATACCTAAGACTTTAAGAATAAGCTAAGGGATAGCCCTCTGTCCATGTCACTGACTGGACAAACCTGGGAAATAATTCAATAAGCAAGGGGAAAGAGTGAAAAACACCAACTCTGAGACAACAGATTTTAGAATTATCAAAATCTTTAAAGGAATTATGCTTCAACAGGTAAGGGTGAACACTCTAAAGAGAAATGAAAAGACAGAAAGTTTCAGCAAAGAAATAGAAAACACAAAATGGAAATTTTAGAGCAGAAAACTATAACAACAAAAATATTTTACGGGATTAATAGTACAATGGAAATGACAGAGTGAAAAAAATCAAGGGGTATGAAAACACATCAAAAGAATTTATCAAATATGAAGAGAGAGAAAAGTATTAAAAAGAAATGAATAGAGTCATAGGTCCTGTGAGACAATGCCAAAAGTCTAAGATTCATGTCATCAGAGTTCCAGAAGGCGAGGTGTGAAACAGAAAAAAAAATATATTTAAAGAAATAAAGGTCACCTACAAAAAAATCACAGCTAAAATAATACGTAATGGTGAAAGACTGGATGCTTCTCCCCTAAGATAAGAAAGTGGATAAAAAAATCCGTTCTTGCCACTTCTATTCAACATTGTACTGAAGGTTCTAGCTAAGGCAATTATGAATGACTGGAAGGGAAGAAACGAAATTAGCTTTATTCACAGAAGAAATGATCTTGTGTATAGAAAATCCTAAGGACTCTAACAAAAAAACTATTAGAACTAATAACTCCACCCAATTTCTAAGATACAAGATCAATATACAAAAACTCACTTGTATTTCTGTATGCTAACAAAATATTCAAAAGTGAAATTAAGAAAACAACTCTACAGCTATCATTAAAAAGAATAAAAAAAAATTAACTAAAGGAATACATGATTTGTACACTGAAAACTACAAAACAAGGACTTGAAAGAAATTTCAACTGAAATTTTGAAAGAAATTAAACAAGAGTTAAAAATATGTTCATGGATTGGAAGGCTTAATATTGTTAATATGGCAATACTTCTCAAATTGATCTAAATTTAATGCAATCTCTTTTAAAATTCCAACAGAAATTGACAAGAACGTCTTAAAATTTATTTGGAAATTCAAGGGAGCCAGAAAAGCCAAAACAATCTTGGAAAAGAAGAACAAACTTGAAAAGACTCAAACTTCTAGATTTTAAAACTTACTACACCAAGCTACCCTAATTAACATCTGTGGCACTAGCCTAAAGGTAGACATATAGATCAATGGAACTGAATTGACAGTGCTGAAATAAGCCCTCACATTTATAGTTGATTATCAACAAGGGTGCAAGATCGTTCAATGGGGAAAGAATAGCCTTTTTCAACAAATGGTTCTGGGACAAGTGAATATCCACATGCAAAAGAATGAAGTTGTACTCATTCCTAACACAACACTTAAAAATTAATTCAAAATGGATCACAGACCTAAACGTAAGAGATAAAGCTGTAGAATCCTTAGAAGAAAATATAAGAATAAATCTTCATGAACTTGGGTTAACAAAGCCTACCCAAGAGAAATGAAAGTATACTTCGATATAAAAATGTAAAAACTTGTATAAGAATGTTCACGCCAGCATTATTCATAGTAGCCTCAAGATGGAAATAATCCAAATGTCCACCAACTAATAAATGGATAATGATATTTAATTGAAACATAACCAAATTATTTTCTGAAATAAATGCCTATCTAAAATGGTGAAAGGAAAGCTAATGTATAGATAGCTCATAGATTTTTTCAAGCTGGAAGACACTATTAGTTTATCTTCATTAAAGAGCTGGGGCAGCTGAGTCCAACCACACAGTCTGCCTAAGATCCCTGAGTGAGTTGGAGGCAGAGCTGGGTCTAGAACTAAGAGCTTTTTAAAAACAGCCAAGGGGCCAAATCTGTTTTTGTAGGGTACTGAAGCTAAGAATAGTTTCTACATTGTTAAGGGGTGGGTGGGGGGTGGGGGTGGGAGTGGGTGAAGAAAGGATAAGGCGCAAGAGAGCAAGGAGGAGGAAGAAATGCAACAGAGACCATATGGGGCCCACACAGCCTAAAACATTTACTATCTGGCCCTTAACAAAAGAGTCTGTTGACTCTTGTTTTAAAGAAAAAAGAGATACTGAGACCCAAGGACAAAAACAATACCAGCACACGCCAGTATGTCAGATTAATAATATCTGATTTTAAAGTTTAGTTAAAACTTCTTAATAAAGGGGTATTGAATGCAATATCCATTTCTTTTTCAAAACAATGAAATGTTTTAAAGTAAGCTAATTTCAGGTTTTAAACACCTATATTCTCAGCAATTTCTCTGACTGGAGAACCCTGGCAAGTGTGATTTACCACTTGTCTATAAGGCCCAAAGATATAAGAAAAAGAAATGAGAATTCTAGTATGAAGGCCAAAAATAAGAACTGACCTTGCCTAAGAGATATGCTATCCCTTCCTTGAAAAATAAATCATACTTTGGCCTATACTTATTAGAAACATTGGGGATCAGATTCAGCAGTGACTTAAGATTACTTCCTACTACAGAGCCAACCACAATTATTTTTTAAGCCAAATGTACTACCTATGAACCTCCGTGAATATGAAATTTGTCACCTGTCACCACAGTGACTAAAGAGGTTTTGAAAAAACTTCACTTTAGCTCCAAAATGTACCTATAAAATAGTCATATAAATGCTTATGCTACTAAGTTCCTTATTACCCTTTCCTTTCTTTTGGAATCACATGCTTAAAACACCTTACATCCTTTCTGATAAAATTCCTGTGGAAATAACTCTATTTCAAATTAATGATTTTAACAGAATATTCAATGCTATAAAGCACTAATTCCTATGGCAGTTGTAAGAGGGTGACATTTATTATGTGTGTGTGCATGAATGGAAAATTTTGTCAAATTCCACTCCTGATATAGAGATAAAATTCTACTTAAAAGTGTGTATTGGTTGATGTGCAGAGTTTACAAAAACCACATTCAGTTATTTAGATGAGAAAGGAAACTACATGCCCCCATCCTGTTCCTACTTTCAGACTGTTATCATTTGAAGGAAAAATCACCAAAGGTCGTTGTCCAGTTAGGTACAATAACATGAAAAAAAATTCCTCAAAAGATATTCACTCTTTTTGGTTTCTTACTGATATCTATAATCTTGGGCCCAGGGATTTAGAAAATATAAACCATATGTCTAGGAAAGAAAAACTGGCTTGTAGAGGGAGTTAAAATTGTGACTATCCATTAGTTTCCTCTATTTCATAAGCTCATAGGCAGATCGAACATCTTTCACTCATATTTTGGTATACAAGAGCTTCGGTATCTGGAATGATCTGTAGGGAGTTTGGGGTAACCTATTTGCAGGTATTGATAGACGCACAGGAGCATTAAAAATTATTCTGTGGAATTAAATCCTATTCTGAATACTTGCAGCAGTATTATTTTTCTGGTAGTCTTGATTGCAAATATAATATATCACCCATGTTATGGGTTTAAAAGGGATTGTTGCCTACCATTCTTAATACCATCTTATAGAAAAATGCAAATTTGGATAATTTGTATACAACCTAGTTTTGAGAACCCAGTTCCTTCTTAATCCTGTCTATATAAAACAAACATGGAATCTGTATATACTTTTAGGGATGAAACACAGAAATTTCAAGAGATAAAACTCAAAATTCTGAATGAATCAGTTCTATAGGAAACAATGGGAATCTACAATGCAGAGATTTTACAGCTTAGGTTTTAATGGAGTATTGTTCAAGAATGTGAATGGAGATATGTTTGTAAATTAGAATTCACTTTAGTTACTAACAGAATTGGAAGAAACCTGAGGATCTGTTATGGATCTACAGAGGTGGTGTAACAGAGTAATTATCCTTGAACATTAATTTCAGTGTTTTTAACACTTATGGAAAAAGCTGTGTATTTTCTCCTATGATGATAATGGAGGTTCAAGTAATTTTAGAGGTGATTAAACAGAATTTGGTAACATATGAACCATCATAGTGTATGTTTCCCCTTGCCTGACTATAAAATGACATAAATTAAGGGAAAGAATGCTTAAAAAAACAAGATCAAGAAGCTCATTCCAGAACAGTCAACGAAGAATAAGAACTAAGAGTAAAACATGACAGAGAAACATGGCACTCTTCATAGGAACATGAGCTAGCCTTGATAAAACATCTAAGTGGTCACTGGGTCCACTGTGGTTGAAACGCTGGAAAAGGCAAAGTTAAGCATAATGAGGACTCCAAGAGAGAGAGACCTACATGTTCACATACAGGAGTTGAGTAGAAAAGTGTAAATTTCAAAATTAAGTTTTTTTTCTTTCCCAAATTAAAGAATCTATGTTCTTAATACCTATAATGTTGCCTCTAAATATTTATTAAGGAAGCTGAAGTGAATTCAATCAACCCTAAGGCTTTTGCTTTCAAGGATTCACTGAAAGGGACCTGATTTGGGGGCTAGGGAAGTCTCTGCTCCTAAAAAAAAAAGCTCTTTTCTATAGTTAAAAGTAAATGATGGGCGGGGCAAGATGGCAGACTGGTGAGCTGTATGTTTTAGTTACTCCTCCAGGAAAGTAGGTAAAAAGCCAGGAACTGCGGGGACTGGACATCACAGAGCAATCTGTCTTTGGGCATACTTCATACAACACTCATGAAAACGTGGAACTGCTGAGATCAGCGAAATCTGTAAGTTTTTGCAGCCAGGGGACCCGCGCCCCTCCATGCCAGGCTCAGTCCCGGGGGAGGAGGGGCTGTCAGCTCCGGGAAGGAGAAGGGAGAATTGCAGTGGCTGCTCTTATCGGAAACTCATTCTACTGATTCAAACTCCAACCATAGATAGACTGAGACCAGACACCAGAGACTCTGAGAGCAGCCAGCCCAGCAGAGAGGAGACAGGCATAGAAAAAAAACAACACGAAAAACTCCAAAATAAAAGCAGAGGATTTTTGGAGTTCTGGTGAACACAGAAAGGGGAAGGGCGGAGATCAGGCCTTGAGGCGCATATGCAAATCCCGAAGCAAAGCTGATCTCTCTGCCCTGTGCACCTTTCCTTAATGGCCTGGTTGCTTTGTCTATTAGCATTTCAATAACCCATTAGATCTCTGAGGAGGGCCGTTTTTTTTTTTTTTTTTTTTTTTTAAATCCTTTTTGCTTTTTCTAAAACAATTACTCTAAGAAGCTCAATACAGAAAGCTTCAAAGAATTGAAATTTGGGCACGTCAAGTCAAGAGCAGAACTAAGAGAGCTCTGAGACAAAAGGCAATAATCCAGTGGCTGAGAAAATTCACTAAACAACACAACTTCCCAAGAAAAGGGGGGTGTCCGCTCACAGCCACCATCCTGGTGGACAGGAAACACTCCTGCCCATCGCCAGCCCCATAGCCCAGAGCTGCCCCAGACAACCCAGTGTGACGGAAGTGCTTCAAATAACAGGCACACACCACAAAACTGGGCGTGGACATTAGCCTTCCCTGCAACCTCAGCTGAATGTCCCAGAGCTGGGAAGGGGGAGCAGTGTGAATTAACAGAGCCCCATTCAGCCATCATTTGAGCAGACTGGGAGCCTCCCAACACAGCCCAGCAGCCCAGAACTGCCCTGGGGGGACGGCACTCACCTGTGACATAGCACAGTCATCCCTCAACAGAGGACCCGGGGTGCACAGCCTGGAAGAGGGGCCCACTTGCAAGTCTCAGGAGCCATACGCCAATACCAAAGACTTGTGGGTCAGTGGCAGAGACAAACTGTGGCAGGACTGAACTGAAGGATTAGACTATTGCAGCAGCTTTAAAACTCTAGGATCATCAGGGAGATTTGATTGTTAGGGCCACCCCCCCTCCCCGACTGCCCAGAAACACGCCCCACATACAGGGCAGGCAACACCAACTACACACGCAAGCTTGGTACACCAATTGGGCCCCACAAGACTCACTCCCCCACTCACCAAAAAGGCTAAGCAGGGGAGATCTGGCTTGTGGAGAACAGGTGGCTCGTGGACGCCACCTGCTGGTTAGTTAGAGAAAGTGTACTCCACGAAGCTGTAGATCTGATAAATTAGAGATAAGGACTTCAACTGGTCTACAAACCCTAAAAGAACCCTATCAAGTTCAGCAAATGCCACGAGGCCAAAAACAACAGAAAATTATAAAGCATATGAAAAAACCAGACGATATGGATAACCCAAGCCCAAGCACCCAAATAAAAAGACCAGAAGAGACACAGCACCTAGAGCAGCTACTCAAAGAACTAAAGATGAACAATGAGACCATAGTACGGGATATGAAGGAAATCAAGAAGACCCTAGAAGAGCATAAAGAAGAGATTGCAAGACTAAATAAAAAAATGGATGATCTTATGGAAATTAAAGAAACTGTTGACCAAATTAAAAAGATTCTGGACACTCATAGTACAAGACTAGAGGAAGCTGAACAACGAATCAGTGACCTGGAAGATGACAGAATGGAAAATGAAAGCATAAAAGAAAGAATGGGGAAAAAAATTGAAAAACTCGAAATGGACCTCAGGGATATGATAGATAATATGAAACGTCCGAATATAAGACTCATTGGTGTCCCAGAAGGGGAAGAAAAGGGTAAAGGTCTAGGAAGAGTATTCAAAGAAATTGTTGGGGAAAACTTCCCAAATCTTCTAAACAACATAAATACACAAATCATAAATGCTCAGCGAACTCCAAATAGAATAAATCCAAAAAAACCCACTCCGAGACATATACTGATCACACTGTCAAACATAGAAGAGAAGGAGCAAGTTCTGAAAGCAGCAAGAGAAAAGCAATTCACCACATACAAAGGAAACAGCATAAGACTAAGTAGTGACTACTCAGCAGCCACCATGGAGGCAAGAAGGCAGTGGCACGATATATTTAAAATTCTGAGTGAGAGGAATTTCCAGCCAAGAATACTTTATCCAGCAAAGCTCTCCTTCAAATTTGAGGGAGAGCTTAAATTTTTCACAGACAAAGAAATGCTGAGAGAATTTGCTAACAAGAGACCTGCCCTACTGGAGATACTAAAGGGAGCCCTACAGACAGAGAAACAAAGACAGGACAGAGAGACCTGGAGAAAGGTTCAGTACTAAAGAGATTCGGTATGGGTACAATAAAGGATATTAATAGAGAGAGGGAAAAATATGGCAAACATAATCCAAAGGATAAGATGGCCGATTCAAGAAATGCCTTCACGGTTTTAACGTTGAATGTAAATGGATTAAACTCCCCAATTAAAAGATATAGATTCGCAGAATGGATCAAAAAAAATGAACCATCAATATGTTGCATACAAGAGACTCATCTTAGACACAGGGACACAAAGCAACTGAAAGTGAAAGAATGGAAAAAAATATTTCATGCAAGCTACAGCCAAAAGAAAGCAGGTGTAGCAATATTAATCTCAGATAAAATAGACTTCAAATGCAGGGATGTTTTGAGAGACAAAGACGGCCACTACATACTAATAAAAGGGGCAATTCAGCAAGAAGAAATAACAATCGTAAATGTCTATGCACCCAATCAAGGTGCCACAAAATACATGAGAGAAACATTGGCAAAACTAAAGGAAGCAATTGATGTTTCCACAATAATTGTGGGAGACTTCAACACATCACTCTCTCCTATAGATAGATCAACCAGACAGAAGACCAATAAGGAAATTGAAAACCTAAACAATCTGATAAATGAATTAGATTTAACAGACATCTACAGGACATTACATCCCAAATCACCAGGATACACATACTTTTCTAGTGCTCACGGAACTTTCTCCAGAATAGATCATATGCTGGGACATAAAACAAGCCTCAATAAATTTAAAAAGATTGAAATTATTCAAAGCACATTCTCTGACCACAATGGAATACAATTAGAAGTCAATAACCATCAGAGACTTAGAAAATTCACAAATACCTGGAGGTTAAACAACACACTCCTAAACAATCAGTGGGTTAAAGAAGAAATAGCAAGAGAAATTGCTAAATATATAGAGACGAATGAAAATGAGAACACAACATACCAAAACCTATGGGATGCAGCAAAAGCAGTGCTAAGGGGGAAATTTATAGCACTAAACGCATATATTAAAAAGGAAGAAAGAGCCAAAATCAAAGAACTAATGGATCAACTGAAGAAGCTAGAAAATGAACAGCAAACCAATCCTAAACCAAGTACAAGAAAAGAAATAACAAGGATTAAAGCAGAAATAAATGACATAGAGAACAAAAAAACAATAGAAAGGATAAATATCACCAAAAGTTGGTTCTTTGAGAAGATCAACAAGATTGACAAGCCCCTAGCTAGACTGACAAAATCAAAAAGAGAGAAGACCCATATAAACAAAATAATGAATGAAAAAGGTGACATAACTGCAGATCCTGAAGAAATTAAAAAAATTATAAGAGGATATTATGAACAACTGTATGGCAACAAACTGGATAATGTAGAAGAAATGGACAATTTCCTGGAAACATATGAACAACCTAGACTGACCAGAGAAGAAATAGAAGACCTCAACCAACCCATCACAAGCAAAGAGATCCAATCAGTCATCAAAAATCTTCCCACAAATAAATGCCCAGGGCCAGATGGCTTCACAGGGGAATTCTACCAAACTTTCCAGAAAGAACTGACACCAATCTTACTCAAACTCTTTCAAAACATTGAAAAAAATGGAACACTACCTAACTCATTTTATGAAGCTAACATCAATCTAATACCAAAACCAGGCAAAGATGCTACAAAAAAGGAAAACTACCGGCCAATCTCCCTAATGAATATAGATGCAAAAATCCTCAACAAAATACTTGCAAATCGAATCCAAAGACACATTAAAAAAATCATACACCATGACCAAGTGGGGTTCATTCCAGGCATGAAAGGATGGTTCAACATAAGAAAAACAATCAATGTATTACAACACATTAAAAACTCGAAAGGGAAAAATCAATTGATCATCTCAATAGATGCTGAAAAAGCATTTGACAAAATCCAACATCCCTTTTTGATAAAAACACTTCAAAAGGTAGGAATTGAAGGAAACTTCCTCAACATGATAAAGAGCATATATGAAAAACCCACAGCCAGCATAGTACTCAATGGTGAGAGACTGAAAGCCTTCCCTCTAAGATCAGGAACAAGACAAGGATGCCCGCTGTCACCACTGTTATTCAACATTGTGCTGGAAGTGCTAGCCAGGGCAATCCGGCAAGACAAAGAAATAAAAGGCATCCAAATTGGAAAAGAAGAAGTAAAACTGTCATTGTTTGCAGATGATATGATCTTATATCTAGAAAACCCCGAGAAATCGACGATACAGCTACTAGAGCTAATAAACAAATTTAGCAAAGTAGCGGGATACACGGTTAATGCACATAAGTCAGTAATGTTTCTATATGCTAGAAATGAACAAACTGAAGAGACACTCAAGAAAAAGATACCATTTTCAATAGCAACTAAAAAAATCAAGTACCTAGGAATAAACTTAACCAAAGATGTAAAAGACCTATACAAAGAAAACTACATAACTCTACTAAAAGAAATAGAAGGGGACCTTAAAAGATGGAAAAATATTCCATGTTCATGGATAGGAAGGCTAAATGTCATTAAGATGTCAATTCTACCCAAACTCATCTACAGATTCAATGCAATCCCAATCAAAATTCCAACAACCTACTCTGCAGACTTGGAAAAGCTAGTTATCAAATTTATTTGGAAAGGGAAGATGCCTCGAATCGCTAAAGACACTCTAAAAAAGAAAAACGAAGTGGGAGGACTTACACTCCCTGACTTTGAAGCTTATTATAAAGCCACAGTTGCCAAAACAGCATGGTACTGGCACAAAGATAGACATATAGATCAATGGAATCGAATTGAGAATTCAGAGATAGACCCTCAGATCTATGGCCGACTGATCTTTGATAAGGCCCCCAAAGTCACCGAACTGAGCCATAATGGTCTTTTCAACAAATGGGGCTGGGAGAGTTGGATATCCATATCCAAAAGAATGAAAGAGGACCCCTACCTCACCCCCTACACAAAAATTAACTCAAAATGGACCAAAGATCTCAATATAAAAGAAAGTACCATAAAACTCCTAGAAGATAATGTAGGAAAACATCTTCAAGACCTTGTATTAGGAGGCCACTTCCTAGACTTTACACCCAAAGCACAAGCAACAAAAGAGAAAATAGATAAATGGGAACTCCTCAAGCTTAGAAGTTTCTGCACCTCAAAGGAATTTCTCAAAAAGGTAAAGAGGCAGCCAACTCAATGGGAAAAAATTTTTGGAAACCATGTATCTGACAAAAGACTGATATCTTGCATATACAAAGAAATCCTACAACTCAATGACAATAGTACAGACAGCCCAATTATAAAATGGGCAAAAGATATGAAAAGACAGTTCTCTGAAGAGGAAATACAAATGGCCAAGAAACACATGAAAAAATGTTCAGCTTCACTAGCTATTAGAGAGATGCAAATTAAGACCACAATGAGATACCATCTAACACCGGTTAGAATGACTGCCATTAAACAAACAGGAAACTACAAATGCTGGAGGGGATGTGGAGAAATTGGAACTCTTATTCATTGTTGGTGGGACTGTATAATGGTTCAGCCACTCTGGAAGTCAGTCTGGCAGTTCCTTAGAAAACTAGATATAGAGCTACCATTCGATCCAGCGATTGCACTTCTCGGTATATACCCGGAAGATCGGAAAGCAGTGACACGAACAGATATCTGCACGCCAATGTTCATAGCAGCATTATTCACAATTGCCAAGAGATGGAAACAACCCAAATGTCCTTCAACAGATGAGTGGATAAATAAAATGTGGTATATACACACGATGGAATACTACGCGGCAGTAAGAAGGAACGATCTGGTGAAACATATGACAACATGGATGAACCTTGAAGACATAATGCTGAGCGAAATAAGCCAGGCACAAAAAGAGAAATATTATATGCTACCACTAATGTGAACTTTGAAAAATGTAAAACAAATGGTTTATAATGTAGAATGTAGGGGAACTAGCAGTAGAGAGCAATTAAGGAAGGGGGAACAATAATCCAAAAAGAACAGATAAGCTATTTAACGTTCTGGGGATGCCCAGAAATGACTATGGTCTGTTAATTTCTGATGGATGTAGTAGGAACAAGTTCACTGAAATGTTGCTATATTATGTAACTTTCTTGGGGTAAAGTAGGAACATGTTGGAAGTTAAGCAGTTATCTTAGGTTAGTTGTCTTTTTCTTACTCCCTTGTTATGGTCTCTTTGAAATGTTCTTTTATTGTATGTTTGTTTTCTTTTTAACTTTTTTTTTCATACAGTTGATTTAAAAAAGAAGGGAAAGTTAAAAAAAAAAAAAAAGAAAAAAGACAAACAAGGAACAAAAAAAAAAAGATGTAGTGCCCCCTTGAGGAGCCTGTGGAGAATGCAGGGGTATTCGCCTACCCCACCTCCATGGTTGCTAACATGACCACATACATAGGGGACTGGTGGTTTGATGGGTTGAGCCCTGTACCATAAGTTTTACCCTTGGGAAGACGGTTGCTGCAAAGGAGAGGCTAGGCCTCCCTGTATTTGTGCCTAAGAGTCTCCTCCTGAATGCCTCTTTGTTGCTCAGATGTGGCCCTGTCTCTCTGGCTAAGCCAACTTGAAAGGTGAAATCACTGCCCTCCCCCCTACGTGGGATCAGACACCCAGGGAAGTGAATCTCCCTGGCAACGTGGAATATGACTCCCGGGGAGGAATGTAGACCCGGCATCGTGGGATGGAGAACATCTTCTTGACCAAAAGGGGGATGTGAAAGGAAATGAAATAAGCTTCAGTGGCAGAGAGATTCCAAAACGAGCCGAGAGATCACTCTGGTGGGCACTCTTACGCACACTTTAGACAACCTTTTTTAGGTTCTAAAGAATTGGGGTAGCTGGTGGTGGATACCTGAAACTATTAAACTACAACCCAGAACCCATGAATCTCGAAGACAGTTGTATAAAAATGTAGCTTATGAGGGGCGACAGTGGGATTGGGAATGCCATAAGGACCAAACTCCACTTTGTCTAGTTTATGGATGGATGTGTAGAAAAGTAGGGGAAGCAAACAAACAGACAAAGGTACCCAGTGTTCTTTTTTACTTCAATTGCTCTTTTTCACTCTAATTATTATTCTTGTTATTTTTGTGTGTGTGCTAATGAAGGTGTCAGGGATTGATTTAGGTGATGAATGTACAACTATGTAATGGTACTGTAAACAATCGAAAGTACAATTTGTTTTGTATGACTGCGTGGTATGTGAATATATCTCAATAAAATGATGATAAAAAAAAAAAGATAATGCAGTGGCAATGATATAAACATACAAATTGTAAAAATATAACTTGTACGGTGTCATGATTTTAAATAGTACAATAAACAATAATACTTTATTGATGTGCTGGCTTGATTATAGGATTTTTCTGGCTTGCTTTTCTGCAAATTCACTTATCAGGTCATCAAAATTTATATGTTTAGCCACTTTATTTTTAGGTGATTTAACTGGAAGCAACATCAGTTATTCTTGGCAGATGCAAGATCACAGATAATTTTCAATCATTGTTCATTTTGAGAAGGAACTTTCTGCTGATGTAACTGTTACTGGAGCTGTTAAGAATATTTTGTAGATTGTGATTACATTGGAATACATTTCTGATTAATTATTTTAATATAAACTTTAGTACTGCTGGAACTGGTGATTCTTGCAGATCAATTATTCTAAAAAAGATTTAACTCTCCATACAAATCAGTTTTGTGTAAGTCTAAATTTAATTTTAAATGTAAATTTGAACCCAAAGTGGCTTCATGATGTGTCTATTATTCAAAACTTCCATTTATGCATTTGATTGTTGTACCTCCAAATTAAAAAAAAGTAATTTATAAAAAAAAAAAAAAAAAAAAAAAGTAAATGATGACATAATACCATGATTACAGACACTAATTTTAAGGTTTGTGAAGAAATCTTTTACCTAGGATGTAATAAAATAGTTTTCTCTAAAGCTAATATAAGTTTTGGATTATGTTTTTTGTTTTTTGTTGTTCTTACTTTCAAATCTTCTGAGTATGTTTCAAGTTAAGACAAGTTCCCACATGAAATATTAATGTTCTCATTTTACACTGGTAGGCATGTTTTATTTCAACAAGCATCAACATGCTATCATTACAGTAGCTCAGTCCTGCTGGGGGAAATGAAAGAGATTTAGGAAAAGCTTAAAGAAGGTATCCCTAGGCTCACATCTCCCATAAGGCAACAACAGTAAACGCAAATAAGAGGCTAGGCCTTAGGCTCCAGCACTTTCCCTCACCATTTCTATGCCCATGTGTATACTGGTATTTGGACTTCAGCTGCTGAAAACTGAATTATATTAAACTGCATTAAAGAATAAGAGTTCACACAAGGCTCTTCTAATTTAATATTTCCTTTTATGTACACTATTGGTCTCTTCCCTCCAGCCCCAATCCCATCCCCACTAGAGATGAAAACCCTTATACATTTCGTAAAGGAATTAATCTTCAAGTAATACATACTATTGCTTTATATATATGTTTAATTTACATAAATAAGATAATGCTATAGATCTCATCTCAGCCCTTTAAAAAATCAATACAGTGTACTATGTTTTTAAAGATCTATTCATGTTGTTGTATGTACTTAGAAAAGCAGTCCCTGGACATCTGGGAGCTGGCCTGGTATTATCAGCTAGGCCTTTGTGTTTTTACAAGCTGGACTGACACTCACAGTGAGATCTTGATATTCTGTTAAACACAAAAAATTGCAAAGAAATTGATACCAGACAAGACAACTCTATGACCATGATGGATCAAGACAAAACCAAACAAACAAAAAACAAGATCACTACATAATCATGTTTAAAAACAGATAAAATGTGAACATTGTTCAAGCCATAAAAAATGACTAAACATCCCCTATCCTCCTAAAAACAATGAGTGTTACTTCTTTACCAATTACAGCTGTAGCCTCAGTCTACCCTTTCCTCATTATAGGTAAGATTTAGTTAATCAGAGAATCGCTGCTTCCTGACAGCATCTTGAGAGCCCCACTCTCTTAAACCCTCCCTCAACCTAATACAAACTCTAATTTTATAAGCCCCTTCTAGCATCCTCTTACTGAGATGCTCCACAGTTCCCCAAGGTGTGCATTATCCCCTCTCTGCAATGAGTAACGAACCCAGCTTGTTAACTATAGGTGTGTCCTTGGGGGGCTTTGGCTGGGGGACAATGCCAGTACATTTAGTTTATTGCTTCCGACTGCTAAAGGGTGTTCCATAGGATCCATCCCATTTTACTTAACCATTGTCCTAGTTATGGATACTTAATATTTTTCCATCTGTACACTACCAGAAACAATTCTGTGATAAACATCCTGGAACATACTTCCATATAGTCCTGAGCTGGTGTTTTTTTTTTTTTGTAATCTGTACATAGAAATGGGGGATAAATTACACACATACTTGTACTAAAATAAAATTCAGGGAGAACCTAAGATGGCGGCTAGGAGAGACAGGGCCAAAAAACACCTCCTTGAAAATACTAGATGAAAGCCAGAAAGTGACCCAGAACACCAGTTCCAGTAATGTACCAGCTGGGCAGGGTCTGCTAAATCCACAGGGACAGTGCACTTGGTGAAACTGGGAGTCTGCATTCTGAAATGACTGAGTAAGTCTGCTCAATGTCTGGCAGCCATGCTGCGGTGTGGGGAAACTGTGGGTTGGCGTTTGGAGGCGGACTAGTACTTTTTAAAAAAAAAACCCCAAAGTGGCTGCAGATATGGCCGAGAGAACCGCACAGTGAAGCACAACAGGAACGGGCTGTGTCAGTGCCTCAATATCTGGCGTGGAAGATAGCCTTTCGCACACCCGCTGCTAAATGTCTTGGAGTGAGGAAGGCAGAGGTGAGGCAAAAGGGGAAAAAAACCACGCCCCTTGCAGCCATCTTCCCGGTGGGCTGGGAAAGCTCCTCCCTGGCGCCGGAGCCACAGCCCAGAACCATGCCAAGAAACCCAGTGTGACGGGGGGTGTTTCCAGCAGCACGCACACACACCAGTGTGTTGGACATGGACAATAGCCTTTCGTGCACCCACAACTAATTGTCCCAGAGCTGGGAAGGCAGAGCTGTGTGAAAAGGGGGAAATTGGCATGCCCCATTCAGCCATCATTACAGCAGACTGGCAATGCCCCTACACAGCCTGGCGGCCCAGAACTTCCCTTCAGGGATGGTGCGCACTTGTGACGTAGCACAACCTTCCCCCAGCAGAGGCCCTGGAAGGGCACGGCTTGGAAGAGGGAACAACTCGGAAATTCCAGGGACCATACGCCAATACCAAGGACTTGTGGGTCAGTGGCAGAGACAATCTGTGGTGAGATTGAAATGAAGGTTTAGACTCTTGCAACAGCCTTAAATCTCCTGGAACACCTGGGACATTTGATTATTAAAGCTGCCCTCCCTCCCTATCTGCTCAGACACATGCCCCACATTCAGGGCAGACAGCACCAACAACACACACAAACTTGGTGCACCAATTGGATCCCACAAGAATCAGACCCCCACACACCACAAAGATAAAGTTGGGGAGAACTGACTTGAGGAGAATAGGTGACTTGCGATGCCATCTGCTGGTTAGTTAAGAGAAAGTGTACACTACCAAGCTGCAGATCTGACAAATAAGAGATTTGTCTTTGAATAATCCTACATATCCTAAAAGAACCCTATCAAGTAAAGCAAATGCCAAGAGGCCAAAAACAACAGAAAATTTTAAAGCATATAATAAAACCAGACGATATGGAGAACCCAAACCCAAACACCCAAATGAAAAGATCAGAAGAGACACAGTACTTGGAGCAATTAATCAAAGAACTAAAGACAAACAATGAGAGCATGGCACAAGATATAAAGGACATGAAGAAGACCACAGAAGAGCATAAAGAAGAAACTGCAAGAGTAAATAAAAAAATAGATGATCTTATGGAAATAAAAGAAACTGTTGACCTAATTAAAAAGATTCTGGATACTCATAGTACAAGACTAGTGGAAGCTGATCAACGAATCAGTGACCTCGAGGACCACAGAATGGAAAATGAAAGAACAAAAGAAAGAATGGGGAAAAAATCGAAAAAATAGAAATGGATATCAGGGATATGATAGATAAAATAAAACATCCAAATATAAGACTCATTCATGTCCCAGAAGGGGAAGAGAAGGGTAAAGGTCTAGAAAGAGTAGTCAAAGAAATTGTTGGGGAAAACTTCCCAAACCTTCTATACAATATAAATACACAAAGCATAAATGCCCAGTGAACTCCAAATAGAATAAATCCAAATAAACCCACTCTGAGACATATTCTGATCAGACTGTCAAATACTGAAGACAAGGAGCAAGTTCTGAAAGCAGCAAGAGAAAAGCAATTCACCACTTACAAAGGAAACAACATAAGACTAAGTAGTGACTACTCAGCAGCCACCATGGAGGCGAGAAGGCAGTGGCATGACATATTTAAAATTCTGAGAGAGAAAAATTTCCAACCAAGAATACTTTATCCAGCAAAGCTCTCCTTCAAATTTGAGGGAGAGCTTAAATTTTTCACAGGCCAACAAATGCTGAGAGATTTTGCTAATCCTGCCCTACTTCAGATACTAAAGAGAGCCCTACAGACAGAGAAACAAAGAAAGGAGAGAGAGATATGGAGAAAGGTTCAGTACTAAAGAGAGTCAATATTGGTTCAATAAAAGACATTAAGAGAGAGAGGGGAAAAATATATATGACAAACATAAACCAAAGGATAGGATGGCTGATTCAAGAAATGCCTTCACAGTAATAACATTGAATGTAAATGAGTTAAACTCCCCAGTTAAAAGATACAGATTGGCAGAATGGATAAAGAAATGTGAACCATCAATATGCTGCATACAAGAGACTCATCTTAGACACAGAGACACAAAAAAAATTGAAATTGAAAGGATGGAAAAAATATTTCATGCAAACTACAGCCAAAAGAAAGCAGGAGTAGCAATATTAATCTCAGATAAAATAGACTTCAAATGCAAGGATATTAGGAGAGGCAAAGAAGGCCACTACATACTAATAAAAGGGGCAATTCAACAAGAAGAAATAACAATCATAAATGTTTATGCACCCAATCATGGTGCCACAAAATACTTGAGACAAACACTGGCAAAACTAAAGGAAGCAATGAATGTTTCCACAATAATTGTGGGAGACTTCAACACATCACTCTCTCCTATACATAGATCAACCAGACAGAAGACCAATAAGGAAACTGAAAACCTAAACAGTCTGATAAATGAATTGGATTTAACAGATATATATAGAACATCACAACCCAAATCACCAGGATACACATTCTTCTCTAGTGATCATGGAACTTTCTCCAGAATAGACCACATGCTGGGACATAAAACAAGCCTCAATAAATTTAAAAAATTGAAATTATTCAAAGCACATTCTCTGACCACAATGGAATACAATTAGAAGTCAATAATCATCAGGGTCTTAGAAAATTCACAAACACCTGGAGGTTAAACAACACACTCCTAAAATAAATGGTTTATAATGTAGAATGTAGGGGAACTAGCAATAGAGAGCAATTAACGAAGGGGGAACGATAACCCAATAAGAAAAGGCAAGCTATTGTGGGTAAATTTAACATTTTGGGAATGCCCAGGAATGACTATGGTTTGTTAATTTCTGATGGGTGTGGCAGGAACAAGTTCACAGAAATGTTGCTATATTAGGTTATTTTCTTGGGGTAGAGTAGGAACATGTTGGAATAAAGTAGTTACTTTAGGTTAGTTGTCTTTTTCTTATTTCCTTGTTATGGTTTGTTTGAAATGTTTTTTTTATTGTACATCTTTTTTTAAAAAAATTTTTTTTTGATATAGGTAATTAAAAAAAGAGTTAATTAAGAGTTAATGACAATCAATGCAATATATGATACTGGAGTGGATCTAAGAATGGAGGAGAAAAGCTCAAAGGGGGCATAAGGAAAAAGTGGAACAGAATTTAAGCTTTATATCCATATTAATTTTCTTGAATTAACTGCAGTTAAGTTAGTGACATAAGTGAATATCCTTGCTAGTAGGAAATGTACATGGAAGTGTTATGAGTTCAAAGAGTATGATATATGCAACCTGCTCTCAAATGTTTAGAGGATGATAAATGGCAGATAGATAATTGATAGAAAGATAACAGATATAGTTGAAAGAAAGAGGGGGGGGGAGGGAGAGAGGAAGGAAGGAAGGAAGGAGAAAGAAAGGTACTGCAAAGGTAGCAAAATGTAAAATTGGTAGATACGGATACCTGGGGGTAGGGGGGTGTTGGAGTTCCCTGTATGGGGTTTGTATTGTATTTGCAACTGTCCTATATGTTTGAAATTATTTCAAAATAAAAATTAAAAAACAAAACAAACAAAAATAAATAAATAAATAAATAAAATTCAGGAGGCCATTAGACTGGGGTGACTGGCCTTGGCTAACCCCTGACCCACAAACCCAAGTAGCCAGATACAAACTTGAGAAAAGGCTGTCTTTCTGGAAAAGGCCTGCTGTACCAAAAAAATAAATAAATTAAAAAAAAAATGGAAACGTAATACCAGCCAATCAAAAACAGACACCTTAAGAAGATAGCTTTCCACTGGAAACAGCTCAAATAAGGCAAAACAGCTTAGCTATCCAATCAAAGTATTTCCTTCCTTGCTTCCACATTTGCCTTATATAAGTTCCTTAACACTTTCTGTTTGGTGCTGCCCTCTTTGTAAATCGTTTGTTGACCAAATTAACTTTGATAAAAATTTTACATTTCCTCAGTTTACCTTTTACACTCCCCTTTACTAAGGACTGTGAGATTGCTCTTCAGATTGGCTTGTCATTCTGTTTTCCACTCGCAGTGCATAGGTGACTTGGTTACCCCAAATCCTCACTCACATTTTGATTTACCAACTGGTTTCCTTTTTCTTTTTCTTACCAAATAGATGGGTATGAAATGGCATGTTATTGTGGTTTTAATAAGCATTTCTGTAATTACTCCTAAGGTTGAACATATCTTCATATACTTGGCCATTCGGGAGTCTTATTCCATGAAATTATCTAGCATAGCCTCTGCATATATATATATATTGGTTTCCTCTTCTTGTTCTTGTTGACTTGCAAGCATTCCTCATAGTGTCTACATATTTATCTCTCAGCTTTTCATGTTGATGATATATGCTTCCAATCTATCACTATACTGTTTATTTTGTTTATAATTCCTTGAACAGAAATCTGTAGTTTTTATATTATAAAGCTATCAATTTATCCTTGAAAAGTTTGTGCTTTGTGAACAGTACTTAAGAAGTTCTTCCTCATAAAGATATTCTCTGACATTTTCTTTTATTAGCTCTATAGTTTTCCCTTCTCCTTTTGGATCTTTGCTCTATTTGGAGTTCACATAATACATGTCATGAAGCAGGGGCCCAACTTCATTTTTCATTTAGCAAATCAGTTTTCCTAAGGGACATACCTCTTCTCCACCAATCTATGATATCTCTATCACATACTGCCAGTCTGTTTTTGAGCTCTCCTGCTTCATTAGTTTGCTCGTCAATTTCTGTACCAGTTCCATACTATTTTTTTAATGTGAATTAAAATCTAGTTGAAAAATCATTCCTCTTCCTGTTATTCAAAACAGACTTAGCAATTTGTGGCATCTCTGTCCTTCATCTGAATCAGTTTGCTAAGTTCCTAAAAAAATGCTATCATAATTTTAATTGGAATTGCATTTGCTAAGAAATTGGCATGTATGTTGTTACACTTCCTACCCATGAATATGTTATACCTCTTCATTTATTCAAGTCTTCATTTATGTCTTTTAATTGAGTTTTGCTATTTGTTCCATAAAGTTATTATGCATTTTTGTTAGGTTAATGCCTTAATGTATTAGAATTTTTGTAAATATTGTAAATTGTGAATGTAGTACTGCTGATGTAGAAAAGCAAAACTATTAAGTTTTGGAAGTATGTAACTTGTTTTTTCTAGTTCTAATATTTTGCTGACAATCATTTGCCCATGTAGACATCATATATTCTCAAAATAAGGACAGTTTTATCTCATGTATTTTTCTTTCTCCCCAACTCCCCTTTCCCACTGTCCATCTTTAACTCATCTTTAGTTCACTTCTATTTATTATTGTATTGGCTAGATCTAAGTCAAGAATAGCAGTGTTAGCAGTCATATCTGTCTTGCTGTTTTGTTTAAATTTTACCTTTAATAGCTGTTGTAGGTTTTTAATATATAAGCTTTATCAAATTAGTAAAGTTTCCTTTTATTCCTTGCTTTCTGAACTTTTAATCATATACTGGAGTAAAGTTTTACCAAAAGCTTATGAAGCATTCATTTATTTAATTATGTGGTTTTTCACCTATAGTACATTAAGATACTGTATTTCATTGATTTTTTTATTAAAACATCCTTGCCCTCCAAAGATAAATACTATGTTAAAAAAATTGCTGTTGGATTTAGTTAGCTAATTTCATTTAGAATTCCCACATTTGTGATTATAAGTGAGATAGATCTAAAATTTTGTTTTCTTGTACTGTACTTTGCTGGGTAGCCCCCCCCCCCTTTATTTTATTATTATTTTTTAAGAACATCTGCATGGGATAGAACTATCATCCCTTGAAGTTTGGTAGAAGTGTACTGTAAAACACATGGGCATGGGAGTATGTGTGATTGTTTATTTGGATGTTCATGTGCAGAGTTTAGGGAGCACTTTATCAAATTCATTTCTTAGTCTATCTAAGCTTTCTTCTTTTTCACAGTACTTACTTTCCATTTTTAGTCCAGAAAGGTATTAATCACAAAGAAGTTTTTGATACCCCAGATCTGAGTACAAATGACTTTCTTAAAATCTTGTACCCAGTCATCATGCCAGCCCCTAATTTTAAGCGGAGAGTGTTTTCTAAAAAAAATGAGCTATCTAGCAGAAAGTTCTGCACTTAAATAAATGTCTAGAGAAAATGATCTGTCTCTATGTGGACAGCTGTTTCAGTAATAGAGACAAGGCAGCATCCTAGCTGAAAAAATATTCTGAGCATTTATACTTCTAGCATGGAAATAAAGGACTTATGAAACAATGGACAGAATCAAAGAAAATTTGCTGGTGGGCCCATAGAGTGGGTGAGAAAAGTTTTGCCTCTGAACACGATTCCTGTGCTAGTTTGGATGATATTATGTTCTGCCAAAAGCCATATTCTTTGATGCAATCTTGTGGGGGACTGTTTCCATGGAGATGTGACTCAATCAACTGTGAGTGAAATGTGTGATTGGATAATTTCCATGGAGGTGTTACCCGGCCCATTCAGGGTGGTTGTTAATTGGATCACAGGAGTTGTATAAAGGAATTCACAGGAGGAAAGACCTCAGAGCAACTGAGAGTGACATTTTGGAGGAGCTGCAGCTCACAGAGACATTTTGAAGACGGCCATTGAAAACTGATGCTTTGAAGAATGCCATTTTGAAATACAACCTAGGAGCAAGCAGATGCCAGCCACGTGCCTTCCCAGCTAACAGAGGTTTTCCAGATGCCAAAGGCCTTTCTCCAGTGAAGGTACCCGAAAATTTGATGCCTTACCTTGGAAACTTTATGGCCTTAAGACTGTAACTGTGTAACCAAATAACCCCTCTTTATAAAAGCCAATCCATTTCTGGTATTTTGCATAATGGCAGCATTAGCAAACCGGAACTTCCTGAATCTAATTTTGATGGTCCAGACCACTGGTCATGTTTTGCTAGTAGATTACAGGAAAACAGGGAAATTGGCTTAAGTACAGATTACAGAGCCTACATTTCACTAAAGATGTTAGGGATGCATACTAAAGGCTTTGTTTGGTATTTCTGAATAATTAAGACTACTGAAAGCCTTCAGAGCTAGGCAGTCAATTTATCATGCACAGATTATTAAATTGAGCACTTTCTCATGGTCTCAATTACTACATTATTTAACATATCTTGTGTATCCTGTCCCATAGAACCATAACAGGATTTTTATAAATTGTTAAGACAAATGCTGACGTGCGTCTTACTTTGTTTATCACTGAACTCAGGCCAAAAGGCACTAATGAGAGTTGTTCTACTACACAATGTTTATATACTAATTACCCCACTTCCTAAATCAAAAGTTCCAAGTAGTAAGAATGTATGGCAAAAGGCCACTGGTTGCAGCATCAAGTATGCTGCTTTACAAACAAAACAAAACAAAACAAAACAAAACAAAACACTCATAGGCTCTAAAAGGAAGGAAAGAATAGAAAAACCAAACATATAAAGTTTGGTGAACAAGACAAGTGCTTATTCCTGAAGATATGATGAGCATTATTATGTTAAATACTTAATGGAAAATATTAGTAAAGATATTTATGGAAAAATGCTGTTTAACATCTCAAAGCCCTATTTTTTACTCAATTTTAATACTTAGTGAGTGTCTTCCATGTGCTAGACACTAGGGTTCCAATAATTAAGGAGACATACATGTTTCTTGTGGTTTAAAGAGCTTGCAGTTTAATGGGGAAGATGGACAACTAACCAAACAAATAGAATACAGTGTAAATAAATGCTATGAGGTGGGGGATAGTAGACCACAGCAAGGCACTAGGCCAGTCTAGGATTTTACTTCTTGAGTGTGTATATGTGTTGTGTGTGTAGGTGTGTACACAAATAAATGGGCTTTAGAAGTAGGAAGAACTTTCTGGAACTTTCTTATCTATTCTTATCTGTTCTTTCTTTCTCCCTGGGTGTTTATGTTTTACTCTCTGCTTCTTCAGTGCTTTCACCCCTGTATAATCTTGTCAGTCTGCCTTCTCTCTCTTCCCTCATTTCTTTTTCCTTCATTTCTCCACTTGGTTATGCTGTAGAACAAAAGTATATTTGTAGTACTTTTTTACATTTGTTTTTAAAAAATTGTGCTAATAAAAATAGTGACAATGTTGAAAATAATTATAATAGGCTTACTATGTGCCAAGGTATTCTAAACACTTTTACATGCATTAACTCAGTTTTCATAAGAGTCTATAAAGTAGGCACCAATATTACTTCCTTTTACAGTATGTGGAAACTGAGGCACAAAGAAGTTAAGCAGCTTGCCAAGATCACATAGCTAGCAAGGGGCAGAGTTGTAACATTAACCCTGGCAGTGTAGCTAGAGCCATACTGTTTCAATTTTAAATAATAGCTAATATTCATTGAGTGATTGCCATGTGCCAAGCACTGCTGTAATCATTCCACAGAGATGACCCCATTTAATCCTAACAACAACCCTTTAAGAAACGTAGACGAATAATACCATTTTATGGATAAGGAAATTAAGGCAGAGTGGGTTACCCAAGTCAAGCTAATAGGTGAAAAAAAAAAGTGAGAGAATTTAAGAAAAAACATTAGCAAAGGAAATGAATTTTTAAAAGAGAACAAAACACAAATGATCATTCTTTTTATATGAAATCATATTCTTTTGGTTAAGACTTTGGAAGAAAAACTAAAGTTCCCTGCTTTGAGCTAATAAATCTGACTCTGCAATGCAATCAGTCAACAGTCCCCTGGTTTTTCAGTTAAAAGGAATAAACAGTCTCTGCCTTGCCATTTTCAGAAGTTTTTGGTAATTTAGTGAATCCCTTTCTTAGTTAATATTTATTCTTTTCTACCCTCTTGGTTATTACCACAAGGAAACTCAGGTAATAGCACAGGAAGAAGAGATACAGAATCACACTGGTTAGTTACAGATGGAATCTGACAACCACGAAACAAAATGAACCCTCCTTCATAGTCTCCAGATTTTCTGTCAAAAAGCACTATATTTTATGCCTATCGTGGAGTAAACTTTTATGCTCATCTCATTATATACAGGCAATACTGATGGGTTATAAAAACAAAGGCACATTGATTTGTTTACATTGTTATAAAAGTATAAGCTTCAAAAACTCCCCCATAAAACTTTAATTCAAAGTCTTGTCACCTCAATTCTGGAGAAGTAAATGATGCTCCAATGATGGGAAAGCCCTCTTAGAATACCTGAAGACTTACTAGTTCAAAAGCACATCAAAATTCAGATTAGGAAAAGGAGGTAATTAGTGCCTGCAGCTTTGTTTAGGGTTATTAGTGCCAAGGACTATAGTCACAGAGTACATGCAATCAGTCTTTGCACATCATAATTAGATGATGGGAAGGACAGAGCTCTGTATCCTAAGTACCAAAAATACAACAAACCCTCAGAAGTGCCAAAATGAACCCATTAGCTTTCCCCATCAAACCGTTTTCCAGCTCTGTTACTTCAGCTGTATGAGGGCTATTTTAGACATTCATTGAAAGAAATTGTCTAGGATGTATATTTTAAATTTGTGCCTAGCGACTGTTCCAACATTGCACAAAAGTTTAGGTATACATATATGCCACCAGGTCCCATGACCTGAATAAAGTGTGGAAGCTGGTAATGCTTTCATATGTTAAGTTTGGAATGGTGAACATTAAGGCAGAATTATTTGCTCTGCACCACATCTTAGGTTTCTGAGAAGAAAATAGAAGAATCTTGAGGAATATACGTAATCCAAACTTAGTTCTTAAATTTCAACTCAGTCCTTGCTGCTTTTTTTAGCCATTCTTTTATGAAACCTTTCACCCTCCTTCAGAGGCTAATCCAAATCCTTTCTACTCCCCTCAAAGCTTCAATTTAGTCTTCTATCTCTCCATGTTGGTTAAGGGCAGGTATTATTAACTCTTTCATAGACCTTGTTAGTGACCTCAAAATTCCTCCATTTTAAGACCCATTATTCTAAATCAATCAGAAATGCTCACTATCTCTCTTCCTTACCATTCATTCCCACCTCCAAGGATAAACCACATGTGGGAAAGCAGTCTTAATTTTGCTCCTTACAACATTCCAAGATTGTACACTCTCAACTTTATTTCTTTCATCTCTCACAATCTTTCAATTCAACAAACATTTACTGAGCTCCCTCCTGGGTGTCAAGGCACTGTGCTAAGCACTGAGACACCAATAACCGAGACAGGGCCCCTAAATAACCCAGAGACTTCTTCCCTTTTGTCTTCAAACACATACCAACAATTTTCTTTCAAAAATCTCTTACTCTTCATTCCTTCTAAGGTCAATGTCTCTACCTAGATGTAATCTGCCTAGAGTTTCTAATCCAATGTGAGTTGTATTCTCATGCAGCTTTTCCTGATCACTGCAGCCTGGAGCAATATCTTTTTCCTTTGTTCCAATCATTTGGTACTCACCAAAAACTATACTAATACTCTCAGTTACCTTTTCTAGACTAATGTTATATTGTGTTTCATGTTTTATTTATATATATGTTTGTTTAAGAGGAAAGGGTTTAGGTTTTAAAGTAAGACAGGACAAACCTGTTCAAAGCAAAGCTCTGCCTCTTTATTACTGTATCTGCCTTTTTATTCCTGTATGACCTTGGACAAGTCACTAAGCCTCTCTAGGTATACAGAGCTACTGTGAGAATTAATAGTTTAAAATTTAGGCACATCATAGTTTGGTAATAAAAGTCACTTCTCCATTTGGCCCTCGTTGATTAAAATCTTACAGTATGTGACAATTAAAGTCCGACTTTAGTAAACCATATAATTTTTTTTCCTAATTAAAAAAATTGTATTCACTTAGAAGCATTCAGAATGTGAGCAAAACAGCTGCAGGGTTTTTTTGTTTTGTTTTGTTTCGTGGTTACAGAGTGGTATTCAGTTAACAGAACGACAATTATTTTGGATAAGCCACACTTCAGAGACAAATGAAGAGAAAAAAACTACCATCCCCAAACTAATTTGTGCTTTGCACCAACAAGAACCTGCTTTAAATTTCCGTGCCAATTTACAAACCCCATATTGTGCCAGGCAAGGTTAGTGGCTATTGAAAAGGCCACCAGGACAGGGCTATCTAAAGACACATTTGGTAATGTTAACTATACAAAAAAAAAAAAAAAAAAAAAAAGGCCCTGTAAAGTTTAAAAACAAACCTTACGCAGACTTACACTTCAACTTTTTTTCTTTAGAAGGAGTGAGTTGTGTGAGGATGGGGGGTGGGTAGGGTTAAATGTCTTACAGACAAGGAAAAAAAAGAAAAAACTGCCCTAGAACCAACTTATTCATCATCACTTTCTTCTTCATCTTCATCTTCTTCATCTTCCTCATCTTCTTTGTCCCCCTCTTCCTCCTCCTTTTTCTTGCTGTTTCCTGACCTGACAATTCCCTTTTTTTGCTGCCTCAGGCTTTCCTTTAGCCCTGAAGGCAGCAATATTCTTTTCATATTTCTCCTTCAGCTTAGCAGTTTTCTTTTCATAAGGCTGTTTGCTATCTCCAGCAGAACTCCACATCTCCCCCAGTTTCTCTGCAACATCACCAATGTATAGGCCAGGATGTTGGCCTTTGATTTTTGGGTGATGCTCAGAATAAAATAAGAAAGAGGCTGAAGGAGGCCTTTTGGGTTCACCGGGGTCCCGGAACTTCTTTTTAATTTCCCCTTTAGGAGGGATATATGTTTTCACTTCTCTTTCATAACAGGCCTTGTCTGTCTTGGCCATGACTTCAAAATTTCCTTTCTCTTTATTTATTTATTTATTTATTTTTTTTGTATTTTTTTTTTTAACTGTTTATTTTGAAATAATTTCAAACTTACAGGACAGTAGCAAAAATAATTTCTCTTTTAGCAAACATGGTCTTCCACTTCTCTGAGCACTTCTTAGAAAACTCTGAAAAGCTGACTGAAGCATCCAAGTACCTCTTTTTAGGCTCCTTCCAGCAAGTTCACCTTTGCCCATATTTAGTTGTTTTTCATCCAAGATGCAAAGATTCATCCAGTGCCCGCTGGGATCGCATTTGCCTTAGTGTTGTCTCTATAGAGCTCAGTGTACTACAATGGCTGTCTAAACCATATTTTTAGGTTCCTCATTTTATTGTCATTATATGTGAAAGGATTTAAATCAAAGATGGAAAAATGCTACAACTTAAAGAGTCTTTAGAGCTACTACTTTGTCGTCCTCCCACTGAAGTGTGATTCTTTGATAATGTTACAAAGCTGACAAGTCAGTTTCTAATTCATCATTAGGGATTTAATGCTGTAGTTACTATATCCATCCATTACTGTCATCCAACTAGATGTTTACCAACTGGGACAGGCAACTGTTTAACCACATTTATAGCTAATGGATATTCTTAACTGCAAGCAGACATTACTCTAAAACAAATTGTGTCACTAAATAAGATTCTAAACATCATAACCAGAGGCAAATGAAATTTCAATCACTTACAATCAGCTTCAACAGCTAAAATGAAAAACAGGACATGTTCATGGTAATATCAATTTTTCTCTTTCCATATGGAGCTATCAGATGGAAATTGATATTTACATATTTTGGTATACACAAAAGGAATCTGTGGATTTTCCCTTAAAAAACTTTAGAGAAAAGGACTTACAAAATGATATGATATTGGTTATATGTTAAATGACTTCTATCTTAATACACCCAAAATATTCCATATATAACGATTACCTATTTGATGTCATATTCAATTAATAATTCATTGTGATAATTATCTTTTTATAAAGAAGCTTTACTTAGAGGTAAATGGGGAACTATGCCTTTTCTCCTCACAGAATTAATAACTGTGGCATACCATTAAGGTTAAGTTTAACCTTATTTTTATTTTCCAAAACCATCCTAGGACATAAGAATAGTAACTTATTATTATCTTAGTTGTAAACATAATTTTAAACATTAGAAATCTTTGACTTGCACACATTTTTAACCATAGCATTGATACCACATCATTTAATGCGTCACTTAAAATTAAAATAAAAATGTAAATAATTAGCCAATGAGCTTTACGTTCTCCTTTTCCCTTTTTCTGTTACCAGATTTAAAAAGACTTCACATGGACCTCTGAAATTATTTGTTTCTTCATTAATAAACTGCCTAAAGGAGAACAAGATGTTAGATTTCTTAAAAACATAAAGACTAATAGTTTGAAATGCAATAAAAGTCCCACCTTATCTCCAAATATTTTACCCTCAAGATTTTTTAAGTTTAAAAGCAAAGATGAATTACATAGACATGGCTAGTAGATGTCAAAGAACATTACAAATGAGATTTCAAAATAAACAACCACCTGGGGGAAAACATCTCCAAGAAAAGATTACTAACCTAACAATATAAAGAATTAAGCAAATTATTAAGAGATTAATATTTCAGTAGCTAATGAAGGAAAAAAAAGAGCTAGTTTACAAAACAGAAAATCAAATGATTAATAAGACTGAAAATTTATCACCCCAACAGTAATTAAAAAAAAACAAAAACAAAATTTTAAAAAATATCATTTTCATCTATAACCACTAAAATATAGGAATAAAGTGAGTCTCATATACTATTCATTGGGATGCAATACAGTGCAAAATTTCTGGAAAGTCATTAGCAATATGTAAACAGAACAATGAAGATATTCATATCCTGACCTGGCAAATTCATTTCTAAGCATCTGTCTCCAGGAAACATTCCAAGATGGGGAAAAAGAATTATGGAAAAACTTGTCCACAAAAACACTGTTGAAAAACTGCACATAACCTAAATGTCCAATACATGAGAGTTTTTTACACAATGGACTAATATGCAATCATTAAAGATGTTTAAAATAAGTTTAAAAATATGAGCTGTGTGCATGTGTTCAAAATGTTTAGGAAAAAAGGTAAACTATAAAACTGACCAGTTATATTTTATCAATTTAAAAATCAGTCAAAAAAAGAATCTATTAAGAAAAATATTGGATTTACAATAGTTATCTTCATAAGCTCTGAACATGTTATTTTTTAAATTTTGTGGGGTTTTTTTTTTGCATTTTCAAATTTTCCTACAAAAATAATGTTCTTATTTTACAAACAAACAATAAATAAAAATATATGTACTTACAATTCTCCTTATCAAACTTGTAGGAGTGATGGAAATTCTACTTTAAGAGAATTTATTAAGTCTTGTGGTCCTTCAAGGCCACAATGAACTCAAGAACACAATGAACTCTTTCATTAAAATGTAAATAAATGTAAATACTCAGGGAAAAGTAACACCTAAAGCATTTCTAAATCTCAATTTAATGAAGACATATATTTGGAGTGAGGAGTGAAAAACCAGATAGGAGAAGGGCAGGGTAACATAAGGTTGTCATTCTACCTACAACCAGCGCTGGAACTGGCATTATACTGGCTCATTTGTGATCTGACCAAAGTCAGCTTCAGTGCTACCACTATGGACAGCCAGTCTTGGTATTATTACCCTTAAGTAATTTTAATTGATCAAAACAAATAGGCATTGGGTACATAAAAAACAACTAATTTGGTATGCATATGGTAGGAAATTTTGACGCTGAAGCAATAGTTCTCAAACTAAGGTCTGCTGGTATAGTTTCAAGATATTTTATAAGTTTAAATTTTGTGTCTTCATTTTAATGATTATCTCAAAAACTTAAAATGCTAGATCAGCTGGATAAAAATCTTACAATAGAGTACTGCTAACCTACTGACAGTATCTATATTTACACTTGTGTTTCAGATTGTGTTGACATCAATCTATCAGAGAAAATGACAGCATTCAGTTAATGCAGGTTCTTTGACTGGAGTTGTAAGTATTCATAGAAGTCTGAGAGAATTATTTGCCTTTAAAATATGTCTGTGCATTAGGTTTAAGAGACAAAGTTCTAGAGTTAAACCTATAAAGAGAGAAAAGCTAAGAGTAAAAATAATTAGTTTTTTCTGATGTAATGATTTGAATCAATATCTTGGCCTTTCATAATGGAAATATTATCACTTTGGGCAATTTATGATGAAAAAAATTTAACCACATAAGCTCATAAGTTATTTTTAACAAGTATATTAAGGAATAATTTATATACCATAAAATTCTCCCATTTTAAGTGTACAACCCAATGATTTTTAGTAAATTTCCTGAGTTAATCCAGTTTTAGAACATATTCATTGCCCAAAATGATCCCTCATGCCTGTTTATAGTTAATCCCCTTCCCACCTCGAGCTCTAGGCAACTACAAATCTACTTTTTGTCCCTATAGCCATGCCTTATCTAGACATTCCATATAAATGGAATCATACAGTTCTTAAGTTATTTTTATGCTAAGAAGAATTTTTTAAAGCACAGTGTGTTTTTTTACAGTAAATTCTGAATAAAACTAACTTCAGATTTTTATTAGAGATTATAGATACTGAAATTTTGAATGAAAGGGGGAATTTTATGTCTTTTCGGAGAAGGTAAAAGAGCCTTTAAATCACATTGACTACTGTGAACACACATTCAAAATTATAGAATCATTAAATGAGTAGAAGCTCCATTTGTTGTTTGCTTCAGTACCATACCTAGGAGAAAGAAAACTAAACTAGGAGCCAGAATCCTTAGTTTATTTCCTTATACTAAGTGTTTCCTAGTCATGATGATACCTTAGGTATCACCCATCATTTTGAAAAATCAGAATTGCTCAGAAAACGCTCAAAGGCAAATTAACTGAGTAAAGTAATGAAGTGTTGGCATAGAGTCCTTAACAAATATCAAAGTATCCAAAAAATTTAAGCAATTTAATAAATCTTAATTGAATATTCATTATTTATACTACTTTTTGTCAGGTGACATGGAAGAAATATAGTAATGCTTCCTACCCTTCAAGGGCTTAAATTTCTATTGGGAAAATAACTTTTGCACATGAAATAAGTAGTGAAGAACTCAAAATAGAAAGTAACTGCCAAAATGTGAAAGTCAGAGAGTTAGGTTTGTGTGAAAGCAGGGTGGCGGAAAATCACTATGGGCTAGAAAGTCACTAAAGGTCTTAGAGGAGGCAGATCTTGGGTTGATTCTTGAAATGTGGCTCAGAATTATATGAGTCCAAGATGAAAGACGGGCCCAATTAAAAAACAGTCCAAGATGAAGAAGAAAAGATGGAATGATGTGTGTGCCTGGACATTAGCAACTTAAATTCTTCACTTTTATATAAAACAAATGATATGAGCCTCTGCCCTCTGTTTATCCATTAAAACTTAGAAGTTTCGTTTTAAGTGCTACACAGTAGAGGATAGTCCATGAGATGAATCAGTCCCAGGAGTTTGCACTGGCAAAGAGGGACAGTTTTCTCTTCCCTCAGAAGTATGGAGCTCAGCCAAGCTTTCCAGTCCACCTGGGTTTGTAAAATACGTGTTAGCAGATCATAAGTCGGGTTATGTTCATACATTTGGGGAAATGAAATGAAATTAACACTGAGCTTTTACTACATGCCAGACTCTGCTAAACACAGAAACAACACACATGAGCTCATTTAATATTCCAAACTTGTAGGGTGGGTAGGTATTGTTTTCATTTTACAGATAAAGAGTCAGAATTCATACTGGTTAAATAGGTTGCAGCGGATGCACTGCTAATAAGTGATTTGAGTTAGTATTCAAAGCCAGGTCAGTGTGACTTCAAAGCCCACACTCTGTCCACTTGACCATTTTGTATCTATGTAGCAAGCTTATTTAATGCTTTTTAAGATAATAACATTAGTGTTTAACGTTATTGTGTATCAAATATGTACTACATTCTTTTCTATGTACTGTATAAATGGTAATGCTAATCTGTATAATAACTATGGAAGAGAGTAATTATATTCCTGTTTTATAGATGATTAACCAAGACCCAGAGAGGCCAATTTTGGGGACTGACTCATGTCTCCCACAAGACCTAACTCTTGGTCCTGTGGGTATGAACTCATTTGTAAATCGGATCTTCAAGTTCTAATCCCTGGTCCTATGGGGATTCATTTGTAAATAGGATCTTTGAGGATCCTATTTGGACGAGGTCAAATTGAATCAGAGTGGGCCTTAATCCGGTAGGGCTGGAGTCCTTATAAGGAAAGAAGTTTGGACATGGGAGTACAAGCCACAGAAGAAGCCAGATAAGGAGACATATCGCCACGTGACAGAGGCGGAGATGTTTCTACAAGCCAAGGAAAGCCAAGGATTGCCAGCTAGAATGCCAGAGACTTTGGAGAAAACATGGCCTTGCTGACACCTTGATTTTGGATGTCTAGCCTCCAACATTTGAGACAATAAATTCCTGCTTTTTAAGTCAACCAGTTTGTGATAGTTTGTGAAAACAAACCTGGCAAACTAATATGCCAAATAAAATGTCAAGGATAAAATAGCTAGGTGTCATAATGACTCCTTATAAGTAATCTTTGTTATTTGGTATTCATTTTAAGAAAGAGATTCTATTATTCATACATGGGTACTTAAACTTCCTGAAATGTTTCTTTGTATTTTTTGTTATCTGAGTTTTTGAGTAGTAAAAATTCTGAAATACTGCTGCAATAATGTGAGTAAATAGCATGGACACAAGTTCTAAGCCATTACTGGACCACTTTCCTTTCCCTTTACTCTCTGATATCAGCGATACTAATAAAATAAATCCAATGGACACTATTAATTGTCCTTTTAAGAACATTTGCCACTGTCAACATTCCCTCCCAATTTACCTATACTTTCTACAATATTTCTAATAGATGGCCACCTATAATAGATGGTAAGTTCTAAAGAGAAAAGTTGCTTCTCTGTAACTTACAAATGGTTTTGATGTATGAAAGTAACTGAATATGTCCCATTTCCATGTGGAAGATTTTTCACATACATGAAGACAATTCTCAAGTTCCTTATGAGTTTCCTTAATCATAAATTAAACCTCTTAAAATACTTGAATTATTCTTCTGAAGTGACCGATTCCATAGTCTACTTTTTTAGTATCTCTTCTTATGCCCCTGCAGTAAGAGCATGTTGTCTCTTCTAGTTGACAGTCTTTCAAATAATAGAAGCTGTCTATCAGATTCTTCCAGAGTCTTTTTTCCCTCATGATTAACCATGAACTCACAGTTTGTAGTCCCTCACCCCCTCCTCCCATTGAAATCATGATTACTCTCTTTAGGACCTATTTTCACTTTTCAGTGCTTCTCTTACAATGTGGTCACCCAAATGTAAAACTGACAAGCACACTTCTGTCTCCTGTATTTTTATTTAGTTTAGCTTCATCTTAAATATCTCCCCTAAATAACGATTATAACTCTTTACCCTTAGCCCCCCTTTTCTAATCCAGTCTGAGCACTGATTAATCTTCATGCAAGTCTGAGAATTCCATGATGTGGCCTTAATTTATTTACCCAGCTTTATCACCTACTAATTTCCTATTTATAATTTGGAACTACATAAATTAAAATAATCACCATTCTCCAAATACATTCTTTGTTTTCATGTCTATGTCCCTTGCTTAAGAGTGTTATTTCCATATAAAATACCTACCTATTCCTCTCTTCTGCTTCCTGAAATATCACCTTTTTCTAAGACCTAGCATAATGATTAACTGGAAGCAGTCTATCCTTGCTAGATATTCTTGAACCTCTTACTAGAGTACTTATCTCATACTTTCTTGTCTTCAAATTAGTTGTATGTCTTAAGTCTCCTATTCAGATCTAATTCTGAGATCAGAGACTATATCTCATTAAGCCAATATTGTGTATGTTAAACAAACTTTGGAGCTAGACATGATGCCACATCTCTACAAGCTAATCAATTAATTAATTAATCCAATAGATAGTTAGTGACTATCATATAACAGGCACTGTGCTCAATTTTGGGATTTGAATCTGAAGAGACTTGGTTCTTGTGAGATAATTGTTTTATGTGGAGAAGCAGCCCAGACCTCTCTCTGTTGGGGTTAGTTAGGAGGATCTGATTCTTAAAGGAAATGAGTACAAATTTAGCAAGCAGCCAAATAGGAAGGTAATTTCTTGTTCACAGAATACACTATCAGACATTTGGGAAACCAAGGGAAGAAAAAATGTCAAGGAAGATGCTACAGAATGAGAAGTTATCCCAGAATACTCAGGTATCAGAACTACCAACAGAAGCCTGGCTCTTGGAAAAGGCAGTGTTTACATTAGTAGTATCAGGTGAATAGCAGTTAGTGATGAGCTGATGTAAAAATGATAATGCAAGAAGCTGACCACAGTAATTTTTGCTGTGTTTTCAGGAAGAGGTGTGTCTTTATTTTGCCTGCAGTGAAACTGATGACTATGGGCAGGTTTGTACTACACCCAAAATGAATTTTTCTTTTTTTTAAAGGATGTAACTGAATTTTAGAATGCTGTGTTTTAGCATTGAGTCTACTGGTTAGGGTGGGTTAAAATCTCATGTAAACAACTACTGGCTTCTTCACTATCAAGTACAGCACTTGGATTTTTCTCAAAGAAGTAGCACAACTTGGTAAAACAGAAAAAAACTCCTGTCATCACGCCACCATTGTTTCTCCAAAGAGAGGGGAAAAAAGTGAAGAGATTTTTTTGGCAGATTATAATTATCCACACCCTTGTTAGATTCATCTTTTTAAAACATTGGTTACTTTATTTCACTCCTTTTTGGAGGCTCACTGTTGCCTAAAAAATATCATTCAAATGCTTCAGGCTAGCATTCAATCTTTAACTTGCCGTCTAAATCCTAGGAGGGTCTCAAGGATAGTGAGAGCTGTCCTCCCTCACTCAGATTTAAACTGTTAGATTTGAAATCTGATACATTATCCTGTTCAACAGTGAAGAGAACCTGGAGGCTGAGGCTCAGGACAAATGGCTCTGCTCTGAGAACTATCCTCACTCTCTGAATCTCCAACCCCAGGTCATGCAGCCTTCCAGGCATCTCCCATTGCTCCCCATAGTAGCCTTTGCTTCAGCCAGGCTCACTTTCTCTGTCACCCAGGCTCTCTCTCCACCCCTACCTCCATTCTTCCTCCCCTTCAGAGAGGCCTTTCTCTTTCCTAACTGACTACCTTAAGGATTCTAAGGTCTACATTTCTTTACCTGTTAACATCATGGTAATCAGTATGTGTCCTGCAGCCAATGCATGTCATAGTTTAATTGGCTTCATTTTCTTTCTTAGAAATCCATAAAATAATGGTGCATCTTATAATCAAGGGCATCTTGACTGTAACAATTCTATGACTTCCATCTGACTTGGCTCCTGTGTGCCCAAAACACTCCCCCACAGAATCATGCTTGCTTTATCAAAACTATAATTGAGCAAGAAATATGACTTTAAGAGCAACATTTGGTAGCTCCCAAATGCATCAGAATATCAGATTAAAAACTTGTTAAAATTCTTACAAAAGAAACCTAATTTATTTTCTGTAAATCCCTTAGAATTAGTTCCTCAGAATCAATTAATAGCTATACTCAAATAACAAAGACACACATGACTCTTAATAGGTCATGATTTATCTGGAGTTTGAAAGTGATTTGGTTGGAACTGTTACTCTTCATAGATAAAGCAACAGAGAGTTAAAGACAGAACACTAGGCTAGGAGTCAAATAACACTCTCTGATCCATGCTACCTTATCTGAAATAAGAGGGTGAGACATGATTTTTAAGGTCCCTTTCAGCATTCACCTTTTGTAGTTTTCACAATCAATAGTTAGATATAGATCACCTTTACCAGTGGAAAAAAATAGAAAATGAACTCTAAATCTAGGACAACATAGTAATTTTAGCAGCTAAATTTGAACTCTGTTATAAGTTTTAGGAATCTGCTCTTTCTCTTAAACTGCAATTGATGAGACATTTTGGCACTTGCTACCTGGCATTCTTTCCCTTTCTTGCTAACTTCCTTCCTCTGATTGCTGCAGACAGGTTGTAGCAAGTAATGCTTGCTTTAAGAGAGATTTATTGTGCTCAAAGTTTCCTTCTGTATTTTCTTCCACTGACACGATGCAACAATAGAATGTTTATATACTGCCTATGTAGTCTGTATTTCTCGACCCAAACTTCTGTGGAGAGCCACTACATCATAGATATTACCACACTCTGACATTCACTTATGAAGAAGAGAGATTAAATACTGAAAACATATAATCATCTCTACTATTGTTATGTCACAGTACATTAAATGATAGCTTAGTGAACTCTAGTCTCTATGCTAGTTTCTATAAAACTGCATTGCTACAAAACTATAAATACCCCCTCCCTTTCTCCCCCACCCACATACACATGCAGACTTTGTTTTGAAATTCCTGAGATTCACCTTTCATTGAAAATAAGTTGTCATAGTCGAATTCTAAGAGGATTCCAAACTTTTAAATGTCTAAAAGAAATACTAACTCATCTGAGAATCAGGTTTATTATTTTCTCTGCCAAAAGTGATTTTGGGCAAGGCATTTTATCTTCTCAAAATATTAATGATCACATTTGTAAAATGAAGATTTGGACTGTCAGTGGTTTTTAAACCATTTTCTGCCTCGGCACACCAGAGATCCTACTCAGTCTCATCAATTACAACAGTTCTCATTCTAGCAGTGCTACAGAGTGACTGTGTATGTGTGTGTGTGTATATTTGAAAAGGCTTCCAGGCATACGTGACAAAACTAAAGCTGTATATGTGTGTATGTGTGTGTGTCGGGGGCAGGGAGGGTAGGTTGCCTTATTCCAAACCCCGTTTTACCCCCGCTCTCATTGCTAAATATTAACTATCTCATAGGTTCTCTATGAATGGAAAGGATTCTTTCAAGAATAACACATTTCATTAATTAAATTGAATAGGTTTTGCTCTTTCATAGAGAGGAAATATATTCACTTGATGATATAGAAAGCTATATTTTTAGGAAAGACCATTTATTTCATGTTATTGGAAGTTGAAGTGGATGTGAACAGAGATTAATTTTATAACCAGCTAAGATCCTACTAATTATTACTTAACTATATAAATCAAGGGTTAGACTCTTAGAAATCCTTCTTTTGAGGATGATCTATTCTAAACAGTAGCCTGAGGAAAAAACTGATTAAGCTGGTCATGGTTCAGAGAGAAATCAGGAAAACTTTCTAATAGAAAGAAGGCTCATAAAAATCTCTTTATTTTTCTCTTTAATAATTCTTCTTTCATTTTCACTTCATCTTTAAAAAAAAAAAAACCTAAAAACGTCTTCCAGTGGTCCTTAACTTTTTGATAGTGATATATCCTTTTAAAAATCTGATGATCTATAGTTAATGAATAACAGTACCAAAAAGTACAAAATAGGCAAAATATTGCATATTTCAGAGGGTTTTGAAACCCAGAAATCTATGACATTCTTCTAGGGAACTGTGGATCCTTTTGAAAGAACCTCTGCTGTAATACTTTTAACTCTTTCTTTAAGATGGAACCACTTTCTAAAGAGAGGTTACTTAATTCAATGGTTTATTAAGTCTGTGGCATTCTCAAAGTACTGGAGCTACAGATGGGAAAATGCAGTAATTCTGGGTCCCGTGCTGGTTTGTATATATTGTGTCCCCCAGAAAAAGCCATATTCTTTGATGCAATCTTGTGGGGGCAGGCGTATTGTTGATTAGGTTGGAACCTACTGGTTGTTTTTTTTCCATGGAGATGTGACTCAATCAACTGTGGGCAAGACCTTTCATTGGATTATTTCCATAGAGGTGTTGCCCCACCCAATCAGGATAGACCTTAATTGGATCACTGGAGTACTTTAAAGAAAGAGCCACACAGGCCCAGAAGTTTTGTTGCTGTAGCTGAGACAGACATTTTGAAGACAGTCTTTGGAAGTTGATGTAGACATTTTGGAGAACTCCATTTTTAAACACAACCTGGGAGCAAGCAGATGCCAGCCATGTGCCTTCCAAGCTAACAGAAGTTTTCCGGATGCCAATGGCCATCCTTCAGTGAAGGTACCCTATTGTTGATGTCTTATCTTGGACACTTTATGGCCTTCAGACTGTAACTCTGTAACCAAATAAACCTCCTTTATAAAAGCCAATCCATTTCTGGTATTGTATTAGTTAGGGTTCTCTAGGCAAACAGAATCAAGAAGAGATATCTATAAATATAAGATTTTATAAAAGTGTCTCATGCAACTATGGGTATGCATGAGTCCAAATTCTGTAGGGCAGGCAGCAAACTGGCAACTCCAATGAAGATGTCTGACGAACCCTTAGGCAGCAAACTGGCAACTTTGATGAACATGTTCAATCAACTCCTCAGGAATGAGCTGGCAACTTCGACGAACTCCTCAGGAAATGCTTCACTGGTCAGCAGAGGAAGAAGTGAAGGTTCTCTATCTGTCTCACTTAAAAGTCTTCAATTGATTGGATTAAATCCAGCTGATTGCATTCTCTCATTGCAGAAGACATGCCTTTCGTTGATGCAATTAGTCACAACTGCAGCCAACTGAGTGATGATTTAATAAACTAGCCTTCTGGTTTAGTAACCAGCCACAAATGTCCTTGCAGTAACGGTTAGGCCAGTGCTTGTTTGACCAGACACCTGGGTACTGTCACCTGGCCAAGGTGACACATGAACCTAATCATCACAGGTATTTTGCTTAATGGCAGCATTAGCAAACTAGTCCTGAGGAACTTTAGGAAAAGGCATACCTTGGAGGAGGGGCGAGACTATACTTTCAGAGGCCTCAGTACCAGAAAACAGAATATAAGAGAAAAATTCCCCAAGACTGATTAAAGGAAATCAAAGCCTATGGCATTACATGTCACAGAAAATTACTCCCAATAGTCAGTAACAGATCTGGGTTCCTTTCATATCAGAGTCTTCTTAGACCCCCTCTCACTGCCTCCCATTTATCTTGGCCCTGTGATTCTTGGGATGATATAGATTACCCTATTTCATAGGACCCTGAGGAATGCACATGATCTTTTATGTAAAACGTTATCCTTATCCTAAGGAAGGTAACAGTATTTGGAAAATAAAACATGGATGCAGACATCAAATAATTCACATAGAAAGATATGTAAGCCACACAACTTTTTTTGTGTGTTATTGTTGGGGGGGAACCACAGTCCAAAAAAGGTTTTGGCATTATATTACTTATTACATACAAAACTAAGTGTGTATGGTTGTAATGAATGAAAGCTTGTAGACAGACCATTCAGTGTTGTTACTAAGTTTGGGCCTCATTCCATGAGTTAATTTTTATTTAGGGGAAGGAAACTGCCCTGCCCACAGATTGGGGATCTGGTAAAGTTAATTTCACCTTCCATATAAGTTTCTTCTTTCTATACATATACATTTACCAGCATTAATTAATAGCAACTTACAGTTTGTTCAAATAAACTACTAACATGGACTCACTTAGAAAAGTTTTTCAATTTATCTTTTTAATTGTTACAAAGAATAGGAAGGTCTCTGGGTGCCCATGACCTATAAGGTGGTTTTCCTCCTTTTAAAAAATGGAGAAACTGGCAATCATAAATTTAAAAATTGCATTCAGACATAGGTTGTAAACAAAACTTGCTGTCTTGGCTAAGAATATGGCAACTGAAAATTTCTTATTGGAGTAGGTACCGAAGCAGCTCCCAACTGTTGAGGATTATTTTCTAAATTTTTGTTTGTAATTTCATTTTTAATGCTTGTTTTAGTTTCCTAGGCTGCTTACCACAGATACAATGAAATGATTTGGCTTTTAACAAAGCGAACTTATTAGCTTACAAACTTAAGTTTTGAGGCTGTGAAAATGCCTACACCAAGGCATCATCATCAAGATGATGCTTTCTTCGTGAAGACCAGGTGCTGGTCTCCTGGACTCCTCTGCCACATGGCGAGGCACATGTGCTGTCTCTCCCTTCTCTTCCAGGTTTCCTAGCTTTCACCTTCTTGCTTCTGTGGCTTTCTCTCTGTCTGTATTCATTCCCTTTATAAAGGACTCCAGTAAGAGGATTAGGACCCATCCTGAATGAAGTGGGTCACACCTTAACTGAAATAGCCTCATCAATAGATCCTAATTACAATGGGTCCACACCTACAGGAATGGATTAGCTTTAAGAACATGATTTTCTGGGGTACATATAGTTAAAGACCACCACAACACCTTTTGGCATTTTTCCTGTCAAATCAGTGTTTTAAAATGGGTTAGTTCTTTCTCTCAGCCAACTCTGCAAATAAACTCACTACCCTCCCCTCTATGCAGGACATGACTCCCAGAGGTATAAGTCTCCCTGGCAAAGAGGGACAGGACTACAAGTGATGAGCCTGGCCTTGGCGTCATGGAATTGAGAATGCTGTCTTGACCAAAAAGGGGGAAAAGAAATGAAACAAAAAAAGGTTCAGTGGCTGAGAGATCTCAAACAGGGTTTAAAGGTCAATCTGGAGGTTATTCTTATGCATTATATAGATATTCCTTTTAGTTTTTAGTGTATTAGAATACCTAGAAGGAAATACCTGAATAGGCTGAATGGTAATCCAGTAGAATTGATTCTTGATGATAATCATATAACTATATAGCTTTTATCGTGTAACCATGTGATAGTGAAAACCTGGTGAGTGACACTCCCTTTAATAAGTGTAATAAAATAATGAGAAAAAATATATAAATAATAGGGGGGATAAAGGGTACGGGATGGATTGGGTGTTCTTTTTTATTTCTTTTTATTTTTAAAATTTTTTATACTTAATTTTTTTCCTTTACTTTGGAATAATGAAAATGCTTGAAAATGATTGTGGCAATGAATGCATCATTATATGAAAATATTGTGTGCCACTGATTGTATACTTTGGATAGATTATATGGTGTGTGAGTATATCTCAATAAAATTGCATTAAAAAATGGACTAGGGGTGGCAGATTGGATTATGCACCCCAGAAAAACATGTTAATTTTAATCCATTCTTGTGGGTGTGAATTCCATTGTAAACAGGACCATTTGAAGATGATATTTTTAGTTAAGGTGTGGTCAAGTGAATCAGATAGGGCTTTAATCTGGATTATTAGAGTCCTTTATAAGCAGACTGAGATTCAGACATAGAGAAAGTTATGTGGAAGAAGCTGGAAGTCAATGGAACCCAGAATCTGGAAAACAAAGACAATGGTGCCATGTTCACTGCTACGTGACAGAAAAGTCAAGGACCCGAGGATTGTTGATAGCCAGCCACAGAATGTCAGTCTTCGGGGAGAAAGCATCACCTTTTGATGCCTCAATTTTGGACTGCTCCTAGTTTCAAAACCATGAGCCAAGAAATCCCTGTTGTTTAAGCCAACCCACTGTATAGTGATTGTTTAAGTAGTTAGGAAACTAAAATACTAGCTGTCCAGGGATTTTCTTCTAAGGAAGCCATTGTCATCAATAATTGAAAAGCCACAGCATAAAGAAAAGGCCCTTTATGGATAATGCACCTAATATGGATATTAGAACCCATGTATTTGTTTATTTTTTTCAAGATATAACAGAATATATACATTGTACTTTTGAAATACAGAAGTAAATATCAGGAAAAACAAATAAAATGGTAGAAAGTGGTTCATTGTGGGGAACAGGCATTGAAAATGGGGAAAAAAGGGCAGCAAATTGCTGATTTCGGTTTTAGCCTTACACTTCTAATTTGACTTTAAAAATATTCCTTTGATACAAGTAAAAAGATATATATATATAAATAAAAAGATACAGATATACGTACACATGCATTGAATGACTTTATAAGCAATACGTATTTCTATTTCTGTCCCCCCCTAGAAACTTCTGTCTTCTTGGAAGTATTGGGATAAACTGTCTTATATTTTTCTCTACCTCAGACCAGAGTGATTTCAGTGAATACTGAGACTGAGAAAAGAGTCATGCACAAGAACATTCAGTCTCTCCTTCTTCCCTCCCTACCATCCTCGGATTAGCAAAATCTTATCCCACTATCAAATAGTCTTCAAAAAAACTGTCTGAGACAAGATATTTTAAAAATAACTTCATGCGATTACAAGTAAAGTAGCTAGTTATCATTAATAAATATAATTAAAAAATAGTAACAGCATAGAAAGCTTTCATATTACCTGTGGTGGATTAAAGATGGCTGGAAAATTTTTTTCCTACTTATCCCATTAAGAGATCAAATCTATTTCTCTTCCCTTTGAATCTGGGCTACCCCCATGAGCTGCTTTGATCAAAACATGGGGCAAAAGAGACACCATATAACTTCAGAGCAGGGTGAGCGATCTATAGCTTCAGCTTTTTTTTTTTTTTTCATCCCTCTTCTTTCTGTCCCAGGACAGCTTGCGCTTTTCTACCTTTCGCTCCTCCCTGGAATCCTCAGTCCTGTCTCTCTCTGCCTGAATTTCCCACTCTTCTTCCAGAGCCAGCTCAAATTGTCCTGAAGTCCTCAGTGACACCATCACACCTGCTGAATACTGTCAGAAGTTGTTCTGCTGGAGCCATGTATATGCCTTGATATAGGCAAGGCCTCATTTTTACAACCGCACTGCAATCTTTAGAAAAACAGGACTGTGAGTGCTGCTTCTTTGCTCTCCTGATGCTGTGCGGTGATGAGTGCTGAAGAAATATTTACTTAACTGGAACAAAGCTCAGAGTTAGATGTTCTGATTAGGTCAGGGTCCGAAGGCTGCAGAGTGACCTACCCAGGTAGCCTGCCCTCCTGCAAATGTTCTAGGCCTTAGCAGTATGACCCTATTGTATTAAAGGATATTTTCAGAGTGCTTCTATTCTGAGAAGCTTTGAAGGATTATTCAGGTTAAAGCCACATTAAGTTGGTTGTCCTTTGTAGAACCTGATAAAAATTTTTACACTTCTATTGGTATTTTTGTGTGAAACTACCATTTCACCACTTGTTGCCAGTTTTTTCAGTTGCTTACTGATACCTAGGTAGTACTGTATCGACCACAGCTGCAGTTCAGATGCCAGATTCTGAGACTTGTCCCTGAAAGCGTGAACAGTGCAGATTGGAGGCATGGCTGAGCGTCCATCGTTGATTCTGTAGTGGTCTGATTGGTTCTGACTCCAGTCAGTGGTGCACATCCACAAAGGTGCAAGTCATGACCACTTTCAGTGAATCATGCTGTATTTTTATATTTCATGTAATGTGTGATTGCTTTTAATGTTTTAAGCAGACATCAGATCATGTCTAGTTCTTTGGGTTCTACAGTTGAAATACCCCCAAATCCAGTGGTTCCCTCTAAAACAAGTTGCACATTTATATTCATTTATGAAAACTACAGCTACATGAACTAACTTAGAATGGGCTCCCTTGCAGCAGTCACTTGTTTTACATTGTGATGTAAGCTGGGCAGGGAGGGTCTTATGATCACATCAGAGACTTGAGTGGTACACAGGTTCCCTCTGAAGGTAGAGCTGCCTCTGAAATTGACTGGGTGTAATTCTTCTTCACAGTCCACTTTTTTTTTTTTAATTATTCATTTTATTGACATATATTCACATACCACGCAGTCATACAAAATAAATCGTACATTTGATTGTTCACAGTACATTACATAGTTGTACATTCATTACCAAAATCAATCCCCGACACCCTCATTACCACACACACAAAAATAACCATAATAATAATTAAAGTGAAAAGGAGCAACTAAAGTAAAGAAGAACACTGGGCGCCCTTGTCTGTCTGTTTGTTTGTTTCCTTCCCCCACCTTTCCACTCATCCATCCACAAACTAGACAAACGGGAGTGTGATCCCTATGGCCCCCCCAATCCCACTGTCCCCCCTCATAAGCCACATTTTTATATAATTGTCTTCAAGATTCATGGGTTCTGGGTTGTAGTTTGATAGTTTCAGGTATCCACCACCAGCTACCCCAATTCATTAGAACCTAAAAAGGGTTGTCTAAAGTGTGCGTAAGAGTGCCCACCAGAGTGACCTCTCGGCTCCTTTTGGAATCGCTCTGCCACTGAAGCTTATTTCACTTCCTTTCACATCCCCCTTTTGGTCAAGAAGATGTTCTCCATCCCACGATGCCGGGTCTACATTCCTCCCTGGGAGTCATATTGCACGTTGCCAGGGAGATTCACTACCTGGGGTGTCTGATCCCACGTAGAGGGGAGGGCAGTGATTTCACCTTTCAAGTTGGCTTAGCTAGAGAGAGAGGACCACATCTGAGCAACAAAGAGGCATTCGGGAAGAGGCTCTTAGGCACAACCACAGGGAGGCCTAGCCTCTCCTTTGCAGCAACAGTCTTCCCAAGGGCAAATTCCGTGGTAGAGGGCTCAATCCATCAAACCACCAATCCCCTATGTCTGTGGACATGTTACCAACCATTGTGGTAGGGCAGGCCAATACCCTTGCATTCTCCACAAGCTCCTCAAGGGGGCTCTGCAAATTTTTTTCCTTGTTTTTTTTTTTTAAACTTTTTTTTTCTAAATCAACTGTATGAAAAATAAAAAAAATAAAAAAAATAAAAATACAACAAAAGAACATTTCAAAGAGACCATAACAAGGGAGTAAGAAAAAGACACCTAACCTAAGATAACTTCCAACGTTTTCTTACTCTACCCCAAGAAAGTAACCTAATATACCAACATTTCTGTGAACTTGGTCCTACTATACCCATCAGAAATTAACAGACTATAGTCATTCCTGGGCATTCCCAGAACATTAAATTTACCCATGATAACTTATCTGTTCTTCTTGGATTATTGTTCCCCCTTCCTTAATTGCTCTCTATCGCTAGTTGCCCTAAATTCTACATTATAAACCATTCGTTTTACATTTCTCAAAGTTCACATTAGTGGTAGCATATAATATTTGTCTTTTTGTGCCTGGCTTATTTCGCTCAGCATTATGTCTTCAGGGTTCATCCATGTTGTCATATGTTTCACAACATCGTTCCTTCTCATTGCCATGTAGTATTCCATCGTGTGTATGTACCACATTTTATTTATCCACTCATCTGCTGAAGGACATTTGGGTTGTTTCCATCTCTTGGCAATTGTGAATAATGCTGTATAGCTTCAGCTTTTGAGGGCTCCAAACACTCTACCTGGAAATGTAGCTGCCACACTGTGAGATGCCCATGCCAAGCCCAAGCCGTGTGGAAAAGCACTTAGCTGCTCTGAGAGAATGCCACAGATGAGGCACTGGCAGAGCCATTGCGGACATTCTAGGCCAGCAAGTCTGAATTGGCAAGAGGAAGCAAGGACTAAGCTGAACTGCCCGCTCAGACAATGGGAGAGCTAATATCTGAATGATAAAATAATACATAGGAAGGAAACTTGGGAAGTTTCTTTGATAGTAAGACACATATATGGTTAAGGTTATAAGGATTAGATAATTTAACATCTGTAATGTAACAGTGACTGATACATGTCCCAAAAGAACTGCATGAGTTTTTCAACTGATATAGGCAGAAATCAAGGGAATGTGCATGGGAATAGATATTAAGGATGTGGGGTAATGGTGGAAGGAACATAAAGTTGGATAAGGCTCAATTTACAGATATGGGCCTACAAAGCTGAGATTCTGGATTCACTGTTGAAGCTCAAGGGGTTAGAAAGGGCTCTACCAGTTTGTTTAGGTGGTTGGCTGAAGCATGGACCTACATTGCCAAAACTTCCCTGGTATAACGTGGATGAGGGGATCCAAAGGCTTAGAGAGACTGGATTGTTACAGCGGATTTATCATGCAAGAAACACTCACCTAGGAATGCCCATCCAGAGGACACATCTTTCACCTGGACTGTGAGGAATAAATTTGTGAAAGCAACTTTATCATCCTTGAAGTGCTCTATGGTTGCTGTTCTTTGTAGGGCAGATATTACTGAGGGAACTGCTATCACTGAACTGGGATCCTTAAACACAATGGGGAGGGTTAGATCCTAAGTTGGCAGTAGTCAAGAAGCAGCACTTAATTGACAAAGAGAAGGTGGGTGTGGCTACCATAATGGACAGCAGACTCTCAAAATAGAAATCAAAATAGTCTGACTCGCACAGACCTATGGCAATGACTACTAGATTATGGGGTATCTAGAAGTAAAATAGATGGGAAGCCTAGTAAATTCTTATTTGACCTGTATAAGCAGAAGAGTTCTACATCAAGTGAACAAAAATCTAACTTGAATTACGAAAACAGACAGTCATGGTCTATTAATCAATTCCAAGACTTGAGAGAGTTTATAGAGAAGGGAAGGCTGAGTCCCCTTGGGGAAGGGCTCCTCTACACTGCAGAAAAATTTATACTGCTAATCTTTCTCCCAGCCTTTCCCAAAGAAAGCCAAGGGTGTATACCAGGGTAACTATGCATTAGGGAAAAGGAAATGATCAGACATTTGGGGGATTATTATACAATGGCTCAGAAGTAACATTAATTCTATGGCACCCAAAAAGTCCCTGTGCTCCACCATTAAGAGTAGGGGCTTATGGTCAGATGATCAATGGAGTCTTGGCTCAGGTCCATCTTATAGTGGGTTCTCTGGCTATTTCCCCAGTTCCAGAATGCATAATTGGAATAGACATAGCACTGGGAGAATCCCCATATTGGTCCCCTCACTTGTGGAGTGAAGGCTGTTATGATATAAAGGACTAGTGGAAGCCACTAGAACTGCTTCTACCTAGCAAAATAATAAATCAAAAGCAATACTGGATTCCTGGAGGGACTGCAGAGATTAGTGCCACCATCAAATACTTCAAGGATGCAGACGTGGTGATACCCACAACATCCCCAATCAACTCTCCTATTTGGTCTGTGCAGAAAGTAGATGAATCTTGGAGGATTTGGAGGATGACACTGGACTTAACTAGGTGGTCATTCCAATTGCAGCTAATGTACCAGATGCGGCATTGTTGCCTGAGAAAATCAACACATACCCTGGTACCAGATATGTGGCTACTGATCAGGCAAATGCTTTTTTCTCAATTTCTATTAGTAAGGACCACCATAAACAGTTTGCTTTCAGCTGGCAAAGCCAGTAATAAACCTTCACTGTCCTACCTCAGGGATATATCAACTCTCCAGCCCTATGTCATAATTTACTATGCAGGAACCTTGATAGTCCATTCCACAAGACATCCCTCTGGTCTGTTACATTGAGGATATCATATTGATTGGACCTAGTAAGAAGGAAGTAGTAACTAGTCGTATTGATAAGTCATTTGTGTGTTAGCAGGTAAGAGATAAATCCAACAAAAATTCAGAGGCCTCCCACCTCAGTGAAATTTCTAGACATCCAGTGGTACGGGGCATGTCAAGATATCCCTCTTAAGGTGAAGGATAAGCTGTTGCACCTGGTCCTTCTTTACAACTGAAAAAGAGTTACAGCGCCTAGTTGGCCTCTTTGGATTTCAGCGACAACATATTCCTCATTGGGTGTGCTACTCTGGCCAACTTTCCAAGTGACCCAAAAAGCTACTGGTTTTGAGGGGAGATTGGAACAAGAGGAGATTCTAGCAACAGGGCCAGGCTGCTATGCAAGATGCTCTACCACTTGGGCCATATGATCCAGCAGATCCAATGATATTAAAAATGTCAGTGGCAAATAAAGATGCTGCTGGAAACTTTGACAGGCTTCTATAGGAGAATAGCAGTGCAGACTTTTGGGACTTTGGAGCAAAGCCCTGCCTTTCTCTGCAGGTGACTACTCTCCTTTTAGAAACACCTAAGGCCTACTGGGACTTACTAGAGACTGAACACTTAACCATGGGCCAGCAAGTTACCATGAGACTCAGTTGTTCATCATAATTGGGAGGTGTCTAAGCCACCAAGCCATAAAGTTGGGCATGCATAACAAAACTCCATCATAAATATATGAGACAAGGCTCGAGCAGACCCTGAAGGCACAAGAAGGTTACACAAGGAAGTGGCCCAAATGCCAATGGTCCCCACTCCTGCCACATTACCTTCTCTTTCCCAGCTCATAGCTATGGCCTCTTGGAGAATTCCCTACAATCAACTGACTAAGGAAGAGCAAACTCAGGCCTGATTTAGATGGTTCTGCATGATACATAGGTGCAACCCAAATGAGGACAGGTGCAGCACTACAGACACTTTCTGGGATATCCCTGAAGGACAGTGGTAAAGAGAAATCCTCCCAGCGGGCAGAACTTCAAGCAGTGCACCTGAATGTTCCTTTTTTTGGAAGGAGAAATGGCTGGAGGTGCATTTGTATACTGATTTATGGGGTGTCGCTAATAGTTTGGCTGGATGGTCTGGGACTTGGAAGAAAAATGATTGGAAAACTGGTGACAGAGAGGTTTGGGGAAGTGGTATGTGGATAGAACCTTCTGCTTGTGCAAAAAAACATGAGAATAATTGCGCTCTACATGAATGCTCACCAGAGGGTGACTTCAGCGGAGGAAGATTTTAATAACCAAGTGGTTAGGATGACCTTTCTGTGGACACCAGTTGGCCTCTTTGCCCAGCCACTTCTGCCATTGCCTAAGAGGCTCAAGTACAAAGTGGTCATGCTGGTAAGCACAGAGGTTATGCACAGCAACATGGACTTCCATTCAAAAAGGACAACATGGCTACAGCCACTGTTGAGAGCCCAGTCTGTCAGCAGTAGAGACCAATTCTCAGTCTCCAATATGGCACCATTTCGCGGGTGATCAGCGTGCTACTGGATGGCAGGTTGATTATACTGGACCATTACTATCATGTAAGGGGCAGCATTTCGTTCTAAGTAGAATAGATGCGTACTCTGGATACGGGTATGTCTTCCCTGAATGCAATGCTTCTGGCAAAACTACCATCTGTGGGCTTACAGAATGCCTTATCCATGGTCATGGTATTACACACAACATTTCTTCTGATCAGGGAACCAACTTCACCACGAATGAAGAGCAAGAATGGACATATGCTCATAGAATTCACTGGTCTTATCCCTGCTCCCCACCATCTTGAAGCAGCCAGATTTACAGAATGGTGGAATAGCCTTTTGAGACTCAATATGGTGCCAACTGGGTGGCAATACCTTGCAGACCCAGCATAATGTTCTCTAGGAGGCTGTATATGCACTACATCGGTATCCACTCTATCACATAATATATATCTCTCCTATCAGTTCTGTTTCCCTAGAAAACCCTGATTAATACAGATAATGTTGATGGCAGCACAACATTGTGAATGTAATTAACACCACTGAATTGTATACTTGAAAGCAGTTAAAATAGACAATTTAAAGTTACATGAATGTTACCACAAAAAAAATTTTTTTGAAAGCCCATAAAATGGTACAACACAAAGAATGAACCCTAATGTAAACTATGGACTTTAGTTAACAATATAATATTGGTTCAATTGTAACAAATGTACCATTCTAATGTAAAATAATAATAGCAAAAACCATGTGGCCATAGGGGTAGGGGAAGTATATGGGAATTCTTTACTATCTCCATGATGTTTATTAGACGTATACCTGCTATACAAAAATAGATTTTAAAATAAACAAAAACCTTAGGAGGTTAAGAGATAATGTAAAGTGCTTGTCATATTAGCAGATTAAAAGTACATGGTTTTGCTACTATTAGGTATGCAGTTGTTCAGTTTGTCATATAATCAATGTGTTTTTTGAAGTAGTCCTTATGCAAATTACAAGACTAAATGCAGACACTGCAATCACTTGCAAGGCTTCTATGTCTTTTATCTCATTCTGTCTGTTCCCCTTCTCTGACTTCATTTCCCAGCTTCAGTTTCAATAAAGAACTGGGCAACTAAGCAAAAGAGCTTCCATATGTAAGCAAGATCTGTTCCTGTGGCTAAATAAAATTATTCTCCAAACTGTAAAAGAGATAAGAGAAACTGTAAGAATAATTTATAATAACTTATTAAAAATTAACTCTCTATGAAACACAGGCATAGAATGCCATGATTAGGAGAGTGAATCCCTGCCTTTCAAGAACTTGAAGTTTAGGGATAAACAAAAAGATAAATGGCAATTCTAAGCCATATACATTAACTGCTAAGTGGACACTCTAGATAAGTTCACAACAGACTTGAAGAAGAAAATAAACTACTTAGGCTTGGGAAAATACTTGCTTTCATTGTATTTTCAAAGCAAGTCTCATTTTTCTACAGGTCCATCTAATGACATAAGAAACTAATACAGATTTTTTTTTAAATTATATCAAAAAATACAAGGACACTCAGCACTTCTCTTAAATTAGAATAATCAATTTCATCAAATAATCAAGTAACAGTGTTCAAGTCCTATCAGTTTGGAGAAATTTAAATCAACAGTGGAATATATTTTCATCCTGGTGGAGCTTTTCTTTTGTTTCAAAAATTTATTGTATGAACAAGCATTGTTTCCCTATTAAGAGGAACACTTTGGCTTTTAATCATATCTAACACTTAAGACAGGTTAAAGAAAGGAGAGAGAATATCCCTTTACAATTATGGAGCTTTATAATTACTGTGTGGTTTAAAACAGTCCCACTTACAAGGCATCTTCCATTTTCAGCTAAAGCTGAGATCCCTCTGGATATTTTTAAGTTATTTACTGGTTTCCCAAGCATCTGGCACCCAGTGCAGAACATAGTATATAAAAATATTATCACAGTTCAGATAACAACAGGACAATTTCTGTAGTATTTAGGGCATAAAAACAAATTGAATTAGGTGATTTATACAGCTTATCCTTAAATTAAACCCTGCTGGGCAAGACAGAGAAGTATTTGTTAGAAAGAATATCAAAAAAGAATAGGAAAAAAAAAAAAAGAAGAATAGGAAACCAACAGACATACAAAGCTAAACAATTTTGAGAATGTGATCTTTCCAAAATTTCCATCTTGTCTCTAAGGCAGTGTAATAAAAACAAAATATTACAATGATGCCTAGAGAAACTGGAAACATTGTCAACCCTACAGGCCCAGATTACTCGAGCTCTTCCACTCGTTTATAGCATGACTCCTGGAAAACTGCTTAACACTTTGACACTCAGTTTTTCCATTTGTAAAAAAGGAATAACTGTCCCTTACTAACTTCATAGTCTGCACTGGCAAGTTAGACTACTGGGGCTAACCTTGCTGGTGAGAAGGGCATAAACTGGTCTCTTTCTGGGGTGCAAATAGGACACAGTTTAATTCTGAAGATAAATATTTACAAAATGCACTTTTTTGACTTGAACAGAGTGAAGTACTATTAAAAAGTAATAAGATTTTATTTTCAAAGGACTGTGATTAAATGTATTTATTATTAAAATTAATAGTGTCATTATTTGTGGCTTGGTTTAAGTATAAAAAAAGACGACAAAAGATTCTAAAGCATTCCAAAAACTTGAATCTTCACTTTATTTTATTAACTCTTAGATTAATATTTTTCTTACTAGCTTCAATTTTCAGCATAATATATGTAAGAATATATAACATACATTATCTATTATCTATCTATATATAAAAGAATTGTAGAATTATAATTCTCAAAACCGTAAGTGTTGGTTTACTTACTATCACATAATAAATTTCCCACACATTTTCAATTGTGTTAGAAAAGGTCTTGACTACAGATATACAGGTTCTTGTCATTGTCCCAGAATAACTAACAAAGATTTTAATTATTAGTTAGAACAACGTGGAGCCAGCTAAATTCTCATTGAGGAACATGCCTATACCAAATAGGTCATTTACTTGCATTTCAGGGGGAGATCATTTATTTCATCTGAATGTACTCTCCCTTACCCCAATGACTTCTGAATTTGTCCTGATTAGTCATGGAATTGAGACTAGTGTGTACATCTATTTATGGTGCTAGGGAATGGTAGAAAATTAAGCTCAGAATACTTACTTTAAGGCATTATCAAAAATTTTGGTAGGAAGGTTTAATGTAAGTACTCTTTTAGGACAATGGTTTCAAAAGAAATACATGCACACAGCAGAAAATTTAGAAAACAGAGCAAAGTACAGACAAACAAACATCTTTTTAGATAACCTTTTAAATTTTCAATGTATATTTATCTTTTGAGCTTTTTCTATAAACAAAATTATAGCACACACAAAAATGCATATATTGTGCAGGTTTACTTTAAAGTTTATATTGGAAATATCTCTGCTAAATGAAGGATTGATTTATTAAGACGTGTTTTGTGCCCCAGCATATGATCTATCCTGGAGAACGTTCCATGAGTGCTAAAGAATGTGTATCTTGGTACTTTGGGATGTAATGATCTATATATGTCTATTAAGTCTAATTCATTTATTATATTGTTTAGGTTCTCAATTTCCTTATTGGTCCTCTGTTTAGAAGAGAGTGGTACATGGGTCTCCCAATATTATTGTAGGAATGTATATTGCTCCCTTCAGTTTAGCCAATGTTTGCTTCCTGTACTTTGGAGCTCCTTGATTGGGTACATAAACATTTAAGACTGTTATTTCTTCTTGGTGAATTGCCACTTTTTTTAATATATAATGTCCTTCTTTGACTCTCATGATATCTTTGCATTTAAAGTCTATTTTGTCTGATATTAGTATAGCTACCCCTGCTTTCTTTTGGTTGCAGCTTGTGTAGAATATTTTTTTCCATCATTTCACTTTCAGTACCTTTGTGTCACAGGGTCTAAGATGAGTCTCTTGTAAACAGCATATCAATGGGTCATACTTTTTAATCCATTCTACTAGTCTGACCTTTAATTGGAGAGTTTAATACGTTCACATTCAAAGCTATTACTGTAAAGGGAGTTCTTGAACCAGCCATCTTATCCTTTCGTTTTAGTTTTCAGATCTATTTTTTCCCTCTATTTTTTATTCCTTTAAGTTAGTTACTGATACTCTTCAGTTGTGCCCTTCTCCAGACCTCTCTCATTTCTGTTTTTTTAATTCAATTTTATTGAGATATATTCACAAACCATACATTCATACACAGTGTACAATCAATTGTTTAGAGTACCGAGTTCTACATTCATCACCATAACCAATTTTTGAACATTTTCATTACCACAAAAAAAGAATAAAAATTAAAGTAGAAAGAAAACCCACAACATTCCATCCCCCCATCCCTCCCTATTATTCATTTACCTTTTATCCCCATTTTTCTACTCATCTATCCATACAACTGGATAAAGGAAGTGTGAGCTACAAGGTTTTCACAATCACATGGTCACACAGTGTAAGCTATATAGTCATACAATGGTCTTCAAGAATCAAGTCTACTGGGTTACAGTTCAACAGTTTCAGTGTTTCCTTCTAGCTATTCTAATACATTAAAAACTAAAAAAGGTTCTCTATATAATGCATAAGAATAACCTCAGAATGTCCTCTCGACTCCATCTGAAATCTCTCAGCCACTGAAACTTTATTTTTTCATTTTTCTTCCCCCTTTTGGTCAAGAAGACATTCTTAATCCAATGATGCCAGGACCAGGCTCATCCCTAGGAGTCGTGTCCCACGTTGCCAAGGAAATTTATACCACTGGGAGTCACGTTCCACATAGGGGATTGTGCAGTAAGTTTACTTGCTGAGTTAGCTTAGAGAGCGAGGCCTCATCTGAGCTACAAAAGAGGTTCTCTGGGGGTGACTCTTAGGTACAATTATAAGTAGGCTTAGCCTCATCTTTGCAGTAACAAGAGAAGCCAAAGTTTTAAAACATAGTTAATATCATCCTCTACCTTTAGTCAGAATATCCCAATCTCAACCAAGTCCATTTCATTCTTATATCCAGTCAAAGTCTGATCTCCTTTTCATCCTGTTTAACAGCTGCTGCATGGGGCAATGCCAACACTCACAGCTGCCAAACTCTGGCTCTGAGGCCCAGGTGACACACAGATGCCCAAAGCTCCAGGGACTAACTAGGTCACATACAAACAGCTCAGCATCTCAGAATTTAGAAATAATTGTTACAACTCATGAATAGATGTAACTGCTGTAAGAACTTATAATCTAGGAACCTTTACAATAAGCATTCCCCTGATAACCCATGCTCCCAGATTCAATTCTCAGAGTTTGCACATTGTTAGTCCACATTAGTGAGGCGTTATAATGTGTCTTTCATTTCTGACTTATTTCACACAACATACGGTCCTCAAGGTCCATTCACCTAGTTGCATACCTCAACTTCATTCCTTCTTGCTGCCACTCAAAATTCCATTGTATGTCTACACCACAGTTCACCATTCAGTTTATCAGTCAATGTACCCTTAGGCCACCTCCATCCATTGCAAACCGTGAATTCGGCCGCCACAAACACCAGTGTGCAAATGTCCACTCGTGTCCCTACTCTCAGTTCCTGCCACTATACATCCAATAACAGGGTTGCAGGACCATATGGCAACCCCACAGTTAACTTCCTATAGAGCTACTACACTGCCATCCAGATGGGCTGCACCATTATACTTCCCCACCAGCAGTGAAAAGGTACAACCCTCTCTACACATTTTCTCCAGCACTTGTATCCCTCTGCTTATTTTTAAAATAGTTTTATTCACACCCCATTCAATCCATCTTAAGTAAACAATCAATGATTCCCAGTATAATCATGTAGTTATGCATTTACCACCACAATCTATATGAGGACATTTCCATTTCTTCCGTAATGAAAAGAGGAAGAGGAGAAAAAAAATGAATAAAAGATAGAAGAAAAAAATTAAATAAAATACAATGAAAAGGTCATACAACAAAAACACCACCAAGAATCCCATATCACTCCTTTATATCCCCCTCTTATAGACCTTTAGCTTTGGCATATTGCCTTTGTTACAATTAATGGAAGCATCTTACAATGTTACTGTTAACTAAAGACTCTAGTTTGCACTGATTGTGTTTTTCCCCCTATACCATCCAGTTTTCAATACCTTGCAATGTTGGCATTCATTTGTTCTCCCTCATGTTAAAGTATTCTTATATTAGTACACCTAATCACCATCACTGACCACTCTAGGTTTCACTAAATTATACAACCCCAGTCTTTATCTTCTATTTTTCTTTCTGGTATCATACATGCCCCTAGCCTTCCTCTGTCACTCATACTCACACTCATCTTTGTTCAGAGTACTTACAAAATTGTACTACCATCACACAGTATTATGCTATTTCTGGATCTATACAATCAATCCTGTTGAACATTCTGTACTCCTTCCGTCTTAGATATCTGATCTCTACCCAATTTCTATCTCCTGATAACCTGTGTTCTCAACTTAAATTTTCAAGGTTCGCTTATTAACATTGGTTCATATTAGGGATACCATACAGTATTTTTCCTTTTGTTTCTGGCTAGTTTCACTCAATGTAATGTCTACTGGCTATCATTTTTGTCTTTTGGATTTTATATGTCATATTTTGTTTTATTTTTATTTTTTCTCTCTCATTTTACCCTTACTGATAGTATTCATTTCTACACTCTTCTCCAAACCTCTCTCTATCATTTTTTCTTATCTGCTTGTAGTGCTCCCTTTAGCATTTCTTATAGAGCAGGTATCTATCTTGTTCACAAACTACCTCAGTGTCTGAGAATATTTTAAACTCTACCTCATTTTTGAAGGACAATTTTGCTGAATATATAATTCTTGGTTAGCAGTTTTTCTCTATCAGTATCTTAAATATATCACACCACTATCTTCTTGCCTCCATGGTTTCTACTGAGAAATCTGCACATAATCTTACCAGCTTCCCTTGTATGTGATGGATCACTTTTTTCTTGCTGCTTTCAGAATTCTCTTTTTGCCTTTGTCACTTGATAATCTGATTATTAAGTATCTTGGCATAGGTCTATTTGGATCTATTCTGTTTGGATTTATATCCAAAACTGCACTTCTTGAATCTGAAATTGTATGTCTTTCATAAGAGATGGGAAATTTTCAGTGATTATTTCCTCCATTATTGTTTCTGTTCCTTTTCCCTTCTCTTCTCCTTCAAGGATATCCAGGACACACATATTCATGTGCTTCATGTTGTCCTTCAATTCCCTGAGACAGTGCTTATATTTTTCCCCATCTATTCTTTTTGTGTAGGAGTTCAGCTGTCCTGTTCTCCAGTTTAAGAATCCTTTCTTCTGCCTCTTCAAATCTGCTGTTGTTCCCATTGTTTTTCATCTCTTGTATTGTGCCTTTCTTTCCCATAAGTTCCGCCATTGTTTTTTCAAGCATATGAATTATTGTTTGTGGTCACCCAGTGTCTTCTTTATATCCTTCATTTCTTTTGCCCTATTTTCCTTCACCTCATTGATTTGATTTAGAAGAATTTGCTTGAACATCTCTAGTTGTTTTAACTTCTGTATCTCATTTGAAGTGTAAGTTTTTTCCTTTGGGCCATATCTTCATTTTTCCTAATATGACTTGTAGTTTTTTGTTGTCCAGGCATCTGGTTTCCTTGTTTACTCCAATCAGATCTTACCAGAACAGATGGGCCCAAGTCTCTGGAGGAAGGTACAATCAGTATCAAGTTTCCCTGAGGATGAGACCTAGCAGGTTGTGTGGCTTCTAGACTCTGCTTTTCCTATCCTGTCCAGCAGGTGGTGCTTGTTAGCACACGGCTTCCTGCTGGTATAAAGAGCCCCTGTCCCAGCCAGGAGCCGAGGGTGCCAGAAGCCAAGCTTAAGTGGTTTCTGGGTTTTCCCCCTGCCAGGCCATAGGGTCCGAATTCTTTGAGGGAGGGTAGCCACTTAAGCTGGGCACCACCCACCTTTTCTTAGGAAAGATACAGCCTTTAGTGAATTATCTCCTACACTTGAATTCCTCCTTTGTCTCTCTGACTCTCTTAACTCCACCCTTGCCTGGGTCAGCACTGACAACTGAAAATGCCTGAGGCTTTTTCTAAAGAGCTTCTTAGAATGGAAGAAAAAAAAAAGGAAAAAGAAAGAAAGCCCCTTTTCAGAGCCAGTCTCCAGGCCCCCTGGTTCTCTGTGCAGACCTTTCTGAATTGACCCTATCTGCCTCCCCAGGGCAAGATACCCTAATGGGGAAGAAACATAAGCAGAAAAGCCACATGGAAAAAAACAGGTGGGGGGAGGGGAGGGAAACCGAACTGCTGTAAGACAGGATAGGTGCCAAAACTGAGAAGAGTAATAAAAAGGGGACACTGAGTGAGGAAGAGAATTTAAACAAATCATAGGAGCTAGGGAGACATTTTGCACATACATACATACCTATACACACATACATATAGACGAGATCAAGATTCCTGGAGAAGAAACAGAGGAAAGGAAGCTCTCTCCTGGAGGTGAAACAATTGTGCACAAAAAGGGCAGTCTTAAAAACTGTAGCATATATCCAGGGCAAGAAATCAGGTGCAGAAGACCTGAGAAAATCTGAACAGTTAAACACGGGCTACCCTAAAAGTCCAGGATAGGATGGTTGAAGCATCAAAGAAGAGCCTCAAAACAAAGCTAATCTATAATAAAACCCTAGGCAAGAGGGAGAAACTGACCTTCAAAGTTAACACATCAAAATATTCACATGACTAGACATCAGCAAAAAATAACAAGCCATATTAAGAAATAGTAAGATATGGCTCAGTCAAGGGAACAAATTAAAACTTCAGAGGGGACACAGAATTTGAAAAACTAAATCAAAGAAGTTCAAGCAAATCTTCTAAATCAATTCAAGGAGATGAAGGAAAATATGGATAGAAAGAAACTAATGGTGGATATAGGGCTAAAGGATATTAAGAAGACACTGGGTGCATAAAGAAGAATTGGAAAGTTGTAAGAGAAGCATAACAAATTACAAAGAAGAAAGGCACAATGACAGAGATTAAAAATATACTAGAGGAATACAAGAGCAGATCTGAACAGGCAGTAGAAAGAATTAATGAACTAGAAGACAGGACAATTGAAATCATAAAGTAAGAAGAACAGATAGAAAAAAGAAGAGAAAAAATTGAGCAGTGTTTCAGGGTTGTGAGTGACAGCATGAAGCATACAAACATACACATCAAGAGTGTCCCAGAAGGAGAAGAGAAGGAAAAAGGGGAAAAAAGACTATTTGGGGAAATAATGGCTGAAAAGTTCCCAATTATTATGAAAGGCATACATATACATGTCCAAGAAGCACAACATACTCCAACATAACGAAACTTTTGGGATACAGTAAAGGTAATGCTGAGAGCGAAATCTATATAACTAAATGCTTACATCAAGCAAGAAGACAGCACTAAAACCAAAGGCCTAACTGCAAGCGTGAAGGAACTAGAAAAAGAAGAGCAACAAAACCCAAAGCAAACAGAAGAAAATAAATAAAAAAGATTAGTACAGGCACAAAGATAGATAGAAATAGACCCTCACATCTATGGCCAATTGATTTATGACAAGGCTGCCAAGTCCACTCAAATGGGAAAGAACAGTCTCTTCAACAAATGATGCTGGGAAACTGGGTATCTATATGGAAAAGAATGAAGGGGGAACTCATATTACACCATATAAAAAATTTAACTCAAAATAGATCAAAGACCTAAATATAAGAACTAGGACTATACAACTCCTAGAGGAAAACATAGGGAAGCATCTTTAGAATGTTGTTAGGCAATGGTTTCTGAGACTTTACTCCAAATGCACAAGCAACAGAAGAAAAAAATAGACAAATGGGATCTCATCAAAATTAAAAATGTTGGGATATCAAAGGACTTCATCATGAAAGTAAAAAGGCAACCTGCTCAATGGGAGAAAATATTTGCAAACCACATATCTGGTAAGGGTTTAATATTCAGAACATATAAAGAAATTCTACAATTCAACAACAAAAAGACAGACAATCCAATTTTAAAAAGGGACAAAAGACCTGAAGAGACTTTTTCAAAGAGGATATGCAAATGGTTAAAAAGCACAAAAAAAGATGCTCAACATCATTAGTAAATCAACACCACAATAAGACACCATTTCACACCCACCAGTATGCATACTACTGAGGGAACATAAAATTACATTCATTGCTAATGGGAATGTAAAATGGTGCTACCAATGTGGAAGACAGTTTGCAGATCCTCAGAACGCTAAGCATAGAATTACCCACGTTATCCATCACCCACTACTAGGCATATACCCCAAAGTATTGAAAGCATGGACTCTTACAGATATTTGCACACTTATCTTCATAGTGGTTTATTTACAAACATCAAAAAATGGAAACAATCCAAGTCTGTATCAACTAATGGATGGATAAATAAAATGTGGTCTATATAAACAATGGAATATTATTCAGGTTTAAAAAGGAATGAAGTTCTGATTCATGCAACAACATGGATGAACCTTAAAAATACCATGTTGAATGAAATAAGCCAGACACAAAAGGACAAATATTGCATGACCCTACTGGTATGAAATAATCAGAATAAGCAAACTCATAGTGTTAGATTCTAGAATACAGGTTACCAGGGGCTGGGTTGGGGTTAACGAATGGGGAGTTAATGCTTACATTGTACAGAATTTCTATTGGGGTTGAGTATAAAGTTTTGCTAAGAAATGATGGTGATGGCAGCACAACATTGTAAATGTAATAAAAGCATTGAATTATATATGTGAATGTGGTTAAAAAGGGTAATTTTAGGTCACATGTATGTTATTAGAATAAAAATTAAAAGAAACAGGACGAGAAGACAGTGAACCCTGTGGCAAAGGATGGACTATAATTAATAGTACAATTATAAAAATGTTCTCTCATGAATTATAACAAATGTACCACACTAATGCAAGGGGTTAACAGTATGATGTTATATAGGAACTCTGTATATTACATATTTTATGCAAGATATATCTGTAAACCTACAATTTCTCTAACTAAAATAAATAATTTACTTACAAATTAAAAAGTAAAAAGAATTAAAAAAAACTAGCAAGTACCAAAAGGGTTAATTTAAATATATTTAGATATCAGCCAAATTTAAGTCAGTATTTTTCAATTTAGAGATTTATAATGCCTTTACCAGTGCAATAAAGTTGTGGCATGTTTTTTTTAACTCATTCTCTGAGGAAAGATCCTCTGAACTCAGCACACATGTGGAATTCTGACTCAATAAATAAGCCTAACTCAACATCCTATATCAACCATTTAAAAGACTTTTTGATTTATTTCCTATTGTGATGTTGGATTGTGAGTAAAAAGGGGAAATCATAATTTTAAATACAGAATCCATTAAATCATGTACATCTAACACTCCCAAGAACTGAAACTGAAAGCAGGTTCTATTTTAAAAAATAATGTAACAGTGGTTGATAAAAGACGGATTTCCTCACTTAGTCATTCTCCTGTATTAACAGCTTAATTTCCTACCATCATTTGCTCAACTAAATGTTGAATGTTCTGTAAACAGGTTTGTTCACTTTTTATAATAGGGACTGAAGGGAAGAAAGGAAATAAAGTATTTTTTTCTGAAACAGTTACTAAAATGTTAGCCTTCAAGAGCTATGGCATGCCAAATAAAAGGGTAAATACGTTGATCCAGGAAGGACCCACCAGTTGATATTAACCTACCTCTGGGGGCTCTTGGAGCACCTGAACCATCCACCTGTGATTTATCAGTCTTCTGGAGAGTAGTCAACACAGGCTTGACAGAGCGGGGCTGTTATTTTGACATACAAATTTAACCAGTCTGGATGGCAATGAACAAGGTGAAATTATATTGTTTTATGCTTTGTGTGTCTTGAAAAGGGAAAATCTGAGTTCCCCAACTTTGGTCTTATCTCTTTATTGGATATTTATTTATGTCTCTGTAGGTATTTATTTAACCATATAGTGTTTTAAACAATTTTTTTTTTTTATCCTGGAAACCTATTCCTCTGCTACGATTATAAAGCAATGGATATCAACTTGAAAACAAGAAGAAGTTCACATTAAATAATAAGCTTATAAAACTTAATAGACTACATAATTTAAATGATCCATAAAATCAGTAACCATTCACAAAATAAACTGCTTCCACATTCTTCCTATTTATTGTCTACGTGTAGTTTAATGATGCACCAATTTTTGTAGAAAATAAAATTCAAAATAAGTTTACGCTTAAATGAAAAATAAAAATTCACCTTAAAAAGACTAGTCATCTCTTAATGGTTTTAAATAAAAATCCACTATAAAATCCAATAGCTGCTTTATCAGTCTGATACTTGAAATTTATTGTCTTAATTCCTTAATATGTAGATTAAGTGAGCACTAAAGTATATTCCTTATTACTACAATTGCAGACTAGAATTTATACTTTTACTTCCAGCTTTTCTGAATCACCATTGTAACTGTCAAATGGATCAGGTTTAACCTTCAAATGTTATTGCAGATTTTCTCAAATCTTTAAAACTCATTTGGTTCCAGGGGGAAAAAATGTGCCAAAGGGTAAAAAAAAAAAATAGAGGCTGGTTAAAAGAGGTCTGTTCACAATTATTTCAATACTGGTTTTAAAGAATCTTTTTTGCATACCTCTGAGTATTATTTTTTTTAGGAACGAGGTAATGATCACTAGAGAACAGGGAAAGGGAAAGTGGCAAACTCAAAGACTTTTTAGACATTGGAGCTCTGCATCCCTGGAAATAGTATTTCATAGGCATCATTTTTTTTTTTTTGGTTTGCTTGTTTTAATATTTGCAAAATCTGTTCATTATTCTATTTGAGAAGGGCTACAATATAATCAAAGGTGAGGAAGAAAGAAATAACTATTAAAAATCCAAAATTACACCTGTTAATAACTCACAGTAAATATAACATTCTAGATGGGTAATGTAAAGCATATTTCCATTTCTATGATAAGGTTCAAGTTTGATAGATGTTAGATTTCTCATTTTATATATTTACATCTCCATCTGTATCTGTATATATGTATTTCTTCTAAATTTGAATCAATTAGCTTTGGTAATCTAGAAGAAATGTAATTATTAGTTATTATTATTATTACTATAAAGTATTGATTATTATTATTACTATAAAGTACTGGTTATTATTATTGTTCTTATTACTTTAAAGTATTGGTTACCAGACTGTGAGTTGCATGCCCTTGTAGACCTATATAATACCAAGTATTTTCTAAAAACTGAATAAACAATATCTCTTGCATCTATTTTTATATATATAGTGTTTAAAAAAAACACTTTTTATAAAGTGTTTTCCAATTACATTGGGGAAATTTAACTGCAATTATGTGGAGATCCACAAATTATTTTCACGATAAATGTAGCTCAAAAAACTCAAGAATGTTTAAATTGCTGAAATTAATTTTTAAAGAGGCATTTGATCTTTAAGTATTGAAGGTACTTAAAGAAGAAGGGAGAGAGGAAGTACCTTTTTACAACAATTAAATTAGAACACCCAAAGATATGAGAATGAGGAGACTTAGAAGCCATATATTTCAAAAAGACAAAAGAGTTTCCATAAGCACTATTTTCTGAAGTAAAACACAAGCAGTAGCATCATGGTTAAATGTGTGAACCCTGAAGCCAGACTGCCAGAGTACAAACTCCAGCTCTGCCATTTACTAATTGTATGATCTTTGGAAGCTCAACCTCTTTGTACTTCACTTTTCTCATCTTTAAAATATCAGTAATTTCATCTTGCATAAATATTTCAGAAAATGTCCCAAGAAGAGGGGCATGAATATAAAGCTGTTTTATACATACTTGTATACTAGTCTGGTAGTAATGCAGAACAAAACAAATTAAAGGGTGGATAAAAAGTAGTGCAGAAAACATTAAGAATAGACAAAAGAAGGCTAACGAGCAACTTAAGGTTGCCTTCTGTGGCAGACACTTAGTTGCCATCAAATATACATTTTCCCTATCTTCTTGACCTAGATGTTGTAGGTTTCTACACTTCACTTCAAGTGATAAAATATAAACTCTAAGTAGACTCTGAAAAGTTTTGTATGTATATTATAATCCATATGGCAACTAATAAAAGGGAAAAATAAATATAATAAAGCCAATGGAATAAATTAAAATTGAGTATTGAAAAATATTCCATAATACAAAAGAAGGCAGAAAAAAGGAAACCAAAAGACTGAAAAACAGAAGGACAAACAGAAAACAAGCAAATAATAGACCTAAATCCTACACAGACATATCAAAGATTACACTAAATGTTAATGGTCTAAATGACCCAATTAAAATAACAGAGATTCTCAGATTGCATGAAAAATAAGACCAAACTACATGTTATAGTTATCTAAAGGAAGTTCATTTGAAATAACACAGAGAAGTTAAAAGTAAAAAAATGGAAAAAGATATATCATACAAACATCAGTAAAAGAAAAGTGGAGTATATTAATATACAACAAAGTTAGACTTCAGAACATGAAAAATCATAAGGAATAAAGAAGGTCATTACATAATGATAAATTTTTATGTTCCTAACAAGAGAACTTCAAAATCATATGGAATTGAAAGCAGAAATAGGTAAATCCACAATCATACTTGGTGACTTCAACATTTCTCTCAGTTACTCAAAGAACAAATAGAAAGAAAATCATCAAAGATATAGAAGACAAAAAAAAAACCCTATTAACCAGTGACTTAAATGACATTTATAGAACACTATATACAGCAACAAAAGAATAATACCTTCTTTTAAAAATACATGGAGCAGTCACCAAGTTGGACTGCATCCTGGATCATTAAAAAAAAAAATCCTTCCAAAATGAAATCATACCAATTATAGTCTCTGATTCTAAGACAATTAAAGTAGAAATCATAACAGTAAGATATGTGGAAAATTCTCCAATATTTGGAAATAAGCAACACATTTCTAAATAATCCATGCATCAAACAGGAAGTCTCAGGGAGAAATCAGAAAATATTTGAGCTGAATGAAGATGAAAATAGAACATATCAAAATTTTTGTGGAATGTAGCTAAGGCACTGCTTGGGGGAAATCTGTCACATCTGAAGAAAGGTTTCAAATCAATAACCTAAATTACCACCTTATGAAACTGTAATAAGAACAAAATTTAAAAGAAGCAGAAAAAAAAAAAAAAAAGAGATCAATGAAATTGAAAACAAAACAAAATAGAGAAAACCAGTGAAACCACAACCTGGTTTTCTGGGGAAAAAAAAAAAAGTCAATAAAATTGATTAATCTCTAATAAGACTGACAAATAAAAAAGGAGAGAATAGATAACTTGCCAATATCAGAAAGGAAAGAGTAAATGTCACTACAGCTACCAACATACATTTAAAGATAGGGAAAAGTGATGAACAACTCTATGGGTATAAATCTGAGAAATAAGAACTGGGTCAACTGTCTGAAATACACTAAACTTACAGCTTACTCAAGAAATATTCAATAATTAGAATAGTCCTATATTTATTAAAAACACTGACTTCATAGTTAAAAAAAGAAAAAAAAAAGAAACTAAACTAAAACTGCTAACAAAGGTAACTGCAATGGAGAATTCTACCAAATATTTAAGGAAGAAATGAAACAAATTCTATGCAATCTCCTCAGTAACTAGAATAAGCGAGAATACATCTCGTCTCATTTTATTGAGTATTACACTGATACCAGTGTATTGAAGAATTAACCTTACGCAAAGAAAGATCTGGCCTTTTCCTTGGATTTGGGGAGATGATCTTTAAGCCATTGGAATGTCCTGCCTGATGACAGTGTCTTTGCTTATCGGAAGACTTTGGGCCACATGATATCAGCTCAACCTCTAGAGGGACTAGAGACTAAAGAAAGTAAAGGTTAGCCACATGGACAATCAACATTGTCTATATGACTGAGCCCCAATAAAAATTCTGGACATCAAGGCTTGAGTGAGGTTCACTCATTGACAGTACTCTGTGTGTACTGTCATACATGATTGTTGAAAGAATTTAACACTGTTCATGACTCCACTGGGAGAGAACAATTGGAAACTCTGTACATGTAACTTTCCTAAACTCTGCCCCATGCACATCTTCCTTTGGCTGATCTGGCGAGAATACCTATAGTGGTCAATATGATAGCTTCCAGTGAATTCTGTGAGTCTTTCTAGTGAATTATTGAACCTCAGGATGGTCTGGGGGATTACCCCCTGAACTATGCAGTTTGGTTCAGAAGTGGGATTCACTAGAACTATCCTGACTCACTGAAATTCCTAAGGAGCTGGCTCATTGGATACACAGATAATATCTAATAGTAAGAAACAAGATAGATATATAATCCATGGTTATTATTACCTGTAATAGCTAAAATAAAAGTAATAATGAGTGTTGGGGTAGAGAGTATCCTGATGCTGGACCAAACTCAGATTTTGGCTGGACTGAGCTCTGCTCATTAGCCTGAAGACCACTATCAAAGAGAAAAATTATTCTGGGAAAAGACATAGTACCTCTATAACCTGTGATCACCAAAAAAATAGTCTAGGTAGGAGAAGGGCAAAACCCAGAAACTACTGAAACTACTGAAATCAGGGGGTACAGTGTGAAAGAACTGTTTCACATTGCGGATAAGTATCATTGGCTTCCTGAAGAATTTACTAAAATGGATTGTGAGGGTGATTAGCTTAAGAGCAGTATCTTTGGGTTTGAATACTATAGAATGGAATAGAATACTGATTAATAACAGATGACTGTATGTGATCCAGATAAATAGATTATATTTCTGAGGGAGCAGCCAGCCAGGTAGACAGAATACAACCTGCCATAAAATTTGTTTACCCTTAAAAGGGGGATTGTTCTTCTCCTCCTATAAATGCCAGGTGGAACTCTCCAGATGAAGCGGCTAAAATATTCCATATGCAAGCCAAAGTGGATTGGCTTTATGATAATCAAGATATTCATCCACTGAACATTCCCCCTGCTCAGGTCCTAGAAAACACTGTGATTTGGGGGCCTCTTTTGCATGGGCACTGTTGCAAAATCAGGAAACAGTTTGAGAAGCCTTATCAGATTTGTTGTTTCAGCTTCCCCTTATGGGTCTTACAGATTTCAAGAAAATTTGAGTGATTCACAAGAAAATGAGGAAAAACAAAAGGGAAGATAAGGGACTCAGCCCAGCACAGTTGAAATTTGTAGATGGTTATTAAGAAATGGGTTGAATAAAGAGGACATTAATGGGGTTGAAACAAAGGTCTTAAAGCAGATTAATAAAGTAAAAGAAAAATAGATAAGTATCCCTCATAAACATAGATATAAAAATCCTCAACAAAACATTAGCCAAACTTTTGAATAAAGCAACATATAAAAAGAATAATACTACATAATCAAATAAGATTTTTCCTGGGAATGCAAGACACTTTACTACTTCAAAACTAAACAAAGTAATCCCACTGGCTTTTAACAGTCTAAAGAAGAAAAATCCCATGATAAAATCGACATGGAAAAAGCATTTGACAAAATACAAAATTCATTCATGATTTTAAAACTCTGAACAAACAAGGAATAGAAGGGAACTTCCTTAACCTGTAAACGGGCATTTACAAAAAATCTAATCTACAATCACAGGAACAAGAAAAGGATGTCTACTCTCACGACTCCTATTCAATAAGTACTGGAAATCCTAGCCAGTGCAATAAAAGTAAAAGAATAAAAAGTTTACAGATTAGAAAGGAAAAAATAAAACTGTTTTCATTCACAGATGGCAGGATTGAGTACATATATTCCAAGAAAGCTATAAAATAACTCCTAGAATCAATAAGTGAGTATAACAAAGTGTGGCAAGCAAGCTCAACACAAAAAATTAATCATTTCTATAAACCAACAATGAAAAACTAGAAAACAAGATTAGAATAAATCAGACCCTTATATAATAAGAAAAAAAAGAGAGAAATACTTAAGTATAAATTTAACAGAGTATGTGAAAAATCTGTATGTTGCAAACTACAACACCCTGAAATCAAAGAACAACTAAATAAATGGATAGATGTTCAATGTTCAGTCACTGGAAGACTCACTATGGCTAAATTGTCAATACTCCCCAATCTATAGATTCAAAACCATAGCAATCAAAATCCCAGCTGGATTTATTGTAGATACTGACAGCCTGATTCTGAACTTCATACAAGTGGGCAAAGAACTAGAAGAGCTAAAACAAATTTTAAAAATGAAGAACAAAGTTGGAGGGCATGCACTACCTCATTTTAAGTGCTACCATATCATTACAGTAATTAAGACAGTGTGGTTTGGTGACAAGAGATAGAGAACAATGGAACAGAATAGAGGATCCAGATGTAGAGCCACACAAATACAGTCAATTGATTTTTCACAGAGGTACACAGGGAGTTCAACAGAGAAAGGACAATCTTGTCAACAAATGGTGCTGGAACAACTGGGCATCCACATGCAAAAGTGGACTTTCACTTATACCTAGATGCAAAAAATAACCAAAAAGGGGGTTATAGATACAAATGTAAAATGTAAAACTATAAACCATTTACACACACACACACACACACACACAAAGACAATACTCAAGACCTTGGGTTAAGCAAAAAGTCCTTAGATATAATACCAAAAAGCTTGATCCATAAAATAAAAAATTGAAAACTGGACTTCTTTAAGATGAAAAACCTTTGCTCTGAAAAATGAACTGTCAAGAGAATAAAAAAGACCAGCTACAAACCAGGAGGAGATATTTGGAATATATATGACAAAGGATTGTTATCCAGAATATATATAGAATAAAAATAAGAAAATAAGCCACATGATTAAAAAAATAAAAGCTGTGCAAAACAATTTAAGACACTTTGCCAAAGAAGATGTTTGAATGTCAAAACAGCACATGAAAAGCTGCTCAATATCATTAGTCATTACAGAAGTGCAAATTAAAACCACAATGAGATACCACTGCACACCTACTGGAATGGTTGGGAAAAAAAAACCTGAGAATAATAAGTGCTAGCAAAGATGCAAAGCACCTAAACCTTCATTGCTGGTCAAAATGTAAAAAGATTCAAACACTCTGGAAATCAATTTGGCAATTTCTTACAAAGTTAAGCACACGGTCAGTTACCCTATGATCTGGCAGTCCCACCCCTACTGTTTTCCTAGAGATAAAAAACACTTATGTACATACACAAACCTGTGCATGAATATTTATAGTAGCACAGCAAAAACTGGAAACAATCCAAATAGCCTTCAATGGGTGTATGGATAAACAAATCTCCAGTGCATCTATACAATGGAATACTACGCAGCAATAAACAAGGAACAAACGATTAATATACACAATCACACTTATAAATCTTAAAAATATGCTCAGTGAAAGAAGCCAGACTCAAAGGGTCACATAACTGCTCGAATCTACATATATAACATTAAAGACATTAGGGACAGACGTAATTAGTGGTGGCCAGGGATTAGGGGTAGTAGAAGGGTTTGACTGTAAGGAAAGAAGAAGCATGAAGTAATTTTTTGGAGTCATTAAACATTTTGTACTGTAATTGTGGTGATTATTACACAAGTCTATGCATTTGTCAAAACTTGTAGAATTGCAAACAAACAAACAAAAAACCTATTTAAAATACTGTAACCTCTTTTCCTCTAAAAATGAAAAACAAAATAAAAAATATTCAAAATCTGAGTTAAGTATTTTCCCTAGGGTTCATAGGTCATTTAAAAAATTTCATTAAAATAATTTTAAATTTTACTTCATGTCAAATTACTTCATGTGAAAATCAATTTGAAAATGGTTATGGCTTTTAAAATGCTATGTAAGTTTACATTTTAATAGACTACCATATGTAAAGAGTCAAGCAATTTTTATAATCCCTAGATGCAAGCCAAAAATTATCTGTGACTTGCTATTTGTTAATAATGATGGAAAACTCCATATACTTCCTAACGTTTATCACACACCTCAGACTATTGAGCATGTTGTAAAATTCTCAAATTCTTTGCTTACTAATCCCTACAGAATTTTGAAAAGTCTACTTGATTATTTTCATATCATACAGGAACAAAAAGTAATCAAAATTGAGCTACAGTCACAAAAACAGAAAAAAGGTAAATAAGTCAAATGCAAAGTTTTAACAAAAATATTTGTACTTTTTCCTCTATCTGAATCTTTTCTCATGCAATACAGAACTAAGATTGATTTCTGTCCACATTTGGTGATGATGGTAGAAACCAGGTAGTAAGTATTCTATGTTCACAAACTGTAGTTTTCTGAGTTTCTTAAAAATAAAACTGTTAATTAATTCGGGCCTACCATGTGCCAAGACAAGATACTGAGCTATACAGAGGAAACAGACTGGTGAACAAAAATGGACTATAGTCCAGATGGGAAGACAGGGAGGGGCTAAATGAATAACAAAGAAAAAGAAAGGGAACACTTCAACTCCAATAAGGGCTATTAAGAAAAAGTATGATGGTAGTATTAAACATGTTAAGAGGGGAATTTTGACTGATAAAAATGTTCTAAGAAGTCTTGAAAAACTAATACTTGAGTTGATGTGGTGGTAGAGAGCATGGACACTGGCACCAGACCGCCAGGGTCCAAATTCCAGTTTGGTTAAGTTTCTTAACCTGTTTATATCTCAGTTTCTCATCTGCAGGATAAGATATGATGAAGTATTTATTTCATAAGGTTGTTAAGACTAAATGATATAATATATATGAAGCACTTAGAAAAAAACCTAGATTTAGGATATGCTGAACTTGAAATGCTTTTGAGACATCTAAGGAAACAAGTGAGCAAAAGTCTGAGCTGAAGCAAGTGGAATCACTTGATAATTGAAGCCATGGATGTGGATGAGATTGCCCATGGAGAAAGAAGAAAGAAGGCTGGATACTAGTCCTCTCTTAACAAACTGCAACATTTTAAAGCTGAGCATAGGAGAATAAATATGTAAAGGAGTTAAGGGGGAGGGACAGAGAAATAAAAGAAAAAATAGAGCTCTATGTAAGCCAAAGTATTTCAAAGGGGAAGGAGTGGACAACGAATGTTGCTAACAGAAAAGAGCAAAGACTGCTTAGTTCTTCTCTTTTTCCTTTAGTAATAAAACCCCTGAATTCAAGTTGTGCACATACTAACTCAAATAGAGAATATATTTATTTTGCAGTCTCCCTGTAGCTAAGTAGAGTCATGTAGCTAAGATCTGGCCAATGGGATGTAAATGATGAATGCAATTTATGGTTTATGTTCTTAAAGGGAGGAGTGAGCTCTCTACCTCATTTCCTCATTCCTGTTAATGAGAATGAGGACCCATAAAAATCAAAGTACCCATGGGATGGGAAGATTATTTTTATGTGGCCCAAGGGATTATATAGCAACAATAGAGAAGGAAGATGAGTTTCCAACACCATGGAATCACCATGGAGCTACCATATCAGTTAGCAGCTCTGTTGTTTCACACTACTCCCTTTAAAAGAGTCAATTAAAGGTGCAGCAGCCTTAGTATTTCCTCATAGTAGAAATATATGTATACATGTGAAGAATAATGTTCAACATATTTTTAAGCAAATATGTATGCAAAGGGTATAGTATATGATATATGCATTAACAGAACAATTATTTGATAATAAAAGGCACATGATACTTCTCTAAAGTATGAAAGTGATTAAAAAACATTTTTAACCTTGTATTTGGAAATTCTTGCAGGTGAATGGAACTGAATTTGGGAATGAGTGGGGACTCAAACAGAGAATCACTATAGATAATTAGGCATGTTAATTATAACAGTTGTGATGAGGAAGAAAATAAACTGACCAAGAAACTAGATTTAGGTCTAATCTGTGATGTCTTTGGTATATAAGGGTTTAACTATAACCATTTTGTTCAGTCACTGAACAGAAATTTCACTACTACTTTCATTGACTTCTTACCTATCAGGATTAAATATTAGAAAAATCATTCATTAGAATATTCCATGTTAAAGTTACACAACTATGATTTTTATACATCTTGATGACTCACATTAAACAATGAAATACCATAAAAACTCCAAATCTAACTTTTAAAGGAATAAAAGCTTTGTTCTAAAAACAATTTCCCAAAACGATTTCTTTAGTGGAAATGTTAGCAAGGAGTGGCGGACACTGCATCTTTTAAGTGTAAAGAATTACCATAAGCCTGATTCAAGAATCAGAAACTTTCAGCTAAGAGAACAAAGAAATAATTATTTATTAAATCTGTTTTTATGCTTACCCTGTGACATTTCTACACACAACTTCCAGCAAACTACTAGGAAGGAAGATACTTCTTTCTCAGACACAATGAATCTTTTTCTTCTTCCCCAACTAAATGCATTTCTTAGCTAAATGCATGCAAAGTTAATAAACGGAAGGAAAAGCAAATACAGAGCTGTCATTTTAAAATTATATTCTTAAAAGGTTTAGGGGTATCATTTGTGGAACACAAAGAGATTTCCTTCTCTAACAGCATTCCAGGACATCACTCTTTCCTGCCTACCAGCAGACAAGATTATACTTGTCTGGAATCTCAGTGAGGTATTTATACAAAGGCAGTTTTTGAGAATCTTCTTACTGTGAATACAAAACAGGAAATACAGTAATACCATCAGCATATGTTAAACACCATTTGGTTTAAACTACGTTTCTTCCTTAGTAAGTACTAGGCTACCCTCCAGGAGGAGGAGGTGAAAATGAGTACATGTATTACCACATACCACTAGTTGTTTACAGCTTGCCACAGGAAAGATTCAGAAAGAGAAACTCAGTAAAACTTTAAGAATTTGCCAAATTTTGTTTTAGTCAGCATGGCCTCAAATAAAAACTCATTTTCTCACTAAGTTCACAGGAGAAAATAAAGGTATTCTATAAAAATTAATATTTTCTTGAATGAAAATAGCCTAATTAATAAAAGAAATATTTAATCGGAATACTCATCTGAAGTAGGAAAACAAAGTTATATACATAAAACCAACGCCAAATAATAATGCATTTCCTGACCTAACAAACCAATCTCAATTTTTTCTATAAAAAAATCTATTTACCTTACATAGCTAAAAAAAATTAATACAATTCTACAAACCCTTCAACCAATGAGTTTCAAAAGTCAATTACAAATGCAGTGTAAAGTACACTTGGTATCCCAAGTAGAATAACTCTTACTAAGATAAAATTTTAATTTTCCCAAAGATAGCACAATGAGCTTTGGTTTGACTGCCCTCTGCTGATGTAAAATTTTTACAACCAGAAAAGTTGACTGGATAAAATTATGATGCTATCATTTATAAATAACTGTTTCTCCTTAAAGAATTGGCTTTATTATTGACTCACTGTGAAAACTAAAGAGCTCTAAATATTTAGTACTTATGTCTTATTTTCATTTAATGGATAAATATTTGTGGAATATCAAGTATGTGACGGTTTTCAAAAATAGAATTTGATCTCTTTAACTTCAAGATACTTATGATAGTTATTAGATGAATAGGAAAAGTCTAGGAAAGAATAAATGATTACAGAAAATCAAGAAGTAAACTAAGTGGTACTGAATAAAAGTAAGTTAGAGAAAAGAAAAGAAATTGATAGAGCCAAATTAGTAATAAAACAAAAAAACTTAATGGAAAAAATGACTGAGACTGAGATAGCTGAGGAAAAGTAAGAGGATAGTCTTAAATAAGTGGGAAAGAGACAAAAAATAAGCAAAAACCTGGAAGAAATAATGAACACAGCATTTACAGAGCACATGATACCAGAAGCCTTATTTGTCAGGATAAATGGTTAAATGAATAAAATATTCAGAGAAAACAGAAAATAATGGTAAGAGACTGGAACCAAATTTTTGAAACTAAAAAAATCAGAATGAAGAGCTGGGCTATGTGGCAAAAAATAGGGAGGCTCTGTAGGTTCTTTAGCAGTGTAATCACCTCAAAATGATAATTCTTTAGCATGAGTACTCTGAAATACAATGAAAAAGAAATGGAAGAGGAAGAGACTGGAAGCAGAGAAACCAGTTAAAAGACAACTACAGTAATCTAGGTAAAGAACTGAACCAGAATGAAGCAACAGAAAAGGAGAAGAAAAAAGAAATTGAGATACATTTTGAATAAAAAATAAATCTGGGTGCCTAACTGCATTCAGATTTTTGTCCAATTCTTACATCATTTTAGGTGCTTGTTAAATTCAATTGAAATAAAAGAGGAGTGGACAAAGAGTTAGCAGAAGGGAAAATTGTAGTGGCATTAGAGCTAAGGGAGGGAGTTCAAAGTTTCAAGATGCAGGTAGTTAGCAGGGTCACATTTTGTGGAATTCAAGTCACACAAGAATCCTTAAGAGACATTAAATTTTGGTAAAAAGTCATTTGTGACCTTCACAAGGTCAATTTTTAAAAAGTTACACATTCAGAGGAACTAGAGAGCTGAAAATTTTTAAGATTGAGAAGAGATACAGAAACTAAGTGGAGAATTACATGTTATGGAGAAAATCTCCTTCTCTAAGAGTAGATGAAAGGAAAAGCACATAAACAATAGGGAAGAACTATGTTTATGTAAAGATGGAGCTACTTGTGGAAATTCATGGCAAATGGTCTCAAACATCTCTGTAACTCAGTTTCCAAGCTTATTTAACAAAAAAGAATGATAGATCAATATTTGGAAAAAACTTGAAAAATATTTTTGCCACTTTTTCTGACCAGGAGTCATCAACAGTCCCAAAAGATGGCTTCACCTAGACAAACGTCTCATTTTTCTATACCCATCTAGAAAAATCTATGCACTATTTCATTAAAAACAAACAAACTCAAAGTGTCCCACTGATGACACTGTTCCTATACAAATAAAGTATAGTCTTTCCAAACTTTGTTTATGTGAAGACATCTGGAATCAAGCATTCAACTCAGGAGTAGACCATATTAATATGCTATAGGTAAAAGTGGTCATGTTCAGAACTCATTTTAAAATGGAATGTTGCTCTTATAATAAAACAGCAGTCTTGTTTCAGAATCATCAAAACAAAACCATGGAAAATTTTAACTTCTGAATTTTATGATACATTTTCTTTTCAAAAGAATTTCTGTTAAAAAAAAGTATAATACTTAAAATGAGATTTCAATTTAATTTATTTGCTTTAAAGCAAATCATTTGGAATGTTTTTGGCCCAAGTTCACTATGTTATGTCACTGTAATGTCAGTTTTAAAAAAATGAACATTGTAATAATGAAGATTTCCCTTAAAACTCACATTAACAAAATAAAGAAAAAAACCTCAGGATGTGCAGAGGTCCAATAAGGACATATCATGCTTACTGGGGAGTACGCCATCTGTTTTAGGGCAAGGCTTTATTCTTCTTTATGATTGAATACTCTCAAAATTACAACAGACTTAATAAGAGATGTTAACATTACTAGTTCCTAGAAAAAGATTAAAAATCATTAGGAACTTAATAAGCATTTGTACAATGAATAAGAATACTACACTGTTTCACTGCCTACTCAATAGACTTAACTAAGTTCTCTCCAAGTTAAGTGGTAAGGGACCTAATGACATTTTTTTTTCCTTTTAAATTGGAAAAGACTATATAATGTTATAAATATTCAGGAAAAAATGCAAAAATAATTATTGTTTTCTTCTTAAAATATTATCCACTTGTCTTTATCTACAGGAACATATTTTATAGCACATTACACTTGTATTTTAGATATTCTGAACATTTTTTGCAATTAAAATGTCAATTTTTCAGTTTCATACTGAAGCAAAATAGCTTTTTCTGAGGAACTGCTTTTTTTTTTTTTAAAGCAGTTTTTATTCACACATCATACAATCCACCCAACAGGTACAATCAATGGCTCTCAGTACAATTAGAGAGTTGTGCTTTCATCAACACAATTTTAGAACATTGTCCTTGCTCCAAAAAGAAAAAAACCCATACCCTTTTGTTGGGACCCAGGGCCCAGGTCCCCTCCCCTCTACAGTGATTTCACAAAGCCACCTACTTGACCTGGACAGATCTTGAAAGCCATCAGACCTTCCCGCGGGAGGAAAAAATGTACTGGAAACGGAGCATTGAAACTCCCTTCCCCTGACCACTGTTGATAACAAATCTCCACACCCTTGTGCACAAGACCCTGCTGAAACTATTCTCACATCCTCCTTGTCCTAACCCTCATAAACCACCCCTTGGCACCCGTGCTTTTGCAGAGTGCTAACTTCATCTTTCCTGGCTGGTTGCCGCCATGGAATAATAACTTATCCCATGAGTAAGTCTTATTAAACTCATGTCTAACTCCGTGTCTGGCGTGTTCTTTGGTCTGGGGGCTAAGCTGCATTGTGACATCCTTAGATACCACCCCCAATTATTCACACTTAGCATTGGTCTGATATCTTTGTTACAACTGAAGAAGAATCTTATAATATTACTACTGTTAACTATAGTCCATAATTTGCAACAGAAGTATTTTTTCCCATATTCCACTCTATTATTTACACCCTGTAATAGTGACATACATTTGTTCTATTTTACGGAAGAAGATTCTTATATGTGTACTATTAACTACCTTTGTCATCCATACCAGGGTTCACTATGTTATACAGCCACATGGGCAACTGCCTTTTGAGATAATAAAAAAGAAATTCCTCTGATGATTGCTTTCTCTGCAAAAAAATTAAAAATAAAAAAGGATTTATTTTTACAGTTTTCAGAAAGTAAAATACACAGAAAAAAGCAATAGGAAAAACAATTTTTAACTGAGGAATGCAAAGGAGATTTTAATCTGTACTTCAAGTAGGATAGATCTCAAGGAAGAGCAGAAGTAGATTTTAAAATGGTACCGACAACCTAATATACTGTCTCATAAATGCTCAACAAAAACAAAAGATCGCTTTCAACTGCATCATGGAAGAAATATCACAAAAGCTTAATTTTCCAATACATAACTATGCTAGCCATAGGAGGTTAAGTATCGCTGTCTGATAAGAATATCCTCTGCCATGTATCCTCTTCCTCCTACTCTCCTATGCTTTCCTCTCCTTATTTTGGCTGTACACCAGGAGTCAGTAAGTCTGTTCCCATACTAGCTCCTTTTTTCCTTCATCAATAAGTATTTACTGAGTACTTAATATGGCCAGACAAATAAAAGCAGGGGGACACATTAATGAACAAAGCACAACTAAAAAATAAAAAAATCTAGTTTAACATTTAATACTGTAATTATAAAATTTAAATAAAATGACATAAACCAATGAAACATGGCTGTTAAAAAGAGCATTACTAAGGAAAATGCTTAGGAAAAATTCAATAAAGGTGAATAACTAAAATAGCTGTTAATTTAGTGTAGGCAGAACATTTATAAAAGAATAGAGGCACTCAGGCTGCCTCAAAAGTCTCCTTAAGTTCTCACTCCACTTTACAGAACTCCAGAATTGAAATCATTACAGATGTGGTTTAGATAAGAGGCTGTCACAGAACTCGAATCAGTGGACCATTCTCAAAAGAAAGAAATTATTTGCCCTAATTTTCGCAAATGAATGCACATTTATATGTCCTACGTTAAAGTAAAATCATTAAACTTTATATGAAACATTTTAATGATTCTTTTTTTCAAACGACTTTTTCAATTAACTACTACCTACTGGTACCAACCTGGAAATCCTGACACATTCTAAACCACTGGTGAAAACGAAATGGTAGAACCACTGTGGAAGGCAACATGGTAGTATCGAATAAACTTAAAATTGCATTTACTCTCCAATATAGCAATCCCCTGTTTAAAACATACCTTCGCAAGTACAAAAGGACACTTGGATAAGGTTATTCATTGCGGTACTATTAGCAATGGCAAAATACTGGCAGCAGCCTAAGTGTCCATCAATAGGGGACTGGTTGAATAACTATGGTTCATCTGAGCAACAGAATACCATACAGCCTAGAAAAGAATGGGGAAAATTCTCATATAATGATAAGCAAAGATCTCCAAGGTACAGTGCTAAATGAAAAAAAGGAAAGTGCTGAACAGTGTATGCAGTTTCCTACATTTTGTATATCTAGAGAGGGTGCTGGAAAACAAGAATCTATGTACAACATGCACTTGTCTTTAAAAAATAAACATTCAAAGAAGAAACCAGATGCTGATAAAAATTGGGGTCAGGGACAAGGTTCAGATGCAGAGGTGGGAGCAAGGTATATCTTACATATATTTTTGATCTTTGAATAATGTAATACATATCATCTATTCAAAATATTATCTAGCTTCTCCTCTCCCCAACATGGCATGTGCTCGTCCATCAATATCAGTGTACTCTGAAAAGGGGGAGTCATCTGGCAAAAATGTTACCTTGCCTGCTGTGTTCAAGGCTCCCATTAGACTGGATATTGTGAACTTCGTTCGCACCAACTTGTGCAACAATAACAGACAGCCTTATGCTGTCAGTGAGTTAGCAGAATCAATAAACCAGTGCTGAGTCCTGGGGCACTGGCATGGCTGTGGCTCGAATCCCCAGAGTTCGATGTGGTGGAACTCACCAATCTGGCCAGGGTGCTTTTGGAAATATGTGTCGTGGAGGTCGTATGCTTGCACCAACCAAAACATGGCATTGATGGCGCCAGAGAGTAAACACAACACAGAAGCAATATGCCATCTGCTCTGCCCTGGCTGCCTCGGCCTTACCAGTGCTGGTCATGTCTAAAGGTCATCGCATTGAGGAAGTTCCTGAACTTCCTTTGGTGGTGGAAGATAAAGTTGAAGGTTACAAGAACACCAAGGAGGCTGTTTTGCTTCTTAAGAAACTTAAGGCCTGGAATGATATCAAAAAGGTCTATGCCTCTCAGCGAATGAGAGCTGGCAAGGGCAAAATGAGAAACCATAGTCGCATACAGCCCAGGGGACCATGCATCATCTATAATGAGGACAATGGTATCATCAAGGCCTTCAGAAACAACCCTGGAGTTACTCTGCTTAATATAAGCAAGCTGAATATTTTGAAACTTGCTCCTGGTGGGCACGTGGGACATTTCTGCATTCGGATTGAAAGTGCTTTCCGCAAGTCAGATGACCTCTATGGCACTTGGCATAAAGCTGCCTCCTTCAAGAGTAACTACAACCTTCCCATGCACAAGATGATGAATACAGACCTTAGCAGAATCTTGAAAAGCCCAGAGATCCAACGAGCCCTCCGAGCACCACTCAAGAAGATTCACTGCAGAGTTCTAAAGAAGAACCCACTGAAAAACCTGAGAATCATGTTGAAACTGAACCCCTATGCCAAGACTATGCACCGAAACACCATTCTTCACCAGGCTAGGAATCACAAACTCAGGATGGATAAAGCTGCAGCAGCACTAGGGGCCAAATCAGATGAGAAGGGGGTTCCAGGCAAGAAGCCTGTAGTAGGGAAGAAAGGAAAGAAAGCTGTTGGTGTTAAGAAACCACAGAAGCAGAAGCCTTTGGTGGGAAAGAAGCCTGCAGCTACCAAGAAGCCAGCAGAAAAGAAACCTACCATAGAAGAAAAGAAGCCTGCTGTTTAAATTGCTTATTTCGTAAAAGTCAAATTATTTTGGACACCTTATTTTGAATAAAGACCAGATCAAAAAGGAAAAAAAAAATCAACTAAATAAACTGTCCTTTAAAAATGAAAAGCAATGATTAAAGGTGAGTATACAGAATAGAGAATATATGAAATTTACTGTATTGTTTCCTGTTATCAATGAAACTAATTTATATACTATAATCTATAAGAGATCCTCAAACTTTGCATTTTTCACCTCTAGATGAGGTCCAGTTTCTTGTCTGAATTATTTTCTATACTAGCTGTATAGATCTGGTTGGTGGCTTTATTGAAACTTTTTTATTTTTATTTTTTAAAGGCTCTCAGATGTTTGGTGATGACAGAATGTAGATCTCCTGTCTGTCTCTACCAAAGAGACAACAGGTAAACAAAAGTAAAGTGACTTGCTATGATTTGAGACTCCAAGCTGCCATTTTTCACCTCTCCTTTATAGAAAGCATGACTTTTTCACAGCATGCATTCAGTTAATTAATGGAGTATGGATAGTGTGATTGATAACATAATTTAAATTAAAAATAAATGCAATTTTTAATATGGTGGGAACAAAATGATCACTTACATATATTCTTCAATGTCTTTTTTTGCTTTAGTATATGGATAGAGTATTATTAAATCTGTTTAAAGACTTATGTTCCACCCCATGTCCTACTTCTGTGAACCCCAAGGGGCAATATGGGTATGCCCTACATCCCAGGCCAGGTTCCAAAGACCTAAATCTCCGGAAAGCAATGTAAATACTTTTTGTCATGCCCCAACTTCCCTACCACTATGTCAGCAGGTGTGTTTGTGTTTATACATGTGTGGTTATATATATATCCTTCCACTACACCTTAATGTGATTGAGCAGACAATGCTAAAAATGGAGTATCAATAGCTAATGAACAAGGAAATGCCTACTCCTTACACAGACGTCAAGTAATCAATTAAACATTAGACAATTCTTTTAATTCATCTGAGAAAAGTTTAACATAAATACAAGTTACCAAATAAAGTTAGCAAACACAAATCTAACAGGTTTAAAATAATGATCTTACTTGCCAGATGTGTTAACTGAGGCTTAGACATTAAATAAATTACTCCTACTCACATCTAAGAAGTGAATCTGGGGTATAAAGTGCTTGAGTATTCTACCAAGCTAGTTAATTCCAGATACCATGATTACTCTTTTTTATTAAATGACTCAATTCACCAATATAGAAATAATTCTATTCAATCCCATTTCCTATACAGAAGTTTCCTTTCATATGCATAAAGGGGAATAAAGAATATAAAACTCCTCACCTCTTTCTATGATGAAACAGAATTGTTTTCCATTTTTCTGTACCAAGAAATCACCAAACTGTCTCCATGAATACTTTTCAAAAGATGTTTGTATTTATTATGCCCATGAAACCCCAAATCAGTGTCTAAAGCCATTTCTCTCTTTTTAGTAATTCAAACAAAACGAAATCTCCATATAGAACATTGTAAACATCAGTGTGGCTATTCATTTTGAAAAACTCCCATAAATATAAAAATCTGTGCAATGGAGTACGGTTTCTTCGACCTCAGCACTATTGACATTTTGGCTAAATAATACTCTTTTGTGGGGGGCTGTCCTGTAGTGCATTATAGGATGTTTAGCAGCATACTGGACATCTACCCACCGGATGCCACTATCACTCCTCCAGTTTTGACAACCGAAAATGTCTCCAGACATTGTCAAAGGTCTCCTGGGGGGCACAGGAGGGTGATGTCTATCGCCAGGTTGAGGACCACAACCTTAGAGAAAGCCTATAAAATCTCCATTAAAAATCTTTAAGGAGTGCAGCTGTGAGTGACGTGTTGAAGAGGAGCAAGCTTGCTAGAGAGGAACATCCTGGGAGAAAGCCATTTTGAAACCAGAACTTTGGAGCAGACGCCAGCCACATGCCTTGCCAGCTAACAGAGGTTTTCCGGATGCCATTGGCCATCCTCCAGTGGAGGTACCTGATTACTGATGTGTTACCTTGGACACTTTATGGCCTTAAGACTGTAGCTGTGTAGCAAAATAAACCCCCTTTTTATAAAAGCCTATCCATCTCTGGTGTTTTGCATTCTGCAGCATTAGCAAACAAGAACAGATTTTGGTACCAGAGAAGTAGGGTGCTTTTGCTGCTGAGTTTGCAAATACCAAACATGTTGGAACGGCTTTTTAAATGGATAATGGGGAGTTTCTGGAAGAATTGTGGGGAGCTTGATAGAAAAGGCCAAAACTGCTTTAAAGAGACTGTTTATGGAAATATGGACTCTAAAGATACTTCTGATGAGGACTTGAGCAGAAATGATGAATGTGTTGTGGCAAACTGGAAGAAAGAAGATCCTTGTTTTAAAGTGGCAGAGAATTTGGCAAAATTGAGTCCTGGTGTCAGATGGAAGGAAGAATTTGAAAGTGACCACCTGGAATACTTAGCTGAGGAGATCTCCAGACTACATATGGAGGAGGTACCATGGCTTCTTCTTGCAGCTTATAGTAAAATGCGAGCAGAGAGAGATAAACTTAGAACTGAACTCTTGGGTTCAAAGAAACCAGAAGCTGATGGTTTGGGAAATTACGAGCTTCCAGGGGTTGGATTCCCAGAAGCTACAGCCCAACGTGAGGATGTAACCAAACATGGAACCCAGCCGCCATTTTAGTACAAGCCAAGATTGGAGATGGAATTATCCAGAAAGGATTTGTGGAAACTCCTATTGTCTGATGGCTTTGACCCCTGTGTGCTTCATGCAAAGCCAACAGAATTTTTGCAAGAACTTTATAGACAGAGCTGCTGCCAGTCTGGACTGGAGGAGACAGACAAGGAACAAACTGAAGGAAAAATTTCTTCAAAGTCAGAGCCATGGAGGTTGAGGTCTGGAGTCAGGAGGTCTCAGGCTGGGAGAGTGGAGCAGCCCACATGCATGGAAAGGGTGAGTTTGCCCTGGAGGTCGAGGGCGGGCCTTCTGCCTCGATGCTCTGGAAGAGTTTTGCCACCCGAGTTCCTAAAGAGGGTGGAGCACATTCCCAGGGAATTGGGGAGAGCCTGGCTGCCACCACACTGTTCTGAAGGGGTTGAGCGTGTGCCCCGGAGATGGAAGGGAATCTGGGAGCTGCCCCGATGTTTGAGGAGGGTGGGGCCGAGAAGGTGGTCTCCCCAATGTGTGGGTATGTTGGAGCACTCACCCAAGCATTTGGAGAGAAAAGGGCTGCCACAAAGGCCCTTGGGAAGGGTTAGGCTCCCGCTCTCTCAAGCCCCAAGGATGCAACGTTGTTCTGTAAATGACTCTCAGACTTTGAAATCTAATGGAGTTTGTCCTGCAGGTTTTACGAACTGTTTTGGTCCTGTTAACCCTGTTTTCCTTACTGTTTCTCCTTATGGCAATGGAAATGTTTATCCTGTGAATGTCTCTCCTTTGTATGTTGGGAGCACATAACTTGTTCTAAGTTCACAGATCCAAAGCTAAAGGTAAAGTATGCCTTAGGACTGACCACGCCTATATTTGATTTTGATGGGATCTTGTACTTAACTATTGTTACTGAAATGATTTAAGTTTCTGTGGTATTGTGGGATGAATGCATTTTGTATTTGGAAAGAATATGTTTTTCTGGGGTCCAGGGGGTGGAATGTGCCGGTTTGAATGTATTATGTCCCCCAGAAAAAGCCATATTCTTTGATGCAATCTTGTGGGGCAGACAGAATAGTGGGGATTAAGTTGGAATGTTTGAATTAGGTTGTTTGCATGGAGATGTGCCCCACCCAGCTGTGGGTGGTGACTCTGGTGGGATACTCCCATGGAGGCATGTCCCTGCCCATTCAGGGTGGGTCTTGATCAGTGGAGCCATATAAATGAGCTGGCTCAAGGAGAGAAAACTGAGTGCAGCTGTGAGTGACGTGTTGAAGAGAAGCAAGCTTGCTAGAGAGGAACATCCTGGGAGAAAGCCATTTTGAAACCAGAACTTTGGAGCGGACGCCAGCCACGTGCCTTCCCAGCTAACAGAGGTTTTCCAGATGCCATTGGCCATCCTCCAGTGAAGGTACCTGATTACTGATGTGTTACCTTGGACATTTTATGGCCTTAAGACTGTAACTGGGTAGCCAAATAAACCCCCTTTTTATAAAAGCCAAAAAAAAAAAAAAAAAAAAAAAAAATCTTTAAGAAAAAAATAGATAATCAATTTCCTGTTCCTGGATAGCTCAGACATTCATTATATGCTGGTTTCAAAAGTTTTTGTTTGGTTTACAGAATCTTTTGAGGTGCTTTTTAACTGTTGCTTGTTTCTATAATTCTATCCTTCTGGACTTTCAAGGAAAGTCAAAATTCTTATAACCTTTTCTAAAAAAAGAAATACACTAAAAATAAATCTTAAATATATGTCAGTGTATATGCCCACATTTTTCTTCTCAATTCTGACAAAGATGACAAAATATAATCCGTTGAAATCAGGCCCACAGTTGCGGGGTGCAAGGGCTGTATACAGAAATCAAAAATAAAATCCAGGTAATTAGTACTACATTCCTTTCATACTTGAGATTTCCGTTCCACTCATCAGCACATTCACTGTTCCCGAACTGAGCTGGTGAGAATACTGCAAGCTATTAAAAACTGTTTACAACCAGATTTTTGAAAAAAAACGAGTATGAGGCTGCAGCGCACTACAGGTTATCTCTAATGCAGCAGGAAGTTTTAATCCCTGTGGAGATTGTCTGGCTAAGTGAGCAAAGGCTCTAGCTGACAGCACAGATAATACAATTCAGTTCCAGGCCAAAACACTGTATTTGTTTTTGTTGTTTTTCTCCTATCCTAACAGCAGCCTGTCTCCATGGATTTGTCTGGGGAAATGATAAATAGTAAAGCAAGCAACCCTCTCCATCTATTTAAGCCATCCTCCAAAGTAAAGACCCCAAGCAAAGCTTTTGGAAGAACCATCTTTTTAAGTGCAAGTTTATATGAATAATAAGTCAAACTCAAAGCCAATTAAAATAAATGCAAACACACATACAGAAAGATAAGTATTTATACTTAAAGTGAAAAACATAATAGAAAATAATGCCATTGACTATCTAACACTTATAAATATGTCAAATAGAAAATATAAATATTGAACCACCTGACCCTGCCATTTGCTACTAAATTACAGATTAGTTACAAACCAGGTTTGACCACTAACAACCACCTATGTATAGAATTTTTAAAATCTAACATTCAAATTATCCTCCAATTCTAAGAAATAAAAATCTGAATATTTTAAACAGTAAATGGCAAATTCATTTTGACAAAAACAAAAAAATTTAAAAAAAAAGTTAAGCTCAGGAAAAATCTAAACAAAATTTCTGTGCCCTTTTGGAACACTTTTGGAAAGACCTTTAAAATACTGGAGACTGAAAAATTGTTAATGCTTGGGAATTAGATATAGAAAAGTAGGAAAAAATTCACTATTCTGTATTTAAGTTTTTACCTCCACATTTTGTACTTTTAGCCAACTGTTCAGACTAAATTATTCCATATCACTCTCTCAGATAAAAGAGAAGTTTCAAGTTGAAAGATGAAAGGGAATTAAGTTTTCCAAGACTTAAATGTTCTACATAAACAAGTATAGACTATTAAAAACCCACATCCTTAAATCAAGAACCATCTTTGGCAGTAATATGATGGTTCAATATGGAGAGTACTAATGTGGCAGACTAGTAACGGTGAAAGCAAAAGAGTACGGCATCCCTAAGTTTTAATCGCAATGATATGAGGAACACATAAAATAAATTTTAAAAGATTAACAATTTACCTCAGCAATTTTTTTTTCCAGTTTTCTTCATCACCTCATTTGCCTTTAGGAGGTGTATAAAATTTCTTTTTGGCAATTACAAAAAAACATCTTTATACCAATAATAAACTATGTAAATTTAATGTTTCCAAAGCCAAGGAGAAGGACCTTTCATTTAAAGGGAGGTTCTAGAGAAAGTTGAGTCTGGAATCCAGAGCTCTGAATTTATTTCTCCATTCATAAAATAGACACTAATTTAAAGCAATCTGTGGTATGGAACATTCTACAATAATAGAAGGTCCTACACTTCACAATACTAATAATTACTATAGTTGAAAAAAACATTTGTTTAATGCTTAAGGCATGTACAAAACACCTCAACTACATTACGGTAATTGATTGTTCACTTTCTCCTGGTTTTATGATCTATGATAAAAGGGAAAAAGCTAAATTTGTGATGAATAAGAGGTAGGAATGGGAATGCAGCCATCAGGAACAATTTGGTGAAGGTTACAAAATTTAAGTTCAATACTAAAACTTAAGTCTCCCACGTTTTCCAGACTTGTGGTCTGGAAACTTTATCCAATGTGCTAATTCCTTCATTACCCCACAGGTTTTCAGTCTTTGACCAAATGAAAAGCTTAAATGAGTCCATTTCATTCTCCTATTAGATCTAAAATTTCAGGGGAAATCTAGGTGTTTATGTTAACCACAGAATATCAAATTCTATATTAAATAGGTCACATACCCTCAAACCACAGTAGAGACAATTAAGTTTCTTATTGCTTCAAAACAGAAAAACTCATTAAATGAGGCAAATTATTTACTCACAGACAACTAAACATCTGAATTTAGAAAAAGTATGGATAAATCTTAAGTGAAGGATTACAGAATGAAGTTACCTCAATTTCTTGGCTAATATGCCATGCTAATCTCAGTTAATGACATGAATAAAATAAATTACAGTGATAGAAAATACCATCTTAGTCTCTTTAGGAATCAAATTATTTAATAAAGATGTTCTTTGGGTAATTATTTCTGCACAACACCTTTATTTTAAAACTTCAAAACATTAAATACTATAAACAAAAACAAACATAAAAATCATGTTGGTGATTAGGTACATGTGTATATATGGCTTGCAAGACCTAATAAATGTTATGGGGTTGGGAAAGGTAAAATGAAAGAGTGCATATCAGTTTAAAATTAGAAAGCAATGGCTTTAATTTAAAAATAACAAACAGGAAGCTATTTATCCCCTCCATTCACCATTTCCTGAAATAGCAAACCATTTCCTTATATAAAAACTCTCCTTGGGTTATTTAGAAGAATGCTATATTATGAAATTTTAAAGAATATATAGTGTAAATTTTCTAAGCTGTGTATTTTTACAGTAAATTATGGAATACAGCCTACAGTTATTTTGATGGAACATCTTCACAACAAATGAGAAATTGACATCTAGTAGGATAAAGAATAAGGTATTTAGAGAGTCAGGAAGCCCTGCCTTATAATCTTGCCTTTATCACTTATTAGTTCTAGGACTATGGCTCATTATTTAATAACTCTGAACATCGTTTTTCATCTCCCCAAAATGTACATGGAAATACTACTTTTCAGGGATGTTAGAAGAATTAAGGGTGATGTACATAAAGCACAAAGCACAGAGCTTGGTATCCTGTAGATGCTCAATTAAAAATGGTAATTGAGAGAACCTAAGAGGGAGGCTAAGTGAGACAGGGCAAAAAAAACACCTCCGTGAAAAATACTAGATAAAACCAGAAGGTGACCCAGAATACCAGTTTCAGTGATGCACCAGCTGGACAAGGTCGCTAGACCCACAGGGGTTGTACACTTGGTGAAACCAGGAGTCTGCATTCTGAAACAAGTGAGTAAGCCGGCTAAAGACCCATGCCGCGCTGCAGTGTAGGGAAGCCAGGGATTGGCGTTTGGAGATGGACTGGTTCTTTAAAAAAAAAAAAAAATGGGGAAAAACCCAGGAGCAGCTGCAGTTGTGACAGTGGGAACCACACAGTGATGCATGGCAGGAGCGGGCTGAGCCAGCCTCTCGGTGTCTGGTGTGGAGGATAGCCCGCTGCAGATTCCCTCAGGGCCAGGGGAGCAGGGGGGAGAGCCGGAAGGAGAGAGAAACCCCGCTGCTTGCAGCTGGCTTCCTGGTGGGCTGGAGACACTCCTGTTCGGGGCTGTACCCACAGCCCAGAGCCGCACCAGTTGTCTTGGAGCTGGGAAGGAGGAACTGTGTGTGTGTGGGGGGGTTGAGATGCCCCGTTCAGCCATCTTTGCATCAGGCTGAGAGCGCCCCTGCACGGCCCTGCGGCCCGGGGCTTCCCTTGAGGGACGGCGCACACTGGTGACGTAGCACAGCCTGCCCTCAGCAGAGGTCCTGGAAGATCACAGCTGAGAAGGGGGGCCCACTTGGAAAACCCAGGGACGCTACGTCAATGCTGGTGGTTTGTGGGTCAGCGACAGAGAGGGTCTGGGGCAGAACTGAAATGAAGATTTAGACTCTTGCAGCAGCCTTGAATCTCCAGGAACACCTGGGGGGTTTGAATATTAAAGCTGCCCTGCCTCCCTAGCCACCCGGACACAAGCCCCACATTCAGGGCAGACGGCTCCAGCAACACACCCAAATTGAGTTCACCAACTGAACCCCACAAGAATCATTTCCCCACACACCACAAGGACAAAGTTGAGGAGAACTGACTTGAGGGGTATAGGTGACTCGCAGACACCATCTGCTGGTTAGTTAGAGAATGTGTACGCCACCAACTTGTATATCTGAAAAATTAGATTGGTATTTTTTTTTACAACTTGAAAGAACCCTATCAAGCTAAACAAATGCCAAGAGGCCAAAAACAACAGAAAATATTCATGCGTATGATAAAAACAGATGATATGGAGAACCCAATCCCAAACACCCAAATCAAAATATCAGAAGAGACACAGTACTTGGTACAATTAATCAAAGAACTGCAATAGAGGAATGAAAACATGGCAAAGGATACAAAGAACATGAAGAAGACCATGCACAGGATATAAGGGACATAAAGAAGACCCTAGAAGAACATAAAGAAGACATTGCAAGAGTAAATTAAAAAATAGAAGATCTTATGGAAATAAAAGAAACTGTTGACCAAATTAAAAAGACTCTGGATACCATAATACAAGATTAGAGGAAGTTGAACAATGACTCAGTGTCCTAGAGGACCACAGAACAGAAAATGAAAGAACAAAAGAAAGAATGGAGAAAAACATCGAAAAAATCGAAATGGATCTCAGGGATAAGATAGATAAAGTAAAACATCCAAACTTAAGACTCATTGGTGTCCCAGAAGGGGAAGAGAAGGGTAAAGGTCTAGAAAAAGTATTCAAAGAAATTGTTGGGGAAAACTTCCCAAACCTTCTACACAATATAAATACACAAAGCATAAATACCCAGCGAACTCCAAATAGAATAAATCCAAATAAACCCACTCCGAGACATATTCTGATCAGACTCTCAAATACTGAAGAGAAGGAGCAAGTTCTGAAAGCAGCAAGAGAAAAGCAATTCACCACATACAAAGGAAACAACATAAGACTAAGTTGTGGCTACTCAGCGGCCACCATGGAGACGAGAAGGCAGTGGCATGACATATTTAAAATTCTGAGAGGTAAAAATTTCCAACCAAGAATACTTTATCCAGCAAAACTCTCCTTCAAATTTGAGGGAGAGCTTAAATTTTTCATAGACAAACAAATGCTGAGAGAGTTTGCCAATAACAGACCTGCCCTACTTCAGATACTAAAGAGAGCCATACCAGCAGAGAAACAAAGAAAGGAGAAAGAGATACAGAGAATTTTAACAGACATATATAGAACCTTACATCCCAAATCACCAGGGCACTCATTTTTCTCTAGTGATCATGGATCTTTCTCCAGAATGGACCATATGCTGGGACATAAAACAAGCCTCAATAAATTAAAAAAAAAAAAAAAATTGAATATATTCAAAGCACATTCTCTGACCACAATGGAATACAAATAGAACTCAATAATTTGTGAATTGTAACTCCACTATTTACTTCCCACATGATATAAAATACACAAACTCTAAAGACAAATCAGTGGTTTTGAACTCAATGTAAAATATGTAATTTTTAACAAGAACTATATAAAGGTGGGGGAATGGAGGAGTATAGGAACATAGTTTATGTGTCCTATTGAAGTTAAGCTGGTATCAAAGAAAAACAAGATTGTTATGGATTTAAGAGGTTAATTTTAAGCCCCACAGTAAACACAAAGAAATTATCAGAGAATATGACCATAGAGATGAAAAGCAGAGTATGGGTTAAGACAAATGGGGGAAGGGGCAATGGGGAGTTAAGAAATGAGTGTAGGGTTGCTGTTTGAGGTGAAGGGAAATTACTAGTAATGGATGGTGGGAAAGAGATAGCATTACAACACTCTAAATGTGATTAATCCCACTAATGGAATGCTAGGGAGGGGTTGGAATGGGAAGATTTAGGCTGTATATATGTTTCCAAAATTGAGGGGAAAAAAAAAAAAAGACAGTCTAAATAGATGACAATTGAATGTCAAGGATGACCCTGGATGGGATCTGAGGATGTAGGACAGGAGGCTCAAAGGGACACAGTTGAGACATAAGGGAAAAAAAAAAAAAAAAAAGGAAATATATAATGTAAGCTTTGTATCAATGTTGAATCTCTTGTACGTTTTAGCTGTGTTTAATGGGATTGCATAAAAGAACATTCTTTTTCATGGGAATTGTATATGTGAATTATAGTGTTTGTTCAAGGAGGTGTGCAGCTAGCTCTCATATGTTCAGAAGACAGAGCAATAGATGGTGGATGACAAGGAGGGAGGGAGGGAAAGAAAAAGTGGTGTGACAGCATGTTAAAGTATCAGGGGAGGGGGTCAGGGTATGCTGGAGTTCTGTGTATGGGGTTTGTATTGTTTTTGCAACTGTTCCTATAACTTTGAATTTATTTCAAAATAAAATTTAAAAAAATGGTAATAACTTATCTTAGAGTAATATTTCTTGGATTTTTCTGACTCCCTACATGTATTCAATTTTATATTTCATTCTATTTCTTTTACTTCAAATATATCTAAGAAAAAACTGCAATGGAATGCATAAAGCCCAAAATAATGATTTTCTATAGATCTACCTATATATTCAATATACAGATTATAGTTTCCTTTGAAGTACATTTTTAATTCTTTGCTTTCCATGAAGAAAATCCTTGCTTTTTATGAGAACATTTGGCTCTCTGTAGGAATGCAAGTTTGGGTCTCAAACAATATGAAATATCAACTCCTGGAAACTTGGTTGCAGAATACCATTCCCTTCATCAATTTTGCAAACTAGATAAACAGGGCAACCAATTATCACCAACAAAATAGTAACAAATATAACAAAGACAGATTTTATGAGAAATTATTCTCAATTATTTTCATAGTAATTAAACTCTCAAACACATTATTTCCTCAAGGCCGTCAGAGTAGTTAATGTAAGCTTTAGTATGAGTGTGCATTTTTCTATTCAATAAACATATTACTGAACTACCCAAAACATCCTTTACTAAATTATTATCACCCCAAGAAAAATTACACATACAGTATATAATTGGTGATAAAGTGAGGAGGTAAAAACAGAGGAAAATCATAGCTTTCTCAATGAAGAACATATAAAACAAATAAAAGAGATTAATAATTTAGCTCAGCAAATCTATTTGCATTTCTAATCAGCAATATTACAGCTGACATTTGAAGAAGTTCATGCTTCCCAAATGCATTAACAGAGCAAATCAGAAGAATGTGTAAAGCAGGTCTCTTTCACACCGTTATAGGTGGAACTGTGTCCTCCAAAAAAATGTTCAAGTCCTAACTCCCAGTCCCATGAATGTCTCTCTCTATATATTCATAAATAGAGTATCTCTCTATTTGGAAAAGGGGTTTTTGAAAGATGTTATTAGTAGAGGCCAAACTGGATTAGGGAAAGCCCTAATACAATTTGACAGGAGTCCTTATAGGAAGAAGAAAAGAAACACAAACAGATGGGGGAGAAAAGGCCAGGTGAAAACTGAAGAGGCACAGACTGCAATGATGGTCTAGGAGCCAAGGAATGCCAAGAAGTGCCAGTAAACACCAGAAGTCAGAAAAGGCAAGGAAATCTTCCTATAGGTTTCAGACAGAGCGTGGTCCAGCTAATGCCTTGATTTCAGACTTCTAGCATCCAGAACTGTAAGACAATTAAATTACGTTGTTTTAAGCCATCCAGTTTGTGTGGTACTTGGTTACAACAGCCCTAGGAAACTAATGCACATGCTAACTGCTAGCATGTGTTCCAAGCACTTGGGATCTATAAGTGAACAAAACAGACAAAAAATCCTTGCCCTCACGGAGCACTCCAGCAAGGGAGACAAACAAATAATAATCATAGTAAATAAGTAAACTGTATGGTTATAAGAACTATGGAAAAAATAATTGAGCAGTATTAAAGGAGAACAGGAAAACCAGAGAGAGAAAAAAGGAACTGGAGCATCTATGGTATAAGATAATTGAGACAGTTATATCCCAAGAGGCTAAATATTATTATTTCTTCAGGTAAATGAGATCTGTCTTATGAATATCTCCTAGCTCTTATAATTAACATTACCTTTTACCAAGCTGTGTTATAATTGGTAACAAAAAATAAAGTCAAACATTTTTGTAGGACACGTTTTTGCCTCTCCACCACCTAACACATTCTTCTATGGCTCATAATAGGTGCTCAATAAGTATTTAGTGAATGATGCAATTAATGAGCCAACAAACAAACAGTTCATGTGAATAGTTTGGGTCCAAAAAACTCTACTTTTCTTTAGTCCAGGGGTTGGCAAACCTTTTCTTAAAGAGCAGATATTAAATATTTTCGGCTTATAAGCCATGCAATCTATGCAGGAACTACTCAACTCTGCCATTGTAGTGTAAAAGCAGACACAACAGTAAACGAACGGGTGTGACTATATTCTAATAAAGTAATATTTACAAAAATAGGCAGATGGCAAAGTAGTTTATTTTATATCTGGCTTAGTTTATTTTACATCTAGCTAACTGCCTTAAGTTTTCCATTAAATTTTCCCAGGAGGATGAAGGTGAATTATCACCTACTTGCCAATGCTTAAATTTTCAATTCTAATAAACATACATACATACATACACACACATATACATACATACATACATAAATACCAGAACATAAAAACAACAAAACACACACATACAGAAAGACAGTCTCTCTTTTGCCCGTCATCTAGTAACACAATGCAAATGTCAGTGACTGAATTCAAATTATAAATGCAAGAGCAAAAGCAGATCAAAACATTAAACATACAATGAATTCAAAGACATTAATAATGCTACAGAATTTAAGAATTAATTTAATTTAATAAAGGTAAACTGCCTGAATTTATAGCCCAGTTCAATTGCATTAAGCAATTTACTTAATCTTTCTAGGTAACAGTTTTCTCATCTATAACTTGGGGTCAATAATAATGCCTACTTCATAAAGTTATTGCACTAGATAAAACGTCAGCTCTCTACTAGCCTTTGAAAAAGGACACCTACATTTCAGCAAGAAAAGCAAATGAGTGCATCATTAAACCTAAAAATATGATATTACAGAGGAAGAAACTAAAGAATCCCAAACTATACAAAATTTGCTTGAAAGTACAATTTTCCTCTTCTTCCCCAAACATTAACAATTTATTTTCTTCACCTTTCTACTTAGATAAAATATACTACCTCTTTTTTACCCTATTATATCAAGTGCTAATTTTGTACTTTAATATTTTAAAAAATGCTCCAGAATCAAGATTTCCAAAAGACACCAGTCTCATAATTGGCTTAACATTGCCTTTCTATAACAAAATATATCTCTGAATAAGTGTGTCATCACATACCTTGATGAAAGCGAAAACAACATGAACCTTCAGGACATAAATTTTTCTGGCATAGATTGAAAAGTTGCTGAAAGGTAAAACTTACTACTTGATATGTAACTTAGTGATTAATCTAAGGCACTAGTCTGGTTCACCTGCACTGTCCCTTACAGGAAGGAAAAGAAAAAATATATTTTCATGATTTTATTTAGACTTTATTACAATAAAAACCAAATTGGAAACTGTTCCTAATATATGCATAGCTAATAGACTGACTTTTGTTACTAAGTTCTCTAAAAGATTTATTCAGGAAATCTCTAGTTTTTCAGGCAATGTTTTACTAAGAAACCAAATTTTCTAAGAATCTTTCCACCCCTACAATTCTACCCTTACCCTACTTCTGCCCTGAAAGCTGGTTACTAAGGTTTGAAAGCAAAGTTCCCTTATTTGCTGAGGTAGGTAGTGAGACAACTGAGGCAGAGGTAATAAAAAGCCTGTATAAATAATGTATCAAAAGATAATCAAAGGCTGGGAAAGAGCAGAGATGCAGGAAGTTTTGTATCTCCAAGTAAGAAGAAACTGCTGCTGAAATAAAGCTGACATTTTCCTTGGCATTAAAAATTAAAAAAATTTTTCTAGGTATATACTTTTTTCATAGTCAGGTTTATTGTATGCTTTATATACTGTAAAATTTATTCTTTTTCGGTTTACAATTAGAAGAGTTTTGATAAACATGTACAATCCTGTAGTCACCACAACAACCAAGATACAGAATTTTTCTATCACTCTAAAAAGTTTCCTCATGCTGCTTTTCTTTTCTCCAAACTCCCAGCCCTTGGCAACCACTAATCTGATTTCTGTCCTTATAATCCTGCCTTTTCCAGAAAGTCATAAACGGAATCAATCAGTACATTTTGTAGCCTTTGTGTCTAGCTTCTTTTGCTTAGATATGCTTTGGGAATGCATTCATCTTTTTGCTTTTATCAGTAGTTCCTTCCTTATTATGGAGTAGTATTTCATTGTATGGATATATTACAATTTGTTTATCCATTCACCAGTTCACAGATGTTTGGCTTGTTTAGGCGATTACCAAGAAAGATGCTATAAACATTTACATACAGGTCTATGTGTAGACATATGTTTTCTCTTTTCTTGAGTAAATACAGAGGATTGTTGGACAGTATGGTAAATATATATTTAACTTTGTAATAAACTTTCTATTTTTAAAAAATCCAAAATGACTGATAACTTCACTTAAATGGTGAACAAAGCTATCACATTTGTTGATAGTATATCAGTTTTTAACCAGATACATACATAAACGCACACACCCCAACACTGATCTAGTATAATTTACTAACTTAGGAATACATTGGTACTATATCAAATACATGTAAAATCCTTAATTTGAATAGAATTAATTAGATATCACATATAAATCACCTAGCATGGGACTCATTATATACATCATGACTGCTAATTCCCTCTCACTGTTCACTTTCCTTGCTCCCACCATCCCCCAATTCACATAAACTCAAATTTAAATTTAAATCATTGGTTTTAAAATACATTATACAGTAGAACACCCATATAAATTTCAAGTATTAGTTTCAAAAGCAAAGCCAGTACCTCTCATTTCCTTAAACTGTTCATCCTTTGGTTGGAGGAGGGGAACCTCTAAGAACAGAACCTGCACTCAGCAAACTTCTCAGGTGATCATCACCATCTTGTGTCAAAAAAGAGTTACTACAATATCAAATTTATTGTCAAACAGAACACACAGACCATAGTCAGGAAGGAGGGTATGAGATGTAAGCTCCATTCTTCCAAATCAAATCTGATGCATATGCTAGTCAAGTATTGCAGCAAAAAGTTTGGACTGTTCATGTTTTATGATCACAATGCTTTAAAATTTATGTGTATTTCAAATTAGATTGCAACTGAGTTGTCTTTCATTAAATCCCTCCCCCCACTATACTTCTTCACATAACTTCCAAACTCACACACACACACTGTCAGATGTGAAAATGGCACTTCATTAAGAAAAGTAGCAGCTCTTCTCTAATGATCTTAAAACACTCAATATATGGTTTCAGATTTAAATCTTGTCTATACTGAACGTTAGTTCCAAATATGGGATTATAGAAGCAGTAACAACATAACAAAAGAAGCTCTTTCAAATTTAAAAATGGCTCAACTTTAAATAATGTAGTTAGACATGTTTGTTCTAACGCAAAACTATTTTATATTCACAGAACTTTTTAAAAATAGTTAACAACATATTAAAAAGAATCAAAATATTGCAGGCTAATTAGACACCTGTGAAAGGAGAAAATATGTAGCTCAGCAAGCTTTCCTTCTTCAAAGTAATAAATTTTAAGTGAAAAAATTAAGGTGTTCTTCAACTGTCAACTATGGTTTTTATTACACAACAGCAGCCTCAAGGCTGATTTATGGCTTTTTCCCCTTTTCTGACAATCACGTGCTTAAGAAAGAAAACTCATTTTTTGCACACCTGGATAATATTTTTTTGCTTTCTAGCCTGTAAGAAGGAACTTTTCAATAACAAGAGAATTTGGGAACATGGCACCTGAAAGGCCTAAAAAAAAGAAAAATTTCAGAAACAAATTACATCCTTTTGTGTCGCAGTCAGAAACTTTGTATCAAAAAATAAGAGAACTGTAGAACTGAATAACATTTTGGGGATTGTCCAGTATATTTCCGTCAGGTTAAAGCAGCAGATGTCCAAAGAGAGCACACAATTTCAAACAATACCCAGTTTATTAGCAAAAGAGCCAGAATTAGAAACTAAGATCCTGTATCTGTATCTGTCTGCCCCAATTCTTTCTGTTGCTTGTTTCTCATTGACCATTTCAGGCCTTTCTTTCGTATTCTGCATGTTAACATTCTGGTCCCTATCATTTTTGTTAGCTGCTAGATGTGTCAATCTTGTTTTTCCTCTAGATTCATTTCCCCAAGCATGCTGCTTGCATTGTGCAAAAGCCCCTATCTGACACATGCATGCTTCAAAAACTCATCTAAAAATACTAAGGTTTTTTAACTAAGGTGGGTCTTGTGCCCCAAACAATATTAGCAAAATGTTCAAAGAAGGGAATTACACAATAACTCCTCTTACAATACAATACGATAACTCTAATACCACATATTCACTTAAGTGAACAGGAAATTATCTATGTATTTCAGCACTGTTTTAAATCTAAAAGAAAACAAAACATAAGGCTTTAAATATCTATATGGTTTGAACCTGATTAATTCACTTTAACAATATAAAGTCCTAAAGTTAAGAAGTTTATCTAAATTTCAAATGCAATTTAAGTCTGTTCACTCTTATCTATTTCCATGAGAGAAAATAAAGTATTTCTCTACCTCCATGTTTACTTAATGCAAATTATTAGAATTTTACTTCCAATTGCTCTTCCTCCATATAAAAATCTTAATCATTCTAGTTTCTTTTTAGGGGTTCTCTTTGGTCATTCTTCAAAAACATCCCCTGATTATCTCTGCACCAATTAAATGTTCCATGAATCTCACCTAAATTGGAGGCCTTGAACGAGACAACTAACTCTTCAAAAAGTTAGAAAGCTACATAAATTCTTTTTCGTATTTAATCACTGCCCTCCCCACTACGTGGGATCAGACACCCAGGGGAGTGAATCTCCCAGGCAACATGGAATATGACTCCCGGGGAGGAATGTAGACCTGGCATCGTGGGACGGAGAACATCTTCTTGACCAAAAGGGGGATGTGAAAGGAAATGAAATAAGCTTCAGTGGCAGAGAGATTCCAAAAGGAGCCAAGAGGTCACTCTGGTGGGCACTCTTACGCACACTTTAGACAACCCTTTTTAGGTTCTAAAGAATTGGGGTAGCTGGTGGTGGATACCTGAAACTATCAAACTACAACCCAGAACCCATGAATCTCGAAGACAATTGTATAAAAATGTAGCTTACAAGGGGTGACAATGGGATTGGGAAAGCCATAAGGACCACACTCCACTTTGTCTAGTTTATGGATGGATGAGTAGAAAAATAGGGAAAGGAAACAAACAAACAAACAGACAAAGGTACCCAGTGTTCTTTTTTATTTCAATTGCTCTTTTTCACTTTAATTATTATTCTTGTTATTTTTGTGTGTGTGCTAATGAAGGTGTCAGGGATTGATTTAGGTGATGAATGTACAGCTATGTAATGGTACTGTGAACAATCGAATGTACGATTTGTTTTGTATGACTGCATGGTATGTGAATATATCTCAATAAAATGAAGATAAAAAAAGTAATAAAAATAAAATGCATAGTCCCTCTGCTATAAATGCATATGAGAGATATATGAAATAATAGAATCAGGATCCCACACTTGACAAGTTAGAAAGATCAAATCTAATCAGATGAATTTAATAAGAATTCATTCCTCCATCCCTACCGCCTAAAGCATTTATAGTTGCTGCCACAGAGGATATTAGGAAACCACTTGGAGTTAAGAATAAGAAATCTCTGGGAATCATGTGAAAAATAGGATGGTCTAGGCAACTAACCTTGGAGGAAGACTTGGAGGAAGATCTAATTATACTATAGCTTAACTTCTATGACTTAAAGAAAATTAACACAAGCCCAAGGTGAGGAAGCTGTTACTCAGCAGTAGACTATGAGGAAAGAACTTTAGTTTTGTTGTTTTGTTTTTGATGACTTTAAGTTCAATAGCAGTCTACAGTGTGATTCAGCTGGCAAATAAGCTAACAAAACTAGAATACTAAAAGAGCTTGGTATTTAGATTAAAGGTAGTAAGATTCTCACTGAGCTCTGTACTGTTCAGACCACAATCTATTATGTTCATTATGGATGCCACAATTTCAGAGAGAAAGGAACAAGTGGATGATAGCTCAGAAAGGAAGGGACAGAATATTAAAGATGGAATAAAAATGCCACACAGAATAACCCAAGATGGCAAGCCTAGAAAAGGAGCATAAAGATAAGACACACAGAGTTTCCAAAACACAGAAGGACTTATAGAAGGGGGATAAAGACTATTCTTTATAGCACTATGGAACAAAATTGGACTGAAATGTAGAATTTTTAGGGAGATAAACAGCTGCTGGTTCAGAAAAATAAAGAACTTTCTAACACTCTGAGCCAAAGATGGAATGGTCTATTTCGTGAGTTATCAATAGGTTCAGCATAGGTGACAAAGCAAAGGATGAACAAATGTTAGGCAGGGATTTTATAAAAGGGATCAGTGCAACAGAAGGATAACTAGCCTTCAAGTTCTTTCCAATCTTGGGAAAACTATTTCTTTTAGACTTTGGATATCAAGGACAATACATACTTTATTATATTACTACTCTTTTTCTAATAATTAATTGTACTCCTATTTGCATGTTGACATCAAATATTATATACCGAATATATCTAAGCACAGAATCTTAACCTCACGAAATTTAAATATCTAAGACTAAAAACCACAATGATGACAAATACTAAAAAAAGCCATTCAACTCACAATTATAAAAAGTCAAACACCAATGCAGCTTTAAAATTCACATGTCAGGAATAAATATTTACATTGTTCATATAATAGAGAACTGTATTTGTAGATTTATGGATTTTCGTGAGTCATTCAGTTAGAAAGAATAATTATTTTGTCCAAAAAAATATTTAACAAGATTAAATACTAAAAGAAACTTTCAAGAAGAGATGGAACATACTAGAAAGAATGAGAAGTTTAGTCAGTTTTTACTACTATATTTGGCTTGTGGCTCATCTATGAACAACACACATTACAGACTTCACTAAACTTCCAAAAGCTTTTTAAGGATAGACCAGGCATTGGAAATTTTTTCTGTAAAGGCCAGATGGTAAATAATTTAGGTTTCAAGGGCCATAAGGTCTCTATTGCAACTACTCAGCTCTATTACTGTAGCGCAAAAGCAGTCATAGACAATACATGAATAAATGAGTGTGACTGTTAAATTTATTTATGGAGATTAAGACTGTATTTCACATAATTTTCATGTCAGAAAATACTATTTATTCTTTTAATTTTTTCAGTCCTTTAAATATGTAAAACCATTCTTACATCACAAAATATTAAAAAAATAAGTGGTAGGATAAATTTGCCACACAAGCCACAGAATGCTGATCCCTGGGATAAACAGTCTTTATCTTATAAACATCTAAGTGCACGTGATCTGTATATGCATTCAATCCCTGACCCAAACTCTCTTCTTTCATCTCTCCCCATCCCATACCCCCCAAAATTGAAACCCTTACAGTTACTGCCATAGAAGAATGAAAACACTTGGAGCTTTAAACAAACAAACAAAATCTAGCAACGATTAAACCACTTCTGAGAATCCTGTGAAAAGGTTGTAAAGCTAAAATTGGAAGCTAACCTTGGAAGAGACTTCCCAGGTAAGATCACACTACCACTCACCTTCTTTACCCTCAAAGATTCTCTACTGTTGATAAACAGTATTAAAGATTAATAAGCATCCTTTCCTTAAATAGTTTTGGGGAAAATATTAAATAATGATTCATTTAAACTTTAGTGTCTATTGGGTCAAGAGGTTGTTTAGCTCTGAATGAGGTGAAAACAGCAATATTAAAATAACAGGACTTATAACCAGAAGGATGGTGTGCTGTTTTGAATATATCATGGCCCCCAAAACACCATTATCTTTGATGCAATCTTGTGGAGGCAAATGTATTAGTGTTGATCAGGTTGGAACCTTTGGATTAGGTTGTTTCCATGGAGATGTGATCCACCCAACTGCAGGTGATAACCCTGATTAGATAATTTCCATGGAGGTGTGGCCCCGCTCATTCAGCATGGGCCTTGATTAGTTTACTGGAGCTCTATGTAAGAGCACGAACAGAAGAAACTCAGGGCTGCAGCTTAAAGAGACGTTTTGAAGACAGCTGTTGAAAGCTGACAGTGACACTTTGGAGAATGCCACTTTGAAATGCAAACTGGGAGCAAGCAGATGCCAGCCACGTGCCTTCCCAGCTAACATAGGTTTTCTGGATGCTAATGCCTTTTTTCATGAAGATACCCTATTGTTGATGCCTTACCTTGCACGCTTCACGGTCTTAAGAATGTAACTTTGTAACCAAATAGACCCCCTTTATAAAAACCAATCCATTTCTGGTGTTTTGCATAATGGCAGCATTAGCAAAGTAGAGCAGATAAAGATAGGCCATCCACAAATATATTTGTAGTCTTCCTTCTGGAGAGACTTTTAGAACATAATTCATATAAAAATTGGAGGTTCTCCATATTTAGCTTTTTATCTGCTGACACTGATAAACACTGCAAATTAATTTTCTTCCATGTTACAAAAATATCCATAAAACCAATGTTTAATTTGCAACATGTGAGAAATAAAAATGTTATGTCTTATTTAAGCCATCAAGCACAATTACTCTTCCAGAAAAATGGCTGGAAAATTAATGCCAGTATATCACTTCCATGAGCTAAACATAGAGTTAGAAAATAATTCTGAAATCTTAATTATTCAAGATCTCTGTGCAACTTCCCAAATTCTTAATGGGGCAATCTTAACAGACAGCTTAGAGCAAATTTTAAAAATTCTACTAATTTACTGACTATTCAATTCTCCTCAATTGATCAGTCTTTCCAATAGATGGTTTAGAGCAGAATTTTTAAATTCTATCAATTTACTATTAGGAAAAAAATAGGTTTTAGGCTAGGGATAATATTTATAATAATAGCTACTATTGAGTCTATTAAATATCAGGTGCCAGTACTAAATGTACCCAAAGGGTCTAAATTCAAAAATATTCATAATGCCTTCTCCCCTACATGGGGCATGACTCCCAGGGGTGTAAATCTCCCTGGAAATGTGGGACATGATTCCCAGGGATGAGCTTGGACCCAGCATCATGGGATTGAGAAAACCTTCTTGACCAAAAAGGGGGAAGAGAAATGAAACAAAGTAAAGTTTCAGTGGCTGAGAGATTTCAAGTGGAGTTGAAAGGTCATTCTGGAGGTTATTCTTGTACATTATATAGATATTCCTTTTTAATTTTTAAAGTATTGTAATAGCTAGAAGGAAATACCTGAAACTGATGAACTGCAACCTGGTAGCCTTGATTCTTGAAGACGACTGTATAGCTTACATGGTGTGACTGTGTGACTGTCAAAAATATTCATAAAAGTAAACTATTTTGAAGCCTAACCCCTGGAGATAAAAAGATATGATCATCATTCTTTCTTAAGCTCCACCACAAATACATGAAATGTCGTGGGTTTGGCACTATACTCTTCTAAAGGGGCAACTCAAGCCAACAGCCCAATAAAGAACAATATAAATTCCAAGAGATCTGTTATTTAACTGCTCTTTGAGCATCAATAACAATTTAGTTGCTTGCTGTTCTAAAGTACTTTGTTGCTGAGGAAATTCAGACCATCATCAAGCTAAAGACAATGCATCTACTTGCCATCATACAATCTCATTAATCTTCATTTGTCCTATCTCATCCTGTCATTCTCACACAAATGAACACTTGAGGATGCAACTTCCCTTCACTCAACTATAAGCTGGAAGGAGTAAAAGGCCTATGGAGACTTCAAGTTACCATCACAGACTACCAACAAGCAACAGGTTCAGCCTAGACTGCCACATCCCACCTAACGGGTTTGACATAAAATACGACATAGCAGGAAGTAGAATGTGATTCTTGAAAAACGTGTCTCACTTCCATAGCTAAATCATCAGAACCTTCAAAAAAAACTCCTGGTTTAGTCTCACCAGACTACATGAAACTGAAATATTGTCAAAAAGATGACACTCAATACATATAACATGTGGATAACATAATGATATTAATTTCACTCCTCTGCCAGTCCAAAAATACTCTGTTCTAACCTTTCAAACTCAAGGGTCTCAACATAAGAGTTGTGGGCAATAGGTAACAGGACTGCAAAGTATGAAAGCTAATTTTCAAAGTCAAATTAATATAGCCTAAATTAGGCAAATTATATATTTCTTGGAGACTAGAACAGCCCTTTTTAAATTTTGTTTTGTTTTAGGCTAAAATACAAAACCTCAATCTTTAATATTAGCACATGAAATTTACTTTAAATCTTTTGTCACCTATTTTCTCCCTACTATAATTTCCCCAGCCAACACAAGTGGTGAAAACTATGTCTACTCATTTCAAACAGGAAGTTTTTGGTTTTGCTCTTAATTGTCCCTTAAGACTATTTTGTTTCTACCAGCATATTCAGGGCATATTTGAACATGATGCTCTAATCACACATGTAGAAATCTTTTTTATTGTATTATTAAGCAAAACACAATTATTTTCCATAATAATTCTTCAGAGAAAAAAAATGTGGGAAGAAAATAGACTTCTCAGATAATACATATCATCTGAATGTTAATAATAGTACAGTTAAGAAAAAAATCCTTGTTCCATGTGAATATGGAATTCTATCTGAAATAGAAATGGATTAAATATTAAAATATTCTTATAAAAATCACTGATTATTTAAAGCAGATTTTTTCAGTATTACATAATACATGCAGAACATTCAAAGCTGAACTTGAAAGCAAAGCATATCATTTGATGACTTCAAAACCATTATTATACCACTTAAATGGTATAATATAAAAAACATTTATAAAACATGTTTAATATATTTATTATGTTTAATGTATATATTTAATGTTTAATATATAAAATAAAAAACATTTATCAATTTTACATTTTGATGTCAGTGATGATTTCATTATTTTACTTATTGCAAATTAAACATCACAAATTTTGAAAAATTTGAATAGTAAATTAAAGACCTCAGAGACACCCTGACCTAATGCAAATAAGTCCGTCTCTTTAACTACCAATCACTTTCAGTACCTTAACTTAAATATGTTCATTCAAAATTAGGTGGTTAAAAAGAAGTTGGATTTCTAATTTTTAAAAAGTAATCAAAGTGTGAATGTAAGTGTATATGTATAGATATGTGCATACTAATACACATGAATTATATACATATACATGAACACACTACATATGTTTTTTTTTTTTTTTTTTTTTTTTTTCGAGTTTTTAATGTGTTGTAATACATTGATTGTTTTTCTTATATTGAACCATCCTTGCATGCCTGGAATGAACCCCACTTGGTCATGGTGTATGATTTTTTTAATGTGTCTTTGGATTCGATTTGCAAGTATTTTGTTGAGGATTTTTGCATCTATATTCATTAGGGAGATTGGCCGGTAGTTTTCCTTTTTTGTAGCATCTTTGCCTGGTTTTGGTATTAGATTGATGTTAGCTTCATAAAATGAGTTAGGTAGTGTTCCATTTTCTTCAATGTTTTGAAAGAGTTTGAGTAAGATTGGTGTCAGTTCTTTCTGGAAAGTTTGGTAGAATTCCCCTGTGAAGCCATCTGGCCCTGGGCATTTATTTGTGGGAAGATTTTTGATGACTGATTGGATCTCTTTGCTTGTGATGGGTTGGTTGAGGTCTTCTATTTCTTCTCTGGTCAGTCTAGGTTGTTCATATGTTTCCAGGAAATTGTCCATTTCTTCTACATTATCCAGTTTGTTGCCATACAGTTGTTCATAGTATCCTCTTATAATTTTTTTAATTTCTTCAGGATCTGCAGTTATGTCACCGTTTTCATTCATTATTTTGTTTATATGGGTCTTCTCTCTTTTTGATTTTGTCAGTCTAGCTAGGGGCTTGTCAATCTTGTTGATCTTCTCAAAGAACCAACTTTTGGTGATATTTATCCTTTCTATTGTTTTTTTGTTCTCTATGTCATTTATTTCTGCTTTAATCCTTGTTATTTCTTTTCTTGTACTTGGTTTAGGATTGGTTTGCTGTTCATTTTCTAGCTTCTTCAGTTGATCCATTAGTTCTTTGATTTTGGCTCTTTCTTCCTTTTTAATATATGCGTTTAGTGCTATAAATTTCCCCCTTAGCACTGCTTTTGCTGCATCCCATAGGTTTTGGTATGTTGTGTTCTCATTTTCATTCGTCTCTATATATTTAGCAATTTCTCTTGCTATTTCTTCTTTAACCCACTGATTGTTTAGGAGTGTGTTGTTTAACCTCCAGGTATTTGTGAATTTTCTAAGTCTCTGATGGTTATTGACTTCTAATTGTATTCCATTGTGGTCAGAGAATGTGCTTTGAATAATTTCAATCTTTTTAAATTTATTGAGGCTTGTTTTATGTCCCAGCATATGATCTATTCTGGAGAAAGTTCCGTGAGCACTAGAAAAGTATGTGTATCCTGGTGATTTGGGATGTAATGTCCTGTAGATGTCTGTTAAATCTAATTCATTTATCAGATTGTTTAGGTTTTCAATTTCCTTATTGGTCTTCTGTCTGGTTGATCTATCTATAGGAGAGAGTGATGTGTTGAAGTCTCCCACAATTATTGTGGAAACATCAATTGCTTCCTTTAGTTTTGCCAATGTTTCTCTCATGTATTTTGTGGCACCTTGATTGGGTGCATAGACATTTACGATTGTTATTTCTTCTTGCTGAATTGCCCCTTTTATTAGTATGTAGTGGCCTTCTTTGTCTCTCAAAACATCCCTGTATTTGAAGTCTATTTTATCTGAGATTAATATTGCTACACCTGCTTTCTTTTGGCTGTAGCTTGCATGAAATATTTTTTTCCATCCTTTCACTTTCAGTTTCTTTGTGTCCCTGTGTCTAAGATGAGTCTCTTGTATGCAACATATTGATGGTTCATTTTTTTTGATCCATTCTGCGAATCTATATCTTTTAATTGGGGAGTTTAATCCATTTACATTCAACGTTAAAACCGTGAAGGCATTTCTTGAATCGGCCATCTTATCCTTTGGATTATGTTTGCCATAGTTTTCCCTCTCTCTATTAATATCCTTTATTGTACCCATACCGAATCTCTTTAGTACTGAACCTTTCTCCAAGTCTCTCTGTCCTGTCTTTGTTTCTCTGTCTGTAGGGCTCCCTTTAGTATCTCCAGTAGGGCAGGTCTCTTGTTAGCAAATTCTCTCAGCATTTCTTTGTCTGTGAAAAATTTAAGCTCTCCCTCAAATTTGAAGGAGAGCTTTGCTGGATAAAGTATTCTTGGCTGGAAATTCCTCTCACTCAGAATTTTAAATATATCGTGCCACTGCCTTCTCACCTCCATGGTGGCTGCTGAGTAGTCACTACTTAGTCTTATGCTGTTTCCTTTGTATGTGGTGAATTGCTTTTCTCTTGCTGCTTTCAGAACTTGCTCCTTCTCTTCTATGTTTGACAGTGTGATCAGTATATGTCTCGGAGTGGGTTTTTTTGGATTTATTCTATTTGGAGTTCGCTGAGCATTTATGATTTGTGTATTTATGTTGTTTAGAAGATTTGGGAAGTTTTCCCCAACAATTTCTTTGAATACTCTTCCTAGACCTTTACCCTTTTCTTCCCCTTCTGGGACACCAATGAGTCTTATATTCGGACGTTTCATATTATCTATCATATCCCTGAGGTCCATTTCGAGTTTTTCAATTTTTTTTCCCCATTCTTTCTTTTATGCTTTCATTTTCCATTCTGTCATCTTCCAGGTCACTGATTCGTTGTTCAACTTCCTCTAGTCTTGTACTATGAGTGTCCAGAATCTTTTTAATTTGGTCAACAGTTTCTTTAATTTCCATAAGATCATCCATTTTTTTATTTAGTCTTGCAATGTCTTCTTTATGCTCTTCTAGGGTCTTCTTGATTTCCTTCATATCCCGTACTATGGTCTCATTGTTCATCTTTAGTTCTTTGAGTAGCTGCTCTAGGTGTGTCTCTTCTGGTCTTTTGATTTGGGTGCTTGGGCTTGGGTTATCCATATCGTCTGGTTTTTTCATATGCTTTATAATTTTCTGTTGTTTTTGGCCTCGTGGCATTTGCTGAACTTGATAGGGTTCTTTTAGGGTTTGTAGACCAGTTGAAGTCCTTATCTCTAATTTATCAGATCTACAGCTTCGTGGAGTACACTTTCTCTAACTAACCAGCAGGTGGCGTCCACGAGCCACCTGTTCTCCACAAGCCAGATCTCCCCTTCTTAGCCTTTTTGGTGAGTGGGGGAGTGAGTCTTGTGGGGCCCAATTGGTGTACCAAGCTTGCGTGTGTAGTTGGTGTTGCCTGCCCTGTATGTGGGGCGTGTTTCTGGGCAGTCGGGGAGGGGGGGTGGTCCTAACAATCAAATCTCCCTGATGATCCTAGAGTTTTAAAGCTACTGCAATAGTCTAATCCTTCAGTTCAGTCCTGCCACAGTTTGTCTCTGCCACTGACCCACAAGTCTTTGGTATTGGCGTATGGCTCCTGAGACTTGCAAGTGGGCCCCTCTTCCAAGCTGTGCACCCCGGGTCCTCTGTTGAGGGATGACTGTGCTATGTCACAGGTGAGTGCCGTCCCCCCAGGGCAGTTCTGGGCTGCTGGGCTGTGTTGGGAGGCTCCCAGTCTGCTCATTCATGTCAGCTCTGGGACATTCAGCTGAGGTTGCAGGGAAGGCTAATGTCCACGCCCAGTTTTGTGGTGTGTGCCTGTTATTTGAAGCACTTCCGTCACACTGGGTTGTCTGGGGCAGCTCTGGGCTATGGGGCTGGCGATGGGCAGGAGTGTTTCCTGTCCACCAGGATGGTGGCTGTGAGCGGACACCCCCCTTTTCTTGGGAAGTTGTGTTGTTTAGTGAATTTTCTCAGCCACTGGATTATTGCCTTTTGTCTCAGAGCTCTCTTAGTTCTGCTCTTGATTTGACGTGCCCAAATTTCAATTCTTTGAAGCTTTCTGTATTGAGCTTCTTAGAGTAATTGTTTTAGAAAAAGCAAAAAGGATTTAAAAAAGAAAAAAAAAAAAAAAAAAAAAAAAAACGGCCCTCCTCAGAGATCTAATGGGTTATTGAAATGCTAATAGACAAAGCAACCAGGGCCATTAAGGAAAGGTGCACAGGGCAGAGAGATCAGCCTTGCTTCGGGATTTGCATATGCGCCTCAAGGCCTGATCTCCGCCCTTCCCCTTTCTGTGTTCACCAGAACTCCAAAAATCCTCTGCTTTTATTTTGGAGTTTTTCGTGTTGTTTTTTTTCTATGCCTGTCTCCTCTCTGCTGGGCTGGCTGCTCTCAGAGTCTCTGGTGTCTTGTCTCAGTCTATCTATGGTTGGAGTTTGAATCAGTAGAATGAGTTTCCGATAAGAGCAGCCACTGCAATTCTCCCTTCTCCTTCCTGGAGCTGACAGCCCCTCCTCCCCCGGGACTGAGACTGGCAGGGAGGGGCGCGGGTCCCCTGGCCGCAAAAACTTACAGATTTCGCTGATCTCAGCAGTTCCACGTTTTCATGAGTGTTGTATGAAGTATGCCCAAAGACAGATTGCTCTGTGGTGTCCAGTCCACGCAGTTCCTGGCTTTTTACCTACTTTCTGTGGGGATGCAGGAGTCCAAATTCCACAGGGCAAGCAGCAAACTGGCAACTGTGATGGTAGTGTTTGATGAACTCCTCAGGAAATGCTTCACTGGCTAGCTGAAGAAGTCTACATATGTTTTTATGTTTATATTTCTCTGAAACCTCTTGAAGCAAAGATTAATTAGTCAAGAGGTGTTAAAAGCTTATAATAATTTTGGTACTTAAAGCTCAATTTTAGATGATTGTTTTTAAAACTTAGACATTAAAGGTAACATTTTATAAAGTATCAAAAAACGACTAAATATTTGGCAAGATATTCCCCAAACTTTTATTTCTCAAACTCTGTTACATTGAAGATTGTCACTTATGAGTTGCTATTAAAGAAATATAGCATCTGCCTTCTAACAGCACATATTACTAGAAGGCAGGAAAAAAAAAAAAAAATTACTAGAAGGCAGGAAAAAAAAAAAAAAAGCAAAAAACTTAAAACGTAAAAAAAGAAGAAACACTTCTAACTCCCACCTTTCTTTGAAGACCAATTCTGCCCAGGATCTGGTTAAGCATTTTCTCCAAGAGATCAAGATACCCCCAGGCTAAAGTATTCTAAATAGAATTTAAGTCATGTACCTTTACCTTAGGGGTTTTGATTTATTCTAGGATGAACATGAAAAACTCAATTTGGCCTCAAACCTTAGAATGGTCCAAGAATAATTTACAATCTCTAGTTTATCTTACAAATTTCTGAAGGTCTTTTGTACCAGGTGTAAGTGAAAACTTGGATAAACTACCCCTTACTGTGGAACTTAACATTTGGGGTTCAGTTTAAGGAAAACATGATAAATCAACAATTCTATATTGAATATCAGAGTTACAAAGTGACATCTATATAAAGAATGGGAAAACATGTCTAAAAATCCTTTAGCCCTTTAAAAATCGAGTTTAAAATAATTTCTCCTTTTCCATTTAAGAGAATATATACATGATTTAAAGAAAGAAGTATATGGACAAGGCAAGGTAGAGAAATGCTACATCTGAGGAAAGGTAACAGATTCCTCAGGGAAAGGGCATTTCAAACATGCTGGATTGTAGCCAATCATATATAGATAAAAATAAATTATTCTGGGAGAAAGGAAGAAGTTATTCTTAGTACCCAGAAGATTAGTCAAGTAGAAGTGGGAGGAAGAGGCTGAAGAGCAATGTGGTAGGCAAAACTCTATGAAACCTCAAGGCTCCTGACCCTTTAGACACATAACCTTCTCCCAATTATTCAGTCAAACACTAATCTCGGTGCTGCTGTGATGGGCTTCTGGAGATGTAACTAAGGTCCTGAATCAGCTGGCTTTTAGGTGGGCTTAACCTGATCAGCTGAGCCTTTAAAAGGGAGTAGGCTTTTCCAGGCAAAGAGAATTTGAACCATGAGAGGGATAAAATGTGATGGAGGTTTCTCCATTGCTGTCTTTGAAGATGCAGGAGGACTTGTAGCAAGGAATGTGAGCAATCTCAGGGAGCTGAGAGTATCTCCTAGCTGACAGCCATTGAGGAAACAGACTCCACAAGGAACTGAATTCTGCCATAACCACTTGAGCTGAGAAGAGGAACATGATGAGACTCTTCTTGATGAGACTCTCTTGATAAGAATGCAGTCCAACCAAAACCTTCTTTTTAGCCATTAGTGAGAATGAGCAGATAACCCAGTCATGCCATGTTCAGATTCTGACGTACAGAATGGTGAACTAATAAATGGGTATTGTGTCAAGCTACTAAATTTTTGGTTATTTGTTGTACAGCAACAGAAAACCAGCATTAGCACTAACCAGGCTAAATCATCTAGATTGATTCAGAAGAACCCAGAGAAGTTTACTGTAATCCCTTAAGTGCTACTTCAAGAACTGTATCTAACACTGAGGATGTGCAACATTTGGAAACCAAAGAAGGCCATGATTAGATTAGGCCTTTTAGAGAGGAAACCTAAGAAATTTTACACTCCATTAGCCATGAAGTAACTAGGCGACAAATGTTATAAGGAGAAAAAAAAAGTACTCTTACCAGGAGAAATATTTTTTTGGGCTTCTGTAGTCTTTATTTGTGAAACAAGAAGATGGAATTGGGTGATCTTTAAGGGTTCTTTCAGCGCTTTCTAAAATCCTTGTTAAGATACAGTCCTATCTTTGATAGACTTCAGAAATGCCTTGGCATTGACCCAGATCCTATAAATGTTCAGAACCCACCTAGCTTCTTATATAACACTGCATTAGAAATGGAAAGATTCATTAAGTTCCAAAACTCTCATACCTGTGCTTGAACAAAGGGTTTATCACATAGCAAAATATCTAACTGAACCACAACAAGGCTTTCTTCCCACATAAAAGCTCCTTTCATATCTTTAAAAGTTATCATTTTGAAAAATCCCACTTTTAAAACTGAAAGTGTATAGGGTAGGGAAAACTCATAAGGTCATATACATGAATCAATAATGCTAACAAAAAGAGAGAAAAGTTGTTTCCTATCATGGCAGCAAAAATTTACTGTTAAGTTAACTCCTTCAGAAAAAAATTACATATTAAAGTAGCCACTTTTAAAATTAGTGGACTCCTTTATTAAACTATAACTTGGGAACCAAATAGTAACAATAGTTTAAAAGGGTTAATTTTTGTACCTATACGTTTATTTAATGCCATAGCCAAAGTAACTTCTTAGAAAATTATAATCCATTGTTATTTTTATTCTAACTACTCGAAAAGTAAATGGTAGGCCAGGACTTCTAGAACATCGTGGATGATAAACTTGAGTCTGTCTAGTACTAAGCCAGAAATTTACCTTAATTGAGATGAAAAGATGAAAACTTATCAAAAAGAATAAACCAGATGAAACAAACAAAAACAATCTCAGAACTTCAATCCCCCAGAGAAATGTACTGATGGTCTGACACAACATAGGGGAGGGGAAATTGGAGGTATTACAAAGTAGTTTCATTAATAATACTGAACCATATACAATGAAAACACAGACAAAAGCTTTTCTTTGTTCTCTTCAATTCCTTTAACTTAAGATCCTTCATCATGCTCTAAATCAACACCTGATTAGAAAGCAATTTGACATGAAAAAAAACAACACACTCAAATGATCCAGCACTTGATTTTACAAAGCACCAAAATGTCCCACAATGCCTCTTCCTTACCTTGTCTATCCTATCCGGACGGTTAGTAGCTGCCAAAACAGTCACATCATTTAGCTGTTCAATTCCATCCATTTCTGTTAAGAGCTGAGCCAAAACACGGTCTGCTACATTCCCAGCATCTGAAGAACTGATGTTTTAAAAATACAGTTTTAAAAATCTATTTACCTATCTCTAAATACTGTATCTTTATTATTTTAAATGGCTGTATATGAGAAAAATTGTCTGCCTCAAAACATAAAACGCATGTTTTAGAATTTATTACTTATAAAATCATCACATCTAAAATAGAAAGCCCCCCAAATCAACAATACTAAAATCATTTCTTTTCCCCCATCTTCAACCATGTTAATTTTCTCTTCAATACTGAAATGCTGAATGAGTGTCAGATATAAAAGTTCTCAAAAGAAATAAATAAAATTATTTAAAGTAGTTCATCAAATACATAAAGAAGTGTTTTATTTAATTAAATTTACATCCTACATGGCAAATACACTGATAGGAATTGGGAGTAAAACAATCTGAATAAGATATAAACTGTTCTTCAATGAAGCTTAGAGCCTATTAAAACATATACGTGAAACAAAAAATGGAATATTTCTGCTGTTTCTTGAGATTTTTAAATATCAGGAATATTTTTAAATCTTATCAGCAGTTAAGTAGTTATAATCCGCCTTTCACATTTGCCTGGAGAAACAGGCAAAGAGAGGATGTTATTTTCCTCCTTTTGTACATTTACCATGTCAATTACAAAGCGACTAGAGGACATATTAAAAAAAAAATGAATATTGATTTTTAGGAGGTAAACTTTACAGATCCACTAATGAACAAAACACTGATATCACACTATCAAGACCCCTAGAATAACAATTATCTTTAGCAATAGTTGGAGTTTACTGTGATCTATTCAGAGTCGACACATACATAATATACCTGGGTGGACAAGTATATAGTGAAATAATCGTGTAAGTGCATTAAACTTACATAAATACAGCCAGACACATTTGGGGAAAAAGGGGAGGAAGAAGGAGAGAGATAGATGGTGAAAGGGACATCCTATACTTTTCCTTGAGCACTTGTGACAGAGCAAAGCAACTTAGCATAATCATGATGTAATATATTTAATAAAGTAATTAGGATCTTTAAATAATACAATTTAGACTTCAATATGCATTGCAAGTTCAAAAACTTGAATTACTGTAACTACAGGAGAGTAGCTTCTATCTTAAACTAATCAGATACACAAGAGATTGTGATATAAATCACAATGTCAATTTATTAATTTAAATGGTCTAAAATGTTTGGGATCATGGAGTATCTGGGAAGCCAACAGAAGAGTTTTTGTGAGCACTCATTTCTGCAAACAGCTAATCTCCTCCAGGTACACGGACTGTTAGTCTGACTCTATCTTAAGTGTAAAGTTAGAGAATGTTGAATAAATGGACTTCCATATCATTTAAAAAATCCTCCATAATACAACTTCTCCACAGGGGAGTTTCACTGCCAGATAGGAACATTCTTAGAAAAAGCTCTAAGAGTTCATTACACACTGAATACAAGCATATAAATATTTAACTCTGCCAACAGATTATATTTAAGGCCTTTAACTGTATCTACTCTGCCAACTAGCTGTGATCCTTCCCTACTATGCACAGATCACAGACAGTTCCTAGAAGAGTCAGGGTGGGCTGTCCCTGGGGATATGGTGTTTCAGGTAAGACCTGAAAAATGAGTAGGTCCAGACAAGCAAAGGGGATGAAGAGGAAAAGAGAGAATTCAGGATATAGAAAACGGAAAAATGTTCAGAACAGCCCAGCATAGAAGTAAGGTGGGAATGTTAAAGATTAGCCTGGATACAGAGGCTGGATAACAAAGGCCTTGCTAAAAATGAGGGATATTATTTAATTTCAAAGTACAACAATTCATTCAATTCGATTCAATTGATTCATTCAATAAACAATGATTGCCTAGTAATTTCAAAGTACAACAATTCATTCAATTCAATTCAATTGATTCATTCAATAAACAATGACTGCTTAGTAGGCCAGGCACAGTTGAAGGAAATGGGAATGAAAAGATTAAGAAGGTAAGAAAGTAGTCCCTACTCCCTCAAGAAGCTTAGAATCTAACCAGGAGAAAAAGAACCCCTCACTCCCCACTGCACCTACCCCCACCCCAAAAAAAAACAGTCATGATGTGATAAACTTCTCTAATAATGCAATACAGAAGAGAAGCAGGGACAAAGGAGAACACTTGACTCAGTGTGGAGGCATCAAAAAGCTTCCAAGTAAAATTAATTCTTGTGCTAAGCAAAGAATTGGTAAGAGGTGGCTGTTCCAAGAGGACTAGAACTGTGATGGATTTTCTCTGTTTGTTTGTTTGTTTTGTTTTGTTTTGTTTTGTTTTGTTTGGCTACCCTGAATGAAAAACAATGGTTGCCAAATTTGGCTGTGCTTTAGAATCACCTATAAAACTTTTAAATCCCAAGAAAACACCCAGACCCAATGAATCATAATCTCTATAGCATCTAAATGTACTTTTTAGTAGCAAGCCCTATATAGATGGAACAGGGGACTGCTGAACAGCACTTGTCAGAAGTCTTGCATATTACAGACACAATATATATTTGGGTGATGATCTGATCTGGTTCTTGTGAGGTGTATAACATCTTTTGAAATAAAAGGATCAACACCATTAGTTCTTCTGTTAAGCCTAAGTAAACCCATATTCTTTACCATTCCTGGCAAAAGTCTTGGTTCCAAACATTCACTATCTATTATTAATGCACAATAGTAGTATTTTTATGTATATGTTGAAAACTGCCCAAGTCAGTATTTTGTACGATTAACCATATGATTTCATTTGCATCTCTAATACTACACATCTATAAGGATTAACATGCACACATTATGCCTTTAGTTATAGAAAAAGGACATAAATTTATTCACATACAGGGTAAAAAAAATTCAAAAGAAAGTCTGACTGGGTCTTTTACTTTTTGACCTTCATTAAGCTTGATCTATAACTATTGCAGAACAGGTCCACTTTTTTGCTATCTCTGCCTTTCAATAGTCAAAAACAGATTTCTCTTGCTTGAAACTTTTGGCAATTCAACAAATGAATGTTCAGTGTCTGTTATATTCAAGATAATGTGCTAGGTGCAGAAAGCAATGAATCAATTGTGCACAGAGATGTAATCACGAACAATCTAGTAGAAAATATATGGAAACTGTTACCCAATACCCAACTGTACCAGTTTGTATATATTATGTTCCCCAGAAAAAGCCATGTTCTTTGATGCAATCTTGTGGGGGCAGACATATTAGTGGGGATTAAGTTGGAACGTTTGGATTAGGTTGTTTCCATGGAAATGCACCCCACCCAACTGTGGGTGGTAACTCTGAGTGGATAATTTCCATGGAGGCGTAGCTCCACCCATTCAGCATGGGCCTTGATTAGTTTACTGGAGCATTATATAAGCTCGAACAGAGGGAACAAGCTTGCTACAGCCAAGAGGGACACTCTGAAGAATGCACAGGAACTGAGAGAGGAACTGTAGTTTAAAGAGAAATTTTGGAGATGGTCTTTGAAAGCAGACTTTTGCTCCAGAGAAGCTGAGAGAGGACAAACACCCCAAGAGCAACTGAAAGTGACATTTTGGAGAGAAGCTGAAGCCTAGAGAGGAACGTCCTGGGAAAAAGCCATTTTGAAACCAGAACTCCAGAGCAGACACCAGCCACGTGCCTTCCCAGTTAACAGAGGTTTTCTGGATACCACTGGCCTGCCATCTTCCAGTTAAGTTACCTGATTGTTGATGTGTTACCTTGGACACTTTATGGCCTAAAGACTATAACTGTGTAACCAAATAAATCCCCTTTATAAAAGCCAATCCATTTCTGGTGTTTTGCATTCTGGCAGCATTAGCAAACTAGAACACCACCCAAATTTCTTCCCTACAATTCTCCCTGCTTTTAACTGAATCCTCCAATCCACTTTCCTGTTCATCTCCCCTAGGCTACTCTGCCATTAGTGTATTGACATAAAACATGATTTTCTTTTATGGATGATGTCTGCTGGGAGACAATCCTCTATGGGTCTCTCACATTTCTTCACATCTTATGAGCAAGGCACTAACCACCCTTTGTTCCAGACTATGTTTGCAAGGATGTTTATATAGCAAACATCCTTAGAATACAAACATCCTTAGAAGATGTATTGTCAAAGGCTGCATACTGCATGATCACATTGATGTGAAATGTCTAAAAGAAGCAAATCCAGAGAGACAGGAATGGCTACCAGGAATAGCGTGAGGGGGGAATTGGGAGATATGGGGTTTCTTTTAAGGGTGATGAAAATGTTCTGGAATTACATAGTGGTGAAGGTTGCATAACATTGTGAATATACTAAAAAAACACAGTGAATTGTACATTTTTAAATTGTTAAAATTATTTAATAATTTGGCATTAAAATCAATAAAATCAATAGTAAAATTATAATATTCTTTCATGAATTCTAACAAAGTTACCATACTAATGCAAAATGTTAATAATAAAGGAAACTCTGTTTGTGAGAGGAGGGTATACTGGAACTTTATACTTCCTCAATAACGTTTCTGTAAACCTACAACTGTTCTAATAAAAACATTTTTTAAAAACTGTGAAACATAAAAAAAGGAGAAAGAGGAAGAAGAAAAGAAGATGAAAATGATGACACAGTGTGACCCTCCAGAGCAAATGGTGGATTTACTTACAGCCTTGAAAGTAAACATAGAATCTCCCTCAAGGGCAAAAAGCAGATAAGCCTATAGCTCAGTATTAAGATTTGAGTTCAATAAGCTTAGGGTTCCCCTCCTGTAATCAACCCACTGCATGCACAGTTAGTTATCTATTTGGCCCATCTACATCACACCCTTGGGATTTATGGGAAAGGGGAAATCACCACAAATAAACTGACATTCATGCTGCTTGCTACGCTGTCAATAATAAAGTCCTTTGTCTCTGACCCAGGAACCTCGTGTCTTCTGCCAGCATCTATGAAACTGTGGCAGGCTACATGTTAGGCTGCAAATAGGGTAAAATCCCAGACATGTCACAATTGACAATGTGAAGCAATGAATAAATTTGAATTCCAGGTTACGCAACTTAGACTTTATCCTATAGGTAATAGAGTTGGGAAAGGGTTTTAAGCCAGGAAAAAACATATAACCAGGCATGAATTTTTAAAAAATGATCTTGGGTGTAATAAAAATTGCATCAAAGAGAAAACAAAGATAAATTTGAGGTACCTCTGAAAAATGTGGGTGGAGACATATCTAGAAGGCATAAATAATATGAAGCTAGAATTCAGCAGAGAGACCTGACTTAGAATTATGGCTAGGAGCAGTGCTGGAGGCATCTTACTTTATTTTTACATGGATTTCTTTTGGTGGTCAAAGGCAAGAACTTTTCTTATTTAAGAGGGAAAAAAAATCTGTAACCCCAGACATAGAATATCACTGAATATAAAAGTGACAGACAATTTCTACTATACTTATCTTGCTTTTCCAAATTAAAAACAAAGAACAGCTCCTGAAAGATTTACTCAAGAACTCCAGATTAGATTTGCTTTCAAGTTAAGTACAGAATTTGGACTGAATAAAAGAGAGTGCATAAAACTAGATTATGATGACCACTTACTCCATTATGTAAGTGGCTCTAATGTACAGCAATTACTGATCATACTATTTGGTAGATTTAGAATCATTTCTAGGAAGTCAAGTTAATCTTAGCTGCAAAAGTTCAGTTTAGCAAGATAGTACTGAAATTAGAGTATATTCAAAAGAGACTTTCATATGTGGTAAAATTTGAAAGGAAATTTTAAAAATTATGTCAGACACTAAGAAATGAGTTATTTTAACTAATTACATATATTTATTAGTAGTAAAAATCATATATAGGCGTTAACTTCTCAAATTTTAGAAAATAAAATAATTTGAATACCTTCGAAGGCATTCCAAATATATATAAATCTTCATTTTATTTTCAAAAACAACTTCAGTATCTTATAACCTAGGATTAAAGATGTGAACATACTGAAAGAATGCCTCATATTAAGCTTTTATTATAGCACTTTTTACATGAGAGCTCATGGGAAAAAATATGCAAATTGAAAAGCTATGTAACTGTTTTTCATTTTGAATTTAACTTTTAAATCACAAATAAGGGCAAAATATTCAGGGGCTTTCTTAATGCTATTTTTGTTTAATGCTGAAAGCTTACTGACACACCACCACATTCTATTACAATATACTAACCTAAAGTTAACTTAGGTATGGGTAAGACATTTCACAAACAGAAAAATTAATATTACTATAATTGCTTTAGACACTGAACTCAGCACCACTCATTAGCATAAATTACAGTAAAAAGAATGAGTCCTTACAAAGAGATAAAATGATTGAGGAAAGCCCAAAATATCATGTTTCCAATGAAAACACAATAAATACACACCTAATCATACCATTCCTCAACACTCTATACCCTAAGGGGAAAGAAGAGAAAATTTCCTAGGTTATCACTCAGCCTGTATTCCTTCTCCCCTTTCATTTCCTCTTCAGAAGAGATCCTAAGGAGCTACAATCTGTGGAACAACATTAAGACAGCAATCTCGAAAGGGACAGGACTGAGAAAGTAAGAAAAAATTCATGCTAACTGTAACAGAAAAGAAGAAGGGTGAGTTTCAGTAGGAAACTGGATTCTGTAAGAAAACATCAAAGGAAAATTCTAAACCTAAAGAAGAAAATTAGTGAAATTAAGAATTTAAAAGATGAGGTCATTCTGGATGGTATTCATATGAGCTATATAGATATCCCCTTGTAGTTATTAGTGTACTGGAATAGCTAGAAGGAAATATATGAAACTGTCGAACTGCAACCCAGCAGCCTTGATTCTTTAAGTCGATTGTATAACTATGTGGCTTACACAGTGTGACTGTGTGATTGTGAAAACCTTGTGGCTCACACTTCCTTTATCCAGTGTATGGACACATGAATAGGAAAAGCGGGACAAAAATTAACTGAAAAATAGGGTGGGATGGGTAATGGGATGTTTCAGGTGTTCTTTTTTACATACATTTTTATTCTTATTTTTATTTTTCTGGAGTAATGAAAATGTTCAAAAACTGACTGTGGTGAGGAAGCACACCTATATAATGGTACTGTGAACTGACTGTACACTGTGGATGATTGTATGGTATGTGAATATATCGCAATAAAACTGAATTTTTTTAAAAAAAAGAATTTATTTGGGTGTCTGTTTTGCTTTTCCTTTCTTTACCTTGCACTGACAAGTCCAATATGAACTTCTTTTAAAATGAATTACTCTGACTAGGATATATATATTCTTGTGAAGGAGTTGAGTTTTCTTGACTGAGGAAGAGGTAGTGAGGTTAGTTACCTGAGAAAAACGAGTTTGGGGTAGGAAGAGACAGATGTGATAGTTCATCCTTTTTCTTTTCCCCTCTTTTCAAAAAAAATTTCTGGAAAATAGTATGGATTATATTTTGATCAAATAAATAGTCTGAAGACAGCAACAATATGGAAAGGATAACTATAGTTCTGGCTCCTTAACAGACATTTCTTTAAAATAAAAAATAAAGGAGCCACTTATATTTTTAAAAAGTACAAGCATGAGAAATAACATAAAAAAAGCATAATCCATGAAAAAATAAAACTCATGGAAGCATTAGTTTTGTCAAAACTACATTCAAACAATCTTCATGAGCAACTGGAAAAGGAAATCAAGAAAAAAGTTCCATTTACAATAGCAACCAAAAGAATCAAATCTCTAAGAATAAATATAAAGAAGAATGTAAACAATTTGCACATGAGAAACTATAAAATATTGCTAAAAGAAATCAAAGAAGACCTAAATAACTGGAAAAACATTTGTATTCATGGATTGTGATGACAACAATTCTACATAAAGTTGTTTACAGATTCAGGACAATCCCAATCAAAATCCCAATATTCTTTTTTTGCAGAAATGAAAAAGCCTATCACCACATTTATGTGGAAGAGTAAGTGGTCCTGAATAGCCAAAACTGTCTTAAAATAGAAAAATGAAGTTGGAGTACTCACATGTCCCAATTTTAAAATTTATTAAAAAGCTATAGTAATCAAAACAGTGTGATACTGGTGTAAAGACACACATATAGACAATGAAATAAATTGAGAGTTCAGACATAAACTCTTACATCTATGGACAATTGATTATGATTAGGGTATAAGGCCACTCAATGGGAAATATCAGTCTCTTCAAAAAATAGTTCTGGGAAAACTGGATATCCATATGCAAAAGAATGAAGTTGGACTCCTATACTATATACAAAAATTAATACAAATGGATCAAAGACCTAAATATAAGAACCAAAACTATAAAACTCCTAGAAGAAACCATAGGGAAGCATCTTCAGTACCTTAAGCTAGGCACTGGTTTCTTGGACTTTATACCAAAAGCACAAGAAACAAACAAAAAAATAGATAAATAGGACTTAATCAAAATTAAAAACTTCTGTGCATCAAAAAACCTTATCATAAAAGTAAAAAGACTACTTAAACAACGGGAGAAAATATTTGGAAACCACATATCCAGAATATATAAAGAAATCCTACATCTCTGTATCAACAAAAAAACACAACCTAATTAAAAAACGGGCAAAAGACTTGAATAGGCATTTCTCGTAAGAAGACCTAGGAATGGTCAAGAAGCATTTGAAAAGATGCTTATCAATGGCAATCAGGAAAAGGCAAATTGAAAGCTCAATGAGCTACCATTTCACATCCACTAGAATGGCCACTATTAGAAAACCTGAAAGTAACAAGTGTTGGAGAGGATATGAAGAAATAGGAACACTCATTCATTGTTGGTGGGAATGTAAAATAGTACAGGTACTGTGGAAAACAATTTGGCTGTTCCTTAGAAAGTTAAGTACAGAACTGCCATATGGCCCAGCAATCCCATTATGAGTTATATAACCCCCAAAATTGAAAACAGGTACTCAAACAGGTATTTGCAAACCAGTGTTCATAGCAGCATTATGCACAACTGCCAAAATATGGAAGCAACCAAATATTGACCAAAAGATGAATGGATCAATAAAATATGGTATACACACACAATGGAATATTATTCAGCTGTATAAAGGAATGAAATTCCAATACATGTGACAACACAGATGAACCCTGAAGACATCATGTTGAGTACAATAAGCCAGACACAAAAGGACAAATATCTAATGATCTCATTGATAATTAGAATGAGCAAATTCATAGAGTCAACTCTACTAGAGCAAAAATAAAAACAAACAAAACATTGGAACATATAGTGAACCCTCAAGTAAACCAAGGACTAAGTTAATAGCGCAATTAAAATATTCTTTCATCAGTGATAACGAAAGTACCACACTAATGTAAAGTGTTAATAATGCAGGCGTTTACGGGAACTCTGTATTTTCTGCATGATTTTTCTGTTAACCTGCAACTACTCTGATAAAAAAAATTTTTTAAAAGAATTAAAAATGCCTTGAATTTCCTAGCTTACCACCTACATGATAAACTATACTGTCCAAGTATGATAAGCATTCAACATACACCAAACAATAAATAAGCTATTTTAGTTTTACAGATATCCCATAAAATGCAGAGACATGGCTAGTTGTTTTCACCAGCTGTACTATATATGTGTAAGCTACATGTGCTCTGTGTAACTGCAGCTTTGTATAAAATGTAAAATGTTAACAGAGAATGACATACAAGTATGATTTTTTTTTCCATTTTGCAATGATTTCCCAGTAAAAATTCCAAGTTAATATACACAATACTCATTACATTTTTATAGTTTTATCTCAAGCAGAATGTAGAGAAAGAATTGATTCTGAGACTCACTGTTCAATTTACACCCTGCCTAAAGAACTTTTTCCTAACTTTGAATTTCTATACCCTGTTATAATATAACCCAATAAAAAATGACAAAAATTAATACATGGTTTATAATGTAGAATGTAGGGGAACTAGAGATAGAGAGCAATTAATGGAGTGGGAATGATAACCCAATAAGAACAGATAAGCTATCGTGGATAAATTTAACATTCTAGGAATGCCCAGAATTGACTATGGTTTGTTAATTTCTGATGGGTATGGTAGAAACAAGCTCACAGAAATGTTGCTGTATTAGGTTATTTTCTTGGGGTAGAGTAGGAACATGTTGGAAGTAAAGTAGTTATTTTAGGTTAGTTGTGTTTTTCTTACTCCCTTGTTATGTTATGGTTTGGTTGAAATGTTTTTTTACTGTATGTTTTTTTTTTTAATTTTTTTGATGTAGTTAATTAAAAAAAAAGAGTTGATTAAAAAAAAATGAAAAAAATATGCAGAGCCCCCTTGAGGAGCTGGTGGAGAATGCAGGGATGTTGGGCTCCCCCACCTCGATAACTGCTGATGTGCTCACAGACATAGGGGACTGGTGGTTTGATGGGCTGAGCCCTCTACCACAGGACTTGCCCTTGGCGAGACTGTTGTTGCAAAGGAGAGGCTAGGCCTACCTGTAATTGTGCCTAAGAGCCTCCTCCCAAATGCCTCTTTGTTGCTCAGATGTGGACCTCTCTCTCTAGCTAAGCCAAACTGGCAGGTGACTCACTGCCCTCCCCACTACGTGGGATCTGACACCCAGGGGAGTGAATCTCCCTGGCAACATGGAATACGACTCCCGGGAAGGAATCTAGACTCCATCATGGGATGGAGAACATCTTGACCAAAAGGGGGATGTGAAAGGAAATGAAGTAAGTTTCAGTGGCTGAGAGATTCCAACAGGAGCCGAGAGGTCACTCTGGTGGGCACTCTTATGCACAATATAGACAACCTTTTTAGGTTCTAATGAATTGGAATAGCTAGCAGTAAATATTTGAAACTATTAAACTACAACCCAGAACCCATGAATCTTGAAGAAGATTGTATAACAATGTAGCTTGTGAGGGGTGACAATGTGACTGGGAAAGCCATAAGGAACACACTTCCCTTTGTCCAGTGTATGAATGAATGAGTAGAAAATTGGGGGCAAAAGAAAAAGGAACCCAGTGTTCTTTTTTACTTTAATTGTTCTTTTTCACTTTAATTTTTATTCTTATTATTTTTGTGTGTGTGGTAATGAAAATGTTCAAAAATTAATTTTGATGATGAACGCACAACTATATAATGGTACTGTGAACAACTGAATGTATGCTTTGTATGACTGCATGGTATGTGAATATATCTCAATAAAATTGAATTATTTAAAAAAAACAATAATAAATTTAAAAAAAATTGAGGGAGATAAAATTATTTTAAAACATGCCAAAATGCCAAAACAGAAAATTTAAATTCTGTAGAAATCACAGTATGTTATTATGTAATATAAGGTTTTATTTTTTAATTCATCCTAGTAAAAGCTTCGCTGACCAGTACTCATCGGGGAAGGTTGCTTTGAATTTAGGAAACAGCTTTGATAGTTGATAAGATAGGGTGCAAAGGCCAACTTTACCACTTGTTTTAATATACCATGTGGAAGAATCACTGAACCTCTCCAAGCCTCAGCTTACTCAGTCAAAACATGGGAAAGGTCACACCTTCTCCAAAATTAAATATATAAAGGTACTAGCAAAATAGTTATCACAAAAAGGAAATGTTCAATATGCAGTAGTTATAAGCATTAATTATAATTATCACTATTATCAGTTTAATGAAGATACTTATAATTTTTAAAAATTATTATAACAAATTAAAAGTAACAAAGGGTTGTCTGGCACACAAACATTGACTGAAATAAGTCAGGGACTTGATGTCTGGTAGAAGATTTTTAGAAGCCAAGAATAACAGCACAGGTTAGCAAATATATCCAAACTAATAATTCCAGATCCCTACTGAGCCTTGACTTATAACATGGTAGAAAGTATCAAACTCTCTTAAATTTTTTGCCATGAAAACAACCAGCCAAATATTAAGACAAGAACTGCTTCTCTGATGTTCTTCACAACTACCAGTCATGCCCAGACTGCTGGCCCTTTAATCAATACACTACTGAAAGACTCTTTCTACACAATATTACACATTGGTAGTTAAGAGTTTTTTTACATTTTCTCCTAAGTGTGGAGTACCTGTTCAAATGTAGTAACTGTTTGATCCCTTAGAGTCCTCAAGGAATTCTTTATTTTGAACAGCTAAAGTTTCCAGATTGGGAAATTTTTATATTTCTCAAATATTTTTATATTTTAAAAATGATTTTTTTTAAATGGAAACTTCTTCAAAATGGATAAAATGCCTTTCAATAATACCATGTAAAATTGTGTGCTCAGATGCAGAAATGGTTGCCTCAGGAAACAGGCTAATGAGAAGAAAATCTTGCTTTGGTTTTTTGGGTACATGCCAAAAGAAGTGTTTTCTAAACCAACTTAGCTTTTCGGAAGTGGGGTAAGATATTGGACAGCATTTGATTTTAATGCTTCAGGATCATTGTTCATATGCTATTACGTGGGGCTTCAGACACAGATTTTGGGAACCCAGTATCTTGCTTACTTGGGAAAGACTATTAGATTCCCCTACAATAAATTGTGACTGAGTGTCCTCCAGGACAAAGATTAACATGGTTACATTCCAAAAAGCTTAATTCATATATCAAAGATGGCAGCAGTCTTTTACAAAATGTTTTTTCACCTGCCTTTGTTACCTGTGTTGTCCTTGGATTATTGTTACTATCAGCTACATTATAAAGAATAACTACACAGGAATAACTATACAAGTGGGATTTATTCCAGGTATGCAATCCTGGTTCAAGATTCAAAAATAAATTAATGTAATCCATCGTATCAACAGGCTAAAGAAGAAAAATCATATAACATCAATATGAAGAGAAAAAGCATCTGACAAAACTCAACATCCAATTCATGAGAAAACTTTCAGCAAACTAGGAAAAGAGGGGAATTTTCAATTTGATAAAGCGCATCTACCAAACAAACAACCATACAGTTAACATCATACTTAATGATGAGAAACTAAATGCCTTCACCCTAATATCAGAAATAAGAAAAGGATGTCAACCATCACCTCACCTATTCAACATCATACTGGAAGTCCTACCTAATGTAGTAAGACAAGAAAAGGAAATACAAGGTATTCAGACTGGGAAGGAAGACATAAAACTGTCTTTGTTCACAGATGACATAATTGCTTATGTAGAAAATCCCAAAGAATTGACCAAAAAAAAACCTCCTAATAAGTAAAGTAAGTAATTATATCAAGGATACTAGATACAAGTGCAATATGTATACAAAAGTCAACTGCTGTCTGTACCAGCAATGAACAATTGGAATTTGAAATAAAAAACATACCACCATTTATGTTAGCCAAAAAACCTGAAATAACTGTATAGATTTAACAAAATATGTATAAGAACTTAGGAGGAAAAAAACTGATGAAATAAATAAAAGAAGATCAAAATACATGGAGAGATAGTCCTTGTTCATGGATGGGAAGACTCAATATTGTTAAGGTGTCAGTTCTTCCTAACATCATCTATAGATTCCATGTCATCCCAATCATAATCCCAGCAAATTATTTTGGAGGTATAGGAAAACTGATTCTAAATCCATATAGAAGGGCAAAAATCCAGAATAGCTAACACAATATTAAACAAGAAAAACAAAGTCAGAGAACTGACACTACCCAACTAATTAACAAAAATGGACTGCTGAATACAAGCCACAAACACAAAACCCTAACAAGCAGCAAAGTACACTGAGGTCACTCCCAGTGGAAAGGAGGTGGGGCTGACGGAAAGGAAAATAATTAATTAAAAAAAGAAAAAAATATAGAGAGACTTTTAGAGACTGACCTTAGAGAGCCAGAAAACACCTGTGCCCCTAGAGGGAGAGCCCAGAAGACCAGGTGCTCTGACTGATGAGCAAAATTGGGGGGCTGTGGACTGGTTCTGAAGGGGGGCTTTCATTCCCTCTTTCTCCCTCTCAACCTGAGTGGCTCAGTGGAGACTCACCCATTTTCAGTTCATAGTGCTCTGACCCAGACAGGGATGTAGCTGACAGAGCCAGAAAGACAAAGAAACTATTGAAATTCTGAAGACAGCTCCTTAGGGGGTGTATCTTCTCTAAGAGGAAGAAGGTGGGGCCCAGCTCAAGGGCCTATCAGAACTCAGACCCCAGGGCCTATGGGAAAACAACCAAAACAGAAACAACCTAAGAATGAAAGAGGCCACACCTCTTTACACAAGTCAGGAGCAGGAGCGGGAGCAACAGGCTGACAGGCACCACCTGCTGGGCAGGTTAGGAAAAGCACAGTGAATAGATACCTCACAGTAAAGTCTGTCAATTTCTAAGACACACCTTCAGGGAGACTTGAAACTGACTATAATCCCATTCTGAGATCTGAACCTGTTCTGGTCTGGGAAAATCTGATTCAGGTAATCAGGGAAGCCAGATGCCTAGACAACAGAGGACTACAAACTACACTGGGAAAGGCAGAGATATGGCCCAGTCAAAGAAACAAACTTATACCTCAATCAAGATATAGTGGAGATACTATATCTATTCATTAAAGTGAAATGAAACAGTCAATTAAGATTTCCAAAGAAATATGCTAAATCAAATCAAAAACCAAATCAACGAGTTCACAGAAGATATGGCAAAAGACATGAAGGAGATAAAGAAAACACTGGGCGAACATAAGGTAGAAATCGAAAGTTTGAAACAACTACTGGCAGAATCTATGTAATAAAAGGCACAACACAAGAGATGAAACACACAGTGGAGACATACAACAGCAGAGTCCAAAAGGCAGAAGAAAACACTCAGGAACTGGAAAACAAGACAACTGAAATCCTACACACAAAAGAACAGATAAGAAAAAGAATGGAAAAATATGAGCATCTCAGGGAACTGAACGACAATATGAAGTACATGAATGTACATGTCATGGGTGTCCCAGGGGGAGAAGAGAAGGGAAAAGGGACAGAAGCAATAATAAAGGAAATAATCAATGAAAATTCCCCATCTTTTATGAAAGACATAAAATTACAGATCCAAAAAGCACAGCATACCCCCAAACAGAACAGATCTGAATAGGTCCACGCCAAGACACTTAATAATCAGATTATCAAATGTCAAAGATAGAGAGAATCCTGAAAGCTGCAAGAGAAAAGCGATCCATCACCTACAAAGGAAACTTGATAAGACTATGTGTGGATTTCTCAATAGAAACCAGGGAGGCAAGAAGGAAGTGGTGTGATATATTTAAGATACTGAAAGAGAAAAACTGCCAACCAAGAATCCTATATCCGGCAAGACTGTCCTTCAAACATGAGGGAGAGCGTAAAATATTCTCCGACAAACAGACAATGAGAGAGTTTGTGAACAAGGTATCTGCTCTACAGGAAATACTAAAGGGAGTACTACAGACAGATAAGAAAAGACAGGAGGGAGAGGTTTGGAACACAATTTAGGGTGATGGTAGCACAACAATGTAAGCACACTGAACAAAGATGACTGTGAGTATGGTTGAAAGAGGAAGGTTAGGAGCATGTGGGACACAAGAAGAAAAGAGGAAAGATAAAGACTGGGACTGTAGAAATCAGTGAAACCTAAAGTGCTCAATAATTGTGATAAAATGTACAAGTATATTTTTACATGAGGGAGAACAAATGAACATCAACCTTGCAAGACGTTAAAAATGGGGTGGTATTGGGGAAAAAATAAAATCAATGCAAACTAGAGGCTAGCTAACAGAAACAGTGTACCATGCTTCCTTTATTTTAACAAATGTAATATACCAAAGCTAAATGCCTATAAGAGGGGGATACAAGGGAGGGGTAAGGGACTCTTGGCATTGGTGATGCTGTCTGACTCTTGTATTGCACTTTAGTTTAATTCTATCTTTCCTTTTGTTGTTTTTTAGCTGTCACTTTTTTTTCTTTCTTCTTCTTTTTCTTTTGTCTCTCCTCCTTTGTGGAAGAAGTGGAGATGTTTTTATATAGATATATATATATATATGGTGGTGAATGCATAAATACATGATTATACAATTGTTTACTAAGGACAGAATGCACAGTGGGTGAACAAAACTGTCTAAAAAAAAAAAAACAAAAAATGATGAAGAAACCTTGAGGGCATTATATTGAGTGAAATAAGTCAGACACAAAAGGACAAATATTGTATGGTCTCACTGATATGAACTAATTATAATATGTAAACTCAAAGACATGAAATATAAGTTACCAGGATATAGAATGAGGCTAAAGAATGGGGAGTGGTTGCATATTATGAACAGAATGTTTAGGTAAGTTGAACTTAAGTGTTTGGAAATGGACAGAGTGATGGTAGCATGTTATTGTGAGAATAACTAACAGTTCTGAGCCGCGTGTGAATGTGGTGGAAAGGGGAAGCTTAGAGTCATGTATGTTACCAGAAGGAGAGTTGTAGGTTAAAATATGGGAATTTATAAAACAGTGAATCTTGTGGTGGACAATGTCCATGATTAACTGTCAAATATTAGAAATCTCTTTCATGAACTAGAACAAATGTATGACACTATAACTAGAAGTTAATAACAGAGGTGTATATAGGCAAAAAATATATACCTATTGCAAACTATGTACTACAGTTAGTAGTATTTTAATACTTTCGTCAACAGTAACAAATGTACTATACCAATACCATGAGTCAATAATGGAGGGAGGGAAGTTAGGGATATGGGAGTATGGGAAGATTTGAGTTTTCTTTTTTGTTTTTATTTCCTTTCTGGAATAATGGATGCACAGCTGGATGACGGTACAGTGGGCAATCGACTGTGCACATTGGATGATTGTATGGTATGTGAACAATCTCAATAAAATTGAATTTAAAAAAACAAATTAGTGATGGGGGTATGGGGAAATGAGTAGGTAGAGCACTGGGGATTTTTAGGGTAGTGAAACCATTCTGTATACCATAAAGGTGGATACATGATATTATGCATTTGTCAAAACCCACAGAACTGTAAAACAAAAAGCATGAATCTGCATGTAAAATATGGACTTTAGTTAGCAACAATGTATCAATATTGGTTTAGCAATTGTAACAAATATATCACACTAATGGAAGACATTACTATAACTATAGGGGAAGGAGTATATGGGAGCTCTGTTTAATTTTTCTATAAAGCTAAAATTGCTCTAAAAAGTATATTAATTTATACTTTAAGATACATTGATTTATATTTATATAATTAAAAAATTTAAAAAGTCACTAAGAAAAAAAAATCTGTGATTCCTCTATCGTAAACACAACAGACAAAGTTCTGTGAGTCCAGGCCCACATTTAGATACAGTGTAGTCAAAAACTATTGAAATTTTTAAAAGAGAACATCATTTAGCACATTATTTTTTTAATTAGTTTTTTTTAGTTGTGGTAAAATATACCTGAAATAAAAATCATTTTAAACATTTTTTAAGTGAGCAATTCCGTGACATTAAGTACACTGACAATTTTATGTCATTTTTACCACTGTCTACCTCCAGGACATATTTGTCCTTTTGCATCTGGCTTATTTCACTCAACATGATGTCTGCATGGTTCATCCATGTTGTAACACATACTAGCACTTCATTTCTTTTTATGGATGAGTAATATTCCATTGTATGTGTGGTGGCTTGGAGACATGTACTCCTGAAAAACATGTTCTTCATCTTAATCCATTCCTGTGGGTATGAATCTATTGTAAACAGTACCTTTTGATGAGGTTACTTCAGTTCAGGTATGGTCCAAATGAATCAGGATGGGATTTAATCCTTTTACTGAGGCCTCATAGAGAAAGCAACAGAAGAAAGTCACAGGAGTGGCCAGGAGCTGGAAGTCAGCAGAACATGTAAGAGAAAGGAGAAGCTGCCACCATGTGCACTGCCATGTGACAGAAAAGCCAAGGATGAAGGATCAAGCGCAGCCAGCTCCAGAACACCATAGTCTTCTGAGAAAAATCACTGCCTTGCTGACTCCTCAATTTTGGATTTCTCCTAGTCTCAAAACCATGAGCCAATAAATCCCCATTGTTTTAGCCAAACTCATTGCAAGTAGTTGTTTTAGCCGCTAGAAAATTAAAACAGTACGGATATATCACATTTGGTTTATCCATTCATCATCTGTTAATGGACATGACGGCTGCTTCCACCTTTTGGCAAATGTGAATAATGTCGCTATGAACATGGGTATACAAACATCTGTTCAAGTTCTTGCTTTCAATTCTTTGGGGTAGATACCCAAGAGTGAGGTTGCAGGGTAATATGATAATCCTATGCTTAATCTTCCGAGGAAGCACCAAACTGTTTTCCACAGCAGCTGCACCACTTTACATTTTTTTTTTTTACATTCTTAACAACAATGTACTAAGCTTCCTATTTCTCTGCATCCTTGTCAGCACTTGTTATTTTCTGATTTTTAAAATCATAGCCATACTAATTGATACGCAGTTGTATCTCATTGTAGTCTTGATTTACGTTTCTCTAGTAGTTAATGATGTTGAACATCTTTTCATATACTTATCGGCCATTTATATAATCTGCTTCAGATATACAAACTCTTGAAATGTCTGTTCAAGTCCTTTGCCCATTTTTAAATTGGGTTGTCTTTTTATTGTTGAGACATTAATTCTTTTAAGAGCTCTTCGAGAGCTTACAAAAGCTTACAAATGATTCTTTATAAAAGAAGATGGTGACATTTTGATGAACATACATGCAGAGCACAAAATTCCATAAGATAGTCTGAGTGTTTAATTGTAAAAGAAATCTGCTCACAAATTACACCAAACCATGGTCAAGTCTGACGTGGCTAATAACCAGCTGAGTGATCATAATCCCCAATTCTCTATTCTCTTATTCAAAAAATAATATCTATGTGCCTATTTGCTAGGCACTGTGCTGGACATCTGAGATAAGAGGATGAAGACATGATTCCCTTGAAGATCTCTTAATTGCTGGCATCTATGAATAAGCTGAATTAGATGACACATACATAGGTCCTTCTAGTTTTAAAATTCTGTGATTCTATGTTGTTATTATGTAGCAATTAAGTGCAGCTATTTATTTCATTATTCGTAATAAAAACATTCATATTTAGTAACTTATTATTGACATCACCAGTCAGAAACTTTTAAACAGAAAGAGGTGAAACTCAAACTTGTCCAATTTGCTGTTTGTTGTTGGAGGAAACAATAGCTGTAATTAATGTTAAGATTAAGTGAAGGGAATTCTTTGGATTCCCTTACCCATGCTGCCCTTTCCCTTTACTTCCACAATCACTATGAGCTAGCTGGAAAATTGCAAAGTGAAAATGTTTCATGGGCTGAGAAATATTCTTGGCTAACTTTCAGAGCTTCAGTAGGAAACAAAAACCATAAGACTGACATCCTAGGAAATCAAAACCAACTCCAAGAAAAAGGTTAAAAACAAATGCTTAATCACTAACATAATGAGATGACTTTTCAAAATTCTATCATCTTCTAGAAACAGACAACACAACTGAAAAAAATTTCAACTATATAAAGTATTGAAGTTAGATTTCCTCAAAACATTAACATTAATTCTCCTTACTCTTCTGAAGTCAAGCCTCTTTTCCAAATTATTTCTTTTCAAAACTCATAAGCAGGGGTCAGCAAACTACATCTAGTAAACCAAATCTGGCCAGCAACTGTTTGAGTTTTTTTTTTTTTTTTTTAATTAATGCTTACATAAACCTATGACTGCATTTGCACTACAACAACAGAGAAGAGTAGTTGCAACAATTACAACTTTCAACCCACAAAGCAGAAAATATTTCCTAATTAGCTACCCTTTATAGAAAAAATGTACTGACCCTATCTTAAAGAAACCTCACTGATATAATGGTAATTATTTCACTGATTTTTTCAATAGTAAAAACTTTCACAGAAACAATATCTGTTTCCTTTTCAACTCCTCTAATAAATAATATGCTTCCTAAATTACAGGACTCATTAAGGATTCCCTTCAAATGATTCTTGGATTATAGACCAATATCTCAGGTTACCATTAAAAAACAAAAAAAGTTTTGTTTTTTTTTGCTGGTATATATTTTATACATCATAAAGAGTCCCAATGGTAGGCATCTGAATTTGTTTGTTTTCTTAAAATCTCCCTCCCTGCATGCCAGAGTCAATACTCAGGCTTGGGAGACAAAGACAACCTAAGGATAGCTAGCCAAACATTCTAAACTGAATGAAAAGTGTTACGCATGATAATTTTCATGATGCATTACTTTCACTTTAAAGGCAAATTAGCTACAATAAGAGACCTACATATCCTAAAACATCAACAAAAATATCAGCAATTACTACCAATTGCTAGTAAAATGCTGCAAATGGTCATCCTCTAAGGAAAATCATCTTCTACCTTTAACTGTATTATAGTTCTTAGCTACATGTATAGATAAAACACAAAACAAAAAATATTCATAGAACTCTGCTATATGTATAAAACTATTATAAGGAAAATATGGCATATATTTTCCATTTCTTCTTTTATTCTGTTTTCCTCAGCATTTGTTTAATATTAAAAGTTAATCAATGCAAAACTGGTTATATGTGTGGTGATTAAGTATAAGACAGGAAAAACTGCGTAACAGAAAACAGTTGCTATTGAATTTAGCAACTTTAAACACAGACTAATGTTTTTCTGTCCAAAATCATGATAGAATAAGGGTCGTCCCTATTTCTCTGTACAGTTCAAGGAGCACTAACTTAGAAGACATAGATTCTTGTCTTGTCTGGGTCTCTTACACTCTAGGAGCTTCTGTTCCTACTGAAAAATAAAAGGTTTACACTAGGATGATTTGTAAGAACAGTTCCAGCTATAAAGATTTATGATTTTATGAAATTTTTAAAACTACCATAAAAATCATATAAAAAATTTATAACCCCCCCTTGAAAGTGCCATTTATAGAAATGATGCCTACAAAAATTTCCTCTACAGTGCTTAGTGTCAGGAATTCAACAAATGTACTTGAAATCTGGATATGCTGCAAAAGAGGTTCCCCCTTTTCCTGATCTTTATTTTAAAACTCAGAGCTCTTTTCAAAATGCTGCTGCTAATCCTGGAATCTTCACTTTCAATGAAAGCTAGCTCAGACCTTCTTACTTTTTCTCCAACCACTCCAAGAGGAAATTATTTCTAGATGATTAAGTGCAGAAACAGCTATTCAAGAATGAAGTTATTACTATCATAGATTCTCCAGCACCTCATAGAAGATATCCTCCAACAGCTCAGGTTTTAACTGAGCAGCACTTAACCATTTTCTATTTTTTCATATATTTAATCATCTTTTTTATATTTTATCATTAAAAAACCCCAATGTTAAATAGTAGTATTTTTATAAAACAGAATAATACATCATCTGCTTTCTCCCAAACAAAACTGCCTTTATTCTATTTCTAAGATACAAACTTTTTCATATGTTAAATATGTGAAATCAGGATGCCTCATGCAATCAATGATTTCTCAATTCTATTTCATATTTTAATTGGCAGCATTTTTTTCTTCAGTAGTTGTTCATAAAATAATGATTCGTGTTACAACAGACAGCATCTTAGATTGATGAAATATCTTCTAAAGAAGGCTTTTCCTAATTTCCCAGATGCTTCATTTAATCAGTATCTCCCTCCAGAATGTAAGCTCTACTGGAGGCAGGATTCATTTCTATATCCATTACTATATTTCCATCTATATGGAAGTTATTATTGTAAGAAGAAACACTAATGTTTTCTAAGCATTTATGAAATGGCAGGTACTCTGTAAAGCACTTTATATGTATTTAATTCTAACAACCTAGAACTTATCTCCATTTTATATATGAAGAAACTAAAGGCTTAGCGAGGTTAAGAAACTTGCCCTAGGTCCTGTTCACTGTTGTATCCCCAACACAAAACCTGTTGCAGAATGAGCATCCAATAAATATTACTGAAGGAGAGAATGAATTCATGCTTCCAAGGGAGTCTTACAACAGCCTAGTTAGACAAAACAGGGTCATCACTAACATATGAGTCACACAGAAAATGCCCAATAAATACAAGCTCACAAAGTTAGTTAATTAACAATCGGCCTGGAATCCTGATCTATATGGTACTATAGTGAAGTTAAAAAATAAGCAGTTCAGGGTATCTTCTCTGGAGTCAGAATACCTGAATTCAAATCCCAGCTCTGCCACTAAGGAGGCATGAGCTTGAGTAAGGTATTTAAGCTTCTATATGCATATGTTTTCTCACCTGTATAGGAGATAAGAATAGTACCTATACATACTGGGGTTGTTGTGAGGATTATTTGAGTTAATAAAGCAAAGGCCCATAATACGGTGAGTGGGGTCCAAACAAGGGGCGTCATTGTTATTTGGAAGCTGGTTAACGAAACAAGGTGGACCACTCTAGCTAGTGATCCTAAGTCCAGAGATACGTTCCTAATTTCAATTTGTGCTATCAAATTTGGCACTACCAGGCAGTTGCTGTCAGCTGATGAGGATGATTGTGGATCCTGTGATTGGCTGGGATGTCCTGGACAAAGGAAAGTAATTCCAGGAATCTCCAGGTTAGTCCGTGCCCATTTCCTCAGTCTGAGGAGCCTGGGCAAAGAGAATATGGGAACCCACCCAACCCCTCTCCACTTCTGGTGATAGAATGGTTCCCTAAGACAGGGACAACTGATGGTTTACTGCCCACCTTGCCCTCCCCTTCCCATTACAGTCTTTAAAAAAGGTAAAAATTTAAGGCAGCCTGGAGGTGGGGCAGAGGACTGGAGTCAAGTGCCAAGTGTATTAACATCTTACTTGGCATTAAAGCAAGAGGACTTTGTGTGAGCATTTTCTTTATGTAAAAAACACTTAAAACATTTTTTGGTAGATCATAAACACTAAATGAATGTTATCTAATATTATTATTAACCCAGTATAATTCAAATTTCCTCCCTACCTCAGTGTCTCACTCCCTACCACATCTATTTTTCAAAGATCTGTGCTACCTTAATAACATTTTCAATTTTCCTAAATGTAATGGAGGTCATTAAACCACTTTGTAAAAGGAATCTTAAAGCATTTCCCCCAACTCACAAAATGAAATATGACAAAAGACCTTATTCAGAGCACCTATAATTTAAATGGGCATACAGAGGAAGGGAAGTTAGTATCAGGGTTATTTATTTTTCAAGCTCAAAGAAATTATTAAATGAGGAGGCAAGGAGGAGAAAATAGTGACTGTAATTAGACATTTTGATAAGAATGAAAAAATATTTCTTTTTGAAAGCACAAAGATTTCTAAAGCTAAGCAAATGGCATGTTTATGCTCTATTTACAACGTGCTGGCTGCAATCTTTTTTGAGTAACTTCAAATAGTCAAAATAATTCAATTCAAAATGCACAGGATAGCAAGGACTAGGATATACCATAATTGTTTGTTCAATTTGTTAAACATGTTAAGATTTGGAAAGGGGGAAACATGATAAGAGGAAACTGTCTTCATGCACTCATTTTTGGAATGGTCATATGGGTTTGATCTTAATGTTAGTATAGAAAACATACAAAGCTTTGAACAAATGCCCACTGTGTGACCTAATGTTATATAGAAATGCATCCTACTTTATGGAATTTTTCATTTTTCTATGTTTTCTTATTCCATGAGTGTCTTAACAATGCATAAGACTGGTTTAATATTTTGGGAATTTGATGCTTTTTTTTGATATCTATCAATGGTTGTATTTTTCATTTCCAGAAAATGTGTTCAAGTAGCTAAAGAACAAAAATATACATGTGGAGATTTTAACTGTTTTAGTTTTTAAGTAACAGCAATCTAACTGGAAAAACAATCACTTTCCAGGCAATGCTGAATGCTGGTCCATCAAACAATAAGGAAAAAGAGCTGGAAAAAAAATCCCACTCTACAAGATTCTTACTATTTTAAAAAACAAACTATATAAGGTTTAGTGCAAATAAAAGGAAACCAAAACTCCATACTTTGAACCCACTGGCTTCCTCTTTGTTTTCTGAAATGTCAACTAACTTGATAAATCATGACCAGAATTTTTTATATACATACAAAAGAAACTGCATAGAATTTATTTATACTGTATACTTGAGTTCAACGAGCCACTGAAGGAAGGAGGTATATAAAACACACAAGTGTTCCCTGAAAAGTTCAGTATGATGAAACCAGAAGAGGAAATGATATCTCCAGGCTGCAAATTACTAGCATCTCTAATACATATGCAAATTCCTACTAAGCAAAATTGCCTGCAAAACTAGGGTATTTCTACCAAGTGCCTTGTATTATTTCCTACACCATTTTGTTTGAGAAGAATTTTATGAGAACTCTGCTACATATTTTATCCCCCATCTGGTTCATATTTAACATTGTATCCCACCCTATTCCATTTTAGGCTCTAAAAACAAATGTTTTTCTTTAGTATCACATAATGCAGTAGCGTCACACTACTACAGCAAACTTTTTTTTTCTTCTCTTGTAGTTAAGGTGTATTTGAGCTAAATATAACCCTTTGTGCCACCTCAACTCAGAAGTAATAAAAGAGCCTGAGTACTTCAACTCATGGAACCAAAAATCTGGTAGGTATTTATGGAAGTTTGACAGGGTAAGAGTGGGGAGCAGGGAAGCCAGCTTCTTAATGGCAGAATCCCTATGTTAAAACTCTCACCTGATGAGGCAGCTCTACACAGAAAGAAATTATAGCACTGCTTCATATCACATTTAGTTTTGGGTCTTACAAGCTGCTTTCTGCAATTACTGTAATTAACATCAGCAAAAATTTTATATTCAAATATATACATCAAGAATTTATGCATAAAATACACGCATTAATATTATTCAACATGACATACTTGTAACACAAGTTGTTTAAAAGACAGAGAAAAAAATCCTATACTTGTAAACAGTTCTGATACAGATACCTGTTTGAAATGACATTGTAGATAATCTTTATTGTCTGAGATTCAGGAAAAAAACTTTTAATACTAATTTATATTTTACTGTTAATAATTATTATATTTCAGGGACATGATTTATTCCAAAGAATATTAAAATCTGTGTAATAAATTTTATTAAAATGGTTTCTACTATTTCAAACAATTATGCTTAATCCATCTTTGTTCACTGTTTTGACTATATGTATACAACCACTCTAATTTCAGTAGGCAATATTAGGGTCTCTGTAGAAAATAAACTACAAAAATTAACTGAAGTGCTCCAAATGAATATTACTGTTTTGCTAAAAAACAAAAAATTTTAAAAAGTATATGAAAGCATTATAAAGTGATAAAATGGAATAATTTAATGGGTAAAAGAACACATGAATTGAAAAATGTTCTCTTTTAGGTCAAATGTATTAACAGCCCAAATTTTATTTCCTCTATACTGTAAGTGCTATTAAATATTTCTTACCTGCCCCTTTCAACTGCTAAAGCATCAAGTTCATCAAAGAAGAGAATTGAAGGAGCCACTGCTCTTGCTTTTCGGAAGATCTGGTGGAAAGAATACCACATTAGCTAAACAAACTCCTGAAAACTCTGGAATTCAGTTTTAGTTTAAAGACTGTATTTAGAACTAATTATATCATGTGCCAGTCAACCAGCCCAATTACTTTGTACACACCTCAAACAGATGCCCAGGATATTATAGTAACAATGTAAAAGTTCCTTCTTCCATGGTCCTTATTCATAGACAGACAAGACTGCCAATACAAATTCATATAGGTGTGTAGAAAGCAATTTGGCTAAGCAATCAGGCTGGACAAACAATCTTTGTTAAAATCCCACCTCCTACTATTTAGTAGCTGTCTGACCTTTAGCAGGTACTTTACTTCTCTCGGCCTTAATTTCCACATCTTTAAAATGGAGATGAAAATAAATGCCTACCTCAGGAGATTATTTCAAGAAATTAATTTTTTTTAAAAAGAATTCAAAGTATTTAGCACAATGCCTAGATTATAGTAAGAGATCAGTAAATGATAGGTATAGGAAAATAATGGTTGATGTGAATCCAGGACAAAAAAGCCAGAAAAATGGCCAAAACTTGAAGAGCCTTAGGCTGGTTGGAGCAGAAGTCAACCCGACTGCTAACATTAGAGATTGGCCAGAAAGCCACAGGGGTGACGTGTGGAAATGGGCTAGAAAAAGACAGCATAGGCAAATATGTGCCACCTATAATCTATACCCCCATTTCCTGATCACAAGTAATATGACATAAAAATACAAACAAGTTAAAAAGCATTAATATTAATAAACTTTTTTTATACTTTAATCAATGGTGGTGCTGTCATAATCAGTTACTATGTTTTATATGATTATTATCTTCTACATTTTGAAGGAATAGGAAAAACAGTAATTTAAATTTTCTTCTCAGTTTAAAAAACAAAGTATTACAACCCATTACACTCCTAGGCTGATGGCCAGGTATTTCCTAAATGGGTGCCATCCATTGCTTTGCTACTTAGGTGTTACTGCCCTAGCTCAGCTTCTGTGACCATACAAGGTCCCTCCGTGAAGCAGGCCAATCTCTACATAGGAAAGCCAAGACATGTGGTCGGATTGCTGTTGTTACACGACAGTTACCCTGACTTTGCATGAATTTACCAGTTGTCTAGCTTCCTCAATATGTAGGCATGGTAAATCATTCAGGTATCAAGCCTGGCTTTAAAACTTAGAAAGGAAGAAGGAGATGCATTGTCTAACTCACCTGGTGGTAGTAAAATAATGACAGAGAAGTGAAATTTTCATATACTAAGTTAGAATTACAAGGGCTATCTTGTTTAAAAGATTTAAATCTCATTCTGAGATTGTGCATTCTCCTTTGAAGGTTTAGACATATCTTTCTTTAATGAAATTATGGTCGATTTTTAACAAAAATACCTTTATTGGGTAAAAATAAAATCTGGTAATATTATGATGTATAATAACAAAAATAAAGTATTAAAGACTATTATATTTTTAAATAATAAAATAACATTTTGCCTGAAGAAAAAGATGCACCACTAGAATTTGGATATGAAAATTTCAAAGTCTATAACCCAAAAACAAATAGTACAATATTTTTGAAACCATACAGAAGGACAGAAGTGTGATCCTCCTATGCAGAGTTCCACTTAAGGCATAATTACCTCTCTAATTGCTCTTTCAGATTCACCAACATATTTATTCATTAATTCAGGCCCCTGATGAAAAGAAAACAACTGTTCAGTGAATGCATAAATGAAATCATGTGTATGTCTTTAGATAAAGTAGGAAAAATATACAAAAAGAAGAAAAAGGAAAAAAATAAAAATCCATTTTTAATTAAATTAGTTCCTTTAGCATGCTTATATTCACTGGGTGTTATTAATACCTCAAAAATTAAAGCCATTCTACATTCCAAAACTACACATCAATATGAAGGAGATGATGTGACTAAACAATATTTTCACATCTCATTCATTATCTGTCCACCCATCCATCCATATCTTTATTGCAGGCATAGTGCTAGGTAATCAAAATAGAATAGTGTGATTTGGAAGGCTAACAAAGAGGTAAAATCCATGTATTCCCAGGGCTAACCAGTGGCTGGTTTTGAGTATGTCTATTTATCAGTTTGTGTCTAAGTTCATTGGCTCAATACTGCTGTCTGATAAGAGGCAAGACCGCAGAGTGATTCTTATCTCTCCATGAGAAGTCCTACAAAACAAAGGAAATTGGATGGGGACCATGTAATCCATGACATTATCTTACTGTCCATGAATGTTTCTGATATAGATGTTGCTCTCACCTCTTTCTGTTCTCACTGGACTTGTCCATAGGGCAGTAACTACAGAGGCCTTGTGCCGGTTTGAATGTATTGTGTCCCCCAAATGCCATTATCTTTGTAGTTTTGTGGGGCAGAAGTTTTGGTGCTGGTTAGATTTGCTTGGAATGTGCCCCACCCAGCTGTGGGTGATAATTCTGATGAGATGTTCCCATGGAGGCGTGGCCCCGGCCATTCAGAGTGGACCTTGATCAGTGGAGCCATATAAATGAGCTGACTCAGAGAGAGGTAACTCACTGAGTGCAGCTGTGAGTGATGTTTTGAAGAGGAGCAAGCTTGCTAGAGAGGAGCGTCCTGGGAGAAAGCCGCTTTGAGGCCAGAGCTTTGGAGCAGACGCCAGCTGCCTTCCCAGCTAACAGAGGTTTTCCGGACGCCATTGGCCATCCTCTAGTGAAGGTACCCGATTGCTGAGGTGTTACCTTGGACGCTTTGTGGCCTTAAGACTGTAACTGTGTAGCGAAATAAACCCCCGTTTTATAAAAGCCTATCCATCTCTGGTGTTTTGCATTCTGCAGCATTAGCAAACTAGAACAGGCCTACAAGGCCATATGTATTCTTCTCAACCATGTCCTAGCCAGTGGAGACACCTCCTATAGGACAAAGCCTCAGGATCAACACGCCAACCCTTGATCACAGTGTCACATGGTGACAATCTCAATGACCCTTGTGACCCTCCAAAATGTCTATTGTCTAGTCATATCTACTGTTTGGAACTCCCTTCAGATATCTATTAAGTATTCCTTCAGTTCATAGAAAACTTCTTTTTCCTTCTATGTCCAGGTATTTTAGAAGGCTAAAAGGCATATACTTCCAGCAATAAAATTATATCAATTTTTACTACCCAGCTTTTAATAAGAGAGTCCCTATTATTTCCCAGTGATATATTACACATCACTAATTCAAAGATGCACATCTTTTTGATATTTAATATTTCTGAATTTTAGCATTTTTTTCTTTCTTAATATTCCTAATATATATTGTATGGAAAGTGGTAGGCTTTCTTTTACAGAATACACCTATCTAATTTCTTTGGATACACAGTCACTCCAAGCAGTCATGAGATATTAAAATAATAATAATAATAACAACAACAACAACAACAATAACACTGTGCTCAGAATCAAAACTAATGCATTCACATACTGGTATAAAGTTTGTCCCACCAAGTTAGATGTTTTCTCAGCTGCGGTAATTTTTCTCTCAGTGTACTCATCACTGCTCTTCCTTCTGTTGATAGCTTTCCCTACACAACCTGAAATCTAATGTGCATGTCTGTCTCTCTGTCTATCTATATATATCTATACAAACACACACACACTTTTATTTTTAACAAGATTTATGTTCTATCCCATGTAGATCATGGGTCCAGACAAGTTGGGGGATGTAACCAGACACTGGCTTGAATATTTCCTGAACAATTTTACATTAGTCAAAAACCGTATGACTGATTGAAGTACATGGGAATAACCTATCAGAATGTCAACTAATCCCATAGATTGGTATGGGTTATACGTAATTCAAGTTAATGTAAGATACCGTTTACAAAAATAACTACCATACAGTGTGACCAAGTACTATTATAGAGGCACGCACAGGCACCAATGGAACACAGAGGGTGAACTCTTAAGAAATTCAAGGAAGACTCCTAGAGAAAGTAAAATTTCAAGTGAGTCCTCAGTTGATTTATTCCCCACCCTCAAAGTATGAAATACATCAAAACCCAGGAAGAAATCAAAAAGGTCTCTGATCAGCCAAAATAGACGTTACTATATGCACTTTAATTGTAAAAGAGCTCTTATGGTCTTCATTCAGAGTTCACTGACTTGTAATTTATACAACAAGACTAACAAATTTGAGTGGAACTGGTAAGAGTTTAGTGCAGGTAGAGCATAGGATACAAGGAGCATGCAACAATCAGTAAGGCTACCTAAAGCGGGAGGTAGGGGCATGTCAAAAACAAGTTTAAATTTTATTCTGTAAGCAATGTGGAAGGTCTTTAGTGAGTTAACAGATAACAGGGGCACTGCAGAAAAGAAGATTTTGGCCACAATATGAAGAATGGCTTGGAAGGACATATGAGACTGGAAATAAACAGACCACTTGTGAAGTTCTTAAAATAGTCAAGGTAAGAGATGATGATGGGTAGGAGTAAAGAAAAAGAATGAGATGGAAATGAGAAGAGAGCCTCTGAAACTATTAAGATAAAATCAGTTTAATTTGTTGTGGGAACCCATAAGTGAAGGTGAGATCCTCACAATGATGACTTAATTCATCAAGAAAAATATTATGCTCAATACAATCAGTGTAGCCAGTCTCAGATATATGAATCTCATTAAGAAATTCATTCCAAAATTATCAAATAAAAATGCTGTAATCACAATCATAAGTGCTAATATTTATTGAACATTTATTATATACCATGAACTATTCTAAGCACTTTCTATGCATTAACTCAGCTAGGTAGAATGTCAAAGAAAAGCATGGAGTTGCTATGATGATTTTGCATCTGTACATTGAATACACAAAATCAAAGGCAGAGAAGATCTCAAAAATCCAGTATCTTAAATCCTTTGCTAAAATTTACTGTAATGAATGACATATAGAAGCATTAAGTAACTCGTTATGCCTACAATAAGTTTATGTTCTAACAAAGAAGATAAAGCATACTCTTAAACAAACATAAAACTACAGTGAAGAAAAAAAGACCACAACTACATAGAGAGTACCATAATGAGAAGTAAAAATAAAGCAGTGATCCCTACCAAGTGAGGGAATCAAAGAATAATCCTGAACAGCAATGAGATCACAATTCTGTAAGATCACATAGAGTGGCTGAATCAACATCCTTTATGATATTTTCCTAGGGATGTGCATGGATGCAAAAGGGGAAGGAAGAACAAAGACAGTTATGTTGATCCCAGGGCGTGGATTGCTCTGGGTTGGACACATGTAGGATAATTCCAGAATTCTAGATTAAGCCTGAGATAATCTCAGTGGCCAGTAAGACAAGGAGGGAGTTGATAAACTAGAAAAGGTTGAGGAACTAGAAGGTGCTACAATAGAAAGTGGCAGATATAACAATGCAGAAAGGGAATTTCTAGAAGCATATGAGTTTGCCATCAGAAAAGGAGTTTCAGGGCCCAAGATTTTGTAGGTAAGAATAATTCAAGGTGAGAAGAAAGTTCAAGTTGTCAATCAAAGGGACTCACAGAATGCTGACAAGGAGGGAATTGACCATTTTTATTTTTCCAAGACAATTTATCTTTCACAAAAACAATATGATTCTAAACAATTAAATCCTTAAACGCTCTGCTCAAATATGATGGAGTTCTATATTGCTCACAACTTCCTAGATACTGTCATCTCTGCCCATAGAACTTGTATAATTCTTTCTTGTAAAATCTGTAATTTCAACCAAGCCCAATGATTTAGTAAATGTAACTCTAATCACTCAATACTCCTGGCTCCTAAAAAGCGCATCTGTTAATCCCTTGAATAGAAATCCTAACAAAAAATTTAAAAATTAGAAATATAAGCTTTCTAATTTTGGTAATAGTATACCATTTTGTTTTAAACCAACCTTGATATCAAGAATAGTTAGAAAAGGCAATAGATAAATATTTAAAGGCCCTGGAAATGTTCCAAGGTAGCTAGGATTTGCAGGGTTAAGATGGCAGAAAGAAGGGAAGTGCTGAAGGTATACTTGTGTTGATGCCTTAATTTCGACATTTTCATGGTCATAAGACGGTAACTTTGTAACCAAATAAACCATCTTTATAAAAGCCAATCCGTTTCTGGTATTTTAGATAATGGCAGCATTAGCAATAGAGAAGACTGGCAGACACCATCTTACTCAAAGTTAACATCACCAGCAACAGAACAAATTAAAATCAAGACTCACCTGATAGGATGCAATGAGCACACAGAATGATTTCTATGAATAACCTGAATCTAATCATGAGGAAATATCAGATTAAACCAAATTGAGGGAAATTCTATACAATAACTGGTCTGTAATCTTCAAAAATGTCAACGTTATGAAAGTAATGACTAAGGAGCTGTAACCAGTTGAAGAAGACTTAAGATACAGGACAAATAAGACGCAACACATGGTTACGGACTGGATGTTTCTGAGATAAGGGACATTCTTGAGATAAAGGACAAAACTTGAGTGATAATAATATTCACTTCTGATTCTGATGGTAATGTTCATTTCTGATTTGAAGGCTGTATTGTGGTTATTACATAAGGAAAACGTACTTTTTTTTGCAGGAATGCATACTAAAGTTTTCAGGGATGATGAGGAATACAACAGCAATTTACTCTCACATGCTTTAAGGAAAGAATTATTTGTGACTATTCTAACAAGTTTTCTACAGAGTTGACATATGTGCTGGTTTGGATCTGGCCCCAGAAAAGACTGTGTTCTTCTAATCTATTCTCATAGGGGCAGACCTATCGTGGGTGGGACCTTTTGCTTAGGCTATTTCAATTGAGATGTGACTCACCCCATTCAAGGTGGGTCTTAATCTTTTACTGGAGCCCTTTATGAAGAGGATAAAAGACAGTAAAAGCCCAGAGAGCAGAGAAAGACATGCCCCGGGAGAAACAAGCAAGGAACCACAGGAGCTGAGAGAGAAATGCCCAGAGACATATTGGAGACAGCCACTGAAACCAGAATCAGGAAAGAAGAACTAGCAGACATTGCCAAGTGCTTTCCCATATGACAGAGGAACCCCAGATGTCAGCAGCCTTTCCTCACATCTTCCTCTTGATGCCTTAATTTGGACATTTTCATGGCCTTAGAACTGTAAATTTGTAACCTAAAAATACCCCATTGAAAAAAACCATCTCATTTCTGGTATAGTGCATTCTGGCAGCTTTAGCAAACCAAAACAACATATTTAAAAGAAAAGAGAAAAAAACTTGATCCCTCCAAAATATTCAGTCATGCAAAAAAATGTGAAGTGACTGAAAACTGAGATTAAAAGCAACAATAAAAAACCCAGAACATAAGGAAAACCAGAGACCCAGAAATACTGAAGTTAAAAAATAAAAAAATAATTAAAAAAAAAAGCCCAGAATTAAAAGAAATGATGAAACTAGCAGATGAGATGTTAAAAACAGCTATTTATAAAAGATCAAAAATATTAAGGAAACATGAAAATTATCAGAGAAAAACAGAATGCATAAAGAAGAACCAAATGAAACTTACAATGGTAAAAGATATATCTCAAATGAAAAATGTACTAAAAATATAGCAACTATACAAAATTGAACAGAGAAAAATGACAAAAAATGACAACAGACTCAGGGACCTGTATAACTATATCAAGAGGTTTAATACAGGTATAACCAGAGTTCCAGAAAAAAAAAGTAGAAGGGGGAAGACAAAAATATGTACACATTTGATGAAAACCATTGTTCTAGTTTGCCAATGCTGCCGTTATGCAAAATACCAGAAATGGATTGGCTTTTATAGAGGGGGTTTATTTGATTACAAAATTATAGTCTTAAGGCCATCAAAGTGTCCAAGCTATGGCATCAACAATAGGGTACCTCCACTGAAGGATGGCAGATGGTGTCCAGAAAACCTCTGCCAGCTGGTGTGCCGGTTTGTATATTTATGCCCCCAGAAAAAGTCATATTCTTTAATTCATTCTTGTGGGGGGCAGATATATTAGTGTGGATTGGCTTGGAACTTATTGGTTCAGTGTCCATGGAGATGTGACCCACCCAACTGTAGGTGATAACTCTGGATAATTTCCATGGAGGCACGGCCCCGCCCATTAGTGTGGACCTTGTTTAGTCTACTGGAGCACTATATAAGCTCAAACAGAAGGAGCTCATGGCAAGCTGGAGCTCAGACAGACATTTTGAAGATGGCCGTTGCAAGCTGATGCAGACATTTTGGAGAATGTCATTTTGAAACGCAACCTAGGGGCAAGCAGACACCAGCCACGTGCCTTCCCAGCTAAGAGAGGTTTTCCAGATGCCAGTGGCCTTTCTCCAGTGAAGGTACCCTTTGTTGATGCACACTTTATGGCCTAAAGACCGTAACCTTGTAACCAAATAAACCCCCTTTTATAAAAGCCAGTCTATTTCTGGTGTTTTGCATTCTGGTAGCATTAGCAAACTAGAACAGCTGGGAAGGCATGTGGCTGGCATCTGCTGATCCCGGGCTGTGTTCTAGCTCCTCTCTCAGCCCTTATGTATTCTTGGCTCCTTCTCCCAGGACATTTCTCTCTAAGCATCTGGGGGTCCATATCCCAGGACAAACTCCAGGCTAAGATCTCCAAAACATCAGCTTTCAACGGCCATCTTCAAAATAGCACTCTCAGCTGCTCTTAAGTCCTTCTGTTTGTGAGCTCTTTTATAGGACTCCAGTGATTAAATCAAGAACCATCCTGAACTGGCAGAGTCCATATCTCCATGAAAATAATTCAATCAAACATTTCACCCACAGCTGACTGAGTCACATCTCCATGGAAACAATCAAAGGATTCCAACCCAATCAACACTAACATGTCTGCTCCCACAAGACTACATTAAAGAACATAATGTTTTGGGGGACATAAAACATCCAAACTGGCACAACATTAACCCAAAAAGGTCAATGAACTACAAGGAATGTGAGATGATTCAGTTAATGTATCAACTTGGCCAGGTTATGATGTCCATTCGTTTGGTCAAGCAACAACTGACTAATTGTTCCTGTGAAGCTATTTCAAGGATTTAAATCATCAGTAAGTTGATCGCATCTATGGCTGAGTACATCTAAAATCAACTAAGGTGACAATGAGAGGAGCCTCATCTAATCACTTGATGGCCTGAAGAGGAGAAGTGATGATTTCAACACTCAGAAGGGAGAATTTCTGTACTTCAGTCAGCCAACTTTTGGGGAATTCACTGAAAACCTTCATTAGAGTTCCCAGCTTGCATCCTGCACTACAGAATCTGGACTTGCCAATCCCCACAGTCGTGTGAGACAATTCCTATAAAAAAATCCCATAATATTTACATAATACGTATATACATATACACACATATGCATGTGTATGTTTATATCCTGTTGGTTCTATTTCTCTAAAGCACCTTGACCAATACATAAGGTAAACACAAAGAAAATCACACCACAGCAAATAATGATGGAATTTCTGAAAATCAGTAATAAAGAGAAAATCTTAGGAGAAATCAGGAAAAAAAGGACACATTACATTTAGGCAAACAAAGGCAAGAGTCACTACTGACTTTCAGAAACAATGAAAGTCAGGAGGCAATGGAACAAAAGGGTTTCAAGGAAGGAAAAAAAACCTGTGAAACTACAATGCCATATCCAGCAAAAATATCTTTCATAATTGAAGGGAAAAAAAGAGATATTATCAGAAAAATAAAAGCTAAGAGAATTTGTTACCATCAGATAATCATTACAAGAAAAGTTGAATTTTTACATCCTGTTGGAAATTTATACCAAATGAAAATTCAGACCTATGAAGAGAAAGGATGAATGCTGGAAATGGTAAATACAGGGGTAAATAAAGATTTTCCTTTTCTCATTAATTTCTTTAAAACATGATTCATCATACAAAACAAAATTAATAATATATTTGTAGGGTTTAGAGAAGTAAAATACAGAACAGTAGCACAAAGAGAAGGAAGGTATATTGCTGTAAGAATCTTGCATTACACATGAACAGAAAAATTATCTGAAGGCAGACTGTAAATTAAGATTGTATATTAAAAACCTTACAATAAGAATATATATTAAAAAAGAAAAAAAGACGATTAGCTCTTAAGTCAACAGATGAGATAAAACAGAATGCAAATATATATTCAACTAATCCAAAAAAAGGAAGAAAAAGAAAAAACAAAAAAGAAAACAAAGAACATAGGGGTTGAAGAAACAAAAATTACCATGATGGCAGAAGGATTTTAAACCCAATCATATAAAAATTATTTTAAATGCATATGGTCTAAACATTCCAATAAAAAGGTAGAGACTTATCAGACTAAATAAAAATAAGACCAAACAATATGCTGTCTACATAAAATGTATGTTAAATATAAGAACACTGATAAGTTAAAAGTAAAGGACAAAATGATAACACCCTGAAAACAAAATAATCATAAGAAAGCTGGACTGGCTATGTTCATATCAGACAAATTAGGCAATATATAATACCAGAGATAAAAAGCAGCATTTCATAATTCTGCAATAATTTCAGCAAAAACATACAAAAATCCTAAATGTGTATATACCTAATTAGCAAAAGTTTAAAATATATATAAAACAAAAACTGACAGAACATAAAGAAGAAATAAGCAGACATACAATGAGAGTTACCGATTTCAATATTCCTCTCTCAATAAGTGGTAAAACAAGTAGATAGAGTATCAAGGATATAGAAGACTTAACACTACCATCAAACTTGACCTTACTGATATTTTCATAATACTCTCAATTACAGCAGAACACACATTCTTTTTGAGAGTATGTGGAACATTCAACAAAAGAGAGCATATGCAGGGATATAAATCATGTCATTAATTTTTTATACTGTAAGTGATTTTATTTCTTTTTATTATAGCACCTGAAGATTTATAAAAAATGAAGTACAGAGTTCCCATATACCCCTACACACACTCAATTTTCCCTATTATTATGATTTTGCATTAACATAGTACCTTTGTTACAAATGATGAAACATTATTATTATATTATTAACTTTAGTCCATAGCTTACATTAGGGTTCACTATTTGAGTTGTACAGTTTTCTTTTCTAGTAACATATATTATAACCTAAAACAACTCAGTTTAGCCACTCTCAAGCATACAACTCAGTGGTGTTTAAATACATTCACAATGTTGTGCTATCCTCACCACCACCCATTACCAAAATTTTCCACCAGCTAGCTTAACAGATACTGTGTACTAACTGAGCATTACCTTTCCATCCCTACCCCCAACACTGCCCCTGGTAACATATATGCCAACTTCTGACTCTATGAATAGACATATTCTAATTATCTCATATATATGCATTTCAGCCTGACTTTTATCACTCAATGTGATGTCTTCAAGGTTGATCCATGTTGTCACACGTATGAGAACTTCATTCCCATTTATTGATGGAAATATATTCCATTTTATGTATATATCATATTTTGTTTATCCACTCATCTGTTGATGGACATATGGGTTGCTTCATCTTTTGGCAATTATGAACAATGCTGCTATAACCATTGGTGTTCAAATATCTGTTCGAGTCCCTGCCTTCAATTCTTTGGGGTATATACCTAGAAGGGGCATTGCCAGGTCATATAGTAATTCTATGTTTAATAATCTGAGGAACTGCCAAACTGATTTAAACAGCAGCTACACCATTTTATGTTCCCACCAGAAATGCATTCCTATTTCTCTACATCCTCATGAGCAATCATTACTTTCCATTTTTTAATAAGAATTATACCAGTGGGTGTGAAGTGGTATCACATTGTGGTTTTGATCTGCATTTCCCTAATAGCTAATGATGTTAAGCACTGTTTCATGTGTCTCCTGGCCATTTGTGTATCTTCTTTGGACAAATGTCTATTGACATCCTTGACCCATTTTTTTTTAGTGGGTTGTCTTTTTGTTGTTGCATTGTAGCAGTTCTTTATATATTCTGGATATTAAACTTTTATTAGATACATGGATTCCAAATGTTTTCTCCCATACTATAGGCCACCTTCTCAAATTTCTTGATAACGTCCTTTGATGCACAAAATATTTTAACTTTGATGAAGTCCCATTAACTACTTTTGTCTTTTGTTGCTCATGCTTCTGTTGTAACATCTAATATACTATCACCTAATACAAGGTCCTGAAAATGTTTCCCTATGTTTTCTTCTAGGAGTTTATACTTATAGATCTTATATTTAAGTCTTTAAGTCTTATTCCAGTTTGAGTTAATTTTTATATGGGCTTTGAATAGGGATCTACTTTCATTATTTGCACATGGATATCCAGTTTTCCCAGTACCATTTGTTGAAAGAGACTATTCTTTCCCTGTTAATTGGACATGGCACCCCTGCCAAAAATCAACTGGACAAAAATGTGAAGGTTGATTTCTGAACTCTCAATTTGATTCCACTGTCTATATTTCTGTCTTTGTGCCAGTACCACACTGTTTTAATTACTGTGGCTTTATAATAAGTTTTTAAGATTGGGAAGTGTAAGCCCTCCAACTTTATTCTTCTTTTTCAAGATGGCTTTGGATATTCAGGGCCAGTTATCCTTCCATATAAATTTGATAATAGGCTTTACCATTTCTGCAAAGAAGGCTGTTGGAATTTTGATTGGAATTTCAATGACTCTATAAATAGCTTTGGATAGAACTGACATGTTAACAACACATAGTCTTGCAATCCATAAACACAGAATGTCCTTCCATGTATTTAGGTTGCCTTCGATTTCTTTTAGCAATGTTTTTCGTTTGCTGGGTACAAATCCATTATGTCCTTGGTTAGATTTATTGTTAGATATTTGAATCTTTTAGTTGCTATTGGAATTGGAACTTTTTTCTTGATTTCTTCAGATTATTCATTATTATATAGAAACACTACTGATTTTTGAATATTGATCTTGTAACCCTTCACTTGACTGAATTCGTTTGTTAGCTCTGGTAACTTTGTTGTGGATTTTGTGGAATTTTTTCTATATAGGATCATGTCAACTCCAAATAGGGAGTTTTAATTTTTCCCTTCCCATTTGGATGCCTTTTTCTTTTTTCTGCCTAACTGCTCCAGCAAAAACTTCCAGTACTACGTTGAGTAACAATGGTGATACTGGACATCCTTGTCTTGTTCCTAACCTCAGGGGAAAGGCTTTCACTCTTTCACCATGGAGTATTTAGCTGTGGGTTTTTCATATATGCTGTTTATTATGTTGAGGATATTTCCTTCTATTCCTAGTTTTCTGGGTGTTTTTACCAAGAAGGGATGCTGGATTCTTTAAAATGCCTTCTCTACATCAAATGAGGTGATCATATATTTTTTTCCTTCCTTCTATTAACATGATAGATGACATTAATTTTCTTATGCTGAACCATCCTTGAATACCTGGGTCAAATCCCAATTGATCATGATGTATTAATTCCTTTAATGTGCTGGTGGATTTGGTTTACTAGTACCTTGTTGAGAATTTGTGTGTCTATATTCAAAAGGGATATTGGTCTCTAATTTCCGTTTTCTGTAATATCCTTATCTGGCTTTGGTATTAGGGTGATGCTAGCCTCATTAATGAGTTAGGAAGTGTTCGCTCTCTTCAATTTTTTGGAAGAGACTGAGCAGGATTGTTGTTAATTATTCTTTGAGTATTTATTAAAATTCAGCAGTGATATCATCTTCCTGGGCTTTTCTTAGCTGGGATGAGTTGATTTACTTGTTACTGGTTTGTTCAGATAATCTATTTCTTTGTGAGTCAGTGTAGGTGGTTTGTGTGTTTCTAGGAATTTGTCCATCTAATTTGTCGGCATACTATTGTTCATTGTATCAATTTATAATATTGTTTATTTCTGTGGGGGTCAGTAATACACCCCCCCCTTTCATTTCTGATTTTATCTGTCCTCTCATTTTTGCTTTGTCATTTTGTCATTGTAGCTAAAGGTTTGTCAATTTTATTGATCTCATCAAAGAGCCAATCTTTGGGTTTCTTGATTCTATTATTGTTCTATTATTTCATACTTCACTCTAATTTTGATGTCCTTCCATTTGCCTTGAGTTTAGACTGTCTTTTTTTAAGACTCTCCAGTTGTGAGGTTAGGTCTCTGACTTGAGATCTTTCTTCTTTTTTACTGTGAGCATTTAGAGCTATAAATTTTCTCTCTCAGCACTGCCTTTGCTGCATCCCGTATCTTTTGGTATGTTGGGTTTTGTTTTCATTTGCCTCAAGAAATTTCTTAATTTCCTTTGTGATTTCTTTGACGCACTAACCTTTTAACTGTGTTGTCAATATCCACATATTTGTGAATTTTCCAGTTCTCCCTATGATTGATTTCTAGCTTCATTATATTGTATTTGAAGGTACATTTTATGATATCAATATTTTTAAATTTATTGAGACTCGTTTTGTGACCTAACATCTGCTCTATCCTGGAGAATGGCCCATGCGCACTAGAGAAGAATGTGTATTTGGCTGCTATTAGATAAGTGTTCCATATATGCCTGTTAGGTCTAGTTGCCTTACAGTATTGTTCAAGTATTCTATTTCCTTATCGATCTTCTGTCTAGATGTTCTATATATTATTGAAAGTGGTGTATTCAAGTCTCCTATTATCAAGGTAGAACCATTTATTTGTCAAATCTGTCTATATTTCCGTCAAATATTTAGGGACTCTGCTGTTAGACGTACATACATTTATAATTGTTATTTCTACTTTTTGAATTGGCCCCTTTATCATTATGTAAATACCCTCCTTTGTTCCTCATAACAGTTTTTTACTTAAAGTATATTTTATCTGAGACTAGTATAGCTACCACAGCTCTCTTTTGGTTACTATTTGCATGGAATAGTTTTCCCATCTTTTCACTTTCAGCCTACCTCTAACTGAATTTAGGGGAGTCTTTTGTAAACAGCCTGTTTTTGGGTTGTGCCAATCTCTGCCTTTTGACAGGAGAGTTTAATCATTTATATTTAAAGTACCTACTTATGATGCAAGACTTTTTTCTGGCATCTTGCTCTTTGGTATTTGTAAGTCTTACACCTTTTTGGTCTCTCATTTCTTTTTTAACTTCTTACTTTCATATTTATTTGCTCTTTCGTAGCAAACTGTTTTTAGTACCTTCTCATTCCTTCTGTTTACATTTTTCAGGTATTTTCTTTGTGGTTACCATGAGGCTTAAACTTACATTCCTAAATCTATAACAATCTCATTTGATCTGATATTAACTTAATTTCCATAGCATACACAAACTATGTTCCTCTACCCCTACAATCCCCCATCTTTTTGTTGTACTTATGACAAATTACATCATTTTACATTGTGTCCAAAACCATATATATGTCATTTCTTTTTATGCATTTGCATTTTACAACCTGTAAGAAAAAGTGGGGTTACATACCAAAAATACTGTACAAGAGCACAGGCATTTGTAATTAAACATGTGGCTGCTTTACCTGATATTTTTATTTCTTTATGCAGTTTCAGTCTACTGTCTAGTACCCTTTCCTTTCTATCTGAGAAACCCCCGTTATCATTGCTTACAGGGCAGGTCTAGTAGTGATGTATTCTCTTACCTTTTGTTCATCTGGGAATGTCTTAATCTCTCCTCATTTTGAAATATAAAATTCTTGGCTGCAAATTATTTTCTTTCAGCATTTTATTCCATCCCACTGCCTTCTTGCCTCCATGGTTCCTGCTTTGAAATTGCACTTAATCTTATTTTGGCTCACTTTTTCTTGACAAGTTTCTTTTCTCTTGGAGCTTTCAGAATTCTCTTTGTCTTTGGCATTTGATAGTTTGATTACAGTGTGTCTCAGCATGTTTCTCTTCAAATTCATCCTGTCTGGGGTCCACTAGGCCTCCCGATTGTGTATATTCATGTCTTTCAATAAATTTGGGAATATTCCTTCTACCCTTTTTCTCTCTTTCTTCTCTTTCTCAGAGTCCCAAAATGTGTATATTTGTATGCTTGAAGGTGTCCCACAGGTCTCTTAGACTATGTTCACTCTTTAAATTTCCATTCTTTTTTATTTTGGTCTTCAGCCTGAATCATTTTGAATCAATTGTCTTACCTGTGAGTTCACTGACTTTCTTCAGCCAGCCCTAATGTACTTTTGAGACCCTCTAGAGAATATTTTATTTCAGTTATTGGGGGAATTCACTGTTTGGTTCCTTTTTAAAATTTCTTGGTTCCTTTTTAAAATTTTTAAAATTTCTAACTCTTTATTGAGATTCTCATGTTGTTATTCATCACTTTTGTAATATCATGCAATTATTTCTCTGTATTTTCCTTTATCTCCTTGAGCATATTGAAAATTAATTTTTTAAAGTCTTTGTCTTGTTTGTCCAAAGTCTTGTCTTCTTTTTTGATGGTTTCTGAAACTTCAACTTGCTCCAAATACACTTTTCCTGTTTCTTTGTCTTGAAATCTTGTAATCTTTTGTGGTACACTGTATATTTTATTATTTTAGTGTCTTAAACCTGGGATTTAGTCCCTGAGCTGTCTGTTCCTTAACAGGATCCAGTTAGTGATATGACAGTTTGTATCCAGTTAGTGATAAGACACAGATTTTTGAATACCAGGAGCTGTGAAATCTAACCAACCAGTGCAAAGAACACCTTCAACAGTCTTTGTAAATTGACTTTGTGTTGACTGGTACTCTCCTTCAGAGTTTAGCCCTCTTACCCAGAAGATCAGCCCAAGGCAAAAAGAGCAGGGTTGCAGTAGTTTGAAGATTTATGGACCCTAGAAAAGTATATTCTTAAATTAATCTATTCCTGTCAGTTTAGACATATTGTGGGTAGGACCTTCTGATTAGGTTATTTCAATCAAGATGTGACCTACCACATTCAAGGTGGTTCTTAAGGCTCTTACTGGAGTCCTTTATAAGAGGATAAAACACATACAGAAGCTAAGAGCTGAAACTGAGAGAAACTCCCAGAAAAAAAGCCCAAGAGAGAAGCTGAGAGACAAGGACACACCCAAAGAAGATGAAGAGAGGAAGCCACTAAAGCCAGAAGCTGGAAGCAATGAAATCTGGGAGAGAAAGGTCAGCAGACATCGCCATGTGCCTTGCTATCTGACAGAGGAGCCCAAGCTCACTGGTAACTGGTCTTCAGAGGAAGTTTTGTCCTATTTATGCCTTAATTTGGATATTTTCATGGCCTTATATCTGTAAACTTCTAAGCTAATAAATCCCAATTGTTAAAAGCCATTTCATCCATTTTTGGTATATTGTATTCTGGCAGCTTTAGCAAACCAAAACAAGGGTCTTATCCAGTATTTTCTTAGCATGCATCTTGTACTGGGCATATGTTCATGGCATTAGGAAGTCCCATGTTTACAGAGCTCTGAATGCTCCGAAGAGAGAAGCAGAATATTCTTCCCTCCTGGGTGCTCTATTGTATGTCTTAAAACCAGTAATCCTTTACCTTGGGACCCTTTGATTTCATTGTTTCTTACACTGATTTGGCTGTCCCCAAACTGCTTCAGCATGAAGGGCAAATACTGGTATGATACGCCAAAGGGGACTTTCTTGGTTCACTCATTCAGGCTGCCACTAGGCAGACTATCACAGACATACATGCACCTCAGTATGCACATAGGCATTAATCTTCTCCCTCTGGAATGTGGTTAGGGACCCACATCGTTATCGCAACCTGGATCTACACCAAGGTGTGTGTGGGGGGGGGGTGGAATAGGCAGCAAGGGTGACGTGAGCTTTATTTCTACTGTTTTTCATTTGTGTTTTCTTGATTCAGCACTCACCCAGCTACTGCAACCCTTTAATTGATAACCAGAGATCTGAGGAAGAAGGCTCTGCCAATTTTTCCTGGTTGTTTAAAGATTCTATGTGGGAACAGAAACCTGGAGTGTCTCATGGAGCCACTTTGATCAACCAAAAGTTCACCTTTTTAAATTTTAAAGAGCTGAAAGCACAGAGAATTCAACTAGAGATCAGCAAAATAAAATAAAGAAACACAAATAATTACTACACCAACTACATGAAAAAGTTTAAAAGTCCTGCTAAACCAAGTGTTAAGAATGTGGAAAAAACCCTCCTACACTGTTAATGGCAGTTTAAGTTGTTACAATCACTTTGGAAAACTGTCTCTCAGTATATAAAGAAGGTGAATATATATCCACCCTGTAACAAGCAATTCCACTCCTTGACAACTACCTAACATGTGTACACGTGTGAACCAAATGACAACTGTAAGAATACTGTCAGCATCATTAAACATTTATTCCAACCTTAAATTAAAAATAACCTTTAATGTAAGACAAATACATTAGCGTTTCTAAGGCTGTATTAACTGTGCCTATGTCTAAACATGCATATAATACTATAAAGGCTTTTTTGTAATGCCCAAACTTTTACAGTGCATCTGTACAAAATCACAGATAATCAAGATAAGGAACTGTAAAAAGTTATAAACTCCTAGAAGGTTAAGCAGAAAATTCAGAATTAACTTGCCTTCTTCCTAATGTAACTATGTAAGAAAAATGAGGGAAGGAGCAAAGTTTACTTTATTCACCCATGTACATGAAACTATCCCTACATGTCAGGCATTAATTGGAACTGAATAAATATATTTTAATACATGAATGAATAAATGCATATATGGATACATACACACATAATATAATGTGGAAAGTTTCCAGGTTTCAGATTTTATTACATCAGAAGCTTCATAACTTTCTTTTAAAAGATTAAAATATAGCCATATCATGATTCAATTTTTTGGATCCATAAAAATTATTTAGATGAAACTGCAGACACTTTAATTTATCTGTTAATGATAAGGAAAATTCAGTAACATATTGATTCATATAAACAGTTTTTTCCTTCAACAACTAAAAAGTTTAATTTCAATCAATCTAATAATTGCAAAAAAAAAAGTAATGTAAAATGTAATATAAGATATTCATTCTATTCTTCAGTGGAATAGGAGGAAACAGAAGGGTGGGGGTAGTATGTCAGGCTAAGAAGTAAATATAAATGGCAGTTATTACAAAGGAAATTAACATTTACCTATGTTGCATGTAATATGTTAATATTTGCATATATTATCTAGTCATCATAACAATGCTAAAATTAGTTATTATTAGCTCCCAATTGCAGATGAGAAACCCAAGACTTAGACAAATTAATAAAATTTGCCCAAGACCTCCCAGCTAATAAGCCAGGAATTAGGAACCCAGATCTTTATTTACTCGAAAGTCATGGCTGATCCCCCATACCATCTGACCACTCTATAACAATGGTTGAGATAGCTGAAGAAAGTAGAACAAGGCTGTAAATTCTCAACACCAACATGATACAATAATTTTAGAACAAAAACAGGACCTTAGAAAGATGAAAGATATCTAACCATCAAGTCAGGAGAAGGGTAGGTCTAAAATCCACCATTCCCTGACTCCCTGGTCCAATGTTCTTTTGTACCACACTATAGTCTTAATAATCTCTATATCACATTACTTTCCTTAAAGCCAAAACAATTAGAAATTACAACTTACTCTGAATAATAGAGAGTATTAAAAAAGTCCAAAATTTTTTCAAGTTACATGTCTGATGAAAGGGAGATTAATAATTTTAATTACTAAAACTTAATATTTTTAATATTATTTTTATGTACTATTTCCACAATGAGTGCTTTAAAAATACTGAAATATGATAATATGATAGTGAATAAGCAGCTATGGAGAGTGGATAGAAAAGTGAAAAAATAAAAATAGGGAAAGGATGCAAAGAACATCTCCAAGTGTAGGGTGACAAAACCAAGCTGCCCCAAGGACCCTGCCATTCACCATACCCATTTAAGATGAGGAATCCAATAGTGTCAACACAGAAATCTTCAAGTACTGACAGAGGTAGTTCTACCTTTCTGTCTGATTTTTTAATTAATCCAAGATAATGCATTAGTAAACCTTACATAACATTAACAAAGTTCATTTTAATGTTTCCCTAAAAAATTAAAAAAAAACCTAATTCATCCATATTTCTCCTTGTGTCTGTTTTCCTGTTTTCTTTTAAAATAATATTTTAAAAAAATTATTTCAGAGTAATATATTATGCATATTTTTAAAAGAAGCTAATTAAAAGGCTGATGAATTATGAAAAACCTAATTATATCATAATATAAAATATTATCCAACATTTATGGTACTTCTAAACCTCTCACCAAAATCTTTCAACAACCAGTGAATACATAAACCATCTGTAACTACACTAAATTATTAAGATTTGCTTGGGGTCATGCCTTTGATAACTAAATATTATTATTTATAATTGGCATATCAAGTGTGTGTATAATTGTACTTAAAATATCTCTAAGCAATCATATTTATGCAATAAAATTGTTTTAAAGTTCATTTCTTCAAGGATACTAAAGAGATAAATTTCATGACTCTACTCTCATCACCAATTATTTAATTATCCCAATATATTAAATAATATTACTCCCAAAATAGATTTAATTGAATAAAGCCAAACAATGGATCATTAATTATGCAGAGGCATGATGTTCTCACTTTTTAAAAGATTTTGAAGAAACAGCCACAACTTATTACCAAATCAATTTTACAAGCTTATTTTTAGATACAATGTTAGCCTATACAAGAGGGACACAAAATTTACATTCATAGCCATCACTAAGGTGAATAAAAGTGAAGGCATTTTCCCCAAGTATTGTGGGATCAGGGAAGAAGAAACGTAAAGGCCTACATATTAAATATTTTAGGCTTTGTAGAACACATACAGTCTATCACATATTCTTTTTTAAAAGTTTTTTCTTTGTATCTAAACATCCTTTTTAAAATGTAAAAACCATTCTTAGCTAGTTGGCTAGACCAAAACAAGCAGCAGGACAGATTTGGCCTGGAAGTAGCAGTAGTTTGCTGACCCCTGATTAAACTCCTATTATTTAATAGTTAATTTCTGTCCATGTGATTAAGTCATATAAAACATCAGTGACATTATTGCTGAGGAGTAGGATACCTGTACCTCACAACCTAACCAATAGCAATCAAAACCTTAAGAAAAAAAAAAATCAATGCCACTTTAAAAAAAAAAGTAATTTCAAAATACCTAGTAAAGCTGAAGATGTTCATACCAATAAACAAGAACTTCTACTTATAGGTATATATAGTCTGGATAAACTCTTGCACATATATACAAAGAAACAGTAAAAGAATATTGCTGCTTACAACAACAACAAAATTAAACCTGGAAGAATCAAATATTCATTATTAGAAAAACGGTTAAATAAATTGTCGTATACTCACAAAATGGAGTACTACGCTATCAAAGTGTGAATGAAGGGCTAGTCTAGGAAGAAAGTTTGGAAGCACAGAGACTAGAAAGGAAGCTGTTATACAGCCAAAATGTATTGCCTAACCAATAGTAAGAGAGTTCTTAATATTTTGACAAAATTATTTAAGGTCACAGAACAATCTCTGCATGGTCATTTATATAATCCTTCATTATGCTGAAAAGCATGGACTGTCCAAACATATTATAAAACATAAAGTCAAACAAACAAAGCAGGTGCTATTCATTTACATGTGGTAAATTAAAATTTTACCCCAAGGGGTCTGTGGAGTTAAGAAAATGAACCATAAAACAAGGATCAAGGACTTACACAATTAGGAGAATAGAATTTTAATTTGTTGGGGGGGTGAGGGATGTAAGAATTTGTATGCAGAATTTTATTCATTTTAGGACTAATTAGGCAAGTTGTGGCCAGATAATGGTCAGAGAGTAGGAAACTGCTGGTACCATTATTGCTTCTATTGTTATTATCATGCCCATTCTATAATTTCGTTGTTCTTACAGCAACTCTCCATAAAAGTCAAAAGCATGAGATAAAATAGTAACCCAGCAAAGACATTTCTTTAAGCAGGAAATATAATTCAATGCAGATACACCACTTTCTAGTTATCTGGCTTAACTGAAGGAAGGAGTTTAGAGAATCAGGAGAAATAGCACAGTTACTATGCTACCACACTGCACAGTTTACTGTTTTAAAGAAGCGAGTAACTTGAGCATCAATGATGGAAGCACAAGATTATGGTGATTTCATGATTTCTTCTCTGTTGAACAGAATGTCAACATCCTGTTACTGATAAAGAGAGGTTAACATATATTAAATACCCAGTGTTCAGGCAAACATATTTGATATTCTGCTGAAAATGTGAAAATGTGTCATACAGCGTCACCAGTTTAAGGGTCATTCTACTACTACACAAAGGTAGACCACAGGAAGCCTGTCGTAAAGGGACAATGTTTTTTCTCCCAAATCAAGCAAAAACAAAAACAAAAACAAAAAAAGCATGCACGCACACAAAACTAAAAAAAAAAAAAACAAAACAAAACAATAAACAAAATCAAATAGACCTGAAACTATGTTGGACAACAAAATTTAGCACTGTGAGGAAAATCTGGTTTGGAATAATTCAAGTCAGGTGTTACTAACACGCATCACAGTAATGGAATGACTCCTGTGGAGCCCTTGGAGAACAAGTGATTTGTGAACATGAATCTACCCAGATGACTGACTTACAAAATGTAACCCCAGTGGCTGAACTGACATGTTGCAGGGGTCTATAATTCTACAAGAAGGGAAAGCAATATCACCAAGGGAGGTTATTTTGAATTTGAAGTTCAAGTTGCCTAAAATCACTGAATTCTGACACAAAGAGTTGAAAAAATTTACAAGCAGTTTCAAGGATATGTATCACACTTAGAGAAAACTTAAGGGATCAGAGGTTGAGCTGCCATAGTTTTAGTTCCATTTGAGGTCAAATATACATTCAATGCTTAAAAATAGAAGATAGCAGCAACTACTGTCAGCTAATTTTGTGAAATCTTACTAAACGCTTGATATATATTATTTCCTTTACTGCTTACAAGAGGCCTATTATGAGGTGAATGCTCCTGTTATCATAATTTTACAGGAAGGAATATGAAATACAAAGAGGTTAAGTAATTTGCTCAAAGTCACAAAATTTACTAAATGGCAGAACTGGGATTCAAGTCTCCTCATCACTACACTGAAGAGGTGGAGGAATTCACCTAATGTTTAGCCACTATCAGGAACAGAGGATAAGCAAGGGATTAAAACAAGTATTATATGAACTACTCATAGAATGCTATTATTGGAAAATCTTTTAGCCATTTTAAAAGCTGAAGGAAACAAAGCACAGAAAGGTTATGTGACACGCCCAAAATCCTAGAACAAGTTAAATGGTAGAAACAATGATAATAATGCAAACGTTTTGGTTCCCAGTCCAGTATGCTCTCTAAAAATTATGATACCAAATGTTTTCCCCCATCCTTACAAAATAAAACAAATGTCCCCTTAAGACTTTACATTGTACTAGCAATTCAAATTCAAAAGTATTTTGGTGAACAGATCAACTGGCAAGGGCAAAGTCTGGTTCAAAATAGTTGCTTGCCCAGATTAATTTGAAAATAAGAGTTTGCTCAATACCACAGCAAACAAGAAACCATTTAAACTTAACTAAATGTTTTAAGTCTGTATAGTATGGCCCATGATTACCACATTTGCTCAAAAGTTATTTAACTCCTTAAAAAATAATACATAAGTTTCTTGACTAAATTCATAGAATAAATAAGGTATTTCTTCTCCAATTTTACATAAATAACCATGGTAAGTTAGCCATATTTTACCTGCCTAGATAGCATGTGCTTCACTGATAAGGATGATCAAGAAAAACTGCCAAAAGTAAGGTAAGTGCCATGTATTGCTTTATTTGGGGAGTAGTGTCGTGTGCTGTTTTTTTTTTTTTTTTTTTTTTTGTAGTGTTTTCATGGCCAAGACTTCGAGTGTTCAAGTTACAAAACAAAAAAATATATTATATATGTATGTGAAAATATTTGTCCAACTGTTTTATTAATCTAGTGAGAACTAAGCCTGTCTCTTATCTTTCATTGTATTTCATTATTTTATACCATATCAGTCACATATTCAAGTATAACATTTACACCTCATGCTTTTGCAATTTTTCTCCTTTAATCACTTCTGGGTTTTTTCCAGTCTTCCCAAGGGCTTTTTAAATGTGTCTGACACCTGCCTGGTACTTTTGGCTATTACAATTCAAATCAAGGTTTTATAAGTTCTAAAATGTCTGGGGAAGGTAAGTTAACCTAAGTGTTAACTATGGTTAAATGTTATGGAATATGCTCATAAAAAACCAAACTCACATAAGATAGAATTACATATACGTAACGTGAGTAACGGATCTTGAAAACTAATAAAAAAGTACAGCATCAGCACATAAAGAAGCCCATTCTGGGAAAGCACTTCAAAGAGTTTAAAAACAGGCATTAAATACTAGGCAAGAAGGCCATAGGCAAGTAAAAACCTTAAAAAGTGAGTGGAAATGGCAGGGAAGGGAATAGAACTGAAGTTTCTCTCAAAAAGTGTAATACAAACCTTTCCCTCAATTTGTTCATTCAGAAGAAAACAACGAATACGAAGACGAAAACAACGACCAGACACATTTCTTCAGAACTTACGTCACAGGTACCATGCTAGCTCCAGTGAAGAAGCTAGCTGTAAACTGTACATGCACACATGCCAAGAGAAATCCTAATATCATTATACTGCCCACTCTCACCACTCTCTGTCTCCTTTACTGACTTCTCTGCCAGAACCTTAAATACTGTTTTCTCAACATCCATGTTTTCATCTCTAGAAACTACCTCTTTCCCTTGTGCTACAAATCCATCTTCTCAACTGCTATTTGGATATACCCACCATTTTGCCCCAAAGGCATTTCAAAGTCAATATATCTAAATCCCAATTTGGTATCATCTCCTACATCCAACCTGCTTCTCCTCCTCATAGAATAATTCTCTCCTAAATTAGGATACTTCCATAGTCCTGTCACTGGAAGTAAAGAGTTTAATTATTTGACTTCTCTTTTTCTTTCTCACTTTTTACATACAATCAGCCATCAAGAACTGCTGATTCCACACCTTACCCTTTTCATTATATTACACATTTGTTAGAATGTCTCTTCTGCTAAATTGTAGTTAGGGAGCCCTTCTGATGCATCCTTGTTTACCATTACACTGCCTGACACACAGAAGGTGTTTAATATGTTCTTTTGAGTTCTTGTTGCAACTGTAAAATATTTACAAATATTTTTAGTGTGGCAGATATTAAACTGTAATATTCATTTCAACTCCAAATTTCTTTCAAAAAGGAGATAAAAGAAGGAAAAAAATAACTAGTACCTCTCAGCTGGAATCCAAAAATAAAAAACAATCCTACATTCACGTTTTCTTTCTTTCTATTATTAAATTACTTACAGAAGTCTAAAACTATTCTTCTTTTTCTAAATCTGTCTTATTAGATTCTAAATACTAAAAGTTTTGTTGTTATTATTGTCTTGGATTGCCATTTTTTGCTTTTAGCCAAGTGTTATTTATAGAATATTTTCATCACAAGAAATATTTTTATATCACCTTTAGCTGCTGATACAAGTCTAACTCAAAAATATTATTTATTAACATACACAGTCAATATATGATGCCCCAGTTTTCACGTCAGTGAAAAAAAATCCCCAATTTATGTAAATCTGCTCTAACTTCTAAATAACTTTATGAAACTAATGAAGGCACATTAGCTAATCCATACATCCTAAGCAGAAAAATAGGTCACTATTAGTTATTCCCAAATAGCTATTCAAACAGTAACAATAACTAAGTATATGTGTTTATTTAGCATCAATGCTAAAAGCTGCCATTCAAGCAAACGAAGCACATAAGACAACACTATTTAGAGGAGAAAATAAAAGAAGTATGGGGAATTTAAGAAGAAAAAAAAAAAAACCTCAAGGAAATTAAATAAAACTTCAGGTTTCAGATTCTAGATGAGCCGTGAATAGGAATAAAATCTAAGGAGGGAGAATATAGAATTAGAGTCTACAAAAGGCATGAAACTGACATGGTTCCTGGTGAGACTCTAAATTAGAAGCTGCACCCAAGGTGAAAGAAAAAATAACCAAAGCTCTAAGAAAAGGCAATACTTATAGTGTTGAGGTCTGGATCTGGGGCCAGAACCAACACACACCTTTATAGGCTTTCAATGAGACCTACAGTGAAACAGGCACACCTAGGGCAGTCCCATACCTGGATTCCCCAGCCAAGTTCCTATCAAAGCTTTTTTCATTAACTTTCCATTATCACCATACAGAGAAATGACAAATAGGAGAGAGGATCTCCTCCAAAGCCCCTAACCATGGGATACACAACCTTTCTGATGATTCTTACCCTTCCCAACACTCCACTCATCCTGTTTATTGCAGTACAGAGCTCAAGTCAACCTTTAAAAAATTTTAACTGCAATTTACATTTATTGAATGTCTGACATATGCCCAGATCTGTGCTACTGACCTAAAAACTTTTTTCTTAAGCTAACAGATTTTAGTTCTAGAACAGTTTTAGATTTACAAAAAACTTGAGCAGATAGCACAGAGAGTTTCCATATACCTCCACACTCCACAATTAGTTTCTTCTATTATTAACATCTTATATTAGGATGGTACATTTATTACAACTAGTGAACCAGCATTGATACCATATGATTAACCAAAGTCCACAGCTTATTCAGATTTCCTTAGTTTTTACATAATGTTCTTTTTCTGTGTCAGGATCTCATCCAAGGTACTGCACTACATTTAGTTGTCACGTCTCCTTAGGTCCTCTTGGCTGTCACAATTTCTCAGAATTCCTTTTTTTGATAGCCTTGACAGTTCAAGTAGGATAACGCACTATTGGAATTTCTAGGATGCACTTCTCATGATTAGACTGGGTTTATGGTTTGGGGGAGAAAGATATCAGAGGTACAGTGCCATTTTCATTGCATTATATCAAGGGTACTGTTATAGTTTCCTAGCTACTAAACCAAATACCATACAATGTGTTGACTCACAGTTTCAGAAGCTAGAAGGCTTGCTTCCTCCCAGACTCAGTACCTTCTAGCTGGCCAACAATCTTTGAGATTCCTGGTTTTTCTGTCACATGGCAATGCACATGGCAATGTCTTCTCCTTTCTCCTCTGGGTTCCACTGACTGCCAATTTCAGACATTCCCCACGGCTTCTCTTTCCGCATCCAATTTCCTTTGTTTGTAATGATTTTATCCATTTTGGGTTAAGGCCCACCCTCCTTCAGTTTGGACACACTTTAACTAATAATTACTTCAAAGTTCCTATTTACAAATGGTTTACACCCGTAAGACCAGGAGTTCAGACCTGAACATTCCTTTTACAGAGGATATGATTCAATCCAACAGGTACATATTATGTACATGGATTCATGACTACTGATGTTGACTTTGATCACCTGGGTAAGGTACTGTTTTTCATTTATCTTCATTTTAAATTTCTCTTTTCCCCTCTTTCCATAGAATACTCTTTGGAAGGAAAGTCACTATATGCAATCTACACTTAAGGAGTGGGGAGTTATGTTCCCCAAAACTTCTTCATTTCCCTTTTTTAAATGCAATCTTCTCAAAAGATCTACAAGGTACAAATGTTAACCACTCTTACAGAAGAAGAAACTAAAACTTAGAGAACTTACTTACAAAGTTAAAAAGTGCTCAAGTTAGTAATCAAACCAAAGCTCTCTGAATCCTAAACTAGTACTCTTCACTGTAACAACTTAATCTCAAGGATACAAATCACACACTAACAGGTAAACTTCAAGCTCCACATTACTCAACCACCAGTCACTTTCCAGGCACTTTCATTCATCAGTCCCTGTTTCTTTGGCAGTGACTACTCTTTCTTATTAACTCACTCACCCAGTTTCCACTTCTAGACCAAAGCTATGCTATTCTTCTCAGTTTTTATTCACCTGTAGAAAGAGAATTTTTTTAACAGGTCTCAGAAATATCTTTCCACTTCTCTGAAACTTTCATACAGAAATTGCCTGAACTACCTTTCCCAGTAACTTGGTATAATTAATGAAAAAAAGCAATAGATAGTAGTTTCATTTAAAAAAAAAAAAAAAAAAGGGAAAATGTAAGATAGTATAATTTGGTGGTTAAGAGTTCAGACTCTGTAGTCAGAAATCCTGGGATCAAATTTTCATTCCATCATCACTGCTTTGACCTTGGAGAAGTTATTCACCTTTCTTAAGCATCATTAGCTCTATCTGTAATCTAGAAACTAATTTTAAGCATTCTATATATAAAAGAGGTATCTAGCAGTTTTCCATGCAATATCTGCAATATGGAAGCTCTATCATTTATAAAACATCCTATATAATTTTAAAAGAGAGGCTTAAAGATGAACTTGGAACTTAACAAGTTCAGATTATCTTGTACCTTTGATAACAGAATAATAGGGGATCCAGTTAAAGGAAAAATTGCAATTACTTTGAATTGTGCACTGCTTTGAACAAAGTACAGGTTTTCCTAAAAATGGAATATATTTTGTACAATTCTTCTCTGAAAAAAATATATAGAAGAAAATTTCCCAGTAAGTCAAGGATATACTAAGTTCACTATATTCCTGTACTCACCAATACAGCTAATAAAGGACTTGCTGAAAATCCCCTGTCAAACCACCCTTCTTCCAGAAACAGTGACAGTCTTTCATAAAGTAAAGCAGACCAGCTATCCAAGGGCAATTAATCTATCATAGCACTACAGCCAAAAGCAAGAGGCAAAGAGGAAATTTCAACTAGAAAGTATTTTGACGTAATTGACCCAATGACAAACTAAAGCATATGTCACATGCTATAATCTGCACAAAGGTATATACACATGCCAATGGATATTAAAAACCCACATAAGTCATGGTAAAGTCTCAACTCTGAGCATGGCATGTCATATAATCACTGTTTTAAAAAGATGCACAAAGGTTAATAAGAGTTTTTGTTTGTTTGTTTGTTTGTTCAATAAATTCAGAGAAAGCATACCTGGTAGTTTCCAGAACCATTACCTTGGATCACAAAAGAGTGAGATATTAGTTTGTAAGAAAATATATGTGGTTTTCCTTGAGATTCAAGTCTAAACACCTACAAGCTAGGTCCTTGTCTAACAAGTTTTAGATTTCCAGTAGACAGGAAAAATTGAAATAGATGACACAGTTACGGAATACACGATATAGGAACAGTAAAGTAGAAATGATGGCAAAAAGAGCAGGAAATGCCAATAAGATGGCTATGTCCATTATGAGATAAGAGGACAGGGACCAAAGAAATTAAGATGTCTTTGGAAATTGTAACATTACTCCTTACTCCATTACTCCATTATACTCATTACCCCAACCTTTAAAATTGCAAAAAAAAAAAAAAAATGCTGAAGAACTCTGTAGTTGTGATTCAGCATAAATGATAGTAAAATTGGTCCCCTCCCCATATCTTCATTACTGAATATTGTCCAAAAAAAAAAGATCAAAAGTATGAAAATTATAGTGATTGTGCTGAGATACTGATTCTTAAAGAGCAAAACTACTTAAACATATATAACTATTATTTAATAAAATGTTTAAGTAAAACCAAGAGATGACAAACTGCCAGTGATTTCAATGTTCTAAATTAGAAAATGCATTTTATCATGCAAAAAATTCCCTGATAATATCAAAACAGATTATAAGGTGCCCTTTTCTGAAATTTATTTGATATTAACATATTTAAGTACATATTTTATGATAGAGTCCACAGAAATGATTTTAAGGTTTTACATATATGTATTTAGTCACTGAATATGCAATGTTATTACATAAAAATTAAAAACAAGTTAACATCTGGTCCTAAAGTAAATGTAAAACTATCTACCAAGTAAGATTATTTATCTCAAGTAATGGAAGGCAGGACAGTGAACAAATAAAAAGTGCACAAAAATACATATAAGTCATTCAGAATAAAGACAACGCACATAAACTCTATGACTGGAAAGTGTTTTAAAGAATTAGGTTTTTACCATGTAAAATATCTGATTTATTTGAAAATTCTAACTATGTGAATATTGAACTCACAATCATTTTTATAATTAAGTCTTGGGTAAGGAAAAGTCATCGGTACAATTAAAAAATGTACAAACTTATGAAGATCAATTTCTATTACACATGGGTGTAAGAAATACTGAGACTCAATAAGCTAAATAAACAAAGTCTCATTGTCTGCCATGATTTGCTGACTACTTGTACTAACTTATTTCTTCTCTCTCATCTCTTCCTATATACTTACATCTACTGCAAATAAAAATCCCCTGCTCTTTAAGATGCTGTTACATGTTCTCCTGGACATGGAAGTCAAGGGATAGGGAGAGGACAGAGAAAGGGAATAGCCAATAAAAATATGTAACAACCTACCTTTATAGCTAGGAAATTAAGCCCACTCTCATTGGCTAAAGCCTTTGCTATCATTGTTTTAGAGCATCCAGGTGGCCCATACAGGAGAACTCCTTTAGGTGGCTGAATACCCATTCTGACAAAAGACTCTGGATGTTTCAAGGGCCATTCCACAGCCTGTTTCAATTTTAGTTTGATATTTTCCAGTCCTCCTATATCTGACCAGGATACCTGCAAAAGAGAACATTTTTTAAACTTAAGTTTTGACAAGACTGATAGAGAACTAAAAAAAAAAAAAAAAACAAAAAACAAATAAACAAATAAAATATTATCAACAAAAGAAGAGAAAACAGAACCATTAAAGAATCAAGAAGGATCATAAAATATTCCAATAATGTCAAGAAGTAAATCAGGAGTAAATAAAATGCTGGCTGTGTACTGTAGAAATAACAAAGGAAAAAAAATGTCTCTGCTTACAAGTCTTCCGTAAATAACTGGAATGAACATAATGCTATCTTCTATTCAGGCTTTACAAATTAGATCCCATTTCTCTGAAAATGATTTCAGTCAATGATTCAAGATCCCGTCTATCTACCTGATTTCTTATATATATTTTTAAAAAATTACACCAAAATATGTTTTATAGAACATAAGTGGAACATATGATCTTTTCTGTCTTCTGAATATTAATAAATTATGCTCAGAATTCTGTTACATTTTCTCAACTAAGAAATAGCCTCTACATGAGACAGGTCTTTATATATTCATTTACTCAATAAATATGTTTTAAGAACAGCTATCTACCATATAATGTTCACAGGAAATAGAAGTATGAGACAGGATTCCAGACCTTCAAGAACTTATCTACTAGGATCAACTAGCAGCATGAACATAAATAACCATAAGACAAAGCAAAGGATACTAAGTATAATAACAAAGAAACAAAAAGTATTTGGGAGTTCCCAAGAAGGAAAGATTATTTCCAGCTGGAAAGCACATCTGAAAGCCAACTCTTGAAGGATGGATGAGATCAGGAAATGTGAAAACAGGGAAATGCTCAGGTAGAGTCTAAAAAATGAAGAAAGGTTCAGAAGCCAGGAAGTATGAGGAAGAAGAGAGGAAAAACATTTGAAGAAAGGAAATAAAAAAGAAAAGTATGTTGAAGCCAGATAGCAGAAGTTCCTGAAAACTAGATTATGAAGTTCAAGATCCACTTTGTACACAATTCAAAGTCTCTATGTTTTTTTTTATCTAGAAAATGAGAGGATCTGAGCCGTATTGCAGGAAAACTTCTCTGACAAGATGCATTAGAGAGGGAGGAGAATGGAAGGAGATAATGATCTGTTACAAATATCCTTAAAAAAATAAAGATGGGCTTTAACTAGGGTAACCACAATCAAATAACAAAGACCAGAAAGATACTACAGAGATACAGTTGAGAATTTGGAGGGTAGAGTAAGAAAGAAAGGTGGAGAACTCAAAGCTAACAAAAAGATTTCAAGATGGACCACAAAAGAAAGAAAAATCTTTAGGAGGGAAAATAAATAAGATAGATTTTTTTTAGATGTACAGAGCTGGAACTTGGGACAAGATATTTAAACAATGAAAAGTGAGCAGCCAGGAAAGTAGACATTACAAATGGAGGTCTGGAAAGAGGCTAGGACTGGAGAGATATCCACATATAGACAATGGTAGAAGCCAGGAAATAATTAAAATTGCTAACCAAGAACAGAAAGATTGGCAGATCTTTGGGCAACACCTAAGTTTAAGAGGCAGAGGAAAAGGAAGAGGAAGAAAAGTTAGAAAACAATCAAAAAATCCAAAGGATAAGAGAGGGAGTTTTGTTTGTTTTGTTTCTTTGTTAATGCCAGGAAAAGACTACTTGTTCCAAATGAATGTGCATGGTTTTATGGGTGTTTTATTGTTGTTGATTACCTGCAGACCCAGCAGAATGCTACATTATCAGTCATGATCCTGAGATTAGACAACTTTTTTTTTCTAAATTGCGCTCTTCAGGTTTATTTTGGAAAGTATCATTATTGGATTAAAGGGCATGAACACTTTTAGGTCTCTTGATGTAAAATGCCAGTTGGCCATTTCAATGATTTCATCTATTTTAATGGTGTCAAAAATAAGTATATGTTTCCCTACAGCAGCAGCAGCTTTGGGTTTTATTTTTCCCTTTTCTTTTTCTTTTCTTTTAATGGATTTTTATTTCCACCCATAATAACACTAAAATTAAACTTGAGGTTGGTACACATGAGCTTAAGGCCCTTAAAAACAAAACAAAACAAATTGTGGCCATCATTGGCAGCATCAAAGTTACTGTTTATCACAGAAGGCAACTGCCCTTAGTATAACTGGGCCTGCTGTGGACAGAAGTGCACCAGCGTTGTCACACTCTGACATTTTCCTGCTTGCAATCTCTGTTGTCTCTTATCTTTTGATTTTATTTTTTAATTTTTATTTTGAAAAATTTCAACCATATGCAAAAGTTGAAAAATCAGTACAACAAACATCTATACACCCTCCACCAAAATTTACCATAGTATATAACTAACATGAATAATGAGAATTGAGTATATGTGTGTTCAGAGAGAGACAATGCATGAGCTAAGGCAAATCGGCAAATTTTAAAATGATTCTCATTAGACTGTAACTACATTCTATAAATTCACTACAGAGCACAGAAACAAGTAAATACTGAACCATTGCTCCTAGAGGAAATACATGGTTAGGTTCTTATAAACCAATGGCCACAAATTTTGACCAAAAAAAAGCACAAGAACATAAAAAAAGTGGAAATAAATGTGCTGTGAAAAAGACAATGGTTATGAAAACTGAAACAAGAAGACAGAGCAACATCTTGTTCAGCCTCAGCTAAGAACCTGCACGTAAGGCGACTCATATTTTTCACTGCTCTGTACATGTCCACAAATGGCAGTGAAATCTCAGTGAATATTGAATTGGGAGTTATAAACACATTTTAGCACATAGACAAATTCACAAATACAGAATCCATGAATAATGAGTATCTACTGTTTATACAAACTATGCATAAACATACACACTTAATCAGTATTTAAATTTTTTGTAGAATTAAAAAAAATAAGCTGCAGACATCATGACACCTTTCCTAAATATTTTAGCATAGAATTCATAAAAATAACCATAATGAAGAGGGTTTTAAGGAGGGTGGTTAACAACTGTCAAAAACTAAATACAGAGGTGAGAAAGTATAGAGAACTAAGAAGATATAAATGGTCTGTGGATATGGTAAGAAGATTACTGAATAGAGTGGTTTAATTACATCAATAGCTTTTATTTTTATCCTTTTAAAGCAGTGGAATACACACACACACACACACATACATGCATACATATATACATACATACATAGAAAGACAGCAAGTATTTATAATATATAAAATAGTAAAAGCAGCATTTACAATAACTATCATAAATGTAAAAGCTAGAGAAGCAACCCCTTAAACGTATGATAACTAAAATGATAATGTACCACTGTTATGATGCTGCATGATTCCCATTCACTTATTACTACACAATCATTACACTCACCATGAGAAAAGCACAGATGCTGTGAACATGCTCTGTGAGTACCAGATGTTTCCATGCCTTGGAGCATGTTTGAGTTATTGAAAGTACTGCAGTAAGGCAGTAGTTCTCAGCTGAGAAAACTTATACTTATTTAGGTAAGTGGACATTTACAGATATAACTTTTAAGATTAGTCAAGAGCTTTATTCTTCTTAATCAATGACGTTTTTACAAAAATGAATTATATGCCCATAGTGGCTTGAAGGATTTTTCCTCAGGTCTGCACAAAACCAAAAAAACTGGAAGTACAATCTGATAATCTCTAATGTGACAGAATTTGGTATATATTAAATACACATTCAAGTGTGTTTGGTTTTGAATTAGTCTTTCTGAAAGTTTTTAAAGTCTTTAAAAAGAAAATAAAATCAGATACTGAACCCTAAAGCACCCCCATGAAGCACACATTCTGAAAACCACCAAAATAAATAAGGAAATCCATAGGTTAGAATTATCTCTTTAGTCAGTATCAAGAAGTAGTATCAAACAGTGTCACTTGGAGCAAGACTTGGAGAGGACTGGTTTCTCCAGAGAAATTAATATGCTCTTACCAGAAAACAGAATGTTCACTGAATAGGCAAAAAAAAAATTAGTGTCTACAGCATGCACCTAGTAGTCTATGCTCAGGAAACGATCCACAGCCCTCAAGGCCAAAAGAACCAGTGGAAGAGTGAAACAACCCTGATCCCATTTATCTTCTGACATTTGGGGCTCTTACTTCATCATTTGTACCCTGTCTATTCCTGTCTTAATTGTATCCTTCACTAAATCCTTACTTTAGCCCACAAAATATCCCGTGTTTCTTCCTGTCTTTTAAAACAACCTCACTTTGATATTGTTTCTACCTTATAGTGTATCATATCTCCTTCCTTCATCACTAAACTTCTTGAAAGATAGTTAACACCGCTCTGCAGCTACCACATTTATATTTTCCACTTTATATTTTAGTTTGTTAAGTGTTTATCCTTCCAAGCCAACATCAGCTCTATTCTCTGAAGAAGCAGGAAAGGAGAGCAAAGGGGTAAAGATAAAAAAGTTTAAGATTGGTGAAAATTGAGGAGTTAAGAGAGTAATGTCAAAAGGTCTCTATCTAGTCTCTCAGTAAAATATGAGGCAAGGTCATATGCAGAAAGAAACATCAATTAATTCAACAATATTTACTAAATGCTTATTTCATCCTATTCTGATTTCCTAAAGAAACAACAGTTCCTGCACAGACTGAGCTTCCAACCTGATGGAATATTTCCATAAACAGGACAATTTCCATAAATAGGCAGTTACTAAATGGTACAGTACATGCACAAAGGGCAGACAGAGTTTAAATGGATGATACGAAAAAGCTTTCAGAAGTGACATATGAGATGGGATCTGTTGAACATACAGGAATTAGCCAGTTGAAAGTAACAGTAAATGCCATGTAGAGAAGGGAAGGAGGAAAAGTACTGTACATTAAGAGAATTAAAGGTAACTCAGTATGGCTAGAATTAAGAGAGCCAGGAGGGGAGTAGAAACAAGGCAAGTTAGCATACAGGGAGCAACCAGACCATGAAGAGCCTCAAAAGCCATAAAGAAGACTTTATAATAAGAGCAAGAGCTATTTAATCAGGGAAATAATGCAATCAGATTTGCACTTCTGGAAGATTACCCTGGTTACAATGTAGGAGAAGAGTAGAATGGGGAGAGGGAACAAGAATGGAAACAGGAAGACTAATTAGGAGGCTTCAGCAGTAATGCAGTTAAGAGAGATGTAGTCTGTACTATAGCAGTAACTGTGAGGCTATAGAGAAGAAAAGAAATAAAAAGGATATTAAATAAGTCAAATCGATGAGTCTTGATAATTCATTAGATTTGAGGAGGGAGAGGTGAAAAAGGAAATGGAATCAAAGACAACAGTGAGGATTCAAACTGGGTAATTGAAAGTTCCACTAAAAGAGAAAAAAGAAACAGGTTTGGGAATAAGAATACGAATCATAAAGTATTATAAGAATCATAAGGTAGTACCAGGGACTTGAGTACAGTAGAAAAAATTTGGAATATGTGCTAAGAAGTCAATCAAAAATGAGTGAAAAGATTGTCTGGGGCCCCGGTGATACATTCTCTATCATTCATTTTTTTTCCAACCACTTGCTACCCCAGGATGTAACAAATACTCCACCTTATATAAAACTGCATTTTTATAAACGTATGTATTTCTTAAAGCACTTAAAGTTACATACATGAAGTATGTGATTTATATAACTAATAACATAAGCTCAATACAATGTAAAAAAAAAAATAAAGTTTACATTCTTCCAAATATGTTAGAAATGAGCTCAATGCTATCATATAAGTAAGTATTCAACAATTACATAGAATCACTACAGAATTCACATAAAAGTCAAAGTTCTGTTTCAATAACTGGGCAATTTAAAGTAACACTTAATCTAGAACATAGTATACCAAATCTCAAACTACATCACAAGATTTAGAACTTGGTCTATAAATTTAATAGTTATATGTGAAGCAATTTGACTATCATTCACAATGTATTTTATCTAGTCTAATACAGTACTCCTTGGGGGTAGAATGAAAAAGCCACACAAGCCTTCAATCTTTCCTACAAACCCAATGTTTTTTCCACATGTGAAACTGAATTTATATGGCTATCAAGGCCTGTGCAGAAAGTGTAAATAATCTATAAAGCATGCAATCCCAGAGGTGTATTTGCACACTGTCTTAATGACAGTGGTATAAAAAACAAAGGGTTACAACTGAATTTTTTAAGTATAGCATACTAACTATCCTTTCTGAATTTTACCAGTTCCTTCTCCCAATTTAGAGACTTCCAATGCAAAGTTTCCAAAATGAGTGTGTATTCTCTATGCATACCACTGTTTTAGAGGCCTCTCTCCTGGGCTGTTCTGGACTACTGACTGTATTAAGACATTCTGCTACTGCCATGTGAAAGAAGACAATTTTTAAAAGAACAAAATAATCTGATTTATTTTTAACACAGGAGGAAAAATTGTGAGTGACTGCTGAAAACTTTTTCTGTGGGAACACATACTGAGATGATTAGTAACTATTCTGGAATTCCTCTAAAATGCAAATGACCCATCTGTACCACAGAGATGCTTACCGTCTATGAACACCCATGTGTTGGTAAAAGAGGCTGTCATCAAATAAGAGGAAGTATGAGAGGAATGAGAAAATAGATTTAAATGAAGAGTAAAATCAAAGTAACTAACATTATAGTTAGTATCTAAGATGGAAACAGTAAATTATAAATATAAGATTCTGATGCCATGGTTGAAGACTCTATATTTGCCATTTTGATTATATATACTCTAACTTCCCAGGAGGTTACAATAGCTTTTTAAGAAAGAATTAAAAATCTCAAAGAGGAAAGAGTCAATCCAAAAATAATTCAATTTTTTAAAAAAGATGAACATAAATGACTAGCCAGGGAGAGGTACTGTTGCAAATATGAAATACAAAAGGAAACAGATGATTCAAAGATGGAGAAATGTGAAGTCAATTAATATACGAAAAAAAAGCTCAGCTCACTAGTAATCAAAACCAAAAAATATAAATTAAAATAATGAGAAACTATTTTTAGCTATAAAGTACTTTAATTATAAAATTAGCAAAGATTAAAATATGGCATTTCTCAAGGCTGGCGATGTATAATGAAAGCATTCTCACCCACTACTAGAAGTAAAAAAAACTACATTTCTGAAAGGAATTTGGCAACATATTTAAGAAGTTCATACTCTGGAAATTCTATTCCTAGAATCTATCCCCCCAAAATAGTTAGAATGTTCAGAAAGATTTTTCTTCAAAGATTTACAATACAACACTATGAGAGCAAAAACCTAAAAACAATCTAAAAGACAAACATTAAATGATTTATTAAATGAAATACAGGAAACCCAAAGAATGAATTACTATACAGAAATTGAATATATTTTAGAAGATATTTAATATTTCAAAAGATGTATGAAGTAAAGAAAGCATAATATAAAACAATATACTTTGTGACCCCAATTAAATCATATCTATATGATGCATTTTTGAAAGGCTACAAGGTACTACATCAAAATATTATGAGTGGTTACTTTTAGCTGGTGGGAATACATACAAGTAATTCTTATACACTCCTTCATAATTTTTGGTACTATCCAAATTTTCTACAATGAAACAGCATTACTTTTATAATCTGAAAAAGAGGACAAGAAAGCAGACTGAGAAAGTTGTGGCCAAAAAAGGTGGAAGAGCATGATGCATGTGCTTGAACCAGAGGGGCAGGTATGAGGTTCAGCAAGAAAAAAGCCTTGGCAGGTCCCCAGTATTGTCAGGGAACTGCTTGTTCATCTGGTAGAACTAGGTGAAGAAGTCAGAAAAATCAATCATATTCATAAATCTAGAATATTTTAAACCTAAATTTTTTTTATTATTACAAGTGCAATTCCCTTACCCTTCCCAATAACTGAACACTGGTTGAAATTTACAAGTAAATGAAATAAATTCAACAAATTTTTAAGAAATGTTTTCTAGGTACTGGATTTGTCCCAGGGACTGCAGAAACAAAAGACGAGTATGATACAATCCACAAAAATTTATAATCTAGAAAGAAGAATAAGACAAGTATCCTAAAAGATAGAGTGTCTTTGTCTGAAGATTAAAGTATCTGTCTTCATACAAATTAATATAAAAACTACTGACAGAACATTCAATAGCTTTACAGTTCTCAAATATGAGAATGTAAGGGTAGAGATTTAGAAATTCTTTTGCATATGTGTAAGATTTATGCAGGGGTTAGAGTATAAAAATATTAATAGGAATTCCTATCTTGTATGATTATGAAAAGAGCTGACATGTAAGTACAGCCTTTTAAGAAAAGATGAAGGAGAATATAAGAATTACTTGTATTTCCAACATCTAAAAGTAACCACTGTTAACATTTTGTTGCATTCTAGCCTTGCAAAAATGCAAAAGTGTGTGTGTGTGTGTGTTTCAATTGGGATCACAATGTATTCACAGTTTTATTTCTGCCTTTTTTAACTTCACATATTTTTGGACATATTAAATATCTTCAAAAATTTAGAACTTGGTAGAAAAAAACTGTCTTGGATTTAAACCCAAGATCCACTCTTACTGTGTAACTCTGGAGAATTTACTTCATCTTTCTAAGCCTCTTTCTCATCTGTAATATGGGAATAATAAAACCTAAGATATCAGGATCATTGTCAATAATTATCATTAATTAAAGATAATATATGTTAAATTAATTAGCACCTTGCCTGCACATGGTAAATATTTAATAAATACTAGGTGTTATTTTATTTTATTTAAATGCCTAAGAGATGTTTAAAGTAAGTATTAAGTATATTTTAAAGGACTATTTACAAAAGATAAAAGAAACAGACTCAAGTATCATATTGGAGTTTCATGACCAACATTTAATTACCATCATTTTTTTAATCTTGTTATTTTTGTCCTGTTATTTTGTCTGATTATAAATTTCTTAAACTAACAGCAAACAATTAGGTTCTTCACACATATTTTGACTTTCACCTGAAGGTCAAATAAATGATGAGTCTTTCAATAGCTAACATTTTAATTCATAAATAAATATGTCAGCTACAAACACTGACTATTATACAGAGAAGTGCTAATGCACAGAAAGTCATGGGAAAACTTAGTCTGTAAGAGAAGGATAAACACCAGCATGAAATCATAAAATCCTAGAACTAGAAGTGAAATTCTAAAACTGGTTCACTACTGTACCTTAAGAAAGGATTTCATTTTTAACACTTCTCATCTTTCAACAAATACTATTTTATGCTAATAAAATAAATAAAATCCCAAAAGTCTTTTTAATAAGTTATATCATAACTACCAGAAACTTATTCCTACAATCTAACCTAAATAACTACTGATAATAATTGAGTCCTATCTTTCTTATCATTCCCTAATGAAAATGTGAACAGCTGTTTGCATATGGTTTTATACACTTTTGAATTAATAATTAAGTTAGAAGTGAAGGAACAGCTGTCAAACAAGCACAGAAGAGTGAGATAAATTTCCCAAGAGAAATAACTTCCATAAGTATCTTACAGTACTTTTTAGACCAGCATCCAACAACACACAAACCACAACAAACAACAAAAAACCTACTTCAATCCTAACTGTGCATCCATAGAAAGCAAAGAACCTGATGATCAGGTAAAAACCTTTTATGGACAAGTTCCAAGGCAAAAAAATAAAACTTAATGAACTGGGCTGCAAACACTGGGGAATTACTATAAGAAAGGAATTCAGTAGCTCTAGGGGGACTGACAGTGTTTCTTACACATCTCTCAGTCAAGATCCTCCTGTTTCCTAGGTTCCAAAGTTTACACTGCCAGGGACAAAAATTCCTTTGAAGGTGTTATTTTATAGAAAATACTGAGACAACAAGTACTTCTCATTTTGTTCTTTCATACTAACAGGCGTCAAGAGAAGGACAATAGGCCAGGCAGCAGTGAGCAGGTTGGCACCTGTTCCAAATTGTCTGCTGGGCCAAACACTGACTTTCAACCATTCAAATGTATAAAATACATATATTTTCTTTTGAAATCATAAACTTACTAAAGTATTTAAAGATACTACACAATTCAAAATTAAGTAAGTTGAGAAAACCCAATGTCCAAGGTCCAAAAGAAAAAATCATTTCTAGAAGCTTCCTTAATGGAGTTAAAGCAAGATAAGGAAGCAGTAAGTGTTCAAAATGCATTCTCAGATCTAATGAAAGCCATTACCTTTATAAAGTGAAAAGACAAAAAATATTCTTTCCCATGGCTTAAAGACGCTTTCTAAGGAGATTTTAACAAATAAAACAAGTCAAAGTTCCAGTTCCACTATTGTGTGTGCCATAGACCATCTACTGCCTCTCTCTCCCATTGCTTAAAAATAAAAACTTTAGACAAAATACAAAAACTACTTGAGGATTATCAAAAGTAAAGAAACACAGGTGGAGTGAGGAGAGAAGTAAAAGGTAAAGAAATAACCTGCACAGGGTGGGTGAAAAGGGCGAAGTATAGTTTAAGTTCTTTTTTTCTTCTCTTTTTCTCTCATGACTGCACCCCAAGAACAGGTCTCAGTCACAGAACTAAACAATTAAACAGCAGAGCAGGCAGCTAAAGCTCTGATAGAATCCCTGTCTTTCTGGCCAGAAGAACTGGAACAAAAGGGCCTCAGTAGACCAGAGTGAAAAGAAACATCAGAGAGAACTAGTGAAAGAGATTGCCATGAACCTGCACAAGTCTTAAGTTCACCCTTAAGCTGTGCATTGCAAATGCAGGCAGACCCAAACCTGCACCGTAAAAGCTCTGCACACTTAACTCATTTAAACCATGGTTCACGTGTGAGACAAACCCCTGAGTGATGGACACCATTCAAAGAACAAGCTCAAAGCAGTATAGCAAAGGATTTCAAAATTGAACTGAGTTTGGAATCATAACCCACTGAAGCTAAGATACACTTTCCATCTGAACCTAACTAGATGGACTATACGCTGCTAAAAGAAAAAAAGAAAAAGAAAGAAAGAAAGAAAAAAATAGACATTCCCCAAAGGATTACAAATAACATGAGTATACAATATAACATTCACAATCAGGAAATAATCCAAAATCACTTGATATACAAGGATCCAGCAAAGTGTGTGTGACCACTTGACAAGGGAAAAGACAATCAAAGATACCAATGCTGAGATACCAGATGTTATAATTATCAAACAATGATTTTAAAGTAGCTATTTTAAGTATGCTCCATGAGGCAAGGATAAATGTTACCTTTGCCATGAAGTAAAGATAAACTTAGATGAAATGAACAGGAAGAGAAATTCTCAGCAGAGAAACAAAAACTATAAAAAAGAATGAAATGGAAATTTTAGAACTGAAAAAATTACAATATCTGAATTCATTGTACATGCTCATAAGCAGAATGGAAATGACAAGGGAAAGAATCAGTGAACTTGAAGACTGATTAACAGATAATATCCAAACTAAAGAATAGAGAGAAAAAAGATTGAAAAAAATTTGAGTAGAGCCTCAGGGAGCTATAGGACAATATCAAACCATTTAACATCGTGTCACTGTAGTCTCAGAATCAGAGAGACTGGGATAGAAAATCAAATTTCTGAATAGCAAAGATAAGCAAAAAAAAATCATGAAAGCAGCTAAAGAAAAATAATCTATTATATACAGGGAAACAATGATTTGAAAATCTTTGTTTTCACATATTTCTAATTTTAAAAATGAGATCACATGTTTCTCACTTAAAAAAAATCCTGATGTCAAATGACTGCAAGATCTTTCAAATGCTGAAAGAACTCTTAACCAGAATTCGACATGCAGTGAGGATATTCTTCAATAACGACAGAGGAGATCTAAGCAAATACTTGGCCAGCAAACCTGCTCTACAAAATATGTTTATAAAGTTCTTCAGGTGGAAGGCAATTGATACCAGAGGCAAATGTGGATTTTCAGAAATGAAAGCAGAACAGCAGAAACAATAAGTGTCTAGGTAATTTTAAAAGACTATGTTTCTTCTCTTAAGTTTTTAAAAAATACATTCATGTTGAAAGCAAAGAGTATAACTTTGATATTTGACAACTATAAAAAAATCTCAGTGACTAATAACATATATGGTTGCAAAACTCCTATATTTCACTTAAAGTGGTACAATTTAACTCTAAGTAGAACTGTGAATAGTTATTATATAATAGTATATATTATAAAATTATAAAGATATTATACTCCTTAAAGCAACCATTAATAAAATAATACAGAGATAAATCCAAAACACAGTCAAATTAAAATGGAATACTAAACAAGTATTCAAGTAATTCAAAAGAAGGCAGGAAAGAGGATAGAGAGAGGAACAAGATCTAGAGAGGACAAATGGAAAACAAATAATAAAACAGTAGATTCAACAAGCATATCAACAATTACATGAAACCTTAATGGTCTAAACACTGTAACCAAAAGGCAGAAATCGAAAGAGTGGATAAAAAAGGAAGACTCTACTATATGCTGCCTACAAGAAACATACTTTAACATACACAGATAAATTGAAAGTAAATGGATAGAAAAAGATACGCCATATAAATAACACACAAAAAAGGCTGGCTGGTTATTTTAATATCAGATGAAATAGACATCAAAACAAAAAGTATTACTAAAAATAAGAGGGGCATTTCATAATGATAAAAAGGACAATTCATCCCTTCTAATAAATCAAGGAAGACATTTATTATAAATGTATATGGGTCTAAAAATAGAGCCTCAAAATCCATGAAGCAAAAACTGACAAAATTGAAGGAGAAAATAGACAATTCTACAAGACAGCATAAGATTTTAACAAACCCCTCTCAGTAACTGACAAAACAACTAGATAAAAAGTCAACAAGGATATAAAAGATCCTAATAGTATTATCAAGTTCTGAATAGCATTATCAATATCAAGAACAGTTTCTTAAAAAATTAAACATAATCTTCCATAGGACTCAGTCATCTATTCCTAGTATTTACCCAAGAGAAATGAAAACCTCTGCAAAACAAGCCAAACACACAAAACCTTTAAGATTTAGGTAGTTATTTGATAATTATGAACACTGCCTCCATTTATTTTTTAAAGAATAACAAGATAATTTTCTCTCCAAATTATTTCCTCTCTGTATTTTACATCCATTTGCATAGGAAATCATGTTGAAAACAATTTCAGAGGTAAGAGTACAGCTAAAAAAAAAACACACAGATGAGAAAGAGTTTAGGAAACTGTATGCCAAAACTTTGCCACTAATTTTATCTAACCGTGGGTGATTTGTTGTTCTTTAGTAAATGACAGTGAGGACCTTGCTGAAACATATGATAAAAGCTATGGAAGCCAGATTTTCCTACAGTCATAATTAATAAGGGAAAACATTAAAGAAAAGAAGGAAGTTATTCAAATAAAATAAACACACACACACACAAATATCTGACAAGTCATGGAAAATGTGATCAACTTAAAGGCAAATATTTAAGTCAAATTTTAAACTGTATAGATTTCATAATCAATTTAATAGTTATATTAAAATCTAAGTTCACTTTCTAAAATATCATTACATTATAATCACACTTTAATAAATTTACTATGAGATGTCCTCAGAGAGCTGGCTATGTATAAAGTCAAACCTTGTAAATACAATAATAAATTATTATCTAAATAAGCCTCCCTTAGATCACAAAATGGTATGCCTTAATATAACTTAAAACTGGTTAACCATTCCAAAATGAGCTTTTAAAAAGGTACCTACTTTTGCCAGATGAACAAGTCTACAAAAAATCCCATAAAAATAGAAACTTTAAACTAGAAAAAACAACAGCAGCAATAATAAAAAAGAAAGACTCAGATCAGGAGTAAAACTTCACCTAGAAAATTCTTCATACCTCATTAAAATATTTCCTTATGCTTTTTTTGATGCACCAAATTCCTTGAATAATTTCACTCAAAATCACAAAATCTTTGACTATTTAAGGAAACTGCTTAGAGATTCCTTCCGTTCTTACTATGGCAGCAGAACTGTTAAAAGTTAAAGGAATACGGATAAAGGAAATGAAAGCTACAAGGACAGAGGGAAAAAAATGAGAACTTCTACTGATTTGGCTCCTAAACCCAAGTACTAAGTATATGCTCATAAGTTACCTATGTGAATTAATATCAGCCATGCAGAATAGTATATCACCAAATACCCCAAAATAAAGAAAAATTTTTTAAATAAAAATTTTAAAATGAGTTTTGTTGGAGGCTCTACTCCAATCTAAATGCTTCAGGGCTCCATTCTCCTACAGAAGTTTTGAACAAATAGCAAGAACTAACAGAAACATCTTTCTCAAAGCTCCAGAAAACGTTAAGGATTGCAAGACAGAGTGCATGCCAAATCAAGTAAAAAGGCTACTTAAAAGAATTAAGATCTCATGGCACCCTAGCTGGCCCTTCCCCCGCCATTCATCAGCTTGGCATGAAGTTGGCTTGCGCTCCCAGTGTGGACCCCTGATGCCTGGTTCTGGAGGGAGCAAAGTAACCCTTGTGCACTTATTAGGAGCACATATGTCTAGCCTAATCTGTCTGGTGTTGGCCTGCGGGTATGAAGAAGGACACTCCTCACATACTCATCACCCCAGAACTTGCCCTGCAAGTAGAAGGCAGCTCAAAGAGCTCTTCTACAGAAAGCTGCCTGGGGCAAAGGATTGTGAGGAAACTGTTTCCTAGGAAGAGGGGACATTCATATCCATGTAAACAGGGGAACTTGTAGGGCCATATGCACATGTCCAAGGTAAGACTCATGTAAAAGAAGTATTAGGGTATCCCCAATTTGGTCTCTAGCTATTCTCTAAATTCATTGTATGAATAAGTTCTGAAGGAGGGCACTAGCACAAGTCAATCTGCAAAAACTGGGAAAGATGTTTTCTTTTTTTCCTTCTCTTTTTTTTCCCCTTATTAGCCCCTGGCATTCAATGAGTGCTCTGTCATAACACTAACTGTATACAAGCTTAAGGAAAAGATGCTCCAGAATCTAAATTCCACCAATAACTCATCAAAATATCAAAATGCCCAGATTTCAAAAAAAGATTATAAAACATACAAAGAAACAGAAGTGATGGCTGAAGCAAAGGAGAAAATTAAAGCACTAGAAACCATCAATGAGGAGGACCAGACCTGGGCTTGGGATGTACCAGACAAAGACTTTGAGAATATTTAGGACCATTTTTTAAAGGAGCTAAAGGAAAACATGGACAAAGAACTAAAGGAAATCAATAAAATGATAGATGAACACAAAGAAAATATGAATAGAGAGAAGAAACAAAACAGAGCTGAAGACCACAGTAACAGAAATTTAAAATTCCCTAAACGGGTTCAACAGCAAACTGGAGCTGACAGAAGAAAGAATCAGTGAAACTGAAGATGAGACAACTGACATCATCCAGTCTAAGAAGCAGGAAGAGGAAAAATGAAGAAAAGTGAACACAGCCAAGGAGGAACTTGTGGAACACTATCAAGCATACCAATTTATGCATTGTGGGAGTCCAAGAAGGAGAGAGAGACAGGAGTAGATAGAAAATCCAAAGAAATAATGGCTGACAACTTCCCAAATTTAACAAAAGGCATGAATATACACATCCAAGATGCTCAACAAACTCCAAACAGAATAAAGTCAAATACACCCATGCCGCAAGATATTATAATCAAACTGTCAAGGTTAAAAGAGAATTCTGTAGGCCACAAGAGAAGCAACATGTCACATAAAAGGGAGCCTCAATAAGATTAAATGCTGATTTCTCATCAGAAACCCTGGAGGTAAAAAGATATTTAATGTGCTGAAAGCAAATAATTGTCAACCAAGAACTCTATATCCAGGAAAACTATGTTTCAAAAAATGAGAGAGAAATCAAGACTTTCTCAGATAAACAAAAGCTGAACCTACAACAGTTGTTAAAGGAGGTTCTGCAGGTTGAAAGAAAAGGACATTAGACAAGAGACTGAAGCTACATGAAGAAATAGGATCTCTGGTAAGAGTAATGACATGGGTAAATATAAATGTCTGTACTATTGTATTTTTGATTTGTAACTCCACTTTTTACTTCCTATAGAATCTAAAAGGCAAATGCAGAGAATATAATGAAAAAATCAGTGGGTTAATACTCATAATGCATAAACATGCTATTTCTTACAAGCACTACTATGTAAAGCTGGGGGGAAACAAGGGTATAGAAACATAAGTTGAGTATACCATTGAAGTTAAGTTGGTATCTAAGTAAGTAAGAGTGTTATAGATTTAGGATGTTAAATTTAAGCCCCACAGTAACTACAAAGAAGGATGGATATGCAAGTTCATAGAGACAGAAATTAGAGTACAGGTTTCCAGGGGTGGGAAAGAGAGAAAGGCAGAGCTAATATATAAGGGATGTAGGGTTTCTGTTAGGGGAGATGAGAAAGTTTTAGTAATGAAAGTTGATGACTATACAGCAACATTGTAACTATGAATAATCCCACTGAATGGGAGTGGTTGAAATGGGAAAGTTTATGTTGTACATATGTTCCCTCAATTAAAAAAAAAAAAGAATGAGCAACTAAAAAGACAATGACAATTAAATGCGGTATTTTGTGGTTTCTATCCAGGGAGGAGAAAAGGCTCAAAAGGACATTAAGACATGAAAAAATTGGAATATGGACAGTAAGGTTTCTATCAATGTTATTTTTTTTTGAACTTGATAAGCACACTTAAGTTAGTTACATAAGTGAATATCCTGGTTCTTAGGAAATACACATGGCAGTATTAAGTGCTCAAGGAGCATGGTGGATACAACCCACACTTAAGTGTTCAGAAAAAGGACTGATAAATAGACAAGACTGAGAGACTGATAGAATGAAATGGGAGATGTGACAAAATGTTAAAATTGGTGGATCTGGGTATCTGGCAGGGGGGCAGGCGTATGTTGGAATTCTCTGTATGGGGTTTGTATTATTTTGTAACTGTCCTGTAAATTTGAAATTATTTCTAAATAAAAAGTTTAAAAAACAACTGTGTTTTGGTGCTTCTGATTATTTATTCTTCTCTGGGAATTTGTAATATGAGTGAATAATAACCAAGTGTCCTCAAGTGGTATGGTTGTTATATATGTATGTATCTCCATGGCCTTCCTTACACAGTGTTTTGCACATTACAAATGCTCAATGTTTTATAAATTAATAAATTAATGAGCAAACTCATATTTCTCCTATATCATATTAGAGACAAACAAGCAGAAGGGGCAGAAGTAGCAGAGAGGACAAGCTACTAGGAGTTGAGACAGTAAAAAGAGGAGGCAGAGCTAGTAAACCAGTATGTGTGGTCAAAACTAATGAAAAATGTTGCCAACATGTAAAAATTTACAGGGAGTATAAATATGCCCTGAATTACATTTTCTAGCATAGGTCTGTCAAATAGTTGGATCATAAATTCAAACAATTTCCTCTGATCTCCTTTGATGGTTGGTTGACAATAAACATTTTTGCATAAATGGAAAGGAAAGCACTCCCCTGGCAAGACTGACTAAAGGGGCACTCCATATTTTTGTTATATAGAAGGAAAGAAAGTCCTTTTCTCAGAAAATTGAGTAAACTCATAGGTAAATTTCATAAGCAGCTCAGATTTTGCATCCTGATATACAGACCAGAAAGGAAGCTCCCATATGGGGAAGAATAGTCAATACTGGTCAGGGAACCATGATGTTGGGGAAAGCGGATTGCTATTAATCTGTTGACTTGAGGTCAAGAGGTATGAAGAGAAAGCTGTGATAAAGAGTAAACGATATATTAGAAAAGAGCCCTTAAAACTCAGTCTCAATGAGCAATATTTAGACACAGAACAAAAGATTTTACCTTACAATGAAAGCTTATCCTTGCCTCTGAATGTGCTGCACGTAACAGCCGTGGGTATGAGTGTTAGACGGACAGGACCAACATGGGAACCCAGACTTGAAATATACCACAAGAAAATGGAGAAGAAAGCTGCATAGAAAAATTAGACATATATCCTATTAGACATATATCCTAGGTTAGACATAGACTGCGTTCAATGAAATCGATCAAACAAGTCTCAGAGAACTAATCAAGCCTCAGTGAGCAAAAACTGACTATCCTAAAACAGAAGTTGTCTAACTGTGCCTTCTTTTATAGCTTCTAATAAATATGAGGGCACAAGCATTACAGGTGTTTACTTATGGTGAACAAGGAAGCCAGAGATTTTAGTATCAAATATCCATTCATTTCCTCGCTAACTTACATTTATCCATTTCTCATTCATTCAGATATATTCATTTTACTGCACAGCTATTATGTTTTGAGCACTGGGAGTTAGGCAAGTCAAGAGAATGAATGAGACTGTACTTTCTGGGGGCCCCAAATAATGGAATCAGTTCATATTGGAAAAGGAAGAGATGTATGAGAATAATGGCAAGAATCATACTGAGACACCAGATTGAGTTTACTTCAGATTCTAATCTGATAAAATAGACCCATCTTAGCTTCCCTAAACTGTGACATGACCAATTACTGTTCTTCCTGGATTCCTTCCCCAGGAAAATCTAAGATTATGCACATTAGAGATCTTGACAACATTGAAAAAAAGAAGGTTGCATAGTTAAATATGGATAAGAAAAGCCAGTGAGAACAAATCGTGCACATAACAGTACGTCAGGATAAAAGCTGGTTAAGTACTGCTGAAGGAGTAGAGGATTTTAAAATTAGCTAGTTAATGCTTCAAAATTAATTATTATACCTTTATAGGTTGAGATGAGAATGGAACTTCACCTCTGTTGCCTCCCTTCCCAAAACTCCACATACCCAGTCTAACTGTAAGAAAAACATCAAACAAACTTAAATTGAGGGAAATCTACAAAAGATCTAACCACTATACCTCAAAACCCTCAATGTCTAAAGTAAACCCCCCCCCCAAAAAAAAAAAAATCATCAAATGAGTATGGAAAAAAAAAGTAAATGAACAATGGGGAAGGAGGGGAATGGAATATTTTTGAAGTTCTTCTTTATTCTAATTTTTTATTTTTTGGAGTACTGAAAATGTTCAAAGATTTATTGTGGTGATCAATGCACAACTATGAACAATTGATTGTACACTTTGAACGACTGTATGTTATGTGAATATATCTCAATAAAAACGCAATTAAAAAAACCCTCAAAGTCATCAAAAACAAGAAAACACTCAGATGCCTCTTTGTTACTCAGATGTGGCCCTCTCTCCCTCTCTAAGTCACCTCGGCAGGTGAACTCACTACCCACCTCTGATGTGGGACCTGACTCCCAGGGGTGTAAGTCTCCCTGGCAATGCAGGATATGACTCTCAGGGATGAATCTGGACCTGGCATCATGGTCCAGAAGATATTGAGGATATGTTCTTGACCAAAAGGGGGATGCAAAATGAGATGAAATAGTTTCAGTGGCTGAGAGATTTCAAATGAAGTCGAGAGGTCACTCTGGTGGATATTCTTATGCACTATATATATAACACCTCTTAGGTTTTAATGTATTGGAATAGCTAGAAGAAAATACCTGAAACTATCCCAAACTCCAACCCAGTAGTCTGGACTCCTGAAGACAATTGTATAACAGTGTAGATTACAAGGGGTGACAGTGTGATTGTGAAAACCTTGTGGATCACACTCCCTTTATCTAGTGTATATCGGATGGATGACTAGAAAAATGGGGACAAAAACTAAATGAAAAATAGGGTGGGATGGGGCGGATGATTTGGGTGTTATTTTTTTACTTTTATTTTTTATTCTTATTCTGACTCTTTTTGATGTAAGGAAAATGTTCAGAAATAGATTGCGGTGATGAATGCATAACTATGTGATCATACTGAGAACAGTTGATTATATACCACAGATTATTATATGGTATGTGAACATATTTCAATAAAACTGAATTTAATTTTAAAAAAAAGAAAAAGAAAAAACACTAAGAAACTGCCACAGCCCAAAAAAGCCTAAAGAAAATGATGACTAAGTGCAATGTAATATCCTACATGGGAATTGACAAAGGACAAAAGGGATAAACTATGAAATCCAAATAAAGTGTGGAGTTTACTAGGTAGATAGTGTACAGGAAAGGTTAACAAAGAAGGCCTGGGTTGCTCAAACCCTATGCATTCCAAAGAAAGCCATGTCTTCAGGACTGGCCCTTGGCTAGCTCTTGGGAGATAACCTCTGAGTCCATGGAATATTCTGTCTTAATAAGAGTACTTTTGTATGCCTAAGGCCTTTTGGCCATGCTATATCAATTTGACAAGATAAGTTTTTCCTGTCAATTTGATTTATGGTGAATGACTGTTCTGGCTCTGGATTAGGGGATGGGAGGCAGATGCTGAGTAGCTGCAGTCAGTCACACAGGTACTACATATCTATGTTGCTGACTCCCAATAAAATCCAGGTCACCAAGGCTCAGGGGAACATCCCTGGCTGCCAACACTTCATATGTATTTTCACACATCTTTACCGAGTTAATTAAGTGTATACCATGTGACTGCACAGGGAGGGAAGACATGGAAGCTTACACCTAGATTCTCCTGGACTTTGGACTATGTGCCTTTTTCCTTTGCTGATTTTGATCTGTATTCTTTCATTGTAATAATCCATAACTGAGACCTGTGAGTCTTTCTAGTGAATCATCAAGCCCAAGGGTGATCTTTAGGACCACCAACAAAGATTAGATCAATGATTGATTGATTCATGGATGGATGGATGGGTGCATGGATGAGAGAGACCTCAAGCCAAGCTAACCAAGAGAAAAAGAGAAGACGCAAATCACCAGTATCAGCAACAAACAAGTGGATGTGCCGGTTTGGATGTATTATGTCCCCCAAAAAGCCATGTTCTTTGATACAATCTTGTGTGGGCAGATGTATTTAGTCTTGATTAGGTTGGAATTTTGGAATAAGTTGTTTCCATGGAGATGTGACCTGCCCAACTGTAGGTGATAACTCTGATTGAATTATTAACATGGAGGTGTGGCCCCGCCCATTCAGTCTTGATTCAATCACCGAAGTCCTTTAAAAATACTGGCACAGACCCAGACGCTAGCTGGCTTAGCTCAGAGATGCTTGGAGTTGCGGACCCCTGACGCTGGCTGCAACTTAGAGACATTCTGAAGACATCCGTTGAAAGCTGATGCTGACATTTTGAAGAACGCCATTTTGAAATGCAAACTGGGAGCAAGCAGATGCCAGCCACATGCCTTCCCAGCTAACAGAGGTTTTCCAGATGCCAATGGCCTTTCTTCAGTGAAGGTACTCTATTGTTGATGCCTTACCTTGGGCACTTTCATGGCCTTAAGACTGTAACTTTGTAACCAAATAAACCCTCTTTATAAAAGCCAATCCATTTTTGATGCTTTGCAAAATGGCAGCATTAGCAAACCAGAACAGTAGACACCACTAATAATCCTGCACACATTACAAAGATGATATGGGAATACTGTGAACAACTCTATGCCCAAAACTTGACAACATAGGTGAAATGGACCAATTCCTTTAGAGATACAAACTACTAACACTCATTCAAGAAAAAACAGAACACCTAAATAGTCCTATAATTATTATAGAAATTAAATTTGTACTTAAACCTTCCAAATAATGAAAATTCCAGGCCCTAGATTATTCCAGTGGAGAATCAAGGGAGAAGTAGTATTAATTCTACACAATTTCTACCAATAAATGGAAAAAGTGGGAACACTTCCCAACTCATTCTATAAATCAAAATCAAGCAAAAACAGAATAAGAAAACAACAGACCAATATCCCTCAGGAACAAAGATGCAAAAATCCTCAACAAGTATTAACAAATAGAATCCAGCAGTATAAAAATAGGATACTGTATAAAAAGGATACTGTATCACTATAACTAGAGTTCTTTCCAGGAATAAGATTGATTCAGCATTTGAAAGTCAATTAATGTAATTCATTATACTGAAAGACTGTAAGAAAACTCATAAGATCATATTAATACTAAAGAAGGATTCATCAGAATTCATCATCCATTCATGTTAAAAACTCAGCAAACTAGGAATAGAAAAGACCTTTCTTAACATAATAAAAGGTACACATACAAATTAAAATCATACTCAATGGTGAGAAACAATGATTTTCTTCTAAGATCAGGAACAAGGTAAGGCTGTCCTTTCTCACCACACCTATTCAACACTCTACTTGCAATAATGCATGAAAAAGAAATAAAATCATACAAACAGGAAAGAAATAAAACTGTCTTAACTAGCAGAAAACATGCGTGTTCATCTAGAAAATCTCAAAGAATCTATAAGAAAAGCTCCTAGAGCCAGTAATAAGTGAACTTAGCAAAGTCACAGGATACAAAGTCACTATCCCAAAGTCAACAGTATTCCAACATATCAGCAAACAACCAACAATTTACAAATGAAAAAAAAAAAATACCATTGACAATAGTACCAAAAATTAATTAACAAAATATATGTGAGATTTGTATACCAAAAACTACAAAACAATTAAGAAATAAAAAATCTAAATAAATGGAAAGGCCTACCAAGTCAATGAATTGGAAGACTCAGTATTATTAAGATATCGATTTCCCCAATTTGATATACAGATTGAACACAATTTAGAATCAACAAGGAAATCCTAAAATTTATATGGAGTAAAATACTTTGGGATAAATTTAACAATTAACAAAACAAGGGCAAAACTTGTACTCTGAAAATTACAAATTAAAGAAGATCTAAGTAAATGGAAAAAAAATATCCTATGTCAAGGGATTAGAATACAATATTATTAAGAAAGAAAAGCTTCCCCAAATATCTACAGATTCAACACAATTCCTATCAAAATCTCAGCTGGCTTCTTGGTAGATATTCACAACCTGATCCTGAAATTTATATGGAAACTCAAGGAACCCAAACAGCCAAAATAATCTTGTAAAAGAAGAACAAAGTGGTAGGATAGATACTTCCCACTTTCAAAACTTACTACAAAGGTATAATAATCAAGACATAAGGCATAAGGATACACCTACAGATTAATGGAATGCAATTGAAAGTCCAGAAATAAACCTTTGCATTTATGACTAATTAATCTTCAACAAGGGTGTCCAGATCATTCTGTGGGGAAAGAATATCTTTTCAACAAATGGTGCTGGGACTTAAAATGGAGCAGAAATAAACATAAGAGCTAAAACTATAAAATTTATAGAAAAAATACAGGGGAGAATCTTTGTGACCTTGGATTTGGCAATAGTTTCTTAATTATGATACCAAAGGCACATGCAACAAAAAGAAAAAAACTGATAAACTGGACTTCATCAAAATTAAAAAATTTGTGCTTCAAAGGACACTACTAAGAAAGAAAAAAGAGACAAACCACTGAATAGAAAAAAGTATTTCCAAACCTTATATCTGATAAAGGAGTTCTATCTATAATATTTAAAGAACTCACACAACTCAGTAATAAAAAGAAAAATAACCCAATTAAAAATGGGCAGATGTCATTAACATGGAGACATAAGACAGCTACTGAAAACCTCTCCCCCATGATTCAGCAAAAAAAAAAAAAAAAAAAGGACAAATCTCATTTGCTCAGAACTCTGGAGGAAAGTAAAGACTGGAGAAGGATCCCACAAATACTGAATCAAAGATAGAGAAAAATATCAAGTAGGAAATTTCTGTCCTGAATAGCCAGTCCTCTTCCCTCACCCTACTTGGTCCCATGCAGCTTGGGAAGTGCCCAGAAGCAGCAGCCAGAATCGCTCTCCCCTCCCACCAGGGACACAGACTATAAAATCTCTCACAGCAGTGAAACAGATCCCCACCCATATCCAGACACAGAGACCCAAGTCCACTGTGACCCATGGCAGGACTCAAGCCCCTGGGGAGTACAGAATACAAAAGTGCAGCAAGGAGGGGCTTCCGAAATGGAGGATTAGGGAGAGAATGACAGAATCTCCTTTTTTTTCCCAAAGCAGCAAGAAGCCAGGCAGAAACTGCCCAAATCAACTGTCAAGGGACCCAGGAGACAGGAGAGGACATTTCAACACCCATGTCTGTGCAAGATGAAGGAACTGAGAAAACAGGGGGAGAGACTATAATTCCAGTTGTGGCTCCTGGAGCCCAACCCACACCATTGAGGGAAGCAGCAGCAGGAGGCCCAATCCTTGCTTAGGGGACAGCTGCAGATGGGGCAGCTACAGGAGTCCTTCACACCAAGTACAGAGGGGGACATAGTCCAACACTGAGCCAGATATTGGCTGGACAAGTGAGATTCCCACAGTTTCAGCTCTGCCCAGTCAGATGCTGATTGGCACCACAAGTTAAACAGCTTCAGAAAACAAATAAGTAATGAAGAGTACCATCTGTTGGGAAGACCAGAAAGTGCAGGGTAAAAAAAGCAGGGCTTTTTGGAGCCTCTCCAGACCCTATCCCAGACCCGTCGGAGTTGCTCTACACCTCTGCATGGGTCCATGGCCCTGTTTTGACTGGGAAATACTGACAACTCAACTGTCAAAGCAGTGCCTTAATACAAATCCAGGCAACAACTAAATCCTAGACAACAGAAATCAAACATCAGAATAGATCCATCAGGGTAATCAGATGACCAGGTATCAGCAAAAAATCACAAGGCATACTAAAACAAAAGAAAATATGGCACAATTAAAGAAAAAAATTAAAAAGCCAGAGACACAGAATCTGGAACAACTAATCAAAGATGTTCAAACAAACCTCCTAAATAAATTCAAAGAAATGAAGAAAAATTTTCTTAAAGAGGTAAAGGATGTTAAGGAGACGTAAGAAGAGCATAAAGAAGAAGTTGAAAGAATACAGAAAAATAACAGACATTGTGGAAATGAAAACAGTGTATGTGAAATTAAAAATAAACTAGAGATACACAACAGCAGATCTGAATAGGCACAAGAAAGGATCTGCAAGCTAGAAGACAATGCAATTGAACTTGAACAGACAAAAGAAAAATTGGAGAAAAAAATGGGAAAATTTGAGCAGGGCCTCGGGAAATGATTGACAACACAAAGCACACAAACATACACATCAGGGGTGTCCCAGAAGGAGAAAAGAAGAAAAAAGGTCCAGGAAGTATATTCAAGGAAATAATGGCTTAAAAGTTTCCAACCCATATAAAGGACATAAATATGCAAATCCAAGGAGCCCGATGTAATCCAAACAGAATAAATCTGCATAGACCCACTCCAAGACACATACTAATCAGACTGAAAATGCCAAAGAGAGGGAGAAAATTCTGAAAGCAGCAAGAGAAAAGTGATTCACCACACACAAGGGAAGCCCAATAAGAGTAAGTGCTGATTTCTAATCAGACACCATGGAGGTGAGAAGGCAGTGGTACAATATATTTAAGATACTGAAAGAGAAAAATTGCCAGCCAAGAATTCTCTATCCAGCAAAGCTATCCTTCAAAAATGAGGGGGAGTTTAAAATATTCAGAGAGAAACAGGCGCTGAGTTTGTTAACAAGATACCTGTCCTATAAGAACTACTAAAAGGAACTCTGCCAGCCAAAAAGAATAGACAGGCGAGAGAGGACTGGAAGAAGGTACAGAAATGAAGAGTATTAGAAAGATAACTAAAAGGATAAAAAGAGAAAAAAAATAGATCTGAGAAGTAAAAGCGAAAGAATTAAATGGGTGAAGTACTCACCTTTCAGTAGTAACATTGAATGTTAATGGATTAAATTCCCCAATCAAAAGACACAGATTGTCAGAATGGATAAAAAAAAAAAAATATGATCCATGTATATACTGTTTACAAGAGACTCATTTTAGACCCAAAGATACAAACAGGTTGAAGGTGAAAGGATAGAAAAATTAATTCCACACAAGCAGTAACAAAAAAAAAAAAGCTGGGATAGTTATCTGACAACATAGATTTTAAATGCAAAAATGTTATAAGATACAAAGAAGGACAGTATATACTAATAATAGAGGCAATTCACCAAGAAAAAATAACAATCATAAATATTATGCACCTAATTGAGATGCCCCAAAGTAAATGAGGCAAACACTAATAAAACTGAAGGAAGTAATAGATGTCCCTACAATAATAGTGGAAGACTTCAACACAACACTCTCTTCAATAGATAGAATCTAATCAGGATCAATAAGGAAACAGAGAACCTGAATGATATGATAACTGAACTAGACCTCATAGACGTATTTGGAACATTACAACCCAAAACAGCAGGATATACATTCTTAATTGCTCATAGAATATAATCCAGGAAAGACCACATGTGGGGAAGAAAACAGGTCTTGATAAATTTTAAAAGACTGAAATTCTATAAAGCACTTTCTCTGATCATAATGGAAAGAAACTGGAAGCCAATAACAACCACAAAACTGGAAATTTCACAAATATATGGAGTTTAAACAACTGACTCTTAAACAACCAGTAGGTCAGAGATGAGATTGCAATAGAAATCAGTATGAGAACACAACATATCAAAAGTAATGGGATGCAGTGAAGGCAGTACTACAAGAGAAATTTATAGCCCTAAAAGCCTACATGAAAAAAGGAAGAAAGAGCTAATACAAATGACCCGACTGAACAACTGGAGAAACGAGAGAAAGAACAGCAAACTAATCCCAAAACAAATAGAAGGAAAGAAATAAAGAGAAGAGCAAAAATAAATGAAATGGAGGGAGAAAAAAACAATAGAATCAATAAAACCAAAACTTGTTTCTTTGAGAAGATCAATAAAATCAACCAACCCTTAGTTAGACTGAAGACAAAAAGAAGATGCAAATAAATAAGCCAGAAATGAGAGGGGTGTCATTACCATGGACTCAGAAGAAATTAAAAAAAAAAAAAAAAAACAAAAAAAAAACTAAGAGGATACTACGAACAATTGTATGCCAACAAACTAGACAACTTAGATGAAATGGACAACTTCCTAAAAACACATGAAAACCCTAAACTGACTCAAGAAGAAATACAAGATCTCAATAACCCAATCACAAGTAAAGAGATTGAATCAGTCATCAAAAACCTCTCAAAAACAGAAAAACCCAGGACGAGATGGCTTCACTAGCAAATTTTACCAAGCATTCCCAAAAGAGTTAATACCATTCTTGCTCAAACTCTTCTAAAAAACTGAAGAAGAGGGGACACTACCTAACTAATTCTATGACCATCACTCTAATACGGAAGCCTGCTAAAGATTCAACAAGAAAAGAAAACTACAGACCAATCTCTAATGAATATAGATGCAAAAATCCTCAACAAAACACTTGGAAATTGAATCCAACAGCACATTAAAAGAATTACACACCATGACCAAGTGGGATTTATCTCTGAGATGCAAGGATGGTTCAATGCAAGAAAATCAATTAATGTATTATACCACATCAACAAATCGAAAGGGAAAAACCACACTATCATCTCGATTGATGTAGAAAAGGCATTAAATTCAGCATCGTTTCTTGATAAAAACACTTCAAAATATAGGAATCAAAGGAAACTTCTTCAACATGATAAAGGGCAAATATGAAAAACCCATGGCTAACATCATACTCAAAGATGAGAGACTGAAAGCTTTCCCTCTAAGATCAGGAACAAAGCAAGCATGCCCACTCTCAACACTGTTACTCAACATTGAGCTAGAATTTCTAGCTAGAGCAATAAGGCAAGGGAAAGAAATAAAAGACATCCAAACTGGAAAGGAAGGAGAAAAACTTTCACTATTCACAGATGACAAGATCCTACATTTAGACCCCCCCGCCCCCCCAAAAAAGCAAAAAAAAAACATGACAAAGCTACTTGGCTAATAAACGAGTTCAGCAAAGTGGCGGGATACAATATCAACACACAAAAATTGGTGGTGTTTCTATACACTAATAATGAGATATCCAAGAAGGTAATCAAGAAAAAAATCCCATTTACAATAGCAACCAAAAGAATCAAATATCTAGGAATAAACTTAACCAAGGATACAAAGGACCTGTACAGAGAAAACTACAAAACATTGCTAAAAGAAATCAAAGTAGGCCTAAATAAATGAAAAGACATTCTGTGTTAATGGATTGGAAAGCAATATGTCGTTAAGATGTCAATTCTACCCAAACTGATCTACAGGTTCAATGCAATACCAATCAAAATTCCAACAACCTACTTTGCAGAAATGGAAAAACTATGAAATTTATTTGAAAGGGTAAGGGGCCTCAATTAGCCAAAAACATCTTGAGAAAGAAGAATGAAGTGGGAGGACTGATGCTTCCTGACCTTAAAGCATATTATAAAGCCACAGTGGTCAAAACAGAATGGTACTGGCATAATGATAGACATATTAATCAATGGAATCAAATTGAGAGTTCAGAAACAGACCCTTCACATCTATGATCAACTGATTTTTGACAAGGCTCCCAAGTCCACTCAACTGGCACAGAATAGTCCCTTCAATAAATGGTGTTGGGAGAACTGGATATCCATATCCAAAAGAATGAAAGAGAACATCTATTTCATACTCTATACAAAAATTAACTCAAAATGGATCAAAGACCTAAATATAAGAACCAGCATAGTAAAACTCCCAGAAGAAAATATAGGGAAACATCTTCAAGATCTAGTGATAGGCAGTAGCTTCTTAGACCCCACAACCAAAGCACAGGCAAGGAAAGAAGTAGATAAATGGGACCGCCTGAAAACTGAATATTGCTGTACTTCCAAGGGTTTTGTCAAAAGGGTGAAAAGGCAGCCAACTCAAAGGGAGAAAATATTTGGAAACCACATACCTGATTGATATCCAGAATATATAAAGAAATCCTACAACTCAACAATAAAAAGACAAACAACCCAATTTAAAAATGGGCAAAAGACATGAATAGACATTTTTCCAAAAAGGAAATACAAATGGCTAAAAAGCACACGAAAAGATGCTCAGCTTCACTAGCTATTAGGGAAATGCAAATCAAAACCACAATAAGGTAGCATTTTATACCTACTAGAACAGCCACCATTAAAGAGATAGGAAACTATAAGTTTTGGAGAGAGTGTGGAGAAACAGGAACACTAATATCCTCTGCTGGTGAGAATGTAAAATGGTACAGCTGCTGTGGGAGGACAGTTCCTCAGAAAGCTAAGTACAGACTGCCTTACGACCCCACAATCCTACTACTTGGTATATACCCAAAAGATCTGAAAGCAGGAACATGAACAGACATTTGCACACCAATGTTCACAGCAACATTATTCACAATTGCCAAAAGACAGAAACAACCCAAATTTGGTATACACATATGATGGAATATTATTCAGCAGTAAGAAGGAAGAAGACCTGAAGCACACAACAACACAGATGAACCTTGAGAACATTATGTTAAGTGAATTAAGTCAGACATAAAAGGACAAATATTGTATGATCTCACTAATATGAACTAATTATCATATGTAAACTCAGACAAAATCTAGAATACAGAGGTTATAAGGAGATAATAATAGAGGGTTACATGGAAAAATTTCCCTATTGCAAACTATGGATTATATTTAATAATATCTTAATATTAATATTAATAAAGTAATAGCTTAATATTCTTTTATGACCAGTAATAAATGTACCAGCCCAATACTAGGGGGTCAATAATGGTGGGGGGAGGGGGGTAAGGGGTATAAAATGTTTGGGATTTTTTTTTTATTTTTCTTTCTTTTTCTGGAGTAATAAAAGTATTCTTAAAATTGATAGTGATGATGAATACACAAGTATGTGATGATACTGTGAGCCAATGATTGTATACTTTGGTTGAACTGCATGGTATCCAATATCTCAATAATACTTACCTCAATAAAATTGCATTTTTTTAAAACGGGCAAAGGATCAGAATAGACATTTCTCCAAGAAGATATAAAAATGGTCCATAAGCATGTGGAAAGATGCTCCATATCATTAGCCATTAAGGAAATCCAAATCCAAACCACAATGAGCTACCACTTCATGCTAATATGGCTATAATCAAAAAAATAATAAGTGTTGACAAGGATGTGGATAAATGGAAACCCTCATACATTGGTGGTTAGAAAGCAAAATGGAGCAGCCACTGTAGAAAAGCCTGGCAGTTCCTCAAGTGATTAAAAATAGTTACCATATGCCTCAGTAATTCCACTCTTAGGTATATACCGAAAAGAATTGAAAACAGGTGTTAAAACAAAAATGTGTTTACAAATGTTCATAGCAACATTATTAATGATAGCCAAAGAACAGAAACAAACCAAATGTGCACCAACTGATGAATGGATGAATAAAATGTGCTATATCCCTACAATGGAATTTTATTTGGCAATAAAAAGGAACAAAGTACTGATCCATATTATCACACAGATGAAACTTGAAAACATTATGCTAGGTTAAAGAAGCTAGTCACAAAGGACAACATATCACGTGATTCTTTTTATATGAAATAACCAGAATAGGAAAATCTATAGATAGATAAGCAGATCAGTGCTTGCACGGGGCTGGACGCATGGGGAGATTGGAGAGTGATGTCTAAAGGACATCGGGTTTCTTTATGGGATGATGAAAATGTTCTAAAATCAACTGTAGTAATGGCTGTACAACACTGTAAATATACTAAACACTACTGAATTGTACAATTTTGATGGGTGAATTGTATGGTATGTGAATTATCTGAATAAAGCTATTAAAAAAAATCTACATAAAAAAACAAAAGAACTATTTTTGAAAAAGAGCCAAATGCTTCATAAAATATTCATTCAGCCTTTCAACAAATATTTAGTTGCTACTAAGTGCCAGGCACTGGGGATACAAAAATGTACAAGACAAAATTACATCCTCAAAGTATGTGTGTATATTTTGTGTGCATGTGTATTGGGGAAGGTGTACACATTACAGGATCTTTGATAACAGAGCAGTCAGAAAAGAATTTTTCAGGTAGATGGGAGGGCAGCATGGGCAAAAATATGAAGTGCTTAACAATTCTAGGGCATAATGTGCAATAAAAGTGGAGGAGGCAGGAGCATGGTTATGAATGCCAAACAGAGAGATGATCAATGGGAAGGTATAGTGATGGATTTTAAGCCAGATCAGTAATTTCTTTTGGAAAGATCACTCTACAAAGTATCGGGACAGATGAACTAAAGGAAATGATCAGATGAGTGTGCAATTGTTCCACATTTGGAAGGGCTTAAGTGCCATACTACAAAAGAACCACATTAAGCCCTACCAATGGGTATCAGTCTTGATATGAATTATTTCCTTTATCCTATATATAAACATGTAATTTTAGCAAACACTCATCAAGTAATTACTGGGTATCTGATCAATTATAAATACAAGTATAGCATATGCCTCTATTTATAATGTTACCTTAATATTATTATAAATTCAAAAGGAGACAGCCATCAGAAATGGTAAATAAACAGTTACTCCATTTAGACTGAGGGAATGGGTATCTGATCTCAACAAAGGCAACCAGGATCAGAGACGAGAGCAGATATTGGTGATCCTTCCACTAACTTTTGCTATCTCTCTCATTTTCCTCTTACAGAGACCTGAGAAAACTAAGGTATGAAAATAAAAGAGGAATGAGAAAATTAAATTTCTAAAATACTTAATAAGGTAAAAATGACAAGCTTGGCACTGAATATTTCCTGGTGAAAAGTAATCTACTTTTCCAAATGTGCTTTCCTTTTCAATTGTTATTACGTAAAAACTATAAAAATGAGTAAGAGGAGTTGGCAGGGAAGACTCTGATCTTAAGAGCGATAGAAGACAGTTTTTGTCTAGACAAGAATCAAAATCAAAAGAAACCAAATTCAAAAGCCCAGCCAAGAACCAACATGGCGTGAATAAAATTTCCACAGGTTGCACTATGCATTCCAAAAAAAGCAATCTTTTGTTTAATAAAGCATCACAAAAACCCACAATCCTTTGAATCTGTACAAACATAAAGAAAATACAGAATGCAACACTGCTTTTAAAGAATAGAAACTCAAATTCCTTCAAATTATCCCGAGGGTACATTAAGAATGAAATGTAATTATGGTCAATTAAACAATTCTACTCAAACCTTTTTGCCAGAAACTATTTCTAATGAGCATATCCTATGAAATTCAACTGACTTGTCATACTCTGATGTTGTAGGCTCATTTGAAAAGGCGCCAGATGAAAATACAGCAGTAAATTTTGAATATATAATTAGTTAAACAGGCTTTTGGTTATTTATATAATTAAGTTTGCTACTAACTTTTTTAATGGGGGTTAAATGAAGAATGCTTATTTAACTAATGGCATTTGGTATATACTTAATTGGACTGCCAACTACCTGTAAATTTAACCTGGATCCAGCTTACAAAGGGTTTGCAGTTACATAGTTAGTCCTAAGACTCTCATTGCAGTTCATTTTACAAAAGTAGGTTCACATGAATGTAAAACCCTACCTACTTCTTCATTGGATTTAGTATATTTTGAACCAAATTCTGAAAACTGGAATACAAAGGCCAGGTCAAAAGTATAAAGACAACCAATTCGCACCCCCTAAAATGGCTAATATTTTAAAAATGGAAAATAACAAATGTTGACAGGGATGCAGAGAAATAGGAACCCTGGTATACTGTTGGTAGGAAAGTAAAATGATGCAGCCTCTGTGGAAAACAGTTTGGTGGTTCCTCAGAAAATCAAACATAGAACATATGATCCAACAGTCCCCACTTCTAGGTATATACCCCAAAGAAGTGAAAGCAGGGACTTGAACAGATATTTGAATACCAATGTTCATAGCGGCATTATTCACTATAGCCAAAAAGGTGGAAGCAACCCAAATATCCATCAACAGATGAACTGATAAACAAATGTGGTATAGTCATACAATGGAATATTACTCAGCCTTAAAAAGGAAGGAATTCTGATACATACTAATACATGGATGAACCTTGAAGATATCATGTTAAGTGAAATAAGTCAGACACAAAGGGACAGATATCGAATGATTCCATTTATTTGAAATAGCTAAAATATGCATACTCAGACAGAAAGTAGAGTACCGGTTACCAGGGGCCAGGAAGAGGGGAAATGGAGAGTTAATGCACGAGCGCAGAATTTCTGTTTGGGGAGATGGAGAAGTTCTGGTAATAAATAGTGGTAAGGGTAGCACAACATTGTGAATGTGATTAATCCCACTGGATTCTATGGTTAGGAGTAGTTGAGAGGGGAAAGTTGACGATGTACATATGTTTCCACAATAGACAGAGAAAGGGACGGGGGAGGAGAGAAAGAGATTGACTAAAGATACAATGACAATTAAATGCGATACATGATCAAGTACTGGATCTAACAATGCAGGAAAAAATGTCCAAAAGGATATTGGGACATATGAAAAAATTGGAATAAAAACTATTACATCAATGTTAAATTTCTTGAAATTGATAGCTGTACTTAAGGTAGTTACATAAGATGAACAGCCTTGTTCTTAGGAAATGTACATGGAAGTATTGTTTAATAGAAAGATAGATACGTGGATGGATGGATGGAAAGACAGGCAGAAGAATGGATAGGTAGAATGATACAGCAAATTCAAAAGCCCAGCCAAAATATTAAAAGTTGGTGGTTCTAGATATCAGAGCAGGGTATATGGTAGAGTGCTCTGTAATGGGTTTAGTATTATTTTTGCTACTATCCTGTATGTTTGAAATTATTTCAAAATAAAAAGGGTTTTTTTAAAAAAGGTATGGAGACAGATTATTTTCTAAATAATATGGGACAACCAAAAATAAAATGAAATAGAGAAATCTGGGAGGCAAGAGAGGGCGTAAGATGTATAAATAAATTAAACTTGATGGCAATCAATTTTTTTATATTTGGATAAGAATGCCATTTATCACTGATAATTGTTATAGGGCATATGAAATGACCTACTAAAAAGATAATATACAAGTACTAAAAACATTATAATTTTTTCTTTGTTTACTTGAATAAAATGAGAATTTTTAATAGGTCAAGGAGGCAAAATGTTTCTGCAGAAAATGTAAAGGATTACTCTATGCTTCCAGAGTAGACACCCTAGCATCATAAAGTGTATTTTTATGCTAAAAATGTTAATTTCACTGAACAAATAATAAGGGTTAAAATTCACTAAAGAAATCAGTTGCTTTATAGACATGAAAAAAACAAAAGAATGTTACACGAGGGTAATAATAGACTTTATTGTACTCTGGATAAGAAGGATGAGATTTTTATTTTCAGAAATATCTGAAATTGAGCATTTAATGTGTTTTTTTCATGGAAATTATAGTTATTCACTTATTTATTCAACAAATGTTGACTGGGCATCTCCTATGTGCTAGTCATAGGATAAGTATAAGGATAAATATAAAAGATAAGAAGCTTTGCTCTCATGGAGTTAAAACCCATTAAAAGTAATAACCTGGCTATCCTACAGCTTTCTGCAAATGCAAAGATTATTTACCTTGTATGCCACACCCTTTATCTAAAACCTTAACATTTTTTACAGGAAGGAGAAGTTATTTAACTTACTTTCCATTTTCTTTTTATCTAAATGTCTTTTAGTATTAATTTGCATTACAAAGGAGACATTTTCAGTCAGGATAATCAACTGTAGTGGAAAGTAAAAAGGGAAAAGTACTAAAATGAAAATGAAACAAGACTTTGCTTATGCTTTTTGTAATTTTAAACCTTTATCATAGTATTACAGTATCATAATTAGAACAACTTTTCTGAATAAAATAATTTAATGATATTTGTCATAAGCTTTAAAATTTCACATATTTTAGCATGGTAATTCCATTTCTAGGGCTTATAAATGCAAAGGTTTAGATACAAATATGTTTAACAATATTATGGAAAAACAGAAAATAATCTATATATTTGAATGGAATGGAAGAAGGATAAAACAATTATACTTTATCCATATAATAGTCTAACATACAGTCAATAAGATGTTTGCCAAGAAATTTTGAGTAAAATGTTTACTGTATCAATTTAAAATATAAAACTATATACACTAAAGGAAACTATGTTAAAATACCCATATGCAAAGAAAACATTGTATTTCTTACAAAAAATATTAACAGTTATTATCTTTGGGTGAGAAAATTGGAACTTCACTAAGCATATTAGTATAATCAAATATTCTCAGAATTCCCGCAGTAAAGAAATACATTTGACTTCAATTTCACTGTAATTGCCAATTCAGAAAGTCCCCCAAAAAGAAAACATTACATTCATTTTAGTGGCTGATACTTTTTGTCTCCCATTAAAATTAATTATATATTTTATTATACTATAGTATACTGTACTATATTACAGTATAATTATACTATACTATTGTATACATAGTATACTATATTATAGTATATTTAATATTAAAAAGTAAATTATGATTGGTAACATTTCCATCTTAGAACATTTCTTTCCAACTTAAGTATAACTAAGCAAAAGTGATTTGGAAGTTTAGTTTAACACACTAAAATCTTTCCTCAAAAGATGTTGCCTGCCCAATTTACTATAAAAAAGAAAATATTGCTCACAATCAGCTATTTGAAACAGGTTTTCTATAGCAAAATAAGGATTTAACCTCTGCAGAAATAATATGGAGATGCTGCCATTTTTGTAAATATAATAGCCAGAAATTGGAAAACTAAAGTTTAGGAATCCAATTATGGAAATGTTGACTCCTCAGCAGATTTTTTTCTCTCATAATTTTAACAATCTGAAGCAAGCATAAAAAGGAGTAGAAAAGTACTTTCATCAGTGCTAATCACTCCATAGCTCATGAGTCCAGGGACTTAAGCCAAATAATAAAGTGCCAAATGGAAAATGGCAAAAGTCCATGGATTGTAAATAGTGTATCAAAAGAAAATAAAGGAAAAAATCTTTCAGTAGAGCAATTAAAAATGCAGTTGTAGTACCAGTTTCTGAGATGAATAAATCAATTTAGCAATTCCAAGAGTGGACAGATACTGTTTAAACACATGCTCCATTGGCAGTAACTTTAAATTTAAAACCTTACTGTATGTTCCTTTAGTTCCTAAACTTATTTAGACACCAGAGTTGGTGTAAGGTGGTGTATAACCTTGACTATCACTCAAAATTTTCATATGAGGCATTTGATGATTAGGCACCTACTTCATCTATTATATTATGCAATGGTAGCCAATAAAACACAGACACATTCTGCAAATAAAAGTATTCATAGCAATATATCCAAAATTTAGGCCATTAACCATCTCAGAAGTTTCTACTAACCCAACATCAATCATTCAGTATTCCATAATTCTATTTGTCAAATTATATACTCTAAATTTGCATGTTCTGCTACAAAACTTCTGAAAAACACCAAAGTTAAGCTATACATTCAACAATCAATTTCAAAATGTTTCAAAAAGAATCCAAAACAACATTAAGTACTTAAACTACCAGCATGTCCTTTGGTATGTTCCTATTTCTAAGACACTGTTTTCCAGTCATTTACAAAATAATTGTGCTTGTTATGATGTGTTTTGTATTATTTAGCTTTTGCCAACTAATTACCACTTAGTTTTTGCCAACTAATTGCCCCAAAATTTAATGACTTAGAACCACAAACATTTATTATTTCTCACAATTCTGAGGGTTAACTGGCAGTTCTTCATCCAAGTTGTTGTGTGTATCAACAGTTTGATCTCTGTGTAATCAACAGTTTAGCTAACTGAAGTTGGGGTAGGATGGTCCAGTGTGGCATCATTCCCACACCTGGCAATTGGCAGAATCATTGAACTGAGTAGATCTCAACTAAGAAGGCTCATCGCTGTTCCACCTGGTTTGTCATCCTCCTGTAAACTCGCACAGATTTCTTAACATAGCAGGGTTTCAAAATGCAGCAAAAGAAGGCAAGCCCCATTGCTTTTCAATCCTGCTTGCAACATGATTGCTCATATCACATATTAGCAAGTTATATGTCCCGCTCCAGATTCAAAGAGTGGAGAAATTGACTCCATCTCTTTTATGGAAGGTGTTACAAAGTTGCAATGCAAAGGGGTAAGCACACAGGAACAGGAAGAATTTCTGGTCATTTTTTTACAATCAACCACATTGCAAAATGAAAAAAAAAAGTTTCTGCTCCACATGCTCTATGGCCAAATAAATTTTCATAACAGCTCTCTTTTGACAGTTGAAAATGCACATCAGCATATTAAAAAACTCTTAGAAATCCGGTAGCAAAGACAGAAAACATTATTTAAATCAAACATTTCACAATGTTTATCTGACCAAAAACACTGATTTTCAAGGAGCAGAGTCCCTTTTAAGAGTGAAAACAAATTCAATGGCTTCTTCCACACTATATTACTTCCACATAGCTATTGGTTTTTAAAAATATCTTTTCAGTCTTTTGTTTTTCTTAGCTTACAACAATTAAAAACATTAGTCAATGACAAAAAGAACTGTGAATACTGGCATGCCAGTGTACAATGGGACACACAGTACAAATCATGCCTGACTCTCTAATTATGTCCTAAGTTTTCAAATAACTGCAATGTTAGAGCTTTTGCAAGAGGAATATTCCCAAATTAAAAAAAAGAAATGGGACGATATTATAGACGCAGAGGGAAAGAATAGTTACAAACTTCCATTGTTTCATCAGGTCTTCAAACAACTGACAGCAATCTGTAAATTTTCCCCAATCTGTGGGACCAAGCCGAGACTAATAGACCATCCCCTATCTCAACATACTATCATACACATGCCAATACTTTGTTTCAACATTCATTTCCTAGAAATAATAATGTATACAAAGAAAAGTAAAAGACCATTTTTTTTCCTGAATGTCTTTTAGAGAATTTATTTAAGCAAGTTTTAGGTCCACATGGGTCATCGAGGACAAACTCACACATAAAAGATAGCTTCTATTGTCCTTGTGGTGATTCAACTGAGAACTATGCAAAGACTGTCACTGATGAAGTGCATGTACAAGAGCCCAAGGAAATATTAAGCATTAGCTTATAACTACAAGACTTTTTTTGTTCTAAAATTAGCCTAGTTGATATTTTCTTATAAAACTAAAAATGAAATGACTATGCAACCCAACAATTGCACTCCTGGACATTTATCTCAGAAAAATGAAAATTTATATTCACACAAAAATCCTATACCCAAATATTCATAGCAGCTTTATACATAATAGCCAAAAACTGAAAACAGCCAGTAGAAAACATTCAACAGGTGAATGATTAAACAAACTGGTATATACATGCCAGTGAATACTACTCAGCAATAAAAAGGAACAAACTATTGAATCCCCAGGGAATTGTGCTGAGTGAAAAAGTAAACCCAAAGGTTACATACTTAATGAATCCATTTATATAACATTTCTGAAATGACAAAATTTTAGAAATGAGGGCAGGAACAAAGTAGGTATATTTACAAAAGGGAAACAGGAGGGATCTTTATAATGAGTGAAGCAACTGTTCAGTACCTTGACCCTGGTAGTAGATATGCATACCTTCACGTGATAAAATTGTATAGAACTAAATACACACACACACACACACACACACACATACACACACACCATGAAATGAGTGTAATACCACTGGGGAAATCAGAATACTATAGGTGGATTGTGTCAATGTCACTATACTGGTTGTGATACTGTACTACAGTTTTGTAAGATGTTACCATTGCAGGAAACCAGATAAAAGACAGATGGAGTAACCCTGCATTATTTCTTCCAACTACATATAAATCTACAATTATCTCAGTAAAAATGTCAATAAAAAATTTTTTTAAAGCTTAGCCCAGGAAGGCGGGCCCCTTTGTATATCAGTTTCAGAGTTTAATTCAAACAGGGTAGCACGTGTGGGGTACAAATGACTTACATTTGGGACATCAATTGCCACCTCCCTCATGGCACTGGGCCTGATGTCATTCATTGCCTGCAGGAAATCATTCAGAGTAATCTTCATCAGCCCAGCAACCTTGCTGTCAGGAAGGTCAGGTTGTTTCCTAAGGACTCTCCTCAAGGCATAGAGAGCTACAAAGGAAAAAAGTAACACAGGATTTACCTTCTACCCCATAAATAAAAACTACATCATCACCAATAAAAAAATAATAAAAATACTCAAGCCCCATGAATAGTACAGCATTTTAAAAACTATATGCTTCTGTGGTAGAGAAAGAGGGAGAGGGAAGAGGGGGTAGAGATGACAGCAAAAACCCAAATGTTTAGTTCTGACAGGGAAATTATGACAAATAACATTAAATATGAGAAGACAGATATTTTGCAAACATGAAATAGAACTTATAAAGCAACATCCATAAGAAAGACCAAAAAGGTTTAACCAAATAATTTGTTTGGGGACTGTCTTTTAAAAGAGTAAAATGTGAAAATAATAATATGCCTATTGCCCCTGCTCTTTTTGTTAATACGTTCAAACCAGAGTCAAAAATTTTGTAAGATATTAGCAAAACATCTGAAAGGAAATATTGAGCTGGCAGTTGGAAACATGGTTTTGGAACCCTAGAAATGAGACTCAGACTTATGAGTTACATGCCCAGATGTTAGATCTGATACTAAAGGAATGGAAGAGATCTACAAAGGGAGAAGAGAAGGATCAGGTTTGGAGGAATGAGGACTGAAGGCTGACTCTTAGGGAAGCCCATCACTTGGAGAACATAAGAAGAAGTGATGGTTTTAAACAAGAGAGAGAATGAAGAGGAAGAGAAAGAGGAGTAGAATCATAATAATAAAATATTTGCAGGAGCCAAGAAAAAAACTGGTTAACAAATTTAGAGAGATGCAAAATAACTTAAAGAGATGGTTTCCTGATCTGGAAAGTTAAAGATGCTAAGTTATTTGTTTTTGCTATTTGCCTGGAGTTTATACACTGGCAGGACTGAAAGTCCAGACCCCTCTCCCCTTGCCCCCATCACCCAGTTGCCAGATTTAGAGTTCTTTGGATCTGAGACAAAGACCTCTAGTCTAGAGGGCAATGAAGATCCTACATGTTTATTTTAATGAGGTGCTACATTTATGTTCCAGAGACCTCTTAGAAATCCAGACTGAATATCTGAACTTGCACTGGAACGCCAGCTAGCTCCATCATTTTTTTAGCCTTTTTGTCCAAAACATTACATCTCCATGAATTTTTACTAAATTAGGATGATATTTCATTTTTTAAATTTTTTTCATGTATTTGAAACTTTATATAGACACAGAAGCATTGATGCAAGGAAGGCAGATACAAACTTCCCCAAACAGAATGTTGGGTATCTTTTATTACTAAGAAAAAACAGTAAGTAGTACAAAGACACTTAAAAAAAAAAACAAAAAACAAAAAACAGATCCATACTAATCTTTCTGAGAAAACTATCGGTGTGAGTCTAACATTCATGCAGTTCTCTAACATACTAGTCTAATTGAGAAAAAAAATTACATAAGAGGAAATTGAGGATTTATATAGATATATCACTATTTCCTAGGAAAAATTTAAGATAGTCCCTCCAATTGAAAATCTATGTCACTTATTTAGACCTATCTTATAAACAGCCATTTGGTTTTTCTGTCTTTCAAAATTTTGAAAGACAATTCTTCATGTCTGTGTGTTTCTGCTTATCTTGCAAGTAAAAGCATTAACTGCTTCTGCTCCAATCTTTTTTTTTAAATCAATTTTATTGAGATATATTCACATACCATACAATCATCCAAAGCATACAATCAGTTGTTCACAGTACCATCATATAGTTGTGCATTCATCACCTCAATCTATTTTTTGAATATTTTCCTTGTATCAGAAAAAGTAAAAATAAGAAAAAGTAAAAAAGAACACCAAATCATCAGCCCCCCCACCCTATTTTTCATTTAGTTTTTTGTCCCCATTCTCTACTCATCCACCCATACACTGAATAAAGGGAGTGTGATCCACAAGGCTTTCACAGTCACACTGTCACACCTTGTAAGCTACATTGCTATACAATCGTCTTCAAGAGTCCAGTCTACTGGGTTGCAGTTTGATAGTTTCACATATTTACTTCTAGCTATTCCAATGCATTAAAACCTAAAAAGGGTTACCTATATAGTTCGTAAGAGTGCCCACCAGAGTGACCTCTCGACTCCATTTGGAAACTCTCAGCCACTGAAACTTTGTTTCACTTCGCATCCCCTTTTGGTCAAGAAGATGTTCTCAATCCCATGATATTGAGTCCAGATTCATATCCTGCATTGCCAGGGAGATTTATACCCCTGGGAGTCAGGTCCCAAGTAGAGGGGAGGGCAGTGAGTTCACCTGCCAAGTAGGGTTAGCTGGAGTGAGAGGGCCACATCTGAGCAACAAAGAAGTACTCAGGGGGAGACTCTTAGGCACAATTTTAAGCAGGTTTAGCCTCTCCTTTGCAGTGACAAGCTTCATAAGGGCAAGTCCTGTGATAGAGGGCTCGGCACACCAAACCGCCAGTCCTCAAAGTTTGTGAGAACATCAGGAACAATCCAGGTGAGGAAGCCCAACACCTCTGCATTTTCCCCCACCTCCTCAGGGGGGCCTGCATATATATTTTTACTCTCTGTTCAATTACTCTGGGATGTGTCACTATCTCACCTATGCAAACCTACCAGGTCTCACTTCGTATTAAAAGTTCCATGTAATTATGGTATTTGAACAAACTGCACGAGTCAAATCGTTTAGGAAATATAGATCCTGCACCAACTAAATCTCTCTTCCCTTGGTCCAGACAATCTTCTGAAGGATGTTTGTATATAGGCATATAAAGATAGATAAGTGTCTCCCACTGAAGCAAAGGACTTATGTGTTTACTGCCTGTTCCAGTCTGCTAATGCTACCATTATGCAAAATACCAGAAATGGATTGGTTTTTATAAAGGGGGTTTATATGGTTATGAAGTTACAGTCTGAAAGCCATGGAAATGTCCAAATTAAGGTATTAGCACAATTGAAGGCCAATGGCATCCATAAAACCTCTGTTAGCTGGGAAGGCACGTGGCTGGCATCTGCCGATCCCAGGTTACACTTCAAAATGGCTTTCTCCCAGGACATTTCTTTCTAGGTGTCTGAGGGTATTCTCTTAAGTTTCCCCCAGGCAAACCCTGGAATAGCAAAAGTCTACTTTCAATGGCCATCTTCAAAATGTCTTTCTTGGCTGCAGCTCCAAAATGTCACTTTCAGCTGCTCTAAGCAACTTCTGTCCGTGAATTCTTTTTATAGGACTCCAGTGATTTAATAAAGACCCACTTTGAATGGGTGGGGTAATACCTCCACAGAAATTATCTAATAAAAGGTCTCGCCCAGTTTATTGAGTCACACCTCAATGGAAACACTCAATCAAAAGATTCCAACCTAATCAACACTAATACATCTGCCCCCACAAGACTGCATTAAAGAACATGGCTTTTGGGGGAGATTAATTCATCCAAACCGGCACATTGCCCATTTGTGCAAACCAAAGATTTGGTTTCCCTAAGCTCAGAATTTTCCTCCTGCGGTGCATCCTTGTGTGGGCTCTGATATCACCCAGTCCTCTTTGTGTCACTCTTTGAGAATATTTATATAACTTTTCGAAATGAAAACATTTTAGAAATTAGGAACCTGGGGCAAATGCTACAAATTCTGGCTACTTCTGTTGCTGTGAGTAATATTCTGTCCTTTGACTGCAGGGACTTAGAAACTTGCAAATAGGGTAAACTATCAGAACTTTTATAGTTCTTGACACAAAAATAAAAGTACATGTTATATTAGGTTGTCTCACTGCCCAATATACTTATTAGTTAAATGGGACAGTAGTATTAAAAAAGAAAAGAAAACTTCAGTAATATAGTGTTATGTTATATTAAACAGCACCTGGTGCCCTGAAAAAATTTAAGTGGTCTTTTAAAAAATCTAATGTAAATGCAATTTATCAAAAGAACAGAAGATCCTGACTCTTATTCATATCCCAAATGACTATCTGGCAATACCTGTCTGTATTTCTAATTTGGACCACATACTTCAATCTTATCAGTACTGAAATACCAAAAATAGAAACAAGAGAAGTGGTCTGTTCTAGTTTGCTAATGCTGCGGAATGCAAAACACCAGAGATGGATTGGCTTTTATAAAAAGGGGGTTTATTTGGCTACACAGTTAGTGTCTTAAGGCCATAAAGTGTCCAACGTAACATATCAGTAATCGGGTACCTTCACTGGAGGATGGCCAATGGCATCTGGAAAACCTCTGTTAGCCGGGAAGGCATGTGGCTGGCGTCTGCTCCAAAGTTCTGGTTTCAAAATGGCTTTTTGACGTTCCTCTCTAGCAAGCTTGCTCCTCTTCAAAACGTCACTCACAGCTGCGCTCCGTGTTACTTCTCTTTGAGTCAGCTCATTTATATGGCTCCACTGATCAAGGCCCACCCTGAATGGGTGGGGCCACGCCTCCATGGAAATATCCCATCAGTTATCATCTACAGTTGGGTGGGGCGCATCTCCATGCAAACAACCTAATCCAAACGTTCCAACTTAATCCCCACTATTATGTCTGCCCCACAAGATTGCATCAAAGGATATGGCTTTTTCTGGGGGACATAATACATTCAAACCAGCACATGGTCTAATAATTTTCTTGTTTATTATATCATGCAATAAGGGAGACCAATTATTTTCATTTGAGGAAGGAGTTTGAAAACACACACATACACATACACACACGGGCTGGGGAGAGTGGACTCAATACTGGGCAGCACAAATAAACTCTGAAAAAAATTTAAAAGTCAGGATTAAAATGGAAGATTTAAGTTAGAAGTCTGTTAGGGAGCAATTAGGTCCCCAAGATTCCATCCACAACTACATGGAGTCAGGTACTCCTTCCTGACTCCTGCATCCAGAGGATGTAACCTCTGGATTAAGTAACACCAAGAATTTCAGAATTGAGGGACACAAAGCACAGTTAAAAGCAAGGAAACCATATTGAATAGGGTAATTAAGCGAGACCTCAACTCCATCCCCCTTCCTCCCACTGCTCCTCAAATTTACAGCCACTTTATACCTGCCAGAAAAAAGAGCTTAAAAGATCCTTCTCCCAGAAATCTCCCAACCCAAGAGGAAAAACCTGAAGATAGTGGCAGGGGTTCCCCAAGAAAATGGTCCCTGAAGAACAAGACACTGAAGCCCATAGCTCACAAACCCACAATGGTTCCGAATATCTGATCAATTTTTAGGATGCTCTACTTTCGAGTATGAGAAAACACCTAAAGATCACTAAATGTCAAAAGAAAGTCTGTAGCAAGAAACGTAAACAGCAAAACAAATAGAAAAAAAAAAAAAAAACTTGGAAGAAGAGATATGATTTAAGAGTGACCTGAAAGATGACTTGGGTAACTAAAAGACTGTAAGCAGATGGGGCCTAGATTAAAAATTACAGCAAACATTTTGCCTTCCCTCCTCAATAAAGCCCTGAGAATTATTCTGTAAAGAACATCAAAGATCTGCCCAAGAAGGGCTTCGAACGGGAGCACTGGGATCAACAAGAAAAGCTGAATAGAGGTTGAGGTAACTCCAGAATCCACAATGACTATGAAGGGGTGTTGGGAGTGTGGGAGTGGATTATGGTTGGCAGTGGGTGGGGAAGTGGGGGCACTTACTATAGAATAGTACGTAAAAGCATTCTACCTCTTTTGTGTTTTGTTTTTTCCCTACTCTGCTAATTTCTACTCCAATCTTCATTAAATCCTTCTGGTTTCTTAAGTTGAATGTACAGCTCATTATTATTATTATTTTTTTTTACCATTTTTTCATTTCTAACAGAAGAATTCCCAATAATAATATTTCCCTGTAACCACAGCTTTAGCTGCATACCATAAATTGACATATTTTCATCATTCAATTCAAAAGAGCTTTTCATTTGCATATTATAGTTTGACCAATTAGTTATTTAGAATTTTTTAATTCCAAACTATGTGGTTTTTAACGAATTGATTTTTAACTGAAATGAATTTTGGTCAGAGAACAAGGTCTGTATGAAACCACATTTTGAAATACTGTCGATACTTGCTTTATGGCATCCTGAAACTGAGAGTTTGTCAAAAGAGACCTGACCTACAAAAAATATTAAAGGGATTTCTGTAGGCTAAAATGAAAAGACAGGACAGAGAAGCTTTGAAGTAGAGTGTATAAATGAAGATTATTACTACTAAGATTATTAAAAGGTAAAAGAGAGACAAAAATAAGATATGACATGTAATAGCTGAAGGATAGAGAGGTTAAAAGATGGCAGATCAGGAGAGACAGAGCAAAATACTTCTCCATGAAAAACACTAGATAAAAGACAGAAAGTGCTCCAGAATACCAGTTCCAGGGTTGTACCAGCTGGACAAGGTCTGCTACATCCACAGTGACTGTGCACTTAGTGAAACCAAGAGTCTGCATTCGGAACTGAGTGAATGAGGCTGCTGGGGAAACAGAGGCTGTGCCATAGTGGGAAGAAACCTGAGGTCAGTGTTTGGAGGCAGGTTAATTTAAAACCCCCGAAAGCAGCTGCGGATCTGGCAGCAAGAGCCGCGCACACGGGCGTGGCAGGGAGTGCCTTCCATACCCCGGGCACCCACCTCAGTATCTGATGTGGACAATAGCCATTCGCACACCCACAGCTAATTGTCTTAGAGCTTGGTGGGGTCCGCAGAAGTGGGAAGTTACCACGCCCCACACAGCCATCTTTTCAGCTGGCCAGGAGACACCCCTTCACGGTGCCATGGGCGAGAGCTTCCCTTGGAAATTCCGCTCACCTATGACATTGAGCAGTATTCCTCCACAGAGCCTCACAAAGTACACAGCTTGGAGGCAGGGTCCTACACAGAGGTTCCAGGGACTTATGGGCCCGCAGCAGAGAGAGACTGGAGAGTCTAAGCTGATGGGCTGGACTCATACAACAGCTTTAAGACTCCAGAAAAGGTGGAGAGTTCTGGTCTTAAAGCCATCTTCCCTGCCTAACTGCTCAGGGTGTACCCCCTAAACCCTCAGGGCTGGCAGTCCATATTGCGCAGATTGGACCTCCACAAGGTTTGGAACCCCACTAGCTGCACTGATGAAGTTGGAGAGAACTGGCTTGAGGGTAATAGGTGGCTCAGGGGCGCCATCTGCTGGTAAGTCAGGGAAAGTGAATTCCACCAACCTGTGGCTCTGACAAATTATAGATAATTGTTTAAATAAGTCTACATATCCTAAAAAAGCCCTATCAAGATAAGCAAATGCCAAGAGGCCAAAAACAACAGAAAATTTTAAAGCACATGAAGAAACCAGAAGATATGGATAATCCAAACACCCAAATCAAAAAACCAGAGGAGACACAGTACTTGGAGCAATTACTCAAAAAAGTAATCACAAACAACAAGACCATGGTTCAGGATATAAAGGACATGAAGAAGACCCTAGAAGAGCATAAAGAAGAATCTGCAAGAGCAAATAAAAAAATAGATGAGCTTATGGAAATAAAAGAAACTGCTGATCAAATTAAAAAGATCTTGGAAACACATCGCAGCAGATTAGATGAACTCAAAGAATGAGGAGGCGAACTTGAAGAAAGATTCTGGAGAGTGAAAGTACAAAAGAATGAATGGAGAACGAAATTGGAAAATTTGAAATGAATCTCAGAGATATGATGGACAACATGAAGCACACAAATATAAGAATAATTGGTGTTCCAGAAGGGAAAGAGAAGGGTAAAGGTATAGGAAGAGTATTCAAAGAAATTGTTGGGGAAAACTTCCTAGCCCTTCTAAACAACATAAATACACAAATCATAGATGCCCAACAAACTCCAAACAGAATAAACCCAAATAAACCCACTCTGAGACAAATTCTGATCAGATTGTCAAGTGCTGAAGAGAAGGAGCAAGTTCTGGAAGCAGCAAGAGAGAAGCAATTCACCACATAAAAGGGAAACAACATAAGACTAAGTAGTGACTACTCAGCGGCCACCACAGAGGCACGAATGCAGTGGTATGACATATTTAAAATTCTGAAAGAGAAAAATTTCCAGCCTAGAATTCTTTATCCAGCAAAGCGCTCCTTCAAATTTGAGGGGGAGCTTAAAATATTTACAAACAAATGCTGAGAGAATTTGCTAAGAGACCTCCCCTAAAAGAGATACTAAATGGAGTCCTACCAGCAGAGAAACACAGAAAAGAGAGAGAGGTATGGAGAAGGGTTCAGAACTGAAGAGTTTTAGTAAGGGTATGTTAAAGGAAATAAAGAAAGGGAAAAAATATATCTGACAAACAAAAACCAAAGGATAGGATTGCTGATCTAAGAAATGCCTTCACAGTAGTAACACCGAAGGTGAATGGATTAAATTCCCCAATTAAAAGATATAGAAGGGCAGAATGGATTTAAAAAAATATGAACCATCAATATGTTGCTTACAAGAGACTCACCTTAGACCCAGAGACACAAAGAAATTAAAAGTGAAAGGATGGAAAAAAATATTCCATGCAAGCTAGAGCCAAAAGAAAGCAGGAGAAGCAATATTAATCTCAGATAAAACAGACTATAAATGCAAGGATGTTATAAGAGGCAAAGAATGTCTCTATATACTAATAAAAGGGACAATTCAACAAGAAGCTGAAATGTCTATGCAACCAATCAAGGTGTCCCACATTACATGAGACAAACATTGGCAAAACTGAAGGAAGCAATAGATGTTTCCACAATAATTGTGGGAGATTTCAATACATCACTCTCTCCTACAGATAGATCAACCAGACAGGATCAATAAGAAAATTGAAAACCGAAACAATTTGATAAATGAATTTGAATTAACAGACATACATAGAACATTACATCCCAAATCGCCAGGATACACATTCTTCTCTAGTGCTCACGGAACTTTCTTCAGAATAGATCATATGCTAGGCCATAAAGCGAGCCTCAATAAATTTAAAAAGATCAAAATTATTCAAAGCATATTCTCTGATCACAATGGAATACAACTAGAAGTCAATAACCATCAGAAATTTAGAACATTCACAAATATCTGGAGGTTAAACAACACACTCTTAAACAACCAGTGGGTTAAAGAAGAAATAGCAAGAGAAATTGCTAAATATCTAGAAACAAATGAAAATGAGAGCACAACATATCAAAACTTATGGGATACAGCGAAGGCGGTATTGAGGGGGAAGTTTATAGCTCTAAATGCATACACTAAAAAGAAAGAAAGAGCTCTAATCAAAGAACTAATGGAACAACTGAAGAAGCTAGAAAATGAACAGCAAATTAATCCTAAACCAAGTAGAAGAAAAGAAATAACAAGGATTAAACCAGAAATAGATGACATAGAGAACAAAAAAAAATAGGGAGAATTAACAAAACCAAAAGTTGGTTCTTCTTTATGTTCAGAAGATCAATAAAATGGACAAACCTTTAGCCAGACTGACAATGAAAAAAAAGAGAGACAATGCAAATAAATAAAATACCAAATACCCAAAAACATCCTGAAAAAAGAACAAAGTTGAAGGACTCATACTACCTGACTTTAAAGCATGTTACAAAGCTAAAGTGGTCAAAACAGCATGGTACTGGCATAAAGACAGATATATTGACCAATGGAATCAAATTGAGAGTTCAGAAGCAGACCCTCACATCCATGGCCAATTGATATTTGACAAGGCTGCCAAGTCCACTTGACTAGGACAAAATAGTCTCCTCAATAGACGGTGCTGGAAGAGCTGGCTATCCATATCCAAAAGAATGAAAGAGGGACCCTGTCTCACACCATATACAAAAATTAACTCAAATGTAAGAGCTAGGGCCATAAAACTCCCAGAAGTAAATATAGGGAAGCATCTCAAATTCTTATGATAGGCAATGGTTTCTTAGACTTTACACCAAAAGTAGAAGTAACAAAAGAAAAAACAGATAAATGGGACCTCCTAAAATTAAAAACTTTTGTGCAAAGGCCTTTGTCAAGAAAGTGAAAATGCAACCTACTCAATGGGAGAACATATTTGGAAACCACATATCTGATAACAGTTTAATATCCAGGATATATAAAGAAATCCTACAACCCAAGAATAAAAGGATAACCAGATTAAAAAATGGGCAAAACTCCCTCCTACGTAGGACTTGACTCCCAGGGGTGTAAATCTTCCTAGCAACATGGGACATGACTCTCAGGGAAGAGCTTGAACCCGGCATCATGGGATTGAGAAAGACTTCTTGACCCAAGAGGGAAGAGAAATGAAACAAATTAAAGTTTCAGTGCCTGAGAGATTTCAAATGGAGTCAAGAGGTCATCCTGAAGGTTATTCTTATGCATTATATAGATATCCCTTTTTAGTTTTCAGAGTATTATAATAGCTAGAAGGAAATACCTGAAACTGTTGAACTGCAACCCAGTAGCCTGGATTCTTGAAGACAACCGTATAACAATATAACTTGCACAGTGTGAACGTGTGATTGTGAAAACCTCATGACTCACACTCCCTTTATCCAGTGTATGGACAGATGAGTGGAAAATAGGGACAAAAAGTAAATGAATGATAGGGAGAGATGGGGGGTATGGGATGTTTTGGGTATTTTTACTTTTATTTTTATTCTTTTTTTTTTTTTTTTGGAGTAATGAAAATTCAAAAATTGATTGTGGTGATGAATACACAACTATATGAGGAAACTGTGAACAACTGATTGTATACTTTGGAAGACCGTATGGCATGTGAATATATCTCAATAAAAATGCATTTTTAAAAAATGGACAAAAGACTTGAATAGACATTTGTCCAAAGAAGAAATACAAATAGCTAAAAAGCACATGAAAAGATACTCAACATCATCAGCCACCAAGGAAATGCAAATCAAAACCACAATAAGATACCAGTTCACACCCACTAGAATGGGCAGTATTTAAAAAAAATAGATAATTACAAGTGGAGGATGGGGAGAAGGAGGAACACTCATTCACTGCTGGTAGGAATGTATGATGGCGCAGCCACTGTGGAAGATACTTTGGCCAGTCCTCAGGAAGCTAAGTACAGAACTGCCATATGATCTAGCAATCCTGTTACTAGGTGCATACCCAGAACTGAAAGCAGGGACTCAAAAAGACATTTGCACACCTATGTTCATAGCAGCATTATTCACAACCACCAAAAGATGTAAGCAACCCAAGTATCCATCAACCAATGAATGGATAAACAAAAGTTGGTATATGTATACAATGGAATATTATTCAGCTGTAAGAAGGAATGAAGTCCTGATGCATGTGACAGCATGGATGAACCTTTAGGACATTACACTGAGTGAAACAAGCCAGACACAAAAGGACAAATACCGTATGATCTCACCGACATGAAATAATTAGAATAAGCTAATTCACCGAGTTAGAGGTTACCGGGGGATAAAATGGAGTTAGAAACTGGGGAGCTGATGCTTAATTTGTTAAGTACTTATATTTAGGTTGATTCTACATGTTTGGAAATGGATAGTGGTGATGGTAGCACATTACCGTGAGTGTATATAACACTGTTGAATTGTGTTTGGAAATGTGGTTGAAAGGGGGAGTTTTGGGTCATGTATATTAGAAGAAGTAAAGTTAGAAGATAAAACATGAGATTAAATAATACAGTGAACCCTGCTGTGGACGATGACTGTACTGGTTTGGATGTATTATGTCCCCCAAAATGCCACTATCTTCGATGCAGTCTTGTGTGGGCAGGAAACATACTGGTGTTGATTTGGTTGCAGACTTTTGATTGGATGTTTCCATGGAGATGTGATCACTGAACTGTGGGCAAGATCTTTCACTGTATAATTTCCATGGAGGTGTGGCCCCGCCCATTCAGGATGGGCCTTGATTAGTTTACTGGAGCACTATACAAGCTCAGACAGAAGGAGCAAGCTTGCTATAGCCAAGAGGGACACTTGGAAGAATGCAAAGAAGCTGAGAGAGTAGCTGCAGCTGAGAGACAGTTTGAAGACAGCCACTGAAAGCAGACTCTTGCTCCAGGGAAGTGAAGAGGATAAACACCTCAAGAGCAACTAAGAGTGACATTTTTGAGGAACTGTAGCTTAGAGAGAAACATCCTGGGAGAAAGCTATTTTGAAATCAGAACTTTGGAGCAGACACCAGCCACATGCCTTCCCAGCTAACAGAGGTTTTCCGGACACCACTGGCTATCCTCCAGTGAAGGTACCTAATTGTTGATGGCTTACCTTGAACACTTTATGGTCTTAAGACTGTAACTTTATAACCAAATAAACCCCCTTTATAAAAACCGATCCATTTCTGGTGTTTTGCATTCCAGTAGCATTAGCAAACTAGAACAATGACTGTAGTGAATAGTACAAACATAAGAATGGTCTTTCATGAATTTTAACAAATGTATGTCACTATTACAGGGTGTTAATAATACGGTGGTTTATGGGGAAAAAAAATACACCGAATATAAACTATGGACTATAAGTTAACAGTAATATTTTAACATTCTTTCATCAATTGTAACAAAGGTACCACACCAATGCAAAGTGTCAATAGAGGGGTATACGGGAATGCTGTCTTTTTTACATGACTTCTATGTAAACTTACAGCTTCTCTAATTAAAATGATTATAATTTTTTAAAAATTATGCTAAGTGAAAGAAACCAGACACAAAATACTACATATTGTTTGATTCCATTTACGTGAAATTAAATATAAATAAACTTATAGAGACAGAATTAAATCACTGGTTATATAGGGCTGGGGAAGGATAGAGGGATTGACTGGTGACTGCTAAGGGGTATGGGGTTTTTCTTTCTGGAGTAATGACAATGTTCTAAAATTGATTGTGGCGATGAATGCACAACTCGGTGATTGTACTAAAAGCCACGGATTGCATACTTTGGATGGATACTGTGGCATGTGAATATATCTTAATAAAACTGCTTTAAAATAAATCTCTTAGAATAAATAAGAGAGTTGGATAAGATTGCTAACCTACAAAAAGAAAAATCAAAATACAATTTAATGAAAGATACCATCTGCAATATTCACAAAAACTATGAACTATCTAGGAATTAACTTAAACAAGAACATACATGACCTCTATGGAGAAAACTTTAATAGAAAAATATCAATAAAAGACATTTCATCATCTTGGATGGGATAACAAAACATAAAAAATGTCAATTATATTCAAATTATTCTACATATTCTAAATGCAATCCCAATCAAAATGCTAGTTGTATATTTTTGGTAAATTGAAATGAATTTTCTCTAAAAATATTTAGGAATAAATATGTAGTATAAGTCAACAGTAGCCTACATAAATAAATCGGAAGGATTTACCTTACCGGATGTGGTAGATTGAATTGTGTACCCCAGAAAAACATGTTAATCTTAATCCATTCCTGTGGGTGTGAGCACATTGTGGATAGGACTCATGAAGATGTTATTTTTAGTCAAGGCGTGGCCAACTTAATCAGGATGGGTCTTAATTCTATTACTGGAGGCCTTACAGAGAAAGCCACAGGGAGATAGCCATGGGGAGGAGCCAGAGCTGGAAGTCAACAGAATCCAGAAGAGAAAGAAGGTACCACCACGTGCATTGCCATGTGATGGAAAAGTCCAGGACCCAAGGAGGTACCACCACGTGCATTGCCATGTGATGGAAAAGTCCAAGACCCAAGGATTGCTAGCCAAGGCCCCAGGATACCAGTCTTCAAGGAGAAAGTACTGTCTTGCTAACACTTCAGTTTTGGTCTTCTCCTAGACTCAAAAGGTGAGCCAATAAACTCCTGTTTTTTAAGCCATCCCACTGTGTCTTATCAGGCAGAAAAATAAGACCCCAGATATTAAGACATACTATAAATCACAATAGTAAAAACAGTGTGAAAATGATATAATTCTAGACAGACCACAGTGGGACAAAATAGAGCTCAGAAACAGATCCAAAAAGTATACACTTAAACTATAAGTTTGTGAATATATATCACATACCAATGAGGCAAGGAGAGGCTATTGAATAGTAACAGAATAACGGGATAATGAGCTCATTTAATGGATAAATAGAAAACTATATCCCAGTCTAACATCATATATATGGGTGAGTTTATCATTAAATGAATAGGGAGAGGGAGACCCCGCCCCCCCAACCAGCCTCCCATTGTCTCCAGGAGATTTGCAGACAACTGTGACCAGATTGGAAAACTTCCCTAGCCCTGACACATCTCTGCCTTTCAATGGCAAACAAGAAAGAGAATAGCACTGATAAAAATTGAAATCCAGTACTGAATCTTCCAAATCCCAGGCTGAATTACGATGATCTGCCCCTAATTTAACTGCTTGCTAAAACCAAAAATTAATTCTTACTGGAGGAAAATAACAGCCAAACCTCAAAATGCTCAACAATGTTGTATATATAATGTCTGAAATTTAATAAAAAATTACAAAGCATGATATAAGATGGGACTGAAAAATGAAAAATTAAACCATAAAAAAGAAACCTACATGTTATCAGACATAGATTTTAAAATAACTAATAAATATGTTCAAGAAAATACGGATAATTTCAGAACTTAACTCCGCGATACAAGAGGGTAATTTGAAATTTGGGGCCTCAAAAATAAAAACTACTAAAATTAAGATTCAATAGATGGATTTAAAAGCAACTGAAGCCCTAATCAGTCTTAAAAGCATTGTGGGACATATTTACTAGGTTGACTAGTATGCAAAATACACCAGTATGCAAAATATGGATTGTGTATATAACTTACAGTGCTCACAAAGAGCATTAATGTGCCAGAATATGTTTAAACAAATGGATATGTCTGGTTTGTGGGAGAGAAGAGGGAGTAAAGGAGGAAAGAATAGGACATGAACAAGAGCATTCTTAAGGGCTGTGTACTAGTTTGGATGTATTAAGTCCCCCAAACTGCCATTCTCTTTGATGCAATCTTGTGGGGGAAGACATATTAGTGCTGACTAGATTGGAATCCTTTGATTGAGTGGATTGAAGATGTGATTCAATTAACTATGAGTGAAACGTTTGATTGGATAATTTCCATGGAGGTGTTACCCCGTCCATTCAGGGTGGGTGTTAATTGGATCACTGGAGTCATATAAAGGAATTCACAGAGCAGCTGTGAGTGACATTTTGAAGAGGAACTGCAGCTAAGAGAGGACAAATGCCCCACAAGCAACATTTGGGAGAACACCATTTTGAAACGCAACCTGGGAGCAAGCAGACACCAGCCACATGTTTTCCAAGCTTTTCCAGATGCCAGTGGACACCAATGACCATTCTTCACTGACTGTTGATGCTTTACCTTGGACACTTTATGGCCTTCAGACTGTAACTTTGTAACCAGATAAACCCCCTTTATAGAAGCCAATCCACTTCTTGTATTTTGCTTAACGGCAGCATTAGCAAACTGGAAAAGGCTGCTACTCTTAAAAAATTTTTAAAGAACAGTTCCTAATAAGAGAACCAATACCTTGGATCGGTATTACTTCTCACTTCAATTACAATTCATATAAAGTAAACTAGTTTTTACATTAAAAGATTATATCATGAACCCAATGAGAAGATACATTCTTTGACTACAGGTTACTCTTTCATTCACACTCTTCTTCAATATTATTCCATCTATCCAAACATTCAACAAATATTCACTGAGAAGCTCTGAGACATAATTTGTTCATTGAATGTACTGAGCTCTTCTTTTATGCCAGGGCAAGCAAGAGAAAGCAAGACAGATGGCACGTCTCACCGTGCTAACAGTCTAATGGAAAAGACACTTAATAATGGGTAATTACTATAAACTGTACCATGTACTGTGACATGGAAAGAACAAAGTGGCACAGAAACATATGTCAGAGACATCTAACCTAGTTCAGGGAAGGATCAGTAACAGTTTAAATCTAGATAACCTCTGTAAAAATCATTTAGCATATTTCCTTATTTCACAGATAAAGAGAAACTGAAACGTGTCCAGTTAGAAAATTAGTTGATGTTAACCAGATAAAAAGGGGCTTGGGACCAAAGGAAAGCAGAGTATTCCAAGACGAGGGCACAGATGGAAGGAACAATGGCCTAGGAACAAGAATGAGATTAGAGATTACGAGGCCCTGTGGAACACACTGATATATACATATGAGACAAAATCCCTACCCCTAAAGAGCTCAGTTTTATAAATATGAAAGAATATGTTTTAAATAAATCTAAAACCAACTCTGTTTATGAATATGTGAAAAGATAATACATGGTAGACTGTAGAAAAGGGAGAAAAAACATGGAAGAGTTTTCTGATTTGCATAAACTGTAAAAATGTAACAAGACAACCTGGAGATTTCTGTCATTGGCCTTAAGATTCTTTCCAACTCTGAGGTTCTGTGGGACTAGACTCTATATAAGATACCTTATTTGGTACAACAAATGCTGTTCTTAAAAATAGTGTTTAAGTTAAAAGTTAGAATTTATATGAATTAAATACATTAAAGCTTGCAAAAATAAAGGATCCTTGTAGCTATCACATTAGTGCAACCAATGCTCCATGGTTCTAGGTCTGCCACTAGTTCAAGGTGTAACCTTAAATAAAACTTAGGCTTTCTGGCCCTCAGTTATCTCATTTATGGAGTGAAAAGATTAAAACATTTTTTCTAATTATTTTTCAGCTTTAAAATTCCATGACGCTAAGTTTTTAAGTTATTGGACACCAACCATTTGTATAAGACTATACTAGAATCTATGCCAAGAGATGAAAATTTTAAAATATATTTATCTATACTTACAAACCTCAAGACAATTAACTAGGTACAAATGAGCACATGTACAGCATCAAGGAATATACTTCAGAGCAGGCAATCTATGAGACTCCCATTCCTTACTAAGTTAAAAGTTTAGTGTTAATTTTTAAAATGTAAAAATATACAGAAGCAATATACTTTAATGTTCCTAAGACAGTAGCTTTGAAATAAAATACAGGTGTGGTTAATTAAACAAAAGATGTGCCATTTTGCTTTCAGTATTTTATTTTCCAGTGCTCTCAAAAGTTTTGAGAATGCAAAACAAGACGCAATGAGAAGAAAAGGCAAAATGCTTCAGGAAAGCCTAATAACAACACATTCCTTCCAGTGTATGACATGTTCCCCTCAAGCCCCACACTAATATCCAGATACAACCACTTCTGGACAAGAGCAATTACCCTAAATTTAGACTCTTCAAAACCATCTTCTCCAGAGTGAATAAAAAACCATCATTTGCCCCCTGGCTACAGAACCCTACAATTTTATACTCAATTCTTTCTAAGTTACAATGTTGCTATTTTTAGACTGATAAAATTCAATGCAAGTAACAATGAACTTATATTGATCATAGGAGTAATAATGCTTCAGGGTACTTAATTATATGAAGTAATCTGAAACAAGAGCATCTGGATCTGAGATTTGAATTGTAAAAATCAGGCATAAAATTTCATAATAATATATTCAGGCAAGTTCATATGAAGACTGAAGCAAGTATAACAAAATCTAAGCCCTAATTTTAAAAAGGCACCTTCCTCAAAATATCAGAACTTCAGAAAATTTCCATTTTATCTGGAGCCTTTACTCTCCCTATACTCTGTATAGACAAGGTAATAAGTATCACTTGATATATCACTGAAAAAGTTCATTTCTCACTGCTCGTTAATAAAAAAGAAATCAAAAAGATTACCCTCAAAGAGGGTATTGTGGGCCTCTATTTAGTGATTGGTTTAACTTAAACTGAACACAGGAGCCAGGTCTATTCTGAATACCCTATGGCTTTCAAATGCTGCTTCTTAAAGTAATGGCAAAGGAAGGCATTCTGGCCTCAAGACCTGAATCTTGGGCCAAAGGTTATACCTCACAAACTGCTTGAACTAGATATACCTCTTAGTATCTCCTCATCTATGAAATTAGGGAATTATGTATTAAATGATTTTGGAGAGGGCTTTCTAGCTCTAAAACATCAGGATAGAGGAACCTAAGACGGCAGCTGAGACGGCAAAAAAAACACCTCCATGAAAAACACTAGATAAAAACCAGAAAGTGACCCAGAACACCAGTTCCAGCGATGCACCAGCTGGACAAGGTCTGCTAAATCCACAGGGACCATGCATTTAGTCAAACTGGGAGTCTGCGTACTGAAACAAGTGAGTGAGCCGGCTGAAAGTCCAGTGGCTGCGCGCGGTGTGAGGAAACAGTGGGTTTGCGTTTGGAGACAGTCTAGTTCTTTAAAAAAAACCCGGGAGCCGCTGCAGATACGATTGGGAGAACTGCGCAGTAAAGCACAGCAGGAGGAGGCTGTCCCAACGCCTCGGTGTCTGGTGTGGAGGACAGCCCTTCCCACACCCACTGCTGATTGGCTTGGGGCCAGAGGGGCGGGGGAGCCAAAAGGAGAAAGAAACCGTGCCCCTTGAGCCAGCTCCCTGGTGGGCTGGAGACGCTCCTGCCTGGGGCTGGACCCACAGCCCAGAGCTGCGCCAAGAAACTCAGTGTGACGGGGAGTGTTTCCCACAGCACCGTGCACCTGCCACATTATCAGCCGTGGACAGTGGACTTTAGTGCACCCACAGCTAATTGTCTCGGAGCTGGGAAGGCAGAGCTGTGTGAAAAGGGGGAAATTAACACACCCCATTCAACCATCTTTACATCAGGCTGGGAATGCCCCCGTATGGCCCGGTGGCCCAGGGCTTCCCTGGAGGGCCGGCACGCACTTGTGACGTGGCACAACCTGCCCTCAGCAGAGGTCCTGGAAGAGCACAGCTAAGAAGGGGGACCCGCTCGGAAATCCCAGGGACCCTATGCCAATATCAAGGACTTGTGGGTCAGCAGCAGAGACAATCTGTGGCAAGACTGAAATGAAGGCTTAGACTCTTGCAACAGCTTTAAATCTCCAGGAACACCTGGGAGGTTTGATTATTAAAGCTGCCCTGCCTCCCTAACCACCCAGACACATGCCCCACATTCAGGGCAGACAGCACCAATAGCACACCCAAACTTAATGCACCAGTTGAATCCCACAAGAATCAGATCCCCAGACACCACAAAGACAAAGTTGGGGAGAACTGACTTGAGGGGAATAGGTGACTCGCGGGTGCCATCTGCTGGTTAGTTAGAGAAAGTGTATGCCACCAAGCTGAAGATCTGACAAACTAAGAGATTGGTATTTTTTAGACCCTGAAAGAACCCTATCAAGTAAAGCAAATGCCAAGAGGCCAAAGACAACAGAAAATCTTAAAGCATACGATAAAACCAGACGATATGGATAACCCAAACCCAAAACACCCAAATCAAAAGATCAGAAGAGACACAGTTCTTGGCGCAATTAATCAAAGAACTAAAGACAAACAACGAGAGCATGGCACAGGATATAAAGGACATGAAGAAGAACATGGCACAGGATATAAAGGACATAAAGAAGACCCTAGAAGAGCATAAAGAAGAAATTGCAAAAGTAAATAAAAAAATAGAAGATCTTACGGAAATAAAAGAAATTTGGGCAAATTAAAAACACTCCAGATACTTATAATACAAGATTAGAGGAAGCTGAACAACAACTCAGCATCCTCAACGACCACAGAACGGAAAATGAAAGAACAAAAGAAAGAATGGGGAAAAAATCAAAATTGATCCCAGGGGTATGATAGATAAAATAAAACACCTAAATTTTAAGACTCATTGGTGTCCCAGAAGAGGAAGAGAAGGGGAAGAGAAGGGTAAAGGTCTAGAAAGAGTATTCAAAGAAATTGTTGGGGAAAACTTCCCAAACCTTCTACACAATATAAATACACAAAGCATAAATGCCCAGCAAATTCCAAATAGAATAAATCCAAATAACCCACTCCAAGACATATTCTGATCAGACTGTCAAATACTGAAGAGAAGCAGCAAGTTCTGAAAGCAGCAAGAGAAAAGTAAAACACCACATATAAAGGAAACAACATAAGACTAAGTAGTTACTACTCAGTGGCCTCCAGGGAGGCGAGAAGGCAGTGGCATGACGTATGTAAAATTCTGAGAAAGAAAAATTTCCCACCAAGAATACTTTATCCAGCACAACTCCTCTTCAAATTTTAGGGAGAGCTTAAATTTTTCACAGACAAACAAATGCTGAGAGATTTTGCTAATAAAAGACCTGCCCTACTTCAGATACTAAAGGGAGCACTACTGACAGAGAAACAAAGAAAGGAGAAAGAGATATAGAGAAATTTAACAGAAATATATAAAACATTACTCCCAGGTCACCAGGACACACATTCTTCTCTAGTGATCACGGATCTTTCTCCAGAATGGACCGTATGCTGGGACATAAAACAAGCCTCAATAAACTTAAAAAAAAAAAAAATTGAATTTGTTCAAAGCACATTCTCTGACCACAATGGAATACAAATAGAAGTCAATAACCATCAGAGACTTGGAGAATTCACAAACACCTGGAGGGTAAAAATGAGGGGGAGATGAAAACATTCCCGGATAATCAAAAGCTGAGGGACTTCATCACCAGTAGATCAGTCCTGTAAGAAATGCTAAAGGGAATTGAGCAGGCTGAAAGGAAGGGACACTAAACAATTGACTGAAACTACATGAAGAAATAAAGATTTCCAGTAAAGATCACATGGTAAATATAAATACCAATACTACTATATTTTTTATTTTTAACTCCACTATTTACTTCCTACAGGATATAAAATACATAAACTATAATGATAAATCAGTGGTTTTGGACTCAATGTAAAATACGTAATTTTTGACAAGAACTACATAAAGCTGGGGGAATGGAGGAGTATAGGAACATAGTTTATGTGTCCTATTGAAGTTAAGTTGGTATCAAAGAAAAACAAGATTGTTATAGATTTAAGAGGTTAAATTTAAGCCCCACGGTAAACACAAAGAAATTATCAGAGAATATGACCATAGAGATGAAAAGTAGAGTATGGGTTACGAGATGTGGGGGAAGGGGCAATGGGGAGTTAAGAAATGAGTGTAGGGCTTCTGTTTGGGGTGAAGGGAAATTTCTAATAATGGATGGTGGGAAGGTGATAGCATTACAACATTCTAAATGTGATTAATCCCAATAATGGAATGCTAGGGAGAGGTTGGAATGGGAAGATTTAGGCTGTATATATGTTTCCACAATTGGAAAAAAAAGAAAAAGACAGTCTAAGACAATCTAAATAGGTGACAATTAAATGCCAAGGATGATCCTGGATGGGATCTGAGGATGGAGGAGAGGAGGCTCAAAGGGACACAGATGGGACATACAGAAAAAAAAAAAGGAAATATGGAATGTAGGCTTTGCATCACTGTTGAATTTCTTGAACTTCTTAGCTGCACTTAATGGGATTGCATAAAAGAATGTTCCTGTTTATGAGAATTGTATATGTGAATTATATGGTTTGTTCAAGACTGTGTGCAGCTAGCTCTCATATGTTCAGAAGACAGAGCAATAGATGATGGATGATAGGGAGGGAGGGAAAGAAAGAAATGGTGGTGTGACAGGATGTTAAAGTTGGTGGATTGGGGTATCAGGGGAGGGAGGTCGGGGTATGCTGAAGTTCTGTGTATGAGGTTTGTATTGTTTTTGCAACTGTTCCTGTAAGTTTGAATTTATTTCAAAATAAAATTTAAAAAAAAAAAATCAGGATCAATTAATTCACTTCACCAGTCCTGGATTTCAATAAAATTTCCCTACAAATATAGCTTTTAGTTTCAAATTTTAATTATCTACTTAACTGGTTCTCATTTAACAATCTTACTAATATGCCATCTTAATAAATGAATCAATGAATGAATTCTCAATGATTCCATTCATTTCAATGGCTTCATTAAGCATCTAACTCCTGACGACTCTCAAATCCGTTATCTCCAATCCAGACCTCTCATCTCCAAACTGGCAATTTGGAGTCCAGTAGTTAGACAATGCAAAGAATAAAATGGGGTGGGGGGAGGGAATAGGCAGGAAGAATGTATTGCAACAATTCAGACAATGGCTGATGATAACTTGGACTACGGTGATAGCAATGGACACAGCATTAAAAAATTTTTTTAAAAGGTCAGAACTGACTTTTGAAAATTTTGAAAATAGAACAGTATCTGATAAAGAAAAATAAAGGAAAAAATCAAGAATAACTCTAAGAAATAACTTATTTAGATAGACTGGTTATATTTTTGTGACTGTTTTAATTAGAAAGAAAACCTTTCCTAGAGCTTTATACTTTTCAAGTCTTGGCAAGACAACCCAGAAGAGTTTCCATTAGCAAATTCAATGATAAATGTCACTTAAGAGCTTACACAGAATCAAAACAGCCACCTGTTTTTCTGAAACAAACCATTCAGCTCCAGTCACTTCAAGTCACAGCAAAAAAGTCGGTAAAAATACCCACTTCACAGACCAAAAAAAAAAAATTTCACTTCTTATATACTATCAATATTTATACAGCAGAAAACATCCCAACATCACAAACATAACATTCAGTTGCTATATTTCAGGATTATGAAATAGAGGGAAAATTCATTGTCTTATGTGATATTATGCTACATATTACTGCTTATTTATCCAGCAACAGAAAATATGTAGCCCCTTATAAAATGAATTAGAGTGATAATCATATAAAAATTTAATTTGAATAACATTACTTTTCTCCTTTTGTTTCTCTACCACAGGCCTACAATGGACTGACATGTTGGATGGAAAAGGGAGGGAGACAGCAATTCTGCCTATGTATGACATGACAGCTCCCAAGGTCAGCAAGAAAATCTGTCAGGGAGACTCCCCCAAAATTAGCTATATCTATCTCTAGTCTGTATATTCTTATCCATAGCTAAGACTTTCCCTGATCCAGATTCAGTAAAAATCACTACTCTAGCAAGAAAAAAGATTCTACGAGATCTCCCTGATATCTCTTGTACTAGAATAACCAAGAATACATCAAAAAATATCAGGAATTGACCATAATCAAATAAGCATCTACAACAGAAATGCATAAACAAATGTAAAATATAAAAAATTTTTCAAGATGTTTAAATAGCATATCAGAGGCAAAGGAAGAGGAAGAGAAATAAGTGACACTGATTGAGAGCACATATGAACCATGACTAGTGTTGCATGCTTTATTTTTTAAAGCTTATAAAAATAAAAAAAATATAATGGTGTCTATTAACAGATGAGCAAACAGATCTCAAGAGGTTAAGTGACTTGCCCAATGTCTCTTAGCTACAAAGGGTTAATGGTAGCATTTGAATCTACAGCTCACCATGAGCTTTCCACTAGACTCCACTATTTCCCTGCACTTTATTTAAAAATACTGAATTTTCACAGAATCAATATCTTAAAGCTAATTTAGAAAAACAACATCAGCAGAATTCAAAAAACGGTAAAATGTCGTAAGGAAAATCTTTCATAAAAGCTGAACCAGTTATGTATTCTGTGCATAGTAGATGCTTCATAAATTCCCGTTGAAATAAAATAACCAGGTAGAGGGGAGGTGGTGGGTGGACTAACAAACCATAAATATCTTAGAACTCTGGTATAAGACAGATAAAATTTTCCATCTCAAAAACAGTTATGTCATAGAAATTAGATTCAGTACTGTTATCAGACCTATTTAAGTACTATAATGAAAAAATCATTGTTTAAGTAAGAGTTTTAATTCTTCCTATTCTGTGATGCACTCTTATCAAGACCCAAGTCTTTGGTATGCACTTGCTGAAATGATGTGTAATCAACAAGGATGCTAAAGATAAATTCTAAGAGGTGTAAAGCAAACACTTCCTTTCACTGTAAACAAAATGACTGAGTTCCCTTCTTGAAGAAATCAAGTTCTATTTATATTCACTTTCCTGAAATGGCACAGGCAGCCTTAGAAGGGTAGGTTTATAATAAATCCCTATATTTGGAAAACATCGTTGCTAAGCATCTTCTAACATTCTGCAAAGTTTATATAATTCGGTTTCTGCTACATAATTAACATTTCACGTTTTCCAAAAAAAAAAAAAAAGTAGCATGCTTATCTATGTTATTAATTTAAAACATTATAAATTCTGAAGGAATTAATAAAAGTCTATGAAACTAATTAGAATGGCAGCTTAATCCCAGAGGAATACAAACATAGACATTAAATGTCAAGATGTGTCAGAGGCTAGCTTTTAAACAGCTTATCCACTTGAGATAAAGCATTTCAAAATGCAGCTGCTCTTTGCTTAAAAAGATGAGCTACAAAACATTAGGTCTTTGAACAAGCCATGACACGTCAACCCACACTCTAACCCAAAAATCAATTATAAAAGAAAACAAAACACTTGACACATCTAACCTTCAATTTGAAGCACTGTATCTTCTCAGATAATGGGAGATCCATGTATTGAAGCAACACTAACTATTGTTGTATTTCCAAATTTCATATTCATTATAGAGACATAATTAAAAGTTATAATTAGCCATCAGGGAAATGCAAATCAAAACCATGATACCACTTTGTACCCACTAGGATGGTTATCAAAAAAATCGGAAAATAACAAGTGTTGGTGAAGATGTGGAGAAATTGGAAACTTCATGCATTTCTAGTAGGAGTGAAAAGTGGTACAGACATTATGGAATAGTTGGCTAGTTTCTGAAAAAGTTAAACATAGCGTTACCATATGACCCAGCAATTCCACTTCTAGGAATATACCCCAAAAAACTGAAAATAGGGACTTAAACAGATATATGTACAAAGTTCACAACAGTATTATTCACAATAGCCAAAAGATGTTAACAACCCAACTGTCCACTGGCAGATGAATGGATAAACAAAATGTGCTTTATTCATAAATTGGAACATCACTCAGCCATAAAAAGGAAGTAAGTTCTGATACGTGCCACAACATGGACGAACTTTGAAAACATTAGTCTAAGTAAAATAAGCAGTAAAAGCACACAAAAGGACAAATACTGTATGACTCCAATTACACATGAAATATCTAGAATAAGCAAATTCATAGAGACACAAAGTAGATTAGAGGTTGCCAGGGACTTGGGGTAAGGGGAAATGGGGCGTTAATGTTTAATGGACACAGAATTTTTTTTGGGTGGTGAAAAAAGTTTTGGTAATAGATAGGTGTGGTGATGGTATAAAATTGTGAATGCGGCTGATGCCACTCAACTGTACACTTGAAAATGGTTTAAGTGGTATACTTTATATTACAGGTATGTTACCACAATTTTTTTTAAAAAAAGCTAATTTCAAAAGAGATATGGAAAATATTTATTAACTCTTGAAAAAAAGCTGATAAAAGTTAACAGTAAACACACTCCAAAAACACAGTATCACTGTTACAAACTATGGAATTAAGTCCTCTGTCCTCTCAAAAAAAACATGCACAAACTATTTATTACAGGAATCTTGATTACTTTTATTAGTATTCCACAAACAATAACCTTTATTTTAAAAAATAAAAATCAGGAAGCACAGTTCACTTACATTTTATGAAATTCTGAATCACTCCAATTCATGCTATTACTAGACATCCGTGTATCACTTTTGTTTAAAAGGGGAGCACTTCTCCCACCAGAGGGCACTCCAGGAAAAGAGATAACCATCAGACAACCAAAACAGAAAAAGCACAAAGAATACACAGGTCCAAAAATCATAAGCAAACAAATATTATGGGGAAAACACATCTGTATTCTTATTAGTATTCTTAATTGTTAATTCTTAATTGTTTTCCTCATTGTGGATTTTCTGTCTTTCAGAATTATTTTCCATTTTTAAGTTATACTCAAAACCATACTACATACCTGCTACTCAAACTTGAGTGGCAGAGTTAAATGATACAGTTCAGAATAGCACATTACTACCACTCAAAAACTGTGAAAATAAATTGAACACTGTTAGAGGCAGTCAGAATTATATTCCCTATATAAAATCCCGTTATTTAAATCAGCTACAGAGAATCTTCAAAAATGGACTAGTTGGTTAACCTAGATAATTGTAGTCCTTGGACCAGCTGTATTGGCATCACCTGTGAGCTTCTTAGAAATGCAAATTCATACACCCCATCCAGACCTACTGAATCAGTAGGATAGGTCGCAGAACTGTGTTTTAACAAGCTCTACAAGTGATTCTCATGTCTAAATTGGAAAGCCACTGGCCTAAATCAATGATTCAAATACCTGCTCACAGGTAAGACTGACTACTTCAAAATAATGGGAAATCTGTAAAAATTGATTCCAATTCCCTACCTCCCTGTTCTAGTTTGCTAATGCTGCTGGAATGCAAAACACCAGAAATGGACTGGCTTTTATAAAAGGGGGTTTATTTGGTTACACAGTTACAGTCTTAAGGCCATAAAGTGTCCAAAGTAACACATCAGCAATCAAGTACCTTCACTGGAGGATGGCCAATGGTATCTGGAAAACCTCTGTTATCTGGGAAGGCACGTGGCTGGTGCCTGCTCCAAAGTTCTAGTTTCAAAATGGCTTTCTCCCAGGATGTTCCTCTCTAGGCTGCAGTTCCTCAAAAATGTCACTCTTAGTTGCTCTTGGAGTGCTTTTCCTCTCTTAGTTTCTCCGGAGCAAGAATCTGCTTTCAACAGCTGTCTTCAAACTGTCTCTCATCTGCAGCTCCTGTGCATTCTTCAAAGAGTCCCTCTTGGCTGTGGCAAGCTCGGTCCTTCTGTCTGAGCTTATATACTGCTCCAGTAATCAAGACCCACCCTGAATGGGTGGGGCTATGTCTCCATGGAAATTATCTCATCAGAGTTATCATCTACAGTTGGGTGGGTCACATCTCCATGGAAATACTCAAAGGATTCCAATCTAAGCAGCACTAAAACGTCTGCCCCACAAGATTGCATCAAAGTACATGACTTTTTCTGGGGGACATAATACCTTCAAACTGACACACTCCCTTTCTCAATTAAGTTTGGGATGGGAGTGGAGTGGGGGTGTATGTGAGTGAGAGTGAGTGTGTGTGTGTGTGTGTGCGCACATGCACACGGTAACCTTCCCAGGTAAGCCTGAGGCATAACAAGGTTTGAGAACCAATGGCCCATGTCAGTGGTTCTCAAAGTGTGGTTCCAGACCAGAAGCATCAGCAACCCCAGACCTACTGAATCTGAAACACTGAGGGTGCTGCCCAAAAATCTGTGGTTTAACAAGCCCTCCAGGTGATTCTCACACACAGTAAGGTTTGAGAACCTCCTGCTATAGGTAATCTGTATTGAACTGAGGACATGTGAAACAATCTGAATTCCGTGAAGAAAATAAACAATACAAAGAGACAATTAACTTATATACCCAGAAATACATCTACTGGACATGTAATCTCCTACTTTCCAAGTCCACAATTCTTGAGGTCAAAGTGTCTTACTACATGATATGCCAGTGGGCATTCACAAACAGCCCATTTAAGCATAGCACAACTGGTGAGCAATGAAGATGCCTCTAGAAAAGCACTTGTTTTGACAAAACGTAAAGTCCACAGTAAGCCACAGCTGAGAATCTGTCAGAGGGAAGGTAAACATGTACTGTAAATGTAAATGTTCAAGAAATCAGCAGCAATTATTTAATGCAGCTTCACTTTCCTACCTTTTCTAGCACTACAATAGCACTTACATTTATTCATGCTACCTAAAAGGTAGCAATAACCACTTTGAGTTCTTTTTTCAGCACACAGCAGGAATTTCTGGAAACAGAGGGGAGAATGACATGAATCCTACCAGGTGTTTAAACTCAACTCTGAACCCAATACTTTTCACCTCTACCAAGGGGGATGGAGCAGTGATGTCTCATTATGTCTCTCAGCTTCCATACATATTTCTAAGATCACTCTTCTTCAATTCAATTGATCAAATATTTGTTGAGCACCTATTATGTACCAGGACCTATCACAAAAGACAAAGTGCCCCAAGGCCACCCTAGAGCTTCTACAATTAGATGGCTTCTTTTCTACTTCAATCAAGACTGTCCCTGAAACTGTTGGCCGAGGATGGGGGTTGTGGTGTCGACAATAAGAAATGAAAGGAGAAAAGTGAGAAAAATAAAAGAATCAATGAAGACTATAAACAAGAGAGCACAGTTAAGAATGTTCAGCTCTCCAAACACTCTTAACAGAAGTCATTAATACTGCCTCCAAATATTAAGATATTACCATGACTCTTTTTTTAAAAACCAATGATTCTAACTCTGTGTAATCCTAAAGTCAATGTTATGATGGTGACCATTTCCACTTGCCCAAGGAAGCTTACCATGCAAAAAGAGGCATCAGTTCAAACAGACTGAAAGGTACTCAAATTATCTTCTAGTAACACCTCTAGTTTAGGTGGGATACAAATTAAATGTTCAATTCTTTTTATTTATAACTAAGAGAGTAGTTCAAATTAGCCACACTATTGAGTTTTTTCTTCATATGCTGTTTTAGTCTGCTAAAGTTGCCAAAATGCAATACACCAGAAATGAACTGGCTTTTAACAATAGGTATAGCTTACAAGTTTACAGTTCTGAGGCCATGAAAATGTCCAAATCAAGACAAAAACAGGACGATACATTCTTCTTGAAGAAAGGCTGCTGGTGATCTGTGATTCTTCTGTCACGTGATAAGGCACATGGCAGCATCTGCTGGTCCTTCTCTCCTGGGTTTCCTTCTTTTCAGCATTTCTGGCTGCTCCGTCTGTGGCTTTCTTTCTAAGCTTCTGTTTGTGTCCTTCTCTCTCAGCTTCTTTATCTTTCCTATTTCACACTCTTATAAATGGCTCTGGTAAGAAGATTACCACCACCTCGGGCATGCCTTGGCTGAACTAGTCTAATCAAAAAGCCCCACCCACAAAAGGTCTAACACCCACAGGAATAGATTAGCTTTACCAACATGCCTCTTCTGAGGTCCATAAAACCTCCAACCATCACATAAGCTCAATGTACACATGAGCGTGCTTGGGAATGACTATGGTTCATTAATTTTGGGGGGGTATGATAAGAGCATATTGGAAGCAATGTAGTTATTTTAGGATATTTGTTTTTCTTATTCCTTTGTTTGAAATGTTTTTTTAAATTTTTTGATAAAGTTTAAAAAAATTCATAGTATCTAGAGATGCCCTTGTATCATGAATAAGTGAGATTCACATATGCCCATTTTATAGCATTTACAGCATAATTCTACTATTTTAAATGCTCACAGACCTTTAGAATTGGTTTATCTTTGCTTCTGAGTCACACTATTAACCAAATTTATAATTTACTCAGGGTTAAATTGTTAGTCAGAAATTATAAAAGGATTTCAGTAAGAAAAAGCAGTTCTTTTCACAATCAACATTAGCCTGTTTTATCCCAACATTTCTAAAAATACCATGGGGAAAGGCCTCAAACCAACCAAATATGTCTATCAGGCAAACAAGTACAAAATAGAAGACCATGGAAGGCAGAAAGGTCACATGTACAAAAGTAGTTAAGGGAGACAAGGACAGGTTTAGTGAATAACTTGAATATATCTTTGTTCTCTTCTCCCTGTCCTGTTTATTTCTAATTCTTTCTGTCTATTTTTTCCCATGTCTTTCTTCTTCTCACTTACATCCAGGGAATATGAACACTGGAAGGGCACTTAGTTATCACCTACCAAAGCCCCCTAAATTTACAGATGGAGAAAACTAACGACATATAAGATAAAGAACTTGCCCGAGATCACAAGCTTGATTTTAAAGGCACAAGTCTGATTTTAAAAGTCCAATTCTCAAAACCCCTTTTCTTCTATACCACCCAACCTCTTCAGAAAATTCCTTTCAAAACTTCTAGCACACCATTTCTTAAACCTTATTCTACAACATAAATTAAAGAATGACATTACATAATACAATTTATGCTAGTATTCAAGAGAGTATAAACAAAACTTCATAAATATATTTTCTCTACTGAACAATTTAATTATAACATTAATCTTTTCAAAAATTACCCTCTGGTCATCTAGTAATCTGATTCATTGATTCACTGTTAGATGAGGGGTAAATAATTTCTACCTCCTAGAGGCTTTAGATTTTTAAAATTTTATTGTCATATTAACAGTGAATAATGCTTATTTACTGCTTGTAAGTGCCAAGTACATTTATTTCTATACGTATTTCTTCACGTTAGCGGCCTCTCTCCACCCACTTGCCAATCTCCCACAATTTTTAACCAAATATAACTTGGTAAGGGGTAGACTTTATCCAATTTTTGTGACATTTTGCTAAAGTTCTTGGGAGTACTGCAACGTCCATGAAAGTAAATGGTCCTATTTCATATAGCATGTGAATTACATTTTAATTTTTCTTTTTCAAGTTTTAAAGACACAACTTAGTTTCAGGACTATTACCTGTGAAAAGATACGGGTATTTTCTACTTTATAAATTCATCCTATGCTTAGTTTCACAGACCAAAATTAAATCATAAAACTTTCTACCACTCTGACAGAATCCAAGTTTTATTATTTGATTTTTATTAAGAGTATGAATATGTGGTAAGATATCCTTGGGTTAAATTCCAGCTCTACCACATACCAGCTGTAAGACCTCTACTAAATCTATCTCATACTTAAATCTCAGAGACTAACTGTAGAACTACTTTTTCTTTAAGCTTCTTCTTAAGATGTCACTTTTCCTATTTAACCATAGCATTTCCTGTCCCCATAGGGAAAGTCACTACATTTTCCATATTTTTATGAGTACTTATCTCTCTGTATAAGTAGTTGTTTAGAAATCCCTTTCCTTCATCACACTGTATGTTTCTGGACCAGCAAGAATCTCAGTGCCTTCTAGAGTATATGAAATGTATTAGAAAGTCAAAAAAATGTCTGATACAGGATGTTGAAGATTGAATCCTTGCCATGGACAAGTTCAGTGCAACACCTACACAGTAAACCAGATTCTTCATATCTCCTAACGGAATGAAGAAAACAAAGTTATCCACTGATACTTCTGCTTCATGACCCTTAGGGAATTCATTTCTATGCAAGGCCTACCTGCTTTGCTAGAAACAGCAAAGAAACTAGACAGAAAGGGATCCTCCTAGACCATAATTAAATGGGAGAATGTTTATATTTGCCTTGGTAGTCTACACAATCTGCAGTTTTATCTATGAGTCCACTAATCTCGAAATTGTAATGAACAAATAGCATGAAATAAAACTGATTTTCGGGGCGGGGCAAGATGGCGGACTGCTGAGATGTATGTTTTAGTTACTCCTCCAGGAAAGTAGATAGAAAGCCAGGAACTGCGTGGACTGGACACCACAGAGCAATCTGACTTTGGGCATACTTCAGACAACACTCATGAAAACGTGGAACTGCTCAGATCAGTGAAATCTGTAAGTTTTTGTGGCCGGGGGACCCGCACCCCTCCCTGCCAGGCTCAGTCCCGTGGGAGGAGGGGCTGTCAGCTCAGGGAAGGAGAAGGGAGAACTGCAGTGGCAGCCCTTATCGGAAACTCATTCTACTGATCCAAACTCCAACCATAGATAGACTGAGACCAGACACCAGAGAATATGAGAGCAGCCAGCCAAGCAGAGAGGAGACAGGCATAGAAAAAAAAAACACGAAAAACTCCAAAATAAAAGCAGAGGATTTTTGGAGTTCTGGTGAACATAGAAAGGGGAAGGGCAGAGCTCAGGCCCTGCGGCGCATAAGCAATTCCCAGAGAAAAGCTGATCTTTCTGCCCTGTGGACCTTTCCTTAATGGCCCTGGTTGCTTTGTCTCTTAGCATTTCAATAACCCATTAGATCTCTCAGGAGGGCCCTTTTTTTTTTTTTTAATACTTTTTTCTTTCTCTAAAACAATTACTCTAAGAAGCCCAATACAGAAAGCTTCAAAGACTTGCAATTTGGGCAGGTCAAGTCAAGAGCAGAACTAACAGAGCTCTGAGACAAAATGCAATAATCCAGTGGCTGAGAAAATTCACTAATCACCACAACTTCCCAAGAAAAGGGGGGTGTCCGCTCACAGCCATCATCCTGGTGGACAGGAAACACTCCTGCCCATCGCCAGCCCCATAGCCCACAGCTGCCCCAGACAACCCAGTGTGACAGAAGTGCTTCAAATAACAGGCACACACCACAAAACTGGGTGTGGACATTAGCCTTCCCTACAACCTCAGCTGATTGTCCCAGAGTTTGGAAGGTGGAGCAGTGTGAATTAACAAAGTCCCATTCAGCCATCATTTCCGCAGACTGGGAGCCTCCCTACACAGCCCAGCAGCCCAGAACTGCCCTGGGGAGACGGCACTCACCTGTCACATAGCACAGTCATCCCTCAACAGAGGACCCGGGGTGCACAGCCTGGAAGAGGGGCCCACTTGCAAGTCTCAGGAGCCATACGCCAATACCAAGGACTTGTGGGTCAGTGGCAGAGACAAACTGTGGCAGGACTGAACTGAAGGATTAGACTATTGCAGCAGCTTTAAAACTCTAGGATCACCAGGGAGATTTGATTGTTAGGGCCACCCCCCCCTCCCTGACTGCCCAGAAACACACCCCATATACAGGGCAGGCAACACCAACTACACACGCAAGCTTGGTACACCAATTGGACCCCACAAGACTCACTCCCCCACTCACCAAAAAGGCTAAGCAGGGGAGAACTGGCTTGTGGAGAACAGGTGGCTCGTGGACGCCCCCTGCTGGTTAGTTAGAGAAAGTGTACTCCACGAAGCTGTAGATCTGATAAATTAGAGATAAGGACTTCAATTGGTCTACAAATCCTAAAAGAACCCTATCAAGTTCAGCAAATGCCACGAGGCCAAAAACAACAAAAAATTATAAAGCATATGAAAAAACCAGACGATATGGATAACCCAAGCCCAAGCACCCAAATCAAAAGATCAGAAGAGACACAGCACCTAGAGCAGCTACTCAAAGAACTAAAGATGAACAATGAGACCATAGTACGGGAGACAAAGGAAATCAAGAAGACCCTAGAAGAGCATAAAGAAGACATTGCGAGACTAAATAAAAAAATGGATGATCTTATGGAAATTAAAGAAACTGCTGACCAAATTAAAAAGATTCTGGACACTCATAGTACAAGACTAGAGGAAGCTGAACAACGAATCAGTGACCTGGAAGATGACAGAATGGAAAATGAAAGCATAAAAGAAAGAATGGGGAAAAAAATTGAAAAAATCAAAATGGACCTCAGGGATATGATAGATAATATGAAATGTCCGAATATAAGACTCATTGGTGTCCCAGAAGGGGAAGAAAAGGGTGAAGGTCTAGGAAGAGCATTCAAAGAAATTGTTGGGGAAAACTTCCCAAAACTTCTAAAGAACATAAATACACAAATCATAAATGCCCAGTGAACTCCAAATAGAATAAATCCAAATAAACCCACTCCGAGACATATACTGATCACAATGTCAAACACAGAAGAGAAGGAGCAAGTTCTGAAAGCAGCAAGAGAAAAGCAATTCACCACATACAAAGGAAACAGCATAAGACTAAGTAGTGACTACTCAGCAGCCACCATGGAGGCAAGAAGGCAGTGGCACGATATATTTAAAATTCTGAGTGAGAAAAATTTCCAGCCAAGAATACTTTATCCAGCAAAGCTCTCCTTCAAATTTGAGGGAGAGCTTAAATTTTTCACAGACAAACAAATGCTGAGAGAATTTGCTAACAAGAGACCTGCCCTACTGGAGATACTAAAGGGAGCCCTACAGACAGAGAAACAAAGAAAGGACAGAGAGACTTGGAGAAAGGTTCAGTACTAAAGAGATTCGGTATGGGTACAATAAAGGATATTAATAGAAAGAGGGGAAAAATATGACAAACATAAACCAAAGGATAAGATGACTGATTCAAGAAATGCCTTCACGGTTTTAACGTTGAATGTAAATGGATTAAACTCCCCAATTAAAAGATATAGATTCCAGAATGGATCAAAAAAAATGAACCATCAATATGTTGCATACAAGAGACTCATCTTAGACACAGGGACACAAAGAAACTGAAAGTGAAAGGATGGAAAAAAATATTTCATGCAAGCTACAGCCAAAAGAAAGCAGGTGTAGCAATATTAATCTCAGATAAAATAGACTTCAAATGCAGGGATGTTTTGAGAGACAAAGAAGGCCACTACATACTAATAAAAGGGGCAATTCAGCAAGAAGAAATAACAATCGTAAATGTCTATGCACCCAATCAAGGTGCCACAAAATACATGAGAGAAACACTGGCAAAACTAAAGGAAGCAATTGATGTTTCCACAATAATTGTGGGAGACTTCAACACATCACTCTCTCCTATAGATAGATCAACCAGACAGAAGATCAATAAGGAAACTGAAAACCTAAACAATCTGATAAATGAATTAGATTTAACAGACATATACAGGACATTACATCCCAAATCACCAGGATACACATACTTTTCTAGTGCTCATGGAACTTTCTCCAGAATAGAACATATGCTGGGACATAAAACAAGCCTCAATAAATTTAAAAAGATTGAAATTATTCAAAGCACATTCTCTGACCACAATGGAATACAATTAGAAGTCAATAACCATCAGAGACTTAGAAAATTCACAAATACCTGGAGGTTAAACAACACACTCCTAAACAATCAGTGGGTTAAAGAAGAAATAGCAAGAGAAATTGCTAAATATATAGAGACGAATGAAAATGAGAACACAACATACCAAAACCTATGGGATGCAGCAAAAGCAGTGCTGAGGGGGAAATTTATAGCACTAAACGCATATATTAAAAAGGAAGAAAGAGCCAAAATCAAAGAACTAATGGATCAACTGAAGAAGCTAGAAAATGAACAGCAAACCAATCCTAAACCAAGTACAAGAAAAGAAATAACAAGGATTAAAGCAGAAATAAACGACATAGAGAACAAAAAAAACAATAGAGAGGATAAATATCACCAAAAGTTGGTTCTTTGAGAAAATCAACAAGATTGACAAGCCCCTAGCTAGACTGACAAAATCAAAAAGAGAGAAGACCCATATAAACAAAATAATGAATGAAAAAGGTGACATAACTGCAGATCCTGAAGAAATTAAAAAAATTATAAGAGGATATTATGAACAACTGTATGGCAACAAACTGGATAATGTAGAAGAAATGGACAATTTCCTGGAAACATATGAACAACCTAGACTGGCCAGAGAAGAAATAGAAGACCTCAACCAACCCATCACAAGCAAAGAGATCCAATCAGTCATCAAAAATCTTCCCACAAATAAATGCCCAGGGCAAGATGGCTTCACAGGAGAATTCTACCAAACTTTCCAGAAAGAACTGACACCAATCTTACTCAAACTCTTTCAAAACACTGAAGAAAATGGAACACTATCTAACACATTTTATGAAGCTAACATCAATCTAATACCAAAACCAGGCAAAGATGCTACAAAAAAGGAAAACTACCGGCCAATCTCCCTAATGAATATAGATGCAAAAATCCTCAACAAAATACTTGCAAATCGAATCCAAAGACACATTAAAAAAATCATACACCATGGCCAAGTGGGGTTCATTCCAGGCATGCAAGGATGGTTCAACATAAGAAAATCAATCAATGTATTACAACACATTAACAAGTCAAAAGGGAAAAATCAATTGATCATCTCAATAGATGCTGAAAAAGCATTTGACAAAATCCAACATCCCTTTTTGATAAAAACACTTCAAAAGGTAGGAATTGAAGGAAACTTCCTTAACATGATAAAGAGCATATATGAAAAACCCACAGCCAGCATAGTACTCAACGGTGAGAGACTGAAAGCCTTCCCTCTAAGATCAGGAACAAGACAAGGATGCCCGCTGTCACCACTGTTATTCAACATTGTGCTGGAAGTGCTAGCCAGGGCAATCCGGCAAGACAAAGAAATAAAAGGCATCCAAATTGGAAAAGAAGAAGTAAAACTGTCATTGTTTGCAGATGATATGATCTTATATCTAGAAAACCCTGAGAAATCGACGATACAGCTACTAGAGCTAATAAACAAATTTAGCAAAGTAGCGGGATACAAGGTTAATGCACATAAGTCAGTAATGTTTCTATATGCTAGAAATGAACAAACTGAAGAGACACTCAAGAAAAAGATACCATTTTCAATAGCAACTAAAAAAATCAAGTACCTAGGAATAAACTTAACCAAAGATGTAGAAGACCTATACAAAGAAAACTACATAACTCTACTAAAAGAAATAGAAGGGGACCTTAAATGATGGAAAAATATTCCATGTTTATGGATAGGAAGACTAAATGTCATTAAGATGTCAATTCTACCCAAACTCATCTACAGATTCAATGCAATCCCAATCAAAATTCCAACAACCTACTTTGCAGACTTGGAAAAGCTAGTTATCAAATTTATTTGGAAAGGGAAGATGCCTCGAATTGCTAAAGACACTCTAAAAAAGAAAAACGAAGTGGGAGGACTTAACACTCCCTGACTTTGAAGCTTATTATAAAGCCACAGTTGCCAAAACAGCATGGTACTGGCACAAAGATAGACATATAGATCAATGGAATCGTATTGAGAATTCGGAGATAGACCCTCAGATCTATGGCCGACTGATCTTTGATAAGGCCCCCAAAGTCACTGAACTGAGCCATAATGGTCTTTTCAACAAATGGGGCTGGGAGAGTTGGATATCAATATCCAAAAGAATGAAAGAGGACCCCTACCTCACCCCCTACACAAAAATTAACTCAAAATGGACCAAAGATCTCAATATAAAAGAAAGTACGATAAAACTCCTAGAAGATAATGTAGGAAAACATTTTCAAGACCTTGTATTAGGCGGCCACTTCCTAGACTTTACACCCAAAGCACAAGCAACAAAAGAGAAAATAGATAAATGGGAACTCCTCAAGCTTAGAAGTTTCTGCACCTCAAAGGAATTTCTCAAAAAGGTAAAGAGGCAGCCAACTCAATGGGAAAAAATTTTTGGAAACCATGTATCTGACAAAAGACTGATATCTTGCATACATAAAGAAATCCTACAACTCAATGACAATAGTACAGACAGCCCAATTATAAAATGGGCAAAAGATATGAAAAGACAGTTCTCTGAAGAGGAAATACAAATGGCCAAGAAACACATGAAAAAATGTTCAGCTTCACTAGCTATTAGAGAGATGCAAATTAAGACCACAATGAGATACCATCTAACACCAGTTAGAATGGCTGCCATTAAACAAACAGGAAACTACAAATGCTGGAGGGGATGTGGAGAAATTGGAAGTCTTATTCATTGTTGGTGGGACTGTATAATTGTTCAGCCACTCTGGAAGTCAGTCTGGCAGTTCCTTAGAAAACTAGATACAGAGTTACCATTCGATCCAGCAACTGCACTTCTCGGTATATACCCGGAAGATCGGAAAGCAGTGACACGAACAGATATCTGCACGCCAATGTTCATGGCAGCATTATTCACAATTGCCAAGAGATGGAAACAACCCAAATGTCCTTCAACAGATGACTGGATAAATAAAATGTGGTATATACACACGATGGAATACTACGCGGCAGTAAGAAGGAATGATGTTGTGAAACATATGACAACATGGATGAACCTTGAAGACATAATGCTGAGCGAAATAAGCCAGGCACAAAAAGAGAAATATTATATGCTACCACTAATGTGAACTTTGAAAAATGTAAAACAAATGGTTTATAATGGAGAATGTAGGGGAATTAGCAATAGAGAGCAATTAAGGAAGGGGGAACAATAATCCAAGAAGAACAGATAAGCTATTTAACGTTCTGGGGATGCACAGGAATGACTATGGTCTGTTAATTTCTGATGGATATAGTAGGAACAAGTTCACAGAAATATTGCTATATTATGTAACTTTCTTGGGGTAAAGTAGGACCATGTTGGAAGTTAAGCAGTTATCTTAGGTTAGTTGTCTTTTTCTTACTCCCTTGTTATGGTCTCTTTGAAATGTTCTTTTATTGTATGTTTGTTTTCTTTTTAACTTTTTTTTCATACAGTTGATTTAAAAAAGAAGGGAAAGTTAAAAAAAAAAAAAAAAGAAAAACAAGGAAAAAAAAAAGGTGTAGTGCCCCCTTGAGGAGCCTGTGGAGAATGCAGGGGTATTGGCCTACCCCACCTCCATGGTTGCTAACATGACCACAGACATAGGGGACTGGTGGTTTGATGGGTTGAGCCCTCTAACATAGGTTTTACCCTTGGGAAGACAGTTGCTGCAAAGGAGAGGCTAGGCCTCCCTATGGTTGTGCCTAAGAGCCTCCTCCCGAATGCCTCTTTGTTGCTCAGATGTGGCCCTCTCTCTCTGGCTAAGCCAACTTGAAAGGTGAAATCACTGCCCTCCCCCCTACGTGGGATCAGACACCCAGGGGAGTGAATCTCCCTGGCAACGTGGAATATGACTCCCGGGGAGGAATGTAGACCCGGCATCGTGGGACGGAGAACAGCTTCTTGACCAAAAGGGGGATGTGAAAGGAAATGAAATAAGCTTCAGTGGCAGAGAGATTCCAAAAGGAGCCGAGAGGTCACTCTGGTGGGCACTCTTACGCACACTTTAGACAACCCTTTTTAGGTTCTAAAGAATTGGGGTAGCTGGTGGTGGATACCTGAAACTATCAAACTACAACCCAGAACCCATGAATCTCGAAGACAGTTGTATAAAAATGTAGCTTATGAGGGGTGACAAGGGGATTGGGAAAGCCATAAGGACCACACTCCACTTTGTCTAGTTTATGGATGGATGAGTAGAAAAATAGGGGAAGGAAACAAACAGACAAAGGTACCCAGTGTTCTTTTTTACTTCAATTGCTCTTTTTCACTCTAATTATTATTCTTGTTATTTTTGTGTGTGTGCTAATGAAGGTGTCAGGGATTGATTTAGGTGATGAATGTACAACTATGTAATGGTACTGTAAACAATCGAAAGTACGATTTGTTTTGTATGACTGCATGGTATGTGAATATATCTCAATAAAATGAAGTTAAAAAAAAAAAAAACTGATTTTCTCCAACAAAAGTAAGATATTTCAAAGGACTCCTAAATATCTCTTCTAAGTTTTTTTCCCTACCTACTTTTGCCTTTCTACCCTCTTTCCCTACATACATCAGGCCAAATTAGAAGGATGAAAGGACTAATGGAAAGGTTTTTAAAGCCTTCTTTACTTACAGACAACTATGAATGGTGATTTGGAGGTGTGCCGGTTTGAGTGTATTGTGTCCCCCAAATGCCATTATCTTTGTGGTCTTGTGTGGGGCAGAAATTCTGGTGGTTAGATTTGCTTGGAATGTGCCCCACCCAGCTGTGGGTGATAATTTTGATGAGATGTTCCCATGGAGGTGTGGCCCCGCACATTCAGGGTGGGCCTTGATCAGTGGAGCTATATAAATGAGCTGACTCAAAGAGAGGGAAGTGAGTGCAGCTGTGAGTGATGTTTTGAGGAGGAGCAAGGTTGCTGGAGAGGAACGTCCTGGGAGAAAGCCGTTTTGAGGCCAGAGCTTTGGAGCGGACGCCGGCTGCCTTCCTAGCTAGCAGGGGTTTTCCAGACGCCATTGGCCATCCTTCGGTGAAGGTACCCAGTTGCTGATGTGTTACCTTGGATGCTTTGTGGCCTTAAGACTATAACTGTGTAGTGAAATAAATCCCCGTTTTATAAAAGCCTATTCATCTCTGGTGTTTTGCAATCTGCGGCATTAGCAAACTAGAACAGGAGGTAAAAGATAAAATCCTTCTGTACTAAAGTTCTAAAATAATCATATGTCCAAGTCAATAATTCAATTTCTTCCATTATCCATAAGGGTTAAACTTTCTTTAAAGTACCTTACGAAACTATAGCTAGGTCACAGACTGAAACAGTGGAATGCCACAACTAAATAAAATTCCTCTTGACTATAAAAGGACTCAGAAACATTTGCCTCTCCTAACCTCAAAACTGTGAGCCAAAAAAGTTCCCACTGTTTAAGCCAACCCACTATATGGGTTGTATACCAGCTAGGAAACTAAAATAGTTTTTGGTACCAGGAGTGCGTTGCTGCTATTACAAATAACTAAAAGATGAATCAGCTTTGGAACTGGGTAATGGATAGAAGCTGGATGAACTGTAAGGTGCTTGACAGAAAAGGCCTAGATTGTTTTGAAAAGACTGTTGGTAGAAATATGGACATTAAAGGGACTTCTATTGAGGCATTAGAATGAAATGATGAGTGTGTTATTGGAAATTGAAAGAAAGGTAATCCTTGTTGTAAAGTGCTAGAGAACTTGACAAAATTGTGTCTCATGTAAGGATGAAAATAGAACTAGCAAGCAATGAACTTGGCTGTTTTACTCAGGAGATTTCCAAGTTAACTGTGGAAGGGGCTTTTTTTTTTAATTTATCAGATTTCCTATTTCTAGGGCACAAACTGTAGCAGTTCCACAGATCCGATACATGTTTAACAACTCACAGATAAGAAAGCTTGATAGAGGCCTGCCCAAATTTAATAATAATCCTAAAATTTTACATAACAAAAGTAATAAGTTGTGAAGCTGAAAGAAACTTTTCTAAATGATCTATCACTCTAGAGGAAAGATCAAATTATTTTTCTCTTCTCTCAAAATGGTATTACAGTGACGAATGCACAACTATATGATGCTACTGTGAACAGCTGATTGTACACCATGGATGACTGTATGGTATGTGAATATATCTCTATAAAAAGGAATTTGTAAAAAAAAAAAAAAGTAAATGAACAATGTGGGGGGAGGAGGGGAATGGATGTTTTAGATGTTCTTTTTTATTTTATTTTACTTTTTGGAGAAGGAAAATGTTCAAAGATTGATTGTGGTGATGAATGCACAACTATATGACAAAGCTGTGAACAACTGATTGTACACTTTAAATGATTGTATGTTATGTGATTATATCTCAATAAAATTGAAATAAAAATGGTATTACAAAGTCTTTATGATATGAAGAGGTGATCAAAGGGTATTCAGCCAAAACACATAGGAAAAAATATTATAGACATATGTCAGGCAGTTCCTTTTTATGAAAATGTTAGATTATTTTTCTGGATTTGTGATATTTGGGATGTCAGCTTTTAAAATTATATAAATTGCCCTTTTTTCCCTCATTCTAAATAAACTCCATTTTCATATTTCAAAAAAAAAAAGTTAAAATGGCAAGTTTTATGTTATATATTTCACCAGGAGTTAGAAAAAAATTAACAGATTTTTTTCAATAAATTCTTACTTGCTTGGTCAGTATTTCAACAGCTCATAAAAACTCCCATGATTTGAACATATACTCCATGGCTGAAATTACCCTGAAGAACTGTGCAAACATTAAAAGGTCTTAAGAGTTTCCAAAGTAACTACAGCTATGCCAGACTGAAGTTCTTAATGACAAAGAGTCAAGTACTTAATAACAACCCTTAAACATTTTCAGACTAAAGCATCACTGTCACATACTTGGTGGCATAAAATTCTTGCATTTCACTGAATACTTTTTCAACACTTCAACAAATACAAAGTTACTCCCAAGGAAAATTTTGATCCTCCTGCAGGCTCTTCTCCTTAATTTCCTAGCACAGTATCAATAAATATTGTCACATTTATTAACAATAAATAAATTGATGGCAATAAATATGCCATCAATGTATCTGGTAACGTGTATGTGTGTCTCTGTGTACTTAGAAAAACTCTAGAAGGATATATGCTACAATAATGGTTATCTTTAGGAGGGAGGATTAAGAGTGATTTTTACTTTCACTTTCATGGTTTTCCAACTCATTTGTACTTTTTTCAATGAACACAGATTTTGATGATTATTAAATATTAAATCTATTTCCCCTAAAAGAAAATAAAGGAGTATAAATTATTAATATCTAAATAAATTGGAGTACTAAGTCTATTAATATAGACTCATGGTAAATCACACTCACCTGCTTCATTACACAAAGCTTTCAAGTCTGCTCCAACATATCCATGAGCACCATTTGCCAGCTGTAGCAGTTCGGCTTCAGTGAGCAGATGGGGTACCCTCTGAAGGAGCTTTTGGAGGATATCTAACCGATCTTGAGCATTAGGAACTCCAATCTCAATCTCTTTATCAAATCGTCCAGGTCTTCGGAGTGCAACATCCAAAGCATGGGGGCGATTTGTGGCCCCAAGGACCAATACCTGTCCTTCATTTCCTTCCTAACAAAATGAAATGAAAATAAATTACATATTCTTCCAAAAGTAAATGTATATATATAGGCACTAGCTGAATAGACAAAGATGGATCTAATTGCCCAGGCTAAGTCCACACATTTCATTTGTTTTGCCCATCCCACACTGTTCAACACTCAGCCTAAATGCTTCCTCCTCTTTCCCTCTCCATCTTATTATAAGTGAAATCTCTCTCACTTCTGGATATTAACTATACCATTCTCATAAATAACAACATATAATGCCCTGCCGTATAGTTGTTTGAATACATGTTTATTTTTCCTACTTGAGAGCAAAGATTAAGACTCTACATATTATTCAAATAGAACAAGGCTCTATTAGACATTTATCTAAGAAGCCTTTCTCACATATGGATTATTTTCTTATTCATTTTTATAAATTTTTAGATCCCTGAATATACAGACAACAATATAACCAACATCCGTGTATCTACCACCCTTTAATACATATGGATTTTAACTCCCCAAACTAAGGTTGAGTTTACTCTGTGATAATAGAATTAGAAACATCAAAATATAAAGAAACATAATTACAATCAGCCACCTGTAGAAATTACCCACCATTCTATTAAGATGACCAGAATATAATCTCATAGAAACAGATATAACTAGAATGTGATTCTAAGTAAGAAAACTCCAACCCAATCTGCTCAATGTGCCAAAAGAAAATGCATGTACAATAATGAATCCGTGAATGTGAAATGTGAATTTAGAAGGACAAACAGAGGCCCGTAAACATTTTCACATAAAAAATGTCATGTAGTTTCAGCCCTGCTCAAATGTCAGAAGGACAGTCCATTCAGCAGGCCTATCCCAGTGGTGGAGAAAGAGACATACAGATACTATACTACACTACACACTGGTATAGTGATTAAGACCCTCCAACATAAAACTTTCCACCTCATTCCCTACTCACCAAGGTCCCTCTGAATTATAATACAGCTCTCCATAGATATTTGCCTTCAGAGTGAAAATATGGCCATCCATAAGCAAAGATATTTGGTCTGCTTAATAGTCACATTTCTTACTGTAAATGAACAAACTAGCATCCTGGTTTATCAGTCTCTTGTGAGTGTTATCATGGGTCAGTCCTCAGAGCCCTACCCTTTTAAACATACTAACACCCTTGAATTCTCCAGCTTTATAAGCTGAGAACCAAACCTGAGACATCATGATCACACCTTGGTACTGCTCCAGTACTGAGAACCAGGTGGTCACCCAGCTTCCCCCAGGATGTAACCTTTCTCTTGTATGGCTCTTAAAATTATAACACATGTTAGCAAATAACAGAGACCTAGTACTGAACTTTCATGTCATTTTCTCTGTTTCTGCTAATAACCAATAAAAAACAAGAGATTCTAATTTAATGTACAAAAGGGGGGCTTGGGACTACATGATTTCTAAGAGTCCTTTTTGCTTCATATCACATTCTAAAAACTTGAGTTATCTTCAATCCTGTATAAGAGGTGTAGTCTTCTGGTTAACAGCTGTTAGGAATCAGAGAATTTTCTCCATTCCTTTTCTCAATTAGTGCCATGGGTCTCTCTTTCATAATTAGCATACAGTTTTTATTAACAGAAGTGTATCCAGTATCAGAGAGTCTTGTAACATGAGTTAACTCTATTTAAATGTTGTACAAACACAATTTTCATCATTCTCACTTTCTTTCATTCCACTTGTCTAGCACAAAGCCCCAAAAGAATAAATTTTTAAATGAATAATATCAGTTACTCATGAAATTTCTTAGTAAAATCCTCAAAACTTTAACTGATTAATTTTCCTTATTGAATTTTGCTTTAGGTCTTTAAATTAATACCATTTATCACAAAAGAAATCCATCATGGCATATTATTTTATATGATAGAAAAACATGCTAGCTTATGTTATCCTAAGCATTTACTAAGTAATCTGCTGAAGAAAATTATTTTTTGGGTCTTTCCTCTAATTTCTATGGCTAATAATCTTTCATTATCCTAGAATATCCAAAGATTAGACATATTCAATAATTTCTATTACAATACACATATTACTAAGAATCAAGTCCTTCCTACACAGAATCAATACTAGTTCTGTACTTACTGAACCAATGCCATCCATCAGTGTTAAGAGTGAAGCTACAACTCTTTTTTCCACTTCATTCTGAGCCCCTTCTCTTTTAGGGCAAAGTGCATCCAGCTCATCAATAAAAATAATTGAGGGGTGTCTAAAAAACAAACAAGTAAAATGAATTCTCTAATTTACATTTAATTTTAAATTTTAGTTTCTCTTTTTTTTTAATTTAAAAGTACCATTTCAAATTTAAGATTCATTTGAAGATATTAAAGACAAAGGCATTAGGATGTTAAGTTGAAAAACCTTAGGTTAATTCTATCCCAAATTATTAACTCATGATAACATATTTTAGTGGAGTCTGCCCTCAATAAGAAGGCAGAACATTGAGAACAGTCTATTGCCCGTGAGATGCAGGTCTATGTCCAGAGAGAACTCACCCACTAATAATGCCCACTAAATTGCCAAGGACTGGATCAGTTCAGAAGCCGGAGGCCAGAGATATTGTCCCTTGAAACAGGTCTAAAGCCCTAGGGATATAAGCTAGAAATGCCCTCTTTTTTCCCCATATAAAGAACTTTCAAGATTATCAATTTTCCCATAAGAAGATGTAAATTTTCTCACAAGAGGAAACCTCAACTGCTAGGAATACAGTAACAACAACAAAAAAAACATACTAAACTCTAAGGTACACCATTGGTTCTCAAATTTTCAGTACAGGCTACATATTTCATCCACTATCCACTATCACTGGGAAAAAAAAAACAACACAACTTTGAAAACGTCAGCTCTTTTGATAAAAGAGCAGTAATCATAATAAGTTAAAAATCAAAAGAATGGTAAAGACTTAGTCATCTTCTGAATAACAATAATATATTAGACAATGTTGCATACTCAACTCATTGCAATGCAGCAGCATGGCTTAAAAGTTTTAAGCATAAAGGGCTACTACTGTAATAGAGTCTACTAAAGGAACTAGATATACTGAACATGCCTAAGCATCCAAAAGAAAGAAAATACCCAAGCAAGTTCATAGAACTTATGAACAACACTTTGCCTTACCTCTTCTACTCTATGTAAGTTTTTATTTATCAAATTTCCAAAACAATATTTGACTTAGAATTTCATTAGATCTACAATCTATTTCTAGTACTATCACTATTGTTTTTATACTATTCTTTTATAATTTGTATAAAGTGCCAATATCTCCACTTCGGTTAAACAGCCTTGACTATTAATTCCAAAAAATCTAAAAATAAAGAATACCGCAGGGTAGCTTCGGCAAATATCTGACGTAACCTTGCTTCAGTCTCGCCATAAAATCTGTAACAAATAAAAGATATTTAAGGACCAATTCTTTTCTTTTAAAAGCATTATCTTTAAAGCTAATCTGACTTTTCAAATAATTAAAATTACTTAAATATTAAAAATTACCAGAATACTTAAAACTACATTCAAATATTATTGTCCAAACTTGATTTTTACAAACAATAAAAAGAAACTTAAAAATGCCAATGTATGAAACATTCAAGCAGTGGAATACCATGAAGTCACTTTAAAAACCAGAATAGTAGGTTTGTTCCATTAAAAATGCACCTACTTGCTTATAATTTCAGGACCATTAATTATAGAAACATAGGCTCCAACTTCATTGGCAACAGCCCTGGCAATCATTGTCTTTCCGGTACCTGGAGGGCCATAGAGTAACACCCCTCTGGGGGGAGGAACTCCTATAAGAAAAAGAACAGAACATTGTTTGGTTCTCTTTAATCACTACAGCTGATCTAGCATGACAGGATACTTATTTTAGATCCAATCCAAACAACTATGGAAGGATGCATTTAGAAGAGATAAGGCTCTCTCTTCTAAACTCACATCACATATCACCCATCACAACATAAAAAGACCAAAGCATAGAACATGGCTCTCCTAACTGTATCTCCCAAAGCAAGTAACACCTCTACCACACCTATCCTTAGAAGATAAAAACAAAAAAATGAGAGCATGCAATCTTTAGATGGAATTGACTGACTACTTTTTAGTTTGAATTTAACAGTTTTGGAGGTAGTAAACTGAAGAAATCATACCATAACTCTTGAAAAGTTCAGGCTGTTTGAGAGGCAATTCAATTATTTCTCTAATTGCTTTCAGCTGACTATTTAAGCCTCCTATCATGTCATACGTTACTTTGAATTGGTTGTCTTGTTCTTTTGAGTTTGTATGAATCTTTGTAAAATTGACTCTAGTTGTTGAAGAAATAAAATAAAAAGTATCAGTGTTGCACTTTGCTCCCATGCTGAATGATTTTAGCAATTTCTCTTCATTGATAATTCGTTCATTTCCTTCTCTGGCAGGCTCAAAACTACATTTAAAACCCATGACTTCCTCTAGTCCAAGTCTACTGCCTTCCCCAGGACTCGGTGTAACATCCAACAAAATGTCAACAGCTTTATTTACACTTCTGTCATCTACTGGTTTGCAAGGAGTACTGTTTGTTGCTGGGTCTCGGGGCTCTTGTAGGTCCAACTGGCTTAGCTGTAAGGATATATCCAGGCTACTAGTTTCCATGCTAGATTGTTCAGAGGCCATTCCCTGGACATCAGTGTCAGAGTCACTCTGAGGCCTTCCCAATAACAGGCCATCTGCCCCTTTTACTTGCAACACTTGCAACTTGCATGGTCGTCCATAGAATGTGCAGTACAGAAAGTTGCCTGGTAAAACAATCTTGCCATCTAGAAAACAATTTATTAAATACATTTGTTAGCACATTTTTTTCACCAGTTTAATGTTTTAAGTAAGAATTTTTTAATCTACTAACATATCTACATGACTATAAAGACCAAATCAATAATGGAGTATTAATGACGTGACTGTTGTGAAAAATTGAGGACCTAATAGTCACCTAAGATTTAGCACTATCTGGAGATAAAAGGAAAAGGACAAGATGATTCATTTAGTTTTAGGTTGTGTGTGTGTGTGTGTGTGTGTGTGTGTGCGTGTGTGTGTGTTCCAGTCATATTCTGTTTTTTTTTGTTTTCAAATTAAGAGACTTTATTTTTTAGAGCAGTTTTAGGTTTACTGAAAAAATGATCACCAAATACAGCGAGTTCCATAGGGCTTCCTCTTCCCTCCCAGCTTTCCCTATTATTAACATTTTGCATTAGCATGGTATATTTGTTACAACTGATGAATCAATACTGATTCATTAGTTTACATTAGGATTCACTCTTTGTGTTACACAGTTCTATGAGTTTTGGCAAATGCATGTCATGTATTCACCATTGCAGTATCATACTGAACAGTTCCACTGCCCTAAAAATTCCTTGTGTTTCACCTATTCACCTCCTGTCATGCTGATGCTGAGATCTTCTACATTCAACAGATCTAGGATTCTATCAAATGTATCAACAAATAGCCAGGAATTCCATGTTCCAAACTAAACTCAACCAAACTAGCACACCTATACCCCAATTCAAACATTGTTTTGTTTTGTTTCTTACTGGAAAGACCATGAACTCCAGATAAAAAGGTCTCACTTCTCCTACTGACTTTGTTCATAGAAAAATCATGTATTCTCTGTAATATTCAAATGCCAATAAATTAAGTGGGAAACAACACATCTCTGTCTCACAAGGGTATCAATTCATTGAGGGAATATTCCTTAAGCTATTTTGCAGAAAACTATTATGAATACAAGATCTCAAAGACACTTTACTTGTTGCTGCCTTGCTTCTCAAAAATTAAGAAAATAATTTAAAATATGTCTCACCTAGTTTTCTGAGAAGACAACCAGTCAGTTCTTCTTCATTAATCTCCGTATCTTTGTCACTGTATGAAGTGTAATAGAAATTGGCATTAAGTATATCAGAAACTAAAATGTAATGTAAAATGACAAATACATATCTGGAAATGATTCGCACAATTTTTGAAGGACCACAACAGCTTTCGAACATTTCTTATGGCCAGGAAAATCTTTTACAAGTTGGTGTCCTTGTAATGGCCTAAAATCAGTGTACACATGTATGTGCATATATACGTACACTGCCTGGGGGTGGGTGTATACAATGAATCACAATGAAAAATGTATGGTTTTATTGTGTTTTGTAGTTAAAAACATTTGAAAAACACTGGCCTAAATTAATCATTTCCTTTCTGAAGGTGCCACCCTTGGAGAAAGGCTTTTATGTTTATCTTTTTAAAACAATTTTATTCACACACCATACAATCAATCCAAAATGTGCAATCAATGACTCTCGGTATAATCACCAAGTTCTGCATTCATCACCACTATCAATTTGAGAACATTTTTATTACTCCAAAAACAAAAATCCCATTTCCCTAATACCCTCCTATTATTGACACAGCATTGGTATGGTACTTTTGTTACATGCCAACTGATAAAAGAGCATTATAATATTACTGTTAACTATAATCCATAGTTTTCATTAGACATATTTTTTCCCATATACCACACTATTATTAACAACTTGTAATAGCGATGTACATTTGTTCTAGTTCATGGAAGAACACTCTTATACTTGTACTATTAACCACACTCATCATCCACAACAGGGTTCACTATGTTATACAGTCCCGTGTTTTATCCTCTAGCTTTCCTTCTACAAAGGTTTTAATTAATAGCTTACTTCACTCTCTTGATATGATTTATAAACTGTCTCTTCATGAAAATTAAACCCTATATAGTATGCTATCTGAAGAGATAGAATTACAAAAAAAGAGTGTAATGGTTGCAATGGATGTTAATTCTAGAAAAAAAGGCAGTGCCTGAGAAAAAAATGAGATCCACTTATTTGACTGTTAACTGTATCTTCCATGAAGCTTGCTTGTTTGAATTCAGGAAGTAGGCACACCCAAAAATCAATGTACTTGTAAAAAAACATACTCCTGGAGAGTTCTCAGAACATGTGTCTTTTTCCTCCTCTGTGTGTAAGCAGCCCGTATCAGCAGAAGAGGCCTCCAGGTGCTCTGCCAGTGACCAGTGGAGGGAGGGAGGATAAGCTTAGCTCAGGGGGAAGAGTATTAGCAGACCCATCAGGTCAAAATCAAAGCCTTGAGAGACGGGGAAGATGGTGGCATAGAGAGGAGTGGAAGCTAAGTAGTCCCCCTGGAACAACTTAAAAAAAACAGAAATAACTAGTAAATACTCCAGAATAACTGCGGGGTGCCAAACAAGACCGTCCACTCATCATACACCAACCTGAATTGGGAGGAATGCCCGAGAACACAGCATAAAATCTGTAAGTAAAACCTGCGGATCCAAGTCATGAGGCCCCTCCCCCATAGCCCGAGCTGCAAAGCCTCGTGGTGCCAGAGAGAAGCTTTCTCCCAGCAAGCAAATACGGCTCAGCTGAGCTCCAACTGGGGTTTTTAAGTAGTGAGTGTGAACTGCTCACTACAGGTACAAATCCCCAAAAAACAGACGGAGGCTTTGGGTGACGACTGACCTTGGAGAGCCGGAGGGTCGCCTTGGACTAGGTCTGAAAGGGACTATCTGTTTCTTTTTTGGCTCAGTGGAGAAAGCTCCAGCCATTACACTTCCCAGTGCTGTGACTCAAAGAAGGGTGGAGATACCACAAGCAGAGAGAGATCATTGAAATGCTAATGACCTCCCCCTAGGGGGTCTATCTTCTCTAAGAGGAAAGGGGTGGGGCCCTTTCCATTTAGAACCAGACTCCAGAGCCTGGGAGAACACGGCCTCACCTCCTCACACCAGTCAAGAATTATAAGCCAACAGCCACCACCTGCTGGGCAGAAAAGCACAGTGACCTGAGGCATCACAGGAACCAATTTTCTAAGAGACACCCTCAGATAAACCAGATACTGAATATTTCTTCCCTCTGGGACCTGAGCCTGTTCTGGTCTGGGAAAACCTGATTGGGATAACCAAGGAAACCATGCCTAGACAACAGAAAATTACAATCTACACTAAGAAAAACAAAGTTATGGCCCAGTCAAAGGAATAAACGTACACTTCACCTGATATACAGGAATTTAAACAACTAATGCTAAACCAATTCAAAAAGTTTAAAGAAGATATCACAAAAGAGATAGAGGCTGTAAAGAAAACACTGGGCATACATAAGGCAGAAATCAAAAGTTCAAAAACACAACTAGTAGAATCTATGGAAATGAAAGGCACAACACAAGAGACGAAAGACACAATGGAAACATACAACAGCAGATCTCAAGAGGCAGAAGAAAATACTCAGGAACTGAAGAACAAAACACCTGAAAGCCTACACGCAAAGGAGCAGATGGAGAAAAAAATGAAAAAATATGAGCAACGTCTCCAGGAACTTAAAGATGAAACAAAGCACAAGAATGTACGTATCAGTGGTGTCCCAGAAGGAGAAGAGAAGGGAAAAGGGGTAGAAGCAATAATAGAGAAAATAATTAATGAAAATTTCCCATCTCTTATGAAAGACATAAAATTACAGATCTAAGAAGTGCAGTGTACTCCAAACAGAATAGATCTGAATAGGCCTACACAAAGACACTTAATAATCAGATCATCAAATGTCAAAAACAAAGAGAGAATCCTGAAAGCAGCAAGAGAAAAGCAATCCATCACATACAAAGGAAGCTTAATAAGACTATGTGCGGATCTCTCAGCAGAAACCATGGAGGCAAGAAGGAAGTGGTGTGATGTATTTAAGATACTGAAAGAGGAAATCTGCCAACCAAGAATCCTATATCCAGCAAAACTGTCCTTCAAACATGAGGGAGAGCTCAAAATATTTTCTGACAAACAGACAGTGAGAGACTTTGTGAACAAGACACCCACCCTACAGGAAATACTAAAGGGAGCACTACAGAGTGATAGGAGAAGACAGGAGTACGTGGTTTGGAACACAATTTTGGGAGATGGTAACACAGCAATGTAAGTACACTGAACAAAGATAACTATGAATACGGTTGAGAGAGGAAGGTGGGGAGCATGTGAAACACCAGAAGAAAGGAGGAAAGATAAAGACTGGGACTGTGTAACTTGGTGAAATCTAGAGCGTTCAACAATTGTGATAAAATGTACAAATATGTTCTTTTACGAGGGAGAACAAGCAAATGTCAACCTTGCAAGGTGTTAGAAATGGGGAGGCATTGGGGGAGGGATGCAATCAACGTAAACTAGAAACTGTAACTAACAGAATCATTGTATTATGCTTCCTTTAATGTAACAAAGGCAATATACCAAGGTAAATGCAGATAAGAGGGGGGATAGGAGAGGCATGTTAGACACTTGACACTGGTGGTGCCTGACTCTTTACTCTGCTTTGATTTAAGGTTATTTTTCCTTTTGCTGCTTCCTAGTTGTCATTTTTCTTCCTCTTTCTTTTGCCTCTCTACCTTCTTTGACTCTCCCTCCTGCCTTGTGGAGGAAATTGTAGATGCTCTTATATAGACAGTGGTGAAGGTGGTAAACACATAAATATATGACCATACAGAGAACCATCGATTATTTACTTAGGATGGAATGTACAGTGTGTGAATAAAACCATATTAAAAAAAAATGGGCTGATGACAAAACCTCGAGGGCAATATACTGAGTGAAATAAGCCAGACACATAAGGACAAATATTGCAGGGTCTCACTGATAGGAACTAATTATAATATGTAACTCATAGACATGAAATATAAGGTATCAAGATACAGGGCGAGGCTTAAGAACGGGGAGCGGTTGCTTAGTATGAGCAGAATGTTCAACTAGGATGAACTTAAATGTTTGGAAATGAACAGAAGTGTTGGTAGCAAGATGTGAGAATAACTAACAGTGCTGAATGGTGTGTGAATGAGGTGGAAAGGGGAAGCTCAGAGTCATATATGTCACCAGAAGGAAAGCTGGAGATCAAAAGATGGGAATGTATAAAACTGAACTTTATGGTGGGCAACGTCCATGACTAACTGTACAAATATTAGAAATCTCTTCCATGAACCAGAACAAATGTATGACAATACAATTAGAAGTTAATAATAGAGAAGCACATAGGGAAGAAATATATACCTATTGCAAACTATATACTACAGTTACTATTTCAACATTTTTTCACAAACAGTAACAAATGTACTATACCAACACTACGAGTCAACAATTGAGGGGGGTTGGTTAGGGATATGGGAGGATTCGAGTTTCCTTTTGTTTTTTTCTTTTTTCATCTTTTACTTTATTTCTTGTCTGGAGTAATGAAAAGCTTCTAAAAATTGAACAAAAATTAAGTGTGGCTATGGATGCACAGCTGTATGAGGGTACCAGGGGCAATTGATTGTACACTTTGGATCTTTGGATAATTGTGTGGTATCTGAACAATCCCAATAAAAACTTTAAATAAAATGTAAAAAAAAAAAAAATCAAAGCCTTATTCTCCAATCTTTATCAGTAATAAAACCAACATATTCATATAAAAGAAAGAGAGAAAGAACTAGAACAAGGAGGAAATTTTATGCATCAATTACATGTATAAACTAAACAGGAAATTGTATCTCCTTAAATGCTTATATTTAGTTCTGTTTATAGGACTCTGAATAAATTTATACTTAAATTGCTTCTATTTAATAAACTCATTTACAAAAACACTCTTACCAGTTTTGCTTTTAAAAAAAGAATAGGTGCAGATAAATTCATTTCCACTAGAAGGAGCTCTAATCTTTCTAATAAAATTTTTCAGCTGCAACTGAGGGGTTTCAGTAGCAAATTAAAATTACTAATTTTCCGATCAGAAATTAACTTTCTTGTCTACGTTATGCTACCATATTTAAAATGTAAGAATTTTTTTAAATATAAAAAACTAAGCTTTCATTTAAAACATACATAGCCTCTCTATAATAGACAACAGATAGCAACTAAGACTGCTGAACCCTCAAGAGGTCAAACTAGTTCATCGATGATGATAAACATTCCACTCCACTGATTACTGCTGCCAGCAGAACTGTTTTAAGATATAGTCCTAAAATTACTCTGGTTTAATCTGAGCAGTACTACCCAATATCTATAAAATAACGGGCAAATTACTCCTCCTGACTGAGCCCATTAACTCATCTGTAAAAAAGGGATAAATGTAGATAACTTGTAGGGTAAGAGAATTAAACAAGAGAAGACAAAGGAAATAGTGCATGTGTGCACATATACATATATGTGTACAGGATACATGCATTATATATATATATACATAAAACATCCGGCATACAGCAGGTGTTTAACATACATTAGTTCTCTTTCTCTTTCTGCTTTGCGGGACACTGATTACGTGCTTCAACTTGGCGGGCCTGGGCTGGGGGACCTGATCAGCCCCTGGGGAGGGTGGTGGGCACGGGCGACAGCGCCCTCTGCAGCCCCCCGGGCCTGGGAAAGTGAGGCCGGAGGCAGGCCCCATTTCCTCACCCAAAATAACACTGTTAGGGGAGGCTTGCCGGAGGGAACCGCCTTTTCCCCACCCCCTTATCTTGCCCGGACACTCCCCGTTGCCAGTGCAACTCCCATTACCACCAGTGCGCATACATTGTTGCCAGACACCGTTACCGGAGCAACTCTCGCCCCTTTTCAATCAACCTCCGCGCCCTCTCAGAACCAATCCAAGCCTTTAACCTCTACAGCTACCCCGCCCTCTAAACGCCCGATATAAGCTTGTACTCTCCCCTAATAAACTCTCTTGGCTTCTTTACCCTAAAAGAACCGTGTCCCGCTTGTTCCTTTCTCGCCGCCCTCCATACTTTGCACGCCTACGCCGGGGACCGGGCCCAGTCCCCCGCCTCGCCCTCGCCTCCGGGAAAGAGCCCCCGCCGCCGGTGCCCTCCAAGCAATCCTGAGAGCCTAGGATTTGGTAACCGGCCGCCACCTCCCCCCCCAGACGAGTCAACTGCGACCGCAACTGGCGCCCAACGTGGGGCCCCTGGAATTAAAAGTCCTCTCCATGCAGCGGTCCAGTAAAACCACCCGCTCGCCCGGACGCCTCTCCAGCTCCCCTTCTCCTCGCCTGCAAAGTAAGGGCCGCCTCTCCCTCGCCGCCCCGCGGAGCCGCCTCTCCCTCGCCGCTCCACGTCCGGAGCCGCCTCTCCCACGCCGCTCCGCGCCCGGGCCGCTCTTCCTTTCCCGCGTTAACCTAACTCTTACCCCCGACTACCTTTCGTCTTCTCTTCCTATGTCCCCCCATTCCTCCTAACACACTTCCTCCAGTAGCTTTCCCTCTTCCCCTCCATTACTTTGCTGTGGTCCTTTGTGTCTTTGTTTCTTTGTTTCGCGCGGTGTGCCTCTTTGCGACCGCCCCCCCCCAAACTGCTCTCGCTACTAAAGGCTCCTGCCTTCTATTCTCGCCGTCTCCTTCGGCCTCGCGACCACGGTTTACCTCATTTTCTTTACTCAATAATCAACCCCCCTTTTTCTTTTCTCACTCCGCTATGGGTAATCGTCTATCTGCACGCCAAGCACCCCAAGTTTGTGCTCTGGCTGGTCTCCTAGACACACATCGCTGTAAGGTGTCTGTCCGGCAGCTGCAAGTATACTGGGACCTCCTGCTGCCCTTTAACCCATGGCTCACCACTTGCCATCTTTGGGACCCTGTTACTTATGATCACCTTATTGATCGGGTCACCAACGCCATGGAACATGAGAGCAAGCGCTTCCCTCCCGGCTTGCTCCCCACCTTAATAACCGTCCGCTCCTGCCTTCAAGGCTCCCTCCCCCCTGATCGAGGCCCCATTAAATCCAAGGAGGCCCTATCAACCCAGTCAACAGATTCAGACAGCGATACTAATGTAGACCACGATTCGGACACAGAGTCCTTAGTCGAGCAGATTAACAACGCGCTCGAAGTAACTCCCAAAAAACAAAATAACACTGAGCCTCGCCAAGATGGCGAACTTCCTCCTCCTCCTTCTTCTTCCATCGAGGGGAGGAAGTGCTCCGGCGATGACGTCAGCCCTAAGCTGGGCCGGAAACCGCAAGCGCTTTACCCCGCCCTTTCACAGGGCGGAGCTAGTCCACCATCTTATGCCTTAGCCACTCCCACCGCGCCGCCGTCTTGCGACGCTTGGGGCCTCCCACTTCCGCCTCCCCCTCCGGCGAGCTCCCCCTCGGAGCCGCTACCGGCAGCTGCCGCCGCTCCTCCCACCCTGCCGACTAACAACCCCTGGCTGCCTTCTACACCTCAAGGCAACCCTTGGGGCAACGCTGCCCCTACTCCCACTCCCGTGCCAGGCCCTCTGCAAGCGCGTCCTCCTTTCTTTCGTGCTTTTCGCTGCTTTCCCCTTAACCTTACCCCCACACCTCAGAAACCGTACGACTGGTATCCCATTAATTCGGATACTATCAAGCAGCTTCGCAGGGGCGTCAAGGAAAACGGGTTAGGTAGCCCATACGCTTCCCAATTACTGCAGGATATCGCCATGGACTTTTGCCTCCCCCAAGACTGGGCCTCGCTTGCCCATTCCATTCTTAACCCCGGCCAGTTTGTTGATTGGCGTGCCCACTTCCAGGCAGAAGCAGCTAGGCAGAGCGAGCAAGATGCTGCCACTGGGGCCAATCATAACCCCGAAGCTTACTTGGGCACGGGAGCGTTTATAAATGCATCCGCCTATATTAATGCACCTGCCACCTTTTGGCCTATCCTTTGGGAAATCGCCTTACGAGCGTTTGCCAACTGCTCTGCCTGTCGGCCTAATAAATTCACCAAGCTCTTCCAGGAGCCGAGTAAGCCTTTCGCCACCTTTGTCTCCAGAGTCGAAGAAACCTGCGCTCGAAAGGTAAATGATCCCCAGGCCCAATATTACATGTGCCCATCCTCAAATCCTGGAAAATCGTACTGCAATTCCCCCAACGAGTACTACTGTGCATACTGGGGGTGTGAAACATTAGCCACTAATTGGAAGCCTCCTGTTCCTAATCATTACCTTACCTTAAAGTGGGCCCCTACAGGGTGCAAACTCCCTACAGTTAACTGGCTCGGCCAAGAAAGCGAGGAATCCTGCACACATCTTAATCTTACAGTGCAGCTCCCCACTGATCCCTCCTGGTTACTCGGTCAAACTTGGGGCTTCAGAATCTATGAGAAAGGAGCCGACCCAGGATCACTTATTCTCATAAAAAAGGAGGCTGCAAACCAACCAGGCCAAAATACTGCATTAAGAACACCCTCTGGCATAGGTCCCAACCAAGTCATTAACCCCCTTTTTCCACAGCCCCCCAGCCGCACCTCGAGTACAAGCAGCACACCCGGAAACCGCACCTCAGCTGCAAACGGCGCGTTGCCAACACCACCACCCCAACCTCGTCCGCCCCCCGCCCGTTACTCCTCTCCCCTCCTCAGCCTTATCCAAGCGGCCTTCACCTCAGTGAATTCCTCCAACCCTAATCTTACCTCCTCTTGTTGGCTTTGCCTCTCCACTTCCTCCCCCCTGTATGAGCCAGTTGCCTCCAACCTCTCCTTTTCAGAAAACACAGAGGACAGCCCCTCGGAATGCAATTGGAATACCTCTGCCGTCCCCCTAACCTTTCATTCAGTCTCCTTTACAGGAAAGTGCATCCGCCCTCGCTCAAGTAACTCTCCCAACCTCACAGCTTGCGCCGACTACTCATCTCCCAGCAGCTCTGCAAAATTTCTCATCCCTCATAACTCCTCCCAATGGCTCTGCTCCTCTACAGGGCTTACCCCCTGCCTTAACGTGCAAACCCTCAATACAACTAATGAAACTTGCCTCCTAATTGTCCTCATCCCTAGGGTCCTATACCATAGCGAGGAAGACTTCTTCCTCCGCCTGGAAACAACTGCAGCTTCTGCCCCACTGCAAAAGCGAGAGCCCATCACCGTCCTCACGATTGCCTCCCTCCTAGGTCTTGCAGGCGCTGGCACCGGAATCGCTGCATTAGCCAGTCAAGGCTCCGCCCTAACTCACCTCCGGGCGGCTGTTGACGAGGACATTCGTCACCTACAAGACGCTATTTCCCATCTTAAAAATTCTGTCAATTCCCTCTCTGAGGTAGTGCTCCAAAACCGCCGAGGTCTCGACCTTCTCCTCCTCAAAGAAGGAGGCCTTTGCGCCGCCCTAGGAGAAGAGTGCTGTGTATATGCCAATTCCACGGGTCTCGCCGAGGACAGCCTAAAGAAGGTCCGAGAGGGACTGGAACAATGCAAAAGAGACCGTGAAGCCACCAGCTATTGGTCCCACATCTTTACCCCCCTCCTCCCTTACCTCCTCCCTCTCCTCGGCCCCCTACTAATGATTATTCTAGCTCTCACCTTAGGACCCTGCATTATCCGCAGAATTGTCCAGCTTGTAAGGAAACAAACGGATGCTATTTTCTCCTCGTTCGTGCAAGTCCAGTACCAGCGACTCGCCACCTCTGACGCTCCCTACTCCGAGATGACAACCAACCCTCCGCGACCTCACCGCCACCGGTCAACCCGCCGACCGCGAGGCCCTTCTCGATCGCCTGAACATCGCACCAACCTCGAGCTCCAGCTTCTCTGAACCTCCAACTTTAAACCCCCCACCCTCGTCCATCCCGCAAGCAGCAAGGCCCCTGTCGAGCGCCCGGGCGCCACACCAACGCCGAGCTCCAGCCTCGCTGAGCCACCGTCAACCCCTTTTTCCCCTCCCCGGCCTCCCCCTTCCCTCATCCCTTAGCGGGCCTCTCCGGTAAGCTTCTTCCTTTAATTAGAAAAGAAGGGGGAAATGCGGGACACTGATTACGTGCTTCAACTTGGCGGGCCTGGGCTGGGGGACCTGATCAGCCCCTGGGGAGGGTGGTGGGCACGGGCGACAGCGCCCTCCGCAGCCCCCCGGGCCTGGGAAAGTGAGGCCGGAGGCAGGCCCCATTTCCTCACCCAAAATAACACTGTTAGGGGAGGCTTGCCGGAGGGAACCGCCTTTTCCCCACCCCCTTATCTTGCCCGGACACTCCCCGTTGCCAGTGCAACTCCCATTACCACCAGTGCGCATACATTGTTGCCAGACACCGTTACCGGAGCAACTCTCGCCCCTTTTCAATCAACCTCCGCGCCCTCTCAGAACCAATCCAAGCCTTTAACCTCTACAGCTACCCCGCCCTCTAAACGCCCGATATAAGCTTGTACTCTCCCCTAATAAACTCTCTTGGCTTCTTTACCCTAAAAGAACCGTGTCCCGCTTGTTCCTTTCTCGCCGCCCTCCATACTTTGCACGCCTACGCCGGGGACCGGGCCCAGTCCCCCGCCTCGCCCTCGCCTCCGGGAAAGAGCCCCCCGCCGCCGGTGCCCTCCAAGCAATCCTGAGAGCCTAGGATTTGGTAACCGGCCGCCACCTCCCCCCCCCAGACGAGTCAACTGCGACCGCACTGCTTTTTATTTTGTTGTTTATTAAACTGTTATTAAATGCTCGGACAACATTTTCCTGTTTTTAAAGTAAAAAAACATGCCAAAGTCAAACATGGAATCTACAAGTAGCAGAAGAAAACATTTTTAAAACCAAGCTAACAATTGGAAAACGTTTTGTGATATTTGCGTTTACTATAAAGACAACCCAAAGTTTGCCACTAATGTGATATAAAAGTCTCAAAAGATGTTTTTAAAATTAATTTTGATAAGACATATATGCAAAGTGAGTCAAAATGCTATCAGATATAGAGAATCTAAGAGGATGGGTGACATACATTATATTGATAGGTTGACTCAATTAATTAATCTTTGGTGAGGAACTATTTAAACATATGACAGAAATGACCATTGGTCTTACTAGTTTGAATAATCAATGTTAAAATACACAATCACATACTTGGCTTGAGCAGTCTTAATTAAAACTTGTTTCTTGACAACTCACAGTACTCAACTCCCTCTTTCAAAAACCATAAAACATAACAAGAACCCTTGGTTACACTGCAAACCACTATGAAAAATGTTTTGAAATGTTCACCAATAATAATTCATCTCACCTAAAATGTCAAGGCATATTCTAATCAAAGGACATGAGAGAGTCCCTAATCCACAGATAACAAAATACTCATCTATCCTGTACTGTCTAATATAGTACCCCACTAGCCACATGTGGCTATTAAGCACTTGAAATGTGACTTGTCCAAACTGAGATGCGCTACAAGTATAACATACACACTGGGTTTTGAAGACTTAGTTCAAAAAAAGAACATAATTTTTAATATTTATTATATAATAATATGTTATATATAAGTATATATAACATTTTATGTATATTAAGATTTTAGATATGTTGGTGATACAATATATATTATTAAAATTAATTCTACCTGTTTCATTTTGCTTTTTAAATGTGGCTACTAGAAAATGTAAAATTACATATGTGGTTCACACTTTTAACTCTCTAATGAGACATGATTATTACTCTTGGACAGTCCTGATCCATTCAGTCACCAAAGAAAAGAGCCAAACCTGAGTGTCACATCTATTTCCTCAGCCTGTAGCACAGCACCAGTAAGAGGCTGAACCTGGACAGCATCACCAGACTTCACACCCACATTCTTCTGTGCCATTTCACTCAGGCCAACCTTGCCTCCAGGAAATCCTGCCACAGGCCAGGCTGTATAGACCTGCCCAGAACATAAGAAACAAATAATTTAGAAAATAAATATTCAAAGAATACCATAAATTTATAAGGCAGAATGCTAGGCATAGTCAAGTACATGGATCTGCAAAACACAGTCCTGACTCCAAAGGAGTTACAATCTAAACCAAGTTGCAACAAGATAAACTGCAATAAAAATAAATAAAGATAGGAAAGCTTTTTAAAATATTGTATCCTTCTGTGAAGATCAGGAATGATTCCACGAACAAGGTACGAGATCTGAAAGGTGGATTTAGTAACAGAGACAAAGGCATTTAGAAGTGATAAGAAGAAAATGAGAAATATATTGACAGCAAAACAACCAGGGAGCAAGTAATCCAGCCTAGAGCATAAACTACATCCAGGATGTAGTGAAGGACAAGGCAGAAGACCATCGCTGGAACCTGGACCTTATCAGACTTAAGTGTTAAGAGAGAAGAGAAGATTTCTGGCTCAAGTAGTATATTAAGCTCACACATTCATAGTCCTCTCTTCCACAAGATGCAGTAAACGATTTGTAAGAGTATAAACCAAGAACAATGAAAAGAATAGGAAGGGTGCCATTAGCTGACAAGAGATTTCAAAACATTTCTATAGGGTCCCCAGTACAAGAGAGAACACTGACTGACAGAGCAGTCAGAAGAAGCCATAGCTGCCGGCAGGGAAGAAGCCAAGCTGCCAAAAATGATCCAGGAAAGGTTTTGGACTTCCAATGTCAAGTGTAATGAATGAAAGGCTGCAAGGACAAACACAGCTGGAACCAGGGAGAGTAAATTAAACACTTACTTTTGGACAGATGACCCTCATATCCCAAAATAACATTTTTGAAAAGAAATGTAATTAACAGACTCCAAAGCTCTCTCCACCACATGCCATTTAGGGGCTACTATTCCCAGCATAGTCATAGATATCCAAGGAAGAGACAGTTTGTTGTCAATGTCATTTAAAACACAGATAGATTTGCATTTATTCCTACTTGTGTTGAAAATTATAATCAGAAATATCTCAAATCTTTCTAAACAAAAGGAAATGAAAAGCACTCTTACCTCTTGTTTTCCATCCAAACTGGTAAGCAACACTGGTCGACCTATACATATATTAGCAGACTTCATAGTGTTGAGTCCGAGTTGAACAAGGGAATTCTGGAATGTTTTAGGAACTTTGTCATCCACTATGAAGAAAAAGAAAATCATTTTTGTACTATTTTGTAACTGACATTAATGCTCACTTTCTTTTTGGAGTAAATAAAATGCTCTATCCATATAACCATATGAACACATTTATGCACTGGAGAAACCACTGTTCCAACCCTCCTTATTTTAACAGATTTACAACTAAACTCTTTTGGAGGTCCACTGATGGTATAAGGGCTAACTAAAAACTATGAAGCTTTATGGGGTGTTAGTTTTTGATATTTTTTTTATCTCTAATTTCATGAAGAACTGAATATGCTTGCACTAGAGAGTATTAGAGCTTTTCATAGTAAATGTTCTAAGTCAAGTCTGCTATTAGTATTGAAAGGCTTAAACTGGGAAAAGCATTAACTGGGGAACTGAATTCTCTTCTCTTTTCAAAATGGCATTTCTAAATGGCTCTCAAGATTATCTTACGTTTCCACTTCTGACCCACAAGTTAGTAATCAGAAATTTTTCTTTTCTATTCCCAAGAATATGTGGATAGGACAGTAACAAAGGTTTTATTTCTTAGGCAAACATGCTTACACTGACTGAAATAAAAATTAGTGATTTCAATGTTTATTCCCAAGAAGGGGCTGAAAATGCAGCCCAGTTGGCATCATTTCTGAAAAAGATTTGCTACACATCTCTGCCTCTTCTATCTACCCCCAAGCTCCAGATTTGGTTAGGTGTCTCTCCTCTGACTCTCTCAGCAGCCTTTGCTACCATAGATACTAACATTTATCACCATATTAATTTTATAGTCTTTCTCCTAAACTGTATCTGCTTTGGGGACAGGAATTGGATTTTATTTATCTTTGTATGTCCAATACAAAGAACTATACATAATGAATTATTGTTCATTATATATAGCAGTTGCAAAAAAAAACTCTATGAAATAAATGAAGTAGATGAGTACACAATATTTTTCTTTTCAGCACAAAACCTGCAGAGCATTTATAATGGTCAGGTGGAAGGAGATGAGCCCCCAAAGGAGGCTGTGATGGAGTATAAACTAGGCAAGTTTAATGACACAAAAGTCAACAGTTTCAAGAAAGAGCAAACAAACGTCAAGGGCTGCTGAAACGTCAAAGTAAAGTAAATAATGAAATAATGTCTACTGGATTTATCAACACGGAGACCATCAGTGACCCTGGCAGGAGCAGTTACCATAGAAACAGGCTAAGAAGTAAGCACTGAGGGAGCAGAAACAGAAACGGTTCCTTTAAGAAGTCTGGCGATCAAGGGATGGAGAGGGGGAGAGAGAGAGAGAGAGACAGAGAGAGACAGAGAGAGTAGCTGTGGAAAAGAGACGTGGGGCTTTTGTTTTGACTTAAGATGGAAGAGAAGTGAACATGCTTAAATGTCAATGGGAAGGATCCAGTTGGGAAAGGCTAAATACGCAAGACAGGACAAACTGTCCTCTGATCCCTAAGAGTGAATGAAAACACTATGTTAACTCTAAGACGGTGTTTAGGTTCTGCATTAGGTATCAACAAAAATCTTGCCGCTAGTTTAGTATGGTCCATTTTTCAAAGCTATTACGCACTAAGCCCGCTAGAAAGTTTTACGAACTGACTTTTCAGATAAATCCATTCTCCCAAGTCAAAGCAGCATCGTCTGATCTTCCTTCCTCTCGATTGCGCCCCTCAGCCTCGGGTCTCCCTTCCAGAACCCTTTACCTTTTTCTATGAAGTTGGTCACCACCAAAGTCGTGGCCGCCGCCACGAAGCCTGGCCCAGTAGAAGAAGCCGGGGTCCCGGCAGGAGAGAGAACGGCAGCTGGCGAGGGCGAACCACTTTCCGCGCTTTGGTTCAGCCGCTTTCTACTCTTCTTGGAAGACATGATCAGACTGCAGTGTGGTCAAAGCAGCGGCAAAGCCGGCTCAACGTGCGCTCTTCTCCAGCAGAAAAACTTCCGGGGCAGAAGTCAGCGAGGCACCGCCTTACGCCGTAATCCCCCGAGTGGAGCGCAGAAGGAGGAGAAACGAGCGTCTGTCTTCTCTAGACCCTCTATGTTTGAAGAGATTGCAGAAGTTGTGACTTCTGCGAAAGAAGGCCGATTAGGTGGATAGAGCCACCATGTTTATTGTAGGTTCCTGAAAAACGGGATTTTTTCTTATCTCCGACCGCCTTTCTCAATCCCTAAGCAAATGTCTGTTAAATTAAACTAGCAAAAATATTAAGGGGGTATGAATTCACTCCTCGCCTTTCCGCCAGCTGGACAAATTGCTGAAAAGGGGTAGTGGACAGAACTTCGGGGTCTCTTCGGTATAGCGCTGCAAACTGGTAAGTCGGCTGAGCGAGTGGCACTCTTCTAAAATTTACAGTAGTGACCTCCGCTCCGAAGCGTAGAGGTCTTAGGGACTTAAGGGTACTTGGGGACCACGAGGGGATGCTGCAGCTGCTATGCCGTGGCTGCTGGCGCGGAGTGCTTACTGGGGCCCGTCTCCCAAGGCTCTCGGCGGGGTACTGTGGGACATCTGGCTGGCCGGGCTGCGCGCGGAACTCCCCGGCAGGAGGGGAAGAACTGCGGGGCGAGCCGGACAGGTTCGGGGGAGTCTCGGTGCGCCTGTCGCAGCTCAGCGCGCTGGACCGCCTGGACGTCGCCGCCTTCCAGAGGGGCTTGCAGGGCAAGTGCAGCTGGGGCGAGGGGCTCCCGGGCTCCTGAGCCTTTCTAACGAAGTAACCGCGACCCCTACCCGCGAGTAGCTCTGCATTAGTCCAATAAAGCCCAGAGGGACGGGGAGAGAGCGCCAGTGACCAAAACCCTGCTTTCTTATGCCCTTTGCTGGGAGGTCGCTAAACGGTTGAGTGACTTTTTTGAAGGCTTGGAGTTTGCGATCGGCAGCCCAGTTAATGGTCCTTTTTCTACTGTGTGACTTTTGGCCAATTCTGTAAGCTCTCATTTCCTCACAAATAAAATGGGGTAGTAGGAACTCATGGAGTTGCTGAGGGTTAAGTTGGATATGGATATAAAGCGCTTAGTATGATGCCTGCCACGAATTTAACGCACAGTAAATATTTGTTAATGTTATTACGTTATTAATATTATCATTTACCTATCCTTAGTTGTGCTGGGCACTTTGCCAAGACAAAAATATCTCACATTCTAATATAGGTGGTGTACAACGAGGGGAACAGAGAGGTTCTGAGTGGTCATATTTTTATACAAATCAGGTCAGGATCTGGAGCTTGCTTCTGCTTGTTAAAAAAAAAAAAAGTCTTTTACGATTAACCAGGTTAGGGTAGGTCTTCAGTGAGAAAATTCTCCACTCGCTTTGAACTTTGAGCCCATTGATAAAGCAGACTTGGTGAGGAGCCTTCATTTTGGGAGAAGCCCTGATTTGATGGCAGCCTGGTTTTTATATTGCCCCCAAGGGTCTTATGCTAGGATCCAAGGCATAGCATGGAAATTCTGCTATAGAAAAATCGTGTCACATAATAGGAAAATTCAAATAATCTTTATCATATTGAGCATTATGCTAAGTGAGCATCTATGTAAATATAATCAAGCAAGTTATTTCAGTGTTTAATCATCTTCATTGCTAAAGGACTTGCTACAATTCACTTTCTCTCCTACTTATGAATAATTACTGACAAGCCCACTTAGACTCCAACAATATCATCAGTAAGAGAATCAAACCACTGCTCATCCTCTGATATGAGTACATATATGTGGGTACACACAGGTTTTTACTGCACATACTGATACTTGTCAGTGAACCTAAAGGTGATCAAAACACTGCCCCAGTCACATGGCAAAGCAGAATGCGTGTTTGATTTGGAGTCAACATCCAGGTCCAAGATTCTGACAGGCCATAGGCAAAACACCAGTGAAAATTTTTGTCACTTAGCTTGCTTATGTGAATAATACCAGCCCTAGTTACTTTACTGGATGGATGTAGTAATCAAAGGTAAATTACGTGAAACTAATTTTTAAATGGTGAGGCGCTACATACTTTCTTTGTATTTTAATGTAACAAATTCTATTGCACTTACAAAGTGTCAGACAGTTTTAAGAACTTTACAAATATTAGTTCATTTAACCCTCATAACAACTCTAGGAGGTAGGTACTATTATTATCCCCATTTTATACTTGATGGAACTGAGGCACAAAGAGATTAAGTAACCCCTGGTTCTTAATCACTGTGCTATGCTGCTTCTAAGAGCTACTGTTCTGTTATTGAGTCAAACAAATCTTGACTAAATGGCAGTGTCTCTAAAGAGAATCTTTCTGAGAAGAAAGCCTGCAAGGAAGTCTGAATCTTTTCTTTCTTCTCAAGTAAATTGTACTGATTGTGTATAATGTATTAGCAATAGTTATCATGCACATTTACACATGCAGTCCACTAGTCTATTAGTGATCCTGTTTTCTTATTTACAGCTATAAAATTTAAAAACTGATGGAAGACAGGAAATGTGCTGTTCAGCTTCAAATATTGTATGTCTGCACCTGTGTTGAAACAGCCTTACTATGCCACTGACTAGCTGTGTGACTTTGGGCATGCCAATCATTTAATAAATATGAATTGAGCATCAGTGCCTAATATTGTGCTAACCTGGAGGGTAGCAGATGTGTAAAATATTAAATAGGATTAGAAAAAATAGAGACATCAATAGGCAATATATGATAAGTTCTATTAAGTCATTCAGATATAGTAAGTAGTCCATAAGTTCAGATATGAAAGAACACATGGGCAGTGGTTAGGAAAGATTTTTGTCAAAGAGGTAGGGTATTACTGGACTTTGTGGGATGGATGTGAGCTAAGGGGATGGGGAAGTGGGGGAGGAAAAAGCATTTAAGTTTATTAAAGAAAAAGGAAAGAATAAAAAATAATTCTAAACTTTCAAGCACTGGTGCCAGAAACAAGCAGGCCTGTAAGTGAAGCTATAGGTAAAAGGTTCAGTTTTGAACTTTGAGAACTTTGAAGTGGCAATCTTTGGGAAATGTTTAAGAGCAGCTGGTGAGCAGAGAAGTTGAGTATTCTTGAGGTCAGAACTGGGCAACCATCCTCATGTAAATATTAGCTGAAACAATGGGAGTAGACACGTTCTCCAAGGGAGAAAGTGTAAAGATAAAGGCAGCAAAGCAAATGGCTAAGCTTTTGGAAACTTCACCTTCTTCATTTCATTGAAAGGATTCACTGGGAACTTTTTTGGGTGATTGAAATGTTCTATAACCTTGACTGGAGTGTGCATTTGTCAAGACATAAGATGTGCACTTAAGATTTATACATTTCACTCTGTGTAATTATAGCTCTATTTAGAAAACAAGATTTAAACTGAGGAAAAGAATGAGGTGAGATGGACCTAATCCTATTTTATGCTAAGTCAGATCAAGAAGTCTTTATTAAAGGCCCTTTGTGCCTGTCACTTTGTCAGGCGCATGACTTTCAAAGAGGTAGAGAGTGTGGTCCCTGATAGGGAGGAGCTTATTGCAGAATTGGGGAAGATAAGAGAAGGGAAAGGAAATCAACAGTTAAATAAATATTAAAAGCCTCTGTACACACACATACACCCATACAATTTACAGAATTGTTGGAAAAATTAAGTGAAATGATGGATGGAGTGGAGAAAGTGTTCTGAAAAGTTAAAAAAAAAAAGACTTTAAAACTGTAAGGTATTCATTTCTTCACCCATAAATTGAAGGGGGCTTTCATGTTTTTGAGACCTTAATGAGATAATGTATATAAGTGCTTCAAGTTTAGTAAAAGCTAGGTAAATATTAGCATCTTCTTCCCCTGGTTCATTCTTAGGTAATAAAGAAAGAGAATTTATAGAAGTCAAAAGCAGAAAACCTATCTTTATATTCATCATGGTATTATTTATAATAAAGAAAAGTTAGAAACAATCTAAATGTCCTAGAGGAGATTTATGAGGAAAACTATTCAGTCATTTAAAATATATGTTCATTAAAAGAATTTTAATGACATAGCAAAATGTTTACAATATAATGCAGTGATGCAAACTATATACTGTATAATGTCAATTCCAAAAACGTGTTCATGAAAAAATGTCAAAATATTAAATTTTATTATCTCTGCTTTCTAGTAAAAAGTGAAATCTTGATTTCATTATGTTTCTTTATTTTCATAATTTTCTAGAATTAGCATAAATTATTTTAAAAATACTTAGTGTATATTTTTAACCATCTTGAAATTTATAAACTTAAAAATGATAGACCTTTCATAGAAGAGTAAGTAGAAGTCTGTAACAGCCACTTGTAAAGATTAAAAAGACGTTAAAAAGAATGGTATTAAAATGGTATTTTATTTTAAAATCAATTTATTCATTCTACAACATTGGCTATCTGTTATGCACCAGGCATCACTTTAAGTGATATGGATATAAAGAACAGCACTATACTGACTCTATCCTTAAGGAATCCAATCTGGTGGTAAAATCATATAGCAAGGTGGTAATTACAACAAAAATATGGTAGTTCTACTGGTGATGTGAACAGGACTTGGGGATCCCACCCCAGATAGCTAGCCAGTAAAGGAAATAGATGCTTAAAGATAGCTACCTAGCAGAGGTGACCCTCTGAACTGAGTATAATTTATTCCACTCCTCTCACTGGGAAATATTTACAAATTTTTATTTTCTTCCACATTTTAGCTGCGATACAACAGTGGAGATCAGAAGGTAGAATAGCCGTATGGCTACATATTCCCATACTTCAAAGCCGATTTATTGCCCCTGCCGCTTCTCTGGGCTTCTGCTTTCACCATGCAGAATCGGATTCATCAACACTGACACTGTGGCTGGGAGATGGGCCCAGCAGATTACCAGGATATGCCACACATCAAGTAGGAGTTGCAGGTTAGTTTCAAACTAATGATAATTCAGAATTAACTTTTTAGAGATCCGCCTAATTTCTTGCTTCTTATAGATGCGCAGATAATTTATTCATGTGGAATGAATAGTATCGTCCTTGGGACTATAGTACTTTTAGATGGGTGAAGTTTGCCTTTAAAGTCAGCAGAGGGCAGCCCAGAGAAAAACAAGTTTAGTATTTAGTTTTCCAAAGGATATGTTTAGACATGTTTTACACAGGTATTTGAAATTCACTACTCAATTAGTGGCACTAAATTGGGATCAGGGAATAAATTTATTATGGTAAAAGATATTAGTACTAAAATGTGAATTAGTAAAATAAAAGATTACCTCTAGGTTGAATTTCAGGTAAAGCAAAATAATTTTTCAATGATATGAACATTATTTCTTAAAGATATTTACATTAAATTATTGTACCAAACGGTTGTTTAAAGCAATTCCAATGTATTCTAGAATTTTGGAGTCTCTGATTAGCTACAGAGATATAGAAGAGTTGAGAGACTTCCTTTAGGTCAAGACAGGGATTCTCAAACTTTAGAGAGCGTCAAAGTCACCTGGAGGGCCTGTTAAAACACAGATTGTTGGGCGTTTCTGATTTGGTCGGGCTGGGGTGGGTCCTGAGAATTTGCATTTCTAATAAAAGTCCCCAGGTGGTGCTGCTGCTATGGCTGCTGGTCCCAGGACCCTCACCCTTTGAGATCCAGGGTTAAGAAAATTCTTAGATTTCCAGAAAAACTCAAACGATTAAGGAATCCTCATGCTCTTCAGACTCTTCACCTTTTGCTCCTGATGAACTTCTGTATTCTTTTTCTGCAAACAAAATACCTGCTTGTACTGTCTGATTCCAAAGAGCCCTCAGTAATGATAAGCAGGTCATTTTGTGGGTTTATGTTATTCGTAAATAGTGTCATTATTCTTCGGATCTGAGTCTTAGAAACTCATAATTATCTGTGATTCCTCCCCTGTAATGTGTAATTGGTCCCTGGACTTGCCGTTTCTTCCTTTACAATGTCTCTAACAGCAGTCTTTTCCTTTCTTGTCCATTGCCTACCCTCTTAGTTTAGATCCTTCCAACATTTTCCTCGTCTGAAGCTTCCACCTCCCAACCACTCTCCCTGCCTGTAATTTCTCCCTTATAAATTTTTTTGTACACTATCATCAGATTCCTCTTTGTAAAATCAGATTCCTCTTTGTATTCTCATGCTACTCCTCTGCTTCAAAAACTTTAATGGCTGAACAATGACTCTTTTTTATTTAGCCTCCCCCATTCCCTATACCCACCCTGGTCCCTGGTAACCTGTATTCATAAGTAGCTATAGTTTTTTTGTTTGTTTGTTTTTAAATTTTTATTTTAGTAACATATATACAACTTAGAATTTCCTCGTTTAACCACATTCAAATACATAATTGTGGTGTTAATTAACATTTATAATGTTATGCTACCATCGCCATCCTCCATTACCAAAAGTTTTCAATCATCCCCAACAGCAATTCGGTACCAATTAAGCTTTAATTCCTCCTTCCCTAGACCCTCCACAGCCCATGGTAACCTGTATTCTAGTTTCTGACTATATGAATTTGCTTATTCTAATTATTTCCTGTCAATAATATCATGCAATATTTGTCCTTTTGTGTATGGCTTATTTCACTCCACATGATGTCTTCAAGGTTCATCCATGTTGTTACATGTATCAGAATTTCATTCCTTTTCACAGCTGCAGAATATTCCATTGTATGTATATATCACCTTTGTTTATCCATTCACAGATGGATAGACACTTGGGTTGCTTCTATCTTTTGGCAATTGTGAATAATCCCACTAAGAACATCAGTGTACAAATATACATGTGAGACCCTGCTTAGAATTCTTTGGGTATATACCTAGAAGTAGCATTGCTGGGTCATATGATAATTCTATACTTACCTTTCTGAGGAAACGCCAAACTTTTCCACAGCAGCTGCACCGTTTTACAGTCGCACCAATAGTGAATGAGTGTTCCTATTTCTCCACATCCTCTCCAACACTTGTGGTTTTTCATATTTTAAATAATGCCCATTCTAGTGGGTGTGAAGTCATGGACTATCGTTTTCTTTTCATGTAGCATCTTTGATAAATTGCACAAAACTAAGTATATATTAGGCTTTCAACAAATATCTATCAAATTTTTCTTTAGGAAAAGAAATGCGTTTTAAAAAAAAGTAGTTGAGCAAAATGAAAAGATTCTGTCATGCTAACAGCGTACTGATGAACTGATAGCCAAGGAAATAGAAAATTAGATTCTCTTTGACCCACTTGTCCCTTCAGCAAAAGACAAACAACCCATTCAAAAAATGGGCAAACGACTTGAATAGACATTTTTCCAAAGAAGATAAAAAAATAGACAAAAACACATGAAAAGATGCTCAACATCATTGACCATTAGGGAAATGCAAATCAAAACCACAATGAAATACCAACCTATTAGAAGGGCTAAACTCCAAAACACTGACAGCACCAAATGCTGGCAGGGATGTGAAGGAACAACAACTCTCATTTATTGCTACTGGGAATGCAAAATGGTACAGCCACTTTTGAAGATAGTTTGGCAGTTTCTCACAAAGCTGAACATATTCGTACCGAATGATCCAACAATTATACGCTTAGGCATTTACCCAAATGAGTTGAAAACCTATGTCCAACACAAAAACCTACACACAAATGTTTACAGCAGTTTTATTTGTGATTGCCAAAAATTGGAAGTGACCAAGATGTCCTTCAATTAGTGAATGGATAACCAACGTAGTACATCCATACAGTGAAATGTTATTTGGTAATAGAAAGAAATGAGCTGTCAAGCTATGAAAAGACATAGAGGAACCTTAAATGCATATTTCTAAATGAAAGAAGCTAGTCAGAAAAGGCCACAATACTATATGATTACAACTATATGACATTCTGGAAAAGGCAAAGCTATAGAGACAGTGGTTTCCAGGGGGTTGGGGGGAGGAGTTTAGGGGGACGAATAGGTGGAACACAGGATATTTAGGGCAGTGAAACTATTCTGTGTGATATTATAATGGTGCATATGGGACATTATGCATTTGTCAAAAGCCACAGTCTGTACACTACAAAGAGTGAACCATGATGTAAACTGTGGACTTTGTCAATTATAAGAAATGTACCCCACAGTACTGGAAAATGTTAAGAATAGAAGAAGCTGGAGAAGGGGGAGAGGGTAGAGGAGTATATCGGAGCTCTCTGTACCTTCTGCTCAGTTTTTCTGTAAACCTAAAACTGTTCTAAAAAAATAAAGAATATTAACTTAAAAAACTTGTAGTAAATTTGACCTAAAACAAATGAAAATAGTAATACATATTAATTAATAACTTAATACTTTTGTCTTCATATAATTTACAAGAATTTTTTAAGGTAGTTTGCATATCTGAAGTCTTTTAAAGGAGCTGTTTATGGATGTCTAATACTGTCTTCTCTGTCCCTGTTCTCACTCCTCCGTAGCAAGTAGAGACATTTGGAAACTTTTCCATTCAGCTTTATTTCAAAAGACTCTATTTGATAATTTGGTGACAGCTTCCCTTTATTGGAAAATCGTATAGGTAATTACAAATTTCTTGGCACAGACTTTTAAATTAGAATATCCAGTTATTACTACAGAATTGGTAATATAACCCTAAAGAGTGTCCTGTGAAGGACCTGTTTAAAATTAAGTACTATATTGTGTGTTACAGTTTAGAAATACCATAGGAATTTAGGGAATGGGAGAGTCAAAACTTGACCAGAGTTTTGAAGAAGAACTAGGATTTGATGTGGCTATGGGCTAGGGACCAGGTTAGGTAGGAAATTGTTCTGGAAAGGTGCAGAGTTTGTTAGGTGACAAGAAATTAGTTTACATTTGTTATTATAAACAATAGAAGGTAGGTGTGGCTGGAATGGAGCTAGCTATGGCTTTTGTACAGTTCTTCAAACAGCAAACTTGTGTCTTCCTCAGGGCGCTTACACATGCTGACTCTTCTTCCTGCAGTGCTCTTCCCCTGGGCTTTGTTTTTCTAGCTTTTAGGTTTCAGCTCAGATATCTATTTCTCAGAAAAGTTCTTACCTCCTGTCTAAAATAATGTCCTCCTGCACACAATCCCACCGTTCTTTGTCCCTTTAATACAGCTCTATTTTTCTTTATGGTACTTACCACAATCTGGAATAATATCATATCATGTACTTAATCTTCCCCATGATAAAATAAACTCCACAAACGCAGGTATTTTATCTGTTTTGTTCACTACTATATCCTCAGCCTAAAGAGAGTACCTGGAATAAAGTCATTAGATATTCAATAGGTATTTCTTGAATGAATGCCTGTTTGGATACATCTTCAAGTGGAAACATCAGCCCTCTGAGAGAGCAGTTGTAGTGTTGAGAAAGGGGCAGTGTTGCACAGTGTCACCACTGCACGATGAGAAGAGCGCCTGCTCGAAAGTCAGACAGACTGGCTGTCGGTCCCAGGTCTGCCACGGAGGGCTGTGTGAACTTGGGCACTCACAGTGACACCATGCACAGGATTCTTGTGAAGCGTACCTGAGACCAGGCACACTAATCACTTAGCACAATGCTAGACTAATCGTAATAATATAATAATAACCTCTGCTTAATCCCTCATCTCCTTGTGACCAGCAGGGGTGGCTCACATTGTGCTTCAGTGGTACTGGTTTTGTCTTCAGGATAAATATTTTGCTCAAGTTTATAGTGAATTCATTAGGGAAAAGTTCAGTGTGAGTAATCACGGAATAATAAAATTTAAGAGTAGGTTTCCTTGGCATTTCCTCGTCATTCTTTCCTTTGTAAAGTCCAATTCGATTATTGTTTACATTTCTAAACGAGGTCAACATTATTGTTAATTATATCTCAGTGGTTTTCCTTCTTGCTTTAAAATACTAAAGTGCGTTGTTTCATTTCCTAGAAAATTGCTTTCCTTATGCTACACAATCCTATCCCCTTTTTATGTTTTAACTCTACATAGCATTTGTCACCTTCTAATGTTCTGTGTAGTTTATTTTTTATCTATTTTTTCGTCACCCCCCAACACACACCCCAGAATGTGAGCCCCATAAGGACAGGCAGTTTATTTGTTTTGTTTACTGCTATATTCCTACCGCATAGAAAATTACCTGGCACATAATAGGAACTCAATATATTATAAATAAGGCCTATATATTATATATAGGAGCAGAATTGATACTGAAAGAATGGGTAAATATGTAGGAAATATCTTTTAAAAATATCTTTTAACATTATATAAATACAAATATTTTCAAATTATAGTATTTAAAGAACCTAATATGGATCATTTAATTGTCATTTGTATTTCTGACACAGGATCGCCCAAAGGGAAATATAAAGAACAGTGACTATCTTATTTGTTTTGAGTACCGAAAATCTAGTAAAATGCCTAATGTGCTGGGTATAATGTGTATGAGGAATGAATAAATGAAAGAAACAGACTGGAACTTAAGGCATATATAGAAGTATTCCAATGTAATATATTAGTTATAAAGTTGTAAAGGTACATAGTAAGGAAATTTAAACAACTTCAAGGAGATCTTGAACTGAATTATTGAAAGATGTTTAGGATTTTGATTGTAGTGTTCCATGCATAGTGATTCAAGGAATAAAAATGAGAATGGAATAATCATTTATTTAATAATTTTTTTTTATCTTTTTAAAACTTTTTTTTAATTAGGGGACTTGTAGGTTTACAGAAAAACCATGCATAAGATACAGAGTTACCATATACCACCTGTTTTGGTTTGCTAATGCTGCCATTATGCAAAATACCAGAAATGGATTGGCTTTTATAAAGGGGGTTTATCAGGTTCCAAATTTACAGTTCTAAGGCCATAGAAGTGTCCAGACTAAGGCACCAACAAGATGATACCTTCACTGAAGAACAGCCGATGGCATCCAGAACACCTCTGTTAGCTGGGAAGACACGTGGCTGGCATCTTCTGGTCCTTTGCTCCCAGATTGTGTTTCGAAATGGCTTTCTCCAAAATGTCTCTGGGCTTCTGTCTTTGCTCCTCTCTCTCAGCTCCTGTGCGTTCTTGTTTCTTTCTCCCAGGGCATTTCTCTCTGAGCATCTGGGGTTCCTCTCTTAGCTTCTCCAGGGCAAACTCTGAGCTTCATCTCTTAGCTTAGCATCTCCGAACATCTTTCTGTCTGCATCTCCAGGCGTCTCCAAGCGTCAGCATCTGTGTCAGCTCTTGAGCTCTCTTGAATACTCCATCTCTTAAATACTCCTGTGAACTAATCAAGATCCACCCTGAATGGGCGGGGTCCACACCTCCATGGAAATAATTCAATCAAAGGTCTTGCCCACAGTTGGTTGAGTAACATTCAATGGAAACACTCAATCAAAAATTCCACCCAACAAGATTGGATTAAAAGATCATGGCTCTTCTGGGGTCTATAACAGTTTCAAACTAGCATGCCACCCTATTATTAACACCTTGCATTAGTGTGGTACATTTGTTACAATTCATGAAAGAACATTTTTATAGTTGTACTATTAATTATAGTCCATCATTTACAATAGGGTTCACTGTTTGTGTTGTATGGTCCCATGTTTGTTTGTTTTAATTTTTATTCAATAACATATATACAACCTAAAATTTCCCCTTTAACCACATTCAAACATTCAAATATATAATTTAGTGTTGTTAATTATCTTCACAATGTTGTGCTATCGTCACCACCATCCGTAATTTAACATCCTAAATCTAAAACAATCATATTTGACTTAATATCAACTTATATTCAATAGGATACACATATATTGTTCTTATACCCTTCCATCCTCCCACCTTTTTATATCTTTGTACATTGTCTGTCCAAATCCATCAATTTATCATACTTTTTATGCATTTGCATTTTAGCACCTATGTAAAGCAAGAAGTTGGTTTACATTAACAAACAATGCAATAGTAATGGCATTCATAATTACCTATATAGTTACCTTTGCCTGAAATCTTTATTTCTTTTTTTTTATCATCATTTTATTGAGATATATTCACATACCACGCAGTCTTACAAAACAAATCGTACTTTCGATTGTTTACAGTACCATTACATAGTTGTACATTCATCACCTAAATCAATCCCTGACACCTTCATTAGCACACACACAAAAATAACAAGAATAATAATTAGAGTGAAAAAGAGCAATTGAAGTAAAAAAGAACACTGGGTACCTTTGTCTGTTTGTTTCCTTCCCCTATTTTTCTACTCATCCATCCATAAACTAGACAAAGTGGAGTGTGGTCCTTATGGCTTTCCCAATCCCATTGACACCCCTCATAAGCTACATTTTTATACAACTGTCTTTGAGATTCATGGGTTCTGGGTTGTAGTTTGATAGTTTCAGGTATCCACCACCAGCTACCCCAATTCTTTAGAACCTAAAAAGGGTTGTCTAAAGTGTGCGTAAGAGTGCCCACCAGAGTGACCTCTCGGCTCGTTTTGGAATCTCTCTGCCACTGAAGCTTATTTCATTTCCTTTCACATCCCCCTTTTGGTCAAGAAGATGTTCTCCGTCCCACGATGCCGGGTCTACATTCCTCCCCGGGAGTCATATTCCACGTTGCCAGGGAGATTCACTCCCCTGGGTGTCTGATCCCACGTAGGGGGGAGGGCAGTGTGAAATCTTTATTTCTTTATGCCACTTTGATCCACTGTCTAATGTCCTTTCCTTTCAGTCTGAAGAACTTCCTTTAGCATTCCTTTTTGGGAAGGTCTAATGGTGACAAATTCCCTCAGCTTTTTTTATCTGCTGTACCGGCTTGTATGTATTATGTCCCCCAGAAAACGCCATGTTCTTTGATACAGTCTTGTGTGGGCAAATGTATTAATGTGGATTAGATTGGAATTCTTTGAATGAGTATTTCCATGGAGATGTGACTCAACCAACTGTGAGTGAAACGTTTGATTGGATAATTTCCATGGAGGTGTTACCCTGCCCATTCAGGATGGGTGTTAATTGGATCACCCAGAAGCTACAGCCCCACATGAGGATTTAACCAAAAATGGAACCCAGCCACCACTGCAGTACAAGCCAAGATGGGAGATGGAGTTATCCAGAAAGGGATTTATGGAAACTCCTTTTGTCTGATGGTTTTGACCCGTGTACTTCATGCCAAGCCAACAAGATTTTTGCAAGATCTGTTTAGACAGAGACACTGCTGGTCTGGACTGGAGAAGGGACAAATTGAAGGAAATATTTCTTCAAAGACAGAGCCATAGAGATTGAGGACTGGAGTCAAGCGGTCTCGGGCTGGGAGAGTGGAGCAGCCCATGCATATGGAAAGGGTGAGTTTGCCCCGGAGGCAGAGCCCGGGTCTTCCACCGCCTCAATGCTCAGGAAGAGTGCTACCACCCCATGCCCCAAAGAGGGTAGAGCACATTCCCTGGAGGTTGGGGAGAGCCTGGCCACCACCTCACTGTTCAGAGAGGGGAGAGTCTTTGCCCCAGAAAAGCAGAGTCCAGGTGGCATCCCAGTGTTTGAGAAGGGTGGGGTCGAAAATAAGGTGGTCTCCTCAATGTGTGGATATGTTGGTGCACTCACCCCAGCGTTTGTAGAGAAAAAGGCTGCCGTGTAAGCCTTTGAAAAGGATTGAACTGCCACTCTCTCAAGCCCCAAGGATACAACATCACTCTGTAAATGACTCTCAGACTTTGAAATCTAATGACATTTGCCCTGCAGGTTTTAGGAACTGTTTTGGTCCCTTGAACCCTGTTTTCTTTTCAATTTCTCCTTATGGCAATAGGAATGTTTATCCTATGAATGTCCCTCCTTTGTATATTGGAAACAGATAACTTGTTCTAAGTTTCATAGGTCCACAGCTAAAAGGGGAATTATGCCTTTGGACAGACCACTCCTGTAACTGATTTTAATGGGATCTTGTACTTAACTATTATACTGAAATGATTTAAGTTCTGTGATATTGTAATGGGATGTTTATATTTTATATATGGAAAGAAAATGTTTTTCTAGGGTCCAGGAGGTGGAATGTGTGAAAGAAGGGAGCCAACTCTGTCCCTCTGTTACTGTAAGAAGTTTTTTATTGGCTTTTTAGCACAGGATTATATAGCATAAGCATTCTTTGGGCTACGTAATTGTTTTTCCTGTTTCCCCAGGCAACCGCATTTGTTCTAAAATCACAAGACTAGCATGTTTACAATCTTTGGGTGCAAGCTGGAAGACAATAGTAATCTCAGGGAACGATCTCTTCTGAACCAGGTGGGAAAGCAGGGGCATGGAAGGAGCCCAGCATCATTCTCTAACTTAACTGACTGCCGTCAGGTGCACAACGCCTCCCTCGGTGCCTGCCTTCAGGCACACAATGCTTTGGCCTTCTCCTAACCTGGTGCCTGCCTTCAGGCATCCAATGCTTAGGGAGCGGCCTCCCTGAATAACTTGCCAAGCCAGGGAAACTTCCGTGCCTCCACAGGAATGTACCGATATTTATTATGTCCCCCCAAAACACCATGTTCTTTGATGCAGTCTTGTGTGGGCAAAAGTATTAGTGTTGATTAGATTGGAATTCTTTGAGTATTTCCATGGAGATGTGACTCAGTCAACTGTGAGTGAAACACTGGATGATTTCCGTGAAGGTGTTACCCCGCCCATTCACAGTGGGTGTTAGTTGGATCACTGGAGTCCTATGAAGGAATTCACAGACAGAGCAACTCAGAGCAACTGAGAGTGACATTTTGAAGAGGAGCTGCAGCCAAGATAGACATTTTGGAGAACACCATTTTGAAACACAACCTGGGAGCAAGCAGACACCAGCCAAGTGCCTTCTGAGCTAACAGTTTTCCGGATGCCAATGGCCATCCTCCAGTGAAGGTACCCTATTTTGATGCCTTATTGTGGACATTTTATGGCCTTAAGACTATAACTTTGTAACTGAATAAACCCCTTTTATAAAAGCCAATCCATTTCTGGTGTGTTGCTTAACAGCAGCATTAGCAAACCACAGCATCTGGGGATGTCTTAATTGCTCCCTCATTTTTTTTTAAATGCAACTTTTACTGAGTTATAGTCACACACCATAAAATCCATCCAAAGTATACAATCAGTGGCTCCCAGTATCATCACATAGTTGTGCAATCATCACCACAATCAATTTTAGGACATTTTCATTACTCTATGAATAATAAGAAGAAGAAGAAGAAAAAATGAAAATATAAAAGAGAACCCAAAACATCCCATACCCCTTATCCCCCCCACCATTGCTTTCCCCCCATATTGGTGTGGTACATTTGTTACTGTTGATGAAAGAATATTAAGATAACAATACAAAACCCATACACAGAACTCCAGCATACCCCAAACCCCCTCCCCCGATACCCCGAGCCACCAATTTTAACATCCTATCACACCATCATTTCTTTCTTTCCCTCCCTCCCTCCCTATCATCCATCATCCATTGCTCTGTCTTCTGAACATAAGAGAGCTAGCTGCACACATCCTTGAACATTAACTATAATTCACATCTACAATTCCCACGAACAAGAACATTCTTTTATGCAATCCCATTAAGAGCAGCTAAGAAGTTCAAGAAATTCAACATTGATACAAAGCTTACATTCTATATTTCCTTTTTTTTCTTTTCTTATGTCCCAGCTGTGTCCCTTTGAGCCTCCTCTCCTCCATCCTCAAATCCCATCCAGGATCATCCTTGGCATTTAATTGTCATTGCCTATTTAGACTTTTTCTTTTTTTTTTTTTTTCAATTGTGGAAACATATATACAGCCTAAATCTTCCCATTCCAACCCCTCCCTAGCATTCCATTAGTGGGATTAATCACATTTAGAATGTTGTAAAGTTTTTTTCCACCATCCATTACTAGAAATTTCCGTTCACCCCAAACAGCAACTCTACACTCATTTCTTAACTCCCCATTGCCCCTTCCCCCACTTCTAGTAACCCATACTCTACTTTTCATCTCTATGGTCATATTCTCTGATAATTTCTTTGTGTTTACCGTGGGGCTTAAATTTAACCTCTTAAATCTATAATAACCTTGTTTTTCTTTGATACCAATTAACTTCAATAGGACACATAAACTATGTTCCTATACTCCTCCATTCCCCCACCTTTATGTAGTTCTTGTCAAAAATTACATATTTTACATTGAGTCCAAAACCACTGATTTATCATTAGAGTTTATGTATTTTATATCCTGTACGAAGTAAATAGTGGAGTTACAAATCAAAAATTATTGACTCCTATTTGTATTCCATTGTGGTCAGAGAATGTGCTTTGAATATATTCAATTTTTTTTTTTAATTTATTGAGGCTTGTTTTATGTCCCAGCATATGGTCTATTCTGGAGAAAGATCCATGATCACTAGAGAAGAATGTGTGTCTTGGTGATTTGGAATGTAAGGTTCTATATATTTCTGTTAAATTTCTCTATATCTCATTCTCCTTTCTTTGTTTCTCTGTCAGTAGGGCTCCCTTTAGTATCTGAAGTACGGCAGGTCTTTTATTAGCAAAATCTCTCAGCATTTGTTTCTCTGTGAAAAATTTAAGCTCTCCCTCAAATTTGAAGGAGAGTTTTGCTGGATAAAGTATTCTTGGTTGGAAATTTTTCTCTCTCAGAATTTTAAACATGTCATGCCACTTCCTTTTCGCCTCCATGGTGGCCACTGAGTAGTCGCTACTTAGTCTTATGTTGTTTCCTTTGTATGTGGTGAATTGCTTTTCTCTTGCTGCTTTCACAACTTGCTCCTTGTCTTCAGTATTTGACAATCTGATCAGAATATGTCTTGGAGTGGGTTTATTTGGATTTATTCTATTTGGAGTTCGCTGAGCATTTATGCTTTGTGTATTTATATTGTGTAGAAGGTTTGGGAAGTTTTCCCCAACAATTTCTTTGAATACTCTTTCTCGACCTTTACCCTTCTCTTCCCCTTCTGGGACACCAATGAGTCTTAAATTTGGACATTTTATTTTATCTATCATATCCCTGATATCCATTTCAATTTTTTCGATTTTTTTCCCCATTCTTTTGTTCTTTCATTTTCCGTTCCGTGGTCCTCAAGGATGCTGAGTCATTGTTCAACTTCCTCTAATCTTGTATTATGAGTATCCAGAGTCTTTTTAATTTGGCCAACAGTTTCTTTTATTTCCATAAGACGTTCTATTTTTTTTATTTACTCTTGCAATTTCTTCTTTATGCTCTGCTAGGGTCTTCTTTATGTCCTTTATATTCTGTGCCATGCTCTTCTTCATGTCCTTTATGTTCTGTGCCATGCTCTCGTTGTTTGATTTTAGCTCTTTAATTGTGCCAAATAATGTGTCTCTTCTGATCTTTTGATTTGGGTGTTTGGGTTTGGGTTCTCCATATCGTCTGGTTTTATCATATGCTTTAAGATTTTCTGTTGTTTTTGGCCTCTTGGCATTTGCTTTACTTGATAGGGTTCTTTCTGAATATAAGAAATACCGATCTCTAATTTGTCAGGTCTACAGCTTGGTGGCGTATACTTTCTCTGACTAACCAGCAGATGGCGTCCGCGAGTCACCTATTCCCCTCAAGTCAGTTCTCCCCAACTTTGTCTTTGTGGTGAGTGGGGATCTGATTCTTGTGGGGTTCAATTGCTGCACTATGTTTGGGTGTCCTATTGGTGCTGTCCGCCCTGAATGTGGGTATGTGGGTGGTTAGGGAGGCAGGACAGCTTTAATAATCAAACCTCCCAGGTGTTCCTGGAGACTTAAGGCTGTTGCAAGAGTCTAAGCCTTCATTTCAGTCTTGCCACAGATTGTCTCTGCCACTGACCCACGAGTCCTTGGTATTGGCATAGGGTCCCTGGGATTTCTCAGCGGATCCCCCTTCCCAGCCGCACTCTTCCAGGACCTCTGCTGAGGGAAGGCTGTGCCACATCACAAGTGCATGCGGCCTCCAGGGAAGCCCTGGGCCTCTGGGCCATACAGGGGTGTTCCCAGCCTGGTTTAAAGATGGTTGAATGGGGTGTGTTAATTTCCCCCTTTTCGCACAGCTCCGCCTTCTCAGCTCCAGGACAATTAGCTGTGGGTGCACTAAAGGCCACTGTCCATGGCCGATATTGTGGCGTGTGCACAATGCTGTGGGAAACACTCTTGGTGCAGCTCTGGGCTATGGCTCCGTCCCCAGGCAGGAGTGTCTCCAGCCTGCCAGGGAGATGGCTGCAAGGGGCATGGTTTTTTTCTCCTTTTTGCTCCCCTCTGTACCCTGGGCCCAAGACAATCAGCAGCGGGTGTAGGAAGAGCTATCATCCATGCCAGACACCGAGGCGTTGGCTACAGCCTGCTCCTGCCGTGCTTCACTGCGCAGTTCTCACTGCCGTATCTGCAGCCGCTCCCGGGTTTTTTTTGTTTTGTTTTGTATTTAAAAAAGAACTAATGGGGGCGGGGCAAGATGGCAGACTGGTGAGCTGTATCTTTTAGTTACTCCTCCAGGAAAGTTGGTAGAAAGCCAGGAACTGCGTGGACTGGACACGACAGAGCAATCTGACATTGGGCATACTTCATACAACACTCATGAAAACGTGGAACTGCTGAGATCAGCGAAATCTGTAAGTTTCTGTGGCCAGGGGACCCGCGCCCCTCCCTGCCAGGCTCAGTCCCGGGGGAGGAGGGGCTGTCAGCTCCGGGAAGGAGAAGGGAGAACTGCAGTGGCAGCCCTTATCGGAAACTCATTCTACTGATCCAAACTCCAACCATAGATAGACTGACACCAGACACCAGAGACTCTGAGAGCAGCCAGCCCAGCAGAGAGGAGACAGGCATAGAAAAAAAAAAAACACGAAAAACTCCAAAATAAAAGCGGAGGATTTTTGGAGTTCTGGTGAACATAGAAAGGGGAAGGGCCCTGAGGCGCATATGCAAATCCCGAAGAAAAGCTGATCTCTCTGCCCTGTGGACCTTTCCTTAATGGCCCTGGTTGCTTTGTCTATTAGCATTTCAATAACCCATTAGATCTCTGAGAAGGGCCCTTTTTTTTATTTTTTTAATCCTTTTTTCTTTTTCTAAAACAATTACTCTAAGAAGCCCAATACAGAAAGCTTCAAAGACTTGCTATTTGGGCAGGTCAAGTCAAGAGCAGAACTAACAGAGCTCTGAGACAAAACGCAATAATCCAGTGGCTGAGAAAATTCACTAAACACCACAACTTCCCAAGAAAAGGGGGGTGTCCGCTCACAGCCATCATCCTGGTGGACAGGAAATGTCCCAGAGTTGGGAAGGTAGAGCAGTGTGAATTAACAAAGCCCCATTCAGCCATCATTTCAGCAGACTGGGAGCCTCCCTACACAGCCCAGCAGCCCAGAACTGCCCTGGGGGGATGGCACTCACCTGTGACATAGCACAGTCATCCCTCAACAGAGGACCCGGGGTGCACAGCCTGGAAGAGGGGCCCACTTGCAAGTCTCAGGAGCCATACGCCAATACCAAGGACTTGTGGGTCAGTGGCAGAGACAAACTGTGGCAGGACTGAACTGAAGGATTAGACTATTGCAGCAGCTTTAAAACTCTAGGATCACCAGGGAGATTTGATTGTTAGAGCCACCCCCCCTCCCTTACTGCCCAGAAGCACGCCCCATATACAGGGCAGGCAACACCAACTACACACGCAAGCTTGGTACACCAATTGGACCCCACAAGACTCACTCCCCGACTCACCAAAAAGGCTAAACAGGGGAGAACTGGCTTGTGGAGAACAGGTGGCTCGTGGGCGCGACCTGCTGGTTAGTTAGAGAAAGTGTACTCCACGAAGCTGTAGATCTGATAAATTAGAGATAAGGACTTCAATTGGTCTACAAATCCTAAAAGAACCCTATCAAGTTCAGCAAATGCCACGAGGCCGAAAACAACAGAAAATTATAAAGCATATGAAAAAAACAGACGATATGGATAACCCAAGCCCAAGCACCCAAATCAAAAGATCAGAAGAGACACAGCACCTAGAGCAGCTACTCAAAGAACTAAAGATGAACAATGAGACCATAGTACGGGAGACAAAGGAAATCAAGAAGACCCTAGAAGAGCATAAAGAAGACATTGCGAGACTAAATAAAAAAATGGATGACCTTATGGAAATTAAAGAAACTGTTGACCAAATTAAAAAGATTCTGGACACTCATAGTACAAGACTAGAGGAAGTTGAACAACGAATCAGTGACCTGCATGATGACAGAATGGAAAATGAAAGCACAAAAGAAAGAATGGGGAAAAAAATTGAAAAAATCGAAATGGACCTCAGGGATATGATAGATAATATGAAACGTCCGAATATAAGACTCATTGGTGTCCCAGAAGGGGAAGAAAAGGGTAAAGGTCTAGGAAGAGTATTCAAAGAAATTGTTGGGGAAAACTTCCCAAATCTTCTAAACAACATAAATACACAAATCATAAATGCTCAGCAAACTCCAAATAAAATAAATCCAAATAAACCCACTCCGAGACATATTCTGATCACACTGTCAAACACAGAAGAGAAGGAGCAAGTTCTCAAAGCAGCAACAGAAAAGCAATTCACCACATACAAAGGAAACAGCATAAGAATAAGTAGTGACTACTCAGCAGCCACCATGGAGGCGAGAAGGCAGTGGCACGATATATTTAAAATTCTGAGTGAGAAAAATTTCCAGCCAAGAATACTTTATCCAGCAAAGCTCTCCTTCAAATTTGAGGGAGAGCTTAAATTTTTCACAGACAAACAAATGCTGAGAGAATTTGCTAACAAGAGACCTGCCCTACTGGAGACACTAAAGGGAGCCCTACAGACAGAGAAACAAAGAAAGGACAGAGAGACTTGGAGAAAGGTTCAGTACTAAAGAGATTCGGTATGGGTACAATAAAGGATATTAATAGACAGAGGGGAAAAATATGACAAACATAAACCAAAGGATAAGATGGCTGATTCAAGAAATGCCTTCACGGTTATAACGTTGAATGTAAATGGATTAAACTCCCCAATTAAAAGATATAGATTCACAGAATGGATCAAAAAAAATGAGCCATCAGTATGTTTCATACAAGAGACTCATCTTAGACACAGGGACACAAAGAAACTGAAAATGAAAGGATGGAAGAAAATATTTCATGCAAGCTACAGCCAAAAGAAAGCAGGTGTAGCAATATTAATCTCAGATAAAATAGACTTCAAATGCAGGGATGTTTTGAGAGACAACGAAGGCCACTACATACTAATAAAAGGGGCAATTCAGCAAGAAGAAATAACAATCGTAAATGTCTATGCAACCAATCAAGGTGCCACAAAATACATGAGAGAAACACTGGCAAAACTAAAGGAAGCAATTGATGTTTCCACAATAATTGTGGGAGACTTCAACACATCACTCTCTCCTATAGACAGATCAACCAGACAGAAGACCAATAAGGAAACTGAAAACCTAAACAATCTGATAAATGAATTAGATTTAACAGACATATACAGGACATTACATCCCAAATCACCAGGATACACATACTTTTCTAGTGCTTACGGAACTTTCTCCAGAATAGATCATATGCTGGGACATAAAAGAAGCCTCAATAAATTTAAAAAGATTGAAATTATTCAAAGCACATTCTCTGAGCACAATGGAATACAATTAGAAGTCAATAACCATCAGAGACTTAGAAAATTCACAAATACCTGGAGGTTAAACAACACACTCCTAAACAATCAGTGGGTTAAAGAAGAAATAGCAAGAGAAATTGCTAAATATATAGAGACGAATGAAAATGAGAACACAACATACCAAAACCTATGGGATGCAGCAAAAGCAGTGCTGAGGGGGAAATTTATAGCACTAAACGCATATATTAAAAAGGAAGAAAGAGCCAAAATCAAAGAACTAATGGATCGACTGAAGAAGCTAGAAAATGAACAGCAAACCAATCCTAAACCAAGTAGAAGAAAAGAAATAACAAGGATTAAAGCAGAAATAAATGACATAGAGAACAAAAAAACAATAGAGAGGATAAATATCACCAAAAGTTGGTTCTTTGAGAAGATCAACAAGATTGACAAGCCCCTAGCTAGACTGACAAACTCAAAAAGAGAGAAGACCCATATAAACAAAATAATGAATGAAAAAGGTGACATAACTGTAGATCCTGAAGAAATTAAAAAAATTATAAGAGGATACTATGAACAACTGTATGGCAACAAACTGGATAATGTAGAGGAAATGGACAATTTCCTGGAAACATATGAACAACCTAGACTGACCAGAGAAGAAATAGAAGACCTCAACCAACCCATCACAAGCAAAGAGAGCCAATCAGTCATCAAAAAGCTTCCCACAAATAAATGCCCAGGGCCAGATGGCTTCACAGGGGAATTCTACCAAACTTTCCAGAAAGAACTGACACCAGTCTTACTCAAACTCTTTCAAAACATTGAAGAAAATGGAACACTACCTAACTCATTTTATGAAGCTAACATCAATCTAATACCAAAACCAGGCAAAGATGCTACAAAAAAGGAAAACTACCGGCCAATCTCCCTAATGAATATAGATGCAAAAATCCTCAACAAAATACTTGCAAATCGAATCCAAAGACACATTAAAAAAATCATACACCATGACCAAGTGGGGTTCATTCCAGGCATGCAAGGATGGTTCAACATAAGAAAATCAATCAATGTATTACAACACATTAACAAGTCAAAAGGGAAAAATCAATTGATCATCTCAATAGATGCTGAAAAAGCATTTGACAAAATCCAACATCCATTTTTGATAAAAACACTTCAAAAGGTGGGAATTGAAGGAAACTTCCTCAACATGATAAAGAGCATATATGAAAAACCCACAGCCAGCATAGTACTCAACGGTGAGAGACTGAAAGCCTTCCCTCTAAGATCAGGAACAAGACAAGGATGCCCGCTGTCACCACTGTTATTCAACATTGTGCTGGAAGTGCTAGCCAGGGCAATCTGGCAAGACAAAGAAATAAAAGGCATCCAAATTGGAAAAGAAGAAATAAAACTGTCATTGTTTGCAGATGATATGATCTTATATCTAGAAAAACCTGAGAAATCGACGATACAGCTACTAGAGCTAATAAACAAATTTAGCAAAGTAGCAGGATACAAGACTAATGCACAGAAGTCAGCAATGTTTCTATATGCTAGAAATGAACAAACTGAAGGGACACTCAAGAAAAAGATACCATTTTGAATAGCAACTAAAAAAATCAAGTACCTAGGAATAAACTTAACCAAAGATGTAAAAGACCTATACAAACAAAACTACATAACTCTACTAAAAGAAATAGAAGGCGACCTTAAAAGATGGAAAAATGTTCCATGTTCATGGATAGGAAGACTAAATGTCATTAAGATGTCAATTCTACCCAAACTCATCTACAGATTCAATGCAATCCCAAACAAAATTCCAACAACCTACTTTGCAGACTTGGAAAAGATAGTTATCAAATTTATTTGGAAAGGGAAGATGCCTCGAATTGCTAAAGACACTCTAAAAAAGAAAAACGAAGTGGGAGGACTTACACTCCCTGACTTTGAAGCTTATTATAAAGCCACAGTTGCCAAAACAGCATGGTACTGGCACAAAGATACACATATAGATCAATGGAATCGAATTGAGAATTCGGAGATAGACCCTCAGATCTATGGCCGACTGATATTTTTTTTTTTTTTTGCATTTTCATTTCTTTGCCTTTATTGGTAAAACTGTTTTATTTTTTTTTATCTTCATTTTATTGAGATATATTCACATACCACGCACTTATACAAAACAAATCGTACTTTCAATTGTTTACAGTACCATTACATAGTTGTACATTCATCACCTAAATCAATCCCTGACACCTTCATTAGCACACACACAAAAATAACAAGAATAATAATTAGAGTGAAAAAGAGCAACTGAAGTAAAAAAGAACACTGGGTACCTTTGTCTGTTTGTTTCCTTCCCCTATTTTTCTACTCATCCATCCATAAACTAGACAAAGTGGAGTGTGGTCCTTATGGCTTTCCCAATCCCCTTGTCACCCCTCATAAGCTACATTTTTATACAACTGTCTTCGAGATTCATGGTTTCTGGGTTGTACTTTGATAGTTTCAGGTATCCACCACCAGCTACCCCAATTCTTTAGAACCTAAAAAGGGTTGTCTGAAGTGTGCGTAAGAGTGCCCACCAGAGTGACCTCTCAGCTCCTTTTGCAATCTCTCTGCCACTGAAGCTTATTTCGTTTCCTTTCACATCCCCCTTTTGGTCAAGAAGCTGTTCTCCGTCCCACGATGCCTGGTCTATATTCCTCCCCGGGAGTCATATTCCACGTTGCCAGGGAGATTCACTCCCCTGGGTGTCTGATCCCACGTAGTGGGGAGGGCAGTGATTTCACCTTTCAAGTTGGCTTAGCCAGAGAGATAGGGCCACATCTGAGCAACAAAGAGGCTGTTGGGAGGAGGCTCTTAGGCACAACCATAGGAACGCCTAGCCTCCCCTTGCAGCAACCGTCTTCCCAAGGGTAAATCCTATGGTAGAGGGCTCAACCCATCAAACCACCAGTTCCCTATGTCTGTGGTCATGTTAGCAACCATGGAGGTGGGGTAGGCCAATACCCCTGCATTCTCCACAGGCTCCTCAAGGGGGCACTACATCTTTTTTTTTCCTTGTTTTTCTTTTTTTTTTTTTTAACTTTCCCTTCTTTTTTAAATCAACTGTATGAAAAAAAAGTTAAAAAGAAAACAAACATGCAATAGAAGAACATTTCAAACAGACCATAACAAGGGAGTAAGAAAAAGACAACTAACCTAAGATAACTGCTTAACTTCCAACATGTTCCTACTTTACCCCACGAAAGTTACATAATATAGCAACATTTCTGTGAACTTGTTCCTACTATATCCATCAGAAATTAACAGACCATAGTCATTCCTGGGCTTCCCCAGAACGTTAAATAGCTTATCTGTTCTTCTTGGATTATTGTTCCCCCTTCCTTAATTGCTCTCTATTGCTAGTTCCCCTACATTCTACATTATAAACCATTTGTTTTACATTTTTCAAAGTTCACATTAGTGGTAGCATATAATATTTGGCTTTTTGTGTCTGGCTTATTTCGCTCAGCATTATGTCTTCAAGGTTCATCCATGTTGTCATATGTTTCACAAGAGTGTTCCTTCTTACTGCCGCATAGTATTCCATCGTGTGTATATACCACATTTTATTTATCCACTCATCTGTTGAAGGACATTTGGGTTGTTTCCATCTCTTGGCAATTGTGAATAATGCTGCTATGAACATTGGCGTGCAGATATCTGTTCGTGTCACTGCTTTCCGACCTTCCGGGTATATACCGAGAAGTGCAATTGCTGGATCGAATTCCTACCTTTTGAAGTGTTTTTTATCAAAAACGGATGTTGGATTTTGTCAAATGCTTTTTCAGCATCTATTGAGATGATCAATTGATTTTTCCCTTTTGACTTGTTAATGTGTTGTAATACATTGATTGATTTTCTTATGTTGAACCATCCTTGCATGCCTGGAATGAACCCCACTTGGTCATGGTGTATGATTTTTTTAATGTGTCTTTGGATTCGATTTGCAAGTATTTTGTTGAGGATTTTTGCATCTATATTCATTAGGGAGATTGGCCGGTAGTTTTCCTTTTTTGTAGCATCTTTGCCTGGTTTTGGTATTAGATTGATGTTAGCTTCATAAAATGAGTTAGGTAGTGTTCCATTTTCTTCAGTGTTTTGAAAGAGTTTGAGTAAGATTGGTGTCAGTTCTTTCTGGAAAGTTTGGTAGAATTCCCCTGTGAAGCCATCTGGCCCTGGGCATTTATTTGTGGGAAGATTTTTGATGACTGATTGGATCTCTTTGCTTGTGATGGGTTGGTTGAGGTCTTCTATTTCTTCTCTGGTCAGTCTAGGTTGTTCATATGTTTCCAGGAAATTGTCCATTTCTTCTACATTATCAAGTTTGTTGCCATACAGTTGTTCATAATATCCTCTTATAATTTTTTTAACTTCTTCAGGATCTGCAATTATGTCACCTTTTTCATTCATTATTTTGTTTATATGGGTCTTCTCTCTTTTTGATTTTGTCAGTCTAGCTAGGGGCTTGTCAATCTTGTTGATCTTCTCAAAGAACCATGTTTTGGTGATATTTATCTTCTCTATTGTTTTTTTGTTCTCTATGTCATTTATTTCTGCTTTAATCCTTGTTATTTCTTTTCTTCTACTTGGTTTAGGATTGGTTTGCTGTTCATTTTCTAGCTTCTGCAGTCGATCCATTAGTTCTTTGATTTTGGCTCTTTCTTCCTTTTTAATATATGCGTTTAGTGCTATAAATTTCCCCCTCAGCACTGCTTTTGCTGCATCCCATAGGTTTTGGTATGTTGTGTTCTCATTTTCATTCGTCTCTATATATTTAGCAATTTCTCTTGCTATTTCTTCTTTAACCCACTGATTGTTTAGGAGTGTGTTGTTTAACCTCCAGGTATTTGTGAATTTTCTAAGTCTCTGATGGTTATTGACTTCTAATTGTATTCCATTGTGCTCAGAGAATGTGCTTTGAATAATTTCAATCTTTTTAAATTTATTGAGGCTTCTTTTATGTCCCAGCATATGATCTATTCTGGAGAAAGTTCCGTAAGCACTAGAAAAGTATGTGTATCCTGGTGATTTGGGATGTAATGTCCTGTATATGTCTGTTAAATCTAATTCATTTATCAGATTGTTTAGGTTTTCAGTTTCCTTATTGGTCTTCTGTCTGGTTAATCTATCTATAGGAGAGAGTGATGTGTTGAAGTCTCCCACAATTATTGTGGAAACATCAATTGCTTCCTTTAGTTTTGCCAGTGTTTCTCTCATGTATTTTGTGGCACCTTGATTGGGTGCATAGACATTTACGATTGTTATTTCTTCTTGCTGAATTGCCCCTTTTATTAGTATGTACTGGCCTTCTTTGTCTCTCAAAACATCCCTGCATTTGAAGTCTATTTTATCTGAGATTAATATTGCTACACCTGCTTTCTTTTGGCTGTAGCTTGCATGAAATATTTTTTTCCATCCTTTCACTTTCAGTTTCTTTGTTTCCCTGTGTCTAAGATGAGTCTCTTGTATGCAACATATTGATGGTTCATTTTTTTTTGATCCATTTTTTTTTGATCCATTCTGCGAATCTATATCTTTTAATTGGGGAGTTTAATCCATTTACATTCAACGTTATAACCGTGAAGGCATTTCTTGAATCAGCCATCTTATCCTTTGGTTTATGTTTGTCATATTTTTCCCCTCTCTCTATTAATATCCTTTATTGTACCCATACCGAATCTCTTTAGTACTGAACCTTTCTCCAAGTGTCTCTGTCCTTTCTTTGTTTCTCTGTCTGTAGGGCTCCGTTTAATATCTCCAGTAGGGCAGGTCTCTTGTTAGCAAATTCTCTCAGCATTTGTTTGTCTGTGAAAAATTTAAGCTCTCCCTCAAATTTGAAGGAGAGCTTTGCTGGATAAAGTATTCTTGGCTGGAAATTTTTCTCACTCAGAATTTTAAATATATCGTGCCACTGCCTTCTCGCCTCCATGGTGGCTGCTGAGTAGTCACTACTTATTCTTATGCTGTTTCCTTTGTATGTGGTGAATTGCTTTTCTGTTGCTGCTTTCGGAACTTGCTCCTTCTCTTCTGTGTTTGACAGTGTGATCAGTATATGTCTCGGAGTGGGTTTATTTGGATTTATTCTATTTGGAGTTTGCTGAGCATTTATGATTTGTGTATTTATGTTGTTTAGAAGATTTGGGAAGTTTTCCCCAACAATTTCTTTGAATACTCTTCCTAGACCTTTACCCTTTTCTTCCCCTTCTGGGACACCAATGAGTCTTATATTCGGACGTTTCATATTATCTATCATATCCCTGAGGTCCATTTCGATTTTTTTCAATTTTTTTCCCCATTCTTTCTTTTATGCTTTCATTTTCCATTCTGTCATCTTCCAGGTCACTGATTCGTTGTTCTGCTTCCTCTAGTCTTGTACTATGAGTGTCCAGAATATTTTTAATTTGTTCAACAATTTCTTTAATTTCCATAAGGTCATCCATTTTTTTATTTAGTCTTGCAATGTCTTCTTTATGCTCTTCTAGGGTCTTCTTGATTTCCTTTGTCTCCCGTACTATGGTCTCATTGTTCATCTTTAGTTCTTTGAGTAGCTGCTCTAGGTGCTGTTTCTCTTCTGATCTTTTGATTTGGATGCTTGGGCTTGGGTTATCCATATCGTCTGGTTTTTTCATACGCTTTATAATTTTCTGTTGTTTTCGGCCTCGTGGCATTTGCTGAACTTGATAGGGTTCTTTTAGGATTTGTAGACCAATTGAAGTCCTTATCTCTAATTTATCAGATCTACAGCTTCGTGGAGTACACTTTCTCTAACTCACCAGCAGGTGGCGCCCACGAGCCACCTGTTCTCCACTAGTCAGTTCTCCCCTGCTTAGCCTTTTTGTTGAGTGGGGGAGTGAGTCTTGTGGGGTCCAATTGGTGTACCAAGCTTGCGTGTGTAGTTGGTGTTGCTTGCCCTGTATATGGGGCGTGTTTCTGGGCAGTCAGGGAGGGGGGGTGGCCCTAACAATCAAATCTCCCTGGTGATCCTAGAGTTTTAAAGCTGCTGCAATAGTCTAGTCCTTCAGTTCAGTCCTTCCACAGTTTGTCTCTGCCACTGACCCACAAGTCCTTGGTATTGGCGTATGGCTCCAGAGACTTGCAAGTGGGCCCCTCTTCCAGGCTGTGCACCCCAGGTCCTCTGTTGAGGGATGACTGTGCTATGTCACAGGTGAGTGCCGTCCCCCCAGGGCAGTTCTGGGCTTCTGGGCTGTGTAGGGAGGCTCCCAGTCTGCTGAAATGATGGCTGAATGGGGCTTTGTTAATTTACACTGCTCCACCTTCCCAACTGTGGGACAATCAGCTGAGGTTGCAGGAAAGGCTAATGTCCACGCCCAGTTTTGTGGTGTGTGCCTGTTATTTGAAGCACTTCTGTCACACTGGGTTGTCTGGGGCAGCTGTGGGCTATGGGGCTGGCGATGGGCAGGAGTGTTTCCTGTCCACCAGGATGATGGCTGTGAGCGGACACCCCCCTTTTCTTGGGAAGTTGTGGTGTTTAGTGAATTTTCTCAGCCACTGGATTATTGCGTTTTGTCTCAGAGCTCTGTTAGTCCTGCTCTTGACTTGACCTGCCCAAATTGCAAGTCTTTGAAGCTTTCTGTATTGGGCTTCTTAGAGTAATTGTTTTAGAAAAAGAAAAAAGGATTAAAAAAAAAGGGCCCTCCTGAGAGATCTAATGGGTTATTGAAATGCTAAGAGACAAAGCAACCAGGGCCATTAAGGAAAGGTCCACAGGGCAGACAGATCAGCTTTTCTTCAGGATTTGCATATGCGCCTCAGGGCCTGAGCTCTGCCCTTCCCCTTTCTATGTTCACCAGAACTCCAAAAATCCTCCGCTTTTATTTTGGAGTTTTTCGTGTTGTTTTGTTTCTATGCCTGTCTCCTCTCTGCTGGGCTGGCTGCTCTCAGATTCTCTGGTGTCTGGTCTCAGTCTATCTATGGTTGGAGTTTGGATCAGTAGAATGAGTTTTTGATAAGGGCTGCCACTGCAGTTCTCCGTTCTCCTTCCCGGAGCTGACAGCCCCTCCTCCCACGGGACTGAGCCTGGCAGGGAGGGGTGCGGGTCCCCTGGCCACAAAAACTTACAGATTTCGCTTATCTCAGCAGTTCGACGTTTTCATGAGTGTTGTATGAAGTATGCCCAAAGTCAGATTGCTCTGTGGTGTCCAGTCCACGCAGTTCCTGGCTTTCTACCTACTTTCCTGGAGGAGTAACTAAAACATACAGCTCACCAGTCCGCCATCTTGCCCCGCCTCCCGACTGATCTTTGATAAGGCCCCCAAAGTCACTGAACTGAGTCATAATGGTCTTTTCAACAAATGGGGCTGGGAGAGTTGGATATCCATATCCAAAAGAATGAAAGAGGACCCCTACCTCACCCCCTACACAAAAATTAACTCAAAATGGACCAAAGATCTCAATATAAAAGAAAGTACCATAAAACTCCTAGAAGATAATGTAGGAAAACATCTTCAAGACCTTGTATTCGGCGGCCACTTCCTAGACTTTACACCCAAAGCACAAGCAACAAAAGAGAAAATAGATAAATGGGAACTCCTCAAGCTTAGAAGTTTCTGCACCTCAAAGGAATTTCTCAAAAAGGTAAAGAGGCAGCCAACTCAATGGGAAAAAATTTTTGGAAACCATGTATCTGGCAAAAGACTGATATCTTGCATATATAAAGAAATCCTACAACTCAATGACAGTAATACAGACAGCCCAATTATAAAATGGGCAAAAGATATGAAAAGACAGTTCTCTGAAGAGGAAATACAAATGGCCAAGAAACACATGAAAAATTGTTCAGCTTCACTAGCTATTAGAGAGATGCAAATTAAGACCACAATGAGATACCATCTAACACCGGTTAGAATGGCTGCCATTAAACAAACAGGAAACTACAAATGCTGGAGGGGATGTGGAGAAATTGGAACTCTTATTCATTGTTGGTGGGACTGTATAATGGTTCAGCCACTCTGGAAGTCAGTCTGGCAGTTCCTTAGAAAACTAGATATAGAGTTACCATTCGATCCAGCGATTGCACTTCTTGGTATATACCCGGAAGATCGGAAAGCAGTGACATGAACAGATATCTGCACGCCAATGTTCATAGCAGCATTATTCACAATTGCCAAGAGATGGAAACAACCCAAATGTCCTTCAACAGATGAGTGGATAAATAAAATGTGGTATATACACACGATGGAATACTACGCGGCAGTAAGAAGGAACGATCTCGTGAAACATATGACAAATATGACAACATGGATGAACCTTGAAGACATAATGCTAAGCGAAATAAGCCAGGCACAAAAAGCCAAATATTATATGCTACCACTAATGTGAACTTTGAAAAATGTAAAACAAATGGTTTATAATGTAGAATGTAGGGGAACTAGCAATAGAGAGCAATTAAGGAAGGGGGAACAATAATCCAAGAAGAACAGATAAGCTATTTAACGTTCTGGGGATGCCCAGGAATGACTATGGTCTGTTAATTTCTGATGGATATAGTAGGAGCAAGTTCACAGAAATGTTGCTATATTATGTAACTTTCTTGGGTAAAGTAGGAACATGTTGGAAGTTAAGCAGTTATCTTAGGTTAGTTGTCTTTTTCTTACTCCCTTGTTATGGTCTCTTTGAAATGTTCTTTTATTGTATGTTTGTTTTCTTTTTAACTTTTTTTTCATACAGTTGATTTAAAAAAGAAGGGAAAGTTAAAAAAAAAAAAAAAGAAAAACAAGGAAAAAAAAAGGTGTAGTGCCCCCCTTGAGGAGCCTGTGGAGAATGCAGGGGTATTGGCCTACCCCACCTCCATGGTTGCTAACATGACCACAGACATAGGGGACTGGTGGTTTGATGGATTGAGCCCTCTAACATAGGTTTTACCCTTGGGAAGACGGTTGCTACAAAGGAGAGGCTAGGCGTCCCTATGGTTGTGCCTAAGAGCCTCCTCCCAAATGCCTCTTTGTTGCTCAGATGTGGCCCTCTCTCTCTGGCTAAGCCAACTTGAAAGGTGAAATCACTGCCCTCCCCACTACGTGGGATCAGACACCCAGGGGAGTGAATCTCCCTGGCAACGTGGAATATGTCTCCTGGGGAGGAATACAGACCTGGCATCGTGGGACGGAGAACAGCTTCTTGACCAAAAGGGGGATGTGAAAGGAAATGAAATAAGCTTCAGTGGCAGAGAGATTCCAAAACGAGCTGAGAGGTCACTCTGGTGGGCACTCTTACGCATACTTTAGACAACCCTTTTCAGGTTCTAAAGAATTGGGGTAGCTGGTGGTGGATACCTGAAACTATCAAACTACAACCCAGAACCCATGAATCTCGAAGACAGTTGTATAAAAATGTAGCTTATGAGGGGTGACAATGGGATTGGGAAAGCCATAAGGACCACACTCCACTTTGTCTAGTTTATGGATGGATGTGTAGAAAAGTAGGGGAAGGAAACAAACAGACAAAGGTACCCAGTGTTCTTTTTTACTTCAATTGCTCTTTTTCACTCTAATTATTATTCTTGTTATTTTTGTGTGTGTGCTAATGAAGGTGTCAGGGATTGATTTAGGTGATGAATGTACAACTATGTAATGGTACTGTAAACAATCGAAAGTACAATTTGTTTTGTATGACTGCGTGGTATGTGAATATATCTCAATAAAATGATGATTAAAAAAAAAAAAAAAAAAAAAACTACAACCCAGAACCCATGAATCTCAAAGACAGTTGTATAAAAATGTAGCTTATGAGGGGTGACAATGGGATTGGGAAAGCCATAAGGAGCACACTCCACTTTGTCTAGTTTATGGATGGATGAGTAGAAAAACAGGGGAAGGAAACAAACAGACAAAGGTACCCAGTGTTCTTTTTTACTTCAATTGCTCTTTTTCACTCTAATTATTATTCTTGTTATTTTTGTGTGTGTGCTAATGAAGGTGTCAGGGATTGATTTAGGTGATGAATGTACAACTATGTAATGGTACTGTGAACAATAGAATGTACGATTTCTTTTGTATGACTGCGTGGTATGTGAAGATATCTCAATAAAATGAAGATTAAAAAAAAAAAAAAAAAAAAGAACTAGTCCATCTCCAAATGCCAACCCGCAGATTCCCATCACCGCAGCACGGCTGCTGGACTTTCAGCTGGCTTACTCACTCGTTTCGGAATGCAGGCTACCGGTTTCACCAAATGCGCGGTCCCTGTGGATTTAGCAGACCTTGTCCGGCTGGTGCATCACTGGAACTGGTGTTCTGGCTCACTTACTGGCTTTTATCTAGTATATTTCTCACGGAGGTGTTTTTTTTGCCCTGTCTCACCTAGCCACCATCTTAGGTTCTCTCATTCTTTCTTATAGCTGAATAATATTCCATCGTATATATATACCACATTTTGTTTATCCATTCATCTGTTGATGGACATTTGAGTTGCTTCCATCCTTTGGCAATTGTGAATAATGCCACTCTGAACATTGGTGTGCAAGTGTCTGTTCATATCCCTGCTTTCAGATCTTCTGGGTATATACTGAGTAGTGGGGTTGCTGGATCGTAAGACACTTATACACTTAGCTTTCTGTTGCTCTGTCATTTTTGAAAGAAAGTCTTGCCAGATACAAACTTCTTGGTTAACAATTGTCATTTTCTTTCAGCATTTTAGATAGTTCACACCACTGTCTTCTTGCCTCCGTGGTTTCTGATGAAAAATTGGCACTTAATCTTATTGGGATTCCCTCATACCTAACGTTTATCTTGCAGCTTTCAGAACTCTCTTCTTGTCCTTGGCATTGGACAATTTGGTTGCTATGTGTCTGGGTGTGGTTCTCTTTGTTTATCCCGTTTGGGGTTCATTGGACTTCTTGAATGTGCATATTTCTGTCTTTATTTGTTTTACTATTACTTCTATCCCTTTCTCTCTCTTCTCCTTCTGGGATTCTAACACTGTCCCAGCCTTATGCAAGTAGCTTCTCTGCCCTTAGGACAAACTCTGGGAGGATGAGCCCGAGACAAGTTCCCTGGCTCAGTCTCTCAGAGACTTCCATCTAGTAGATTGGCACTGACATACATGCATCCCAATATGCACACAAGGGCCACTCCGCTCCCTCTAGAAAAGGGCCAGGGACCCACAATAGGAGCGCAAGCTAGATCTACCCTGTGTTGTGGAGGGGATGGGGACAGGGCCAGCAAGGGCACCAGGAGCTTCTTTGGCTTTTGAAGCTGCATTTTCTTTAGTCAGCACTTGCCCAGTTAATGCAGCCCTTTGTTTTCCATAGTTTTTGAGGAAGGTTAATGCCTTTAATATTCCTCCGCTGCCTTTGCCCAAGAGGGGTTGGAACAATGGCTACTGTCAGAGCAGGCCCCCAGCGATCTGAAGCAGCTGATCAAAGATAGAGATCTGGGATCAGACCATATATCCCCAGTGTTTGGAGGGCTAGTTCTTTATGTCCCACCCTGGCACCAACAAGCTGCACCAGGAGCCGGAGCTCCAGCCCTTTCTCCTTCCTACCAGGAGAATTGGGTAAGGGTGATGGTAGCCATTGCAGGGAGGGTGAAACTTACCTGTTTTGTTTTGTTTTGTTTCTCCACAATTTACCAACCTCTTCCTCCTGCTCCTCCCTGGATGCTGCACATCGTACCGCTAGACTCTGGAGCGTCAAAGTGGTTGATTCAGATAGTTCCTGTCTGAACAACCAAATAGTTGTTTTGGTAGACTGATTCCTGGAGTATCCTACTCTACCATCTTCTCATAGTCCTCTCCTCAATAAATATTTTTAAGCACTTAAAATTTTCTGGATGCTGAAGAATGCTATTAAAGGATAGAAAGATTAATTTGTTTTCACTGTGTACCATCAGGTATAGACTATCTAGAGATGACACTTATGCAGATGATTATACTACAAAGTAGCATATGATAGAACCATAATTGGTTATAAGAGCCTGGAGAATGGAGCCATCATTTCCTTGCTGTAGAGTTTTACAAGTATACGTGGATGAGGTAATATTTGAACTAGGCCTTCAAAGACAGGTAGGATTTTAATGACCACAGATAAGTTTGAGATGATTCTAAGGTGGGTGAAATTAATCTTTTTAAATTCTATTTTTCCCCCAACAGGAGCAGTATTTGATGAAAATACTAGAAAAATATTGGTTGTACAAGATCGAAATAAAGTAAGTTGCTCCTGCTTTGTAAATTACTTTATAAATATTCACTTCTCTCTAGAGAAAAATAAAATATAGAAATTTTGATACACCTAAGGAATCATAGAAAGAAATAAGGGTCACTTGGATACCCTTTAAACCAAAAAATACTTATGTGGGCCTTGAAAAGGTCAAGGTAAATATTTAATGTTGCTCACCACCCATTACTTTATAGTTGCAGAAAAATTATTAATGCCTGTGTTTAATTGGGAAGATAAACTCTGTTTCTAACAGTCTATCAATATATTCTCCTGTTCCGGTTTGCTAATGCTGCCAGAAATCAAAACACCAGAAATGGATTGGCTTTTATAAAAGGGGTTTATTTGGTTACACAGTTATAGTCTTAAGTCTATAAAGTGTCCATCAACAAAAGGGTACCTTCACTGGAGAAAGGCCATTGGCATCCAGAAAACCTCTGTTAGCTGGGAAGGCACGTGGCTGGCGTCTGCTTGCTCCCAGGTGGTGTTTCAAAAGGGCGTTCTCCAAAATGTCTGCATCAGCTTCCAACAGCTGTCTTCAAAATGTCTGTCTCAGCTGCAGCTAGTTATGAGCTCCTTCTGTCTGAGCTTATATAGTGCTCCAGAAAACTAAACAAGACCCACGCTGAATGGGCGGGGGCCACGCCTCCATGGAAATAATCCAGAGTTATCACCTACAGTTGGGTGGGTCACATCTCATGGACACTGAACCAAGAGATTCCATCCCAATTCACACTAATACATCTGCCCCCACAAGAATGCATTAAAGAATATGGCTTTTTCTGGGGTACATAAATATGCAAACCGGCACATCTCGCATTCATTCAACATTCGTTGAGCCAGGGTTGAGAATACAAAGATTAATAACACAGTATGCCTGATGTCCTGCAGTTCACTATCTATTTGGGAAAACAGATATACAAATAGATGGTAACAATTAACTTTGCCTTATGGAACCCCTAAAGACTTTTCAGGGGAGGTGACAGAGACTAGGTCTTGAAGAACAAGTAGGAGTTTACTAGGGTAAAAATAAATGTTGAAAACAGACTAAGAAATTTGGGATTGCATGTATAAAGGCACAGAGTTTTGAAAAGGGTGCACACAGTGTGTAAATAATGGTAAAAAGTTCATATGGCCAGGAGTGAGGGATCTAATAAGATAATAGATATGAATGCTAGAATGAGAACAGATTTTAAAGAGCCTTATATACTAAAATAAGGAGTCTGGGCAACTAGGGGCAACAAAGATTATTAAGAGCAGTACATGATTAGAGATCAAATGTTTTATGCTCAGGAATACAAGTAAGAATGAAGGACAATAATTATTTTGATAGTTTCTGAGACATTAAAAAATATTAGTGGGCAGGGTCAAACATTTACCCCATCATATATGTTTTTAAACTCTGAATTAATTTATGTATAATGATAGCTGAAAGCAGTATCACACATTTCTCAGAAATGCTGTCTTCTAAATGCATTCAACATTCATTAAGTGCCTACTCTGCAAAGATTAATTAGACAATATCCCTGATGTCCTGCAGCTCACTCTCTGTTTTGGAAAACAAACATATGAGTTATAAGTAACATTCAAGATTTTAGTTAAGGCAGAAACTCTGACTCAAATTGAGCTTTATCATCAGCAGATATTTATTAAGTACCTAAAGTAGTTCTGTGCCTAGCCCTCAGTAAGTTATATGTTTGAATATGAGTATAATGCAGTTAAGGTACTTAAAGCAGAATAGAGGGAAGAAAACTAGCACACGTTGAAGCCTAACAATGTCAACAACAACTGCATATAATAGCATTCAGCTGTAGGGTAACAAGTACCTTTTCTGAGTAAGTAGTGTACTTTTCTTCAGGAAGGAGAGATATTATTGAAGATGTCAATAGGATCTCAGGAAAGTCTTCCAGAAGGAAGAGTATTTTGAGCCATGCCTTGTAGGAAAGGAAGGATTTACGGGACAGAATATTACAGAAGAGGAGACCAATAGGCAAGTAGGTAAAAGGCAACAAGAAGCAATATATTTGCTCTGAGATTAATTTGATTAGAATGAGTGGAGAATAGTCAGCATGATTGGAAAATGGTGAACTGTTTTGACTTGGATGATGAAGATGATGTCTGGGCAAATCTGATTGTATGTGGAATGGGAGATGGCACAAACAGAATAAGCTTGAGAGTCAGGCAGACCTGAGCAGTTCCAGTCCCTATGCCACTTCTACCTTGAGCAAATCTCTAAACCTTTTTGTCTTCTTTAAATCTTTTTGTCATCTCATAGAAAGGATGCATTGGCTGTCTATATTAGGGTTTTCCCCCACTGGATTCATGTCTAGTAACTTGAGATACACAAAAATATAAAACACCACAATGTAAAACTATGCTGGGGAGTTTGAATGCTTTGTTCTCTCATTCATATCTTCTTTTTTCCATACACAACCAAATGATATGCACCACCTTTCTTCCCTTTCTTTTCCTTTATTTTCTTTCTCTTTTTTTGAGAAATTATAGATTATTTTTAGAAACTGGTTTATAAAATCATGAATCACTTTTATAAATCATACATAAATGATAGATTAGTTATTATGCCTGCAAAATTGGCTATCCAGGATCTTTTTTTTAATTTTCAGGGGTTTCTTTTGTTAAATCTATTTTGTTTACCATGTGTCACCAGAATGTTTATTCAATTGGCAGACAATAAGTATTTAATTTTTTCCATACAGTGAAAAAGTAAATTAGAAACATTGCTTAATATTTCATTTAAAATTGTGCCTTCGTACAATTTTTATATTATTTGACCATGTTGGAATATCTTAGTCACCTAGCGGATATGCCCCACCAGATGATAAACACAGCGTCAAAGGACTGTATTGCCCTAAGGCAATCTTGTGTTTCAGCTTCTTGCAGCCAAATCTCACGTACTTAAGTTTTGTTAAAGTTTTTTTATATAATTTTATTTTTTTTATTAGAGAAGTTGTGGGTTAACAGAAAAATCATGCATAAAATACAGAATCCCCATATACCACCTTATTACAAACACCTTTCATTGGTGTGATGCATATTCTTGATTCTAGGCTTTGGCTTCACATCTGGGTAGTTGAATGATGCAGTTGAGATTTGATTTCCTCAAAATTTTATCCTTAAAATTATGGTTTCCTTAAAATTATAGTTGGCTACTTTGTGTTCAGTCATTTGGAAGCATGTAACTCCAGCTAAAAGTAAAGGAAGTACATGCCCAAGATAACCTGTATTAGTATGCTTAACAGAATCTGGCTATTTCCAAATAGACTTAATAGCTCACTGAAAGATAATTTAAGCTGATTATTGTTAGTTCACAATTAAGGTGCTTTCACTGTAGAAATTTAAGGTATACAACTGATACACTGTATTACAAAGCCTTATCACTGAAAAAGATGTTTACATATGTTGTTTATATTTTAATAAAATTTTTTCTAGCTAATCATTGGCTTTGATCTACTTCTGATGTGATTATAGTGATTTTTTTGTGTGTGCAATAAGGAGAAGTACATATTAATGATGATTATTTTAATGCGTATTAAACAAAAGGAGAGGTACGGGGGAGAAAGTATAGACAGATATAGCCAGAAAGGCTAGCAGGTGATTGTTGTGATAATTAAGGAAGGCTTGCACTAGGGTAGTGGTATGCAAAAGGAAGGAAGAAATAGATGCCTCTTTGAAGTGGTGACAGTAAGTCTGCTTGGCAGTTAAGAAAATAATGAGTTTAAAATCATTCAATATTTTGAGCTGGGGTTAGGGACTGGAATAATAATATCACCAACCGAGACAGTGATTGATGATGGTAGGAGGGAAAATAGAAAAATGATGAATTTATTACAGGGCATATGAATTTAAGTTGAGATTTTAAAATGGGAGTACCCAGACATTTCTTCTCACTCCTCCTGAGAAATTAATGAGTACCATAAAAGTTGCCATGGGTCAATTCCCCTCAGTTCCCTAAGGTATTAAAAGGAGGTATGAGATGAAGCACATTAATTAATGAATTTCTTTTTACAACTTCTACCATCATGGCCCACAGTGGCAAAAAGCTCTTAGCACTGGGCCTTCATTCACAGGAGTGGATCAAAAGGAAATATTGGTGTTAATCTAAGGCTGCACTACCTAGCCATTGTGCTTTCACAGTAAAGTACTGGGGGACTCTCCATAGCTATACTTCTAGCTGTTGTATTCTGTGGACTCATGCCCTTGTAGTCCTGCAATATGGCTGTACTGGTGCTACCCCAGGAAAAATGGGTACATAACAAAGGAACATTACATGAAAGAGCAAACTGAGTACCATTTCTAAACACAGATGAATAGTACGCTGAAGTTAATTTTAGGTATCATCTGATAAACACAGCTGACTATCACACTGTGTACACTGTGTACACAGTGTGACAGTACACTGAAGTTAATTTTAGGTATCATCTGACAAACATAGCTGACAAAGAGGTAGCTGAAATATAAGAAGGGTAATAATGCACTTCCATAGGCCAAAGAGATTGGTGGAGTTCAACATAAAGGTAGTAATTAAATCATAATATGTATTCCTCATGTGTCTGGATCTGAGTCAATTCACCATTCTTTGAAATAAATTATTTGGAAGTGAGAACTCTCGATATCACATTAGGAAAGGAGACTTCTCCTTAGTCTCTTTTCCCTGGAAGAGAAATTAATTAATTGGAAGGAAATTAATTAATTAATTAACTAAATATAGTCCTGTTTCGGTCCACAAATGTTTTACAAAGAATACAGTTATATACAGAGAGTAGTATGTCTCTGAGTCTTTAATTTTCTAATTTTTATTTGTGTGTGTGTGTGTGTATATATGTATATGTATATATATGTGTGTGTGTGTGTGTGTGTGCGCGCGCGCACGTATATATATATGACAGTTGAAAGCCAAAGTATTGTCAACATCTGCCAACTTAATCAGCCAAGGAATTGTAGATCAATTGTGGCATAGCTATTCTGAGATTACATTTCTGGTAAAATCAGTCTTCCCTTCCCGCACCTCTCCAATAACTTTTGAGCTCTTCTCCCTATTTAACTGATATATTTATTATATCATCACAAATAATTTTTTTAGAGACAGGATATAAACAATAGCAGTAATAATAAGTTACTTGAAGACATCAGTACTTTGCACAAAGTAGCTAATTTAATCCTCACAATAACCCATGAGATTGTTTATCCCTATTTTAAAGATGAAGAAACTGAGGCACACAAAGGCTAAGCAGCTTACCTCAAATTACAAAGATAATGTGGTGGAATCAAGACATTAACCCAGACATTCTGACTTCAGAGTCTGTGCTCTTAACAACAACAGAGAAAAAAAAATTATCTAAAAGCCCCCAAAATAACTCATTTCATGTGAGAATAATAAGCACTAATTCTCTCCACACTCAATTCCAGGTATCAGTAAGCATTTCAAAGACATAATAAAGGCAAGAAACCAAGAACTGTTCCCCTAAATACCAGGAAATTGTGAGTAACACCAGATAGTCCCTGGTTCTTCCTATTCTAATTTACAAGGGAAAAATTTCTCTAGTCATTATTTTATTATTTTGTCATTGAGGTCTTGCTACCCATAGGTCAAAGGAGCTTACATATACTTAATATTGACTATCCAAGATTTGATAAAACTTATTTAAGATTTTATTCAGTTAAATTGGCTTAGACTGAATATGCAAAAGACTCTGCAGTATATAACAGACAGAAGATATGTCCAAACATTATTGACAATCACCATATATACAAGTAAAATCAATTGGTTAATTTAAGTTTGAAAAAACAAAATCTAGACCTTGGTATGTAAAAGTTACATCTAAAGGGATATTGTAAAAGGCTTTACTATCTTATAATTGTATCTCTTTAACTCACTCTCTTTTCCTTACATTTAAAGAAGAAGGAATGTTACTGAAAGTCATGTTAATCTTTTCTGGGCTCAATGCCATAAGAATTTCCCGAGACAAAATGAATCAGGATTCAAGACACCTGGGTCCTTAAGGCATGGAAATGCCACTAACTAGCTCTTTGACTTCAGGCAAAACTCTGAGCCTCTGGGGACCTAACTTTTCTGTTTATAAAAGTAAGAAGTTAGACTCGGTGATCAAAAATGAAATACTGACATACTAAAATTTGACGTACATATTTATGCACCTGTAAGATAAGAGACCAGATATAACATGATCTAAGCCACTTCAGTATTTTGGAAAGAAAAGGGTAAACTATTGAGATTTTAAAATAGCACTCTGTTTCAAAATGTCATTCAAATAAAATTCCTTTCAGGACTTTAACAGGTACTGAAAGGCAGCCAGACTAACACGATTGCTTCACTCGAAGCAGTCTTGCAGGGATCTACCAAATAAGAATCTATTTATATCATTACTCATTTATTAAAACATGGAAATAATAGAAAACAAATCTGGGTCTTATAATGTTAAAAATTGTATTGCAGTCTAAAAAAAGAAACTAAGGAGCTACTCTGGCATCTACGGCTAAACTGTCTTACTCCAAAGCTTGACAAACTTTGTTTTTTACTGTGGTTTTTTTTTTTTTTCCTTATAAAACCTGCCAGATAAATGATTTAACAGATTCAGTTTGTAGAAATCCAACTTCCAGAGCAATCTGTTTGTATAGTAATTGATAAGTAAAGTATTTAGTTGGGCTGTATTTTTTAAAGAGGATAATAAGACTATGTATACCAAATTTAGCTGAACCCTATTGTAAACCACTAAAACTTTTATGATTCTCTATTAATCATTCAATGCCACTCGGGTTTTATTACTCTTAGTTTAAAAGAAATAATTGCTAGTGTTTTCAGAAATGATTGTTAGTTATTTTCCAAGATAGTCAGGAACAAAGGAAGACCAAAACTTAATGGCAAAAAAGTAAATATCATTCCATTATGGGATTACCGTCTAAAAAGAAAACTCAAGATACCTATCCATAATGGCCTTGTCTATAGTCACTCTTTGGAATGGAGTTCAACCAGTAATGTTTACGAATGAAGATGTACGTGGAGAATTTTCAATTTTTTTTCAGTTGAGTTTTTCTTTCAGACTGGCCTTTAGAGCCCACTGAAAACCATACCTTCAGGCTGGGGGAATTGAGTAATTAACTTTAAGCTTTGAAAATAGTTTAATGGGTGTCTCTTGGAACCTATAGCCATATCTGAAGAGGATTAAAATATCATAATCAAACATTTGCTAATATGTGATCATTTGCCAAAAAGTTTGCTCCTCTGTTATAGCACACATTCCTGATCTTGTTGATGAAGATTTCAAACTAAAAATTTATTTTAATTCCAGGATGTTTTGCTCTGTTAGTAGAAACAAAATCAGATAATGATAATGATTGTGATGACATAAAATACTTCCATGAACATGTACTCATTTAATAATCATCTGTATTATTGTCCCCATTTTTCAGAAGAACAAACTGATATTTAGAGAGTTGCAATAACTTACTCAACATTACACAGTGAGTAATTGGCTGAATCAGATTTCAAGTCTAGAGGGTAATCTTTTCACTAAAACAGAGCAAATAAAACAGAAAATGAATTCAAACTTGGATCTGAATGAATAAGCAGTTGTATGGCAATGCCTACAAGTGTGCTGTATTGGATGAAAAGTCTTCACTTGAGTGGGGTTTTGTTTTTAGAACAGTAGTTTTGTTGTTGCTGTTTTTAATACATAGTATAGGTACCACTGTGCTGGGGTTAATTTCCTTCAGTTCTGTTGTCAGTAATGATACTAAGTGATACACATTTGCTGGCATGCTGATTATAAATCAGAATGTCACTTTCTTAATTCACAGTAGGGGAAAAGGATCCAGGCTTTCAACTATAAGAAATGAATCAGATAAATATCCCCAAATGTGGTATATGTTGCCTCCAGAATGCCAAGAAGCCCTCCAAGTGCTGTGAGTGATAGGGAAGTGCAAGGTGCAACAATTTGCCTATTACCTTAGAGATCTACAGACCATTAAACCCCTAAAACCTTCATAGAATCATCTATTCTCTGGCACATGTGTCTTACTAATACATCTAGAGTACTTGACATTTCCTGCTCACTAGGTCCAGTTAGCAAGCTGACATCAGGACAGCTGGATAGTGATATCCCCTAGCATACAGTGTAACTACTAAGATTCTTATATATGGAATGAGATAAGGTGCAAATGAAAGGGAAATATTGGGTGAAATGGATGTTTGGTAGCAATGGCATTTTAACAATATGGGGCAATAATAAGTATATGGCTATGGATGGCTTAGGCTAACTACTTTGGAAACCTTAACAAAACAGAAATGACAAGCTCAGGTCAGTCTGTCAACTCCAGGCACAATGTGAAAACCATAAGGCCTCCATGGCAGCAATTGAGATCTCCTTTTCTGGAAACACAAAATAGGCTATGCTGAAAATTATGCTTATATCCAACTGTAAGTGGGGGAACTGCAAAGAAAAAGCTAGGCCCCTGAGAGGAAAAGGGTGGAACCTGAGACCCTGAGTGAATGAGCCTGAGAATTTTGAATCTCAAATTCTCTTGAATCCTCTGAGCCAAAGGAATCACCCTTCTTCTTCCTAGAGGAGAACAGCATCCCCTTGCCAGGGAGGCTCTGCAAAGCATGAATATTTAAATAAGGACAGTGTATTTAAAATCCAGAATATTCATAATGGCCACCAGACCTGGTGACCTCTGACTGTAGAAGTGCTCATTTACTCATAGAAGACACCCAATTGATTGCCATTATTATTCCATCAAAAAAATGAATTCAACATGGTCTCCACAAAGTAGAAACAGACAGGGACTTCCTGGAGAAAGATGTTAACTATAGGATGAAAATAACTGTGTGAAGAAGGTATCATTAAGTCTATGATTAACAGAGCACAAGATACATATATGAATCAGCATGCTGCATTATATTTTGTTATATAGCATATGGCATTTGCAAGCAGAGAAGGAATCCTGTATCTTTAGTGAATAGTGTGTCCAGTTTTGACCTCCATATAATTATTTGTTTAAAGGATTTAGAGAAACCATAGAGGCCAAGCAACCATCTGTTATAGGTAGCTTCAGTATTAACTTATCAGTCAGTGAAGAGTTGAATTAGACACGACCTCTTCAATTCCTCCCAGTTCTGTCTGCAACTCATGGGTGGAAATAAATGAACAGATTTCTTAAAATTTCCTACATGGAAACACCACTTCTTTTTCTCCTTTATGTTGGCAGAAGTAAAGTACTACAGGGCATAGAGGGGGAAAAAAAAGTGTATGGAACGTCTTTCTGTGTAAATATGTATAAACACATATACATATGAATTGCCAACCTCATCCACTTTCAAGTGACCAGTAAAATAGCTTAAACATACAAAGAACCTACCGAGTAAAATGTTATAATCTAAGAGCCTACAAGATGTATTTTCTTAGTGTTATATGACAGAACTTTACTGAGAAAACCAATTTATTAAAGATCCTAATCATAGCAATTAGCATTTAGCACTGTCTTCTGTGCTGAATACTAATTAGCTAATCTAATCAATGTAGCAACCTATTATGATCCCCACTTCACAGACTTGGAAACTAAACAAGGGAGTCATGGAATAGTGACCTTATGTAAGTACCTCTGTGAGGAAGTGCTGCTGGGCTGGTGCTGTTGTCTCTGAACTCAGAAGAGCTTTGGACCAGAACTCTGAAAATGAGTCATCAGCTGGCTGGTGTCTTTGGACAAGAGGGGTGCGCAATGATGCTTCTGCTGTAAGTGTTAGAAAATTGCAAACTGGATTTGGCTGATACTGTGGGAAGGAACTTCTGCTGCCAGAGTGAAGCAGCATTGTTGGTACAATATTCATAGGAACTACAAGCACACAGAAAACCCACAGGAGGCCGACAGAAAGGAGCTAATCCCTTCTTCCTTGCAGTCTTAGTAGAGCCTAAAAGGGAGTCAGCTGGCAAAGCAGAAACGTTGACAGAGTCCAAACTCTAGCATCACTAGACATAGTACAGAGGAGTAGGTTTGGAATTGAGAGACAGTAACATCATCACCTGGGAAGTTAATAGAAATGCACTTTCTCAGGCCCCACCCCAGACTTACAGAATTGGAACTCTGGGGATGCAGCCCAGCAGTGTTAGCAGGCCCTCCAGGTGATTCTGGTGCACACTAGTCAGAGAACCACTAAACCTGCAGATGGGCTTCCTGACTCTTCATTTGCTAGTTTTCAAACTTGCCAATGATTGGTTCTTTAAGCATGAGAAAGTCCTGCTTTTCAGAATCTAGTCATGTTCTGAAATCTATTTTTGTTCCCCCTACATTTCTAGGCAGTTGGAAATGGTAGAACATAGAGAGAAGCTCAAGTTATATAAGACCTTCAGTTTTCATTGTGGATTAAGTAGGAATGGTACTCCTAAATAGGCTTTTCTTTGATTTCTTTTTAAGTTGTAAGAGAGCAACAAAATACAAAAAGTGAGTATTCATATATTGTTCAATGTTGTAATAAAAAAAAGTAAGACCTGACTCATATTTCTGTAATTATTTTAGAGGTAAATAGAAATGAAACATACATGATAGCTATTAACCCTAAATAACTCATTAGCATTATTTCCAAACATCTAAGCCAACTTTTCTCCTTTCTTTAAGTATCTCATTCTCCCCAAGCATCAGTGTCACATGTTCACTGCAGAGTAAAGTTTACCCTCACCTTGAGCATATGCACACACTCAAACACAGACACTTAAAATGACACTTAAAACATGTCCTTTCTCCTTCCCTAACCACATATTCCAATTCCTAGTCCCTGCTTCATGGATTAAATGTGGCTTGCCCTTGTAAACTGGGTGATAAAAAAGTTGAGTTGAGGGTAGGGACCTATTAATTTCATTCACTAACATTACTATGTTCTTATACGTATGTGTTGTAAGCCCTATTCTAAGCAGTAGGCAAACCAGTGAATAAAGTTTCTATGTCTAGAGCTTATATTCAAATGGGTAAAACACAAATAATATATGAATGAATAATATGTAAAGTGGGGATACACAACTATTAAGAAAAATACAGTGAGAAAGTACCAGGAGAAAGAATGTACTTGCTATATTTTCCATTAATTTCCATATGGCCAGTGCCTAGCATTCAATATATTTTTGCTGAATGAACATATCTGTGTGAGGCTGATAATACTCTCCTATAGCATGTATCTCATTGGTGTAAGCAGTGATAATTTGTAACTAATGAGATTTATCTAAATACAGTGTCCTAAATTCTGACAGGTGAAAGTAGTAGCATAAGAGACTAGAACAGTGAAAATAATAACCAAATTCCTGGTATATGACCAAGTTGGAGTAAAGGAAAAATACAAAGGTCAAATAATACTAGAGAACCCAAAGCGACAGGCTAACAGGTTCTGTACCATTGTTCTAGGTTCTTGGGATATGGCTGAAAGAAATTAATAGTCTTTGGGGATTTTGTTTACACAAACTCCTGGTTGGGTATTCAGCAACCATGCCCAGAGATGGTTCTGAAGCTAATCCTCTGCTTAGGAAAACAGAAGATACCTGTGGGGTTGGAAAAATAGAGAGAAAAATGGATCAGAAAATGAATGATTCCTTTTCACCCACCCTAGAAACCCTAAAATAAACTGAGTTTATCTTCAGGACAAGTTGTAAAAGAAATTGCACTATTATACTTGAAATTGCTTTAACAGAAAAATATATTGCATTCCTATTATTTGTTAGCATCTCTGAAAAATGCATTAGAAAAGTAATACTTACCTTTTGTTGATATCCAAAATGCCTATTCTTTGGGCTAGCAATTCCTGATACCAGGGGAAGGGGTTGCAGAGTGAAATATAGGGCCACTCTTATGTCATCCACATTGTCTTCTATTTTCCATCCATTCCTTCTCCTCCATTCCCACAGGGATGTTACATTTATAATTGGCAAATGAATTTGAAAAATTTGTTATCTCAGTCACCCATTCCAAAATATAATGGAACTACTCTTAATATAGTTTTAAAAATATACATTTTCATAAGTTAAAGGAATGCTTTACCTTTTGTAGTATGTAAAAATCAAGTATCGAGGAACTAGACCCACCAACTCAAAGCAGGGAGAGATCATATATGTGAATGTTGAATTGCAACCAACAAGTAACCAGGCACTAGAAAGTTTGAGAATATTTCTTTTAGAAGAGAGTGGAAAGTTCCTTTTCTAAGATTAGGGGGAAAATATCATGGAATTTTACACTTGAAGCATAAAGATGTTTTGTCTTCTTTTATAGGAAGGTAGAACAAAGATTAATACAGAAGAAATAAAAAGGCTACATTTTCAAAACTCAGGCTCATCCCTTCTTCAGTAAATTTTTCCTCATGAAACAATATATTAGAAAGAATAATAATAAATCACTAGCAAGGTAATAATCCCTTGCCAATCAGATTCTAGATATAAAGACCATTTGACAGCAAATTAGATTTTAGTTCAAATTCATAAGCCCTGGAGAAGTGTAAGTCTAAGATTGCATTTGGTTTTACATAGACTGTTCCAGTGAGGTCTGAAAGCATATGAAACAGCAGCAATTAGTACTTAAGGATTCGTGAGAAAATATCAAATAAACTTTAAAAAATTTTTAAAAGATGGCTAGAATCAGACTGCCTGGACTTTACCACTCACTACCTGTGTGACCCTAGGCAAGTTTTTAAACCTTTTCATGCCTTCTTTTTCATTACCTCTAAAGTGAGAAAAATAATAGTCCAACATAGGATTATTATGAAGTTTAAATGTGTATAATTCTTAGAAAAACACTTAGTATAGTGTCTGGAACATAGTAGGCATTCAGTATATGTTAAATAGTATTTTGTTGCTTTATTGCTAAACCCAGTTAATGGAACTATTTTTTAATATAAAGAAGAAAAGAGTGAGAAGACATACTTATCTCTCTCAGTTGATCATGTCTACATTAACCACATAAGTTAGGCCTCTCTACCTACCACTTAGAGCCAACATCACAAACTACTTACCCAGCATAAAATATATTTAATCTTTCCATACCCTAGATTTCATTTATGAAGTAATCAAAATCAAATTTCTATGAGCTGTTTTCATTCCTTATATCTGGCATTTTCCCTCCTAATGAATCCATATCTCCAAATTTAATCAACAACTAATCTCCAATCATTTAAACTCAAGTCTAGGTAAAGTTGGGTTTTTTTTTAAGTTTACTTTTATGGTTTTTAGGAAGCATTTGTCTGCCTCATTATAACACTTCTTTTCTTAGAAATAGAATTTTATGATGGTGAAGTACAATGTCCTATCAGACAAAAGACTAGTTTCTGTAGAAACTAAGCTTCTGGAAACTATTTCAAAATGAAATACAAAAGAAAATACACTTATGTAGAGATATATATATATCTACATTAATAAAATTAATCTCAAGTCTCAGCCAGACACAGAACGGTGGCAAGCCTGAATTCTATACCCACATAATCAACAGTCTGTGGAAACTCTGGGAACCATGCCACTGGTCTCCAACTTAGCATAGCTGGGAAATGACACATTCTTTAAGAAGCAGTCATCCAGGAAATGAGTGGGTCACAAAGCACACCAGTAAAAAGGTCCATAAACTTGTTTTATGAATGAAGAGTATATGGTGTACTTCTCAAAGCTGCTGTTTCCTTATGAGTTATGCTGTAATTTCTGTTATTCTTCAGTTTGTATCATGGTGATGGAAACATATAAGCAGGTGTCCAGCAGGAAAAAATAATCGTGTTAGCCATAAGAATGTTGTCCCATGCACCTCATAGCTTTTTAATTTCTTTCTTTCTATATTTATCCCCATTCCAAGATCAAATCTTCCCACCAAAAAAAAAAGTGTAAACAAGAAAACACAAACTTAAACTAATCAATTTTATTCACACTACCCATAAAAAGCAATTATAGAGTCATTAACACATAGAATAGAAATCATAAGAGTAATATATCTGATTAGAAATACAATGCAGGAAATAAATGTCAAAATTAAAAATAGCATACTTTAGTGACTAAATTTATACTATATATTTCTACTTATTTATAGCAGCATCCATATGATTCCCCTATTTATTCATTAACTAGTTAACTAGCAGCAAAATCTTTTTAATTATACAAATTCAGTAGATATTTCCCTCTACTCTTTCATTCATACAGAATTTATCACATTAATCAAAACAAAACCACTTCTGTTTCCTACAGGAAAAGGTGGGAAAACATTTCATCAGACATCTATGCCCCTCTCAAAAAAAAAAAAAAAAAAAAAAAAAAGTGAGAGAAGGAAAGGAAAGGAGAAAGAAAACTGGGAAAAATTTGCAGGCAATTATAAAAAAATAATTTCTCAGGTGCCTTGATCAATCATAGGTGGATTTTGTAGAGTCTGCATATGTATGGTTATGAGTAAATGTAAGAGTGAGTGTGTATTAGTGAATAAATGCTGATTTAACTCTATTTTCTGACTTTATGCTGCAGTTGAAAAATATGTGGAAGTTTCCAGGAGGCCTTTCAGAGCCTGGAGAAGATATTGGTGTGTATTTTAGGTATTTTTAGTTGGCTTGAAAATGTTGAAGAAATTCACGTTTACTTTCTTGCTTTACAATTAAGAATAAGATTTTAAATTTTCTAATTGGTTTGAGTTGGTCAGAAAATTCCAGTTACTTCAGGGATGATATAAAAGTAGAAAAAAATTACAACATTATAACCTATTCCATAGTATAATACAATGAGGAATACACCATCTTTTCCTCTTTTTAGGACTGCTTCTAGATTAGTTTGTTTGAAATAAGAAGCTCTGGATATACATTAGTAAAGTATAGCCTTAAGGATTATTTTGGGCATGTCTAAAATTGTTGTTGGAATGAACCTATTAGAAAATACAAATTATTGACCATTCCATCATAGAAGGATGAATAGTAACTTTTAAATGAACTTAAAATAAATACAATAAAATCAAACCTACATGGATTAAACCTCTGGTCACTCATTTTTTTCAATTATGGAGCAGTGATGACATACTTCTCTGATGAAAATTTTATCTATTATTTCTTTTATATAGTCACAAGCCAAAACACAGTACAATGTCATATGAGGAAGTCTCAAATGAAAAATAACCCCCCAAAACAATTTACTGAGTTCTATATTTAAGATGAAAAGATATATGAAATAAGCTAAAAATCCTTAACATCACTGTTTTTAACAGGAAATAGACAAAAGAATAAAAACTGAATTTTCCTACCTATTCCTTAAACCATTAGGTCAAACTCATCCCCATCAAAATAAGTCAACAGATAAGTTATTTGATACCAGTATTATTTTTCCATAACCTTTTCCTCGATATACATGGCTCCTGCTCTCCCATCATTTATATAGATAATTTCCTAAAATTAACTTCAATTATAAATTAAAATATATGTATATACCTGAAACTTCATTTTTTTAAAAATGTTAGGTCAAATGTTCTACACACACTATATAGCCAACTCCTTACAACCTGTAAGTAGATTTACTGCAGTAAGATACAGCCATAGCAAATCTTGGATTTAGGTACATTTTGACCTTTTGCTTAGATTCTGCTTAAGTCTTCAGTTAACATAAAAGAGGATTCTGTAGTGGTGCAAGTGCTGAAAAAGAAGGCCATTTATTTCAGAGCATATAATTTTCATACACTACCCCTATATGATATTGAGAGTGTATAAACTAGTTAAACTTATGTTTTGCATCCTTAAGAGAGGAAGGTGTCCATATTGGGCAAAAAGCAGTCTATAGAAGGTGTATATAGCTTCCTCTTCCTGAGTCTTGCTTTCTCAGATGAACTGACTTTTTCATTTGAATTATTATGGATCCTCTGAATTTCAGATATTTAAATGTAAATAAACATATTTCCAAGCCAAATATATATGTATAATTTTAGGTTTAAGTGTACTCCAGAACCCTTCATTAAATCCAGAGAATTTAGAATTCACTACATTTTTAAGTATTTGTGATTATTTTTCATAACAACCCAACTATCCACAGATCATATATATGCCTCAATCATGTGGAATTAAGGGAATAAAAGACTTCTAAGTAGCAGCTGGCATTTACCATACTGCCTAGGAGTATTATAAATTAATGCTTTGTTTTAGAATTCATAAAACCTTGAAAGCAGCTGAAAGTGATAACTTATAGTGGGTCTGAAAGATTATCGCTCTATGAGGGTATTTCTGTTTTATAATATTGTATGATTATAGATATTTTTAATGATGAAGCCAAATCATCCAAGAATTATTTATTTTCTTTAAACTCTGTGTTTCGGAAAGTATATAATAAATTTTGATAATACTGCCATTACAAATGACCAAATATTCATATTGGCTTCTAAACAGTAAACGCTAGTTAACTGGGAAATACATTTGTATGGAATCTTTCATTCTTTGATAATACTAGGTTAGCGAAGACTTATTGCCCAGCGTGTTAAAAAGAAAAAAGAAAAATTAAGAGGACCACATAAAAAATAGAATGCAATTCTGAAGGCATTAGTATAAAGTAGTATGTCAGGAATACAAAGAGTAGTTAAAGAATCAAGATTAAAAATAGACAAGTTGCCTTCCTAAAAAATGTTACTACCACTGAGAGTAAGGAAATCACCTGCATTTGCCAAAGGACTATAAAGCAGCCAAGTCTGGTCAGAGATCATCAGTACACAGAGGGAAACACCAGGAAAACCTACATTTTGGAAAACTGATCCTATTATTTTATTCCATTTCAACCTTAGCCCTATTATTATTAAATATAACAAAATAGAAATAGCAAATATAAACTCCATTTCATTATTGTTTCGTAACTAACCAAAACACTATGACATATTTAAACATATCTCAATCAGCAAAAATAAAAACAAAAACCTCTTGGTTTTCATATGTTCTTCAAGCCTTTACATTAATAAATGTTAGTTCAGCTTACAGTACATTAAAATAATAAAGGCACAACAAAATAAAACACTTAATCTTGATAACTTTAAATTCATGTTGAAATACTTGGGGAAGAGCTTTCCACCTTGAGGTGGAAAGGGTCTCTCATACCCTAGATACAAAAACCCATATTTGCCCATTCAATTATCAGTCTAGTCAATGATATGCTGATTAAAGTTAAACTGCTCAAAACTACCCCAGCAGCACTGACACTGAGTTGGTTGGTATTCTAATTACTGAGCAGGGGAGATTCACTCATTAGCCCTGTCCTGTTGCTTCCATGATATGTATCAGCCAAGACATGTGAGCTAAATGCCAAATTCTTGCTTAGTAGTACTAAGAGCTAAATAGGACCCCCAAGATTATTTTTCAAAACATTTAAAGAATAAAAATAAATATTTAAACAATAGTAAAGTGAGATTGGCAAATAACATTATATAAAATTTCAGATGTGCTGCAATCTTTAGTAACAAATATGTATTATATGCCTGGTAAAAAACTGTTTTTCTTATTAAGGAAAATTTCTCTTATTAACCTAGATTCTTTTTTATTTTTTCAGTTTCAAAATGTAATTTCTAACCATGTTTAACCTATGGACAAGTCTCGATAAGAGAAGTCAGCATGGAATCTGAAAATGGCAGATAAATGTTTTGTATTTTAGAACACTCTGCTCTTACCATTGCATCTTTCTAGATGAGTCCCTTAGAGAAGAAAATAAGAGCATATCCAGAGAACTGATAAGACAGTCTATAGGAAGAACACATGGGAATTGAGGCATTTTTCCTCGACTTCCTCTTCCTTGCCCATCCTTCACCAGGACTGTTGAGACGGCAAATATAATTTACTCTTTGACAAACAAGAACAATGGAGGTATTAACGGGTACTTGAAGGAAAAACTCTGCCTGTGGCAGTTGTGAAGCTTCCCAGCAAAGTGGGCAGGGAATGCAGCTTTTGTAAGGGTTTCTCACAAATGCTTTGGGAGACAGTGACAGCATAACAAACTAGGGAAAGCCCATTGTGGGGCGGGGGGGAGGGGGGGGTGTCCATCTCGATGTTTAGAAAATGCAGCTACAAAAATGCCTGAATGGCAATCAAAATCCTGCCCCAGAAATTTGCATGTAATTGAAAAATCAACTTTATAAAATGTGAAAATCTTTCTTGCATTATAAAATCCTGTATATTTCAAGTTCTTTAAAACTTCTGATGAAATGACTGCTGCATTTTGGTATTATAGGAATGAATCAAAGTTTTTTGGAATCCTGTCTCAAGATAAAAAGGAAATGCCAAAATGCCTAGCATAACTAGAGGAGAAGTAATTTTTCATCAGTTATGAAGAAATCTGCTAAATGCATTCTGAGGCTTGACGGTCCCACATGAGATCATCAGGACAGATTAGAATCATGTTACAGATCAGTACATTCCACAGCTCTACAGACTTTTACAAGGAAGAATGGATCTCTTTCTCTCATTACTGAGTTGTATAAATTTAGACAGTCTTGATGGATGATGAGGAACAGGATAATAAGGAAGAAATATGTAGGAATATCAACTGCAGCTTTTAAAAAGTTATGTTTTAACTTTTGCAACATGATTTTTACCTTTTGGGTAACAGAGCAGGTAGAGGTTAAAAAGGTATGATGTCAAAAAGGTACAGGTGGAAAAGCCTGCAAGTAGCAGCAAAAGAAATAATCAATTTTTCAAAAGCTTCTTAAATGTACAGTGTAAGAAAATACCTTGGTGATATATACCATTTCAAGATGTCCAGACGGCAGAGTCTGGGCTGAAAACTTTACTTTCTTAGGGTACAGTTGTGCTTCTGAACCTTTAGGTAATACTACTTTAACTGAAAAATCTCTGATGATGAAGTTCTAAAACTGTGATCGTTACTGATTTGTACATCTTTAATGTAGGAGACACAGCAGTTCGAGAAGTCTTTGAAGAGACTGGTATAAAATCAGAATTCAGGTCCCTCTTGAGTATTCGGCAACAACACACCAATCCTGGAGCTTTTGGAAAGTCAGATATGTATATCATCTGCCGACTAAAGCCATATTCATTCACTATAAATTTTTGCCAGCATGAATGCTTACGGTGTGAGTGGATGGATCTCAATGACCTGGTGAAGACTGAAAATATAACTCCCATCACCAGCAGAGTCGCGAGGCTGCTTCTCTATGGGTACAGAGAAGGGTTTGACAAGATTGATCTACCTATGGAAGAACTTCCGGCGGTTTACACAGGCCTGTTCTATAAGCTTTATCACAGAGAACTGCCAGAGAACTACAAAACTACAGGAATGTATTAAATTCACATTTACATATTAAATTTTTTTTAGTAAATTATACATGTAGATTAATAAATGCCATATTATAAGAAGTTGTGGACATTCTGAGTGATTAAATAGGTGACATTAATTTCCTAATGCGTATGATTTCCATGAAGAAAATTTGTTTGTAAATGTAGGCTTTTCAAAGAAGCCTCTTTTCAAATAAGGCAAATGTATGAAAAAATGTCATAGCTCTAAGTAAGCTTTACTGGGCAAAGATGGATGCTATATAAAAGGGGGAAAGTCTATACATTTTCCAGGAATTTGTGTTTTTATTTACTAAGACAATGGTTAAATGTTTTACGGGTAGATAAAACTTGATCTGACAAGTTATCCAAACTGAGTAGATAACGGTACACATTTTCTTTTTCTTGCATTAATAAATTTCTAAAATATACCTCTTCTTTCATGTGAAATGAGATTAGATGCTGCCATTTAGATCAGCTCTTAGCAGACATTGGAAGAAAAAGTATGGCTTTCTGCCCAGGTCCTGTTTTGGGTCCAAGTTTATATTGCCCAGTTCGTTTCAGTGCCACATACCAACTGGAGTATTTCCTTGATCGGTACGTATTGTAGTTATTAGATTCCAATCGTTCAAAAAAGAAACACTCGTCCGTTACACATTTCTGAAAAATAAAGGAAGAATTAGTTGTTATTATTATTATTACACATTTCATAGACAGCCAGTAGCAGTAGTCTGTTCAACCAGTAGCAGTAGTCTTGGATTTAGCAAGACAATCAAACTAACAAGACTTAATAGACCATAATCTGATCCAGACTAGCTCTGCAGAAGGATACAGGACAAGAACACAGCATTTCAATAAGACCGCATCAAGCAGATGTCTTCAGTAGGAGGAGTACAATGACCATCTCCAGTCCCCATAGGAAATAGATCGTGTTAGGAAGTGTGCTGGTTTGAATCTGTTATGTATCCCATAAAGAACTATGTTCTTTTAATCCACTCTTTGTGGGGGCAGACCTGTTGTGGGTGGGATCTTTTGATTAGGTTGTTTCCATGGATATGTGACCCACCCAATTATGGGTGGGACCTTTTAATTCGATTATTTCCATGGAGATGTGACCCTGCCCATTCAAGGTGGGTCTTAATGAGTTTACTGGCATCCTTAAGAGAGCTCAGAGCCAACACCGACCCAGACACCTGGAGATGCAGACAGAAAGATGTTTGGAGATGCTAAGCTAAGAGATGAACTCCAGAGTTTGCCCCAGAGAGTCTAAAAGAGGACCCCACAGATGCTTAAAGAGAAGCTGAGAGAGACGTTTTGGAGAAACCACTGAAACCAGAAGCTAAACCCAGGAAAGAAGGTTCAGCAGAACCAGCCATGTGCCTTCCCAAGCGACAGAGGAACCCCAGATGCCATCAGCCTTTCTTCAGAGAAGGTATCTACCTCTTGATGCCTTAACTTGGACATTTCCATGGCCTTACAGCTGTAAATTTGTGAACTAATAAACCCCATTGTAAATGGCAATCCATTTCTAATATATTGCATTTCAGCAGCTTTAAAAGCCGGAACAGGCAGCGAGACCTCAAAGATGGTACAGGAACCACAGTAGTTCAAACCTGAAATATCCCATGAACATAGCATTCAAGAATACCAACAAGGAGGGACATACCCAGTAACAAGTGTCACAATATACTCAGGGAAGCCCAAAGCTAAGGCTTCCAGTTAGATATTTATAATCCATTCACACTACACCATCCAGAGGCAGTTTACTAATCATGGCTCATTTTTACTTTTGTCAGGGTCCCAGGAAAGCAGTGATAGAAGGATGATCTTCCTATGAAGAGGAAGGAGTTTTGTTAAACTTTTACTCAAAGAAACAGAATTAATTCCTAAATTTTAATAAATTTTTCCAGTGGCTAAAGTTGTTTCTAAGTATAAAAATATAGTTTATTTTATAGAAAATAGCTACTGATACATAATGCCCCAGGAATATTCTATTACATGATTAGCATTCGCAAAACACTAATAGATAATGAGGAATGAGGTATGTAGGTTTCTGCAGTCTCAATCTTGTGGGAGGGGAAGCCACTCTGCCTTTTCATTTCAATTCAGTTATTTATCAGAAAAAAAGAGATAACTTTATTTCCAATACCTGGACCAGAGAAATACTATTCCAAGTAATGGAGTCTCATAGACTTCCACATTATTTAATGTTAAGTGTTCAAAAATTAACTTCACACTGATGATACTTATTTGATATCTGGGGGAAAAAAAATCAAATGATTTATTCACTTCAAAGGAAAAAAATATTTTTATATCTTATGTGCATATATCAATTGAACGACTTTATATAAAGTCACAGAAATCCATACATATCTATACATACAAGTATAAGATGTATATATAGATATATTACATAAATACATGGTTTTTTTATTCATGACAATACTAGATTCCAGCTTATTTCTAGATCCTCAAATCTAAGAAACTTCAGGTTTGGAAAAACCCACATTCAAAATAGTTGTAGCTTTTACCAGTTTTTTTAGTTCCAAGATAAGTCAAACAATGGTGCACACTGTGAGGAAAACATAAATTGATAAGGAAACAATGAAAAGAACTGGAACAATAACCAAAATGAAAAGTAAAGGATTGCCAAAGATCTAAAGGTGAATACATCTCAACCATTGTAGTAAAAGGTGAGATGTTGGATCTTGTAATCTGCTTATAGGGATAAGAATTTTACCAAATATTTACTTGGCTTTAATATTTTGACCAGTATTAATTCAATTTTTTAAAATTGAAATACAAACTTATCTAATTTACCTATAATGCACACATTACTAATAAAAAGCTTAAGTATCTAACTCTAATCAATCATTAGCTTTACAAAGAAGCATACCTTGCACAAGGAGCCAGCTCTGTAATATACAAGACTGTCTCGTGTTGCTCATAAAGATTCTAATGTGTTAAGAGTGAAACGTGTATATCTAGAGTACTGTAGCTATTCCAAATCCGATACCTTCACTATACCTTTTATGAAATATATTATGCTTCTGTGTTAAACAGTTAAAATTGTGTTACTTTATTTTGTCACTTGCAGTGCAAATGATAAAAAAATCTTCCCCTTTCCATAATCCAGGCTTAAGATAACAAGTAGAAGGGAAAGAGAAGTAAAGAGTGAAAAGTCATAGTGATCCCAAAAATAACACGGAAGGCCATTATTGAGCTTCACAGGCCGAGTCCCCTGAGGTAGACTTAACATCAGGATATTCTGGCATGTTCATTTTCTGTTGTTCTGTCTGCTTCCAGAGTGCTCCACCTTGCTGGCTGGCACCCCCTACAATGCTTGGCCTACTGGATTACTTATCCTGCCAATAATGTCTGCCTTTTCAGCCAGTTCCAAAGAGAAACTGATAGTACCAGGAACTAAGCTGATATATCATGGAACCCACACATTTATTTTTCTTTTTTTACAGAGATTACTTTTACTTTTACAAAAAAAGAAGACAGGGAAGGAAAACTTCCTTCTGTGCTGAAAATTCAGCCGTGTAAGTTTTCTAAATCACTGTCTTACACTTGAAAACAGACTGCATTATATTTTTAAATGAGTAAGAGAGCCAAAATTCAGTTCTTAAGAAAACTAAGCATTTAAAAGTACAATTTAAGTACAATTTTCAATGTTCTACATTCTTAGTTTACAAATCATCTCAGTAACTGTGGTCTCAAGGTCACTGTTAAAAATTGATGCAATGTAATTTTTTTAATATACACAGACATTTACAGAGATTTTTTTTCCTATTCTCAAAATTTAACTGCTCACTTTTTCAAAGGGATATCATCACAAAGGAAATGAATAACTAGCCTTTAAGGACTTAAAAACTTGGATCTTGCCCTCAAGGCCTTATTTTATATAGGCCTATGAGCTGGGAAGTAATCCCTTAATTCCAGGTTTTGACAGCTTTAGTACACATAACTTCATTTAAATATCATTACTCTCATTAACAAATGAGGAATCTAAAGTTCAGTGCTCTTAGTAACTTTTTATTTCAGACTATAGACACCCTTTGCCCAACTATCTGACAACTTTTCATCAAATTAAGTTTTCCTTTATTTCTTGATTTTTTTTTTTAATTGAAAAATAATTTCGAGGTCCAGAAATCACAGAATTTAAATAACACATTGATTCATTCAACACAAATTTTTTTCTTCTAGGTACCTGGCATTAGTGAACAAAACTGACAAAGATCCCTGCCTTTGTTGTCACTTAAATTCTAGCGGGGGAGACACACAATAAGCAATAAACACAACTGAGTAAATTATATTCTATGTAAAAATATGATAAATGCTATGGAAAAACGTAAAGCTGAACAGCTAAGAGGAATCAGGAGTGCTGGGGACAGGGGTTAGGTTGCAATATTAAACATCATGGTCATGGTTGGCTTCACTGAGAAAGTGACATTTGAACAAATACTTGAAGTAGTTGAAGGTATTATTAACCACCTTCATCATAGATATCTAAGGGAAGAGCATTTCAAGCAGAATGGCCAGAGCACAAACCCCAGAACAGAACTGAACTTGCAGCATTGGAAGGGCAGCAAGGAGATCAGTGTGGACGGAGCAGAGGGTTTGCAGGGGAGAGGAATAGGAAAGACGATTGGAGAGATAATGGGGTGGGAGAGTGGGGCAGATCACGTGGTGATTTATAGGCTATTTTAAGTATTTTGGCTCCTACTCTGAATAAAATGGGAAATCACTGTAGGCTTTTGAGAAGAAAAGTAGCATGATCTGATGCATTTTTATAGAATTAATCTGTCTGTAAAGAATATATGGGGCCAGTGGTAGAAACAGACCAGTTAGAGGCTTGTTCAGTAACATGGGCAGAGAGAACGGAGAGAGACTGGAGTCTCAGACCACTGTGGTGGCAGTAGAAGTGGTAAGAGCCTGGCTGAGTCTGGATATAGTTTGAAGGTAGAGTCAATGGAGTTTCCTGACAGACTGGATCCACAGTGTGAGAAACAGAGGAATCAGAGATGGCACTAAAGTTTATGTTCTGGAGTTGAAGGACTTGCCATTAACTGAGATGGAGAAGGCTGTGAGTGGGAACAGGTTTTATAGGGAAAGACTGGGAATTCAGTTTTGAACAAGTTGAGTATGAGATGCCTGCTAAACATCTCAATGGAGATAATGAATAGGAAGTTGGATCTTAAAGTCTAGAGTTCAAGAGAGACCCAGAAATATAAATTTCAGAGTTGAAGACACATAGATGGTCAATGAACATCTCAGGAAATATTGTGAGCAAAATACCATACTAGTTGATTGCTGTAAAAATTCAACACTAACCTGTACCGGTATCATTCCAGCCATTCTAAGAAAAATTTCAGTTCCTCAAAAATGCCAATTTGCCCTAGTTTCTGGGCTTTTCTACATGCTGGTCTTCTGCCTTTACCCTATCTTTTTACATAACTAAGTCCTACTAATCCCCTCAGATCCTATCTTAAATGTTACTTCTCCAGAAAGCCTTCCCTGATTTCCCAGTCTAGGTTAAATACCTCTCCCTATGTGTACCAAAAGTACTTCTATCATAGATTCTATAAATTGAACTGAATTAAAGTTTTTTTTTAAAAAAAGAGCATGTAAATAAAATATGAATCATTTTAGCAACTAAGGGATCTTCAATAATTCCTATCTGAATTAACTAGCTGTTGCTTTTTTTCTTTCTTATGTTGTATGAGGCCAAAATTTATTCATATTTCAGAATTTAGCCATTAATTTGAATTAACATACCAAGAACTAATTTTTTAAAATGATATTGTAACAGCAACTAGGTATTTTTATGAAAGTATAGAAGGACAGTGGTTCTCAACCTAGAGTGTGGTCCACCCACTGTGGGATGTCACAAGTAATTGGTATTAATAATAAAGTCCCAGAGTTTATGCATGATTTTCTATTTCATAAATTAGAGCAGATTTAAGATTACCTCTACAGTGTGTTGTTACAATAATTCCAATAAACCATTATTCTCAAATGTAAAAAGTATAGGACCTAAAAAAAAGAACGTGGAGGTATATGTTTATGAAAGTGATATATACATCTGTCATGTGTTAGTGGTGGGGCAGCACCTCAAGGCTTCCCCACCGGCTGTCCACATAAACTAGCTTAGCTCATGGTCCTATATAAGGAGCCCAATAACCATTTGCTGATAGCTATAATGAAGCCTAATTATTTTTAAGATAGTGCTGGGTTTTGAGTGAAGTAAGCCAGAAACAAAGGCAGACACTGTAATGCCTCACCAATATGGACTAACTACAATGTGTAAACTCAGAATTGAATCTTAGAGCACAGCCTAACAGGGAAACAATTATTGTAATGGTCTCTAGATTGTGAGCTCTTACAGCAGTCAAATCTATTCCTAAATTGAATTGTAATGGCTATCTCCAAACTCTGAGATGTTAATCCCTTTGTGTATAACCTGATTGATCTCTGGAACACTGGGTATCTGTGTGACACCTGAAACTCAGAGCTAGAGCTCAGCAGATATGAATCTCAGTATTAGCGCATATAGCAACTGTCAAAAAAAAAAGAGCTGACATAGAGCCCAGACTTCAACTAGAGATATGAACGAAGCAGATCTGGATAAGACTAGGGCAACTCAGGGCAAAGGGTAAAGGATGAAACTGACTGTTAAAATTTCAACTTCCATGTAAAACCAAGGGAAGAGATCTTTATTTGGTATAGGATCTATATCTTCTAAACAATATAACTTCTACAGTCAGTTTGTTCAAGCACCACAATTACACAGAACTTTGACTAGGAAGTGAGCTGTGGTAGGTCTGCATGGGTTAGAGTGAAATGGCAACACTTCCCAAAGTAATTTGAGTGGAGAATAAAAATATATATTCGAGGACCCCTTGAAGAGCTGGGGGAGAATGCAGAGGTGTTGGACTTCCTCACCTGGATTGTTGCTGATGTTCTCACAAACATTGGGCACTGAAGGTTTGATATGCTGAGCCCTCTGTCTTGGGGCTTGCCCTTATGAAGCTTCTTACTGCAAAGGAGAGGCTAAACCTGCTTATAGTTGTGCCTAACAGTTTCCCCCTGAATGCCTCTTTGTGGCTCAGATGTGGCCTTCTCTCTCTAACTAAGCCACCTTGGCAGGTGATCTCACTGCCCTCCCCACTACGTGGGACCTGACTCCCAGGGGTGCAAATCTCCCTGGCAACGCAGGATATGACTCCCAGGGATGAATCTGGACACGGCATCATGGGATTGAGAACATCTTGACCAAAAGGGGGATGCGAAATGAAACGAAATAAAGCTTCAGTGGCTGAGAGATTTCAAATGGAGTCAAAAGGTCACTCTGGTGCACATTCTTATGCACTATATAGATAACCCTTTTTAGGTTTAATGTACTGGAATAGCTAGAAGTAAATACCTGAAACTATCAAACTCCAACCCAGTAGCCTTGACTCTTGAAGATGATTGTATAACAGTGTAGCTTACAAGGGGTGACAGTGTGATTTGTGAAAACCTTATAGATCGCACTCCCTTTATCCAGTGTATGGATGGATGAGTAAAAAAAATGGGGACAAAAACAAAATGAAAAATAGGGTGGGATGGGGGGGTGATTTGGGTGTTCTTTTTTACTTTTATTTTTTATTCTTATTCTGTTTCTTTCTGGTGTAAGGAAAATGTTCAAAAGTAGATTGGGGTGATGAATGCACATCTATATGATGGTACTGTGAACAGTTGATTGTACACCATGGATGACTGTATGGTATGTGAATATATTTCAATAAAACTGAATTTTTACAAATTAAAAAAAATAGTGCTGGGAGTTGGACCCCTTGTGAGGTATTCTGAATAGGGAAGAATCAAATGTAGTTTGAAAAAGCATACTCAAAATTTTAAATAGTTTGTTTTTTGTCAAGATGTTTAATTTGAAATTTCAAAAAGAAAGTAAAACAATGTGAGATATTTATAAATATTGAAAAAGAGTTCATGATAAAATATTTTAAGAGACAAAAACTGTTTCAAAGAAGATACTGGGAGCCAGGTTTCTCACTGTTGCAGTGAGAGGTTATAGACAAGCAAGGCGGAAGGCTAGAGTTGGAGAAATCAATATGATCTCATGTTTAGCTTAATATAGATATAGATGCACACATACAGAAATATTTACAGTTATGTGTTCACACATACACACATACATACAGGTTAGTATACACTGTCAGCTGGGAGGGCCTAGAAGCAAAGACACCTCAGTAGCGACAAGCCCATCCAGCATCCAGACCTTGGTTTCTAAAACTAAAACCATTCTCCAATAGAAGGAACCAGGGCTCCTCAAAGAAATGGCCCATTCTATGGCTGGAGTAGAAAATATACAGGATGAGCCTGGAGCATCTTGGAGGCAAAAAGTAAGGAAGTCCTCAAAACCCATATTGACAAGGTATGTCAAAGGAGCACAGAAACCAACTGAAAGTTCTCAATGGCCAAAGCTGCAACAAAATAAATAACATAGTATTGGATTATAACCCAAAGTATAAAACAAATATCCGAGAATCTATACTGATGTAAATAAATGTATAAATAAATAAATGTGGAAAAATATACAAGTCTCCCACACAGCATTCCAAATAATTTATGTAGATTCTCCCTCTGTCAAGGAAGATAATTTCCCCATCCCTTAAGTATGGACTGCATACAATGACTTCCTTCTAAAGAGTACAGGATAGGAAATGGAGAAAAAAAAGAGTAACTTTACAGTGGAGAAATCTAACAAACACTACCTCAGCCAAGTGATCAAGGTTAACATCGATAGTGATAAATCATGTTGACAGTATGTACCCTTGACATAATGTAATGAGAATGGCACTTTTCTTCTGTGTTCTTACCCCCAAACATTCATAAACCCTATTAATCCTTGAGAAAAACATCAGATTATCCCCAAGTGAAGGACATTATGCAAAATATCTGACCAGTATTTTTTCAAAATTGCCAAGGTCAGAAAAATAAATAAGGAAAGTCTAAGAAAACTGTCACAGTTTAGAGGAGCCTAAGGAGACACCCGTGATTCAGTGTAATATGGGATCCTGGAACAGAAAAAGGACACTGGGTTAAAAACTAAGGAAATTTGAATAAAGTACAGACTTTAACTAGTAATAATGTACCAATATGGATTCATTAATTGTGACAGGTATACCATACTACTATAAGATATTAATAAAAGGAGAAACTGGGTATGGAGTATTGGAAGCTATATTATCTTCACAACTTTTTTGTAAACCTAAAACTATTTTAAAATAAAAAGTTAATTAAAACAAAAACCATTGGCCCTAAGGCCACAAATAACACAAAAAAGAATTTCTCAAGTAGCTGGATTTAGTAACTTTAGCTATAATATAAATAACGAAAGTGCCTCATTCATTTTTGTGCTCTACCACATCCAAATACAGATTATTTACTTATATATCCATATCCACTTTATTTCACCAGACTGTAAACGCCATGTGGGTGAGGACTGTCATCTATTTTGCCTGCACTCTACCCCAATGACTACAAAAGTGCCCAGAACATAGTGTGTGATCAATAAGTATCTGTTAAATTAATGATGCAACTATTTTATATAACTAACAAGAAAAAAATATTCAATGACATTGCAAAATATAAATAAGAACTAACAAGCTAGGACCAAGGAAAATCCAGATGAGAAATTTGAAATACAGAAGATGGTTTAACTTTATGGACTGTTTAGTCCCTAGGCTTTTCCAAGTTTTTCCATCTTAACTGGACATCTGTGAGGATTTTGGTTAAGTGAGGAAACCTGGGTTCCAATCTTGCCTTGGTTCCTAACTAAACTGCATCTTTGAGCTAGTTACAACTTCTCTGGGCCTCACCTTCCTCATATGTAAAATAAGAAGGTTGAATTAGACTATCTTTAAGATTCTTCTCAATCACTAACAGCCTTTACATACAATAACTAAAGAAATAAGACCTAGAGTAAGTTCTCCTCCTTTCTCACCCTTCCAATAACACACCCTCCCCTTTCCTTTTTCATTGGTCTCACAATTCTGGTCCATTGCTAAATTTTAGATTTGAACCTTATGGCCATTTCCCCATGCTCTGTTACCTGGGTTGTTTATTCTTTTTACAGTACTTTGATTTTGCAGTGTTGGCTTATGAGTGTGTTTGCTCAATATGAATCTGAAAATGCTTTTGCTTACACCACTTCTGAGAATTAAAAACAGGCATGATGTAAGTACCAGTGTTGACTATTTCGGGACAAAATACAACATACAAATCATGAAAAGTTAAAAGTAAATTTGGTAACAAAGGTAACTAATATAAAAAATTGGTACAATTACAAAAAAAAGCTCTATCATCAATTGTAACAAATATTCCACACCAATGTAAGGTGTTAGTGGTGGGGTGGTATATTAGGAATTCTATATTTTACCATAATTGGTCTGTAAACCCACAACTTCTCTAACAAACAAAATTTTTTTAAAGTAAATTTGATCTTAATCTTATAATGTATATAGGTTGTGGAAAATTTTAACATTGGTTTCAAATAAGCAATAATTTTTATTAGGCAGTAACCTTTGCATTTAATTGCTTAAAATAATATGCATTATTCAATTACTGTATTTACTGACAAATTTGGGCAGTATAAATTGTTGATCTAGATAACTGAACCCTCAAAAATCTATTTTCCCTACTTTATGTCTGTAGATTTCATTTGATTTTTAAGGTCCCTTAATTAAGAAATTATTTTATAGGTTAAAAAGTACTTTCCTTTTACAGTAATTAAATGTATATAGAGAATATAAATTTTTAAAAAAATATTTCATTATTGTAGATCAATAAATTACACATATTCTAATACTTATTGAGATATTTTGCTCAGGGTTTCACAATTTATGGCGTTCTGTAGAAAACAATGTGAAACTTTCTAGCACATGAAAACCAGTCAAGTTATTTCATACCAATGCTGACACTGAGGTTGTTTGGTGATTTAAACATAAAACTACAATTAACCTCATTATATGCCATCTATTTTTTAAAAACCTACATTTTGTGAACACTTAAGAGATCACAAATCCTAATATTTGTTCTGGGCTTTTGTTGCCCATAGCAACAAAATTTATCCTGCTATGCAATGTAATAAGGATTCTGTTCTGTATTAAAGAACTATTCTACTTCAGCCTCCAAATAGAGGCTTTGGCAATTAAATACAATTATGCTTTGAACTTTTGTATTTTCTAGCTTTGAAAGAGCGGGAAAGACCCTTTAGTTATGTTTTCAAATAGTGAGAAATTCTTAGCCTTAATGAATTTATACCATTAATATATGAAGGGTATGAGAAAAAAATGGTACACAAATTAGCCTTTTTATACTTTGAATTGGTAATAATCAACCTCACATGTCTCCTAGAAACCAAAATGTTTCATGTGCCAGAACACTCTTCCTTCTGAAGGGAAACTAGAAGGGTCTATAAATCAAATGCAGGAATCACAGGGTAAAATGCAGAAGAGCCCAGGTTCATGCCATAACACAGCAGTCTAAAATAGGGCCCAGCAGAAGAGTGGGAAGGACTATACCTTTGGCAAGTGCAAGTTCATAAAGTCCAGTTTCTCCATGGTTTAATTCCCCTAAAATGATCACTACTGATCAGAACACTGGATTTACACCAGAAGCCACTTACTGAATCACCAACATCACCACCTTGGTTTGGAATGGGGGAGCTTACTTTCTCATCTGAAGACTGACACAGCCCACCCAGACTAATTTGAAAGAGTAAATGAGTGCCGCTGAAAAGACATGGCAGCAATCCACACAAATTGGCATGGTAAGACTAAGAGGTTAACTTGTCAACTTGGCGAAAACAGATCCTATGATAGGAGCTGGTACAAACATAAGTAGCTATCACAGCCATATCTTAGCTGGTGCCATTTCTCAAAGAAGCATGATAACTCTTGAATTTTCAATTTTTGTGTAACAGCTACGGATTTGTCCTATAGAGCATCTGATAACTTTCCAAGCATAGCTAAATTAACTCTTACAACATCAACTTGATCAAAATCCATTACATCGGGTAGAGTTAACAGGCATCCAATGGAAATACATTTTAGAATAAATAAAATGCTATGACCTTAATTTTGTGAAAGTACCTGCTTAGCTAAAGAAGAAACTAGAACACAATTCTTATTGTAGATCATTTTATGCCTCTGATGGTACAGAATCAATAGGCTTAGCAAATGTAATGCCTATTTATCAAGAGAAGAAGCCAGAATTCTCTGAAATCTAACTTGTAGAGAATTCCATAAGAATGAGAAGAAAGTTCAGTCTTTGGGCCCACTGTGCTTTAATTTGCACATTTGAAACTACTGGGGTATCCGTCTTTGAAACTACCCCAGTAGTTTCAAAGGTGCACATTAAAGTAGAGAAGCTTCTGTTCTTATCACTTTTAACAACTATGAGGGTTTTTATTACTACCTATGTTCCAGATATCAATCATCCCTGACTATCTTACAGGGCCAAGTGGATTTTCTAATTTCAGTAATTAGAAAACCATATGGTAACAATTAATAATCTCAAGTCCCTGACAGAACACTGAGTCAGATAACCACTGATTAAGACAGACATAGAAAAAAGCTGGAACTTTAAAACTATTTGACTAATGTTGGCCAAAGTTAGTTACGATGGAAGTGAATGTTGTTTGCATCTCCTTTTTTCTCCGCCACCCTCACTGCCTGACAGTAGCCAAACCTCTGCTATTGCAGAAGCCACAGTGATTTCACACTGAATGTTTTGTCATACCCTGAGGTGAAGGCATGGGGGTTGAAAACCCCTTTTCCTCTCTCTCATATCAAGGTCATCCAAAATTATCAGTCTTGGGAAATATTTAACAAGCTACCCTGATAGATTCCCAAAGTATACCTCTTGAATTGACAACAGATTGGTAGGAAAAAAAACAAGAAGAAAGTGGAAGAAGTCAAAGTCCCAAGTAGTCAATCCGAGGTCCTCTTTTAGAGTTATGTTTCTCACCTAGGAAACCCCATTCATTACCATGACTTTAACTCCCAGACCTTTCTGGTAGTTAAAGGTCAACAAAGACTTTTCCTCTAAGTTCCAGAACCATAAGTTTAACTACTTAGTGAACATTTTCACCTGAATTTCCCTAAAGCAACTCAAATAGGTCTAAATTTGAACTTATTTTTCCCTTTCTCATCTACCTTTTCAACAACATAAGAAACCTAGGAGCCATCTTTGACTATTCCCTCAACTTCACCCCTAACTCTAATCAATCACAAGTGCTAGCACTTTGCTCAGTCCTCTCTGCCCTACTGCTGTTGCCAGGTTCTCAACATCACTTGCTTAAACTATTATAATGTCCTTCCAACTAACTGGCTGGCAGTTTGGGTCACTTCAAATGCATTCTCCACACTGCTCCCAGAGTGATGATCTTTCTAAAATCCAAATGATCATTTCTCCTCTTAAAACTCTTCATGACTCTTCACTACTTATGTTGAGCAGGGTGTATAAAGCCCCTCGGTAGGCAGTCTACTTCCTTCTCCAGCCTCATCTTTCCTAAGCCACCCTGCCCTTCCTTTGTACTTTATGCTCCAGCAGTAGCAAATTACTCATAGTTTTTGAAAAACACCAAGTAGTTGTCGGCATCCATACCTTTACATGTGCTGTGTTCTAAAATTATCCACACCCCCATCTCCATGCCTTCTGTTCCCTGACTGCCTGATGAACTGCTTCCTCTACATCATCTAAAGTCCTATTTTTCGGGGTCATCACCTAGTTCTGGACAAATTTAATCACATCCTTCCCTATACAGATCTAGAATAATACATCAAAACCCTTACACATTATTACAAATACACATTTACACTTTTGCCTGCCCTGGATTGTACTCATTAAGGGCAGAGACCATTTCATATTCAGTTTTATAAAACATGCCTAGTAAAGTGCCTGGAACACTGTATGTTAAATAAGTACTGGCTAAAATAAACACAGATTCTAAAATTTATTCAACTATCAAAAAATTGAGAGTCACAACACAAATTGAGAGTCACAATTGAGAATTTTGCTATTTATCCTGCAAAGTTCACATAAATTGATATTAATTTAATAAATTGATATTAATCTAAGTATTTTCTTCACTCAGAAAAAAATTTTTCTTCACTCAGAAAAAATTTCAAAAACTATCTGTACAGGTCAGAACACAACTGATTTCTTAGTATTATTAGATCCCTTCTGTGAAAGTTACAGCAAGGTTATTGGTCTTATGGCTGTGGTTGGTATTTCTACTTTTACATACATGTCTTATCTATTCCCTTAGAGAAATGAGAGTGGAGTCTGTGTCTTTTACGTCTCTTTATTTCCCTGACACCATTCCCCACATACTATGTGCACTCAACAGACATGCAATCCTGATTCTGATAATAATGTTGATATTGACAGCGACCCTGGCTAGTGGAAAGAATTCTGGCCAGGAGCTAGAACCCCTGAGCTAGCTGTGCTAAAAATGTGAAAAAAGAGACATCTCTGTTCAGAACTTGCATAATTTAAATGAGAAATAGCTTGAGAAGGAAGTGATAATTCTGCATACCTATTACGTGTCAGAAACAAATTTTGGCATTTAATATATATTTTCTAATTTAATCCTCATAAAAACGCTATGAGATAGGCTCATTATTGTCTCTACTTTACAGGTAAGGTAACTGACTCAGAATAATTTATTCAAGAATGCACAGCTAATAAGTGGCAGAGCCAGTATTTGTACCCAGGTAATGAGCTCACATTCACAACTACTATCATGTTAAAAACAAAGAAGCAACTTACAAGTGACAATATTTTATAGGTTTATTCTTCTAATCTTCAAACATAATATAAAGACTTTTAAAAAGCAGGAGTTTAGTAGCTTTGCAGAGAACGAAGTAAAATGTAGTGGTTTAGAGCTCATGCTCTGGAATCAAGGTCTGCCTCAAGTCCAATCCAGTTTCCACCTCCAATTAGCTGAGTTTTCTTCATTACTTTATAGTCCCTCAGAGCTTCAGTTTCTGCATATGTGCAATAAAGAAATAATACTCTCTACTTCATAGGATGAATATGAAGATTAAGTGATATAATACATGTAAAGCCCTTAGTAAAGATTTAATAAATATCAATATTAGGAAATTAACAGCAGGAAAAGCTAATAGAAAAAAATTGCAAAAACAAAAGCATTACTTACAGAAGCCTGTAATCTTCCATCTTCCTTCATAGCAAGATATCGGTTTGCACACACACCTTTGATAGACACAACCCCTCTCTCTTCTGCTTGAAGTTGTAGTTTGACTGTAAGTAATTGGGGAAAGAAATTACCTTTGTAGCATCACAGAGAAAAGAGCAATCTCCACAATATTTATGCAGTATAAAAACAGTGGGGCGAAAGGGGGTACACAGGTAGATGTGCAGTAAACTGTTAAAGCAGATGTGGTACAGATCCACTAAAGTACACACTCTCCAATAACTGTCTTCTCACTCCTGTGTCAAAGTGAGCAGAGAAGAGCCAGAAGAAAGAACTCTTTCCTTTGATAGCATCGATGACCCCCTACCCTTTGGCCCTGTTAATGGTTTAAAAATTTTTTAAGTGAACATATTTTAAGAGTATAAAACTCCAAACCATTTACGATGAATTTCCATGCTATTGCCAAATTTTAAACATCTTTAAAAGTCATCTTTTTAACAATTCTTTACAAATAAAATATCCATTTAATTGCTCATTATTACCTTTTGGTTTTTATATCCTTGACTTCCTCCATATCTTATTTCTAGCCTTCTTTCAATACAATACCAATAAATTTCTTTCTTTAATGGAGGAATGTTGATGTATAGCTTTTTTTTTCCCATATTTTATTGACATTTTACCGTAAGTGTTTTGACATAATGCTCTCAAGATTTTTAGGGAACACTTTTACCATGCTTCTCAAATGCCCACAGTCACAGTTTCTCTGGCAAAATGTCAGAACAGTAAAACCCAAAGCTCAATCCTGCACTAACTCTACCTTTGCTAGTATCACAGGGCCTTAATTTACAAAGAGAACAAAACCAAGTCCCCAGAATTTAATGCCTAAATCTATTCCTTTCTCAAAGATTCATCTGTCTCACAAATCTCTAATGTATTTCTAAAACACATTGCCTGCCACACAATCTCCTCAAATGCAGTTATTTTCCACTTTATATCACAGATGCATTTCAGCCATGTTGGACATAAAATAATTCCTAGTTTTAGTTTCTACTGATTTCTATGATCAAATCATAAAAGCATTCCCAGGAGAAGATTCTCCAGTACAGCAAGTTGCAGGGGTTTCTTTGGGGTATTTGTTTGTTTGTTTGTTCTTTACATTTTTTAATCGTGAAATATAACATATTGTATAGCTTTTTAAATTGCAAATATCCACACAGAAGAAAAACAAATAATGTTTTTTTAAAAAAACAAATTTAAAAAATTTAAATTTGCTCATAATTTAATTTGCTTATACAGTGTGATGAGTGATTTTCAGAATGTAAGATCCTGGGAAGGATGACTTATCCTGTTTACACTACCCTATCAATATTAAGCAGAATGCAGGAGAACAAAAGATAAATGTTACCTGATTATGATGATAATGCCATATGGACAATTATCTAATTAATTCAAATAAAAATGGAGTTAAAACATTCCTGTTGGTGATTCACAGGCAGCTCTGCATTGTCCTGCCCCGAACAACATTCCCCTGAAGTGTATTTAGGTGTAAAAAACAGGTTCTGGGAGGGGGGAGTTGAAGAAATTATGGATTAAGCCAAGTTAACCCTTTATTGCCAAACTTTATTGCCAGAATTTTGCATGTGATAAGCAGCACCGTGAAACACCATAAAGGGCTATACACTATACAGTGTTTCTTAAATTTATTTGCTCTCATAAATATTTTTCATGGGGCATCCCCTGATCTAGGTCATTCTTGACAGCAATAGAAAAAAGGCAGTAAAAAGTAAAAAAAAATAGAAATTAGCTAATCTTATTTCAATAACATTAGAAATATAAAGGAAATTTCATTTTCCTGCTTATTTCCAGGTAGTTAGGGAAACCACAAAGTGAAACTATTCTACATGATTCTACAATGTTGGATATATGACATTACACATTTGTCAAAACCTAGAGTTGTATACACAAATAGTGAACCCTACTGTAAACTATTGACATCAGTTACTAATAATGTATCAGCATGGGTGCATCAATAGTACATACTAATGCAAGATGCTAATAACAGGAGAAATGATGTATGTGGGGGTGGTGGGAAGGGGATATGGGAAACTCTGTGTTTCCTGTGAAACTTTTCTGTAAACCTACAACAGCTCTAAAAATAAACATTAAAAAATTTTTTTATAAGATTCTGGAATTATTACTAACTTGTTAGATATCATAATGTCATAGTAATTATATTTTTTAAAGTTTTTCATATTAGGCAAAGCTACAAACAGGTAAAATGAGATATGATATCTGGGATTAACTTTAAAATACTTCACAAATAAAATGCATATATAAATAAATTTAAATTTTTTTTATAAAATGGAAGGGATAGGTAAAACAAGGTTGACCAATGTTAATAATTGTTGGTGGCATAGGGATTCATTATTTTTTTCTCACTAATCTTATGAATGTTTCAGAATTTCCTTTTTTTAACAAGTCAAAAGATTCTGGGATTTTATTGGACATATAATGGCTAGAATCCTTCTGTATATCAGTCATCCCTAGACTCCAGGGTGCACAACACCCACTAGGCCTGCAGTTACCAGGCACAATTCTTTAAGGAAACTTAGAAGATAATACAAAGCAAAATGAATGTAATCAAGAAATGAAATCTGAGTGAGAGGCAAAAAGTCTTTTTCACAGCATCACTGTGAATTAACTATAATTAACCAAATTTCTCCAGTAGAAAATAAGTTTTATTTTACCAGTATTACCAGATAACTTAATGATCATGAGCAAATCCTTCCATGCATCTCTAAGTGATCTAGACAATCTATATTAATTATCAATGCAACTATACCTCTTTTTTAAAAACCAGTTTTATTGAGATATAGTCACATACCATACAATCCATCCAAAGTGTAAAATCAGTGGCTTTTAGTAGAGTTGAAAATTCATCAACACATCAACTATAGAAAATTTTCATTAATCCAAAAAGGAAAACTCTGTAGGCCTTAGTAGTCAGCTCTCAATTCCTCCGTCCTTCACCACCCTACCTAACCACTAATCTAATTCTGTCTCAATAAATTTATTTACATTTATATTTATATTGTATATAAATGGAATCATGCTATATGTGGTACCTTGTGCCTGGTTTCTTTCACTTAGCATAATGTTATTTTTTAAATTGTTTTCTTTATTAATTACATGAATTGTAGGCTTACAGAAAAGTCATGTAAAAAATACAACATTCCCATATACCTCCCCTATTGCTGACACTGCATTAATGTGGTACCTTTGTTACAACTGATGAAAGAATATTAAAGTATTACTAACTATAGGCCATAGTTTATATCAGAAACCTCCATGGTTTCTGATGGGAAACTGGCACTTAATATTATTGCAGATCCCTTGAATGTGATGTATCATTTTCCTCTTCCTGCTTTCAGGATTCTTTCTTTATCTTTGGCATTTAACATTCTGATTAGTATGTGTCTCAGAGTAGGTTTATCAGAATTTACTGTGTGGAGTACATTGCACTTCTTGGACATGTATATTTATGTCTTTCATAAGAGTTGGGAAATTTTCATCCATTATTTCCTCAAATATTCTTTCTGCTTCTTTTCCCTTCTTTTCTCTTTCTGGGACACACATGATGTATATGTTTGTATGCTTCATGCAGTCTTCAATTCCCTGAGACCCTGCTCATTTTTTTCCCATTCTCTTCTCTAACTGTTCTGTCTGTAAGATTTCAATTGTTCTGTCTTCTAGTTTGCCGATTCTTTATTCTGTCTATTCAAATCTGCTCTTTTATGCCTCTACACAAGTGTGTTTCTCATCTCTTTGTTCCAGTTTGCTAAACTGCCATTATGCAAAATACCAGAAATGGATTGAATTTTATCAAGGGGATTTATTAGGTTACAAATTTACAGTTCTAAGGCCATAAAAGTGTCCAAACCAACGCATCAACAAGAGGATATCTTCAGTGAAGAAAGGCAATGGCATCCAGAACACCTCTGTCAGCTGGGAAGGCAAGTGGCTGGTGTCTGCTGGTCCTCTGCTCTCAGGTTGCATTTCAAAATGGCTTTCTCCAAAATGTCTCTGGGCTTGTCTTTCTTAGCTTCTCTCAGCTCTCTATTTGGTTCTCCTGGGGCGCTTCTCTCTAAGCATCTGGGAGTCCTCTCTTAGCTTCTCTGGGGCAAACTTTGAGCTTCATCTCTTAGCTTGGTATCTTTAAATCTCTTTCTTTCTGCATTTCCAAGCATCTGGGTCTATGTCAGCTCTTAGCTTCTCCCGGGGGCAAACTCGGGATTATATATCTTAGCTTCTCTCCAAATGTCTCTCTCAGCTTCTCTGAGCTCCTTCTCTCCATGAGCTTTCTTAAATGACTCCAGTAAACTAATCAAAAACCAACTAAATGGGTGGGTTCACACCTCCATGGAAATAAAGGTCTCACCCACAGTTGGGTGGGTCACATCTCCATGGAAACAAACTAATCAAAAGGTCTCACCCCACAAGACTGGATTAAGAGATCATGGCTCTTCTTCTGGGGTTCATAACAGCTTCAAACCAGCACACTCATCTATTGTACTTTTCATCCCCTGAAGTTCTGTTATGTTTCTTTTATACTTTCAAATTATTCTTTATGGTCACCAGTGTCTTCTTAATATCCTTTATCTCTTTAGCCATACTAAGAAACAGGAAGATATGGCCCAATCAAAAGAACATATTAAAACTTTGGATGTGACAAAATATTTGAAACAACTAATCAACAATGTTCAAACAAATATCCTAAATCAATTCAAGGAGCTAAAGGAAAATATGTTTCTTACTATGGTTTGTAATTTTTTGTTTATATCTAGGTATTTGATTATTTTGATGAGCTTACTCCAAAGGTTAGTTTCTCTCTATTGCCTAGAGTTTTTTTATTGATGGTTTAAAGGCACTTCTTTGATACTTGGTTGAACTTACTCAACACCTTTATAACTGCCCGTGTTTTATTGATCAGACTTTTCCAGGTCTTCTTTATCTGATTCTTGCCCTGGATATGCAGTGAAATTTTTAAGTTTGCACTATTTGCGCAATTGTTTCACCCCCAGGAGAAGGCTTCCCTTCCTCTGTTCCTTCTCCAGGAATCTTGATCTGTTCTGTTTTCCTCTACAGTTTTTCCTCTTTCATTGCCTCTAGCTGCTTTTGCCTGGAGGGCAAATTCTGGGAGGCGGTCACCCCAAAGAGGACTTTCCCAAGTCAGTACTTCCCAGCCAAAACAGGGCCAGGGACCCATGAAGGGGGCACAGACCAGCTCCAAAGAGCACTGAGGAGAGAGTTTGAAACAATGGCCACCACCATCCCTGTCCAGGGAAAGCTGAAACAGCAGCTCTGCGTAGGGACCCACTGATCCAAATTCATTGATCAAAAGCCATGATCAGTGCTCAGCTACATCCCTCCATCCCCATTCTTGAGGAAGAGGACTTCCATGTCCCTTTCTGTCAGGGACCAAACCTGGATGCAGCCTGCCTTGAAAGTGCAGGATTGGCACTGGCAGCCACCATGGAGCAATCCACTCACTGTACTTTACTGCAGTTTCTTAGCCTCTTCATCCCATTCTTCCCTGCATGCTGTACAGTGTTCTCCTGGCTTCTGGAGCCCCAGAACAGATATTTTAGACATTTCCTGCCTGTCCACTAGCTGTTTTGGGGGAGGAGTGAGTCCTGGACGTCTCTATTCCATTACCTTCCCAGAAGTTCCCCTGTATCTCTTTTCAAATCACTGGTTAGATAAGCACTCATGAGGCAAGGCTGCATACTCAATCACTATACTTTCTTCCTGCATCATATCAATAGACTATTCCAGCTCTAATCCACCATCTCTTAAATAAGTATTAGTGGTCATAAGGGAGATTAAGGGTATCAATATGTGGCCGGACCAGTGCCAGTGAATCAGTTCCCTAAATAAATATCATCATTCATTTATTCACTGAACTGTACAGGTTTATCAGGTATTCCACACTAGGATGCTTGAGAAGAGTTTCCATTTGATAGGATTTAAAAATAAATTTTAAAAATAACCAGAGCCCCACAACAAGATCTATAAGCCACAAAATACATATTTTAAAAAACACACAAAAGCATCAGAGAGCTGAGACACAATGAAACCTAAATGAACTAAATTCCAGATACAGACAATCCCATCCCCAAAAGAGATGCACAGCTTCTTTCATCTCTGACATGAGGAGGAATAAACTTTCAAATAAAAGGGATGTGCTGGTTTGGAGTTGTTATATACCCCACAAAAGGCCATGTTCTTTTAATCCATCTCTGTGGGGGCAGACCTATATTGGGTAGGATTTTTGGTTCAACTGAGATGTGACCCAGCTCATTCAGGGTGGGTCTTAATCCTTCACTGGAGTCCTCGATGACAGGATAAAAGCAGGAGCACTGAGAAAGAAATGCCCAGAGATATTTGGGGACAGACTTTGAAACCAGAGAAGGACCAGCAGATGTCATCATATGCCTTCCCATGTGACAGAAGAACCACAGAGGCCAGCAGCCTTTCCTCAGAGAAGGTGTCTTCCTCATGATGCCTTAATTTGGGCATTTTCATCGCCTTAGAACTGTACATTTGTAACCTAATAAAACCCCATCGAAGAAGCCAACCCATTTCTGGTATATTGCATTTTGGCAGCTTTAGCAAACCAAAACAAGAGTATACAGAAAAACCACTTGTGCCGGTTTGAATGTATTGTGTCCCCCAAATGCCATTATCTTTGTGGTCTTGTGGGACAGACGTTTTGGTGCTGGTTAGATTTGCTTGGAATGTGCCCCACCCAGCTGTGGGTGGTGACTTTGGTGGGATACTCCCATGGAGGTGTGACCCCACACATTCAGGGTGGGCCTTGATCAGTGGAGCCATATAAAACATGCTGACTCAAAGAGACTGAACGGAGTGCAGCTGTGAGTGACGTTTTGAAGAGGAGCAAGCTTGCTAGAGAGGAATGTCCTGGGAGAAAGCCATTTTGAAACCAGAACTTTGGAGCAGACGCCAGCCATGTGCCTTCCCAGCTAACAGAGGTTTTCCGGACACCATTGGCCATCCTCCAGTGAAGGTACCTGATTGCTGATGTGTTACTTTGGATGCTTTATGGCCTTAAGACTGTAACTGTATAGCCAAATAAACCCCCTTTTTATAAAAGCCAATCCATCTCTGGTGTTTTGCATTCCGCAGCATTAGCAAACTAGAACAGATTTTGGTACCAGAGGAGTGGGGTGCTTTTGCTGCTGAGTTTGCAAATACCAAACATGTTGGAACGGCTTTTTAAATGGATAAGGGGAAGTTTCTGGAAGAATTGTGAGGAGCTTGATAGAAAAGGCCAAAACTGCTTTAAAGAGATTGTTTATGGAAATATGGAGTCTAAAGATACTTCTGATGAGGACTTGAGCAGAAATGATGAATGTGTTGTTGCAAACTGGAAGAAAGGCGATCCTTGTTTTAAAGTGGCACAGAATTTGGCAAAATTGAGTCCTGGTGTCAGATGGAAGGAAGAATTTAAAAGTGACAACCTGGAATACTTAGCTGAGGAGATCTCCAGACTACCTGTGGAGGATATACCCTGGCTTCTCCTTGCAGCTTATAGTAAAATTAGAGCAGAAAGAGATGAACTTAGAACTGAACTCTTGGGTTCAAAGAAACCAGAAGCTGATGGCTTGGAAAATTATGAGCTTCCGGGAGGTAGAATCCCAGAAGCTACAGCCCAACATGAGGATGTAACCAAACATGGAACCCAGCCACCATTTCAGTACAAGCCAAGATTGGAGATGGAATTATCCAGAAAGGATTTGTGGAATGTCCTATTGTCTAATGGGTTTGATCCCTGTGTGCTTCATGCAAAGCCAACAGAATTTTTGCGAGATCTTAATACACAGAGCCATTTCCGGTCTGGACTGGAGGAGACAGACAAGGAACAAATTGAAGGAAAAATTTCTTCAGAGACAGAGCCATGGAGGTTGAGGTCTGGAGTCAGGAGGTCTCGGGCTGGGAGAGCGCAGGAGCCCACATCCATGGAAAGGGTGAGTTTGCCCTGGAGGTTGAGGGCGGGCTTTCCGCCTCGATGCTCTGGAAGAGTTTTGCCACCTCAGGTCCCAAAGAGGTTGGAGCACATTCCCAGGGAACTGGGGAGAGCCTGGCTGCCACCCCACTGTTCTGAAGGGGTTGAGCATATGCCCCGGAGATGGAAGGGAATCCGGGAGCTGCCCCGATGTTTGAGGAGGGTGGGGCCGAGAAGGCGGTCTCCCCAATATGTGGGCATGTTGGAGCACTCACCTAAGCGTTTGGAGAGGAAAGGGCTGCTGAAAAGGCCCTTAGGAAGGGTTAGGCTCCCGCTCTCTCAAGCCCCAAGGATGCAACGTTGTTCTGTAAATGACTCTCAGACTTTGACATCTAATGGAGTTTGTCCTGCAGGTTTTAAGAACTGTTTTGGTCCGGTTAACCCTGTTTTCCTTAGTGTTTCTCCTTATGGCAATGGGAATGTTTATCCTATGAATGTCCCTCGTTTGTATATTGGAAGCATATAACTTGTTCTAAGTCCACAGATCCAAAGCTAAAAGAAAGGTATGCCTTAGGACTGACCATGCCTGTATTTGATTTTGATGGGATTTTGTACTTAACTTTTGTTACTGAAATGGTTTAAGTTTTTGTGATATTGTGATGAAATGAATGTATTTTGTATTTGGAAAGATAATGTCATTTTGGGTTCCAGGGGGTGGAATGTGCCGGTTTGAATGTATTGTGTCCCCCAAATGCCATTATCTTTGTGGTCTTGTGGGACAGACGTTTTGGTGCTGGTTAGATTTGCTTGGAATGTGCCCCACCCAGCTGTGGGTGGTGACTTTGGTGGGATACTCCCATGGAGGTGTGACCCCACACATTCAGGGTGGGCCTTGATCAGTGGAGCCATATAAAACATGCTGACTCAAAGAGACTGAACGGAGTGCAGCTGTGAGTGACGTTTTGAAGAGGAGCAAGCTTGCTAGAGAGGAATGTCCTGGGAGAAAGCCATTTTGAAACCAGAACTTTGGAGCAGACGCCAGCCATGTGCCTTCCCAGCTAACAGAGGTTTTCCGGACACCATTGGCCATCCTCCAGTGAAGGTACCTGATTGCTGATGTGTTACTTTGGATACTTTATGGCCTTAAGACTGGAACTGTATAGCCAAATAAACCCCCTTTTTATAAAAGCCAATCCATCTCTGGTGTTTTGCATTCCGCAGCATTAGCAAACTAGAACACCACTGAACTTTCAACAAACTTTCAACAGCTGCTGATGTGAGGAATTAAAATTCTGATAAGCCTCAATCAAAGAGCAATTCCACTTGCCAATTCTTCCCTACAAGGCTTACACTGGATGCACAGCTGTAGCACACCAAAAATTAGGGACAAAGCAAGAGGCTGAGAGAGATCCTCCTGAATTACCTTGGGCTTTTGCTGAGTGCAAAGTGGTGGTTCTCTAAAGGCTGTGAGCAGGACAAAGAGCTTGGAGAGACCACCCTGAGAAGCATGGAAACTTCACCAAATACAAGCCAAAACTCATCACAGTCAGGCAGCAGCAGAATGAAGAAATCTTCCAAGGCACAGAAAGACAGGGATAGAGTTTGAGAGTAGACTTAGCTCTCCACAAAAACAAAAACTTTGCAGCTTGGCTTTAAGGCAGAGAGATCTTCCACAGCTCAGAAAGACAATGGCTGGGATATAAAGAGATCTCAGTAGTCTGATGGTGGTGCAGATACCAAGCCCTGCTGAAGGGCAAGTCCTGATCTCACTCTCAAAACCTGTGAATCCAGCGGTGAACTAACTAAAGCTGTAAAATAGCTTAGACCTAGGTCATATACAGATTAGATAAAAACTCAAAGTCCCCAAACACCAACCTGATGACCTATCAGAGGAAAGAAGTGATAGTTTCTGGGTATAAATACTATCTACTTCAGACTCTACCAATCTTTTACATACAGCGTCACCATACAATCAAATACTGTAAGAGAGGTAAAGAAGTAGAATGTATCCCAAAATCAAGAGAATAAACAATTAATAGGAACAGACCCACAGGTAATCCTGATGTTGAATTTAACAAAGGATATTTAACACAGAGAAAAATTAGTAAAATATAATTCCAAAGAGTTAATTATTTGGTGGTGATAAGAAGGTGATATTTTACTTCTGTATACTTTTTGATATTTTCATATTTTTCTGCAATGAGCCTATTACTTTTACAATAAGATAACAATGTTAGCATTGTTCCAATTTTAAAATAATCTAGAATACCAAGTGTGTGCCATATTAAACATGACCATGAAAATAAGCATATCCATAAGTTCAAAAAGGGAGAATTTCTAAATTAAAAGGGACTTCAGAGACCTATCAACCAAATGCAATGGGTGGGGCCTATTTGAATACTGATTAGAACAAACCAACCGCAAATATATAAATATATATGTATATTTTTAGTTTTAATGCTTACTGGATATTTTATATTTCTAAAGGAATTTTTAGTTTTTTTTAGGTATGAAAATGAAACCTTGATTGTATTTTTTAAAAGTCCATGTGTTTTAGGGATACATACAAATCATTTATGTATCTAATATGTATTAATAAATGCATATCATTTATCTAACAATTTATGAAATGATATGATGAAATTATATAATATGCAGGCTATACTTCAAAACAATCCTGTGCAAGGGGAAGGGAAAAAGACAGTTTGTGGGAGTAGAGATAAAACAAGATTGGCTGATGTTCATATGTTGAAGATACATGGTTGGTGCATGGAAGGATCATAATACCGGTCTACCTATTTTTATATTGTGGTGGTTTAAAGCTGTAACCCCAGAAAAAAGTGTTCTTTAATCTAATCCATAATTGTGAATATGAACCCATTGTAAGTAGGACCTTCTGATGAGGTTACTTCAGTTAAAATGTGGCCCAACCCAATCAGGATGCCATTTAATCCTATTTCTGGAGTCCTTTATAAGAGGAATGAAATTCAGACATAGAGAAAAAAGCCACAGGAAGCAAGAAGCTGAAATCAATGAAACCCGCAAAAGAATGGAAAGGCCAGGAGAGGCTGCCATGCGCATTGCCACGTGACAAGACAAGGATGAAGAATCACCAGCAGCCAGCCCCAGAATGTCAGTCTTCAGGAAGAAAGCATCACCTTGACAATGGCTTGATTTGGACTTCCTTTAGCCACAAAACTGTAAGCAAATAAATTCCAGTTGTTTACCCAACCCATATTATAGAATTTGCTTAAGCATCCTAGGAAACTGAAACATATGTATTTGAATTTTTTCCAAATAAAAGGTTGTTTTAGTTATAAAAGAAAAAATTAAGCAAAGGTCATTCATTGGTTAGAGTTAAATCTGGATAACAATGAAGACAAGTTAAAGAATGGGAGAAAATATTTGGAAATCATATATTTGATAAGGGTTTAATATCCAAAATATATAAAGGACTCTTAAAACTCAAAAACAAAAAAGACAAACAACCCAATTAAAAAATGGGCAAAAGACTTTAATAGACAGGTCTCTAAATAAGATGTACTAATGGCCAATAAGCACATAAAAATATGCTCAACATCATTAGCCATTAGGGAAATGCAAGTCAAAACCACGATGAGATAACATTTCACATCCACTAGCATGGCTATTATTAAATACTGGAAAATAACAAGTAGTGGTGAGGATGCAGGGAAACAGGAACCCTCATACATTGTTGGTGGGAATGTAACATGGTGCAGATGCTATTGAAAACAGTTTGGTGTTTTTCATAGAATTACTATATGACCCAGCAATTCCACTTCTAGGTATACACCCAAAAGAATTGAAAACAGGAACTGAAACAGATATTTGTATACCAATGTATACAATAATAACAGCATTATTCACAATAGCCAAAATGTGGAAACAAACCTTCCATTGTCCATCAACAGAAGAATGGATAAACAAAACATGGCATATATATACAATGAAATATTATTCAGCATAAAAAGGAATAATGTTCTGATACACACTACAACATGGATGAACCTTGAAGACATCAGGTTGAGTGAAAAAACCCAGGCACAAAAGAACAAATATTCTATGATTTCACTTATATGAACTACCCACAAAAAGCAAATTCATAGAGACAGGAAGTGGATTATACATATCAGGTGCTGGAGTAGGGGCAGGAATGAGGAGTTATCACTCAATGGGTACAGAATTTCTGTTTGGGGTGGAGGAAAAAGTTTAGGTAATAGATGGTGGCAATGGTAACATTAATGAATGTGATTAATAACAGAATGATCATATAATCATAGTTAAAACGGGAAACAACAAAAGATATTTTTGTTTTTGTTTTTTAGTTTGGATGGCAATATATTGATGGGATGAAGTGGCATAAAAACTGTCAAAGTTGCAGACAGAATCTTTCAGATATTGATGATTCTTTACACTGTGAAAGCTTAAATCCTCAAGGTCCTAGACAGTACCAACCACTGAAATGAAAGCTGGCTACATTCAAGACAGCCTGTTAGCTGTCACTGTTCCACACTGGACTGGCTTCATGGGGAGGAAAGGTAAAACAAAGTCCTCAAACTTGAGATTTGTAAGACACTTAATAAGTAAAGCCACTGGATCTTATGATATAGCAAAGGCATAAGCCAAGCACATATTTCATTTGCTTGGCAGGGAGGGGAGAACTTCTAAAAGGAGTAGTCTTAAATATTAAGCACTTCAACACAGAGAATTGGCAGAATTTTCACATAATGTATACAGAGTAAAACTTTCCACACTTTTTAGTAAATGAAACAATATAATAAACAGGCAAACTAGTAAAAATCTGTTCTGAAAAATGGAGGATGACTTAATCAACTCATCTGAACCACAGAAAATGTCCATTCCCTTCTGTGCCTAACAAAGGGAGCTGTTATCCTTAGCCCAGTTTCTGGAAATAGTAAAACACTAGTTTATACTTTTGTATTTAGATAAATGTTAAAGCCTGGTTTTCACATTGTACAAAACCCTACATTAATATTTTAATCCAGTTTTTCATTTATACACTTGGAAAGTTTCCACTGTAGTTATCAAAAAGCAGAAAAGATAGCAAGATATTGTCTCCATGATAATATGAAGCTTGCCCCCTAAAAAGCACTAAATAAATGACTGTAAAATGAAACATTCATTTGCAACACTAATCCATGCAACAATATAACTTACAAGATTTACTAAATGCCTATTATGGGGCACACACTGAACTAGTTTCTGGAATTACAATTTACTCTAGAAAACTTTCCATGGTCATTCCCTCCTATCCTCCCACCTCCGTTTAAAAAAGGAACCCTCTTTTCTATATTCTATATGATCTTTATTCCTCCCCTCAGAGCAATTTTATACCAAATTATTATTGTTTGTTTACCTGTCTATCCCCCTCACATGACCGTGAGCTGCTTAAGGACAGGAACTGTGCCTTATCTACTTCCCTAGGATTAACATGGTGGCAGGCATGCAGAAGTATCTGGTGAATGGTTTTTGGATGGAAGTGTCTCATCAGGAGACACACAGGTAAAAAATAACTTCAGCCCTGTGACAAGTGCCATCCTAGAGTTTTATATAGGTGCTATGAGAATACAGAAAAGGATACGTCCTCTTATTAGACAGGAGATAGGAGATATTTCAAAGACAGATGAGACTTGAGCTAAATTCTGAAGGATATTTAATGTGTTAATCATATTAATAAGGCATGGAGTAGGGAGAAACAAGGGGAAATGACATTCCAGGCCTGAGTATGAAACAGCCGCATTTGTTCTAAATGGCCAAGTCCAATCAGTTCAAACAACCCAATTTTTCAACAAATAAATTACAAGAAGGAAAAAAGGATAGAAGGAGAACATGATGAATTAAAAGAGGCTTAGAACTCATATTTCTTAGAAGGAAAACTAGAGTATTTAGGGATGCCCATTGGAGTGCTGAAACTAGTAAGGAAAGCTAAACAGGGATTGAAATGATCATCAGAGCACTTTTATTGGGCAGGCAAGGGGATGCAGTTGGGATAGGGGACATGGAGATTCTTCTGTGGTGGCTGGCAAAGTTCTGTCTTCTGACCTGGTATCAATCTAGGAGTAATTCATTAAGGTACACATTTGTTTTTATCTATTATAGTTCTATCTATGTTATATTTTACATTTTAAAAGCTTTAAAAACAAAGACTACATTAAAAGATCTTTCTAAATTGGACCTTTGACACTGATATAACCCAGGTCATTTCAGCAAACTAGAGGCTACCCACTAGGTTTAGAGATTTTGGAAGCACGGAGGTCAGCAATTTTGACAAAACATAGACTTCTGAGGGCTTTCTAATGTTGATACTAAATTCAGTGAGAGATGAGCTTGGCAAAATAAATAGTGTGTCATTCAACCTTAAAACTCAACATTTTTTTTTTCTTTTATAGCATACAAGCAAAACTGCAAGTATAAAATTGAAGATTCTTATCATTAGGCAAGGTCTTAGTGGTCGCTTAATCTAATCATTATACTCTCACATCTTAAATCATACCTACAAAATCCACAGCAAGGAATTGTCCGACTTTTACTTGAAAATCTTTAGCAGAGGGGTATTTGACACTGTTTGTCTAAAATGATTTAGAAAGGTAAGAAAGGAACAGAAACTCTGATCATCATAAGTAAAGCACTCAGATGTCTAGCACTCAACATACAAGTCAAACAATGTGACCACAAAGACAAATTCTTATTTCAATGTCATCACCATTAAGCAAAATAATTTGGAGCTCGTTTTTTGGAATTTTATCCAGATTCTGCATCATTTTCTTTTGAATATGCTCAAGGATGATAAATCTTAGAATCATAAAATACCAAATTATTAGTTGTAAAGGACTTCAGAGATCTAGCCTAGCCCTTCATTTGTAAACAAGGAAGCAGACATTTAGGAGTTTATCCCTTGTGAAAGAATAAAGTTTTTGGAAACCATCAAAATTGTGAATATGTTTATCATTCATTCGATAAACATTTACCAGTAACAGCCATGTGCCAGGCACTGTGATCAGCAACAGGAGGTACAAAGAAAAATAAAGCATCAGTCTTTGACCTCAAAGACCATACAGTATTGTTGAGGGAAAAGGGGGATATACAGAAAAATAACTAAACAACCTCAATACAGAAATTGCCATGAGAGAAACAGACACAAGCTACCTTGGGAACACACAGTGGGTGTACCTAAATCAGACTGGGAAATTAGAGGTTTCCTGGAAGCAGTGACAATTGAATAGAGACCTAAAAATTAACATGAGTTAACCAGGAAAAGAGAGAACAGCAGCAAACAGAGAGCATCATAAATAACATCCAAAGGAGAGGTGGAGGAGAAAAAGCATGGCACATTCAAAGAACTTCAGGTGGTGTGGTACAGCTGGCACACAGAGTGTATGTGAATGTGTGTGCCACGGAAGAGGGTGTGGTGGGACTAGAGGAGGCTGGAGAGACTGGGAGGCTCTGAATAATATGTTACGGAGTTTGGCAGTGTGAAAAGATGATTTGAGGGATGAAAGAATGGGAGTTTTCAATGAAACAGTGCAAATGGAGAGAAGTTAATGAATATGCAAGACATGAAGGAAACAACAGTTTTGGATATGAGGGAATAAAGACAGGAAGTAAGAAAGAGGAAGGGAGGAAGAGAGGTGGGGAGAGAGGGAAGTGGGAAAAGGAGGAGGAAAAGAAGAAAGGAAGAGAGGAAAGGAGGGACAGAGGGGGTCCAATAAGCCCCAGGTTTTTCTCTGTCTTGGATAACTGGGTGATTGTTGAGATGGGAAATACAAGAGGAGAGAGAGGTTGCAGAGAGAAGACTGTGAGATGTTCCATTTACAACCTATTGAAATTAGGACACCCGTAGAAAATCCAAACAGAGATATCCAGAAGATAGTCAGTTATATGAATCTGGAGGTCAAAAGAGAAATCTGTGCTAGAAGTAAAGATTTGGAAATCTTAGCAAATACTGCCCACCTTGGGAGCAAGCACTAGCTGCACCTAACCCAGACTGGGAGATAAAGTGGGTGAGATCTTCCAGAAGAGTGTGTGGCAGGCAAGAATTAAAGGGCAAAGGACAGAATCTTGAGTAATCCCAACATTTATGAAGGAAAAGAACAAAATAGAGCCTGCCAAAGAGTGCTCAACTAAGCCAGTAGAGTAAGATATTTATATACACATCTAACACACCACACACACACACACACACACACACACACACACACACACACACACATTTGGAAACTAAGGGGAAAAAAACTGTTTTTTACATTAAAAATCAAGAGCAGTGCAACATAATATCCTGGATTGAATTCTGGAACAGAAAAATGACATTTGTGGAAAAAGTGATAAAATCTAAATAAAGCCTGTAGTTTAGTTAACAGTATTGGACCAATATCAATTGCTTAGTTTAATAAAGTTATCATGGTTATGTAAGAAGTTAACCTTAAGGAAAGCTGGGTGAACTTTATAAACCAAGTCTCTAAACAAATCTTTATAACTCTTCTGTAATTCTAAAATTATCCCAAAATAAAAATATTTCAAGAGATGAAGAGAAAATACAAATAAATTATCGGAAATAATTGAGCAAGTCTGCTTGATTTAAGATACAAAAAAATCACTTGAATTTCTGTATACCTGCAACTATTAGACCACATAATTATTTTTTTTAATTATACCATTTAAAATAAAAGGTACCTCAGATTTTTATGTGGAAAAGTATACAATTTATTGAAAGTCATTTAAGATTAGACTTAAAGAAAAGGGGAACTATGCATGTTTACAGATGGGAAGGCTAGAGGTTGTTAAGTTACTTCTCTCCTAAAATAATCTATAAATTTAATGCAATCCGAGAGCATGATCAGAGGTTAAGAAAACAAAACAACAAAACAAAAAAGAAGCAAACAACAACAACAACAAAAAAAAAAAAAAAAAAAAAAACAGGAGCTAGAAGCCAAGTGCAAATAGCATCTCAAGCAGGACATTCAGGAAGGTCCTCAGTGTCATGGTACAAAAGAAGTTGGGTACCATAAGACTAATAGGTATTCAGTGGATTTAACTACAGTAAGAATTTTGTAACTGTGGATGCAAACTCTTGCAAGAAGTTTTGTAAAATCAACCACAAAAGTTACACTGGAGACTCAGAAAAATTAACAGGGTGCAAAGTCCATGGACTTTGGAATCAGACAGAACTGGACTCAAATTCAGACCTCGCCTCTTACTGATCTTACCTGCTCATCTGCAAAACAGAAAATAATTATTAGATCTTTATATATTAAAAAGTTTTATAACATAAGCATTCAAATACATTGGCCTCCTATCCATACTGCCTTCTTTTCTATAGATTTGTTTTGAGGTTTATGGAACTATGGATTTGTTAGGAGACCCTGTATTTGATCAGGAAAAGGAGAATATATAGGAGGGGATAAGTATGACGTACAAAACGTGCATGGGGCATCTTTTAAAAACATGGAATTTATGCACTATATCTTATCATGGTGGGGTTCTTTTTACCTGTTGCAAATATATTTATAGTTTCACAATTCTCAAGGAAAATAAACTAAATGACATAGCAAAGAAGACACAGGCCTTACTCAATTTCCCAATCTATTTCCTATGTTTATTATTCATTCACTCATTCAACAAATTGGTGTTGGGTGCCTCTTATGCACCAGGATATATTCTAGCAGCTAGAAATACAAAAGTGACCAAAAGTGCTGAGCATGAAAAACTAGATCTCATATATGTATATAGAGTACCTAGGATAATAAGCAAATAAATAACAAAGATTAGCATCCTTAATTACATTCTTGCTTTTTCATTTCTTTTTTCTTTTCTTTTCTCTAAACTTTTATTTTTTTATTATTTTATTTTGTGTATTATCCCAGAACCCGACACCACACATCCCAATCACTTCACAACTCAATTGGCTAAATTTAAGTTTAGAGATAAGAATATTAGACAGCCAGATAGCTCATTAAGATTCTTAGCAAATACTCAGTTTGCAAACAAGGTTAAAATTGGGAATGGTATAAAAGAAAGAGAAATAGAGGGAAGAAAGGAAGGTAGGTAGAAAGGAAGGAAGGAAGGAAGGAAGGAAGGAAGGAAGGAAGGAAGGAAAGCAGGAAGGAAAGAAGGAAGGAAAGGAGGGAGGGAGGGACTGAGGGAGGGAAAGAGGGAGGAAGAAGAGAATGGAAGAGAGAGAGAAAGAAGGAAGGGAAGGAGAGAAGGAGAGATGGAGGAAGGAAAAGAGGGACCTTAGAAATCCCTGAGTTCCTTTATTAATACTCAATCAGAGCAGGGCTTTATGAATTCATCAAATCTTTCTGTGCATCAATTTTTATATTCTTAAGGTAGAAATTTTATTATGTGACTTAAGACTGTTGAAAACGACAAAATATTAAAAACAGTCTAATTAAAATAATATATCTGTAGTATCTAATTTATTACCATATTATTTTTAATTCTAAGTCATACCATTTAATTTATGCAATTTAAAATAAGTTTGAAAAGTTGCAGCTAATTTATGCCAAAGACTGGACTGTTAGAGAAATTTCAATCCATGAAAACCTACAAAAACCAATTTCCTCAGATATTTCACCTACTATATTTATTACTTCATGTCCTAAAAAGGAAATGTTTGAGATAGCTGAGCAACAGATAAGAGCAAGTGTAACATAATACGCAAATAGCTGTGGCTATCAGATGATTCCTGATTCTTGCCTTCAAGAATACCAAGCTGCTTGCCTTGAAAAATGGTAATGACTTTAATTCTGTGGTGGCATCAGATAATTAAGTTAGACTGATAGCAAGCAAGAGGGAAACAGTAAGAACTCTGACTATCTTGCATTTTGTGGCATTCCAGAAGCTCCAGGTGCAATACAGGGGCAAAGCAGAGCTGCAGAGCAACAAAAGTAATCTTCAGAGATAAAAAGAAAAAGAGTTCAGAGTTCCAATGCTCATCAGTAAACAGCTAGTAAATAGGTCAACGGGTACACAACACACCTTCCCTCACCTTTCCACAGCTGCCAGGGGTTATAGGCAATATGTGTCTGCACTAAATGTCCACCAAGGACATTTCTTGCCCTGCTTTCTGGAGGTAGTCGATTTCAGGTGGGAAAATTCCATCAACCTTTGGCAGAGGCATTCTCTGGCAAGAAGAGATGCACTACGGACACCTCAGTCATCTGGAGCTCAGGACACAACACTGGCTCCTGGCACAGAACACAAAGCACATGCACCTATAAATTAATACCTGGCTTCCATCTCCAAAGGCACCAGTGCATAATTGTTAAAAGCTCTTATCTTCCCAGAGGCCAGCTGTTGGAGAAATGCTTCAAAAGAGTTTCTAAAATTAAATCAGTCACAAAATTATAGAAATGAAGAATAGATTAGTAATTGCCTGGGTTCAGGGATGGCGGGGGAGAAATGACGGGAGGAGAGGTTTGGGCTGTAAAAGGGCAACTGAGGAATCCAGGTGGTGATGGAAACATTCTGCATCTTGACTGTATCAATGTCAACATCTTGGTTGTGATACTGTACTACAGTTTTGTTGGCAGTAACTGGATAAAGGGTATGATGGATTTCTCTGGATTATTTCTTACAGCTCCATGTGAATCTACAATTACCTCAAAATAAAATCTTTTGGAGGATTCCCAGGGAAGATGTGGAGTAGGGAGCTTCAGGACTCAGTCCTTCCACCAAAACAACTACTAAACAGGCAGGAACTGTCTGAAACAACTATTTTGAAATTCCAGAGGCCAGAAAAACACTGTACAGCATCCAAGGAAGTGTGGGAAGAAGAGGCTGATAAACTATAGTGAAGAACAGTAAACTGCTCTCTGTGTGGCGGCTACCAGCGCCATCCCCTACTCTTGTGGCAGGCCACCTTGGGGTCCAGTCCCTGGCTAGCTGCTGGTAACAGAAAGGGACACAACAGTCTTTTTACCCAAGAACAGGGGTGAACAGATGATTGCAGATCACAGCCTTTGATTAGGACAGCTGTCAGCCTGGCTTTGAGGGTAGCTACTGTTTCAACCAGCCGGAACGAAGGCAGTGACAGCCATTTTCAACCCTGCCCTGACAAATGCAGCTGCAGCCAGTTTCAACCCTCCCCGGACAGAGGCAGAGGAGGTGGAGATTTAAGACACTGTGCTTCCTCAGGGCAGCGGTGGGCAGTTAGCTGAAGGGCTGCATTTACTGGGCAGACCAGGAAAGCTCAGCTTTGAGGAACCATCAGAGAAGCTTTTGGCACCCTTTCTGATCTCTCCAGGACACCTTGGAGCCGGTCTGCACACCCTTCGTGGGTCCCTGGTCCTTTTATGGCTGCAAAAAACTATGTCTGGAAACTCCTCTCTAGGTGACCCTCCTCCCAGAATTTGCACCCCCACTCCCACCCCAGGCAATAGCATCTTGGGACAATGAAAGGAGTGTAAAAAACTATGGAAGTAGACAGCCTGGGACAAAGGCTTCCAGCTTCAAACACCTGGGAGAGGAAGGTCTGTCTCCTGGGAAACAGAGGAGACAATCAAACTCCTGTAAACAGAGAACTCGCACACAACTAACAAGCAAAAGCCCAGGACAAGACAGAGGCCCAGAAAGACAGAGAAAACCCTGCACACTGCATTTGCCTTGGGCAGACCATTCTGATAGGTGGGCTGAAGCTCAAGAAAATCTCTGTCTCATCCCCAGCTGGTTACAAAACCAAGAAACAGACATCCCAGGGAGTAAATCCGAGAGTTAACACCTTATATTTACAGTGTGCAACAAGAGTATAAGACAAATAAAGAAACAGTAAATGATGGTCTATCCAAAGGAAGAAGATAAAAACCCAGAAAATACCAACAAGGAAGATGAGAATGTGGACATACCAAATAAAACCTTTAAAAAAGTGATCTTTAAAATGCTCAAGGAGATGAAGGAAAGTACAGCTAAAGAAATAAACAATATCAGGAAAACAATGAATAAACAATATGAAAGTCTAAGTAAAGAGACATAAATTTTAAAACGGAACCAAACAGAACTACTGGAGGTGAAGACCATGATAAGAGAAACGAAAAATTCCCATGAGGGTTTGAAAAGGAGATTGGATCTGGCAGAAGGAAAAATCAGTGCACTTGAAGACAGCTCACTTGAAATGAGTCAGGCTGGGGAGAAGAAAGGAAAATAAAACATTCAAAGCAAAAAATAACCTAAGACAGCTATGGGACACCAAGAAGAGCACCAATAAACGTATTATGGGAGTTGCAGAAGGACAAGAGAGAAGGGGGCAGAAGGAACAATCAAAGAAGTAAAGACAGAGAACTTCGTAAACTCAGCACATCCAAGAAGGTCAGAGAACACTAAACAGGACAAATATGAAGAAAAATACACCCCATCATACACAGATTACTCTATCAAATGGAAAGGACAAGGAGAATATACTGAAAGCTGCAAGAGAAAAACAATGTGTTATGTACAAGAGAGTCCTACTTAGACTGAATACCAATTTCTCATCAGAAATCATGGAGGCAAGAAGGCAGCGGGTTGAAATAGTTAAAGTGCTGAAAGAAAACAATTGCGAGCCAAGAATTTTATATCCACTGAAACTCTCTTTCAAAAATGAGTGCAAGATTAAGACACTCAGACAAACAAAAGCTAAGGAAGTGCATGACCACTAGACCTGCCCTACAGGCAATGACGAAGGTTCTTCAGACTGAAAGGAAAAGACACTAGACAGTGGTTCAAAGCAGAATAAAGAAATAAAGACCTATGGTAAAGGTAGCCATTTGGGTAATTATAAAGACCAGTATTAATGTATAATATTGTTAGGTATGTAACCCACGTCTTACTTCCTAAAAGTGCTAAAATGCAAATACATAAAAGGTAATGATACTGTTTCCACAGGGGTCCTGGCAGAGGGCAACAGCCGGATCTGCCCTGGGATGAGCAGCGTGATTTAACACTGCTTTGTCGCAGTTTTGCAAGTTGGAAATGTTCTGTCTGTGGATCTCAGAATTTTCTAAGAAATGGAGGAGCCTCAGAAAAACGATATGAACATGATGAGCCTTGAAAAATATGACTCACTCAAAAGCGCCAGCCCTCAGATTTCCGTTAGCAAATTTTCATGCCACTGCTGTTACGACATCCTGGTTAACCCTACCACCTTGAACTGCCTAGCTTTGTGGTAGGCATCTTTGAAGAAAACAGTGTCCAGAATGCAGAGAAAAATGGGAAGGTTTCCCTAAAGTCAATATTCTCCTCAAGGATGCCATTAAAAAATTATTCCCTGATGTCACAAGAATGAGATTTGAAGACGTTCAGCAAACTCATGACATAGTCCAGACTCTTGCAGCCCTTCAGAAATATGGGAATGATCAGATTTCCTCTGCTCCCAACACAGGCCAAGTGAATCAGTGGAGAGAAGGAAGATTCTTTTCCAGAGTGCTCACAGCTTTAACTGGTGTGGCAATTGCTTTTAACTTTGACAGAGGAGGAATTTTCAAGGATGCTATATACCATAGAAAATAGCAGCCACAGAAGAGTCATCTTCATGCAACTGGAGTATGTCAAAGCCCTAGGTGTGAAGTGCCCCCCAAATCTCTGGGAATATAAGGCTGTGAACCCAGGCAAGTCCGTGTTTCTGCAGTAGGCCCTCAGAAGCTCCCCAAAACTTAGTCTCCTGTACCTGCACCAGACACGTTCCTTCCCTTCATCCATGCCATCTGCCCTTCTGCAAGAAGATGTTTCTGGGAGGATATCATCTCCAAGCTTCTGGTTCTTAGAGAGCCCACATGAAAGCAATGGGGAGAATTCTTTGTCAAGTATTACTTCCTCCCATACTAGCTGATTGCAGAATTTCCTCAGGACTGGCTGGACGTCCATTACTGGGTGTCACGGTTTCTCACTGTCAATGCCATGTTACTCTTAGTTCTGGAATTATTCTCCTTTTGGAGGAGTTGGTCAAGAAGTGAAATGAAGTCTGTGCTTCAGAGGATGTGGAGCCTATTTTTGGAAAGTCTCAACACAGGGACTCTTTGTGGCCATGTTCTGGCCCCTCATTCCTCAGTTTGTTTGCAACTGTTTATTTTACTGGGCCCTGTACTTTTACCCAATTATTAACATTGATCTCGTGGTCAAGGAAGTTCAGTGGCTGGAAACCCAAGTGTTGTGACTGGCATGCCCAGGCTCTGAGGGCCCCTCCCAGCCTGTCTGACGTTGTGTTTTGATACTTGAAAGGCAGGCAGGAGGGAGGAAGTTCCTATTTGCTACCCCTAGTAAACAAGGTGCTGCTTTGTGTGTAAAGGTTATAACCCAGTCCTCTCTCCCTCCCCCGGTGGCATCGGGACAGCAGACACTGACACCCAGAGCACAGCACTCCGGTTGACTGGCCAACCCAGCAGCAGCAGCTCCCACCCAGCCACCTTCCTCACAGGGACTCATGAGGTTCAGTCCATACTGGCTGGCAAGACCCTCAGAGTCATCAGAGGATGCGGTATGGTCCACATCAGAAAGCTGCCATGTCAGCAGTACCCCTTGCCCGAACTTCAGCCAACGACAAAGGCTCCGGGGTGAGTGGGGGCCCTAGACAGAGAGTCCGAGGCCAGGCTGGTGAGGGCCAGGCCTGTGCTGCAAGTCAAGGTTAGGGAAATGCAGGTAAGATTTTCTCATAAGCATAGACAGCTAGTTGCACATAAAAAAATACAGATGAAAAACCAATATTTGATTGTGATTCTGTCTTAATGAAAGATTCGCGAGAAAGTTTCAGAGTGAAACCTCTAAAAGGCTTCAGTTTGAGACTAGAATGATGATTCTTCTAAGCACTGGAGTTTGAATCCTTTTCTCTGAATGGAAGATTGAGTGGGATGCCAGGCAAGTAGTGGAGGGTAATTCACACCAGGCAGAACTGCCTCCCAGCTACCCTAAAATCATTCTTGTCTTGATTTTAAGAATTTAATCTGTCAAATAAATTCCAGGACAGCCCCTTTGTTCAAGGAAACATTTTGTAAATGAAACGTGCACTGCTTTTTGTTGTCTTGTTCTGATGTGTATTTACCAAGTGCTGAAATTGTAAATAGAAATGAGATCAACTATGCCTTTTATTTCCCTCTGTGAGAAAACAGCAGGTGTGAAATGCGATCTGTCTGACGACCTGAGCTCACAGCGATAAAGTGTTTTTTTTGTTTGTTTGTTTGTTTGTTTGTTTTTGGTAATTCCATAAATCATTCATTTATCCCTTGTTATCTTTGAATGAAGATGTCCTCAACCCTGGCAGCTGAAACTCTGAAGAAATTACTTGCAATAAAAATAAAATTTTTCTACAGATAAAAAAAGCAATGATAAATCTATGTTTTGGAACATACATTTAAAAGTTTTCATTCTACAATTCAATCTTGACTGAACACCCTCAACGAGCCCAAAATTACTCTAGGCGCAAGGGATAAGATATGAACCAAAATCTCTGCTGTCTTGGGACTTACATTCTAGTGCAATTTCTTAATTTAAGATTCAACTAGTGTTTGCACCTTAACACAATGTAACACTACATAAAAATGTGGTGAGACCGTTACGTCTCATTTGATGATTTGATTCTAACAATCTTGGGGAAAATATATGGAATGATTCTAAGAGGAATCATTATTTGAAAAACTTTGCTTAGTCTACCTAAATCCTCTATAATTCAGAGTCTAATTATGTGGTCTGTGGCATATTCTGTCATCATGGGTTTTCGTTTTCTTCCCTTCTCTATTTTTCATCACTTCTGAGTACTTTCACTAAGAGGTGAGGATACAGGGGCACAGGAAAGAAAGATAAAGCTCAAATATCATTTTTGCTACCTGTTTTTCACTGTATTAATAATTAGGTGGTAGAAGTGGGTCATTTAAAGACATGACAAAATAGATTTTTTTTGAGCCTCAGATACTAAACATCTACAGATTTTAATATTTTTCACTAGTAAGAGAACCCCAAGATCTGCTCTGGTAACTCCAGAACATTTGATCACTTCACATTTCATTGCATTTCCTGCAGTGTTTACTGACTTCTTGGTGGACTGGCTAACAAATAAACAGGAAGTTCTTTGTTCCTGGGTAGGGATCTGAGCTACTTCTGAGAAGGTGTCTTTTAGCAGAGGTGAAAGCACCAGATTTTAGAAGGGTTGCTCTGTTGTCTGAGGAAAGCAGCTTCAGAAACAAACATGAGAAGAGATCGACATCCTAATACGGAACAAATTGTTTAAGAAGTCAGATCTTCAATCAGGGTTGGCAATAGCTATAACTGAAAAGTATTTTCAGTGAAAAAACACTGTTCATGTTTCTAAATTTTAGTTCTATAACCAATTCTTGAAAAATCCTTATCAACCCCTGTGCCGGTTTGGATATATTATATCCCCCAAAATGCCATGTTCTTTGGTGCAATCTTGTGGGGGCAGATGTATTAGTGTTGATTAGGTTGGAATCCTTTGATTGTTTCCATGGAGATGTGACTCAATCAACTGTGGGCGAGACCTTTGATAGGATAATTTCCATGGAGGTGTCACCCCACCCATTCACAGCAGGTCTTAATTCAATCACTGGAGTCGTATAAAAGTGTTAAAAGATACAGAAGGAGGTGCAGCAGCCAGGAAAGACACTTTGAAGAATGCACAGGAGCTGAGAGTGGAGCTGGAACTCAACCTTGGATCAGGAGACACCAGTCACGTGCCTTCCCAGCTAACAGAGGTTTTCCGGATGCTGTTGGCCTCCTTTGGTGAAAGTATACTTGTGTTGATGGCTTCACTGGGACATTTTCATGACCTTCAGACTGTAGATTTGTAGCCAAATAAACCCCCTTTATAAAAGCCAATCCATTTCTGGTATTTTGCATAACAGCAGCATTAGCAAACTGGAACAACCCCTTTGGTCTGTCTCAGAGTAAACTGAGTTTAGCATTCAAGAAACAGTGTGAAAATACTTGTACAAAGAGGGTAGCAAACTCAAAAGCCTACAGGAGCTAAGTAGGTAACATTTAAGAGTGAAGCAGCTTCTTGGATGCAGAGTAGCAGGAAGTAATAAGGACTGTGACAAACACATACCCCAAACTAAAGGGGCAGCCACTATTCAGTGCCAGCCAATTTTTTTTTAATTAGTACATAGACACACACACACACACACACACACACACACACACACACACACACACACCAGAATTTGGCTTGTGAGTAACCAACATGAAATCTGTGTCAAAGGCAGTTAATCTGGCAAGAGTACTCTGAAATCCTAAGCAGCTCAGAAAACAGTTAATTTCAGTGACAAAAATATCAGGTGCCTCAAGCAAGTATTTTTGCAACCAATCCAAAATCCCCAAGAAATGGAACACCTCCTGATTACAGCCTTTTCTTGGCAATTCTTTCTCCCTTTTTGAAATACTTCTTGGATGATTTGTGAGAGCCTGAGGTTTCTCTCAAAGCTAAGTAAGTGCCCCTTGGAGGTAATGCAACCAGCTTGGTTGGCCATGCACGTCTCCGAGGAGTGCATGCCAATTAGCTGGGCCGTTTGTGTTCCTGGCACTCCTTTCTGGATTGAAGAGTTCACATTCATCTACAAAAATCACACAATTCAGGCAGCTCAAGAACAGAAAACAGAGCAGCATGTGTGTGCCTGAGGAAAGAGGAGCTCTGGGGGAAAGGCAAGTAGGGGCACAGGGTGGGGAAGGGAAGCTGCCCAAAGTGTTCCAGTTATTTAACTACACTCTCCCACACAGCCATTCTAACTTAATGGTAAAATCATTAGGAAAACACCTTTCAAAGCAGACTTAAGACAAGAGAGTTTTATTTGACTCTCATGAAAATGCCCCAGGCAGCACGTCCCTTAATCAATGACGAGCATTACTGCAGCCTCCAATTTGGAAAACCACGATTCTAGCCAAACTGCTCAAGGCCCATCTCCAAAACTTCTGAGGAGGCCCTTGCAAGGAAAATTCTCCTCTGCATCCCCAGCATGACATAGGAAGTTGGAAACAGCTTGAGTGCCTGAAAGTCTCCAGTAAGAAACAGGGCCCCTTCTTCGGCTGTGCTGAGAATTTAAAGGAATAAAACAGGATCACAGTAAAACAAAATCATGGCTCTACCCTCAAGAATCCAGCCGCTGGGAAGTACAACTTAATAAAGTTAGGTGGACTACTCTGGACTTCTTTAAAATATATTTGAAACTGTCATTGGAAGCCAGCAGGGCCTGGGAAGTTCCTCGCCAAAAATAATGTTTGTCATTTTCTTCTTACACAATCTTGTTTACTGAGGCTAAATACTATCACTGGGTTCAAAAATACTCTGAATTTGATTGAACTTAAATGTTTGGAAATGGACAGAGGGGACAGTAGCATGTTATTTTGGGAATAACATCAGTGGTGAATGGCATGAGAATATGGTGGAAAAGGAAAGTTTAGAGTCATGTATGTCACCAGAAGAAAAGCTGGAGGTTAAAACATGGGAATGTATAACACAGTAAATCTTGTGGCGGACAATGTGATTAACTGTACAAATATTTAAAAGTTCTTTCATGAACTAGAACAAGTGTATGACACTATTAGAAGGACTTAATTTATGGGTAAAAATGTCCCTATTGCAAACTATGACTGTAGTTAACAGTAATATTTTAATACTGTTTCATCAACAGTAACAAATGTACAACACCAATACTACGGGTCAATAACGGGGTTAAAAGGTATGGGAGGATTTCAGTTTTCTTTTTTATTTTTATTTCTTTTCTGGAGTAATGAAAATGTTCTAAAATTGATCATGGGGTATATGCACTGTGATGATACTGTGAGCCAGTGATTGTATACTTCGGATGGTTTGTATGGTATATGAATATATTTCAATAAAATAGCATTAAAAATACTCTGACTTTGAAATAGGAATAAACAGTTCTCAAAATAATGTCAGCAAATAACTTAATATGCTTGCTAAACTTCCTTATGTTAATGCTTTTCTATCTCCACCATTTTAAAATACTATTACCTCAAGGTGGCAAGATGGTGGCATAGAGAGGAGTGGAAGTTAGTTAGTCCCCTGCAACAACTAATAAACTACCAGGAACAACTAGTAAACAATCTGGAATAACTGCAGGGGGACAACTGTGACTGTCCACACATCGTACACCAACCTGGATTGGGAGGAATGCCTGAGATTGCAGCATAAAATCTGTAAGTAAAAATTGCAGAAATGAGCCAGGAGCCCTCTCCCCCCAGAGCAGGCCAAATGGCAAAACCTCTCTGTGATAGAGAGCACCACTCTCTGAACAAGCGAATATACCTCAGTCCAGCTCCAACTGTGGTCTTAATTAACAAACGTGGACTGCTCAATACAAGCTACACATCACCAATGAGCAGACAGAGGCTTTTAGTGACAACTGACCTTAAAGACCCAGAAGACTCCACTGTCCCAGGACGGGGAGACCAAGAGACCAGGTGTTGCCTCTGGCTGATGAGTGAAATTGGGGGTCTGTGGACTGGCTCTGAAGGGAGCTTTCTGTCGCTTTTTCTATCTCTCAACCTAAGCAGCTCAGTGGAGAAAACCCCAGCCATTTTCAGTTCACAGCACACTGACCCAGACAAGGGTGGAGAAAGCAGAGTCAGAGAGACAAAGAGCCTATTTAAATGCTGATGATAACTCCCTAGGAGGTGTATCTTCCCAAACAGGAGGAAGGTGGTGCCCAGCTCCACTGCCGGCCTTCCACTCAGAACCAGACTCCAGAGCCTGGGGAAAACAGCCATGGGCCACACTTCCTTACACCAGTCAGGAGTGATGGGCTGACAGGTCCACCTGATGGGCAGGTTAGGAAAAGCACAGAGGCTAGAGGACTCAAAGGGTGTGTAAATCTTCTAAGACACACCCTCAAGGAAACCTGACACTGAATATTGCCCCATTCTGAACCTGAGCCTCTTCTGGTCTGGGAAAACCTGATTGGGGTAACCAAGGAAAACAGATGCCTAGACAATAGAAAACTATAACCTACACTAAGAAAAATGAACATATGGCTCAGTCAAAAGAGCAAACTTACACTTCAACTGAGACACAGGAATTGAAACAACTAATGCTAAATCAATTCAACAAGCTTGGGGAAGATACGGCAACCTACACTAAGAAAAATGAACATATAGCTCAGTCAAAAGAGCAAACTTACACTTCACCTGAGACAAAGGAATTGAAACAACTAATGCTAAATCAATTCAACAAGTTTAGGGAAGATATGGAAAAGAGGTGAAGGGTATAATGAAAACACTGGGTGAACATAGGTAGAAATCGAAAGTCTGAAAAAACAACTGGCAGAATCTATGGAAATGAAAGGCACAACACAAGAGATGAAAGACACAATGGAGCCATACAACAGCAGATCTCAAGAAGCAAAAGAAAACACTCAGAAGATGCAGAACAAGACACATGAAATCCTACACACAAAAGAACAGATAGGGAAAAGAATGGAAAAATATGAGCAACATCTCAGGGGAATTTAATGACAACATGAAACACATGAATGTATGTGTCATGTGTGTCCCAGAAGGAGAAGAAAAGGGAAAGGGGGCAGATGCAATAATAAAGGAAATAATCAATGAAAATTCCCCATCTCTTATGAAAGACATAAAATTACAGATCCAAGCAGTACAGTGTACCCAAAACAGAATAGATCCGAATAGGCCTATGCCAAGACACTTAATAATCAGATTATCAAACAACAACAATGAAGAGAGAATCCTGAAAGCAGCAAGAGAAAAGCGATCCATCACATACAAAGGAAGGTTGATAAGACTATGCATGGATTTCTCAGTAGAAACCATGGAGGCAAGAAAGAAGTGGTGTGATATAGTTAAGATACTGAAAGAGAAAAACTGCCAACCAAGAATCCTATATCCAGCAAAATGGTCCTTCGAATATGAGGGAGAGTTTAAAATATTCTCTGACAAACAGACAATGACAGAATTTGTGAACAAGATACCTGCTCTACAGGAAATAATAAAGGGAGCACTACAGACAGATAGGAAAAGACAGGAGGGAGAGTTTTGGAACACAATTTTGGGTAATGGTAGCACAGCAATGTAAGTACACTAAACAAAGATGACTGTGAGTATGGTTGAAAGAGGATGGTTAGGAGCATGTGGGACACAGAAGGAAAGAAGAAAGATAAGAACTGAGATCGTATAACTCAGTGAAATCTGGAGTGCTCAAGAACTGTGATAAAAGGTATAAATATGTTTTTACATGAGTCAAGTTGTTAAAAATAGTGTGTTATTGAAGGAAAAATACAATCAATGCAAACTAGAGACTACAGTTAATAGAAACATTGTATTATGCTTCCTTTAATGTAGCAAAGGCAATATATCAAAGCTAACTGCATATAAGAGGGGAACATAGGGAGGAGTACGGGACTCTTGGCATCAGTGTTGTCTGACTCTTTATTCTGCTGTGGTTTAATTCTATCTTTCCTTTTGCTGCTTCCTAGCTGTCACAGGTTTTTTTTTCTTTCTTTTTTCTTTTTCTTTTGTCTCTCTCTCTTCTTTGACTCTTCCTCCTGCTTTGTGGAAGAAAGATGTCCTTGTATAGATAGTGGTGATGGTGGTGAATACATAAATATATGACTATACAGGGAACCATCGATTATTTACTTAGGATGGAATGTATGGTATGTAAACAAAACTGCCTTAAAAAAAAAAACAGGTTGATGATGAAACCTTGAGGCCACTATATTGAGTGAAATAAGTCAGACACATAAGGACAAATATTGCATGGTCTCACTGATATGAACTAATTATAATATGTAAGTTCATAGACATGAAATATAAGTTACTAGGATACAGAATGAGGCTAAAAAATGGGGAGTGGCTGCTTATCATGAGCAGAATGTTGAACTAGGTTGAACTTAAGTGTTTGGAAATGGATAGAGGTGACGGTAGCACATTGTGAGAATAACTAACAGTGCTGAAGGGTGTGTGAATATGGCAGAAAGGGGAAACTCAGAGTCACATATGTCACCAGCAGGAAAACTGGAGGTTAAAAGATGGGAATGTATAAAACAGTGAATCTTGCAATGGGCAATGTCTGTGGTTAACTGTACATATATTAGAAATCTCTTTCATGAACTACAACACTATAACCAAAAGTCAATAATAGAGAGGCATATAGGAAAAAATTTTTACCATTGCAAACTATATACTACAGTTAGTAGTATTTTAACATTCTTTCATCAACAGTAACAAATATACTATACCAATACTATGAGTCAATAATGGAGGGGGGGTGGTTAGAGGTGTGGGAGGATGTTTCCTTTTTTTGTCTTTTTTTCTTTTCTGGAGTAATGAAAATGTTTTAAAAATTGAAAAAAAATTAATTGTGGTGATGGATGCATAGCTGTATGATGGTACTGTGGTCAATTGATTGTACACTTTGGATCTTTGTATAATTGTATGGTAGGTGAACAATCTCAATAAAATTAAATTTAAAAAAATACTATTCCTCATTTCAAGAAGAACCTATTTTTTCAGTGTCCTATTTTGAAAATCTTATCTGATCAAAAAGGCTTGCAGGTCTAAAGAGAAAAGATATAATGACTTTCTTTTCCTCTGTTCTTAATAGATTTTATATGCTCCATCAAGCTCACTTAACTAGCTAAGCCTTCCGTTCATCCCACCTTGTCTCAGCATCTAGAGTGCATACAATGAGTGCTTAACAATGTCTGTTCTTAATGTGAAGATAATTCACAAAATGGGTTTTGCATCTCTCTTGATTTAATATATAATACCATACATCCTTTTATTTGACTCTGTTGATATCCATTTTATTTCATGAAAGGTAAGAATCCAGCTAAGGTTTGTTTATATTCTTCATCCAGTGAACATCTATGAAGCACACACTGTGTGCCGAGCACAGCACTCAGACACACACCGTTCCATTTAACAAAGATAACAGTAAAAATAGATGGTGTGGGCATGGATGCACAACCAACTGAAGCAGGAATAGTGCCGTGGTCAAAGAACAGTTGTGAGATTTTTAAAAATTAAGGAATTCTGTGGAAAGGATCTAAATTCTAATCCCCTGAAATATTTTGATTCCCTTTTTGTCTCCCTCTTAATTCTCAAAAATACAAATAGAAACAACAGAAACTATTCTTCTTTATATCATATCTATAAGGATTTTACTCCACAACCATATCACTTCCTCTATTCCTCTCTCTGTTCTAATATATTTATTATCTAGATTGGCAAACTCTCTTTTTTAGTATCTCCGCTCATCATTCCCTAATTCTGGAGGGTGGATGACATACAATAGTAAAAAATAGAGTTGTGTAAATGGAGTAGAGTCAGATATTTTAGGGCCTCAGAAAAAAAAAGGAAGGTTAGGTTGAATGCAACCCAAAATATAAGCATATAAGAAATGTGTCAGACTGAAAGTGGTGTTTAAAGAATATATAACTGAAAGGTTCCTCCAACAGTCCATGGGTAAGATAAGAATGCAGACTGTAATGGTATCAATAAGCATGAAGAACGAAGGAAGAAATACCAAGGTTTGCCGAATTCTGGATTTGGGTTACAAATAATAAGATGAAAAAAAGTTGTGTTTAGGTTTTCAACTTGGAAATATGAAAATTGATATGTAATAATTTGGAGGGAAAGTTGATAAAATGGGGATGTTCAGTTTATGACCTAACACCTTGCATAGTTCCATGCTCACCAAAGAGAAGAGTCAATTGTTTACTTGAATGGAATTGAAGTTACTCAGGATTGAGATATTAGAAGGACATCCAGTTGAAGATGTTTTCAGACAGAAGGGATTTAAATTTTTTATTTTGAGATAATTTCAAACTTACAGTACAGTTGCAAAAATAATACAAACCACATTCAGAGAATGCCAATATGCTCCAGTCCCCAAATACACAGATCGCCAATTTTAACATTTTGCCACCTTTGCCATATTGCTCTGTCTACTTAACATTTACAGCAGGTTACATACATCATACTCCTTGAACACATAATAATTCTATGTGCATTTCCAATGAACAAAGATATTCACTTTTGTAATCACCTTAAGTTCAGTTATTGAGTTCAAGAAATTTAATGTTGATCAGACATGGGACATGCTTTATCTTGTTTGGAGTTTGATGGGCATCTTGGATGAGAATATTCATATCTTTCATTAATTTGGGGAAGTTGTCAGTCATACTTCATTGATATTGTCTCTGCCCCTTTCTCTCTTCTCCTCCTGTGACTCCCCTAATGTGTATACTGGAATGCTTGATGGTGTCCCACAGGTTCCTCAGGCTCTGTCCACTTTTCTTCAATCTTTCTTCTTTCTGCTCCTCAGACTGGATGATTTCAATTGTCATATCTTCAAGTTCACTGATTCTTTCTTCTGCCAGCTACAACTAGCTCAATCTGCTGTTTAACCTTCTAGGCAATTTTTAATTGCTCTTACTGTGGTCTTCAGCTCTGTTTGGTCCCCTGGTGAGGGGATGGGGAGGGGCCAGCCAGGGCACCATGAGATCTTACTGTTTTTTATTGGCCTTTTTGTTGATTTGGCAGTCACCCTGTTACTACAATCCTCTGTTTTCTAGAGCTTTTAGAAGAATGTTTCTCCCAGTTCTTGCTGGATGAACAAAGCTTCTGTGGGGGGACAGAGTCCTGAAGTATCTCACTCCACCATCTTGAATGGAGTAGGCTACACCAGGGATTCTGAAGCTGGATGTTAGAGGCCATTATTTTGGTGGCCCTCAATGAACCATGTTTCCTGATATGCATACCTTGCATAGCATCTCCCATACTGGCTCTGGTCTTGGCCATGTCGACTGGATTTGGCCAATGGGACATCAAGCATGCTGTAAGTAGAGAGAGGCTTGATAAGCGCCTGCATATTGGAGCTTGTCTTCTTGGAACTCCCACTCTTGAGATCCAGCCACTATGTAATAAAGCCCAAGCTAGTCTCATGGAAAGTCCATGGAGATAAAAAGAGGTCCTTAGACTTCCAGTTGCCCCCAAAAGGTACCAGACATATGAATTAAACCATCTTAGATATTCCTGTCCCAGACACCATCTGGCTGCAGCTGCATGAGAAATCTCAAACAATACAAGCAAAAGAACCATCCAGCTGAAGCCCAGCCAATCCAAGGAATCATGAGGAAAAAAAGTGGTTGTTATTTTAAGCATTAAGTTTTGAGGTGTTTGTTACACAAAAATAGACAGCTAAAGCACTGAAGAGCAGATGAGATATAAGGTTGAAAATGGGATATTTAGGAATAACAAGCAATAACAATAGCTAACATTAAGTGCTTACTATTTGACAGTACTATACACAACACACCTGCTGTGTCATTATGTTACTATTCAGAACAATCCTAATACAGTAGAAATTATTAGCTTAGTATCCTCAACTGGTAGATGAGAAAACTGGTATTTAAAGAAATTAAGTAACTTACCCAAGACTGTGTATCTAGAAACGACAGAGCTGAGACATAAACCCAGGTCTATCTGCTACCTGCACAGATGTGAAAGATGAAGCCGTGAGAAGAACCTCATCAGAGAGTAGAAATAAAGAAAGGAGCTGAGGCCAGGGCTAGGCCCAGGAAAAAATATCACTTGATTATACTTTTGCATTTCTCTCTAATTTCAGGAAGAGCTGTTCAATACATTCTATTTAAGGACTTGATTCTAGCCCTAATTAAAAAGCCAGTTGCTGTTTTCTATCTCTGTGCTTCAACTCTGATAACATTCTGTCCTTCAAGTTTCCCTTAACCCTTAAGAACCACACATTGGCTAAAGAAGTCTGGCCTCACAGGTCTACCTGCTTTAAGATCAAGGGGTTTTTAAACTCTCTCCTCTGACCATCTCCAGTGACAGGCCAGATACGAAGCACCCTCTTCCCTGGACTCATACTCTTTTCCTTTGACCAGGCCTATTTCAGATGATATATTAGCCCTTCCCAAAATCTGATTCTCTGGACCTCTTGCAGAATTTGAATCAAAAATCCTTACAGCTGAGCCTTTAGACAGCATCAAGTCCAGGCTTTTCAGTTAAAGATAAGGAAACTGAGTGTCATATTGATAAACTGCTTCACCCAAGGTGACCTACTCTATGGCTGGATATGCTGACCACAATGCCCCTTTGAAGCATGCCCCACTGTCATTTACTCAATTGCCATTCAGTGAGGAGTAGCTGGTTGAAATAATGCTAAACTTGTACATTGTTCTAAGCAGTTAATTGTGGAAGGGAGGACAAAGAGAATAGATGAAAACACCAGAAGTCTTTCCTTCCCAAAGACGGTCATCTTACGCTGCACGTCAGCAGGTGTAGGCATGCCTTTTCTGTAAAGTGCCACAGTATTTTACTCCTTATAGTAAAAAGGAATAAAAAGACAAATAGTTAACTGCTACAGTATAAAACTTTTTAAAATGCCATAAAAGTAAGTACACATGTAGTAAAGCAAATAGCTTCTGGTTCCACTAGTTACACTTCCATCCCAAAAAAGGAGCTTAAAATCACAACTATTGAATGTATTTCCTTCCCCTGTGCCACCAAAACTAGTCATTTTGTTTTCTTTTGCTTATTTCTCCTTGTCAGATTTGGAAACACTCTCTGAAGAAACTGCCAAGAGCCCCCACACAACTAATTAACTCGGGAGTTTTCAATATGCTTTGGTTTTTATGTCATATCTTATTCTTACCCTTTAAGTTACCCTTACTCATAAAATCTTAATTTCTATACTTTTCTCTCCTGTCTTTTCCTTTGAGCCTGCAGAATTCCCTTTAGTATTTCTCGTAGGGCAGGTCTCTTACTGACGAACTCCCTCAGCTTCTGTTTTATCTGTGAATATTTCAAACTCTCCCTCATTTTTGAAGGACAGTTTTGCCCAATAAAAACTTTTGGCTGGCATTTTTGTCAGTGCCTTAAATATAACACACCACTTGCTTCTTTCCTCCATGGTTCCTGATGGGACACTGGCACTTAATCTTATTGCAGTTTCCGTATATGTGACGAATCGCTTTTCTCTTGCCACTTTCGAGATTCTCTCTTTATCTTTGGCATTTGACATTCTGATTAGTATGTGTCTCAGAGTTGTTGGTCTATTAGATATATTCTACTTGGAGTACATTATACTTCTTGGACACATATATTTAAGTCTTTCATAGGTGTTAGGCAAAACTCCCCACCCCAACACACACACAACCCACCCTTAGCAAATATTCCAGGAAGCTCTCTGCACCCACAACTGACGTGACTATTTACATAAAACCCACACTTAGCTAAAGTAGCAGCCTGAGCAAGAAGAAAAACAAACATTTTCCATAACTTAATAACTTCCCTGACATCAACTCCTTATCTTACCCTAGCATCAATTCCCTATCTTATCCTGACAACTCCTTACTTCTCTATCTTATCCCAACCCCCCTCCCAAAAACTATAAAATTGTACTCCCCCCTCTGTTTGTGGCTGTTGCCATCTTAGGCTTCAGCCCGCCTTTGCAAAAATAAAACTTTCTCCAATTCAGTTTTTGTTTCTTCTCTTCCCGGTCAAAAAAAACTAACAATAGGCCTTGGGAAATTTTCAGTCATTATTACCTAAAATATTCTCCTCCCCATTTCCCTTCTCTTCTCCTTCTGGGATATCCATGATGTGTATATCTGTGCACTTTATGCTGTCATTCAATTCCCTGAGACCCTGCCCAATTTTTCCATTCTTTTCTCTACCTGTTCTTCTGTCTGTAAGATGTTGAATGTTCTATCTTCTAGTTCAGTGATTCTTTCATCTACCTGTTCAAATCTGATGTTGTATGCCTCTAATGTAGTTTTAACCTCTTCTATTGCACCTTTCATTCCTATAAGATGTGTTACATACCTTTCATACTTTCAAATTCTTCTTTATGCTCACCCAGTGTCTTCTTAACATGTTTTATCTCTTTAGCCATATTTTCCTTCATCACCTTGAACTGATTCAGGAGAGGAGATTTTTTTGAACATCGTTCATTAGTTGTTTCAAATATTGTGTCACTCCAAAGTTTTAATATGTTCCTTTGATTGGGCCATATCTTCCTGTTTCTTAGTATGGCTTGTGAATTTTTCCTGGTGTCTAGGCATCTGATTATCTTAATGATTTTACTCTCAGGTCAATTTCTCTCTCTTCTCTGGCATTTCATTGTTGATTGACTTCGTGTTAAGGCTTTCCTTTGATACTTGATTCAATTTATTCTAGACCTTTAGAATTGCCCATGTTTAACTGATCAGATTTTTTCAGCTCTTCTTCATCTGCTTCTTGCCCTGGATACGTGGTACAATTTTTAAGTTTGCACTCTTTGTGCAACTGTTTTAGCTACAGAAGAAAGTTTCCTTTCCTCTGTTCTTTCTCTGGGAGTCTTGATCTGTTCTCATTTTGCCTCTGTCGGTTTGTTTGGATTTTTTTTTTTTTTTTTTAACTACACTTACATTGTCTCTAGCTGCTTTTGCCTGGAAGGCAAATTCTGGAAGAGTGGTCACCCCAAAGAGGGCTTTCCCAAATCAGTACTCCCCAGCAAAAACAGGGTCAGGGACTCATGAAGGGCCCTGGGGAGCATATCAGGAAAGATACCCAAAGGCCTTTTTATCAACTCCCCAAAGCTGCACTTTCCTGGCCTGCCCAGCAAATAGCACCCTTCAACAAACTGTTCCCCACAACCCTAAGGATACCTCCACTGGCTCTGCCCCTGTTGGGGGCAGGGTTCAAATTGAAAACAATGTCCAGGGAAGGCTAGTTCTAAGCCAGGACCCAGCAATCTAAATTCTCCAATCAAAAGCCATAATCAGTACTTGGCTTTGTCCCTCCCCACTCCAACTCCTCATTCTTGGGGAGGAGAGCTTTTAATTACTGCTCCATCCACAGCAGCCAGCCAGACACCAGACTGAGGCAGATCATCTTGAGAGTGTGGCATGGGTGCCAGCCACCACCAGAGAGGTTAGTTTTTTACCACTGTTTCTCAGTCTCTTCATCCTGCTCTTCCCTAGATGCTGAACAGTACTCTGCTGGTCTGTTTCAAACAGTTTATTCCTGTCCACTACCTGCTTTTGGAAGAGGAGTGAGTCCTAGAGCCCCCTACTCTCCTAACTTTCTGAGAAGTTCTCAGGAATTCTGAACGTGAAAGTCAGCCCAAATCTTCTCTTCCATGTCCTTGTTTTTTTTTTGTTTCTTTCTTTCTTCTTTTCCCTCTTTTACTTCTACTTCTCTTATCCTGTCTGCTCCCCTTATTCTTTTTGCTTCCTCCAGAAGATATAGAAGGCCAAATAAGAGGGGAAAAAAAATTCAAATCTCTATAAAGGCATCTACCATTGCCTCTGCATTATTTTTGGAGGTTTAAGTAAAGGTTTTAGGCATAGAAAGTGATTATATTTGAGATGCTCTGAATTGATACCTCTTATCTCAGAGATGGTCTTGGGATTTCTAATGATAAGAGGAGCTACTGTCACTGACCCGGCTGACCTGGCATCTCCAGAATACTGACACTTGTGTGTGTTCTCCCTGGGACCAGAACACTCTCCATATGAAGTTTGAGGGCATGGTGGGCCCCAACCTCACCCTGCCCACTTGACTCCCCCAAACAGCTGCCTCAAGGCTGACCTGGTGCCTGGGAGCAAAAGACTGTGAACTTGAGTGGCCTAAAGTCAAAGCTAGCTCTGAGCATCAGCTGGGCAATGTCACCCTGCCCTCACCTCATCTCCAAGTTTCACAGACTATCTCTTCCAAGTATGGGGGTGTGGGAGAGTGGCTACTCTCCAAACTCTGCCAAGGCAACAGCAGAGCTGGTCTTCTGGTCTCCTGGAGAAAGACTCCATTGCCCTGATTATGAAAACTATAATAGAATATATAGCATTTGTACCTTTTTGCAGGAAGATAATTTCCTGTAACCATGCAATTGTATTAGAATTTTATAAAAGTTAACATTTTGTATAATTAACATTTTTTAAACAAAAAGGGGGGTGAGGGTAGGGAGTCTGACCATCCTAAGCAAATCGTTCCAAGACCAGAAACAGATTCCTCAACTCACAAAATTTTACTAAAATTATCTATTTTCCCAAGAATTTCTAAAGTATTCTACTCTCTATGTTTGTATGTTAAGCTTTTAAATTCTAAGGAAATGATGGTTTTTCGTAAGAGGAAAAGATGATTCAGAATCTAAGCATATTCTTCCAGCTGGGTAATACAAAGGATTAAGTTTCTGATTTGCATTTTTTTTTTCAGATTCATGGAAAGAACATTTAAGTCACCTATTCCAACACTCTTGTTTTTAGAAATAGACAATGGAAAACAGGCTCCCTACCAAAAGCTGTTTTCCTTACCCTATACCAGATCTTTCCCCTTGCAACACTCAAATCCTAAGGGCTGCTGGTTGCCATAGCAACACCATTAGGCGCTAAGCACACCCAGATCCACAACTATTTTCAACTGGGTTCAGATATCTCCCATCTTAGCAGATGAAGGTCTTTTGTGAGGTCTACGGCTTCTACAACGATTACTTCCTCACTACCATACTAAAGTCCTTCCTTCTTCAAGGTTCATGCTATCTGGGTTATGACACCCTCTCTTCCCCTTTGCTGATGCCATCCACTAATTAATCGCTGTCACTCACTGAAAACTTTGGAATTTGACACCCCCCCCCCCACATCTCTTGTCATCATCCTGAAAGATTTCAACATTCATGTAGAGATCCCACCAACAACCTAGCCTCAAAGGGCCCTGGCTTACTCAAATCCAGCAACCTGTATCAACCACTCTCATGACCTGCCATTATTAAGACCTACTTTACCTTAAACTTCAATATGATAAAAACCCCTTTCCCTCTGCTGGTTTTTTGCCTCACTGACTTAGGCGATCTTGACTCATCATTTGTCTACCAGTCCTTAGCCCCTTACCAATAGAAATTTTGGGGTGCGGCATCACTCAATCCCACCTGTTTCTTTCCAGCATCTCTACTCTCAAGCTCCAATTCTAGATCAATACAGTCATTTGGTTTCTCCACCCCTGCACTTGCATTGTTGAACTTATACAATGGAAATGTGTCTGAAAATGAGGCAATAATCCAGACTGATGTTATTAGAAATGCAGCATCTCCAGCCTCAAAGTGAGCCCTCAGTAAAGGTTCAGTGACTGTGGGTATATTCCTGGTCACTCTCCTTTCCCATTCTCTACTGCAGCCATATAAGCTTTCACCATTCTCTACAAGCTGCCAAGCCTCCAGCTGCATGAGTTATCACAGACATGAATTCCTCAATGTTCCTGAGCCTAAAATCGTATCTATCCACACTGTGCTAGCCAAGGTAAGCTCACCATTTGGTGGAACATTTGTTTCTTTTTTTATAGCTGATCATTTTGCTAAAAAAATTTGCAAATTCCAATTTGCAAAATTGAAATTTCTCTGTGTATTTGATGGCATTCTGGTGTGGCCGTTTAGCTTCTGAGTAGGGAAGCTCCTTGCCACTGAGGACCTAAAGGAAAACAAGGAGACCTAGTTAGGAAATCCAGTTGTCCAAGGGTGCAGGTAAGGGCCGTCACATCCCAGCTCCCTCCCAGCAGTGCTAGTGAAGTATTATGACATCTTGCATCAATCTTCCCTTACTTCTATGTCATCTTGGACCTCCCCTGAGGCTCGGACAACCAAAAGCAGAAGTGCCTCTACTTATGCTGATGTCCCTGCTTCTGATCAATGTCAAACTCTCCCTCACAGGAAAGGATGAAGATGCTATGTCAGAGGCAGCAGGCATTTACAGTCATAGACCATAATATGACTAAAAAAAATAAAACAAAACCCTAGCCCCTTTACCACCAAATCAGCCTGGATGGCTGCTGCCCAGATCCTGAGCAAAGAGCACGTGGGGACCAGTCTATCTCTGGGATGAGGAAGGAGCAGAACTGTTTGCTTCCAAAGCAGGGGAGACTTTGCAGCACATGACAGCTGCAGAGACCAGCAGCAACTGTTTACTGCTGTGACCACATTTTCAGGAGGCAACAGCAGCCTGAAACATCTCCACATGTTAAGTATCACTGTGATCTTCTTGGGGATCCTTTTTTGTTTAATCTAATAATGTCCCTTCTTCTGGAATTGGGTCATTATTCTTGTTGTCAGAAATCCTTTAAAACAAAACTAACCCACACACTTCAGGGGAAGGAAGGGAGAAAGACGCCAGACTCCATGTCCCCCCAGCAAGTAGCAGTCATGAAAGGAACAGCCTATTTAGGGCCTCAGTGGTGAGCTGGGTCCAAACAGAACTAACCCCTGGTGGTTGACAGGAGGCCAATCTAGTGCCTCTGTCAGGAACTCTTCTGACCCAGGTCTTTGGGTTCTTAGTGAATACACTCATTCTATCCAAGATGGGATTTATTCGTTCGCCCCTTTCAGCACTCAGGCCAGCCTAATGTTTATGCCAATAAGGACCACCTATAAATCAAGTTGCTGAGTCCTCAGGTGATCACCATGCTGATCCTCCACACAGCAGAGCTATGGCCAATGCTGATTCCAAGGCCAGGCTGACTTACAGTGAGCACCACTGATTGCATAGCAAACCCAGTTCACAGGACAGTCTAAAATGCACCCACACTCCTTTCCTCCCATCCTAGAGTCTCCTTTCTTCCATTAAGTTTAATCCATCCTTCTGTATTCTTGGTCCAGTCCCTTCCTGTCTCTTCCAAGTCACTGCTCCATTAGCACAGGAGTTTCCTAAAGAACACTGTTATGATCTGCTCACCTAAAAAAATTACATTATCCTGAATATGCACAGATTTTTACTTTGGGTGTGCTTTGATTTAGAATGTACAGTAAATTAGAGATAATATTCTGCTTTCAGAATATAATGATACTAATTAAGTACCATTTCTCTATGCAAGGTAAAGCAGTTGTGGTGAAAATGATTAAGGCTGCATTTCCCTGAGTGGTACTTGAGAAAACAAGTCAAGGGATAGATGAATGAATGAAGAGCAGGGTCACCAACAAGCAGTGCTCTCAGTCAACTGATCCATCTGTGCTGCACACATCTGTGTGAATCATGGCCCCCTCCTCACAACCTGCTCTTCAAAGACAGAAATCTTCTGGCTACTATCACTCCCCATTCATTCTTCTCAGAAATTTTTACACAAATAATATAGCAATACAATTTTTTTTTTAATTTGCAAATACATATGTTAAGAAGTAAAGATTCGTTCATCTTTTCTCTCCCAATCCTATTTCCTTCCCCAAAGTTATAAGCACTGGAGAGCACTTTGTATGTAACTTTTTTAGATCTTAGTCTACGTATTTACTATGCCAGTATATAGTTTTCTTCACGCATTTTCATAAATTGGTTGTGATGGTTAATTTCATGTGTCAGCCTGGCTAGGTTATGATGTCCAACTGTTTGATCAAATACTGGCCTACTTGTTATTGTGAAGGTGTTTTGTAAATGGGATTTGCATCTACAATCAGTTGATTGCATCTATAACCAACAGAGAAGACTGCCATCAGCAACGTGGGTAATCTCCTTACGTGATCAGCTGGAGGCCTTAAAAATGAGAAGCAAGAGTTTCAGATATCAGAGGAAGAATTTCAGCCTCAACTTCAGCATTGACTCTAGCCATAATTTCCAGGTAACCATCTTCTCCTAGGGAATCCAGACTAAGGACTTCAACATCAGCTTTTATTGCAGCTTATGGCCTGCCCATGGAATTTAGACTTGCCAGCCCCCAGTCATGTGAGCCAATTCCTTAAAAACCTACTTACATAGGTACACACACATACCCCAAAACATACATACCCTGTTGGTTCCTGTTTCTCTGGAGAACCCTGATTAACACACAGGATAATACACTAAGTAGTATTTTATAAATTCCTATTTTCATTTGACAAAATGGAGACCCTTCCATTCTAGTGTGTATACATCACTTACTATGTGCCAGGCAGTGGTCTAAGATATCTGTATTTATCACTTGATTTATTCCTCAAAATGACCAAAATAACAGCATTATATATATAAGGAATGAAGCACTAAGAGGTCAGGTAAGTGCTGGAGCCAGGTTCTAAACCTACTTCTGTTCTTAACCACTCTAATACCGCCTCTGACACTACCACCTGCACCTGTGGCGTATGTCCAACTATGAGAGCCATGCTTCAGCCCACTGTAACCAGGCTGTGCTCACATCACTGCCTGGGTACTGCTCCAGCAAAGTTTGTCAATGACTTGACAAACCAGATGGACTCTTTCTGTACCTCACCTTAATTATTTCTCTACAGCATCTGATGACACTGAGCACTCCCTTCTAGAAACTCTCTTCTTACTTGGCATCTCTTACCTCACTCTATCCTGGCTCTCCTCCTACCCCTCTGAACACTTTTTCTAGTCTCTGAGGTCCTGACCTTGAAGCATTAGTCTGTGGCTCTGGGTTTGGCCCACTTCTCACTTAATTCTCTCCAAAAGCAATCTCACTCTTTATCATGGCCTCACATACTACCTGCATGTTGATCATTCCCCAAACTATATCATCTCTAGGCCAGATCCCAACACACATCCCGAAACATCTCACCTAAATGTTCCATAAGCACCTCAAACTCAAGATGTCTGAAGCACCCTGCCCCAAATTCTCCTAAACTTTATACCGAAATGAATGGCACCAAGTCAGAATCCTGAGAGCAGGATTGAAGCTGAATAGACATCTCTCAAATCTGTCCCTTTTTCTTTATCCATACTTCTACTAGTATAATTCAGATCCTAACCATTTCTTAATTGGACCACTGCAATAATTTCCTAACTATCCTCCCTGCTCCCAGACTTACACTCTCCAATCCATGACTCACTCCTGTCTGAATGATCTTTCGAAAAATCTAATCACCTTAATAATCCCCTGATTAAAACCCTTCAATCACTCCCCACTGCTTCCAGGATAGAGACCAAATTCTTCAATATGGCTTACAGGGCCCATCATAAACAACCCCAGCCTATCCGACTGGCTTTAATTCTCACCATCGCCCTACACTCCAGCCGTACCAAACTGCACGCCTTTCCCAATACTTACTAAACTTAGCACCCTGCTGCCTTTACTCACTCTGCTTCCTTGGCCTTCATGCCCTTACCCACCCTGTCTGCCTGGCAAACATGTACTTGCCTTCCGACACCCAGTACAGTGGTAACTCCTGTATGAAGGCTCTCCTGACTTCCCCATTTACAATTGGCTGTCCCCTTTAGTATGACCTCACTGTGCCATAAGGCACGACATAAGCAAAGGCATAATACTTTATTGCCTTTATTGATTTACATTTCTTTCTAATCTTGCAAGGGGCAAGGACCATATTTTATTTTAATTTTTAATCCCTGGCACCCAACACTGTGCATAGACAAACAGAAAATACTTTGGAGTTAAAATAACAAATTAATGAATATTTTTTATTGAGGTGTTAACTTATCTGGTTCCCCAAAAATATTGAGGGTGGTTTATGAAGATATTGACAATATATTAAGAAAAAAAACTTTTAAAAGGACTTTTGAAAAGGGAAAAGAGAAATTAATGGTTGAAAATCAGTGAAGCCAGGAGTAAGATTCTTTTACTTGCTAGAAGCAGGCCACAAGTTTGGATTTCTAATAGCCAAGAGCAGTAACAAGATTTGCAGGCACGATAAGGTATAAACAAACTGACTGCTAAGGAGAAGTATTAACTAGTCTTAACCCAGTTACCAAAGAGAAACTTCTACCAAGGGACCTCAGAGTGGACACTATGTAATGAGACAGACAACGGCCTTAAGCATTTCGTATGATTAACATACAGACATGTTTCACAGAGATATTCCTAATAAAATGACTCATTATAAACACAGTATTTGGTATATGTATTTCTCCCAGAAGATGTACACCGTGATGTGATCCAAATGTGGTCAGGTGAATTAGAAGACATATTTTAGTGTATCTAGAGATACTGTCCTTACCTGGTCCACAGGTCAGTCTTTGAGAATCTGACAAAACGTTATGTATCCTCCCCTCAGAAAACCACCCTGACACACAACATTTTGCATCTCTTTTCAGAGGCTCATGGAAACCTATAGCTTGTTCATGGACCCCCATGTTAGACTACCTCCACCTGGAAGAAAGATGCATTACCTATCCTTGAGGCAGGCTTCCATAAATATTATTTCCCCCAGTAGAACTTTTAAAAGGTTCTGCTCTCTGGCCTAGCTAGAGGGCAGAGCCATGTGCTTTAACAGGGGGCCTTGGGGTATGTCAGCCTCCTCCTGGAAAAGACAAAGGCACTATAACAGAAATACCCACCCACTTCTGGAGGCGATACCCATGAGTGATTTTAGAATTCTTGAGAATTCTACAATATAAAAGCTCTACAGTTCCACATCATTATGCTTGGCCAAAAATAATTTTAAGTCTGGAAAATATCCAAAGTAGGAGTAACTGAACAGATATCCCAATTGTTTTTTAATCTCATTAAAACACTCAGAGAATATCTACCTTTGAGTAATGTAACTTCCTGCAATAATTTCCAAGAAAAAATAGTTGAGCTGCAAAACATCTATGTAAGTAACGAAATGAATTCTCTCCTGTATGGGGATAGTAGCTACATTGCTGTTAAAAGTCGGGAGGAGGGTCTAGCAAAAATTATGGCTTTGATTTAGAATTATAATCTAAAACATTTCTTTCTGGTGGTATCTAGGAAACAGAGTCAGCTGTCTACTAAGAATTCTTTTAAATAATCATAATAAATCAATTCCATATCAACAATTAAGGTACAGGAAAATTTTTACCTTTATAGAGGGAGAATACAAGAGTATTCTTCCCGTTCATTGTACATGATAGATAGTAGATCATTAATAAACAAATTTTAAAATGAGAGAGCAGCCTGGATATAACAATTCTGTCTACTGAATCAAAGGTTAAAGAATATCAATAAAAGCCACAGACACAAGATGACACAATTTTAATAGTCTGGTATAGCAGAAATGCCAGCACTAAAGATTGCCTGCTCCTCATGGAAAATAATAGCCTAAAGCCAGGTTCTGGCACGCCTTTTCTGTAAAGGGCCACAGGATATATTTTAGACTTAAAAGGCTATTTAACTCTGCCTTTGTTGTACAAAAGTCACCATGGACAATAATTAAACAAATGATGGTATTCCAATAAAACTGTATTTACAAAACAGGCTGTGGGCAGTATTTGGTTCTCAAGCCCTGGCCTACGAAGCCCAAACATGAAAACTTCTGGACTCTCTCCTGAAGAAAATACACATCTTTTGAAGATGCTGTTATGAGAAATTTGGTTAAATATTCCATTAAAATTTACATATTAAGCCTACTATATTTTACTATTCTATTCTAGTACTCTATTACTAACTTATTCTGTTATTTTCTCTTTTCAGTATCTTCAAGACTCTTGTGTAGCAAACCATTTTGGGATTTTACCAGAAAACCATATCATAAGCTTACTACCTACTTCTACTATCCATAAAACACCTTTATACCACTTTTTGACATCCATGACAACCACCCATCTACTGATAACTTTCTTTCTGTCTATGATATCTTAAAAACTTTCAACAGTGATCATATCTGCAAGCTCTGGGAGGCAATGCGCGTTCCAGGTAATTGGATTTGTGGGACCCAAAGACAAACAAGGCATAATTTTTCCTGAGGAGATGAGTAACATGATTAGAGCTGCTCTTTGGGAAGATTACTCTGGCAAAGAACAGGATCAAGTTGACGAGATGGGTTTATGCAGAAGGCCACTGAACAGTTAGGACTGGAATTAGAGCAGCCCCAGCAAGAACAGAGAAACGGCAAGGGTTTTGAAAAATACTGCAGAAACTAAATTGACAGAGCTTGGGAAGGGATGTGAGGATTGAGGAAACAGAAGAGTAGAAATTTACTCCACAACGGGCCTGGTTGGCAAGAAAGATGGTGACATGTCAAAATAAAAGAGAGTCGGAAAAGGGGCAAGTATTTTCAAGGAAAGAAGGGTTTAATTTTAGACACATTTCTGGATGTGTGGTGCTTTCTTGATATGTCTTTATCTATGTTGGTCTTTATTTCCTCACATAGTAGACACTCGAAAAATTATTGGTTGACTGACAATCTCACTTGGTAAAGAAGATTAAAATAAAATAGACCCAAGTATGCCTGCTTTTTTTCTGTTGTTTTTTACTCTTATATTACATGTCCTTAAACAGTGAGCCTATCCAAAATTTCCTGGAAAAGGCCTACCTATACTTTTAAAACATCCTTTTAGCTATTCCTGTTGCATTTTCTGCATACCCTAACTTATTCTGGATTTTAATCTTCTTGCCCCTTTGAGGTTCATTCCATTATTAAATAGTACTAATCCTTCATTATGTCACAATTTTTCCATGCCATTTAAAAATCTCTGAGTTCTTCAAAAAGCAACCCCTAAATATGAGAGAAGAATTATGCACTAAATCATGACAAAAACATTACCTAAATAAAGCAGAGAGAAATAGTGAAATGGGTGGAAGAAGAGATGAGACTAACTTTGCTGGACATGGCAAAGCCTCTGATCAGAGTTTAAATTATTTTTTGAATCACTAGTTCTGTTCAAATTTCTGTTACATTGTTCATTGGGAATTCTGGCCATGAACCTGTATTCTAAACACTAAAAAGTTTAGAATGCATAATTAATTATCTGTTGTCACGAACAAAGAGATCACATTTTGAAAAGCCAATAGGGGAAAAACTCTGTTTTCTTACCTGTAAAATGAGGAAAATGATACTTGCTTCATAAATTTGTAATCAAGATTAAAGTTCTTATTTGTAAAGCTGACAGAGCATGTTCAAGAATTTCTTTCATTCATTCATTCAACAAGTACTAAGTAAATATACAAGTCTTATGAAGGCAGTGGTAAAGGTCAAACAACTATCCCTTCCGCTACCACAGGGCAGAGGATTTTTGCCTTGTCACTGTGGCAATCTCCTCGGGTGTCTGGCCAGGGCTGAACAGATCTCATGAATACTTCATGGCTTTAATACCTTCTCCCATTTCCCCCCAGAAATCTATGTCTTCCTTTTCCCATCTTGTTATAGCTGGGGATGTCTCTTTAATTCAATAATTTTTAATCCAACTCCTACTATATATGTCTTCTTTATGTATTAGTACCCTCTACCAAAACCAGTTAGCAAGATTATCTTTACAGTCACACTTGAACCATATTCCTATTACTGAGTTATTGAATTTGGAGTAATGTATAAACACAAATATGAAAAAGAACTTCTAAAACTTAGAAAGAAACATACTCAAAATAAGAGTATTTCTCTTCTCACACAATTTTCTTGACAAATACTTTACTCCAAAGAAGATAAGTAAATAAGGTTAATCAGTTTTACGTTTAAAGAGTGAAGATTAAATTTGACCCAGAAGAAAGTTCTCCAGTTTCATGTTTCCGGTAAGATGAGAAGTAACAAAACAGGGTGAACTGATGCGAGATGACCCAGAATCAGAATTTCCAAGATGAAATGGACCTTCTTCTCTTGAATCCCCATCCAATTCAAGTAGTCATCCAGCCAGTGAGTAAATGGCACCAACTGCCCCATCCCTTCCCCGTCAATACAGGCATATTCCATCTCCAAATGAACAAAGGCTAGAAATAGCTATGAGGAAAAATGTCAAATGACATTTGGGAGAATCAAGAAAAATCAAGGCAAGAAAAGTAACAATAAAGAAAAAAAATAATACATATATACAAAAGTATATAGACATTAGAGAAATTATTCCATTTCCAATACAAAACGAAGACTGCATGAGTGATACATTTCAAAAAGAAATTTTTTAATTGGTGGTACTGACTCTTTTACTCTCTTCCTCTGTATCTGTAATGACCACCAAAAACTATGAATTGTTTTCTATTTGCCAAATGATTCAGCTCAGAAAGGAGCAGAATGAGACTGGTCATTCAGCAATTCCTCCCACCCATCCTTGCAGACATCACATCACATCACAAAGACCATGACTCACTTTGTCATACAATGTCTATCCTTTTAAGAGTTTTTACAGATTGTTGTGATGAATACTGGCTCATAAATCTGAATGAATATCAAGATGAAAATATCTGCACAAAAAGGATACTCCAGTTCTCAATTCTAATTTATAATATGATCCACCGGCTTTACACTTGAAAAAAGTGAGAGAGACCACTTGAGGATTGAAGCATCTGAACCAAGTATGAATTCCACAGATCAGCATTCCTTGATTAGAGGACTATAACCAGTTCTGGAACTCAGCATTAATAATAGCTAGAAACATTGATATGTTACTCAATAGCTGAAAAGAAAATCATCCACAATAAAAAGTGATCTTAACAAATGTTTATGTTTTACCTTTATTGCTTCCTTCGAACAACATGAAAGGTGTTTGTAGGTAGAGAAGAACTACGGTGCCTGCTACATTCAATCGATTTATCCATTTCACATGCCTTATACTGCAGTGTTTATGCTTTTTGAAGTTTTAGATAAATACAAACTGAACCTCTTCATGGTCATTCTTTCAGCAACGGAGCCAAGGGAATCCAAGGTTGATTAAATTATTTCAATTCTGAGGGTCTCTCAGATCTTCAGAACAGGAAAAAGAGTAACACTGTTAGGTAATGGTGTATGAATTTTTAAAAAATTTCCAGTTAGAAATGTCGAATAAAATTGGGGGCATAGAATTGAAATATAACAAGCTATTAGACCAAAAACTTAGCATGCAGGAAAGATGGGTTCAGGAGAGCATGAAAGAAATGGGACTTGAGCCATGATTAGGATTAGGATAAGGTAAAATGATAGAGAGGCCCTCCCAGGCCAGGGAACAGCCAGATTAAAGGCTCAAAGGAGCAGAAAGTGAGGGGAAAGTGAGAAAGGAAGTTAGGATACTTGCCTGGCTAATTTGTTCGGTATATTTTCAACTTAAAAATTTGTTGAGTAGCCTCTATGTGTGTGAGGACAGTCAAATTGCCTGTATCTGTCCTCAAACACAAAGTGGCCACTCAAAGAAAGTTTGTCCCAGTAAAAGAGACAGTCACACAAACAATAAACTATAATAAAAAGCATTCAGTTCTGTAATAGAATATGTATAAAGTACCATGGGAAAAGAGAGATAGAAACAATTAAATCCTCCCTAGGATGGTGGGGGATGTTTCACAGAGTTGGAGACAACTGAGCTGAATCAAAGATTTTTCCAGACAAAGGTGTGAATGGGAAGGAGATGGAGAAAAGGAATTGATAGGGAAAAGAAGGATTTTCCAAAAACAAAGGTCAATGAAGCAAGGCCAATCATTGCAATAGTGACAGTTTTGTCAGGTTAGAGAAACTACAGTTAAAGTGCTGAGTGCTGACAGCATTGGGAAATACAGATAGTAAACAGTGCATTGAGCAGATAGGTCACATTTGAGAAGGAAAGTCAGGTCAGGTTTGGTTTATGCTTCGGGTAGTAGCAAATTAAAGGACAGGTGAAACCAAAAGACAGGACATGGAAGTATCCTAAGGCTGGAAGACATTTTAGAAATGTGGATACAAGAAAAAAAGAGGAGAATGGCATCAGAGATGACTCCACGGTGCCCAGCTTTGGAGAAGAGAAAAATAATTTCACCACAAACATAAATCTGATAGGAAGGAGTGCCAGTATAAGAAAGATGATGTTGAGTTTTGCTTTATCCATGTGGAGTTTGAGGCTGTGGCACTGTATCTCAGTGGAACTGTCCTCCAAGAAGTGGGGAACATGATACTCAACAGAGATAGGAAATTAGGGACAGAGATAGAAGCTATAAATAATCTCAGAAGAAATATGAGTACACAGAAAGGCGGAGGACCAAAAACAGAGCAGTGGGGTATATAAAAGCAAACAACCAGAAGAAAGAGACTAGCACAAAAAGACAATTAGATGGGTTAGAGAAAAACAAAGTTGATGTAGTATAACAGAAGTCAAGGAATTCTGAAGAAGTTGGAGGCAGGGAACAGGATCAAATGTCAGAAGTAGGATGACAAATTGGAAAAGGCCATGTGCTTTGACTAGAAGATTGTTGGTGATCTCCTAAAGAATGATTCAAGTAGAATATTGGGGGCATGAACCAGACTAAAAGAATTTAAAAAGAGAAAAGAAGGAGGTGAAGTAGATGAGAGCACAGAATGCAGGATACTAGCCACAAAAGAAAAGTATACACAAAGTACAGTATATCTGAAGAAATATTATATTGCACAGTACATGAAAAAAACTTAAATGGCTTTTTAAAGAAATGAGAATTCCTAATAAAAGTTCTTAAATATTTTCCTAAAATAGAATGCATCTTTCTATAGATTATCCTAAGGAAAGTTAATTGCCAGCGTCTAAGATTCCCAAATAAAACTCTTATTATAAACTTCGTTATTAAGAGACCGAACAAGTGCCTAAATGTGTTTGTTACTATATCAAGGGAACTATAAACTTTGACTAAGCTTTATATAGCATATGAGCAGTTTTTCCACAGGAGGGGCCCTAGAGAATGTTTTCATCATTGCTGCCATTTAGTAAGCACTCCAAGTAAAAGGTACTAAGCCTTTTATGATGTTTATTTCTAAACATGGCTCTTTTTCTTCTCTTTCTAAATTATTTTAATCTGGTTTATGCCCTCAGTATTCTGCTTGAATCATTCTTTAGGTGATCACCAACAATCTTCTAGCCAAAGCACATGGCCTTTCCAAGTCATGGCTCTTCCTTATGGTGCCAGCATCTTCTCAAAGTGCCTAAATTATAAACAGAATAATCTACCCACAGAATCTAACCAGCACATTACTATTCTATAAATTTCCTAAACAAAACAAACCACTTCTTCTTTGGCTTATCACTTCATTATAAGTTTTAATTATAAGTAGATTTATAGATTAATTATAATTTAAACCAAGATGATTCCTTTCAATCATTTAATTATATCTAGAACACTTATATTCACACACCTTCTCTTTGTTGTTGTTTTTTTTTTACTCTCCACAATACCTTAAAAATCTGTGAACTTTTCATTTAATAATTCTACTGGATGGTTTGATTTAGATTTTAAGTTTATTTGGAAAAGTAAGTAGCCCTTTGAAAATACACACACACACATGCACACGCACACACACACACACACACACCCATTACAGATTTCTGTAAATGAATAAGCATTAAGGATACAACTGGTCAAGTCAAAACTCATCCTGTGCAACAAGAGTGACAGAAGACAGCTGGGATGAGACACAAGTTAAACACTGAATATTGGCTGTCTGTTGCTACCAGGCCCTCCAAATTTCTTCAAACTAAAAATATCCTAGGGGAATTCAGAATGGGGACTAGTTGGACTTCTAAGAACCACAGCCTATGGTTCAATGGGTGAGGTTCCCTGAGAGTCACCACTCTCCTAAGTCCCGTGGCTATAAATAACCTAGCTCAGAGGGTCTCCGTGGTAGTAATTATTAGAGGGAGCATTGGACAGGAGAAGAGAGCACAAAGCTGACCAAACAGTGGATACAACATGGAAACACAAAATGACAAGCTCAAAAACGGAATACAACACAACACCTGCTTTCATAAAATATACTAATGAGGTTAAGGCCTCAGGTTTGAGCCCCAGATGTGCAGATTTGCCTTGCTCTGTCTCATGGTCATACACTCTCACCTCAGGCCAGCCTTCTTACACATGCATGCTACAGAACAAAGGGACCCAAGCAGGGTGTTTGGAAAATCAACAAACACTTTGAAAAATAAGCAAAGGCTACACATAGTAACTATGTGTAGTTACTATTTTGTTGAATAGACATCTGGCGGTCTGAAAATAACAGTTTTAATAATGTGAGACCTGAACTCACCCTTTTCAACCCAACTAATGATGATTTCTAAGAACTAAATATAGATGAATAAAGTTAATTTTATGCTTATAATATAAAAAAGGATTTTATTTTCATTAATACTTTATTTTCAAATTAAACTTTAAATTCATGGGCATCCATTTAAAATGACTTCATAAATCATTGAAACTGGGTTGTTACAACACTGTCAAAGCTTAATTGCATAATGGCCATTTAATAAAGACAACAAAAGCATTCAGGACATGACACAAGGGGATATTGCCTTTTCGAAGCTGAAGTCACTTGGCATCAAACACATCTTAAAGGGCTCCTAAGGTGGGGTAATATCTATGACTCATGAATTGTCCTTTCATTGCTATACCAATTACATGATTTCCACAAGTAAATGAGCTATTAGAGTTTTACTTCAGTCTTTACCGCATACAAATAGCATTACAGTAAATACCATTGTTTACTAAGAAAAACTAGTGAGACCCACTTGCCAGATTTACCAAAAAACAAGGTGGAGGAAGAGAATCTAGTATCATGAAATCAATACTGCTACTTATATAAAGGCAGCAGTGAAAGGCAGCTACCCAGGAAAACAACCTGAGGCCACCTGTACAGACAAGTGTAAGACCTCCTCGGAGGGGCTGGCTAACTCAGTACTCTGAAACTGAGGTAGCCCAACCAAAGAGGGACAAGAACACCCTGATTGAATGCAGGAGAGCAATGATGCTGGGGAAAGGTAGGAACAAAAGGCAAAGGGCCAGGTGGGCAAGAAGCTTGTTCAAGATGATAAAAGAGGGAGTGGACAAGTGAACTCAGGCAATAATTTAATTTCACTGAACCTCAATATCCTCTTCTATCAAATGAGATCTATGAACTAGAAGGTATGAAGCTACCTTTCGCAAGCTCCTGTTTTTTAATTGGGGTTGCATGGAATACATGCAGGGCAAAGAACATGGAGGTTAGGACCACAGGAGTGGGCGGCCCCTCAGCCTCTCCAATTCTCAGCATCCTCTGGGGTCTGGAAACAGAGAAGTGTGGCCAACAGTAAGTCCCTTCCTGGGAGAAGCTCACTTCTAACTATCTTTACTTTTTCCTAAATAATAACATCTGGAACACATTTAATGTTAAAATGTACATAAGCAGCATACATTTCATTTACTATCCTCCACCAGATGTTGTACGCGCTGCTTGGAATAAAATATTCTCTCTTCTGAATGTTTTTACATGCATCACTACTTTAGAGTATATATACTTAATGTATACATTGCCAGGGACATTTGGAAGAGGGCTAACCAAATATCCAGGGCTCCAAGAGGAAGTAGGGTGTGCAGTGCACAGGCTGGAGAATCAGAGCTCCATAATCACTTTTAACATCTTGCTTTCATCAAGATTCTCATGTCAAATGAAGACTGATTACTAAGAACTATGAGGAAAAGTGCCAGAAAATAGGCCCTTTCAAGTGAAAACAACCCAAGAGAATACCCAGGTGAGAAGCAGAGCTGGCCTTCAGTAAAATTGGGAAGTTGAAAAAGTTTGTTTTCAAGTCACCTTCTCCCACTGCTCCTTACAGTTTTTGCCTTCGTCCTCTTCTGCCTCATTCCTCCCAACCAGCCCCCATTCTACAGATTGCCCAGGGATCTCTGGCTACCTAAGCTACACCCCCCACCATTCCCTCTGGCTACCTGAGCTACCCCCCACCACTTACGCCACAGACTTCAAAGCTTCCCTCCCTAAATTCCAGTCCTTCTGGTCAGCATTTGGGAAAGAAATTGCACTTACAATTTAATTTACACTAAATGTTAAAATCTGATAATGGCTGAACTTGTTTTCCCTGTCAAGAGTTATTTACAATCTAAAAGACATCTGGGCAGAAAGTGTTATGCCAAAGGACTAAATCTCCAAAGATTTTCAGGTTAGTTGAACAAAACAATTCAAGGAATGGGGCCATGGGTTTTCAGCTTTTCAAATGCCTAGGTATCTGAGCCATAGTTCAATGGGAAATTGTTACTACCATTAGCCCTGATTTTATTTCTCTGTGTTGTCTGAACGGTTTTGTTTTGGGTTTTATTTCAGGGAGCGGAGTGAGGTGGGAGGATATTTTTATGTCATGTCCATACTCATTTTTTGTTATATTTTTTCCATGTTGGTCTCTTTCTGGTTTGGTCAACCATTAGCACACCTTCAACATACCAGAAACATAAACTGTACTTAAACTGAGGTCCAGGTTGTGCTACACAGAAGTGGTCTATAAGCATCACTTTTAGATTTGTATTCTTGTCAGTCTATTACCTGTGAAGGGTGTCTTCTTATTTTTTTTTCCTTAAAATAAAATAGTAGTCTCCACAAATCTGGATGAGTCTTCTACTCTTCATACTTTTTACACCTTGTCCTTTGCTAATTATAAAGTTGGCAGGGATTCTCAACCTTCACACTATTGACATTTTGGGCTGGATAATTCTTTGGGGCATGCGGTTGTCCTGTGTATTGTAGGATGTTTAGCAGCATCCCTGGCCTTTACTCATTAAGTACCAACAGCATTCTTCTAGATTATAACAAACAAAAATGACCCCAGGCATTGCCAAATGTCCCCTGGGAAGCAGTCTCTTCCCTATTTGTGAATTCCTGAGTTAAAGTAAGTTTACAAAAATGGCAGCACCACAAATATAGATAGGTGTTGCACCATATACTTCTAAGGTATGACACTAGCACACAAAGTTGAAAACAAAAAGGTATATGGGAAAAATCTACCTATTGCATACTAGGGACTATAATTAACAGGAATACCATACTAGTACCACACAAAATACTAGGGACAAATAATTAAGGGCTGACAAGAGCTATGAGGTGTTTTGGGTCACGAGAATTGTTTAAAATGGAGAGTGATTAAAAAAAATGGCAGTCCAACCCACTGTTGGGAAGAAAAAAAAAAAATAACATCTGTTTTTAGAAAGGTGGTAATGTGATGTGCAATTCAGAATTATCTCCATTCTCTAGCCCCTATACAGTCTTCTCATCAGGCAAATAAGGTACCAAACATTTAAAAAAAAAAAAAAGGATTAAACATGCTTCTTTTATATTATTAGCAGTTTGTGGTACTAGAAAAGAACATAACTACTTGGTGCTTATATGTATCTTGCCCGATTCAGCTTAGCTAGCCTAGCAAACTTCAGAACAAACTTCAAACATCCAGAATTTTGTGAAATCTATCAAGTTACCAGAATGGAGAAACAGTACTAAGCAATTTATTGGGTTACAAACATCCTTTGTTTTCCTGGATAATGTATACAGTTGATAAAAATTTTTTAATTATGGTAGTCCTGAAAAAAATTAAAAACTATCTTTTGCTTTTTGCCATTTTGAAAACCATAAAGACCCAATTAACATAAGTTTTCCCTTTCCTGCTAATTCAGGTTTGGCTACAGAGCACTCTCCTCTTCCTCCCATTAATTCCCAAGATAAAGACAGAAGTACAGGGAAGTTCTAGCTCCCTGTGAGGCTTTTCTCAGACAAATAGAAGATTCCATTCTCCACCTGGAACCCATAAAGGAAGGAATGTCAGGACACACAGTTTTTAAAACATAAGATGCTTTATCCACACTTGCAGAACAGGTTAATAAATACTCTGGTCCTCTTTCTCTTACCTCGAATTTCATCAGCGTTGTAAATCAGCCCATTTTATGCCTTTTCTTCCTCTTTTCTCTAGACCAGTGGTTCTCAGAGTATGGTCCCCAAATCAGCATTCCCTGACAGAAGTGCAGACCCTCACCCCACACCAAGGGAATTAGAAACTGGGGGTGATGGGACCCAGAAATTTGTGTTATAACAAACCATCCAGGGAATTCTGATGCACACCTAAATTCTGACAACCACTTACCAATGCCAAATTATTTCTATAACCACAAATAATTTTTTTTACAGAAAGCAAAGTGTCAACTAACATTTAGTGAGCTGCCCCCCCCCAAAAAAAACACACACTTTAAATTATCTCTTGATCTTCAAAATTACTGCGAAATGGGTGTTATTATACCCATTTTAAGGATGAGGAAAGACGCTAAGGAGTTAAGTGACCTCAGGACCCAAAGCCAATAATCGCTGGTGCGAAGATTTAGGATTTTGCAGTTCTTTTCAATATACAAACAAATGTCGGCCACACTTTATTAACAAAGTCCATATTTTTTGCCCTTTCAGCTTTTGCCAGTTCGGGAAAAAAAAAAAAAAAAAAAAAAAACAGAAATGGGTGAGTTTGGGGAGTAGAGGTAGCTACAATAACCTCAGTAACTAGCTCAAAAAGTCTTGGGAGAGAGCTGCGTGCCAGATGCCTCGGGTCCTACCAGCAAGAATCAGAATTTAAGAGCAGACTCTGGAAAGATATTTTTCCAAGGAAGAATGATTGATCTCTTGCGGTCCCTTGTGATTGCCCGGAGAACCGTAAGCTTGGGGTAGAGAAGCGGCATCTCGGCAAGCGTCTCATCTCTGCTCCGCCGCTGGGCATCCCGGACGCGACAGGTTGTCTGCGCAACGGGAGTCGGCCGGCGAGGCTCCCCGCCCAGGGGACTGACTGGTTCGCCAAGGGAAACAGGCACAAACCCCAAAGCCTGGGGGCTAGGGGGCGGCAGCGTCTAAACTGACACCGTAGGTCCGGGCAGGAGGGGGCGAGTGGTGAACCTGAAACCGCCGAGGGCTACGCGGAAAAAAACCACACATCCCACTAGGGTCTGAGTGAAGAGAAGGAGTAAGAGAAGGTGAGAGAGTGGAGGCTGGAATGAAGGGGAGGGGGAAAGAACTACCGGGAAAGGGAAATTGGGGGGAGGGCGAGAGGAAAGCAAGGGCACTCACTGTGGGGGTCGCTCTTCTCCCGGACCCCGTCCACTCTGCCGTCGGGATGGATACGCAGGAAGAAGCCCCCGTTTTTGCAGTAGAGCCGCTTGGGATCTTTGAAGTGGCCGGGCGGGAAGGCGCCGCTGCCTCCGTCCTCGGGCAGGGCGGGCAGCGTGGTGATGCTCCCGGCTGCCATGGCCCCACCGGGGCCCTGCCGGAGCACCCGAGCCGCTGGAGCAGCGCGGGGTGCCGCAGCCCCACGGCCTCGGCCGCGGCCTGCGACCCGCTCCAGGGCGCGGCCCCGGCCCCGGTCCCCCAGCCTCCCGCCCCGCGGCGCACGGCCGCGCCCGCGGGCCCCCAGCCTCGCCCCGCTCGGCGGTTCCCCTCCGCGCCGGCCCAGTGAGCCGGGCGGCCGGGAACTGGGATGTAGGGCTGGGTGTCTCCGCTGCCGCCGCTCTTGGGAGAGCTACCTCCTCAAGCTGCAGCGTCGGGGATCCGGTTGCAACCGCGGGCACCGCGTCCGCTGGTCTGGCACCGGCTTGGCTGCGGCGTCACATTTTCTACATCTCCACCCCCGAACACCCACCAACCCCCCGCGCCCCCAGCTCTCCTCCCTCTCTCTCCGCACCTCCCCCTACTCGCTCGGGGTTTTCTGGGGCCGGCCTCTGAACCGGGTTCTTCGGCCGCAGCACGCAAGCGCGCGACATCAGTCCCCAGGGGGAGCTGAACTCCGGCGGGGGCGGAAGAGGTGCGGGGTGCGCGCCAGAGGCGGCGGAGGAGGCGGAGGAGGCCTCGAGCGCTCTCGGGGCGCGATCCCCGCGCTTGTCCCCAGAAGTTACCCCTGCCACAACCCCGCGCCATCCAAACCACGTTGAGTTTTTCTCTACACTGCGAAGCTTTTGCTATGCAGTCAGCCGTGACTCAACTTTTAAAAGTTTAAATGCAACTCTCTCCCCATTCTTTTTCGTTGCCAGCCTTTCAAAACGGAGAAACTATTTCCACCCTGAAGAAGTAGAGGAGTAGGAAACCATAGAGGATTCTGTGTAATTATTGGGTTTCGAAAATCTAGTCACCAGAAGACTGGGGGTACGCATAGGGAATTGACTGTTACAAGAACAGAGGCTGAAGTAGTTTACCAACAAAAGGCAGCAAGAAAGAGGCCAGAGGAGGGGAGAGGGTTGGGTTGCTAAGAGGAAAAGGTTTTCTTTTACCAAGCTCATTTGAATTCGACTGTGTGGAAAGATAAAGAGCCTTAAAGTTTTATCGTGATGCAGCGAATTAATATCGTATTCCTGAGCTGGGACTAGCCCTAGCTAAATTGTTAGGCAGTTCTTGGAGGAAGGGTAATTGTCTGAAAATCCCAAACCACAAAACTGAAGTTAATTGCTTTTTGGTAATGTTTAGGAAGTACTGCAGATGTTTAGCAAAACGTCCATCCAAAAAACTTGCATTTACTGAGCGCTTAACTATGTGCATTGTGGTAAGTAAGGTGGAATGGGAGATGCTGAATCTTTTGTGATCTTCTCACATGTTGAGAGAAATAGATGGGGAACAGGAACAACGCAAATACCACTAGAAAGTGACGAGACCATACAGGAGTAAAACAAGTGCTGTGAGATCTCAGTTTGGGGCCTAGGGATGGTGGGTTAAGGAATTAGGGAAACCTCCTCTTGTCTCTACTGGACAAAAATCTACCAGTTAACAGAGTCTATGCTTTAACCAGTAGTAAATAGTAAATCAACCAAAAGTGTCCTACACTAGAGGATCAAATAACCTATAAAAAGGCCTGTTAGAGGATGCTCCAATATGACATCGAAAGAACATGCAGCCGATCTTTTGCCCCATTTCCAAGTTTTTGATAATTTTTCCTTATAGGTAACTATACTTATGTAAAGACTGATCTGTCACAAATGCAGCCTTGAGACTGAATGAGTAAAGGAAAGCAGCTGAGGTGCTTTTCCTCTCTTTAACAAAAAAAGTTTCTTCCATCTAACAAAAGAGTAGTTCTGCCTGAGGCTGTATATATAAAATAGCCTCTCTCCCACTACTTTTTTTTTTCAGTGAAGTACCTGGTAAGCTCAATTAAGTACAGCTTGCATTCCATGCAACCAGTGGACCCTCCATATATAAAGAATTTCTTATTAGATATTCTCTCTTATATCCTCATATTATATATGAGGCAATATAAAATTTCATATATACAGTACTATTACTGTTATCAAAGAATACGTTAAGCTTTTCAAATATCATTCTTTCCAGACTCTATCTTCTTTAAAACTTTTCTAAGAATCTTTCAAGATTTTCATCTCTTTGAAGATTTGGGAACACCAGCTTGTCCTAAAGAGATTAATTGTTCACTCTTGGACACTAGATCTTCAGTTGCAAGAATTGTGAAGTGAGCTCTTACTGTGCCCAAGGCGTTGTGATAAATGCTTTTAATACATTGTGTCATTCAATCCTCTCACCAATCTGGGGAATCAGAAGCTTTAGGAGGTCAATTAACACACCTAACTCTATAACAGGTAAATGTCAGACTGGGATTCAAACTCTAACATTTCTAACTCCAGGGTCTGTGATCATAAATTCTGTACTCTAGCACCTTGAGTTTGGCTGCATGGACCTAGACAAAAAGTCAATAATTAGGAAAAATCATATGCCACAGTTAATTCAATGTATTAAATATGTACTCAGCATCCACAATGAGCAAAGCTCTGTGCTAGGTACTGCAGGGATTAAAAATAATGCCTGACCAAGATACAAGCACAAAAGTTTCTCTATTTAGAAACATGTTTTCAAAAGTTAGTCCATGAGCACTTTGGTCTAAGTCCCCAGGAAGGGTTTAACTCTTAGATGCATTTCTAGGATGTTAGATAGAAACATGAGTCAGTTCTTTGAAACTTTTAATGTATTCATACTCCTCTCCTGGCTGGTATATGTTATCTGACATCTCAATCCAAAATGGACTGGGTTTACCTACATTAAAAAATTGGGGGGCAAATAGCTCCCTCTAGATGACCTCTGTAGGTGCTTACGGCTACTCTAGCACTCACCAGGTGGTCACTTTGAAATGGAGTATATTTGAATAAGCCTTCAACTTTGTGTCAAAAAAAAAAAAAAAAAAAGTATTCCAAGAGCAAAGAAATGAGATCTAAGGCGATGTATATTTTAAAAGTAGTATCCAGAAATTCTGAGAATTACTATAAGCAGTAATTTGTATGCAAATAGACCAAAGAGCTTGTTGAACTGCATTTTATGGTATAGAACCCCAATTTCTTCCAGATTTCACAGGAAAAGTTAATCAAGTTTTGGTAATATCCAAGAGTCCAAAACAAATAGTGTTAATTCCAAGAAGAGATGCTGAAGATAGTTGTCTCAAGACCCTACTCACCCTCCTCCCAATACTGGCTTCTGCAAGCATGTGCATACACACGCAGTTCTTGGGGGCAAACAATTAGCTTTCAGTGGAACCATGGACACTAAAGTAACTTACTTACATTTTCAGTGTACCCAAGTATAAGGATGAACACAAAAATAATTAAGGTGATTTTAAAACATAATTAGAAGCAATAGGAGAAGTTTGTAAAATGATAGATACAAGAAGCCTTTAAAAAAAAAAATCACTAGGTTCCGGTAATAATTATTTAGAAACTATGAAGGAAAAAGGATATGTCCTCACAATACCAAAATAAATTACCTTGGAATTAACAAGAACTATTCACAATGTACAGGATGAAAAGGGTAAATATTTCATGAGAACTTAAAAAGGAAAAAAAAAAAAAATACAAATGTTCCTAGATGGAAATATTTTGTAAAATAAGAGTATAAAATTCCTCCAGCCTTATTTAAAAATTTATAAGCTCATTTGGAAAAATATATGAGAATAGCAAATACGTTTTTTTTAATTGTAGAGAAAAAATATGAAAGACTGAAAAGGACAAAAAAGATTATTGTGTATCTTCAACAGAAAACTAAGCATTATCTAGGTTATCTGATTCTATGGGGTCTATGCTTTCTTTGTCTCTGGGTATCTGTGCCTTTTACTGTTTTCCAGGAACTTTACAGCCCCTAAAAGTTGTAGATAACAGATAACATGAGAAGAATTATGTCAAGTGAAAGGACAATTGATTTCCCACCCCTACCTATGAAATAAACCAGTTTTGCATGTATTTGTGAATTCATTTCAGCATTCTCTACTGCCTTTATATGTGTAGTTCTTTGAATTCTATTTTGAACCTATTGTGACATCTTGTTTGTCCCCTCATTAATTAATGAGTTAAATAAAATACTAATTTCTGTATGACATATAAATATTCATGTGCACTTTATAAGTGTATGAGTTATGATTTTACTTTAAAAAAAAAAATTATCCTTTAACAAAAAAAGAGTAATGAGGAGAAACTTGCCCTTCCAGATACTAAAAAGTACTATAAACTATTAAATATATTACAGAACTGATGCAAACAATGATTGGAATATCAATGAAATAATTAAAGTTTCAGAATATATAACATCTAACTGAATATATAATAAGTTGGCAACAAAAAAATTTTTTTTTTTAAATTTAGTATCAGTAGTAATCAAGAAGTGAATGTCAAGTAATCAAAAAACTTCCGACAAAGAACAGCCTAGGACCATATGGCGTCACTGGTAAATTCTACCAAATGTTTAAAGAAGAATTTATACCATTCCTAAGCAAACATTTGGAAAAATAGAAGAGGGAGAAACATTTCCCGATGCATTCTATGAGGCCAGAATTGCCCTGATAACAAAACCAACAAAAACATCACAAGAAAAGAAAACCACAGACCGATATCCCTTATGAATATAGACACAAAAATCATAAAAAAAAATACTTGCAAACAGAATCCAGTAATATATAAAAAGGATTATACACCATGTAAAATTGGGATTTATTCCAGAAATGCAAGTTTGGTTCAACCTACAAAAATCAGTCAATGTAATAAGCCATGCTAATAGAATAAAGAAAAAAAGCCACATGATCATCTAATCAGACACAGAAAAAGCATTTGACGCAATCCAGTACATTTTCATGACCAAAAAAAAAACAACAACAACAAAAAACAGTCAATTAGGGATAGAACACGACTTTCTCAACCTGAAAAAAGTTCATTTACAAAAACCCTACAGCTAACATCATACTTAACGGTGAAAGACTGAAAGCTTTTCTCCTAAAATCAGGTAGAAGATTGTCACAGCCCATGAGGGCCATGCCAGTCCAGAAGCCAAAGAAGACAACAAGCATTTTCTGATACATGAACTTTTTATTCAGGGCTTACCTACAGGCTGAGAAGTGGTGGAGACATCATGACGGCTCTCTCAGGCTGGGCAGGCATTGCATTCGCAGGGAAGTCAACTGCGTGATGCAAAGAAGACAGAAAGCCATTTATCAGGGTTTAAGACAAAGGCCTTCCTAAGGGTGGGGGGAGCATAGGTGCAGGAACAGGTCACTGTAACCTGGGGGGTGGTGCAGGAAGGAAAGAATTATAGGATGGGGCTTTATAAATAACCACAAGAGTGTTAACACTTGGGGACCAGGAAGCAGGTAGACTAGATTAACATTGTTGCCCTTTGTGAGACCTGAAGCCTCTCACCTTCTGTCTCCTTCCTGTTTCACATTTTAAAGTTCCATTTTAAGGTCAATTTACCCTTTTTCTCTTTACTGGCTTACAAAGACAATAGGATAAACATTAGCTGCCTAGGTCATGCAGACTGCTGTGCACCAATATCTGCAGGCCTGTTTTGCTCAGGCCACGGGCTTCCACAAAGATGATGATGTTCACTTTGACCACTTGTATTCATCATTGTACTAGAGGTTGTAGCCAGGACAATTAGGCAAGAAAAAGAAAGAAAAGGTATTCACATTGGAAAAGAAGAAGTAAAAATATATCTACTTGCAGGTGACATGGTCTTATATAGAGAAAACCCTGAAGAATCCACCAAAAAACCTATTAGATCTAATAAACAAGTTCGTAAGATTGCAGAACATAAGATCAATATACAAACATCAATTATAGTTCTACACACTAGAAATGAACAATCAAAATGTGAAATAGTGTAAACAATGCCATTTGCAATAGCATCAAAATAATAAAATACTTTGGAATAAATTTAACAAATAGTGCAAGACTTATACACTGAAAACTACAAACATCATTGAAAAAAATTAAAGGACCTAAATACATGGAGACACCCCATGTTCATTAATTAGAATACTTCATATTTTTAAGATATCAATACTTCTCAAATTGTTCTACAGATTCAGTGTAAGCCCTTTCAAAATTTCAAGTGGCTTTTTTGCACCAAAAAACTGATCCTAAAATTCATCCATAATAGCCAAAACAATATTGAAAAAGAAGAACAAAGTTGGAGAAATCACTCAGAATTTCAAAACTTACTATAAATTGACAGTAATCAAGACACTGGTACTGGCATAAGGACAGACTTGGAGATCAGTGGAATAGAAATGACAGTCCAGAAATAAACTCACATATCAATGTTGAATTTAGTTTTGACAAGGGTGCCAAAACCATTCAATGAGGAAAGAAGAGTCTCTTCAATAAATGGTACTGGGAAAACTGGATATTCACATGGAAAGGAATGAATTTGGATCCCTACTTCACACTATTTGCAAAAATTTAACTCAAAATAGATCACAGATCTAAATGTAAGAGCTAAAACTATGAAACTCTTAAAAGCAAATGTAGCTGAATGTCTTCATGACCATGGATTAGACAACAGTTCTTATACCAAATCACAAGCAACAAAAGAAAAAAAAAATATATATATATATTAGACTTCACTAAAATTCAACACTTTTGTGCATTTAAGAACACAGTGAAAAAAGTAAAAAGACAACCCACAAAATGGGAGAAAATATTTGGAAATTATATATCTGATGAGGGTCCAGAACCCAGAATACACAAAGAACTCTTGCAACAATAAAAAGACAAATAACCCATTTAAAAATGGGTGAAGGATTTGAATTGACATTTCTCTAAAGAAGATATACAAATGACCAATAAAGGTGTTTAACATCATTAGCCTTTAGGGAAATATAAATCAAAACCACAAACCTCACACCAATTTGGATCACACTCTAAAACGAAAAAAGGAAAATAACAAGCATTGGCAAGAATATGAAGAAATTGGAACGCTTATACGTTGCTAGTGAAAATGTTCAGCTGCTACAGAAATTAATCTGGCAGTACCTCAAATAATTAATTATAGAGTCATCATATGACCTAGTATCTGATGCCTGGGTATATATTCACATGAAAACATGAATTCATAATAGCTAAAAAATGCAAACAACCCAACTGTCTTCAAATGATGAAGGGATGAATAATCAGAACATACAATGGAACATTATTTGGCAATTAAAATAAGTGAAGTGTGATACATGCTACAACATGGATGAAACTTGAAAACATTATGCTAAGTGAAAGAAGCCAGAGAGTAAAAGCCACATATTATATTATTCCATTTTTATGAAATGTCCAGAATAGGGAAATCCATGGAGACAGAAAGTAGATTAGTGGTTGCCAGGAGCTTGGGAGAGGGGCTATGGGAAGTGACTGCTAGAGGATGAAGTGCTGTTTTGGGAGGTGATGACAAAGTTCTGGAATTAGATAGTAGTGGTGGTTGCACAATTTGGTAAATATACAAAAAAAAACACTGAATTGTACATTTTTTAAAAGGTGAATTTATGGTATATGAATCATATCTAAAAAATGTATGTCAAAACAAAACATTAATTTTTCTGCCGTAAGTTACAGAGAAAAAAAGAAGTGCTGTTACCCAGTATTGCCATGGATGAGCTGAACCGGAGATCTCATGAACTGTCAGAGGGAGGATAAATTATGATAGCATTGAGGGAAGGCACTTTTACAGTGTGCATCAAGTCCTTAAATTACTGAATATCAGTTGAGCCAACAGTTTTGGTATGAGTTATTTATTCTAAGGAAATAATCACAGATGTATACTAAAATTTAGCAGTCTGGATGTCCTTACATTATAATGATGAAAAATGAGAGAGAAACTAAATAACCAAAGATGAGCAACTGGTTGAATAAACTATGTGATATTCATATAAAATAATATGTTCCATGTAGTCATATTGACCATTTTGTGGGAGAATGCATGATAAGATGGAAAAATGCTTGCAACATATTGTTTATTGAAATAAGCAGCTTACAAAACTGTACGAGAGCATCTCATTTGCTAAACACACTCATACATGAGTTAGAATGAGAAACACTAAAATGTTAGTAGTGATTACTTTGGATGATAAAGTTATTTTTATTTTATAAAAACAATGCCTCATTAATGGCTATCATATAAAACTTATCTGAAATTCTATCTTCTTTATATTTATTTGTTTCCTTATTTATTATCAGTCCCTGTCCCCCAACAGAATGCAAGATGCCCTAGAGCAGGGGTCTTGTCTGCTCTGCACAGTGCTGTGTCCTGGGGGGTGGCAGCACTAAGCAGGGCACTGATAATTATTTTCCATGAATGAATGAATGCCTTATTTTCATTTTTAAAAGTTATTTTTGAGAACTAAACTAATCATCTACATTATGGAGGAGTGTGTATGGGGTGTCGTCAATGACTGGAACTCTGAAAGTTTTTTAATGGAAACCACATTAAACTCATTTCCTTAAGAAAATCCCACCAAAATGCACAAATTCCTATCCTCTAAAACCATTATTGACAAAAATAATCTTACCAGTTCTTCAAGTCATCATTATGACCATCAGCTGTGAAATAATAGAAAAAAACTACCCTATGTTGCCTCCACAAAAGTTAGAAAAAGGTTGTTGATTACTGTTCTAGTTAGCTAATGCTTCACCAGAGGATGGCCAATGGCGTCCGGAAAACCTCTGTTAGCTGGGAAGGCACATGGCTGGCGTCTGCTCCAAGTTCTGGTTCCAAAATGACTTTCTCCCAGGATGTTCCTCTCTAGACCACAGCTCCTCTTCAAAATGTCACCCTAGGTTACTCTTGGGGCATTTGTCCTCTCTTAGCTTCTCCGGAGCAAGAGTCTACTTTCAACGGCTGTCTTCAAACTGCCTCTAATCTGCAGCTACTCTCTTCAGCTTCTTCAAAGTGTCCCTCTTGTCTGTAGCTCCTCTTCAAAATGTCACTCTCAGCTGCACTGAGTTCCTTCTGTTTGTCAGCTCAGCTCATTTATATGGCTCCAGTGATTTAATTTAGATCCACCCTGAAGGGGTGGCATAAAACCTCCATGGAAATTATCCTATCAGAATCACCACCCACAGTTGGATGGGGCGCATCTCCAGAAACAACCCAATCCAAACATTCCAACTTAATCCCCGCCAATATGTCTGCCCCAACAAGATTGCATCAAAGAACATGGCTTTTTCTGGGGGACATAATGCGTACAAACTGGCACAATTACTTTCTGTCCAGATATCAGATTCTGATCTCATCGTACTAATTCTCTTGGCTTTATGTTGACTTTGTGTCCTATGTGACTTCTTGAGGTCTTTTACTCTTGAATTATCTTTGGGGCCTCTCATAGGGCTCTTGGACAACAACAAAGATTTGTTCTTTTACCTTTTAAAAACAGGGATGCTAGAAGGAATTAGATTTATTGGTGTTTTCAATAATTTTAAGTTAGTTCAACAATATTGTAAGAGCTGTGTAGGAAGAACTATCAAATTAAAAGAGAACCTCAGAGAAACTAAGATGGCGACTAGGTGAGACAGGGCAAAAAAACACCTCTGTGAAAAACACTAGATAAAAACCAGAGGGTGACCCAGAATACCGGTTATAGCAATGTGCCAGCTGGATGAGATCTTCTAGTTCCAAAGGGGCCATATACTTCGTGAAACCAAGAGTCGGCATTCTGAAACAAGTGAGTAAGCTGGCTGGAAGACCCGCAGCCACGCGGCGGTCTGGGGAAGCTGAAGTTTGGCGTTTGGAGACCGACAGGCTCTTTTAAAAAAAAAAAAAAAAAAGGGAAAAGCCCTGGAGCAGCTACAGCAGCGATAGTGGGAACCACACAGTGAAACACAGCAAGAAGGGGCTGGGCCGGCCTCTCGGTGTCTGGCCTGGAAGATAGCCCGCTGCAGATACCCTTAGGGCTGGGGTAATGGAGGGGAGAGCCAGAAGTCGAAAGAAACCCCACAGCTAGCAGCTAACTCCCGGGAGGGCTGGATAAACTCCTGCCCAGGGCCGTGCCCGCAGCCCAGAGCCCCTCCAGTTGTCCCAGAGCTGGGAAGGAGGAACTGTGCGAGGAGGGGGGTGTGGAGATGCCCCGTTCAGCCATCTTTGCATCAGGCTGAAAGCGAGCTGGCACGGCCCGGCAGCCCAGGGCTTCCCTTGAGGGATGGCGCGCACTGATGACATAGCACAGCATTCCCTCAACAGAGGTCCTGTAGAATCGTGGCTGGGCGGGGGGACCCGCTCGGAGAACCCAGGGACACTACGCCAAGTCTGGTGGTTTGTGGGACAGTGAGAGAGAGGGTCTGGGGCTGAAATGAAATGAAGGCTTAGACTCTTGCGGCAGCCTTGAATCTCTGGGAACCTGGGAGATTTGAATATTAAAACTGTCCTTCCTCCCTGGCCACCCATACACATGCCCCACATTCAGGGCGAGCGGCTCCAGCAACACACCCAAACTGAGTTCTCCAACTGGACCGCACAAGAATCATTTCCCCACACACTGCAGGGACAAGGTGGAGAACTGACTTGAGGGGTATAGGTGACTCACATATGCCATCTGCTGGTTAGAGAAAGTGTATGCCACCAAACTGTGTTTCTGAAAAATTAGATAGGTATTTTTTTTTCAATTTGAAAGAACCCTATCAAGCAAAACAAATGCCAAGAGTCCAAAAACAACAGAAAATCTTAATGCATATGATAAAACCAGATGATATGGAGAATCCAACTCCAAACACACAAATCAAGATATCAGAAGAAACACTATACCTCGCACAATTAATCAAAGGACTACAATCGAGGAATGAAAACATGGCAGAGGATTTAAAGGACATCAAGAAGACCATGGCCCAGGATATAAGCAACATAAAGAAGACCCTAGAAGAGCATAAAGAAGACATTGCAAGAGTAAATAAAAAAAATAGAAGATCTTATGGAAATAAAAGAAACTGTTGGCCAAATTAAAAAGACTCTGGATATTCACAATACAAGACTAGAGGAAGCTGAACAACATCTCAGTGTCCTAGAAGTCCACAGAACAGAAAATGAAAGAACAAAAGAAAGAATGGAGAAAAAAATCGAAAAAATTGAAATGGATCTCAGGGATACAATAGATAAAATAAAACGTCCAAACTTAAGACTCATTGGTGTCCCAGAGGGGAGGAGAAGGCTAAAGGTCTAGAAGAGTATTCAAAGAAATTGTTGGGGAAAACTTCCCAAACCTTCTACACAATATAAATACACAAAGCATAAATGCCCAGCAAACTACAAATGGAATAAATCCAAATAAACCCACTCCAAGACATATTCTGATCACACTGTCAAATACTGAAGAGAAGGAGCAAGTTCTGAAAGCAGCAAGAGAAAAGCAATTCACCACATACAAAGGAAACAACAGAAGACTAAGTTGTGACTACTCAGCAGCCACCATGGAGGTGAGAAGGCAGTGGCATGACATATTTAAAATTCTGAGAGAGAAAAATTTCCAACCAAGAATACTTTATCCAGCAAAACTCTCCTTCAAATTTGAGGGAGAGCTTAAATTTTTCACAGACAAAGAAATGCTGAGAGACTTTGCCAATAAAAGACCTGCCCTACTTCAGATACTAGAGGGACCTCTACCAACAGAAAAACAAAGAAAGGGGAAAGAGATATAGAGAATTTTAACTGACATATATAGTACATTACATCCCAAATCACCAGGACACTCATTTTCCTCCAGTGATCACGGATCTTTCTCCAGAAGGGAACATAAGCTGGGACATAAAACAAGCCTTAAGAAATTAAAAAAAAAAAAAAAAAAAATTGAATATACTCAAAGCACATTCTCCAACCACAATGGAATACAAATAGAACTCAATAATTTTTGAACTGTAACTCCACTATTTACTTCCTACATGATATAAAATACACAGACTCTAATGACAAATCAGAGGTTTTGAACTCAACATGAAATACGTAATTTTAGACAACTATATAAAGGTGGGGGAATGGAGGAGTATAGGAACATAGTTTATGTGTCCTATTGAAGTGAAGGTGGTATGAAAGAAAAACAAGATTGATCTGGATTTAAGAGGTTAATTTTAAGCCCCACAGTAAACACAAAGAAATTATCAGAGAATATAACCATAAAGATGAAAAGTAGAGTTTGGGTTAAGAGAAATGGGGCAAGGGGCAATGGGGAGTTAAGAAATGAGTGTAGAGTTGCTGTTTGAGGTGAAGGGAAATTTCTAGTAATGGATGGTGGGAAAGAGCATTACAACATTCTAAATGTAATTATTCCCACTAATGGAAGGCTAGGGAGGGGGTAGGAAGATTTAGGCTGTATATATGTTTCCAAAATTGGAAAAAAAAAAAAAAAACAAGGACAATCTAAATAGATGACAATTGAATGCCAAGGATGAACTTGGATGGGACTGGAGGATAGAGGACAAGTGGCTCAAAGGGACACAGTTGAGACATAAGGAAAAGGAAATATAGAATGTAAGCTTTGTATCATTGTTGAATCTCTTGTACTTCTTAGCTGTGCTTAATGGGATTGCATAAAAGAATGTTCTTGTTCATGGGAAGTGTATATGTGAATTATGGTGTATGTTCAGGGATGTGTGCAGCTAGCTCTCATATGTTCAGAAGACAGAGCAATAGATGATGGATGATAGATAGGCAGGGAGGGAGGGAGGGAAAGAAACAGTGATGTGACAGCAGGTTAAAGTTGGTGGATTGAGCTATCGGGGGAGAGGGGTCAGGGTATGATAGAATTCTGTGTATGGGGTTAGTATTGTTTTTGCAACTGTTCCTATAACTTTGAATTTATTTCAAAATAAAAAAAAGAGAACCTCAGCTTTTCTGATATTAATTTCATTCAAATAAATTGTTATGAATGATAAGTATGTTCTAAAGATGACTGTTTATAGGAAGACCCTGTTATTCTTGATATTCTATGTAATCTGTCTGTATTATAGCGATTCTTAACTCAATGTCCATTTGTTCTTACTTTGACATTAGTTTAATGTGACATCCTGATTCTCAATTCAAGGCTCTAATTTTTTTCTTTTTAAATACAGGAAGTGGGAGGAAAAATTGTCATCTTAAAGCAAACATGCAAGAAATAGAACTTGAATTTACTTTTGGGCAGACTGCTACTTGGTTTGGAGAGGCAATTTGACTGGACACTTCAATTATGTAAATTTAATCAAGTGCCCACCATCAGTGCTGCCCCTGCTATAAACAAAATAAAAAGATAAATGACAAACTTGGAAAATATGCAGTGTCTGTGACATCAAAGCTAATATTCTAAATATATAAAGAGCCCTTAAATAATCAGCGAGAAAAGACCAACTCATGTGCAAGGAAATATGAACAGGTAGTTGCATAGAGAAGGAAATACAAATTTCTTTTTAAATATATGAGTAAAAAATGCAAATAAAATGTAGAATGAGATATGTTTTTCTGCTTGTCAAATGGACACAATAAAAAAGTTTTAATAAATGCAGCACTAGAAAGTATGAAGAAACAGGTTCTCTCATTCACTGTTGATTGGCGATCAAATTGACAATAGCTATCAATATTTGAGATAAGTATACCTTTTGACCCAGCTGTTTGCTTTCTAGAAATTTATCCTACAGACATATTCACATATGGTATTCAAAGTTTCAGTTTGGGTTGTAGTTCCAACCATGCAGTGCAATTGTGTAGTTTGCACAGCAAAGCATATAGTACACAACCATTTTTCAAAGTAAAGACATACATTCATTGCATGTACATGATTGCATAGCCATAGTATATATTTCAGGAATGTCTGCCTCTGGGGAGAAGAACTAGGGACTGGAGTTTACAGTGAAAGGAAGTTTTCTTATAGTATTATTATTGTATTATTTGAACTTTTAACCATATGTGTGTACTATGTTTCCTATTTAAATAATTTATTTTAAAATATATGTAGGGAGAAAATTAAAATAATATGATATGAGGTTTCCTCAAGAAAAAGAGAAAGTAAATGCAGAAGGTCGGAACAGTAAAAGATACTGTGTGTCAATCCCTGTCTCTGACCTGTGGGATGCCAGGGGACAGCTCTCTGATGACCTCTGTACTCCCATCTCATTTCCCACTGGAAAAATGGCCACAGCTATGTATTGAGGGAAGACTTGTCTTCCCTCATACACTTTTAGCCTCACTCCTCAAGGTTGTACTTTCAAGTTTTTTAGTTTTCAGTTCCTTTATTACAGGTGAAACTTAAATATATATTGACCCAGAGCCTAATGGATGTGAAAGGATGAGAACACAGAAAATAAGCCACATCATGGTATAGGACAGAGCATGGACTGATTTGGGGTATATTCCCCAAATTTCACAAACACTCACTGAGAATCTCCAGTAGGACTTTATCATGCTGCTCATGTTTTATAATTGTTTTCTTCTTTTTAAATGTATTATTTCTTTAAAATAAAGAAATATTTTTTAATATAAGTGAAAACCTATTTCCCTTTTAAACACTTTTATCAACAACTTGAACACGACAATGTCATTCTAATAATTAATTTTTAATCAGTCAAGTAGCATGTTAATACAGTATCTTTGTAAAAAATTAAAACAACAGCTGAAGTAAACTTTGAACTCCATCATCAATCCCAGTCATGGAACCAGTTTTCTCAGTTTGGTGTGTGTCTTTCCACACCTTTCTTTGTGCATTTACATACACATATATTCATAAAAAAGATATATTTTTGTTTTGTATGAGTATGTGTCCCTACATAAATGATATCTATTTTCCTTATCTTTCGGCAACTTACTTTTTCACTCAACATTTATCTTAGGAGTTTTTATATATTAATCATGGATTTACCTTGCTTATAGTATAGTATTCCAGAGTACAGCATATCCACATTCCTTAACCATTTTCTGGTTGATATACATTTAGGTTTTACACAATTTTTTTCCTATTACAAAAAATGCTGCAATGATCATCTTTGTAGTTGACTTCATGTGCATATGTTAAGTATTTCTCCAAAGTTGTTGTCTAGTAGTGGATTGGCTGGGCTCCTGCATTTTGAATTTTAAGAGACACTGTCAAATTCACCTCCAAAGTGGCTGTACTGACCCATATTTCCACCAAAAGTACTCACACCTTCATAGAGATGTGATTCTTGCCAAAACGTTAGCACCATAATGCTGAAAATGCAAATTAGTAGGATAGATGACAAAATCAAAATTTAAAGCCTTTCTTTAAGTAGGAAGGTAGAAATAAAATTAGTAATAATGTAAATAAGAGTTCTGTATCTGCTTGTTTTTTTTTTTTTTTTGAAGAATCAAGTAGAGCATGGGAGAAACTGGATTAGAAAAATGTCATATAAAAAAGATCACATGGTTAGAAATCAAGAGGGTAAAATAGTTGCCAAGAAGAGCTAACGTAAGTGACCAGGTGACAGGAAATTACAATTCCTCTGAACATTGAACAGATTACACTTGGAACATTCACATTTTAAGGGATATTGATGAGTTAGATTGTTTTCAAGAAATGGGCAACAGAAATTACGATATTCATGTTGTGTAACTTCCCATGTACAATCAAGTTTCTCATTCAAAGACTGAATGAGAGTGGGTTACAATAAGAAGTTATAGAGACACTTCTCCTTCAGATCTTTAAATAGATTATCCATTTAATATGGACCCTTACTTCGTTAGCCTTTCTAGGAGAAATGGCCACCAGAGGGTTCTTCTTTCTCTACAGTAATAAGATCCTTAATATTTCCTTGGAAATATTTCTATCTTCCCAGAAAGGTTTCCACACAACAGTAGCTTTACCCTGACTACATATGGTCAAAGAGCAATACATACCAGATTTGGAAATATAATGAACTCCAATTCACAAAAAGTGGCTGATTATAACCAGTGCTTGTTTGCGTCTAGAAGACAGGACTGAATATTTTTTTCTTTCATCATTGAGGAAGCATCAGCCTTTGTCCATAGTCCAAGTTTACTGTACACTCAGCCAAACCATGACTTTGTTTCTAACTCTCCAGCCAATGACCTCAGACCTGACCTATAGCAATCACTCTCTGGGATGTAAAAAGGTCATTTAAACAGCTCTCAGCCCATGGACATTAGGAGATTGCAAAATTTCATCTCAAATCAGTGCTGTTAAGGTTAAGATCATCTCACAAACATAAAATTAAAGGAATGAATCGTGATTTTTAAAAAACAAACAAATCTGGAACGAGAATTGTTAAGCTTGAAAATTTCAAATGTTTTCACAGTATTTCTTCTATGATAGGAAAACGTATTTCATTAATTTAAACTCTCCGAAACAATATGCTTCCAGTTAATGGTGGTATAAGACACTTCAGGGTTCTGTTTACCCACAGAGTCTTTGAACAACTAGCGAAAATTGGCAGAATCATCTTTCTCAAAATGCCGGAAAACTGTTAAAGGTTTGCAGTAACTGGGCAAGTGCTGAAACAAGTAAATGCATCTTTAAAAACAGTAGGAGAAACTTGGGGTGGCCTTGCTGGCCCTGCCGCCTTCCTCCCCTGGGGTGTTGTGGAGCCAGCCTGCTCTCTCCTTGTGGGTCCCTAGCCCTGTCCTGGAGGGAGCAGAGTAAACCTTGGGCACCTACGGGGGTGCCTGCACATCAGCGCCAATCTATTGGGTGGCAGCCTGAAAAAACTGAACCAGGACACTATTCACTGGCTTGCCCTCCCAGAACTTTCCCTGCAGGCAAAAGCAGCTTGCAAAATACTTCCTGGCAAAAAGGAAAATAAAATGTGCTCTAAAATCTGTTCTGTTTGATAAAACTGAACTGGAAAGTGAACTTTTTCCTGATATCAGTTCTCTTAGAAACCTGTTGAGCTGTGCTCCTTGTAAAAGGAGTTGTGAGTAACCTAAGGTGTAATGTCTTCAAGCATAATTTTATAAACTATTATTAGAATGTTCTTCATGTTGCCTCAATAAAAGCCAACGGTTAAACGTTGAATTATAACTTCGTAAAAGCATTTCCAGAGGGAATTTAAAGAATGTATTTCAGAAACATTGCATTGTGTTGAACTAATTTAAGACAAAGACAGATTTTAGATAATTTAGAAGAGTGATTGGTTAATACATCCCGTAAGTTGTCTCTCTCAAATATCAGTCACCCCATGTCCAATTTATAGCTTGCTACTGCTATTATTTTTAATAACTATAAGAATGTTCATTAAGATAAGTACAAAGTAGTAAACATTGCTGTAATATCCCTAGGCAGCAATTATCATTGGTAAATTTTGCTGATATATCCTCCAGAGACTGATACACAAATAGTGATAGAGATGTATAGTTTTTTAAAATTTGGTTTGGTTTTTACAAAATTAGGTAAGTCTGAACACATTATTTTAATAATATTATTTTCCATTTATCATTATATTATGAACATTTCTTTGTAATTAAGTGGTTTTCCATAATTTTATTCTTAATACCATAATGTTATTTCATTACATGGCTGTAGCATATTTTATTTAATCCACTTTCTGTGGACATTTAGGTAGTTTCCTATTTTTACATTATATCTTACTGCATAATTCTAATTACTTTCTTAAGATCAGTTCCTTGCTCCCATGTCCCTTTGATTTCCCTTTCACAGGGATCATTGAACTTGTAATTATTTATGTAATGTCTATTCACTGATAAATGGAATCCCCAGTCTTTGATATAGAAGGCCCTCAATAAATACTTGTTGATTAGTAAATTGTTTAAGGCTTAGGGGTACACTTTATCAGGTTGGTCGGGAGAAGTTGTGTCAATTCAGGCTTTTCCCAAAAGTGTGGTAAGAGCCCTCTTTCCTTACATTTTCTTCACCATTGAATACCATCCAAAGCCCATCTTTGGATAATGACACAGAAAACATAGCAGTTCATCATTGGTTTAATTTGGATTTCTTTGATTATTATAGAAATTGAACATTTTTTCATGAATTTATTGCACATTTATATTTCTTCTTTTGTGATTTGTTAGATGTAAGTTTGGCACATGCTAAGGAACAGTCATTTCAGTGTTTCTGGGAAAGTGCCTAAGACACCCTGTTTAAAGCAGTACTCTCTGGTTTAAGTTACCAGAGAGACAGGCAATAACATTAGGCTACAAAAATTCAGAATTTTGACTCCTACTCTGGAAGAGAAAGTTCCTAATCTCTGCACAGAGGTAAACCATAAGCATCTCCATGAGATGAACACTTGGGAAAAGTCAAATTTTATTTGCTCTTTTTTGATCATCATACTCCCCATTTAATTTGTATTTTTAAAGGAATAAGAGAAAGATAAAGTACATATTTTCTTGGTCACTTGTAATAAGTGCTTAATTTTAATTTCTTTTGTTCTCCTAATGAATTTGTTTATCCTAAGGGTTTCGCTTTCCTTTGTCTGCCCCATTTCCCAATCCACTTACAATAAATCCCAAAGTACACTCACTGTCATTTAGTACTATTAATGATATCAGTATGTAGGCTACAAAAAGCTCAAAAAGTATCTACTTTTGAGAGGCGTTAGTCATGCAATTTGTGTGGCCCTGTCTTCATTCCAAAAAAAAAGAAAGAAGAAAAGAGACTACATCACTCGTACAGAGCAAAATGATACAGATTCTTTTTCATTTTTTGCACTTGCTGAGGAGGGTCAATTCTCCCAAGAATCTACCATCTCCAACTCACACCCATAAATTATAGGTCATGGCTTCTGATGGGTAGTGGCGTCAGTGCCTAGGATCAGCTCACCGTGTTGTTTCCAGAGATGTTCTTGTATAATGATATGATACTGAAAAAGTAAATGTAAGCTGACACTTCAAGGCAGCTGCTTATAAGTGTATGTTTGACATCATTTCATACATAAAATGAAAAAAGGTGGATAATAGCAATTTTCCAACTCCTTTTAAAAACTGGGAACAATGTATGATACTGAAATCAGTCTCTTCTTAAGAGCAGATGGAAAGAAGGACTGTGTTCAAGGCACTGACACTGTATAGTTGAGAGAGGTTGCCTTGCACAAGATAGGACAAGTAGATACTATGTTCTCTCAGGAAATTGTACCATTTTACCTTATCCCATTAACTCTCTCAATCTCCAAGACCATTTTGCACTTTCTTCTCTTTTCTTAAACTTCTAACATCCTCACCATTGGCTGGCACCTTGCTTTGCTTATTTTACTGGGAAAATGAAATCAAGCAGAGTAGAATTTCTTCAACTTCCCCCCCATCAAATTAGCCAGCCTACCTGTGCATGTTCCCTGCCAGAACAGATTTTGGTACTAGAGAAGTGGGGTGCTGCTGAGTTTGTAAATACCAAACATGTTGGAACGGCTTTTTAAATGGCTAAGGAGAAGATTTAGGAAGAATTGTGAGGAGCTTGACAGAAAAGGCCTAGATTGCTTTGAAGAGACTGTTAGTAGAAATATGGACTCTAAGGATACTTCTGATGAGGCCTTAGCAGAAATGATGAATGTGTTGTTGCAACCTGGAAGAAAGGCGATCCTTGTTGATTTTATTTTAGGTAGCCTTTTCCTTCAGGACAAAGAAAGATATTTCTTAGCATTTGTTCTGGTTGGCTAATGCTGCCATTATGCAAAATACCAGAATTGGACTGGCTTTTATAAAGGAGGTTTATTTGGTTACAAAGTTACAGTCTGAAGGCCATGAAAAAGTCCAAACAAAGGCATCAACAGTAGGGTACCTTCACTGAAGAACACCGATGGCATCTGGAAAACCTCTGTTAGCTGGGAAGGTGTGTGGCTGGTATCTGCTTGCTCCTAGGTTGCGTTTCAAAATGGCATTCTCCAAAATATTGCTTTTGGGCATTTTGTCCTCTCTTAGCTGCAGCTCTGTTTCAAAATGTCACTCAGTTGCTCTGAGGTCCCTCTGTTTGTGAGCTCTTTTTATAAGACTCCAGTGAACTAATCAAGACCTACCCTGAATGGGCAGGGCCACATTTCCATGGAAACATTCAATCAAGAGGTCACAGCCTAATCAAAGGTGTCACTCACAGTTGGGTGGGTCATATCTCCATGGAAACAGCCTAATCAAAGATTCCAACCTAATCAACACTAATACATCTGCCCCCACAAGATTGCATTAAAGAATATGGCTTTTTCTGGGGGATATAATATATACAAACCAGCACACTGCAGATTGATGCCTCCTGCTCCTGTCCAAGGCCCACCTCCACTTAAGCGTTGGGTCACCTTTCCTCTCCTGTACTGAAGGACTTTGCTCCTGTAACTTGTTTTTTTCCAGCATCAGTTTTCCTCCTTTCTAATTGATCATTCCCATCAGCATAACAATATGTAGCATTTTTCCCTGTCTGCAAAAAAGCCTATCCTTTTCCTTCACCCTCCATCCTGTTCTAGGTACTACCCCATTTTCTGCTTTGCTTTACAGCAAAATTCTTTAAGGATTGTCTAACGATTGCTGCTTCTACTTCCTCTCACTTGTTTCTTTTTTAAGTCTTATTTCATTTATTGCTTAACTTCATAGCAACAAAAGTAAATTTAAAATAATAAAGACTTCATTGCATTCCACTAGCCTAAGACAGCAATCCTTGCTTTACGTGTGTTCCTTTCTGGTATTTGCTCATTGGTTTATGTACTTTTTTTGCATTTTTCAATCAAAGTGTAGGAATATTATTGTATACTACTTTTCCTACTTAATGTTACAATTTCCCAACTGGGTACACAATTTACAGAATTAGCAATTTAAGAATTAATTTCCATCTAGTTGAGGTGTATATAATTCATTTCACCATCCTGCCATCTTTGGCCATATAGATGGTATTTTACCACTGCTACAAATGCCTCTGTGGTTAACCACCTCATGCCCATGGTTTACCAAATAGACTTTGTGTGAGTTGTTTGTTTGTGTATATTGTAGAGGAGCCTTTTGAAACCTGCTATAAGAATCCTACAAAATAGAGGCTGATATTCTGTCCACTACTGAAAAAGTAATAAGATCCTATCACACAGTATCATATCAAGTCGAAACTGGGATGGGGTGGAAGGTTGCCTCTTCCTAGGTACACCTGACCACGGTTCCTTCACACCTGGGGTTGTCAGCCACTCAGTGGCCTCCCACCTTCAAGATTCCCTAGGCCACATGCAGATACAGGATCATGTTGATATACGGCCCATAATCAAGAGATCCACAGTACTTACCAAGAACCCTCTGCCACATATTACTTTGTTGGCATTACCTGATTGGACTGTGTATTCTGCAACTCTGCAAGCATCCAGCCAAGGAACTAGATGTAAGTCACCCCATTTTGCAGGAACTTCAATCTCCTTGTATCTCTTGACTTCAAGTGCCTCCCGCCAGGAATACTGTACCACTTCATAACCTAAAATTCACCTTTACCTCCTCTCCAATTCTTTTTTTATATAGACAGTGTATAAATCCTTTATGCCCTTGATTAAATTTATTCCTAGATATTTGATTCTTTTAGTTGCTATTTTAAATGGAATCTTTTTCTTAATTTCCTCCTCAGATTGCTCAGTACTGATATATAGAAACACTACTGATTTTTTGCCTATTGATTTTGTGTCCCGCCACTTTGCTGAATTTGTTTATTACCTCTAGTAGCTTTGTTGTAGATTTACTGGAACTTTCTCTATATAAGATCATGTCATCTGCAAATAGTTAAAGTTTTACTTCTTCCTTTCCAAATTGGATGCCTTTTATTTATTTATTTTTTTCTTGCCTAATTGCTCTGGCTAGAACTTCCAGTACAAAGTTGAATAACAGTGATTACAGTGGACTTCTTTGCCTTGTTCCAGATGTTAGAGGGAAATGTTTCAGTCTTTCACCATTGAATATGATGTTAGCTGTGAGTTTTTCATCTATGCCCTTTATCATGTTGAGGAAGTTTCCTTCTATTCCTATTTTCCTAAGTGTTTTTTTATCAAGAAAGGATGCTGGATTTTGTCAAATGACTTGTTCATCAATCGATATGATCATGTGTTTTTTTCTCTTCATTTTGTTAATGTGCTGCTTTACATTAATTGATTTTCTTATGTTGAACCACCCTTGCACACCTGGGATAAAACCCACTTGATCGTGGTGTATAATTCTTTTAATATGCTGTTGGATTCAATTTACAAGTATTTTGCTGAGGATTTTTGCATCAGTATTCATAAATGAAATTGTTCTGTAATTTTATTTTCTGGTACTGTCTTTATCTGGCTTTGATATTAGGGTGTAGATGTTGGCCTCACAGAATGAGATAGATAGTGTTCCCTCCTGTTCAGTTTTTTGGAAGAGTTTGAGCAGGATTGGCATTAATTCTTTTTGGAATGTTTGGTAGACTTCACCATCTGGTCCTGGACTTGACTTTGTTGGAAGCTTTTTGATGACTGATTCTATCTCTTTGCTTGTAATTGGTCTGTTGAGATCTTCTATTTCCTCTAGAGTCAGTGTAGGTTGTTCTCAGGTTTCTAGGAATTTGTCCATTTCTTCTAAGTTGTCTAATTTGTTGGCATAGGGTTTTTCATAGTATCCTCTTATGATCCTTTTTATTTCTGTGCAGCCAGTAATAATGTTCCCCTCTTATTTCTGATTTTATTTACTTGCATCTTCTCTCTTTTGTCTTTGCTAAAGGTTTGTCAATTTTATTCATCTTTTCAAAGAATCACCTTTTGGTTTTGTTACTGCTCTGCTGTTTTAGTATTCTCTATTTCATTTATTTCTGCCCTAATCTTTGCTATTTCTTTCCTTCTGCTTGCTTTGGGTTTAGTTTGCTGTTTTTTTCTAGTTCCTCCAGGTGTGCAGTTAGGTCTTTGATTTTAGCTCTTTCTTCTTCTTTTCTTTAATGCAGTTCTATTGAGAAATTTTCACACACCATACACTCCATCCAATGTATACAATCAGTGGCTCACAGTATCATCACATAAATGTGATGTGCATTTATCACCAAGATCAATTTTACAACATTTTCATTACTCCAAAAAAAGAAATAAAAAGAAAAAGAAAACCCAAAACATCCCCTAACTCTTCCCCCTCCTCCAATATTGATCCCCAGAATTAGTGTGCTACATTTGTTGCTGTTGATGACAGAATATTAAGATATTACTGTTAGCTATAGTCCATAGTTTGCAATAGGTACATTTTTACCATATTCCACTCCATTATTAACTCCTTGTAATTGTGTTATACATTTGTTCTAGTTCATGAAAGAATTTTTTTATATTTGTACAGTTAATCACTCATCATTGTCCACCACAATTATACATTCCCATTTTTTAACCTCCAGCTTTCCTTCTGGTGACATACAGGATCCTAAACTTCCCTTTTCCACCACATTCACCCACAATTCAGCACTGTTGATTATACTCACAATAGTGTGCTACCTCTATCCATTTTCAAATATTTAAGTTCAACCTAGTTAAAAATTATGCACATATTAAGCAACCACTCTCTATTCTGTGGCCTCATTCTATCTTTCTTCTTTTTTAATGTAGGCACTTAGGGCTATAAATTTCTCTCCCAGCACTGTCTTCACTGCATCCCATAAATTTTGTTATGTTGTGTTCTTGTTTTCATTTGTCTCAAAATCATATAAGAAAGAAATAAAGACACGTAGAGGCAACCACATAACATTTTGGCTTCTTTTCCGTCAAAAGGTTTTAATTTTAATGTAATCAAAGCTATGAATTTTTTATTGAAAGTTTCTGTCTTTGACATTATGCTTGAGAAGTAATATCCTTTTCCAAAATTATATTAATATTCACTTATATCTTTTTCTTATATTTTGTATTATAATTTACATTCAAATTTTGATTAATCTATAACTTACATCTATGCAACAAATATGAGGGAGCTAAACTTTTTTCCTCAATGGTTAGTTAGTTATAATTGTCAAATTTATTGAAGTTTGTGTTATCAAATTTATTTCAATTTATCATAAACTAAATTCTTTTTCTTTAATCTGTTTTGGGACTTACTACTTTGTTACTTTGATCTCTCTATTTCTGTTCCCTTTCACACTGTTTTAATTATAGTTGCTTGAGTTTCCTGGCTATCCTATTATTATTCTCCTGCTTATTATTATTATTATTATTATATATATATAATATATATATAATATATTATATTATTATTATATATATATAATATATATATAATATATTATATTATTATAAGCAGGATAATAATTATTATTATCCTGCTTATTCCTCAAACTGAACTTCAGAATTCTTGATGTAATTCTCTCTCTTCCTGTAAAAACTCTGTCTGCAACACTATTGCCCCTCAAAACAAAAATATCCCCAAAGGCTCTATTGATTATAGATACTCAGTACTATCACAGTGATACCTCCATGTTCCCTTCTAAATTCACCAAAGGACTCTAACTTTTTAAAAAGTTTTAATTTTGCAAACAGGTGTAAATAAATGTGTAATCAACAGTTCATTTTTTAAAATCATAAAAATATTACCAAAAAACCCAAGACAGGCATAATTTTGTTGAAAATGAATTAGATTCTTTTTATTTGGAAATAATGTTAAACTTACAGAAAAGTTTTTCTTACCTGAACCATTTGAGAATAAGTTGCTGACATAATGCTGTGTCATCCTCGAATATTTCAGTCCATATTTTCTATAAGTAAAGGTATTGTCCTACGTAACTACAACACAACCATCAGATTAACATTGGTTCATTACTACCATCTAAACCTCAGTCTCCATTCAAGTTCCCCCAATTGTTCCAATAATGCTCTTTACAGTAAAGTAATCCAGTTCCACGTCACAACCATTAGAATGACTATTATTATGTTTTAAATGGAAAATAACAAGTGTCGGTAAGGATGTGGAGAACTTGGAATTCCCATGCATTGCATGTGGGAATGTAGGATGGTACATCCATTGTCAAAAACAGTTTGGTGATTCTTCAAAAAGTTAAACATCAGATTACCATGTGACCTGGCAATTCCACTCCTAGATATATATATCCAAAAGAAGTGAAAGCAGGGACTTAAACAGATACTTGTACACTAATGTTCATAATAGCCAAAAGGTGGAAGCAACCCAAGTGTCCATTGACAGGTGAATGGATGAACAAAATGTGGTACATACATGTAGTGGAATAGTATTCATTTATAAAAAGGAATGAAGTTCTGACACATGCTACAGCATGGAAAATCTTGAAAACATTGGGCTAAGTGAAATAAGCCAGAAACAAAAGGACAAATATTGTATGATTCCACTTATGTGAAATATCCAGAGTAAGCAAATTCACAGAAACAAAAAGTAGACTAGAGGTTACCAGGGGCTGGGGGGAAGGCCTATGGGGAATTATTGCTTAATGGGCACAGAGTTTGTGTTTCGGATGATGAAAAGGTTTTGGTAATGGATGGTGGTAATGGTTGCACAATGTTGTGAATGTTATCAACACTGAATCGTGCACTTAAAAATAGTTAAAATGGGACATTTTCTCTCTATATATGTTACCAAAACAAAAATCAAAACAAAACAAAAAAGATCCAGTCCATTGCATCATGTCTCTTTTTTCTCCATCTATTTAGAAAGTTCATCAGTCTTACTTGACTGCCTTGGCCATGATAGTTTTGAAGATAACAGGCCAGCCAGTTATTTTGAAGAATGTCCTCAGTTTGGGTTTATCTAAGATTTCCTCATGATTAGATTTGGGTATTCATTTTGGGCAGGAATAAGACACAGTGATACTGTGTTATTACAGTGTATCCTATCAAGGGTACATGATTTTGATGGTCCCATTACTGGTGATGTCAACTTTGATAATTTGATTAAGATGGCATCTGTCATATTTCTCTGTTGTAAAATTACTGTTTTTCCTTTTGTAATCAATCAGTATTTTGTGAGGAATTACTTTGAGACTGAGTAAATATCTCATTACTCATTAAGCTTTAACCCACCCTCTAGTTTAACTAAATTAATTATTACTATGATGTCAAATTCTGATGTTCTAATTCTGTTATTCCTTCCAAATTTATTAGTTGCATACTGTAAGGATAATTTATTTATTCATTTATTCATTTTTTAATATTTAGTATGGACTCATGGATGCCTATTTTATTCAATAGGCAATAGCAATTTATATCATTGTTTACTGATGCTAAAATTATCCCAGATTGGACTAGTGAAAGCCCCTGAGCCTGGCTCCTTGGTCTTTTGACATATCCCCATTAGTTTTTGAATACTTCTTTACTCTCTGTACATACATAAATGTTCCATGCTTATCTTCACTTTGCCTGCCCCAGCCCTGGAATCAACTATTTCTTCAAAGAGCTTTGTTTTTTGTTTGCAGAGAATGGTGTTTAGAAACTGAGATCTGGGGACTAGGTGTGCTCAATGCTATTGCAACGACTTTGCTCGGAGGCCTTCTCAATGGAAAGAGCTAGAGAATATATTTCTATGTATCTGAATGTGTACACACACGTGCATATCGCACACACCATGAAAAACACAAAACCATTCATCTATCCAATTTCAATCCAACACACCACAGGGTTTAGTCTCAGTTTCTCCCTTTCCATATTTATAATTCCTTTTTCTACCAGTGAGAAACCTGGCTCCCATTACCCTCAATATATTTATATATTGGATCAATATCCTAATGTAATCATCCTCCTTTCATTGCCACCTCCCCCTATGTGAGCATCCAGCTCACCTCATTCTGTCTCCAGCATCCCATGGCGGGTGGCTGCTCCCTCTGCTGGGTAATTTCCATATCTTGCTTGGGGTCCACAAGCCATGCCCCGCCTGCCACCTCTACTCCACACAGATGCTTTTCTCACCCCTCTTGGGTTCAAACTCCCTATCCTTGTCATCACCCCCACCACCACTCCACATGAATGCTTACTTTTGCTCAGCTCTGGCTACTGTCTTTAGGACCAAATTTTTCAGGCATGAAGGAAAGAAGGAAGGTAGGTAATTATAAAAATTATATAATTTTCTGTGTGTGTGTGTGTGTGTGTGTGTGTGTGTGTCTGTGTCTGTGTCTGTGTGTATATAGTCTTAGTTTACCAAAGCTGCCATGACAAATAGCACACAATGGGTTGGCTTGAACAACAAGAACTTATTGGCTCATGGTTTTGAAGCTACAAGTCCAACATCAAGATATTGGCGAGGGTTGCTTCATGGGTGTGTGACCTGTACAGTTGCACAGGGCCTCATGTTTAGAAGGGCCCCATGCTCACTTTGAAGCTCTGCTGTCATCATCTTGAAATTCTTAATAATTTTTGAACAAGGAGTCTGCATTTTTATTTTACTCAAGGCCCTGGAAATTATGTAGACAGTCTTGCTTATAATCTTTCTCAATCAGATCCAGCCTCTGCAAACTTCATGTTATACAGCTTTCTCCAGTCCTTTTTAGGGAAGAATACATATGTTTATATATTTATATATTTTTAATGAAATCATATTGTTACCTGCTTTTTTCACCTGAAAAATTTGCTTTACATGTTGATATAGTATATCTTCTGCATCATTTTTAATGACTGCATAATATTCCCTTTAAGGATGAACTGTTAATTTAATTACTTATTATCGGACATGTAGATTATTTCTAACTTTTCAATATTTCATAAACAAGGATTTGGGATAATATATAGAATTGAGCTAGAATCCTTCCTCCATCACTTACTAGTTGTGTCACCTTAAAACGAATTCACCTCTTTGAATCTTGATTCCCTCATTTATAAAATAGGGGAGATAATAGTATCTCATAGATTTTTTTAAGGATTTAATGAGATACTTCATGCCTAGCACTTAGTACTTAGTACCTGTTACCTAGTAAGTACTTCATTAATTTTTCCTCAGTTTCCTCAACTGTAAAATGGTAATACTGATAGTATCTTCTCACAAGGTTGTTGTGAGGATTAAATGAGTTATTACATGTAAAGTGCTTATAAAACATAAAGCACTTGGTAAATGCTAACAATATGATTACCAACTATCAATTGATTCAGAGTTGATTGACTGGTAAGGAATTATAAATTAAAAGACAACAAAAGGTAAAAAACAAACGCTGCACATTTTTTTTAATAAACAGAAAAAAATGCTTAAAAAAAAGTTTGCAAAAGTTTCTCTGACTCAAACATCTGGAGCCATGAGGGACTATCTGGCTGTTATGAGTTGAACTATGTCCCCCAGAAAGATATTTTAGAGTCATAACCCCTAGTTCCTCAGAATGTGACCTTCTTGGGAAATAGGGTCATTGCAGATGAATTAGTTAAGATGAGGCCACACTGGATTACAGTGGACCCAAATCCAGTATGACTTATGCCCTTAAAGAGAAATGTGGACACATGCAACACAGGGAGGAGAATGCCATGTGAAGATGGAGACGAGAAAATCACTAAGTGATGACACAGGCAGAGATCGGAGTGCTGTAACTGCAAACCAAGGATTGCCGAAAATCTACCATAAATTAGGAAGAGGCAAGGAAAGATTTTTCACCTTTAGGTTTCAGAGGCAATGTGGCCCTGCCAACACCTTGGTTTCAGACTTCTAGCCTCCAGAACTGTGAGACAGTAAATTTCTGTTGTTTCAAGCCACCCAGTTTGTGGTACTTTGTTACAGCAGCCCTGGCAAACTAAGGGTGGCCAAGAATCAGTTTATTCTGGTAAACTGTTGGAACACACTAGGCTGTTGTATTTTTATATAAATCACTAATCCTATTTTTGGCCAAGCTATAAATTCTGGTTTCCTAGCATTTGTTGAACCATTTCATTTTTAAACCAGAATAATATCCCTTCTTCATCTGCGTTTTCCTAGAATAAAGAAATGAATATTTTCCTTTTATTGGCTCCATATTTCTCTTTTTATTTAATTGTCACATAGATTTTGCACTATTAAAATTCTTTCTGATAGTAGGCATCTGGGAAGCATGTTGGCATATTTGGACCTAAGCCAATGCTTTCATTACTGTGCATTTTAAATATCTTAAATACATTTTAAATGGTTTACTCCATTCTATCTTCTCTTCTCCAGGACCCAGACCTGCAAGTCCTAACATGCCTTCAGAAGGACAGTTTTGGGGGAGATGAAGTGAGCTAGGGATTTGGGCCATGAACCTGAAACTGAAACCTTTCAGAACTCTCCTCTCAACTTCCTCCCACACTTAAGGTCTCTTTGCCTTTCCAACAACTTCCTCCTCTTTAGCGAACATTCTATCCTTCAAGCTGCTCCAGAATGGGGCCTGCACTTTTCTATGCCTCTACTCCTGCTGTTCCCGCCCGTCTGTATCAGGGTAGTGTCTTGAGGAATTAAATTGTGTACTCTGTTCTGCAAACTTCCTTACTTGAGACATTCTGTTATTTAGTTAGAGGCATCGATTCCCTCAGGGAGGATTAGGATTAATAAAGCAGGAATGTGAAAAGAAACAGTTATTGTTCAGCCTTTGTGCTTCAGAAGAAACTTTTGAAACCCATAGCAGAGACAGAGGCAGAAAGGGTTTTTTTTTTAGTTCCAAAAGCTTAGCTTTAAGTATCAACAGAAAAAATCCCCAGGCATGAAATTTAACATACACAATACATTGTTGAGAAAGTAGAGGAAGAAACATCGGCTCAGAGACTAGAAGAGCATTGCTCAAGCGCAAAGGAAGAAAGGGACTCAGAAGTAGCTGGCAAGCGGGTCTGAGAAGGGACATGTCCCCCAGAAGCCTTATGGGATTGAAACCTTGAGGACAGCTTAATGAAATCTGGTAAATTTTCAGAATTCCAAGACTGTGGGAAACGTGTGACCCAAGATGAAGCTCAGGATTGGCAGCAGGCCTCAGAGGAGGACCCGCACAGCCTGGTGCAGCCTCACAGGCCTGGTTCCAGTATTTCCCATGACCGAGAGGTATGAGAGGGTTACCAGACAGAGAGAGAGAAAGAGGCTGTCAGGGTACCGAGGTCAGGATGTGGAGGTGCTGCAGCTTTGGGTGCATCTCACTTACGTCTTGGTTGATGATGGCCACCTAAGGACCAATCAGGCTAGCACATCCCTGCAGCACCAGCTTCAGTAAGTACTGACAGTGTTGAATTTTACCCGAATCCTGGGATCCTGGAAAACAGCCTTGGATAAAAAATCCCTACCCTTTGTTTTACTGACTGAAGCCATATTAATTTCCCCTTAGCTTGCCTAAACTTTAGACAGGCCTCTCCTTGACTCTAGCCTCTGACCTCCCTCACCTTGGCCCTTACACAGTCCAGATAGAACATGGTCCACTTGGCCTCAACAGTAAACTCAGGAGATAATATCATGTAATTGACACCCCATCGCTTGGCCTCCCCCTCCAGTACTCTTGGATCAGCTCACTCCAGTCCTTAACAACTCCCTTGCCCTCCTATTCAGCGGAGTTAAGCCCTCTCTCTCCCCTGTTTTGTGATAGGCTTCTGGTCTCTTTTTCCTGTGGCACATAGCTTTCAATCAAGTCGTTCTTGGCTTTTTAACATTGTCCAGTGTAGTTTTTACTTTGACATTACTGGTAGATGGAGGCCACTGGATAACAAATGGTAGAAGACCAAGTAACCAGGACACTTCCCCAGGGCTTGTGTCCCATGGAATATCCTGCTAGTAGACACCGTTGGTCCCACCTTAACCCTTTATTTGGCCAGTGCACCCATTCCCAATTGCTGCAAGAGGTGGCTGCACATAGCTCACAGGGACACTCTTCTCCAGAGAATTGCTTTCAGCTGGGACTGCCAGAGATACCTGGAGGTTACACCACCTAAGAAGTGGCCTGCCGCCAAGGACTAACTGATACGGGGTATAGAAACCTGGTCCCTTGCCTCAAGGGGGCCAACTTTGTGGAGCTATTCATACTCCAGGGCTTTCGAGAAACTGAGGCTACATTTCAACTGAAACCTCTTCTTTGCTTAGCTTGGTCTCCTGCGGTCTCCTGCTTTCCTCACTTCCTTACACCTAACTCCTGAGAGCACTCCCTCAATCGATCACTTGCACAAGAATCCTTGCCACAGTCTCTGCTTCTAGGAAATCTGACCTAAGACACTCCCCAAGCACAGAGGCTACTTTGGGAGAATGAGGAGCTGGAGAAATAGCCTGGATGACTGACCAAGTTTAAATCCAAAATAAACTGAGAAGCACACTGAAGTGATTGGATTTACCTGCAGCCGATTAGATAATGTTTGCAGACATCAGGTACAATAAAAGCACAAGATAAAGACTAAGTTTAGTTATAGAAAAATTTAAAACATTACCTTTCTTCACATCAGGACCTGGAAAATGCAGAGAGCAGTGGGAGGGCCCCGAGTACTAAAAGGGAAGAGCTGAGAGCACCAGCTACCTCCCCATCACCAGTTTGGCATTCTTGGCTCTTGACCCTGACTGGGGCTAGTGTCATTAGTTGCCATTGCCTATTAGATGGACAGGAATTTCAGACATTTTGGCAGTGGCATCAGTGGGGAAGGAGTAACTAAACTTTGATGATATCTCTCTAGATATGGAAGAGCTGACCCTTATGGAATACAAACTAACCAGTGAACTATAGGGTGACTTTTCAGAGACTTGGTAAACATTTTAAAATTTGGGGATAGAAATCTTTCTAAAATGTATTATATACACTCTGCTTTTTTCAAAGAAAATATGTCAAACATGTTTAACCTCTGCCTTTGATTGCACAAGATCACCATTGTGTGGGCAGATTGAAGTATTGCCCTACACTATATTGCTCTGCTCTTTGCTATTAATTGCATGTGTGGTTTTTGCTTGTTTGTAAGTTTGTTTACTTTTTATCTTTCCTTTTATTCTCCTTCCCTTCTGCTCATCTGTCAGCCATTCCTTTGTACTGCTCCTGCTATGTCTACTTATACCAAATCCCTCTCTATTTGGGTTCACATCTTCTGAGAACCTGGGCATGAGATCATCATGGTGGCCAAAGTTCAAATCAAAGATTGCCAACATTGAAAGCTGCCATTCCCTATCACTACTCATCAATCACTAAAACCCTGGATGTGGTCTCAGAATCCTTCCACAAAATGCTCCAGGTAGCCCCTACGAATTGATTGGGGTGGGACTCAGAATGGAAACCTCTCAACCATGTGATGGTGTTATCAGTCAGGTCTTGGAGAAAGAAATGGTACTTCAAACTGGGTAATCTGAAAAGGACTAAATAAAGATTATATTTACAGAGGTCTCGGTAGGATTTAAAGACATCAGTGCCCTTTGGTGCTCTGAAGCAAGCAACAATGAGCACCATTACCACCCCTAGGCCTGAAGGGCAAAGAGAGCAAGTAGTGTCCAGAGCTCCATGGCTCAAACTCCATGGTTCAGGAGCCAGGGCCTGGGTACTAGGCTGCAGGTAATTTACAGAGAGCATGCAGGGTGGGGGACAGGGGTTAAAATACCATGATCTCATTCTCCTCTCATACTTCAGTGTCCTTCAAGTGCCTCCTATTGGCTAAACCCAACTGGAATCCAGAAGGCAAAATAGATCCCCCTGGTACAGTCCATACACATCAGCCTCCTGGGGCACAAAGCAGGGTGGAAAAGGAAGGGGAGGGAACATGGGAGGTAACAGAGGATAATCAGCACAGAGGGGAAAGGGACCTTGTGGGGCACTGGAGAGCTGGAGGTAGAGTTATTAATTGGGGGTGCCTGGGCACTAAATGTGCACTGATGTGCTCTGCTGATGCTGAGTTGGATTCAAGAACCAGGAAAACACAGTATTTATCAGCTTTCCCTTAAATGGAATGACATATAATATTAGTTTAAGTTATAGAATGGTGAATGAACACCTGGTATAAAGGGGTAGGATTGTAACAAGAATTAGTTTCCAGATAGAGAAGCCCTACCATGTATTGACAGTGTTGGTTTTATTTGCTTGTCTGTACCCCACTGTGCCCTACCCCTGCCCTTAGGGATTTTGGAGTCAAGGAAAGCCTACTGTAACATGCTACATCTATTTCTATTCTATGGCCTCTTCATGTCTTCTAAGATCTTGTATCCTTAGCTAATTAAATTGAGAACATAATTTAACCTTTTATTATGTGTATATGTGGGTGTGCATGTGGGGTTCCCTCTTACCAGTCTAGAGCCCAGGGAAAATATTTCTAGAGTCCAGGAGAAATATTACTCCATCTCCGACCTAAAGGAGAGTAAGATTGATTCAATTCTGCAAAATTATCTGAGTTTTCTTTTCTATAAAAACCTATGAACTTTTTGAATAAGCAAAATGGCATGGCATTTATTTTGCCTGCTGAGACCATTTTGCTTCTTGGTTTGATATTTTTTTTTCCTGGGTAGGCAAGGTTGATACACACACACACATGTGTGTATAACTTACACTTATACTAATACTATGTCATTCCATTTAAGTTCTGAGTAGGTGAAGTACTTACAGGTCTTCCTGCCAGGGCTCTCAACATGTAATTTCTAAAGCAGACTTGGGACTTCCATATACTAAAATGCCTTCTTCCATCCTATTTCTCTTCTTTCTTCACCACTGAACCTCTTCAAAGACTGGTCTACACCTGGAAATCCACTTCCTGATCCATTGCCCTTCCCACTCCTTAAACCACTGCAGTTTGAATTCTTCCTCCTGAACTTTGCTGAAAAGTGGGTGTCAGAGGCGGGGCAAGATGGCAGACTGGTGAGCTGTAAGTTTTAGTTACTCCTCCAGGAAAGTAGGTAAAAAGCCAGGAACTGCGTGGACTGGACACCACAGAGCAATCTGTCTTTGGGCATACTTCATACAACACTCATGAAAATGTCGAACTGCTGAGATCAGCGAAATCTGTAAGTTTTTGCGACCAGGGGACCCGTGCCCCTCCCTGCCAGGCTCAGTCCCCTGGGAGGAGGGGCTGCCAGCTCCGGGAAGGAGAAGGGAGAACTGCAGTGGTAGCCCTTCTCGGAAACTCATTCTACTGATTCAAACTCCAACCACAGATAGACTGAGACCAGACACCAGAGAATCTGAGAGCTGCCAGCCCAGCAGAGAGGAGACAGGCATAGAAAAAAAAATAACACGAAAAACTCCAAAATAAAAGCAGAGGATTTTTGGAGTTCTGGTGAACACAGAAAGGGGAAGGGCGGAGCTCAGGCCTTGAGGCGCATATGCAAATCCCGAAGAAAAGCTGATCTCTCTGCCCTGTGGACCTTTCCTTAATGGCCCTGGTTGCTTTGTCTATTAGCATTTCAATAACCCATTAGATCTCTGAGGAGGGCCCTTTTTTTTTTTTTTTTTTTTTTTTAATCCTTTTATCTTTTTCTAAAACAATTACTCTAAGAAGCCCAATACAGAAAGCTTCAAAGAATTGCAATTTGGGCACGTCAAGTCAAGAGCAGAACTAGGAGAGCTCTGAGACAAAAGGCAATAATCCAGTGGCTGAGAAAATTCACTAAACACCACAACTTCCCAAGAAAAGGGGGGTGTCCGCTCACAGCCACCATCCTGGTGGACAGGAAACACTCCTGCCCATCACCAGCCCCATAGCCCAAAGCTGCCCCAGACAACCCAGTGTGATGGAAGTGCTTCAAATAACAGGCACACACCACAATACTGGGCATGGACATTAGCCTTCCCTGCAACCGCAGCTGATTGTCCCAGAGCTGGGAAGGTGGAGCAGTGTGAATTAACAAAGCCCCATTCAGCCATCATTTCAGCAGACTGGGAGCCTCCCTACACAGCCCAGCAGCCCAGAACTGCCCTGGGGGGACGGCACTCACCTGTGACATAGCACAGTCATCCCTCAACAGAGGACCCGGGGTGCACGGCCTGGAAGAGGGGCCCACTTGCAAGTCTCAGGAGCCATACGCCAATACCAAAGACTTGTGGGTCAGTGGCAGAGACAAACTGTGGCAGGACTGAACTGAAGGATTAGACTATTGCAGCAGCTTTAAAACTCTAGGATCATCAGGGAGATTTGATTGTTAGGGCCACCACCCCTCCCCGACTGCCCAGAAACACGCCCCACATACAGGGCAGGCAACACCAACTACACATGCAAGCTTGGTACACCAATTGGGCCCCACAAGACTCACTCCCCCACTCACCAAAAAAAAGGCTAAGCAGGGGAGAACTGGCTTGTGGAGAACAGGTGGCTCGTGGACGCCACCTGCTGGTTAGTTAGAGAAAGTGTACTCCACGAAGCTGTAGATCTGATAAATTAGAGATAAGGACTTCAATAGGTCTACAAACCCTAAAAGAACCCTATCAAGTTCAGCAAATGCCACGAGGCCAAAAACAACAGAAAATTATAAAGCATATGAAAAAACCAGACGATATGGATAACCCAAGCCCAAGCACCCAAATCAAAAGACCAGAAGAGACACAGCACCTAGAGCAGCTACTCAAAGAACTAAAGATGAACAATGAGACCATAGTACGGGATATGAAGGAAATCAAGAAGACTCTAGAAGAGCATAAAGAAGACATTGCAAGACTAAATAAAAAAATGGATGATCTTATGGAAATTAAAAAACTGTTGACCAAATTAAAAAGATTCTGGACACTCATAGTGCAAGACTAGAAGAAGTTGAACAACAAATCAGTGACCTGGAAGATGACAGAATGGAAAATGAAAGCATAAAAGAAAGAATGGGGAAAAAAATTGAAAAAATCAAAATGGACCTCAGGGATATGATAGATGATATGAAACGTCCAAATACAAGACTCATTGGTGTCCCAGAAGGGGAAGAAAAGGGTAAAGGTCTAGGAAGAGTATTCAAAGAAATTATTGGGGAAAACTTCCCAAATCTTCAAAACAACATAAATACACAAATCATAAATGCTCAGCGAACTCCAAATAGAATAAATCCAAATAAACCCACTCCGAGACATATACTGATCACACTGTCAAACACAGAAGAGAAGGAGCAAGTTCTGAAAGCAGCAAGAGAAAAGCAATTCACCACATACAAAGGAAACAGCATAAGACTAAGTAGTGACTACTCAGCAGCCACCATGGAGGCGAGAAGGCAGTGGCACGATATATTTAAAATTCTGAGTGAGAAAAATTTCCAGCCAAGAATACTTTATCCAGCAAAGCTCTCCTTCAAATTTGAGGGAGAGCTTAAATTTTTCACAGACAAACAAATGCTGAGAGAATTTGCTAACAAGAGACCTGCCCTACTGGAGATACTAAAGGGAGCCCTACAGACAGAGAAACAAAGAAAGGACAGAGAGACTTGGAGAAAGGTTCAGTACTAAAGAGATTCGGTATGGGTACAATAAAGGATATTAATAGAGAGAGGGAAAAATATGGCAAACATAAACCAAAGGATAAGATGGCCGATTCAAGAAATGCCTTCACGGTTTTAACGTTGAATGTAAATGGATTAAACTCCCCAATTAAAAGATATAGATTCGCAGAATGGATCAAAAAAAATGAACCATCAATATGTTGCATACAAGAGACTCATCTTAGACACAGGGACACAAAGAAACTGAAAGTGAAAGGATGGAAAAAAATATTTCATGCAAGCTACAGCCAAAAGAAAGCAGGTGTAGCAATATTAATCTCAGATAAAATAGACTTCAAATGCAGGGATGTTTTGAGAGACAAAGAAGGCCACTACATACTAATAAAAGGGGCAATTCAGCAAGAAGAAATAACAATCATAAATGTCTATGCACCCAATCAAGGTGCCACAAAATACATGAGAGAAACACTGGCAAAACTAAAGGAAGCAATTGATGTTTCCACAATAATTGTGGGAGACTTCAACACATCACTCTCTCCTATAGATAGATCAACCAGACAGAAGACCAATAAGGAAATTGAAAACCTAAACAATCTGATAAATGAATTAGATTTAACAGACATATACAGGACATTACATCCCAAATCACCAGGATACACATACTTTTCTAGTGCTCACAGAACTTTCTCCAGAATAGATCATATGCTGGGACATAAAACAAGCCTCAATAAATTTAAAAAGATTGAAATTATTCAAAGCACATTCTCTGACCACAATGGAATACAATTAGAAGTCAATAACCATCAGAGACTTAGAAAATTCACAAATACCTGGAGATTAAACAACACACTCCTAAACAATCAGTGGGTTAAAGAAGAAATAGCAAGAGAAATTGCTAAATATATAGAGACGAATGAAAATGAGAACACAACATACCAAAACCTATGGGATGCAGCAAAAGCAGTGCTAAGGGGGAAATTTATAGCACTAAACACATATATTAAAAAGGAAGAAAGAGCCAAAATCAAAGAACTAATGGATCAACTGAAGAAGCTAGAAAATGAACAGCAAACCAATCCTAAACCAAGTACAAGAAAAGAAATAACAAGGATTAAAGCAGAAATAAATGACATAGAGAACAAAAAAACAATAGAGAGGATAAATATCACCAAAAGTTGGTTCTTTGAGAAGATCAACAAGATTGACAAGCCCCTAGCTAGACTGACAAAATCAAAAAGAGAGAAGACCCATATAAACAAAATAATGAATGAAAAGGTGACATAACTGCAGATCCTGAAGAAATTAAAAAAATTATAAGAGGATATTATGAACAACTGTATGGCAACAAACTGGATAATGTAGAAGAAATGGACAATTTCCTGGAAACATATGAACAACCTAGACTGACCAGAGAAGAAATAGAAGACCTCAACCAACCCATCACAAGCAAAGAGATCCAATCAGTCATCAAAAATCTTCCCACAAATAAATGCCCAGGGCCAGATGGCTTCACAGGGGAATTCTACCAAACTTTTCAGAAAGAACTGACACCAATCTTACTCAAACTCTTTCAAAACATTGAAAAAAATGGAACACTACCTAACTCATTTTATGAAGCTAACATCAATCTAATACCAAAATCAGGCAAAGATGCTACAAAAAAGGAAAACTACCGGCCAATCTCCCTAATGAATATAGATGCAAAAATCCTCCACAAAATACTTGCAAATCGAATCCAAAGACACATTAAAAAAATCATACACCATGACCAAGTGGGGTTCATTCCAGGCATGCAAGGATGGTTCAACATAAGAAAAACAATCAATGTATTACAACACATTAAAAACTCGAAAGGGAAAAATCAATTGATCATCTCAATAGATGCTGAAAAAGCATTTGACAAAATCCAACATCCCTTTTTGATAAAAGCACTTCAAAAGGTAGGAATTGAAGGAAACTTCCTCAACATGATAAAGAGCATATATGAAAAACCCACAGCCAGCATAGTACTCAATGGTGAGAGACTGAAAGCCTTCCCTCTAAGATCAGGAACAAGACAAGGATGCCCGCTGTCACCACTGTTATTCAACATTGTGCTGGAAGTGCTAGCCAGGGCAATCCGGCAAGACAAAGAAATAAAAGGCATCCAAATTGGAAAAGAAGAAGTAAAACTGTCATTGTTTGCAGATGATATGATCTTATATCTAGAAAACCCTGAGAAATCGACGATACAGCTACTAGAGCTAATAAACAAATTTAGCAAAGTAGCGGGATACAAGATTAATGCACATAAGTCAGTAATGTTTCTATATGCTAGAAATGAACAAACTGAAGAGACACTCAAGAAAAAGATACCATTTTCAATAGCAACTAAAAAAATCAAGTACCTAGGAATCAACTTAACCAAAGATGTAAAAGACCTATACAAAGAAAACTACATAACTCTACTAAAAGAAATAGAAGGGGACCTTAAAAGATGGAAAAATATTCCATGTTCATGGATAGGAAGGCTAAATGTCATTAAGATGTCAATTCTACCCAAACTCATCTACAGATTCAATGCAATCCCAATCAAAATTCCAACAACCTACTTTGCAGACTTGGAAAAGCTAGTTATCAAATTTATTTGGAAAGGGAAGATGCCTCGAATTGCTAAAGACACTCTAAAAAAGAAAAACGAAGTGGGAGGACTTAACACTCCCTGACTTTGAAGCTTATTATAAAGCCACAGTTGCCAAAACAGCATGGTACTGGCACAAAGATAGACATATAGATCAATGGAATCGAATTGAGAATTCAGAGATAGACCCTCAGATCTATGGCCGACTGATCTTTGATAAGGCCCCCAAAGTCACTGAACTGAGCCATAATGGTCTTTTCAACAAATGGGGCTGGGAGAGTTGGATATCCATATCCAAAAGAATGAAAGAGGACCCCTACCTCACCCCCTACACAAAAATTAACTCAAAATGGACCAAAGATCTCAATATAAAAGAAAGTACCATAAAACTCCTAGAAGACAATGTAGGAAAACATCTTCAAGACCTTGTATTAGGCGGCCACTTCCTAGACTTTACACCCAAAGCACAAGCAACAAAAGAGAAAATAGATAAATGGGAACTCCTCAAGCTTAGAAGTTTCTGCACCTCAAAGGAATTTCTCAAAAAGGTAAAGAGGCAGCCAACTCAATGGGAAAAAATTTTTGGAAACCATGTATCTGACAAAAGACTGATATCTTGCATATACAAAGAAATCCTACAACTCAATGACAATAGTACAGACAGCCCAATTATAAAATGGGCAAAAGATATGAAAAGACAGTTCTCTGAAGAGGAAATACAAATGGCCAAGAAACACATGAAAAAATGTTCAGCTTCACTAGCTATTAGAGAGATGCAAATTAAGACCACAATGAGATACCATCTAACACCGGTTAGAATGGCTGCCATTAAACAAACAGGAAACTACAAATGCTGGAGGGGATGTGGAGAAATTGGAACTTTTATTCATTGTTGGTGGGACTGTATAATGGTTCAGCCACTCTGGAAGTCAGTCTGGCAGTTCCTTAGAAAACTAGATATAGAGCTACCATTCGATCCAGCGATTACACTGCTCGGTATATACCCGGAAGATCGGAAAGCAGTGACACGAACAGATATCTGCACGCCAATGTTCATAGCAGCATTATTCACAATTGCCAAGAGATGGAAACAACCCAAATGTCCTTCAACAGATGAGTGGATAAATAAAACGTGGTATATACACACGATGGAATACTATGCGGCAGTAAGAAGGAACGATCTGGTGAAACATATGACAACATGGATGAACCTTGAAGACATAATGCTGAGCGAAATAAGCCAGGCACAAAAAGAGAAATATTATATGCTACCACTAATGTGAACTTTGAAAAATGTAAAACAAATGGTTTATAATGTAGAATGTAGGGGAACTAGCAGTAGAGAGCAATTAAGGAAGGGGGAACAATAATCCAAGAAGAACAGATAAGCTATTTAACATTCTGGGGATGCCCAGAAATGACTATGGTCTGTTAATTTCTGATGGATGTAGTAGGAACAAGTTCACTGAAATGTTGCTATATTATGTAACTTTCTTGGGGTAAAGTAGGAACATGTTGGAAGTTAAGCAGTTATCTTAGGTTAGTTGTCTTTTTCTTACTCCCTTGTTATGGTCTCTTTGAAATGTTCTTTTATTGTATGTTTTTTTTCTTTTTAACTTTTTTTTTCATACAGTTTATTTAAAAAAGAAGGGAAAGTTAAAAAAAAAAAAAAAAGAAAAAAGACAAACAAGGAAAAAAAAAAAAAGATGTAGTGCCCCCTTGAGGAGCCTGTGGAGAATGCAGGGGTATTCGCCTACCCCACCTCCTTGGTTGCTAATATGACCACAGACATAGGGGACTGGTGGTTTGATGGGTTGAGCCCTCTACCATAAGTTTGACCCTTGGGAAGACGGTTGCTGCAAAGGAGAGGCTAGGCCTCCCTATATTTGTGCCTAAGAGTCTCCTCCTGAATGCCTCTTTGTTGCTCAGATGTGGCCCTCTCTCTCTGGCTAAGCCAACTTGAAAGGTGAAATCACTGCCCTCCCCCCTACGTGGGATCAGACACTCAGGGGAGTGAATCTCCCTGGCAACGTGGAATATGACTCCCGGGGAGGAATGTAGACCCGGCATCGTGGGACGGAGAGCATCTTCTTGACCAAAAGGGGGATGTGAAAGGAAATGAAATAAGCTTCAGTGGCAGAGAGATTCCTAAACGAGCCGAGAGATCACTCTGGTGGGCACTCTTACGCACACTTTAGACAACCCTTTTTAGGTTCTAAAGAATTGGGGTAGCTGGTGGTGGATACCTGAAACTATCAAACTACAACCCAGAACCCATGAATCTCGAAGACAGTTGTATAAAAATGTAGCTTATGAGGGGTGACAATGGGATTGGGAAAGCCATAAGGACCAAACTCCACTTTGTTTAGTTTATGGATGGATGTGTAGAAAAGTAGGGGAAGGAAACAAACAGACAAAGGTACCCAGTGTTCTTTTTTACTTCAATTGCTCTTTTTCACTCTAATTATTATTCTTGTTATTTTTGTGTGTGTGCTAATGAAGGTGTCAGGGATTGATTTAGGTGATGAATGTACAACTATGTAATGGTACTGTAAACAATCGAAAGTACAATTTGTTTTGTATGAGTGCATGGTATGTGAATATATCTCAATAAAATGATGATTAAAAAAAAAAAGTGGGTGTCAGTGATTGCCTTCTAATCCGATTTTTTTCATCCTTCTTCTTTCGTAAGATGATGTTATCATTACTTCATATTACAGCGTTCTCTTTTAGATCCTCGCCTCTTTTTCTTTTCCTCTCTCTAACAGCTTCTCTGCTTCCATTTTTAATGCCTTTCTTTTTTCTGTTCTCCAAACACAGAGAGATTTCTCAGGGTCCTTTCTCAAACTGTATCACCAATCTCTCTCACTCTCATTTTTAGAATCCTCTTACTTTCTTCCTCAACAAATATCTATTTCCTCTGTTCAGTTGCCACTGTTTTGAGAATGACTCCTTAATTTATAAATTTTGCCTATATCTTGCTGTATAGCCCTCTCATTTCCACTTACCTGGTGGATATATCTACCTACATGAGCTGCCGGCACAAACTAAACAAGTCTGAAATCAAACTCATTATCTTCCTGATAATTTACCTTTCAGCCCCCCTGGCTCAATACATTGGAGTTTTCTTTGTGTAGTGGTTTTCAAGAGGCTTTTCTGTCTACTAGGCTCCTTTCCGCAAAAACTGTCCCATCCTAGACACATGCCCTCACAATTCTACGTCTCTGGTCTCAGCTGATTGGTCCAAAGGTGATGCCTGATCCAAGGTGTGCCAATGCAGAGCAACAGTGCCCAGTGGCTAATGGCTTGATTCTGGAGTCAAATGGCAAGATTTCAATCTCTGGGCTACTATCTTCTAGCTGTGTGATGTCAGTTTCTTCAGCTATAATGTCAGGATAATGACATAAGGCTATGCATTTTAATGAGGTAACAAATGTAAATTGTTCAGCACAGTGCCTGGTACATAGAAAGCATTTTAAAAATGTTATGTGTAAGACTTGCTGTAGCCTGGCTAGCTGTAACCAGTGATTCCTAACCACCTGTGGCTGCCAGTTACACCGAGGTTGTAACAGCATGTTTACTTTCTGTACAACAAAGATTGTAAATAAAATCTTAACATTTTGGGTTAGTTTTCCATGCTTTTCTTTGCCTTTTTTGTTTTTAATGATTTTTTTTTTTTTTTTTTTTTTTTTACGTTAGGACATTTTATGTGAAAACTGCCAAAAAGGAATTGTTAAGAAATTAACATGTTACTCTTTGGTAAAAAAAAATGTTACGGATATTTCCTGGAATGTTTGGACTTAAGAGGAAAGAGTCACTCCTTCTCAGTGGTAGAATTTGAAAGATACAAGCCTCAGCAGATGTTAGCGACCACATTTCTTGCCATATTGAAGTCAGTCTTTAGGAAGGACTGGAGATGAGAGACCTGCCAGCATTTGGGTCCTGCCTCTCGTTGCTTTTGTGGCTGGGTTTCAGCCCCTCCTTGGATTTGGTGAACCTTTTCTGCCTAGGCTGGTTCAGTTTAGCCTATTACTTGACTGTAACCAAAAGAGTAACTAATACCTTTTGCTCCCAAATTCAGCTGATTACTAAGGCCTAAAATTTGGCTTTGGAAATATCTCTGGTTTTGTGTCTTCTTTTTCATTTTCACTTCCTCTTTTGTTTTTTTATCAATACAAATACGTTCTAAACAATCTCTGCAGTTGTAGTCTTACCTATAGTCTGATTACAAAATAATCCTTCTGAATAGCTACTTGAGCATGACACACTCTTCCTTTAGTATCTCCAAGGGACTTGAACTGTCTTCTGAATAAAGTATAATCTCTACTGTAAGTTTCCACTTACCTTCCCAGATGTTTTTGTTCCCTGGCTTCTAAAGCAAATACCATGCCATGGGTTGGCTTAAATAGCGGGAATTTATTGGTTCATTGTTTTGAGGCTAGAATTCCAATCAATATATCATCAAGGTGATGCCTTCTCCCAGAAAACTGTGGTGTTCCATGGTTAGATGTTGGCAATTCTTGGTCCTTGGCTTTTCTGTCACCTGGCAATGCACATGGTGGCTTCTCCTGGATTTTCTTTTCTCTTCCAGGTTCTGATGACTTCTAGCTTCTGGCTGCTTCCTGTGGCTTTTTCTCTCTCTGTGACCTTCCCTATAAGGCCTTCAGTAATAGGATTAAGACCAATCCTGATTGAGCTGGGCCACACCTTAACTAACCCACAGGAATAGAATAAGTTTAAGAACGTGTTTTTCTGCAGTACATAGCTCCAAATCACCACATCAGTCTGTTCCCCACCCTTCCTGGTCTCCAGCTACTTGCCACATTTTACATTCCAACTAAATGGAATGAATTGCTCATGATCCCTTTATATATTTCTGTCTCTGTGTCGTTGCCCATCTGCTGTTTCACACCATTCCTATCAGTCTCTGTCCCATCATTTCTATAAAGATCTCACCATCCTGCAAAAGTGCACCCTGAATGCCACTTTCTCTATGAAACTTTTCCTATTTCTCCCAACCAAAATGATATCTCTTGAACTCCTGTACCACTTAATGCCTTGTTTATGGTTTTTATTCTACTCCATTTTCTATTATGATTATTTGTGTGCATAATTTATTTCTACCATCAGACTGTAAAAGTTCCTGGAGGACAAGTGTCTTACTTAACTTGGTATCTCCTGAAGAGACTACCTACTACATAGAGGACATTCAAAAACACATTTGTGACATAAACCGAATCTGGAGAGAATGTTCTCTGGTAGATTGGGCACACAGAAGCTGAAGGTATGTGTGTGTCTGTGTGTCTGTAAAGAGAGAGAGGTAGAGAAAGCGAGAGAGGCATATTCGTAGTCTCACAAACACATACTCATATATATTTGAAAAATTCAATTCACTTCCATGCCATAAGTGAACTCAAGATGCATACAACTTGATCTGTGATACCAATTTAGCATCACTTTCTATTTTTTTTTTTTTGGCTCTATAACAAAACTGATTTAACACCATTTACTTTAATTCATATTCCATTTACATTTCTTCCAAGTTTCTGTGTGTATATTTATGTGCTATAATTTTATAATTCAATTTCCAACTTTCAAAAATAATCTAAAGCATACTTTTCTGGCTTATTACATAGGGGCATTAACAATATTTATATAATAGAGGCAAATTATGCTTTTAGTCAAAATCAATAAAAAGTTTCAAACCAAGTGTTTCATAATAGCTTTACCGATTGCATTTTCAATTTAATACAACAAATGATGAATAGAAATGCAGGGGTTTTGTATGACATGTAATATTTAGTTTTCCAAAGAAGTTTTTCATTTCTCTTACGTAATATATTTTGAGATAAATATCCTTTAAAATTTAAAAGAGTAAGAGAGCACTGGTATTCTGTAAAATTTTTGTATTATTGAAAGTAATTGTCCCCCCAAAAATATATTCTGCTTCAAATATGGAGATAGTATGTACTTTCCCTTTTATTTAAATTTTACTGGATATTTTTGGAGAAGAAAAACTTGCGTAACAAAAATATCAAGCTGTCATCATGGATTACTCATAGGAATTTTGACTATCAAAATATACAACATACTTATGGGAAAATGTGCATATATTTCATTTTATCAAGTTGTGCCATTTAATAGTCTTTCTCTCATTTCCTGGGTGAGTGCCTCCCTCTTCAATACCCACTCAAGGAAGGCAGTCAAGTAAAAAGCAAGAGACAAGAAAGGAAGTAGAAACAGTTGGAGGGGATACTTGATGATTACCACATCTCAAAATCTTAGGAAAACTCATTCCAAATGGATTACAGAAACAGCAAGCTGTAAAGGAAAAGTAGTTTAAGAGATTCCGAACCATAACATCATGTCTACATTTGGCCTCAATGTGGATTCTGGGGTTTGTTCACCTTGATGGGTTTTCAATGGCGAAGAGAGCAAAATGGTCACTTTAGACAAAAAGGACCTATAGAGGAAGGAAAAGAGTGATGAACACAGACTATTCTTTTAGATTCTTTCCTACTTTTATTGGAATTGGTTCGATATGTTGGTCTCCCCTAGATGAGCAAAAACTGAGTAAAGATAAACTATGCACAAATAATTAAAAGTGAAATAGGCGTGCTTTGTACCCATGTTCTGCTTAGTATGCTGTCACCCGAGAGCCCCTCATATTTGTCCATCCTAGAGACGTGAACTATGGCATAGCTTCTCCCTAAATACCTTTTTTCCCTCTGTAACACATTATGATTTTTTAAAATGGGTTTATTTCTTTCCTTTTTATTTTTATTTAGGCTAATAACAAAAAATTAGATTATAATAATCAGGGGAAGCACAGAAGTAAGCCAGATCCCCAGTCTGAAATGAAACTTTTTTTGATAAACCAGAAAAAGAATAATATGCATGCAGATTACTGGAATCAGCCTGCATTTTAGGTTTTGGCTTTTCCTTTTAGCATGTTTAATACAACAGGCAAATACACACAATATTTCTTATACACAATGTGTGCTTGCTGTGATATCTTTTGTAAGCAGAATCCCTGACAGTTTGTTCTCATTTCCCCTGCCTTCCTTTGCACACACACTGTTTTTGAAAGGAGATAATTGTTTATAAATACTAAGAAAGAATTTATTATGGCTACTAATATATTTCCCCTAAGTAATTTTTGTAACAACTTGAATTACCTTGAAGCACAAAATGAGACTTCTGAGGGATGCATATCATTTTATGGAGCTTTACTTCCACAGGCAGTTTGATGAACAAAAAAAGCAACTGTTTAATTATTGAAAAATGAGAAAAAATACTTCTTAGACTTTTAGATTGTGCTTTCTGAGCTTTTTCAATCTGGAGTAAAAATTTGCAATGTAAGGTATTTTTTGTTAGCTTTACTGAAAAGCAAAATTAAAAATATTTAATATTTTCAACCTAATTGAATGACATTATCATCCCAGTGTATAGCCATTTTGTTTATTAAGAAAACAGAGATGGGATAAGAGAGGAAAAAATTAAAACAAAAGGAAAAATCTACTTATAAAAAGTGGTTTCAGTAATGATGTGGGCATATGTTGGTATGAGTCTTTCTGTATTGAAAAGCACTTTCATATACACTGTCTTTGTGAACTTTCCAATAATACTGTCTTCTGTATCTACTGAAAAGTGTTTCAGTTATGGAACACAGATGCAATAACTTTCTCATCCTTATAACTGGATAGGAAGAAAAACTAAAGACTGATATTAGCTGGGTGAAAAATAGCATAACTAACAGAATGCTCATTTGGTGACAATTTTTTTTTTTCTTTTTTTATGTTGGGAAAAGAAACAACATGAGTTGAAATAGGCCAGGCTGGCTAATTCAAGGGAATGGTGATGGAAGACTTTTGATCTGATCTAAAAGCAGGAACTAGTACTGACATATATTTCAACAGTAGCCTGGTGGAAATATTGCTTGTTTTCCAACATTTAAGTTCTCTTTAAATCTCATATTCCCTTAAATTGTTTGTATTTAAGCATCATCAAGTTCAAGAATCATCTGAGCTTGCGCAGCTTTCAGTTCCTTTTTTCTTTAAACTTCTCTTTCCTTTTTCTAATCTGAATGCTTTAAGGAATTTCTTGCCATATTTGCTCTAGATGTAGGGAAAAAAAAAAAGAATGGACTTCTTTTCCTTTTTTTCCTGATCCAATGAGTACCGAATACTAATTTTCCTTGAATTCCCTGTGTATGGATGTTATAGTCTTAATTAGATTAGAAATAATCACATAGTAATTCTTGGGGAGGGTACAAAAGATTAGCTGGTGCTTTACTGCAAATAAAGACACACTGAAATCCCAAGTATTGTTACTACTATTAAGTATCAAAATCCCGTTTGCTCCATATATCAGATGTACTGTGGAATAAGACAGCAATCAGCACCTGCTTGGGGTTAGAAAGATGGAAAACAAAGGCAGGTTCTTTTTGGTGATTTTCTTGCCTATTTATTTTTAAAAATTGGTAGAAGAAAACAGAGGATTGAAATTGAAGTTACAGGGAAAGGGAAACCAAACAACAGTTTGAAAGTGTAGGATAAATTATGTCATTTAAAAAAGTTCCACATCCCAGTATTATATTTTGGACTAAATTTCTTTAATTACTATTAACACTGCCACTTTTTCCCAAGTATTACCCAACAGTTGCATCTATCGTTAATCAGGACTCCTTTTCAGCTTATGTGAATACATTGGAATGTTTTCCTCTGTGTCTGACATTGGAGCAAATTATCCAATGCATTTGTATAGAAACTTTTAGCGATTACATTGTTTAGATATACTCCATTCTGTCCTCATTAATCATTAATCAGGGTCCTAATGTATTTTACCAATCTCTGAACAGGAAATCCTGTGTGTAATGCCTCCCTTTAGTCTGTGTCTCTTTGTAATATTACACTTCAAAAGTAATTCCTCATGATCAGCTAGGTAAATAAGCACCAGATTCCAGAATTAAAAGGGTAAATTAAAAGGATTGAACACAGGATTAAATCATTAGGCTGAAGAACTGAGGAAAGCAGGTCAACCATGGACTAATTTTCTGTCCCACGGCCTTTAGGAATTTCTGATCTTTTGGAATCATGTGCAGACTAACAAGCAAATAAAAGATTTACTCGAGAAAGTAGAAGAAAAATCTTTCTTTTTTATGGACCCACACTGTAAACTGCACTGAATTATAAGCAGTGGAATATTACATTATCCCAACATGTCTGGGCATGTTTGAGGACTGGTTGTGCTCCAGGCTAAGCTCCTCATAGATTCCTGACAATCCAGGGGTGGGGTTGGTAGAATTGTCAAGAAGAATGGGCATACTTAAAATTCAAGCTGGGATAACCACTGTACACAGATACATAGAAGCTGTTATTCTACCTGCATTTATTACAACTACATCTAATCATAATTAGATCCCCATTATACACACACATATGGAAATTGCTATTATATCTAAATAAACCTGACTTGGAAACAAGTTGATTCCACCATCATCTTAATTGTTTAGGTGATCTGGGCTTTTGATAGAGATCTAAGTTCATGAGAGGAAAAGATGCCCTTAAGATTTTTAAATTTGCTTGCTTCTAATAACTTCAAGTGATGTTTTCAGACAGTGTCTTCATTTACTAAATAGTTCCCCATTGTTATGAAAGAGTAGATACCATGCCATCAAAAGTCCTAAGATAGAAGGAACCCAGCTCTTCAAGCAAAAGGCTTAGTGAAAAGCTTAAATTTAAAATAGACCTCAAAAGTCTGTGCCCCTGCTCATTCACATAGTAAATATCAATCATGTGCATGTACATGTATTGATATAACAGTATAGTATAGTATTTTAGGAATCATATTATAGCATTATAGAAATTGTATAATAGCATAGGAATTGCATGTAAGGAAAGATTATTTACAGCATTGCTTTCCCTCTGGAATATCTCTGAAGTGTTGAAATTGCTAGTTCATAAGATTCACCTCCAGACATTTGCTTTGCTGCTGGTAGTGTTTAACTGAAAAAAGAATGATATAAAGCAGTAATCCTGGCAGAGAGGACGACAATGGTCTGGCTTACATTTTGATTCTGATAGGGAGGTAAGAAGGGAAGTTGCAAGGCTCGACTGCCTATGTATATCTAGGAGTCAGAGCCCAGTGGCTGGAGGTTGCAGAGGCAAGGAATCTCAGCATACTCTGTTTACACCGAATACAGCAGGCATGCCACTTTCCAGAGCAAAGCAGATGTTACTTACCTATACTGAGGAAGCTTTACTAACCAGCTTACTGTTAGATCCCAGAAGAAGAAACTAACATGTAAAAGGAGTTTCTAACTCAGGGGCCCCACAGCTTATCTCACAAGAAAACAGGTGCCCCATAAACTAAACAATGAAGGCTGTTCAAAGCTGTTCAAGGCCGTTCCAGTGGGCCTCAAAGACCGGTAAGGCAAGGACAGATATGCCCATAAAATAAACAACCAAAAAGGCCTACTCTCCCTAGCTAGATAACGCAGCTGCTTTCCTAAAAAGAATATTGTCTCAGAATTCTAGCAACCAATCAGCCCAAAACTAGACAGGCACTTACCCAATCGAGGCACAGAACATCACAGCAGGCACACTTCCCAACGTGGGTTTCTTTTCTCGTTAAAAAGTGCTGCTCTCAGATAGAGAGCGGGAGCCATTATCTTTTTCTTCTTTTCTGCTGGCTCCCACCTGCTTTCTTCCTCTAATAAATCTTAAACTTAATACTTAAACTTTGACTCGCTGCATTGTATGAATCCTTGAATGGCTCCGAACCTAACACTTACTAAAGTACATCAGGATGAACCCTAGAAACAGGGCTTTGGGGAAGTGGCCCTATGGACTGGTGGTTTGGAACTGTTTGTACCCCAGAAAAACATGTTCTTAAATCTAATTCATTCCTGTGGGTGTGAATCCACTGTAAGTTAGAACCTTTTGATGAAGCTACTTCAGTTAAGGTGTGACACACTTCTTTGAGGAGGGGACTTAATCCTCTTATTGGAGTACTTTATAAACAGAATGGGGGGGCGGTGAGTGCACGTGCGCAATGGAGGCAAGAAGCGAAAATCAATGAAACCCAGAAGAGAAGGGAGAGACCAGCAGATGCCATCATGTGCCTTGTCTGTGACTAAGGAGCCAAGGATCCCTGGCAGTGGTCTTCAGGAAGAGAGCATCACCTTGATGGTGCTTTGATTTGGAATTTTTCTCAGCCTCAAAACTGTCAGTAAATATATTTCCCTTATTTAAAGCCAAACTGTTTCATGGTATCTTGCTTTAAACAGCATCAGACACTAAAACATAGACTCTGGATTTCTTACAAAAACGTGATTTCTTACACGTTGAATGAGTTAGGAAGAGTAATTTATGCTTTCGATTCAGAGCTACTTTTTGCGGATTACAAAAGCTGAACTTTATTATAAAATTTCAAATATGGACATGTTAACATTTCTTGACAGTTTCATTCATCTGATGATAATTGACTGCTCTTATCCCTCAATGCACATGACAGTGATGCATTGTAACCAAGTAGCAGAGCAGACAGATTTGGGAGTCAAACTGCATGCGTAAAAATCTCAGCTGTATAATTTAATAGCTGTGTGACCATGGGGCAAGGAGCTGACCTCAGTTCTTCAGAATTGCCCTTGTAAAGCAGGGATAATCACCTACCTCACTGGGCTGTTGGGAGGATTAAATAACTATATATATATATAAAGCACTTAGAACAGTGCTTGATACACGTAAGTGTTGTGCTACTTATTATAAGTACGTTTGTAGATATTTACACATGAAAGTATAAGGCATTTTTGTGAGAGTATGTGTAGCTTTTTGTTTACAAAATGAGATCAGATTATACACACTTTGGTGATCCTGATTATTTATAGGTTGAATCTTTGTGATCTGTCCTCTATAGCTCTTTGGACAGTCTCTCTGACTTTTTTCTCTGCATTCTGTATATTTTTGTCAAGCTTGTCCTCCACATCACAGATTGGTTGCATCTGTGTTGATTTTGCTCCTTGTTGTTTGAAATGCATTTATTAGTTCTTTAATCATATTATTTCAATGAATTTAAATGCATATGACAATGACTTCAAAAATACACAAAGTTAAAAAATAAGTCTCCCTACATCCTTTTCCATCTGACACCCAATTCCTCTCCTAGGATCTAGCACTGTTACCGTTTTCTTGTTCATGTTTTTTACATGCATTATGGTATACTATATCTTCTCTTCTACACTTTGCTTTACAATACATCTTGGTGTGTCTACCCTATTACTACATAAAGATCTGCCTCAGTCCTGTTAATGACTGCATATTCCAGTGTATGAGTTGCTATAATTTACTTAACTGGTTTCCAATTAATAGGCATTTTTGTCATTTCCAATCTTACACTCTCACAAACAATACTTCAGTGAATAACCTCATACATACATGATTTTATACACATATAGGATAAAGTCCTCTTTTATTTTGTAATTTTTGTAGATCTTGCCAAATTGCTTCCTTTAGAAATTGTATGGTATTATTTTTAGCTCTTTAAAAGAGAATTGTAATCTACATTTTCATTGGATTCTATTGTCTTATTTTCCCCCTAATCTCCTGATTCAAAAATAAAATATCTGTAGACTCCTCACTATGAATAGGCTCTTTAGAGTTGCAAGTTTTTCCAATTTGTTACCTGAAATCATATCCTGGATTGTCTTCTTCCAGGGTGGATGTTTCATGTCTTTTGCATGCCATGCTCTTTTCTTTTTTAAAGTTTTTATTCAGGTTCTTTTCTTGGACTAAGTGCTGTTCCTTTGAGTTTCTATTAGTCCAGAATTCATGGGGAAATTTTTCCATGACTCCCGATTCTGTTTAGCAGGAGACTGTTGGAATCCTCCTTTTAGGTCAGGAGTTTGAGGGCTGCGGGCGTGGGAGGGTTTTGGTTTGTATTCTTTGTTTTGCCTTCAGCTGTGGGCAAAATAGCTGCTTTCTTTCTCCCTGTTTTTGTCAGACTTGAGGCACCACCAAGGCAGGGGTGTAGCAAACTTGATAGAGAACGCCCTGGAACTTTGGTGTGTTCCCCCAGCAGAAGACCTTGTGGATATCACATCTTTGCAATTGAGATGATTACTCCTAGCTGATCTTGTCCCCTCACTCCTACTTGACCCCCTATTTCTCCCAGCCACACAACAAGGGGAAAGTGAAATTTTAGTGGCTCTTCCACTAGCTCTTCCCTCCCCAGCCCCCACCCCACCAAGCTATCAGGGAGCATGTCTGTCTCTTGTCCATCTTTAATAATGTTTATTCTGGTCTTTGCTAAAGTTTGGGTTACTTTATTTTAAGTGTTCTTGGCAAGAGGCAGAAGTTTATTTTAGTCCAGATGATACAAACTTAGACTTAATCAGTAAAATAGTTAAGCAGAATGAGAATAAAATTTCCCCGTGCAAAGTACATTACTACAAGGTGTGTCAAGGGAACACAGGCTCAGGCAAAACAGAAACTTTCGGCAAATGACTACTTCATTACTTATAAAGCACAAAAGGTCCAAAAGAGCAAGGGAAGAGATCCCCCTGTGGCCTGTCTCCCAACGATGCCAAAGTGCTCAGGTCAGTGTTGGAGAATGGCAGCTCCACATGCCCCAGTTCACATCACAGGGGAGAGACCAATCTGTCAAGGGTGGGGTATTTATATAACCCAGGGGAAGGGGGCCCTGCCACTGAGATTTCCCACACTGATAAGCAGCTGGGGCTGCTTGTTCCTAGTTTCCAGGTTCCAGGTATAGTCAGGTCTTTTCATTAGACCTAACGTCTCCCCGGGGCTGCAGAATGGAAAAATACTGAAACAATAGGAAAGAAGCAGGGGATGGGCGTGGGGGCGTGGGGCTGTAGGCGAGGGCTGGGAGATGACTACTGAGCATGTGTCTGTGACTTCCCCGGCACCCCATCCAATATTTGGCCTGCTTAGCTATTAGGTAATGTGATTACAAAAGTCTTGAAAATGAACAGATGAATACAGCACTTTTCATTCCAAAATGAAACAGGAATTCAGATTGGATCATGTTCTTTTATTTTATTGAATTGTATTTATATACAATTTATCTTATTATTATACATAATAATAATAAAATAATAATGGCATATGCATATAGCACTTACTAGGTGTCACACACTTCTAAACATATAATGTATTAACTCATTTAAAGTCTGTCACATAATAAGCAATATGTACTATGCAAAAGGTACTGTACCTCAGCAGAGAGTGTGTGTAAATTTGCAACGGAGCTTCCTTGTTGCCAGTATAAGAATGAAAATGTGAACAGTACAATAAGTACAGTGTCTATAAGATAAAAATAAGCCAATTTGTCAGGAGAGCCCAGAACTTCGAACTAATGTGTGAACTAAGAAAAAATTCTCCCATAATCTTTCACAAACTGGAATGGGTAAACCACATTATGCCATCCTTAATGCTTAGGTCCATAAGCTATTCCTTATAACTTTCCTCAATGTCAGCAGAGCACTGAACAATTTTATAAGAGGCCAACATGATATGCTGTACACAGAAACTTTTCCGTGACTGACTTATCCAAGGATGAAATTTAGACTATTTTGAGGAATGGTTAGATTGTGAATCCATTAGTAAATTTTTCATAAATATGATTTCCAAACTGATACTTCATAATTACAAAGCAGCACTGAATTCAAAGATATACTCTGTCATACCTAAAGGGCAGATATCCCATGCTATTGTTTGAGGATAGAACCACAGTCTTTAATAGTCAGCCAGCCAAGAGATTTATGTCCTGTTAGGAAAGCTTGGGAAGTCTAAACCAGGATACATGTCTCTCTCTTCTGGGAGGCAGTTCGACCATGATTTTTTAAACACTATTGCAGTAGATTGCATTATTGGCCTCAATTCTCCATCCCTTGTTGTAACTTGGAGTTTTGATTTGCATATCCCTAATGGCTAATGATACTCAGCAGGTTTCCATGTGCTTATTGGTCATTTGTATAGGACAAATATTTTTTCAAGTCCTTTACTCATTTTTAATTTGGTTTGCTTGTCTTTGGTCACTGAGTTGTAGGAGTCTTTTTTAATATATTTTGGATATTAAGCCCTCATCAGATATGTGATTTGCAAATATTTTCTCCTATTCTGTAGGTTGTGTTTTCACTTCCTTGATAATGTTCTTTGATGCAAGAAAGTTTTTAATGAAATCTAATTTGTCTGTATTTTTCTTTTGGTGCTCATGCTTTTGGTGTCATTTCTCAGAATCATTGTCAAATCCTGAAGATTTCCTCCTGTTTTTTTCTATAGAGTTGTTTTTTTTTTTTTACATGTAGCAAAATGGTTGAATCTCTTTTTAATGCAATTTTATTGAGATCTATTCACATACCATACAACTATCCAAAGTGTAAAATCAGTTGTTCCCAGTATCATCATATAGTTGTACATTCATCACCACAATCAATTTTTTGAACATTTTCATTATTCCAAAAAATAAGAATAAGAATAAAAATAAAAGAAGAACACCCAAAACATCTCATACTCCTTTTTCCCCTCTATTATGCATTTACTTTTTGTCCCCCTTTTTCTACTCATTTGTCCATACACTGGATAAAGGGAATGTGAGCCATAAGGTTTTCACAATCACACAGTCACAGCATATAAACTACATAGTTATATGATCATCTTCAAGAATCAAGGATACTGGATTACAGTTCAACAGTTTCAGGTATTTTCTTCTGGCTATTCTATACACTAAAAACTGTATATATAGCATAAGAATAACCCCCAGAATGACCTCTCGACTCTATTTGAGATCTCTCAGCCATGGAAACTTTATTTTGTTTCATTTCTGTTCCCTGTTTTGGTCAGGAAGACTTTCTCAATCCCATGATGCTGGATCTAGGCTCATCCCTGGGAGTCATGTCCCATGTTGCCAGGGAGATTTATACCCCTGGGAGTCATGTTCCACCTAGGGGGGAAGGCAGTGAGTTTACCTGCCGAGTGGGCTAGGAGAGAGACAGGCCACATCTAAGCAACAAAAGAGGTTCCCTAGGAGTGAATCTTAGGCACAATTATAAGTAGGCTTAGCCTCTCCTTTGTAGTAACAAGTTTCATAAGGGCAAGCCCCAAGATCGAGGACTTGGCCTATGACAATGGTATTCACCAATGCTTGCAAAAACGTCAGGAATTCCCCAGGTGGGGAAGTTTAATGTTTCCACATTTTCCCCCAGGTCCTCAAGGGGGCTTTTCAATACTTTTTATTCTCTGTCCAAATTGCTCTGGGATGTAGCAGGGTTTCATGGTACCCTGTAAAAACCAACCAGATCTCACCCCCTATTCAAGGTTCCATGTAATTATGGTGTTTGAATAAACTGACCATACAGGTTAAATTATACAGTATGTTACAGAAAGTATAGATTTTGCACCAAATAAACATCTCTTCCTTGGTCTCACAGAGAAGTTGGAGTTTTAAAACATAGTCAATATCATCCTTTTTCCTGTAGTCTGGTTTACCTTAGTTCTAATCAAGTTCATTCTGTTCCTATTTCTAATTGAAGTCTCATCTCTTTTTCAGCTTTTTTAACATTTGCTGTATGGGGTAATGCTGACATTTATAGCTGCCAAACTCTGGCTTAGTCTCAGGTGTCACACAGATACCTGAAGTTACAGGGACTGACCAGCTCAGCATCTCAAAATTTAGATAACCATTACAACTCATGAATAGATATGATTGCTGTAAGAGCTTACAATCTAGGAACCTTTACCATAAGCCTACCCTGATAACCATTCACCTGGTTGCATACCTCACAACTTCATTTCTTCTTGCTGCTGCTTGGTATTCCATTATATGTATACACCACAGTTCACCATTCTGTTTATCAGTTGATATACCTTAGGCCACCTCCATCCATTGTGAATTGTAAGTATGGCTGCCATAAACACCAGTGTGCAATATCCACTCATGTCCCTGCTCTCTGTTCTTCCAAGTATATACCAATACTCATAATTTGCAGTGGATGGTGGGGGCCTAAAAGTACACTGACTGATGAATGGAATGGTGAACTGTTGTGTATACATACAACAGAATATTGAGCTGCTACAAGGAGTGAGGTTGTGAGGTGAATGGACATTAAAGACAGTATGTTGAGTGAAATAAACCAGAAATGAAAAGAAAATGTATCTGACTGATTCTTTTCTCACTTTTGTTTGTATAGTTTTAAAATATTTTCTTTGTGGTTACCCTGGGGTTTGTATTACACAACTTACATCAGTAAGCTGCTACTTTGAAAAGACCCCAACTTAGCTTCAACAGCATACACGTTCTCTGCTCCCATATCCCTTTGCTTCCCCTCTTTATATTTTGTCCCACATTACCTTTTTTTAAAAGTAAAGTATTTATTTTTCTTTCTTTGATTGTTAGAAAAGCATTTGTAATAAGTACAGCAGAATAATAATAGGGTCTGGAAGCTGAACCACATTCCTTTTTTTTTTTTAAATCAGGCAATGTCAGTGTTTTTTAAAAAACTTTATTTATCAAAAAATTAACAAACAATTAAAAAACAACATTTCAAACAAAACAAAACAAAGGAATAAGAAAAACAAATAACCTAAAATAACTGCATTGCTTCCAACATGTTCCTACCATACCCCTCAAAAATTAACAAACCATGGTCATTCCTGAGCATTCCCATAACATTAACATTTACCCTCCATAACTTATCTGTTCTTGTTAGATTATCGCTCCCCCTTCACTAGTTGTTACCTGTTGCTAGATTCCCTACATTCTACAATATAAAACATTTATTTTACATTTTTCACAGAGTTCACATTAGTGGTAACATGCAATATCTCTCTTTTTGTGCCTGGCTTATTTTACTCGGTATTATGTCTTCAAGGTTCATCCATGTTGTCATTTTTGTTTCACAACCTCATTCCTTCTTACTGCTGCATAGGTGCATTGTGTGTATATACCACATTTTATTTATCCACTCATCTGTTGGAGGACATTTGGGTTGTTTCCATCTCTTGGCAATTGTGAATAACACCACTGTGAACATTGGTGTGCAAATATCTGTTCGTGTCACTGCTTTCAGATCTTCTGGGTATATATCAAGAAGTGAAATTGCTGGATCAAAGGGTAGCTCAATATCTAGCTTTCTAAGGAACCACCAGACTGTCATCCAGAGTGGCTGAACCATTATACAGTCCCACCAACAATGAATAAGAGTTCCAATTTCTCCACATCCCCTCCAGCATTTGTAGTTTCCTGTTTGTTTAATGGCAGCCATTCTAATTGGTGTGAGATGGTATCTTGTTGTGGTCTTAATTTGCATCTCTTTAATAGCTAGTGAAGATGAACATTTTTTCATGTGTTTTTTAGCCATTTGTATTTCCTCTTCAGAGAAATGTCTTTTCATATCTTTTGCCCATTTTATAATTGGGTTGTTATAATTGGCTTCAGGGCTCTTAGCTGCAGTGTGCAAAGGGCTATCACCCACACCAGATACTGAGGTGGGTGCTTGGGGCATGAAAGGCACTCCCCACCACATTCGACTGCGGCTCCTGCTGCCATCTCCTGGGCCGCTTTCCGGGTCTTATTCTAACCCACTTCCGAACATGGTTTCTCGGTTTCTCTGCACCATGGCACAGCTCCGGCTGCTGTTTTGCCAGTGGCTTCCAGATCAAACACTAACACGATACCAAACGCAGTCTCTCAGTTTCTCCAAGTGCACAGTCACTCTGGATGAAGAAGTCCCTGCCAGCTGGTGGAACCCCTGGCAGTGCTCTTCTGGAGCACTTTTATCTAGTGTTTTACATGGAGGAGAATTTGCCGTTTCTCCTAATCCGTCATCTTGTCTCTTCTTCCCACATTACCTTTTTTATTTGCACATCCATTATCAGGAAGTATGGCTTTTTCTTGTGCAATTATATTCTGACTCGTAGGAATTAAAGAATAGAGTTGTAAATTGAGGATACAGTACTATTGGATTTTGCATTTCCTCTTTTAGTTACCTTAACTGAAGACCTTCGTTACTTCACATTACTCCAACACACTCTCTCCTATCTTTCACTTTCACACTGAAGTATTCACTTTAGTAATTCTGGTAGGGTGGGTCTTTTGTTGAGGAACTCTCTCAGTTTCTGTTTATCTGTGAATATTTTAAACTCTCCCTCAATTCTAGGACAGTTTTTGCTGGACTAAGATTTTTTGGCTGGCAATTTTTCTTTTTCAGTACCTTAAATATATCATACTGCTGTCTTCTCACCTCCATGGTTTTTTGATGAGAAATCAGCACTTAGTCTTATAGAAGGTTGCCTTGTATGTGATAAACTGCTTTTACTCTTGCTGCTTTCAGAATTTTCTCCTTATCTTGGCATTTGATATTCTGATTAGTATGTGTCTCTGAGTGGGTTTATTAGGGTTTAGTCTCTTTGGAGTACATTGAACTTCTTGGAGATGTATATTTATGTTTTTTGTAGAATTGGGAAATTTTCAGTTATTATTTTCTCAAATACTCTTTCTGCCCCTTTTCACTTTTCTTCTGGGTCACCCATGACATGTATGATTATTAGCTTCATGCTGTCACACAGATCCCTGAGCTCAATATTTCTTTTCTTTTCCTTATGTGCTCTGCTGACTGTATGATTTCTATTGTCTTGTCTTCTAGTTCACTGGTTCTTTCTTCTGCCCATTCAAATATGCTGTTGTATGCCTCTAGTGTATTTTTAATCTCCATTACTCTGCCTTTCAGCCCCATAATTTCTGTTATGTTTCTTTTTAAATTTTCAAATTCTTCTTTATGCTCACACAGTCTTCTTAATATCTTTTAGCTCTATATTCATATTTTCCTTCATTTCCTTGAATTACAGGATATTTGTTTGAATTTCTTTGATTAGTTGCCCAAAATCTGTGTCTCCACTGAAGTTTTAATTTATTCCCTTGATTGAGCCATATCTTCCTCTTTTTAGTATGGCTTGTAATATTTTACTGATGTCTGGGCATCTGATTATTTTGATATGCTAACTCTGGAGGTCAGTTTTCTTGTCTTATCTAGGGTTTTATTGTTGGTTGGTTTTGTGTCAAAGCTCTTTTTTGACAAATTTATGTGCAATTTTATCAGATCTTCATTTGTTTCTTCCCCTGGATATGTGGTACAGTTTTTAAGATTGCATTTTTGTGCAGTTGTTTCACCTCCAGTAGTAAGCTTCCTTTTCTGTGTTCCTTCTCCAGAAATCTTGATCTCTTCTGTTTGCTTTTATGCACAATTTCCCCCTCTGCTCCAGTCATTTGTTTAAATTTGCTTCCTCACTCCATACCTTTTTTCCCTACACTTTTCTGTTCTGTGACCCACATTGTCTTACAGCAGCTAATTTGTCCCACTCTCTTTTTTTACTGTGAGGCCTTTCTGGTTTCTTTTCCATTACAGTAGTCCACCTGGGACCCAGATGGAGTCAATCCAGAAAGGTGGGTCAATCCGGAAAGGTCTATTTTGCATTTAGGTGGTTCAGCAAACAGTGGCTTTTGAGTTGCGAGTTATGAGTTAGCGTACCTCTTGCCAACAGGTCTGTCACACTCTCTCTCTCTCTCTATCTATCATCTATCTTCCCTGGTGTTCCTTTTGTATGCAGCACTCCTCAGCTGCTTGTATTCCACTTGGGTCTCTGTGGACTTTGGTCCATGTGCCTGGCTATGCATCAGGTTCTAACTCACTGCTATGGGTGGCTCTGTGGTCTGCATCTGTGGCTGGTAGGACCCAGGCTGTGCTGCTTCTGTGTGACTCCCAAGCTGTGTGGGACTGAGTGGTTGGGAGGGGCCAAGAGTGGGGTTCCCAGAAGAAAATCTATATGTTCTTGGAAATTATTTCTCTTTTTCTTTGACTCAGCATTTGTAGAGTCCTTCTCCCATCTCTATCATCTGTCAGAATTCTAAGCAAGTGGGAATTGTCCTTTTATTTGTTGATTCTTAAGGAAGATGTTTCCAGAGGATGTCATTGTGCCAGTTTGAATGTATTGTGTTCCCCAAATGCCATTATCTTTGTGGTCTTGTGGGACAGATGTTTTGGTGCTGGTTAGATTTGCTTGGAATGTGCCCCACCCAGCTGTGGGTGGTGACTTTGGTGGGATACTCCCATGGAGGTGTGACCCCACCCATTCAGGGTGGGCCTTGATCAGTGGAGCCATATAAAACATGCTGACTCAAAGAGACTGAAGAGAGTGCAGCTGTGAGTGACGGTTTGAAGAAGAACAAGCTTGCTAGAGAGGAATGTCCTGGGAGAAAGCCATTTTGAAACCAGAACTTTGGAGCAGATGCCAGCCATGTGCCTTCCCAGCTAACAGAGGTTTTCTGGACACCATTGGCCATCCTCCAGTGAAGGTACCTGATTACTGATGTGTTACCTTGGACACTTTATGGCCTTAAGACTGTAACTGTGTAGTGAAATAAAACCCCTTTTTATAAAAGCCAATCCATCTCTGGTGTTTTGCATTCTGCAGCATTAGCAAACTAGAATAGTCATACATCACCATATTGATGACATCACTCTCCCATCCAGCCCTTTAGTTTTGGTGTATGGAAAATGGATCATGGAGAATTGCTACTTTTGGCTACTCTTCCTTTCACTGCCTCTGTACATAATAAACTGTCTAAATCTAAAAAGGGCTCATTGTGTCTTTAGTAACTGAATTTACCAAGCTTTGACATTGGCCTTTCCTGCTGTGTTCAATAATAAAATTTAGAGAACTTGCCATAAAGAGTCTTAAGAAGACAAAACATAATTCTTCAATTAAGAAGGAATGAAGATTCAGCAATTTTTCTGAAGTAAGAGTGAGTAGACACCTTTTCTCTCCTCCATCTTCTTCAAAATGTAGAGAACATAATATTATGACAGCTACAACAGAGAAAAATAGTAATGGTCACTTCAAAATTGAATAGTAATTGTAAATTTTCTTCATCAATTTGGATTTAAGTGATTTCTTTGAGATTTGTATGAGCTCTTTATATAGTAAATATTCTGGTTTGCTAATGCTGCTGTTATGCAAAATACCAGAAATGGATTGGTTTTTATAAAGGGGGTTTATTTGGTTACAAACTTACTGTATGAAGGCCATGAAAATGTCCAAATTAAGGCATCAACATGAGTATATCTTCACTGAAGAAGGTCAATGGCATCTGGAAAACCTCTGGTAGCTGGGAAGGCACATGGCTGGCATCTGCTGATCCTGGGTTGGGTTCCAGCTCCTCTCTCAGCTCCTGTGCATTCTTCAAAATGTTGTTCTTGGGGCGTTTTGTTCTCTCTTAGCTTCTCTGGAGCAAACACTGGGCTAGCATCCCCAGAGTTTCAGCAGAAGTCTGCTTTCAGTGGCTGTCTCCAAAATGTCTCCCTGAGCTACTCTCCAAAATGTCACTCTCAGCTGCTCTGAGGTCCTTCTGTTTGTGAGCTCTTTTATAGGGCCTCAGTGATTAAATCAAGACCCACCCTGAATAGGCGGGGTCCATATATCCATGGAAATAATTTAATCAAATGTGTCACTCTCAGTTGATTCACATCTCCATGGAAACAACCAATCAAAGGATTCCAACCTAATCAACACTAATATGTCTGTCCCCACAAGATTACATTAGAGAACATGGCATTTTGGGACACATAATACATCCAAAACGGCACAGTAAAGATACTGTTTTGTCATATTTATGAAATAAATATATTTTCCCAATGTTTTTAATCTGGGGTCTTCTGATACACAGATTTTCACATTTTTATATAGACATATCCATGAATCTTTTCATTCATGATTTCTTCCATCCTTTCTGGTCTTGTAAAGGTTTATTCTTTCTAGAGTCTTGATAAATATCTTCTGTGTCTTGTTCTTTTATTTCCCTATGACTTAACAATAATAATTCTGTAATCCTTCTGAAATTTGTTTCTGGAGATGGAGCAAGGTCTTAACTAATTTTTAAAATATCTAATGAATTTTCTAAGCACCTTTTATTTCTTAAAGTTTAACTTTTCCATTGAACTTTTCATAGTTTTTAAAATTTATTTTTAATTTACATGCAGTGTAATTCACTTTTTGGTGTGACGTTCCATGTGTTTTGACAAATACATAGAGTCTTGTAACCACAATCAAGTTCCACCATCCTAAAAAAATTCCCTCATACTACTGCTATGTAGTCAAACTCTAACTCAATTTTTTTATAACTGCTTTATTGGGATATAATTCATATACAGTATAATTCACCCATTTTAAAGTGTACAATTCAGTGATTTTAACGATATTCACAGTGTTGTGAAACTGTAAGCACAATCAATTTTTAAGCATTTTATCACTACCCAAAAGAAAAACCATAACTATTAGCAGTCACTTTCTATTTCACCCCAAACCCCACCCCCCTATCCCTAGGAAATCATAATCTTTCTGTCTCTATAAATTTGCCTATTTCAGACATTTCATATAAAAGGCATCACACAATATGTGACCTTTTGTGACTGACTTCCTTCATTTAGCATAATGTTTTCATGGGTCATACATGTCATAGCGTATGTCAGTGCTCATTTCTTTTTATTGTTGAATAATATTCCACTGTATGGATATACTTCATTATATTTATCCATTCATCCTTTGATGGACATTTGGATTGTTTCTACTTTTTGACTACTATGAATAACTCTGCTATAAGCATTCATATGCAAGTTTTAGTGTGGACATCTATTTTCATTTCTTGTGGATATATGGTAAGGTGTGGAATTGCTGGGTTATAAGTTAGTTCTATGTTTAACTTTTTGAGGAACTGTCAGATTTTTCCAAAATTGCTGCACAATTTTACTTGCCTTCAGCAGTGTGTAATTTCTCCACTCAATCCTTGGCAACCACTGATCTGTTTTCCTTCCCTATAGCTTTGCCTTTTCCAGAATGTCATATAAATGTAGTCCTATGGCAATTTGAATTTGGCTTGTTATGCTTTGCATAATGCATTTGAAATTCAACCATCTTGCTGTGTACATCAATACTTCTTTCCTTTTTATGGAGAGTGTTACATAGACATACCACAGTTTATCTATTCCTCAGCTGAAGGACATTTGGATTGTTTCCAATTTTTGGTGATTGTAAATAAAGCTGCTATAAACATTAGCCTACAGATGTTTGTGAGAATGTAGGTTTTTATTTCATTTGGGTGAATACCAGGAGTGAGACTTATGAGTTAAATTTAAGTGTATCACAAGAAGTTTTCCATAATGGCTGAACTGTTTTTGCATCCCCACCAGCAATGTATGAGAGATCCAGTTCTTTCACATCCTTGTCAACATTTGGTATTATCAGTTTTTTGGATTTTAACCTTGATAATAGGCATGTTGTGGTATCTCATTTTGGTTTTAATTTGCATATCCCTTGAATTAGTCTATATGACTAATGATGTTGAACTTCCTTCTATGTGGTTATTTGCTATCCATCTATTTTGTCTGGAGAAATGTCTGTTCAAATCTTTTGCTCATTTCTTTGGAGAATTGTTTTTATTATTGTTGAGTTCTGAGAGTTACTCATATATTCATACATTCATGTATATCCAAGTCATTTGTCAGATAGGTGATTTGTAAATATCTTCTCCCAGTCTATGGCTTGTGTTTTTATTCTTTTAGTGTCTTCATAGAAAAAGCTTTTAATTTTTATAAAATCTGATTTATTAGCATTTTCTTTTATGGATCACACTTTTGGTGTTATATCTAAGAATTCTTCACTTAACCCACAATCACAAGATTTCCTCCTATGTTTTCCCCTGAAAGTTTTATAGCTTTACATTTTGTATTTAGGCCTATGATCCATTGTGAGTTAATATTTTATGTAAGGTGTGAAGTATAGATCAAGCTTCAATTTTTGGCTTATGCATATCCAATTTTTGTTGCCTCACCATATGGTAAGTTATGTAATATAATACAGTATATAAACAATGTCTTCTGCACTATTGGTCTGTTTGATAATTGATGTGTCTGCTAATCTAATGCCAGTATCACTGTTTTAATTAGTATGTTTTTATAAATTTAAAATACATGTAACATAAGGTAAACTTCTGCTCCCCAGCCTACCCCAAATCTCACCTTCATGGATGAATACAAGGAATCAACACTCCAAGTATGTGTCTTCCAGGCCCTTGATCAACCTTTTCAAGTTCTTCTGTACCAGCAATAAATGCATCCCCATAAAAGAAAGGCCTATGTTTTGGAAAGAGGGCCTGGGTTGGCCCAAAAGCAAATGAGCTGCAGATATCTGAAGCTTTAACTCATGTGTCAGTGTAAGTACAGGCTTATTGGCATAAATTGTTTCAAATTATTGAAATATTTAAATCATAATTTGTTATTTCCTTCTTTTCTGGTTAATGTTAACTGTCCACAAGGAAAAAAAATCAGACAAAAAAAATTGTAATACTGGGAATTTAGTTTCAATGCTCTATAAATATTTTTTCTACATGCACAAAATTGGATAGAAAGGAGATTAATATATTTTCCCCCAAAATAACCCAATTCTCTGATATTAAGATCTTTAGGGAAGCACATGAGATTTTAGGGAATCTGTCAGTGAAAATTTCTGCTGCAAAATGTTTATAAAATTTAACTTATTTTCTTCTTTCATTCTCCCTACCACATATGAATGTGCATAGTGCTTAAATGGTGAAAACTTGGACATCAGAAAGAATAAGAATAAAAGCAAAGGACCTGGATTATAAATAGGGTCTCTGAATAATTAAAAAGTACCTGTGAACACACTTTTTGTCCAAAACCCAAACAAGGTTTCTGCCCACTCTGGTCAGATATGGCACTACTAATGCTCAAAGCAAATAGCAAATTAATGAGTCTGTTTTTGTTCAGAGGATATTTGAGCAAGTGGAAATAAACAGCAAATGTCATCTGGCCAAAGCAGTTTCTACCTTATACAGAAACTATTAAATTCTTGCACATTTAAAGAGTTTTAAATCTTTTGAGGCCAATCTGGGGATGGGATACTAACTCATGAGTAAAAACATAACGTCAACTGACATTCACTAAGTACTAACTGAGAGCCAGCCATTCTGACATGCCTATGTGTCTCCCTGTTTCCAGTTTTCTCTACTTTAATCCACATCTCTGCTTAAAATCCTTCTGAGATGCTCATTGCTTCCAGGATGAAATACAAACACCTGCACCCCATGCACAGTCTAGCCCTTGCCAGCCTTTCTGGGCTCCTCTCTGCAGGTTTTCCTTTCTATCTTAGATCACCAGTATCAGACAGACTTGCAGTTTTCCAAGAATACCCTGCCTTCCGTGCCTTTACACATTTTGCCTATTTCTATCCCCACTCTTTCCATCTTCAAGGGAGTAAATGTTCCTTATTTACATATTCCATAGCATAATCAGCCTTTAAAAATTAGCACTTTTATCACTATTTACTTGCTCTCTCCCTCCCTAGACTATGAGTGGTCATCTCAACTTTGTGATTCTAGCACTTACCACAGAATAACATCAAAAGTGTTTATTGGATGAATAATGACTGTTAAGAGACATGTAGAATACTGTGAGCTAAGATAGTAGAATTGCACATTATAGTAAAGATAAAAATTCACACAGCATAGAGGTACAGTTGTTTAAATGCCAATTACATTGATAACTGGTAAAGCAAACTCTGTCCTGCATGGTTCTCAGGGGTCTAGAGACATTTTTATTTGTGAGGGTAAAAGAAAAGTGTGGATATGAATAAGAGGCAAGGTACACACGGCTTCATATCTGGCTAAGAAGGTTAAAAGTAAACTTTTGCTTTCGCGATTCTACTAAGACTTTAGTGCTCTAAATTTTCTTGATACTAGGCTTGAAAAAAAAAGTGCTTAAAATGATTGTAAAAATTTATACTGTCAGAAATTGGGGTAGGGATTCTGGAACCATTATGAAACCACAGGACTTTCTTCAGAAAGGTAGAATTAACTTGTGTCATGAGTCAATAGGAATGTAGAAATGATTTCAAGGGATAAGAAGGAAGGGGGTAGAAGGAACCCCAATATTATAGAAATACTATTGGATTTGGAGTTAGACGATCTGAAGTAAAATCTGCTATTCTTTTTCAATACCGTCATACGTTAGTCATAAATTCTCTATGCTTCCTTCCACATCTGTAAAGAAGTGAATAAGAGAGTCTGAGCCCTTTAAGTCAGTATGATTCTGATCGTTAATTTCATGTGTCAGCTTACCTAGGTTATGGTGTCCAGTTGTTTGGTCAGCAAGCAATGGCCTGATTGTTTTTGTGAGGGTTATTTCATAGTTTGATAGAAATCATAATTCAGTTGATTGCGTCTACAATCTTCAGTTGACTGCATCTATAACTGCCTTCAGCAATGAAAGGAATCTCCTCATCCAATCAGTTGGAGACCTTAAAGTGAGAACTGAGGATTTTAGAAGTCAGAAAAAAGAATTACCATCTCTGCTTCACTCAGCCAGTTTCTCCTGGGGAATTCAGCTTCACCTTCAGTTTCCACCTTGCAGACTGCCCTATGGAATTTGTACTTGCCAATCCCTGTGGTTGTGTGAGTCAATTCTTATTTTATATATATATATATATGTGTGTGTGTGTGTCGGGGGGTGTATCCTGTCATTTCTACCATTTCTCTCGAGAACTTTGACTAATAACATAGATTGGACCAATTTTTGAGAACAGATTCTTTCCACTGAGGTTTAAAACAGGCTTGAAAGTAAGAAAGGGAGATCTTTTCTTTCATTTATTTCATTTCATTTATTTCATTTCTTTTATTTCATTATTTAGGTATAATGAAATAAATAATAATAAAGAAATAATGAAATAATGAAATAAATAATGAAATAAAGAGGAAGCATGAAGCCAGACCATAGAAGAGGAACCACAGTTAAACTCACACGGGCATTAGAACAAGATATACAACTAAATGGCTGGGGATTCACCACCACAGGAAAGAATTCAACACTATTGTCACATGTAAGTTTGGAGCTAGAACAGAGGTCCCTATATAAACCTAGGAACATGAAAGGTGAAATGGTGCTCTGTGCCAATTTGAATGCATTATGTCCCCCCAAACACCATTATCTTTGATGTAATCTTGTGTGGGCAGACTATCAGTGTTAATTAGATTGTAATTCTTTGAGTGTTTCCATGGAGATGTGCCCCACCCAACTGTGGGTGATGACTCTGATTGGATAATTTCCATGGAGGTGTTGGCCTGCCCATTGGGTGGGTCTGAATTAAATTACTGGTGCACTATATTAGATCAGACAGAAGGAGCAAGCTGCTACAGCCAAGAGGGACACTTTGAAGAAAGCACAGGAGCTGCAGGTGAGAGACATTTTGAAGACAGCCATTGAAAACAGACTCTTGCTCTGGAGAAGCTAAGAGAAGACAAATACCCCAAGTGCAGCTAAGAGTGACATTTTTTAAGGAACTGCAACCTAGAGAGGAACGTTCTGGGAGAAAGCCATTTTGAAACCAGAACTTTGGAGCAGATGCCAGCCACGTGCCTTCCCAGCTAACAGAGGTTTTCCGGACACGCCTGGCATCCTTCAGTGAAGGTACCCGATTGCTGGTGTGTTACCTTGGACACTTTATGGCCTTAAGACTGTAACTGTGTAACCAAATAACCCCCCTTTTATATAAGCCAATCCATCTCTTGAGTTTTGCATTCCGGCAGCATTAGTAAACTAGAACAGATTTTGGTACCAGAGAAGTGGTGTGCTTTTGCTGCTGAGTTTGCAAATACCAAACATGTTGGAATGGCTTTTTTTTTTCTTTTTTTTTTTTTTTTTTTTTTAATCATCATTTTATTGAGATATATTCACATACCACGCAGTCATACAAAACAAATTGTACTTTCGATTGTTTACAGTACCATTACATAGTTGTACATTCATCACCTAAATCAATCCCTGACACCTTCATTAGCACACACACAAAAATAACAAGAATAATAATTAGAGTGAAAAAGAGCAATTGAAGTAAAAAAGAACACTAGGTACCTTTGTCTGTTTGTTTCCTTCCCCTACTTTTCTACACATCGATCCATAAACTAGACAAAGTGGAGTTTGGTCCTTATGGCTTTCCCAATCCCACTGTCACCCCTCATAAGCTACATTTTTATACAACTGTCTTCGAGATTCATGGGTTCTGGGTTGTAGTTTAATAGTTTCAGGTATCCACCACCAGCTACCCCAATTCTTTAGAACCTAAAAAAGGTTGTCTAAAGTGTGCGTAAGAGTGCCCACCAGAGTGATCTCTCGGCTCGTTTTGGAATCTCTCTGCCACTGAAGCTTATTTCATTTCCTTTCACATCCCCCTTTTGGTCAAGAAGATGTTCTCCATCCCACGATGCCGGGTCTACATTCCTCCCCGGGAGTCATATTCCACGTTGCCAGGGAGATTCACTTCCCTGGGTGTCTGATCCCACGTAGGGGGGAGGGCAGTGATTTCACCTTTCAAGTTGGCTTAGCCAGAGAGAGAGGGCCACATCTGAGCAACAAAGAGGCATTCAGGAGGAGACTCTTAGGCACAAATACAGGGAGGCCTAGCCTCTCCTTTGCAGCAACCGTCTTCCCAAGGGTAAAACCTATGGTAGAGAGCTCAACCCATCAAACCACCAGTCCCCTATGTCCGTGGTCATGTCAGCAACCATGGAGGTGGGGTAGGCGAATACCCCTGCATTCTCCACAGGCTCCTCAAGGGGGCACTACATCGTTTTTTTTTTTGTTTTTTTTTTTTTTTCCTTGTTTGTCTTTTTTCTTTTTTTTTTTTTTTTAACTTTCCCTTCTTTTTTCAAATCAACTGTATGAAAAAAAAAGTTAAAAAGAAAACAAACATACAATAAAAGAACATTTCAAAGAGACCATAGCAAGGGAGTAAGAAAAAGACAACTAACCTAAGATAACTGCTTAACTTCCAACATGTTCCTACTTTACCCCAAGAAAGTTACATACTATAGCAACATTTCAGTGAACTTGTTCCTACTACATCCATCAGAAATTAACAGACCATAGTCATTTCTGGGCATCCCCAGAACGTTAAATAGCTTATCTGTTCTTCTTGGATTATTGTTCCCCCTTCCTTAATTGCTCTCTACTGCTAGTTCCCCTACATTCTACATTATAAACCATTTGTTTTACATTTTTCAAAGTTCACATTAGTGGTAGCATATAATATTTCTCTTTTTGTGCCTGGCTTATTTCGCTCAGCATTATGTCTTCAAGGTTCATCCATGTTGTCATATGTTTCACCAGATCATTCCTTCTTACTGCCGCGTAGTATTCCATCGTGTGTATATACCACATTTTATTTATCCACTCATCTGTTGATGGACATTTGGGTTGTTTCCATCTCTTGGCAATTGTGAATAATGCTGCTATGAACATTGGCGTGCAGATATCTGTTCGTGTCACTGCTTTCCGATCTTCCGGGTATATCCCGAGAAGTGCAATCGCTGGATCGAATGGTAGCTCTATCTCTAGTTTTCTAAGGAACTGCCAGACTGACTTCCAGAGTGGCTGAACCATTATACAGTCCCACCAACAATGAATAAGAGTTCCAATTTCTCCACATCCCCTCCAGCATTTGTAGTTTCCTGTTTGTTTAATGGCAGCCATTCTAACCGGTGTTAGATGGTATCTCATTGTGGTCTTAATTTGCATCTCTCTAATAGCTAGTGAAGCTGAACATTTTTTCATGTGTTTCTTGGCCATTTGTATTTCCTCTTCAGAGAACTGTCTTTTCATATCTTTTGCCCATTTTATAATTGGGCTGTCTGTACTATTTTCATTGAGTTGTAGGATTTCTTTGTATATGCAAGATATCAGTCTTTTGTCAGATACATGGTTTCCAAAAATTTTTTCCCATTGAGTTGGCTGCCTCTTTACCTTTTTGAGAAATTCCTTTGAGGTGCAGAAACTTCTAAGCTTGAGGAGTTCCCATTTATCTATTTTCTCTTTTGTTGCTTGTGCTTTGGGTGTAAAGTCTAGGAAGTGGCCTCCTAATACAAGGTCTTGAAGATGTTTTCCTACATTATCTTCTAGGAGTTTAATGGTACTTTCTTTTATATTGAGATCTTTGGTCCATTTTGAGTTAATTTTTGTATAGGGGGTGAGGTAGGGGTCCTCTTTCATTCTTTTGGATATGGATATCCAACTCTCCCAGCCCCATTTGTTGAAAAGACCATTATGGCTCAGTTCGGTGACTTTGGGGGCCTTATCAAAGATCAGTCGGCCATAGATCTGAGGGTCTATCTCTGAATTCTCAATTCGATTCCATTGATCTATATGTCTATCTTTGTGCCAGTACCATGCTGTTTTGGCAACTGTGGCTTTATAATAAGCTTCAAAGTCAGGGAGTGTAAGTCCTCCCACTTCGTTTTTCTTTTTTAAAGTGTCTTTAGCAATTCGAGGCATCTTCCCTTTCCAAATAAATTTGATAACTAGCTTTTCCAAGTCTGCAAAGTAGGTTGTTGGAATTTTGATTGGGATTGCATTGAATCTGTAGATGAGTTTGGGTAGAATTGACATCTTAATGACATTTAGCCTTCCTATCCATGAACATGGAATATTTTTCCATCTTTTAAGGTCCCCTTCTATTTCTTTTAGTAGAGTTATGTAGTTTTCTTTGTATAGGTCTTTGACATCTTTGGTTAAGTTTATTCCTAGGTACTTGATTTTTTTAGTTGCTATTGAAAATGGTATCTTTTTCTTGAGTGTCTCTTCAGTTTGTTCATTTCTAGCATATAGAAACATTACTGACTTATGTGCATTAATCTTGTATCCCGCTACTTTGCTAAATTTGTTTATTAGCTCTAGTAGGTGTATCGTTGATTTCTCAGGGTTTTCTAGATATAAGATCATATCATCTGCAAACAATGACAGTTTTACTTCTTCTTTTCCAATTTGGATGCCTTTTATTTCTTTGTCTTGCCGGATTGCCCTGGCTAGCACTTCCAGCACAATGTTGAATAACAGTGGTGACAGCGGGCATCCTTGTCTTGTTCCTGATCTTAGAGGGAAGGCTTTCAGTCTCTCACCATTGAGTACTATGCTGGCTGTGGGTTTTTCATATATGCTCTTTATCATGTTGAGGAAGTTTCCTTCAATTCCTACCTTTTGAAGTGTTTTTATCAAAAACGGATGTTGGATTTTGTCAAATGCTTTTTCAACATCTATTGAGATGATCAATTGGTTTTTCCCTTTCGAGTTTTTAATGTGTTGTAATACATTGATTGTTTTTCTTATGTTGAACCATCCTTGCATGCCTGGAATGAACCCCACTTGGTCGTGGTGTATGATTTTTTTAATGTGTCTTTGGATTCGATTTGCAAGTATTTTGTGGAGGATTTTTGCATCTATATTCATTAGGGAGATTGGCCGGTAGTTTTCCTTTTTTGTAGCATCTTTGCCTGGTTTTGGTATTAGATTGATGTTAGCTTCATAAAATGAATTAGGTAGTGTTCCATTTTTTTCAATGTTTTGAAAGAGTTTGAGTAAGATTGGTGTCAGTTCTTCCTGGAAAGTTCGGTAGAATTCCCCTGTGAAGCCATCTGGCCCTGGGCATTTATTTGTGGGAAGATTTTTGATGACTGATTGGATCTCTTTGCTTGTGATGGGTTGGTTGAGGTCTTCTATTTCTTCTCTGGTCAGTCTAGGTTGTTCATATGTTTCCAGGAAATTGTCCATTTCTTCTACATTATCCAGTTTGTTGCCATACAGTTGTTCATAATATCCTCTTATAATTTTTTTAATTTCTTCAGGATCTGCAGTTACGTCACCTTTTTCATTCATTATTTTGTTTATATGGGTCTTCTCTCTTTTTGATTTTGTCAGTCTAGCTAGGGGCTTGTCAATCTTGTTGATCTTCTCAAAGAACCAACTTTTGGTGATATTTATCCTTTCTATTGTTTTTTTGTTCTCTATGTCATTTATTTCTGCTTTAATCCTTGTTATTTCTTTTCTTGTACTTGGTTTAGGATTGGTTTGCTGTTCATTTTCTAGCTTCTTCAGTTGATCCATTAGTTCTTTGATTTTGGCTCTTTCTTCCTTTTTAATATATGCGTTTAGTGCTATAAATTTCCCCCTTAGCACTGCTTTTGCTGCATCCCATAGGTTTTGGTATGTTGTGTTCTCATTTTCATTCGTCTCTATATATTTAGCAATTTCTCTTGCTATTTCTTCTTTAACCCACTGATTGTTTAGGAGTGTGTTGTTTAACCTCCAGGTATTTGTGAATTTTCTAAGTCTCTGATGGTTATTGACTTCTAATTGTATTCCATTGTGGTCAGAGAATGTGCTTTGAATAATTTCAATCTTTTTAAATTTATTGAGGCTTGTTTTATGTCCCAGCATATGATCTATTCTGGAGAAAGTTCCGTGAGCACTAGAAAAGTATGTGTATCCTGTTGATTTGGGATGTAATGTCCGGTAGATGTCTGTTAAATCTAATTCATTTATCAGATTGTTTAGGTTTTCAATTTCCTTATTGGTCTTCTGTCTGGTTGATCTATCTATAGGGGAGAGTGATGTGTTGAAGTCTCCCACAATTATTGTGGAAACATCAATTGCTTCCTTTAGTTTTGCCAATGTTTCTCTCATGTATTTTGTGGCACCTTGATTGGGTGCATAGACATTTACGATTGTTATTTCTTCTTGCTGAATTGCCCCTTTTATTAGTATGTAGTGGCCTTCTTTGTCTCTCAAAACATCCCTGCATTTGAAGTCTATTTTATCTGAGATTAATATTGCTACACCTGCTTTCTTTTGGCTGTAGCTTGCATGAAATATTTTTTCCATCCTTTCACTTTCAGTTTCTTTGTGTCCCTGTGTCTAAGATGAGTCTCTTGTATGCAACATATTGATGGTTCATTTTTTTTGATCCATTCTGCGAATCTATATCTTTTAATTGGGGAGTTTAATCCATTTACATTCAACGTTAAAACCGTGAAGGCATTTCTTGAATCGGCCATCTTATCCTTTGGATTATGTTTGCCATATTTTTCCCTCTCTCTATTAATATCCTTTATTGTACCCATACCGAATCTCTTTAGTACTGAACCTTTCTCCAAGTCTCTCTGTCCTGTCTTTGTTTCTCTGTCTGTAGGGCTCCCTTTAGTATCTCCAGTAGGGCAGGTCTCTTGTTAGCAAATTCTCTCAGCATTTCTTTGTCTGTGAAAAATTTAAGCTCTCCCTCAAATTTGAAGGAGAGCTTTGCTGGATAAAGTATTCTTGGCTGGAAATTCCTCTCACTCAGAATTTTAAATATATCGTGCCACTGCCTTCTCGCCTCCATGGTGGCTGCTGAGTAGTCACTACTTAGTCTTATGCTGTTTCCTTTGTATGTGGTGAATTGCTTTTCTCTTGCTGCTTTCAGAACTTGCTCCTTCTCTTCTATGTTTGACAGTGTGATCAGTATATGTCTCGGAGTGGGTTTTTTTTGGATTTATTCTATTTGGAGTTCGCTGAGCATTTATGATTTGTGTATTTATGTTGTTTAGAAGATTTGGGAAGTTTTCCCCAACAATTTCTTTGAATACTCTTCCTAGACCTTTACCCTTTTCTTCCCCTTCTGGGACACCAATGAGTCTTATATTCGGACGTTTCATATTATCTATCATATCCCTGAGGTCCATTTCGAGTTTTTCAATTTTTTTCCCCATTCTTTCTTTTATGTTTTCATTTTCCATTCTGTCATCTTCCAGGTCACTGATTCGTTGTTCAACTTCCTCTAGTCTTGTACTATGAGTGTCCAGAATCTTTTTAATTTGGTCAACAGTTTCTTTAATTTCCATAAGATCATCCATTTTTTTATTTAGTCTTGCAATGTCTTCTTTATGCTCTTCTAGGGTCTTCTTGATTTCCTTCATATCCCGTACTAGGGTCTCATTGTTCATCTTTAGTTCTTTGAGTAGCTGCTCTAGGTGTGTCTCTTCTGGTCTTTTGATTTGGGTGCTTGGGCTTGGGTTATCCATATCGTCTGGTTTTTTCATATGCTTTATAATTTTCTGTTGTTTTTGGCCTCGTGGCATTTGCTGACCTTGATAGGGTTCTTTTAGGGTTTGTAGACCAGTTGAAGTCCTTATCTCTAATTTATCAGATCTACAGCTTCGTGGAGTACACTTTCTCTAACTAACCAGCAGGTGGCGTCCACGAGCCACCTGTTCTCCACAAGCCAGATCTCCCCTGCTTAGCCTTTTTGGTGAGTGGGGGAGTGAGTCTTGTGGGGCCCAATTGGTGTCCCAAGCTTGCGTGTGTAGTTGGTGTTGCCTGCCCTGTATGTGGGGCGTGTTTCTGGGCAGTCGGGGAGGGGGGGTGGCCCTAACAATCAAATCTCCCTGATGATCCTAGAGTTTTAAAGCTACTGCAATAGTCTAATCCTTCAGTTCAGTCCTGCCACAGTTTGTCTCTGCCACTGACCCACAAGTCTTTGGTATTGGCGTATGGCTCCTGAGACTTGCAAGTGGGCCCCTCTTCCAGGCTGTGCACCCCGGGTCCTCTGTTGAGGGATGACTGTGCTATGTCGCAGGTGAGTGCCGTCCCCCCAGGGCAGTTCTGGGCTGCTGGGCTGTGTTGGGAGGCTCCCAGTCTGCTCAAATGATGGCTGAATGGGGCTCTGTTAATTCACACTGCTCCCCCTTCCCAGCTCTGGGACATTCAGCTGAGGTTGCAGGGAAGGCTAATGTCCACGCCCAGTTTTGTGGTGTGTGCCTGTTATTTGAAGCACTTCCGTCACACTGGGTTATCTGGGGCAGCTCTGGGCTATGGGGCTGGCGATGGGCAGGAGTGTTTCCTGTCCACCAGGATGGTGGCTGTGAGCGGACACCCCCCTTTTCTTGGGAAGTTGTGTTGTTTAGTGAATTTTCTCAGCCACTGGATTATTGCCTTTTGTCTCAGAGCTCTCTTAGATCTGCTCTTGACTTGACGTGCCCAAATTTCAATTCTTTGAAGCTTTCTGTATTGAGCTTCTTAGAGTAATTGTTTTAGAAAAAGCAAAAAGGATTTAAAAAAAAAAAAAAAAAAAAAAAAAAACGGCCCTCCTCAGAGATCTAATGGGTTATTGAAATGCTAATAGACAAAGCAACCAGGGCCATTAAGGAAAAGTGCCCAGGGCAGAGAGATCAGCCTTGCTTCGGGATTTGCATATGCGCCTCAAGGCCTGATCTCCGCCCTTCCCCTTTCTGTGTTCACCAGAACTCCAAAAATCCTCTGCTTTTATTTTGGAGTTTTTCGTGTTGTTTTTTTTCTATGCCTGTCTCCTCTCTGCTGGGCTGGCTGCTCTCAGAGTCTCTGGTGTCTGGCCTCAGTCTATCTATGGTTGGAGTTTGAATCAGTAGAATGAGTTTCCGGTAAGAGCAGCCACTGCAATTCTCCCTTCTCCTTCCTGGAGCTGACAGCCCCTCCTCCCCCGGGACTGAGCCTGGCAGGGAGGGGCGCGGGTCCCCTGGCCGCAAAAACTTACAGATTTCGCTGATCTCAGCAGTTCCACGTTTTCATGAGTGTTGTATGAAGTATGCCCAAAGACAGGTTGCTCTGTGGTGTCCAGTCCACGCAGTTCCTGGCTTTTTACCTACTTTCCTGGAGGAGTAACTAAAACATACAGCTCACCAGTCTGCCATCTTGCCCCGCCCTCTTCAATTATCTGGAATGGCTTTTTAAATGGATAAGGGAAAGATTCTGGAAGAATTGTGAGGAGCTTGATAGAAAAAGCCTAAACTGCTTTGAAAAGACCGTTTGTGGAAATATGGACTCTCAAGATACTTCTGACGAGGACTTGAACAGAAATGATGAATGTGTTGTTGCACATTGGAAGAAAGGCGATCCTTGTTTTAAAGTGGCAGAGAATTTGGCAAAATTGAGTCCTGGTGTCAGACGGAAGGAAGAATTTGAAAATGACAACCTGGAATGCTTAGCTGAGGAGATCTCTAGACTACATGTGGAGGATGTACCCTGGCTTCTCCTTGCAGCTTATAGTAAAATGTGAGTGGAGAGAGATAAACTGAGAACTGAACTCTTGGTTTCAAAGAAACCAGAAATTGATGGCCTGGAAAACAGCTTCCAGGGGATGGAATCCCAGAAACTACAGCCCAGCGTGAGTATGTAACCAAACATGGAACCCAGCTGCCATTTCAGTACAAGCCAAGATTGGGAAAGGAGTTAAACAGAAAGGATTTGTGGAAAGTCCTATGGTCTGATCGCTTTGACCCCTGTGTGCTTCATGTGAAGCCAACAGAATTTTTGCGAGAACTTTATAGACAGAGATGCTGCTGGTCTGGACTGGAGGAGACAGACAAGGAACAAATTGAAGGAAAAGTTTCTTCAAAGACAGAGCTATGGAGGTTAAGGTCTGGAGTCAAGAGGTCTCGGGCTGGGAGAGCGGAGCAGCCCACACGCATGGAAAGGGTGAGTTTGCCCTGGAGGTCGAGGGCGGGCCTCCCCCACGATGCTCAGGAAATGTTCTGCCACCCCAAGCCCCAAAGAGGGTGGAACACATTCCCAGGGAATTGGGGAGAGCCTGACTGCCACTACACTGTTTTGAAGGGGTTGAGTGTGTGCCCCGGAGATGGAAGGGAATCCGGGAGCTGCCCCAATGTTTGAGGAGGGTGGGGCTGAGAAGGTGGTCTCCCCAATGTGTGGATATGTTGGAGCACTCACCTAAACGTCTGGAGAGGAAAGGGCTGCCACAAAGGCCCTTAGGAAGGGTTAGACTCCTGCTCTCTCAAGCCCCAAGGATGCAACCTCATTCTGTTAATGACTCTCAGACTTTGAAATCTAATAGAGTTTGTCCTGCAGGTTTTAGGAACTGTTTTGGTCCTGTTCACCGTGTTTTCCTTACTCTTTCTCCTTATAGCAATGGGAATGTTTATCCTATGAATGTCCCTCCTTTGTATATTGGAAGCACATAACTTGTTCTATGTTCAGAGATCCACAGCTAAAGGAAAATTATGCCTTAGGACTGACCATGCCTATAATTGATTTTGATGGAATTTTGTACTTAACTATTGTTACTGAAATGATTTAAGTTTCTGTGATATTGTGGGATGAATGTATTTTGTATATGGAAAGATAATGTCATTTTGGGGTCCGGGCCGGGGAATGTGCCAGTTTGAATGTATTATGTCTCCCCAAATGCCATTATCTTTGATGTAATCTTGTGTGGGCAGACTATCAGTGTTAATTAGATTGTAATTCTTTGAGTGTTTCCATGGGGATGTGCCCCACCCAACTGTGGATGATGACTCTGATTGGATAATTTCTATGGAGGTGTTGGCCCACCCATTGGGTAGTTCTGAATTAAATTACTGGTGCACTATACAAGATCAGACAGAAGGAGTGAGCTTGCTACAGCCAAGTGGGACACTTTGAAGAAAGCACAGGAGCTGCAGGTGAGAGACATTTTGAAGACGGCCATTGAAAACGTTCTGGGAGAAAGCCATTTTGAACCCAGAACTTTGGAGCAGACGCCAGCCACATGCCTTCCCAGCTAACAGCGGTTTTCCGGACACCACTGGCCATCCTTCAGTGAAGGTACCCGCTTACTGATGTGTTACCTTGGACACTTTATGGCCTTAAGACTGTAACTGTGTAACCAAATAAACCCCCTTTTATAAAAGCCAATCCATCTCTGCTGTTTTGTATTGTGGCAGCATTAGCAACTAGAACATGCCCAGAAAATCCTAATCTCTGGTCCAGGAGTAGGCATGGAAGAAGTCCAATGGCATGCTAAGGATCTTCTTATGTTTTAGAGGAAGATTACATATTAGTGAAACTTTTTAAGTTCAGTAAGCATGTTAAAATTTAAGAGTAATCACTCATAGAAGAGAATTAGAAGTTGTAACCTTCCTTTAGCCTAGTGAATCAATGAGACAGTGAACAAGAAAACAAGAAGTAAAGAAAATGCACAGTAAAGAAAAAAACACACAAATAAGATGGTGGATGTAAGTTCAAATATGTTAGCAATCACAAAAAATAATTTATTAAATTCACTTATTAACATGAGTTTATAACAATAGAAATAATATTAATACCTAGTGCATAAAATTGTAAGATCCTGGTTTAGGTTTTTCCAATAACCTTTAGGGCAAGCCAACTGTAAGACTATTCCCAAAACAGTTAGAAAGTTCAGTATGCAGTTCTGCACATAACTGCCACTTGATGAATGATTCCTTCTCTCCAAGCAGACTCACGAATGGCAGCCTCCAGACAAGATTGCATCACCCATGTCATTGAAGATTTCTGAGCACATTAACCTTTCACCATCTGTTTCATATTACTGGGCTTAAGTTTGAAAAGAAGAAGGAAAAATATGGATTTGATTTCCAATTTATTTTATCCTTTGTTCAGCCTCCTCAGCGGTTCAACTCGAGTCTGTTTTACAGTGTAAACATTGTGTTAAAATACAAAGCAAACTCTTAATCAAACAAAATTTCTTTTCTCATTCAATAACATTTGGGATTTTCATAGTATAAAAAATACTTTGATGCTGGTACAAGAATTTTATGCCCTGATAAGACTGTAGAAACCTAGTCAAGTGTTTTTTTTTCCAGTAGTACTCTAAGGAACCATAGGGTCCTTCAGAGCCCCTGGGCAGTAAGAGAGAGGGGCGGTGAAGGGTGATTCTGAGCAGAGGGAACTCCAGGTACCCACCCTCACATAGATCCTTCAGCCTGCTGTCTGATCTATACACTAGGCTTCTGCATGAGATTTTGCTTGAAAAGAGTACCATGGCTATGAAAAAAAAATCGATTAGATAGATGGATAGATTTTAAAAATGGATTTTTAAAATTGATGACCTAAGTTTCACAAATGACCAAACAGAGGTTAGAGAAAGTAAGTGAAGTGTTCACTGTTGACAAAGAAAGTAGAAAAGCAAGGACCAGAAGCCAACCTTTTCCTTCTATACTGTCTCTACAATTAGAGACATGATTTTATCTTTTCTCCTGATAAAGGGAACGTGGGCACTGTGCTACTCCCACTGTGTTGGGAGAAAAAATACAAATAATTGCTAGTCTGAGCCCTCAGAGGCCTTTGAATCTATGGGGACCAGCAAGGGGAAAGTTTTAAGAGTGGGGAGCCATCAACAATACTCAATGTGTCCATAGAACCAGGAAGCTAAGAACAAAAGAACCCAAGGAGATAAAAAGTAGAAAAAAAGGGCTCACTTTTAGAGCGGGTGAAATTTGACTTGCCTTACATTTATACCATCATCATAAAATAAGTCATTGACGATATTTGCATGTCCATGGAGCTTTAAGAAGAAAATAGACAATCATTTGGTAATATGGCCTAGACTAATGGGCTTCATACTTCTCTGATCACATCTACCAAAGCCATATATGTTTATTTATTTATAAAATATGCACAAGTACTATATCAAGTATATAATGCATATTATAAACACATAAAATATAATTTATTAAAGGAAAATATAGAAACTTAAATAAAAATGGAAGTTCTGATATTTTCTCTGTTCTCCTGTTGGTCTTCTTATAGACCCCATGGATGAGATGCACCCTACTTTGGCCACCCCTAGGCATTAATATGTCTGAAGTACAAGACCAGAGGAAATGAACTCAACATCATTTCCATATTTATAATATTGTTAATTTCACAAAAATAAATTTTATGTAATTTACAATAGCATTTTCTTAAAAAGAGAAGTTTGTCAACAATATTAAAGAATATCAGCCAAATTGCTGAAAAGGAGGTGGAAAGAACACTAAATCTGGAATAAAGTAGACCAAGTTTCATCCAACTCTGCCTTGAAGTAATCTTTGGTAAATCAATAAACATCCCTGTGCCTTAGTTTTCCTGTTAGTAAAATGGGAACAATAAACCCAGTGCTCAATATATGTCACCTGTTACTCAATGTGTATCTAAAAAAGGAAAATCGAGCATGGTAATTAGGACACGTGGATCTTTTCTTGAAGTAGACTTTGGAAATTCAATAAAAGCTGGAGGAAACGAATACATTAAAGGGCAACAACATCAAAGAAAGGTTCTTTGCCCTGAGGAAGCTCTTCTTAAAGTTATATTACTATAATAATGGGTTAAGTGGTGCTCATATAGTTAGCTTGAATAGCTGGTAGTAAAAAGGAGTCAACTTATTTACCAAAAAGCTTTTAAGAAAATTGATAAAAGCTAAAATGACTCATTTTGCCCACATGTTAAACACATTGTTTAAATATATATATGTGTATATATGTGTGTGTGTGTATATATAGATATATAAATTACAGATGATGAAACAATTTAAAAATGTGGGAGAAAAGTGGTTTTATCAGCAACTAAATGGTCTTTTCTGGGCCTCAGTTTCCTCATGTGTAAAATGAAATTGGAGGAGGGAATAAAAAAATTCCCTTCTAGTGCCATAAGGTCCTGCAACTCCATTATGGGGCATATACTTGGAAGATCTGAGAGCAGGGACATGAATGAAAATTTACTTGCTGGTGTTTATGGAGGCCGTATGCACGGTTTGCAATGGGTGGAGATGGCCTAAGGTTACAACGACTGATGAACAGAATAGTGAACTGTGGTGTATGTATACAATGAAATATTGAGAAACTGCAAAAAGGAGTGAAGTTGTAAGGCATGCAACAAGGTGAATGGATCCTGTAGACAGCATTTTGAGGGAAGTACACCAGAAACGAAAAGATAAACATTATAATGCCTCACCAATATGGACTAACTACAGTGTGTAAACTCAGAATTGAATCTTAGAGCACAGCTTATCAGGGGAATGCTTATTGTAATGGTCCCCAGATTGTAAGCTCTTACAGCAGTCACATTTATTCCTGAATTGTAATGGTTTTCTCCAAATTCTGAGATGCTGATCCCTTTGTTTATGACCTGGTCGGTATCTAGAACTTTGGGTATCTGTCTTGCACTTGAAACTCAGAGCTAGAGCTTGGCAGATATGAATGTCAGTATTAGCACATACAGCAACTGTTAAAAAAGCTAAAAAAAAGTCCAGACTTCAATTAGAGATATGAATGAAGCAGATCTGGTTAGGAATAAAGCAAATCAGGCCAAAGGGTAAAAGTCGATACTGACTGTGTTTTAAAACTTCAACTTCCATGTGAGACCAAGAGAGGAGATGTTTCTTTGGTGCAGGATCTATATTTTCTGTAGTATACTAAATAATTTAACTTGTATGGTCAGTTTATTCAAACACCATAATTACATGGAACTTTGAATAGGAAGCAAGATCTGGTAGGTTTGTACAGGTTAGTGTGAAACAGTGATACATCCCAAAGTAATTTGGGCAGAAAATAAAAATATATATGCAAGGCCTCCTGAGGAGCTGGGGGAAAATGCAGAAATGTTGGACATCCCCACCTGGATTGTTGCTGATGTTCTCATACTGAGGACTGGCGGTTTGATGTGCCCTTATGAAGCTTTTTACTGCCGAGGAGAGGCTAAGCCTGCTTGTGATTATGCCTGAGTCTCCCCCTGAGTACCTCTTTGTTGCTCAGATGTGGCCGTCTCTTTCTTTCTAGCTAAGCCAACTTGGCGGGTGGACTCACTGCCTTCCCCATTACGTGAGACCTGACTCCCCAGGGCGTAAATCTCCCTGGCAATGCAGGATATGACTCCTGGGGATGAGCCTGGACCTGGCATCGTGGGATTGAGAACATCTTCTTGACCAAAAGGGGGATGCAAAATGAAACAAAACAAAGTTTCAGTGGCTGAGAGATTTCAAATGGAGTCAAGAGATCACTCTGGTGGGCATTCTTATGCACTATATACATATCCCTTTTTAGGTTTTAGTGTATTGGAATAGCTAGAAGTAAATACCTGAAACTATCAAACTGCAATGATTGTATAACTATGTAACTTACATGGGGTGATGGTGTGATTGTGAAAACCTTGTGGATCATACTCCCTTTGTGCGGTGTATGGATGGATGAATAGAAAAATGGGGACAAAAACTAAATGAAAAATAGGGTGGGATGGGGGGGATGATTTGGGTGTTCTTTTTTACTTTTATTTTTCATTCCTATTTTTATTCTTTCTGGTGTAAGGAAAATGTTCAAAAATAGATTGGAGTGATGAATGCATAACTATATGATGGTACTGTGAACAGTTGATTGTACACCATGGATGACTGTATGGTATGTGAATATATCTCAATAAAACTGAATTTAAAAAAATCCCTTCCAGCCGGGAAATTCTCTATGGCTACCACAGAGATCTGATACTCAAGAAAGGGGAGAGAGAGAAGGAAAGAGGGAAAAAAGGAGAGAGAGTGGGAGAGAAGAAAGAAAGAGAAAGAGACCATTCAATTAGTAGCTGAGAAACAAGTTATACTCTTCCCTCTGTGATTTTATTTTCCTTAAATGAAAACAAATGGCATCATTAATAAAAGATTTGACATAAGATTTGTCATTCAATGAGGAAACTTTAAAAAAACTGAAAACTAGAAAAATGAAATGATTTTCTCTTAATCTGCTTGATATTATGAGTACTTATAACATGGTAAGGGCCTCATAAATTAGTATACTTAAGGACAAAGCAAATTTTAAATTGCTATTTGTTTTCTTTGCAAAAGAAATAAAACATTAAATGTGAGAATATAAAGGCATAGTCTACAAGTGGCTAATGAAATAAGAAGGAATTCTGGAAATCCATGAAAATATTTCAAAGGAATCATCCAAGGATTACATGCCAAACAGAGTTTATGAAATCAGTGGCAATGCTGAAATTGACCCAATTCTAAAGATGTAATCCCAGAACCAGTCATTAATGTTGAACAATATTGTTTTAGCCCACAAATAATATTGCAAAAGGAAGTGGACATTTTCCAGAACCTCATGATATTGTAGTCATTTCTACCCAACGGTCTTAGGAAAATAAATAGTGCTAAAGAAATACGTAAAGAGGTAATAAGTTATGAAGCCCTGGGGTGGATAAGGAAATCAGAAGGGGTGGGTGTGCTGGTTTGAATATATTATGTCCCCCAGGAAAAGCCATATTCTTTGATGCAATCTTGTGGGGCAGACATATTAGTGGGGATTAAGTTGGAACATTGGATTAGGTTGTTTGCATGGAAATGCGCCCCACCCAACTGTGGGTGATGACTCTGGATAATTTCCATGGAGGTATTACTCCACCCATTCAGGGTGGGTATAAATTAAATCACTGGAGCCATATAAATGAGTTGACAAACAGAAGGAACTCAGTGCAGCTGAGAGTGACATTTTGAAGTGCAGCTGAGAGGGATGCTTTGAAGAATGCAGAGAAGCTGAGAGAGTGGCTCCAGATGAGAGACAGTTTGAAGACGGCCGTTGAATGCAGACTCCTGCTCCAAAGAAGCTAAGAGAGGAAAAATGCCCCAAGAGCAACTGAGAGTGACATTTTGATGAGGAGCTGTGGCCTAGAGAGGAACGTCCTGGGAGAAAGTCATTTTGAAACCAGAACTTGGAGCAAACGCCAACCACTTGCCTTCCCAGCTAACAGAGGTTTTCCGGACACCATTGGCCATCTTCCAGTGAAGGTACCCGATTGTTGATGCGTCACCTTGTACACTTTATGGCCTTAAGACTGTAACTGTGCAACCAAATAAACCCCCTTTTATAAAAACCAATTCATTTCTGGTGTTTTGCATTCTGGCAGATTAGCAAACTAGAACAGTGGGAAAGAACTAAATTCATAGAAACTGAATGCACGAAGTAAAATAAGAATGGAAGAAGAGTCTAGAATTGTTAGAATAGTAACAGCAATCTAAAAAAGTATTGGCAGTAATATAAAAGAAAGAAAAATTTTTAATTTAATTTAGGGAAATTCACCTGATGCCTGTGTACAGTAGACTCTAAAAATATATGAATTAGGTAAGTCTCTTTGGTATATATCCTTTTACAGGAGTTCAAGAATCTCTTAGTTTTTATTTTGTTTTTGTTTTCCTGGAATAAAAAATAGACATAAATTCAAGGTAGATTCAAAATATTTGGCTAATCACTACAAGATGCTGTCCAAAACCAGAACCTGAATTTACAGCAAGGCAAGTTTTCAGCAAGTTCTGAGGACAGAGATTCTACAGCCTTCTTTGGTAAAATCTACTCTAATGGTAAATGACATCTATTGTCAAAAATTATCTTCATCTCTCATCAGGCTAGCTTTTATTATAGATTAAAATAAGATCAATCTTTCCTGTATTCTCACACAGAGGATGCTGAATATCTTTTACACTTCTCTTGATAACTCATGTCCAGAAGCACATCTATTATCATCCTATGAGGAAGGACAGTCTGTGCTGTTTTGCCATTGTTCTGTGTCCATCTGGATTACCAGCATCAACCAGTTCTCCTGTTGGAAACTTTAATAGATTTCTATGGCTGCTGTAACAAATAGTCACAAATTTAGTTGCTTGAAACAACACAAAATTTATTATTTTACAGTTCTGGAGGTTAAAATTCTGAAATGAGTCTCACTGGGCTAAAAATCAAGATGTCACCAGAACTGCATTCCTTCTGGAGGCTCTAGAGAAGAAACTGTTTCCTTGCTGTTTCTAGCTTCTAGAGGCAGCCCCCATTCCTTTGCTCATTGCTTGTTCCTTCATCTTCAAAACCAGCAGTGTAGCATCTTCAAAACTCTGCCTGACTCATCTTCTGCCTCCTCCTCTGGCTTTTAAGGGCCCTTGTGATTAAATTGGATTTGCCTGGATAATGCAGGCTCCTCTCCCTGTGGTAAAATCAGCTGATTAGCAACCTAATTCCATCTGCAACCCCAATGCCCCTTTGCCATGTAACAGAACATATTCACAGGTACTAGGGATTGGGACATGGCCCTCTTTGGGGAGCCATTATTCTGGCTACCTTGTCACCATAGCATATTCCTTCACTTCTATTCCAGTTATCTATTCATTGGCCTAGTTTGTTACTGTATAACAAAACACTTCAAAAATTAGTGGCTTAAAACAACAATGGTATCTTTTTTTCTCACATTTCTATGGGATGACCACTTGAGCAATTTTTCTGTTGGTTTCACCTTTGGTTACTCACGTGGCTGCCATCTTCTCATAGCTCAACTGGGGCTGGAGGGTGCAAGATGGCCTCACTCACATGTCCGACGGGTGGAGCTGGCTTTTGACTCCTCCATGCAGCATCTCACCTCAGTAGCCATGACTGGCTGAACTTCTTCATAGTACAGTGGTCTTAGGGTTTCAAGAAAGCTAGAGAGGAAGCTGCAAGCCCTCTTAAGGCCTAGACTCTAGAACTCACACAACATCACTTGCCACCACATTCTATGGGGCAAAACAAGTCACAGAGCCAGCCTACACTTGGTTGATAAAATAGATTCTTTTTCTTATGGGAGGAATGGCCACCTCACACTGTAAAAGGCCATGCACAGAGGAATGTGTGACTCATTGGGGACCATTAGTTTAATACTCTAACACAATTTCCTACCTCTCTTCTAGTAACTTGCTTTTCATCCATCCAAAAACCAAAATTTTAAACTTACAAAAATTGAATAAAATAAAAGCCAATCTCTTAAAACTTATTTTAAAATATAACATACATAAAGTACATAAATCATAAATATACAGCTCAAAAATGAACTATCACAAAATGAATGAACCCCCTCTAACCACTACCCAAGTCAAGAAATAACACTGCCAAGTACTCCAGTGCCCTCCTTGTGGCTCCTTTCCACTATTTCCTCTATGAAGATAATCACTAACCTCACTTCTAACACTCTGGGTTAAATGTGCCTGTATCAGAGAAACAGAACCAATAGGGTATATGTGTATCTATATCTATCTATACTAAGAGATTTACTTTCAGTAATTGGCTCACATGATTGCTGGGGCTGAAAATTCAAGATCTGTGGGGCAGGTGGCAGGCTGGAAATTCTGGTAAGAATTGATGTTGATATCTTGAGTCCAAAATCATAGGGGGTGCCAGTAGCTTGGAAAACCAAAGAGAAGTAGTAGATAGTGTGGTCTTGAAGCAGAATTTCTTCTTTTTGGAACCCTCAGTTCTTTGCTTTTACGTCCTCCAAGTGATTAGATGAGGCCCACCTACATTAGGAAAGGTAATCTGCTTTACTTAAAGTCAACTGTTTGTAGATGTTGATCCCGTCTACAAAATACCTCTGCAGCAACATTGAAGCCACAAAAGTGGTTATAAAATATGTTTTCTTTTTTTAAAAAATAGCATTTCATATTGACATATAATTCACATACCATAAAATTAACCATTTAAAAGAGTACACTTCAGTGGATCTTAGTAAATTCACTATGCTGTGTAACCACCACCACTATCTAATATCAGAACATTTCTATCACCCCAATAAGAAACCTTGTACCTATTAGTCAGTTAGTATGTTCTTTTTTTTTGTATCTGGCTTCTTTTGCTCAATTTCATGCTTGTGGGAGCCATATTTTTTATTCAGTAGTCAATATGTTTTTGAGTAAAGCCAAAGGAGTAAAGTACAGGTTTTTCTAATTAGCTTTAGTTCCATATACCAGATTAGTGGTTTTCCACCCTGGTTGTACATTAGTATCACCCTGGGAGCATTAAAAAAATGCGGATGCACATGCCTTGTCCCTGGTAACTAAATGACAATCTGAGTGTGTGGTAGGGATAGGCTGGAACATTAATCATTTTAAAAACTCTCAAAGTGATTCTACTATGTAGCCAGGGCTAAGAACTACTAAGATAGAACAATATTTCTTAAACTTAACTGATCAGAAGACATACCTGATCAAAATAAGACTCTAACTAAAAATATAGATTCTCTTTGGGCCCTCAAGCATATGGAATTGGAATCTTGACTCTATGGGTCTGGGAATTTGCATTTTGACCAGAGCTCCATGCAATTCTTAAAAGGCAGTTTCAGAAATGCTTCAGGAAACCAATGATTATTTGTAGGAAAATAAATGACTTCATCAAGAGAAGTTTCTATTGCTTTCAGACAAGAAAACACTAATGCTACTTTAAAACATTTTTAATACATTAAAAACAGATGATTTTAATGTACAATTTAACTATAGTGGTGAGGGAAAGAAAGATGTTTTCTATCTGCCTCATTTCTTTTAATTTATGTTTAGTCCAAAGTGAAAACCTATTGGGAAGTAGTCTTTTCTACCTCCTGCTCTGAGGTTAACACAGGAAACTGACTACTTTTTTTAAACATCAAACCAGGGCTCAATGTTCTCAACAGGCTGTAAAATTCCCAGTTTGCTTTTCATTCACAGTGAACAGGGTACAAAGAATCTTCTTCACATCATCAGATAAACACATTGGGAAATTTTTTTAATGCAATGCCAAGAAAAATGGTAAAAGAAATGGAAAAGAGAAAAAAAATTCAAAAAGGGAAAAGAAATCTCAAAATAATCTTGAAATGAGACTACATTACATACTGTAATACAAAAGTAACTTTACATTTTGATAAGAACATTTTGTTAGAAGCCAGAATGTGCATTCTAGACTAGGAATGTATTCCTATCATTTCCTTTGGTTGGAGATAACTTATATAAACCTGAGGTAAGGATAGTTCTTAATATAGTACTTTCTACATTCTAGTTCTTAATTACATATTTTCTTTATTGAAGAGTGTCTTCAATTATTGAAACCTTCTCTTGATCTGTTGTATAATTACACATATGACCTGGTAGTTTCGCAACTTAACAGATGAACACTCATAGGAAACTAGGTTCTGTTACTTAGTACGTTAGCTCAATACATTAATGTTGTTATATAGTGGTCTGAGCACACTAATAAATTCTTCAGTTGTTTTTTTAAATAAACCATTTATTTTAGAATAATTTGAGTTTTACAGAAAAATTGCAAAGATAGTTCAGAGAATTCCCATATGTCTCACACCTGGTTTCCCTTACTAATAACATCTTATATTAGTATAGTACATTTATCATAATTAATGAGCTGGCACTGATACATTAGTAACTAAAGTCCATACTTCATTCAGATTTCCTTAATTTTTACCTAATGTCTGCTTTTCTGTTCCTGGATACCATATTACATTGGCTGTGACAGTTTCTTAGACTTCGTTTTTGATGGCTTTGACAGTTGAGCAGTACTGGTCAGGTATTTTGTAGAATGTCACACACTAATAAATTTTAAACATGTGTAATTAATTCCTAGATTCAGTAAATGCACAGGAAACATTTTTTTAAATAAAAATTTTTATTGTCCTAAATATATATAATGTAAAATTTGCCATTTTAGCCATTCTTAAGTATACAATTCAGTGGCATTAATTGCTTTTACAATATTGTGCTACCATAACCATTACCTACTCTTTTCCATCACCCCAAACAGAAATTCTGTACCATTAAGAGTTTCCTTTTTATTGTTAGAGAACTTGTAGGTTTACAGAAATATCATGCATGAAATATATAAAATACAGAGTTCCCATATACCACCCTATTATTAACCCCTTGCATTAGTGTGGTACATTTTTTATAATTCTTGAAAGAACATTTTTATAATTGTACTATTAACTATAGTCCATTGTTTATATTGGGGTTCACTATTTAAACATTTTTTTCTTTTAAATTTTTATTCTAGTAACATATATACAACCTAACATTTCTCCTTTTAACTACATTCACATATATAATTCAATGCAGCTAATTGCATTCACAATGTTGTGTTACCATCACCACCATCTGTTACCAAAATTTAAAAATCAACCCAAACAGAAATTCTGTATAACTTAAGCATTAACTCCCCATACCAAATCCCTAACTCAGCCTCTGGTAACATATATTCTAGATTCTGACTCTATGAGTTTGCTTATTCTAATTATTTCATATCAGTGAGATCATAAAATATTTGTTCTTTTTTTGTCTGGCTTATATCCCTCAATGTAATGTCTTCAAGGTTCATCCATGTTGCCGCATGAATCAAAACTTCATTCCTTTTTAATGCTGAATATATACCACGTTTTGTTTCCCCATTCATCAGTTGATAGGTACTTGGGTTGCTTCCAATTTTTGGCAATTGTGAATAATGACACTATGAAAATTAGTGTGCAAATATCTGTTCAGGTCCCTGCTTTCAATTCTTTTGGGTATATACCTAGTAGTGGGATTGGTGGGTCATATGATAATTCTATGCTTACCTTTCTCAGGAACTGCCGAACTGTCTTCCACAGCGGCTGCACCATTTTACATTCCCATCAAGCAATGAATGAGTGTTCCTTTTTCTCTACATCCTCTCCAACACTTGTAATTTTCATTTTTTTTCAATAGTAGTCATTCTAGTGGGTTTGAAATGGTATCTCACTGTGGTTTTGACTTGCATTTCCCAAATAGCTAATGACGTTGAGCATCTTTTCAGTGCTTTATAGCCATTTGTATATTCTCTTTGGAGAAATGTCTATTCAAGTCTTTTGCCCATTTTTAAATTGGATTGTTTGTCTTTTTATTGTGGAGTTGCAGAATTTCTTTATATTTCTGGATATGAAGCCCTTATCAAATATGTGATTCTCAAATATTTTCTCCCATTGAGTAGGTTGTCTTTTCACTTTCATGATAAAGCCCTTTGACGCACAAATTGCTTATAATTTTGATGTTATCCCATTTATCTATTTTTTTCTATCATAGCTTGTGCTTTGGAGGTAAAGTTTATGAGACCATTGCCTAACACAAGATCCTGAAGATGCTTCCCTACACTTTCTTCTAGGAGTTTTATAGTCTTGTTTCTTATATTTAGGTCTTTGACCCATTTTTAGTTGATTTTTTGTATGTGGTACAAGATAGGGGTCTTCCTTCATTCTTTTGCATATGGATATCTAATTCTTCCAGCATTATTTGTTGAAGAAATTATTCTTTCCCAATTGAGTAGACTTGGCAGCCTTGTCAAAAATTAATTGGCCATAGATGTGAGGGTCTATTTCTGAACTTTCAGTTTAATTACATAGATCTATACATCTATCCTTGTGCCAGTACCATGCTGTTTTGACCACTGTAGCTTTGTAATAAGGAGAAGTCAAGACATGTGAGTTCTCTAATCTCGTTCCTCTTTTTCAAGATGGTTTTCTCTTTTCAGGGCCCCTTACTTTTCCAAATAAATTTGATGATTTGCTTTCCCTTTTCTGCAAAATAGGCTGTTGGAATTTTGGTTCAGATTGCATTGAATCTGTAAATCATATTGGGTAGAATTGACATCTTAACAAATATCTTCCAATTCATGAGCATGGACTGTCCTTCCATTTATTTAGACCTTTTTTGTTTTCTTTTAGCAAAGTTTTGCAATTTTCCTTACACAAATCCTTTACATCTTTGGATAAATTTATTCCTAGATATTTGATTCTTTTAGTTGATATTGTAAATGGGATTATTTTTCTTGATTTCCTCCTTAAATTGCTCATCATTAGTGTATAGAAATACTACTGATTTTTTGTGTTTTGTTCTCTTACCCTGCCACTTTGCTGAATTCATTGATTAACTCTAATAGCTTTGTTGTAGATTTTTCAGGACTTTCTACACGCAGGATCACATCATCTGCAAATAGTGAAAGTTTTACTTCTTCCTTTCCAAGTTGGATGCTTTTTATTTCTTTTTCTTGCCTAACTACTCCGGCTAGAACTTCCAGTACAATGTTAAATAACTGGTGACTGTGGGCATACTTGCCTTGTTCCAGATCTTAGAGGGAAAGCTTTTAGTGTTTCACCATTTAGTAGGAAAATTTGATTTAAAGCAATTTAAAAGGAAAAAAAAATCCTTTGGAGATTGTTCAAACTATTTGTATCAAGTAAAAAAGACTTGAAAGTCATTATTAGGTTTTAGAGATATAATACAAGATAGATAAGTTATGATTAGTTGTTAGAATTCTCATCACTGCCAAAAACTGAAACTTGAACAACTTTAAAAATTGAGCAGGAATTGAAATTATTTATATTCCTCTAAGTTCCAATTTTTGTTATTGTCATTACACAGTCGATAAAGTTAATATTCTCTTGGGTTTTTTTTAAATTCATCACTATAAACATTTTTTGCTTTGTAGTAGTATACATATTTGACATTTTAAAGCTATATAGTAACTGTTCCATCATATTAATATGTCTTATTTGTTGAAATCTTCTCCATTGTAGAATATTTGGATTGTTTTCACTTTTTAAAATACTTTTTTAAACATTTTTATGAAGAACCATTTAAAGCTAAACCAATTTGTATTTTCTCCAGCTATGTATATAAATGTACAATTTTCCTCACATTCATCAGGTTTTGTCTTTCATGTATTTTCTACTCTAATTAGTATGTAATACTCCTTTAAAGCTGTTCTGCTGCATACTACTTCACAGGAGCCAAGATAATTCGTTTTTCCGTGTCTCCCCGTGTAAATTATTTCTTCTTTCTAATATTAAGTGAAATTTAAATGCCAACCTTATAGAAGAAATTAGATGCAGAAAATTTTATTTACTATTATGCCTCTTAGTGAGGGAGAGCTGTCCTTTTGGAAAATGAGAGTTTGTAGTAAAGGTTAAATATAAGGAAGACAGTTCTTCTAGAAACTAGGGATGATTTTATTGATTGATTAAGGAAGAGGGAGGGGAAGAGAGAGGAAAAGCAAGAAAGAAGGACACAATAAGGATATAGTGAAAGGTCAGCACTCCATATTTTGACATCTGTCCCCTCTATAACTTGCTCAAATCTTTAATAAAGTATTTTTAAAGACCTAAAAAGTGCTAGATACAAATGGATTAGCTGAAGACACTAAGATTGGTGAGATAAAGAGTGGTGGGAGAGGCGGGGCAAGATGGCAGACTGGTGAGCTGTATGTTTTAGTTACTCCTCCAGGAAAGTAGGTAAAAAGCCAGGAACTGCGTGGACTGGACACCACAGAGCAATCTGTCTTTGGGCATACTTCATACAACACTCATGAAAACGTGGAACTGCTGAGATCAGCGAAATCTGTAAGTTTTTGCGGCCAGGGGACCCGCGCCCCTGCCTGCCAGGCTCAGTCCCGGGGGAGGAGGGGCTGTCAGCTCCAGGAAGGAGAAGGGAGAATTGCAGTGGCTGCTCTTATCGGAAACTCATTCTACTGATTCAAACTCCAACCATAGATAGACTGAGGTCAGACACCAGAGACTCTGAGAGCAGCCAGCCCAGCAGAGAGGAGACAGGCATAGAAAAAAAACAACACGAAAAACTCCAAAATAAAAGCAGAGGATTTTTGGAGTTCTGGTGAACACAGAAAGGGGAAGGGCGGAGATCAGGCCTTGAGGCGCATATGCAAATCCTGAAGCAAGGCTGATCTCTCTGCCCTGTGCAACTTTCCTTAATGGCCCTGGTTGCTTTGTCTATTAGCATTTCAATAACCCATTAGATCTCTGAGGAGGGCCGTTTTTTTTTTTTTTTTTTTTTAAATCCTTTTTGCTTTTTCTAAAACAATTACTCTAAGAAGCTCAATACAGAAAGCTTCAAAGAATTGAAATTTGGGCACGTCAAGTCAAGAGCAGAACTAAGAGAGCTCTGAGACAAAAGGCAATAATCCAGTGGCTGAGAAAATTCACTAAACAACACAACTTCCCAAGAAAAGGGGGGTGTCCGCTCACAGCCACCATCCTGGTGGACAGGAAACACTCCTGCCCATCGCCAGCCCCATAGCCCAGAGCTGCCCCAGACAACCCAGTGTGACGGAAGTGCTTCAAATAACAGGCACACACCACAAAACTGGGCGTGGACATTAGCCTTCCCCGCAACCTCAGCTGAATGTCCCAGAGCTGGGAAGGGGGAGCAGTGTGAATTAACAGAGCCCCATTCAGCCATCATTTGAGCAGACTGGGAGCCTCCCAACACAGCCCAGCAGCCTAGAACTGCCCTGGGGGGACGGCACTCACCTGTGACTTAGCACAGTCATCCCTCAACAGAGGACCCGGGGTGCACAGCCTGGAAGAGGGGCCCACTTGCAAGTCTCAGGAGCCATACGCCAATACCAAAGACTTGTGGGTCAGTGGCAGAGACAAACTGTGGCAGGACTGAACTGAAGGATTAGACTATTGCAGTAGCTTTAAAACTCTAGGATCATCAGGGAGATTTGATTGTTAGGGCCACCCCCCCTCCCCGACTGCCCAGAAACACGCCCCACATACAGGGCAGGCAACACCAACTACACACGCAAGCTTGGGACACCAATTGGGCCCCACAAGACTCACTCCCCCACTCACCAAAAAGGCTAAGCAGGGGAGATCTGGCTTGTGGAGAACAGGTGGCTCGTGGACGCCACCTGCTGGTTAGTTAGAGAAAGTGTACTCCACGAAGCTGTAGATCTGATAAATTAGAGATAAGGACTTCAACTGGTCTACAAACCCTAAAAGAACCCTATCAAGGTCAGCAAATGCCACGAGGCCAAAAACAACAGAAAATTATAAAGCATATGAAAAAACCAGACGATATGGATAACCCAAGCCCAAGCACCCAAATCAAAAGACCAGAAGAGACACACCTAGAGCAGCTACTCAAAGAACTAAAGATGAACAATGAGACCCTAGTACGGGATATGAAGGAAATCAAGAAGACCCTAGAAGAGCATAAAGAAGACATTGCAAGACTAAATAAAAAAATGGATGATCTTATGGAAATTAAAGAAACTGTTGACCAAATTAAAAAGATTCTGGACACTCATAGTACAAGACTAGAGGAAGTTGAACAACGAATCAGTGACCTGGAAGATGACAGAATGGAAAATGAAAGCATAAAAGAAAGAATGGGGAAAAAAATTGAAAAACTCGAAATGGACCTCAGGGATATGATAGATAATATGAAACGTCCGAATATAAGACTCATTGATGTCCCAGAAGGGGAAGAAAAGGGTAAAGGTCTAGGAAGAGTATTCAAAGAAATTATTGGGGAAAACTTCCCAAATCTTCTAAACAACATAAATACACAAATCATAAATGCTCAGCGAACTCCAAATAGAATAAATCCAAAAAAACCCACTCCGAGACATATACTGATCACACTGTCAAACATAGAAGAGAAGGAGCAAGTTCTGAAAGCAGCAAGAGAAAAGCAATTCACCACATACAAAGGAAACAGCATAAGACTAAGTAGTGACTACTCAGCAGCCACCATGGAGGCGAGAAGGCAGTGGCACGATATATTTAAAATTCTGAGTGAGAGGAATTTCCAGCCAAGAATACTTTATCCAGCAAAGCTCTCCTTCAAATTTGAGGGAGAGCTTAAATTTTTCACAGACAAAGAAATGCTGAGAGAATTTGCTAACAAGAGACCTGCCCTACTGGAGATACTAAAGGGAGCCCTACAGACAGAGAAACAAAGACAGGACAGAGAGACTTGGAGAAAGGTTCAGTACTAAAGAGATTCGGTATGGGTACAATAAAGGATATTAATAGAGAGAGGGAAAAATATGGCAAACATAATCCAAAGGATAAGATGGCCGATTCAAGAAATGCCTTCACGGTTTTAACGTTGAATGTAAATGGATTAAACTCCCCAATTAAAAGATATAGATTCGCAGAATGGATCAAAAAAAATGAACCATCAATATGTTGCATACAAGAGACTCATCTTAGACACAGGGACACAAAGAAACTGAAAGTGAAGGATGGAAAAAAATATTTCATGCAAGCTACAGCCAAAAGAAAGCAGGTGTAGCAATATTAATCTCAGATAAAATAGACTTCAAATGCAGGGATGTTTTGAGAGACAAAGAAGGCCACTACATACTAATAAAAGGGGCAATTCAGCAGGAAGAAATAACAATCGTAAATGTCTATGCACCCAATCAAGGTGCCACAAAATACATGAGAGAAACATTGGCAAAACTAAAGGAAGCAATTGATGTTTCCACAATAATTGTGGGAGACTTCAACACATCACTCTCTCCTATAGATAGATCAACCAGACAGAAGACCAATAAGGAAATTGAAAACCTAAACAATCTGATAAATGAATTAGATTTAACAGACATATACAGGACATTACATCCCAAATCACCAGGATACACATACTTTTCTAGTGCTCACGGAACTTTCTCCAGAATAGATCATATGCTGGGACATAAAACAAGCCTCAATAAATTTAAAAAGATTGAAATTATTCAAAGCACATTCTCTGACCACAATGGAATACAATTAGAAGTCAATAACCATCAGAGACTTAGAAAATTCACAAATACCTGGAGGTTAAACAACACAGTCCTAAACAATCAGTGGGTTAAAGAAGAAATAGCAAGAGAAATTGCTAAATATATAGAGACGAATGAAAATGAGAACACAACATACCAAAACCTATGGGATGCAGCAAAAGCAGTGCTAAGGGGGAAATTTATAGCACTAAACACATATATTAAAAAGGAAGAAAGAGCCAAAATCAAAGAACTAATGGATCAACTGAAGAAGCTAGAAAATGAACAGCAAACCAATCCTAAACCAAGTACAAGAAAAGAAATAACAAGGATTAAAGCAGAAATAAATGACATAGAGAACAAAAAAACAATAGAAAGGATAAATATCACCAAAAGTTGGTTCTTTGAGAAGATCAACAAGATTGACAAGCCCCTAGCTAGACTGACAAAATCAAAAAGAGAGAAGACCCATATAAACAAAATAATGAATGAAAAAGGTGACATAACTGCAGATCCTGAAGAAATTAAAAAAATTATAAGAGGATATTATGAACAACTGTATGGCAACAAACTGGATAATGTAGAAGAAATGGACAATTTCCTGGAAACATATGAACAACCTAGACTGACCAGAGAAGAAATAGAAGACCTCAACCAACCCATCACAAGCAAAGAGATCCAATCAGTCATCAAAAATCTTCCCACAAATAAATGCCCAGGGCCAGATGGCTTCACAGGGGAATTCTACCAAACTTTCCAGAAAGAACTGACACCAATCTTACTGAAACTCTTTCAAAACATTGAAAAAAATGGAACACTACCTAACTCATTTTATGAAGCTAACATCAATCTAATACCAAAACCAGGCAAAGATGCTACAAAAAAGGAAAACTACCGGCCAATCTCCCTAATGAATATAGATGCAAAAATCCTCAACAAAATACTTGCAAATCGAATCCAAAGACACATTAAAAACATCATACACCATGACCAAGTGGGGTTCATTCCAGGCATGCAAGGATGGTTCAACATAAGAAAAACAATCAATGTATTACAACACATTAAAAACTCGAAAGGGAAAAATCAATTGATCATCTCAATAGATGCTGAAAAAGCATTTGACAAAATCCAACATCCCTTTTTGATAAAAACACTTCAAAAGGTAGGAATTGAAGGAAACTTCCTCAACATGATAAAGAGCATATATGAAAAACCCACAGCCAGCATAGTACTCAATGGTGAGAGACTGAAAGCCTTCCCTCTAAGATCAGGAACAAGACAAGGATGCCCGCTGTCACCACTGTTATTCAACATTGTGCTGGAAGTGCTAGCCAGGGCAATCCGGCAAGACAAAGAAATAAAAGGCATCCAAATTGGAAAAGAAGAAGTAAAACTGTCATTGTTTGCAGATGATATGATCTTATATCTAGAAAACCCTGAGAAATCAACGATACACCTACTAGAGCTAATAAACAAATTTAGCAAAGTAGCGGGATACAAGATTAATGCACATAAGTCAGTAATGTTTCTATATGCTAGAAATGAACAAACTGAAGAGACACTCAAGAAAAAGATACCATTTTCAATAGCAACTAAAAAAATCAAGTACCTAGGAATAAACTTAACCAAAGATGTCAAAGACCTATACAAAGAAAACTACATAACTCTACTAAAAGAAATAGAAGGGGACCTTAAAAGATGGAAAAATATTCCATGTTCATGGATAGGAAGGCTAAATGTCATTAAGATGTCAATTCTACCCAAACTCATCTACAGATTCAATGCAATCCCAATCAAAATTCCAACAACCTACTTTGCAGACTTGGAAAAGCTAGTTATCAAATTTATTTGGAAAGGGAAGATGCCTCGAATTGCTAAAGACACTCTAAAAAGAAAAACGAAGTGGGAGGACTTACACTCCCTGACTTTGAAGCTTATTATAAAGCCACAGTTGCCAAAACAGCATGGTACTGGCACAAAGATAGACATATAGATCAATGGAATAGAATTGAGAATTCAGAGATAGACCCTCAGATCTATGGCCGACTGATCTTTGATAAGGCCCCCAAAGTCACCGAACTGAGCCATAATGGACTTTTCAACAAATGGGGCTGGGAGAGTTGGATATCCATATCCAAAAGAATGAAAGAGGACCCCTACCTCACCCCCTACACAAAAATTAACTCAAAATGGACCAAAGATCTCAATATAAAAGAAAGTACCATAAAACTCCTAGAAGATAATGTAGGAAAACATCTTCAAGACCTTGTATTAGGAGGCCACTTCCTAGACTTTACACCCAAAGCAGAAGCAACAAAAGAGAAAATAGATAAATGGGAACTCCTCAAGCTTAGAAGTTTCTGCACCTCAAAGGAATTTCTCATAAAGGTAAAGAGGCAGCCAACTCAATGGGAAAAAATTTTTGGAAACCATGTATCTGACAAAAGACTGATATCTTGCATATACAAAGAAATCCTACAACTCAATGACAATAGTACAGACAGCCCAATTATAAAATGGGCAAAAGATATGAAAAGACAGTTCTCTGAAGAGGAAATACAAAGGGCCAAGAAACACATGAAAAAATGTTCAGCTTCACTAGCTATTAGAGAGATGCAAATTAAGACCACAATGAGATACCATCTAACACCGGTTAGAATGGCTGCCATTAAACAAACAGGAAACTACAAATGCTGGAGGGGATGTGGAGAAATTGGAACTCTTATTCATTGTTGGTGGGACTGTATAATGGTTCAGCCACTCTGGAAGTCAGTCTGGCAGTTCCTCAGAAAACTAGATATAGAGCTACCATTCGATCCAGCGATTGCACTTCTCGGTATATACCCGGAAGATCGGAAAGCAGTGACACGAACAGATATTTGCACGCCAATGTTCATAGCAGCATTATTCACAATTGCCAAGAGATGGAAACAACCCAAATGTCCTTCAACAGATGAGTGGATAAATAAAATGTGGTATATACACACGATGGAATACTACGCGGCAGTAAGAAGGAACGATCTGGTGAAACATATGACAACATGGATGAACCTTGAAGACATAATGCTGAGCGAAATAAGCCAGGCACAAAAAGAGAAATATTATATGCTACCACTAATGTGAACTTTGAAAAATGTAAAACAAATGGTTTATAATGTAGAATGTAGGGGAACTAGCAGTAGAGAGCAATTAAGGAAGGGGGAACAATAATCCAAGAAGAACAGATAAGCTATTTAACGTTCTGGGGATGCCCAGAAATGACTATGGTCTGTTAATTTCTGATGGATGTAGTAGGAACAAGTTCACTGAAATGTTGCTATATTATGTAACTTTCTTGGGGTAAAGTAGGAACATGTTGGAAGTTAAGCAGTTATCTTAGGTTAGTTGTCTTTTCCTTACTCCCTTGTTATGGTCTCTTTGAAATGTTCTTTTATTGTATGTTTATTTTCTTTTTAACTTTTTTTTTCATACAGTTGATTTAAAAAAGAAGGGAAAGTTAAAAAAAAAAAAAAAAAGAAAAACAAGGAAAAAAAAAAAAGATGTAGTGCCCCCTTGAGGAGCCTGTGGAGAATGCAGGGGTATTTGCCTACCCCACCTCCATGGTTGCTAACACGACCACAGACATAGGGGACTGGTGGTTTGATGGGTTGAGCCCTCTACCATAAGTTTTACCCTTGGGAAGACTGTTGCTGCAAAGGAGAGGCTAGGCCTCCCTGTATTTGTGCCTAAGAGTCTCCTCCTGAATGCCTCTTTGTTGCTCAGATGTGGCCCTCTCTCTCTGGCTAAGCCAACTTGAAAGGTGAAATCACTGCCCTCCCCCCTACGTGGGATCAGACACCCAGGGGAGTGAATCTCCCTGGCAACGTGGAATATGACTCCCGGGGAGGAATGTAGACCCGGCATCGTGGGACGGAGAACATCTTCTTGACCAGAAGGGGGATGTGAAAGGAAATGAAATAAGCTTCAGTGGCAGAGAGATTCCAAAAGGAGCCGAGAGATCACTCTGGTGGGCACTCTTATGCACACTTTAGACAACCCTTTTTAGGTTCTAAAGAATTGGGGTAGCTGGTGGTGGATACCTGAAACTATCAAACTACAACCCAGAACCCATGAATCTCGAAGACAGTTGTATAAAAATGTAGCTTATGAGGGGTGACAATGGGATTGGGAAAGCCATAAGGACCAAACTCCACTTTGTCTAGTTTATGGATGGATGTGTAGAAAAGTAGGGGAAGGAAACAAACAGACAAAGGTACCCAGTGTTCTTTTTTACTTCAATTGCTCTTTTTCACTCTAATTATTATTCTTGTTATTTTTGTGTGTGTGCTAATAAAGGTGTCAGGGATTGATTTAGGTGATGAATGTACAACTATGTAATGGTACTGTAAACAATCGAAAGTACAATTTGTTTTGTATGACTGTGTGGTATGTGAATATATCTCAATAAAATGATGATTTAAAAAAAAAAAAAAAAAAAGAGTGGTGGGAGAAAAGGAAAAAAAGACTGCCAACTGGACAGGCAGAGAAAAGTAAAAGGAGGAAAGTAAAAGTGTGCATGTGTGTGTGTGTGTCTGTGTACATGTGTGGTTGGGGACAGGAATATAATTCAGAGGACTTTTCATCATTGGAGTTACTTAAGGCTTAAGTCTTGAGTCAGGTATAACCTGAGCTCAGGGAGACCCCCTCTGATGCCTGGATTCACAAATTTATATGTTTGAAATGATGTTTTTTAAGTTTATCACATTTAGTTCCTCTCATCATTTGAAAATGTTTTTATTCATAAAGTATGGAAATATGTACCTTGTATTCAAAATTTCCTTTTAAAAAAATAGCCACTAATTATCTCCCCATTCTGATTTCTTGTAAATTTAAGTTTTATATTCTATTTTTTGAACCCAATGTAATATTGATATGGCTGCAGAGATAATGGATCTAAGTTAATCTTTTCCCATATCATTGAAAAAAGTTATTTTGTTCTCTATTGTATTACTTCTGGTTTGCAATAAAATAGGTCCTTGTAATGGTTGGAATCTATAATTGGCCAATTTTTGGAACCCCGATATTATAAACACTAACACCTTGTAATGAATTTTATAATCTGGTTCTATCATTATGTTCATTTAAGAAGTAATTATTTGACAGTTTTGCCTCCTTTCAAATGAGTTTCATTATCAAACAAAATCTGTTGGGGATTTAAGTTGGTAATAAGAATCATAGAATTTAGACCAGACAAGTATAGTAGGGTTAATATTGATTAATTTTGTGATTTAAAAGTGAGATAACAGAGGCCAAAAGAACTTGGATCACTTTCCCAAGTCACAGCTAGTTAACAGCAGAGCAGGAACTCTGAGCCTGTCTTTCCTGACTATTTCAAAACATACAGCAATAAAAAAGGAACTGCCTAAAGATTTCCTTTTATTTCAAATACTGTTTCTCATGGATTTCTGCTAACCCATACTAAAATAATCTCACCTTTCATTCTGTGAACAGGGAGGTCAAAATTTTAGGAGCACAGGAGTAGAAGTTTGCCACCTACAGGTCAAAAGAAAGAAGAAATCTTTCAGGTTTCACACTTTCAGAATAAAGATTTGACTACCCTTATGAAGCAAAAATGTGCTTTAAAAAACTTCCATAGAATAAAAAGTATTTGCAAATCCCTGTTGAGGAACTGGGGGAAAATGTGGAAACATTAAACTTCCCCACCTGGGGAATTCTGGATATTCTCACAAGCATTAGGGACTACCAGTTTAGTAGGCCAAGTCCTCGATCTTGGGGCTTACCCTTATGAAGCTTGTTATTGCAAAGGAGAGGCTAAGCCTACTTAAAATTGTGCCTAAGAATCTCCCCCAGAGAACCTCTTTTGTTGCTCAGATGTGGCCTCTCTTCCTAAGCCAACTCAGCAGGTAAACTCACTGCCCTCCTCACTATGTGGGGCATGACTCCCAGGGGTGTAAATCTCCCTTGCAACATGGGACATGACTCCCAGGAATGAGCCTGGACCTGGCATCATAGGACTGAGAAAGCCTTCTTGGACCATAAGGGGGAAGAAAAAAGAAATGAAATAAAGTTTCAGTGGCTGAGAGCTCTCAAATGGTGTCAAGCAGTCATTCTGGAGGTTATTCTTATGCATTATATAGATATCCCTTTTTAGTTTTTAGTGTATTAGAATAGCTAGAAGAAAAAACCTGAAACTATTGAACTGCAATCCAGTATCCTTGATTCTTGAAGATGATCACATTACTATATAACTTCTACGATATGACCGTGTGATTGTGAAAACCTTGTGACTCATAGTCCCTTTATCCAGTGTATGGACAGATGAGTAGAAAAAAGGGGGACAAAAAGTAAATGCATAATAGGGAAAAAGGAGTATGAGATGTTTTGGGTGTTCTTTTTTATTTTTATTTTTATTTTTATTATTTTTAGTTTTATGTTTTGGAGTAATAAAAATGTTCAAAAAATTGTGATGAATGCACAACTACATGATGATACAGTGAATAATTGATTGTACACTTTGAATGACTGTATGGTGTGTGAATATATCTCAATAACACTGCATTAAAAAAAAACACTTTTTAGGTGATGTTACCCTCATTTCATCACTGTTATTGTGCAATGATTCTACTATATTCTTTTTCAATAGTATATGGTACTGTTGTGACAGAAAAATTATGACAGAACACTCACTGGTATGAATCCTTAATTAGGCATGAAAATGCTTCTTAGAAACTAAGAACATCTCTCTCCTTCTGCTGGTATTTCCTCCTCATTGCTGGGAAATATCTGAGTGGGCAATGAAAACACTTTAGTGATTTGGGGACAACTGAATAACCCCTTGGAAAAAGTTCATTTAGAGTCTTAACTCATATGATTTACTAAAATAAATTCTAGGTGGATTAAATATTAAAGTGTGGAATATTAATAAGACCATAAAAGTTCTAGAGATCTTTGTAGGCAATTGTAAGAATGGGGGTTGGGAAGAGCTTTCTAAACATAACACCAAAGGAAGAAAATCAAAAGAAAATATAGACATTTTACAAACATTTTTTAAAATAAGGAAAAATCACTCTTCTTTGTTCCTCACTAATAATCAAAGAAAGGTTAATTAAAATGAGATAGCCTTTTTACTCAACTTGCCAAAAAAAAGTTAATGAAAATATCCAGTATTGGCAGGAGTTGGGGAAATAGTACTCTCACTTATAAAGCCTTTTGGAAGAACATTTAGACAAAAAATATATTAGAAAAGCTTTAAAAAGCCCACCTACCTGTTGACCCAGTATCCACTTCTAAGAATTTATCCAAAGAAAATAATCATGAATAAGAGGAAAGATTTAACCACAAATATATATACTGTAACTTAGTTTATAATAGCTCCCAAGCCTGAACTGATCTACATGCCTGATAGGATATGGGTTAAATTGATTATAGTAGGCTATTGTGATGGAAATAATATGATGCTATTAAAATTACTTTACCTAACTCTATTTAATGGTATTGGAGAAGCGTTTTTAATATATTGCTTCAGTGTGTTCAGAATGATACCATTTTTGGATTGTATAACACACAGCTACATTCACACATACAGAAGAGGCCTTGGAAAGCCATACCCCAAATATTAACGATGGTTACCTGAATGTGTAGGAAAAAGAAAAAGAGACCAAGAGATTCATCTAAAAATGTTCTTGTAGAAAAAGGGTAGGAACTAAAGGATGACTGTATTTAAAAATCCTGGGTGGGAAATGTGTTTAGGGGAAGAGGAAAAGGCAATCCATAGTTAATTGTGTCTGGCAGAGAAAAGATTAAAAGAATGGGGCCTGGCTGTGAGGAGATAAAAGTATTTGGGGAGAATGGAGGTGCCAGAAATACAACATTTTTCAAGAAGTTCAGATGCAAAATAAGAGCTTGGCCACATGATTTAGGAGCCAGGATGTGAAGTCACAAACAGAACTGGTAATTTGACAGGCCTGCTGACTGCATGGCATAGATTTTGTTATCCCAGGAGTCAATCTAAAACAGTTCATAAATTCTCTGGTCTAAATTAAGGCCTAAGGTGTCAAAAAAGCTCCACAACAAAACATTACTAAATGGGCACAGATGAAAACTCATTCAAAAATAGCAAAGAAATTTGATTTTTTTTTAAAATGGTTTCACTTCACTAAAATATATCATACTAAAAAAAATCTCAATTTTTTCACCTATGGAAGTTAGAGCTGAGCAAAATTCATTTGATTTTCACCTTTTATTGAATATTTGCTCCTACGTTACTTTCTACACTATCACAACAGTGCAGATTAACTCGTAGAGATGTGATCTTCAAACTTTTTTATCATGTGCCCCAATATATGCACATTTATTTATTTATAAATTAAGTAGTTTGTGCTAGTTTGCTAATGCTGTGGAATGCAAAACACCAGAGATGGATTGGCTTTTATAAAAAGGGGGGTTATTTGGCTACACAGTTACAGTCTTAAGGCCATAAAGTGTCCAAGGTAACACATCAGCAATCGGGTACCTTCACTGGAGGATGGCCAATGGCGTCCGGAAAACCTCTGTTAGCTGGGAAGGCAAATGGCTAGTGTCTGCTCCAAAGTTCTGGTTTCAGAATGGCTTTCTCCCAGGATGTTCCTCTCTAGCAGGCTTGCTCCTCTTCAAAACGTCACTCACAGCTGTACTGAGTTGTTTGTTTGTCAGCTCATTTGTATGGCTCCAGTGATTGAATTTAGACCCACCCTGAATGGGTGGGGTAATAACTCCATGGAAATTATCCAATCAGAGTCATCACCCACAGTTGGGTGGGGCACATCTCCATGGAAACACTCAAAGAATTCCAATCTAATTAACACTGATAACGTCTGCCCACACAAGATTACATCAAAGATAATGGTGTTTGGGGGACATAATACATTCAAACTGGCACATAGTTATAAATATATCCTACCAAACTAAATATATGTAAATTAGGTATGTTAAGAAAAAAAAATTAAAATTATAGAATGAGATAAAAATAAACAGAAGTAGAAATTCTAATATATTCGTCCTGCACACAATGGGCCTTCTTGTCTGTGCTTCTCACTCCTTTTCAGACATCACTGGCCTCCAGTACCATCTCTGTAAGTCCCACTGTCAGACTCTAACTCTTGCTGGGTGCCTCTGGTACTCAGTTTTTCTGTAAAATGCAGATACTAATAGAGCCTACCTCACTGAATGGCTGTGAGGACTAAAGTGCTCCCCATAGTGCCTGGTAGGCAGCTATGACACACACTTTACATGGAGCAATCCTTCTTTTGGTAATTGCTGGGGTAAAGCAGATTGCATGTGATATTTTAGGAATTCAAGTTGTTTCTGTGAAATAATGCAAGAAGATTTGTTAGTATACATTTTAGTCTCCTAGCTGCTAGGCCAAATACCACACAATAGGCTGGCTTAACGATAGGAATTTATTGGTCCATGGTTTCAGAGGTTAGAAGGCTTGCTTCCTTCCAGAGTCAGCATCTTCTGGCTGGCCAGCAATCTTTGGGGTTTCTAGCTTTTCTGTCACATGGCAATAATGTACATGGCAATGTCTTCTCCTTTATCGCCCAGGTTCCGCTGACTTTCAGCTTCTGGCTGTTCCCCATGGCTTCTTTTTCCAAGTCCAATCATTTTTGCTTACAAGGGCTTTAGCCATATTGGATTAAGGCCCACCCTTATTCAGTTTGGCCACATTTTAACTAATAACATCTTCAGAGGTCCTTTTTACAAATAGGTTTACACCCACAGGACCAAGGGTTGGGACCTGAGCATGACTTTTGTGGCAGACATGATTCAGTCCCCAGCAGCATCTCTCCCTACTCCTCATCCCTGTGCCCTTTGCCTGCATTGCTCTCCCATAGCTGGAGCTAACTGCATGAGTTTTGAGATTTTTGCACGTCACAACTGTACATTCCTTTTGAACATGTTGATTTACACTTACCCTACAGAAGGATAGCAACTACTTTGTATTAAAGATCATCTCTTCATATTCTACTTAAGTTAAAACAGTGAGTATCAATCCTGGCCACACATAATCATTGGGAGACCTTTAAAAATATAGATGCCCAATCCCAGAGCTTCTCATTAATTTGTCTAAAAGCTCCCCAGGTGATACCAAAGTACAGTCAGGGATTGAGAGCCACTGAGCAAGAGAAAAATCATCCCCTTATGTCAGTGGTTCTTAACCTGGCTGTTTATTACATTCACCTGTGGAAGTTTATAAACATTCCAGTGTCTGGCACTCTGACCTTAGAGTGATTAAGTAATTATTTGCAGATGTGGTCAGGGCATGTGCACTTAAAAGCTCCCTAGTGGATTCTTATGAGACACCAGGGTTGAGAACAATTGCTTTACGTAAACAAAATACTAAAGTAGGCGACAGTCACATGAAGAACTTGACAGCAAGATTTGTGACACATGACACAGGCAAACTTCAAGGGAGGCTGAATTGAAAGGTGCTGTGCCATTTTATATAATTGTCTGTTTCTGATTCCTCAGCCTTTTAGGCGAACAAACCCTTATGGGAAACAGTAGCCCTGCTACTCTATGGAAATGGCCCACAGTTTAGTAAAGCACTAGTCATTATTTTCCTTAGTTGCTTAGCCTTTTATCTGCTCTGGCCAGGTTCAGAAGTGAAATACATCTTATCCTAGTATTTTCCTTTACTGTTGCTCTAAATAAGTAGGCACCCAAGCCCTTTTATTCATGGGACATTTCTAATCACTATAATGAGGGCAATGGAGGCGGAGGGCATGAGGGTGAAAAAAGGAGAGTCACTAAAATTATAAAGGCTAGAAAAATAACACAAGTCCCCCCAGACTGTTTTATAACAATGTCCTAAATGCTTTATTTGCTCCCCTAGATATTTCCATGCAGTTAATATTTTTTGAGTTAGGTTATCCTAACATATATGTCACTTAAACCTCAAATCTACTTTAAGCTTACATTTTACAAATAAGGAAACAGATTAAGAGTGATTAAGTTACTGGCCCAAGGTCACATGGGGGCAAAGCCAGAATTGAAATGAATTTCAAGTTCAATGCTTATTTGAATACATTACAAGTGCATCTTGGAAGCTGATAGCTTCCTCTCTTTTTTTTTTTTTTTAAATCTCCTTTTGAAATAAATTCAAAGTTATAGGAACAGTTGCAAAAACAATACAAACACCATACACAGAACTCCAGCATACCCTGACTCCCCTCCCCCGATACCCCAATCCACCAACTTTAACATCCTGTCACACCACCATTTCTTTCTTTCCCTCTCTCCCTCCCTCCCTATCATCCATCATCTATTGCTCTGTCTTCTGAACATATGAGAGCAGGCTGCACACATCCTTGAACAAACACTATAATTCACATATACAGTTCCCAAGAACAGGAACACTCTTTTATGTAATTCCATTAAGCGCAGCTAAGAAGTTCAAGAAATTCAACATTGATACAAAGCTTACATTCTATATTGCCTTTTTTTTTTTTTTTTCTTATGTCTCAACTGTGTCTCTTTGAGCCTCCTGTCCTCCATCCTCAGATCCCATCCAGGATCATCCTTGGCATTCAATTGTCATCTATTTAGACTGTCTTTTTTTTTTTTTTTTCAGTTGTGGAAACATATATACAGCCTAAATCTTCCCATTCCAACCCCTCCCTAGCATTCCATTAGTGGGATTAATCATATTTAGAATGTTGTAATGCTATCACGTTCCCACCATCCATTACTAGAAATTTCCCTTCACATCAAACAGTAACCCTACGCTCATTTCTTAACTCCCCATTGCCCCTTCCCCCACTTCTCATAACCCATACTCTACTTTTCATCTCTATGGTCATATTCTCTGACAATTTCTTTGTGTTTACTGTGGGGCTTAAATTTAACCTCTTAAATCCAGAACAATCTTGTTTTTCTTTGATACCAACTTAACTTCAATAGGACCCGTAAACTATGTTCCTATACTCCTCCATTCCCCCACCTTTATGTAGTTCTTGTCAAAAATTACATATTTTACATTGAGTCCAAAACCACTGATTTGTCATTAGAGTTTGTGTATTTTATATCCTGTAGGAAGTAAATAGTGGAGTTACAAATCAAAAATTATTGACTTCTATTTGTATTCCATTGTGATCAGAGAATGTGCTTCGAATATATTCAATTGTTTTTTTTTTGTTTTTTTCTTTTTTATTTATTGAGGCTTGTTTTATGTCCCAGCATATGGTCTATTCTGGAGAAAGATCCATGATCACTAGAGAAAAAATGTGTGTCCTGGTGATTTGGGATGTAAGGTACTATATATGTCTGTTAAAATTCTCTATACATCTCTCTCCTTTCTTTCTTTGTCTGTTGGTAGGGCTCCCTTTAGTATCTGAAGTAGGGTAGGTCTTTTACTGGCAAACTCTCGCAGCATTTGTTTGTCTGTGAAAAATTTAAGCTCTCCCTCAAATTTGAAGGAGAGTTTTGCTGGATAAAGTATTCTTGGTTGGAAATTTTTCTCTCTCAGAATTTTAAATATGTCATGCCACTGCCTTCTCTCCTCCATGGTGCTGCTGAGTAGTCACAACTTAGTCTTATGTTGTTTTCTTTGTACGTGGTGAATTGCTTTTCTCTTGCTGCTTTCAGAACTTGCTACTTCTCTTCAGTATTTGACAGTGTGATCAGAATATGTCTTGGAGTGGGTTTATTTGGAGTTATTCTATTTGTAGTTTGCTGGGCATTTATGCTTTGTGTATTTGTATTGTGTAGAAGGTTTGGGAAGTTTTCCCCAACAATTTCTTTGAATACTCTTTCTCAACCTTTACCCTTCTCTTCCCCTTCTGGGACACCAATGAGTCCTAAATTTGGACATTTTATTTTATCTATCGTATCCCTGAGATCCAGTTCGATTTTTTCGATTTTTTTCTCCATTCTTTCTTTTGTTCTTTCATTTTCTGTTCTGTGGTCCTCTAGGACACTGAGTCATCGTTCAGCTTCCTCTAATCTTGTATTATGAGTATCCAGAGTCTTTTTAATTTGGCCAACAATTTATTTTATTTCCATCAGATCTTCTATTTTTTTATTTACTCTTGCAATGTCTTCTTTATGCTCTTCTAGGGTCTTCTTTATGTCCTTTATATCCTGTGCCATGTTCTTCTTCATGTCCTTTATATCCTCTGCCATGCTCTCGTTCTTGATTGTAGTCCTTTGATTAATTGTGCCAAGTACTGTGTCTCTTCTGATATTTCGATTTGGGTGTTTGGGATTGGGTTCTCCATATCATCTGGTTTTATCATATGCTTTAAGATTTTATGTTGTTTTTGGCCTCTTGGCATTTGCTTTGCTTGATAGGGTTCTTTCAAGTTGTAAAAAATACAAGTTGTGGGGCGTGTGTCTGGGTGGTTAGGGAGGCAGGGCAGCTTTAATAATCAAACCTCCCAGGTGTTCCCGGAGATTCAAGGCTGTTGCAAGAGTTTAAGCCTTCATTTCAGTTTTGCCCCAGAGTTTCTCTGCTGCTGGCCCACAAGTCCCCGGCATTGACGTAGCATCCCTGGGTTTTCTGAGCGGGCCCCCCTTCTCAGCTGTGATCTTCCAGGACCTCTGCTGAGGGAAGGCTGTGCTACGTCATAAGTGTGCACTGTCCCTCAAGGGAAGCCCCGGGCTGCCGGGCCCTGCAGGGACGCTCCCAGCCTGATGCGAAGATGGCTGAATGGGGCGTCTCACCCCCCTCCTTTCATACAGCTCTGCCTTCCCAGCTCCAGGACAACTAGCTGTGTATGCACTCAAGGCCACTGTCCATGCCGATATTGTGGCATGTGTGCGGTGCCGTGGGATACACTCCCTGTCACACTGGGTTTCCTGGCATGGCTCTGAACTGTGGGTACAACCCCGGGCAGGAGTGTCTCCAGTCCGCCGGGGAGCCGGCTGCAAGCAGCGTGGTTTCTTTCTCCTTTTGGCTCTCCCCTCTGCCCCCTGGCCCTGAGGGAATCAGCAGTGGTGTATCCTCCACACCAGACACCGAGAGGTTAGCACAGCCTGCTTCTGCTGTGCTTCACTGCGTGGTTCTCACCATCATAACTGCAGCCACTCCTGGGTTTTTTTTTTTTTTTAAAAAGAACTAGTCCATCTCCAAACGCCAACCCCTGGTTTCCCCACACCGCAGCATGGCTGCAGAGCTTTCAGCCTGCTTACTCACTTGTTTCAGAATGCAGACTCCCGGTTTCACCATGTGCACAGTCCCTGTGGTTTTAGCAGACCTTGTCCAGCTGGTGCATCACTGCAACTGGTGTTCTGGGTCACTTTCTGGTTTTTATCTAGTATTTTTCATGGAGGTGTTTTTTTGCCCTGTGTCACCTAGCCTCCATCTTAGGTTCTCTCCTGTCATTTTTCTTTTATCATAGGAGCTAAAGTACATTGCTCCCAGAACCAGGAGATAAGGTTAAATTCTGGGGATTAAACAAATATCATGAAATGGGTGAATGCAGTTACTAGAAAATATCACTTTAGGGGAGAAGATGTCCCCTGAATCAAAGCAATACATTGCTTAGTTTGCTAGGGCTGCTGTAACAAAGTACCACAGATTAGCTGGCATAAGCTATTTTCTCATAGTTTTGGAGGCTAGGTCTGAAATCAAGGTGTTGGCAGGGCCATGATTTCTCTGTAGTCTGAGCATACTCATTGTGGCTTGCTGGCAGTCCATAACTCAATCTCTACCTTTGATACCTGGCCATCTGTTTCCTCCCTGCGTCCACATTTCCTCTGCTTAAAAGGACAGATGGATGTTAGTAAGATTGGATTAAGGCACACCCTGATTCAGTTTGGCCTCACCTTAACTAATAGGATTTTCAAAGATCCTATTTACAGATGAGTTCATTCACAGGACCGGCATTAGGACTTGAACATGTATCGTGAGAGACATGATTCAATCCATAACAGTTAATATTGTTCAAAGGGGCTACAAGGTGTAGCCTCAGAGGGCAAGTCTGAAATAAGATTTAGTTAAAAGCAGTGTATAAGTATCTTACTGTCTGAGTGAACAGTATGTTAATAGAAGAAGTGAGCAAAGAGCTCATGTTTTGGGTTTGTGAAGGGTCTCCAACATTGTTCCTGAAGAGAAGGTGCCTGCCTAGTGCCCATATCAGAGTTGTCCATTAGCTTGGATTCCCAGTCTCAATATGCAATCTTCCTAGCTTCCACGAGAGACTTTCCTGCATAGGGAGAAAAAACTCTTGACTCATTCCTAGGAATATCTGTTTTCTCTGGTAGGTATGTCACAAATACAAATATAAAATTAGCATCCTTGTTTGCATAACAATTTCCTTTGAATTTGATTAGTATAAGTTAGTTCCCCTGATGATGAATATATCCTAGTATCCTGACAAAACAGTTTCTGGGCCTGCAAAGCTTTTGATCACAGTGTGGTGTCTTGGGGTTATGTACCCCATAAAAACATATTCTTAACCCATTCCTGTGGGTGTGAACCCATTGTAAATAGGACCTTTTGATGAGGTTATTTTAGATAAGGTGTGGCCCAACTGAATCAGGATGGGTCTTAATCCTATTACTGGAGGCTTTATGGAGAAGGCCACAGAGAGAGAAAGCCATGGGGAGCAGCCAGAAGCTGGAAGTCAATGGGACTAGGAAGAGAAAGGAGAAGACATTGCCATGTGCATTGCCATGTGAAGGAAAAGTCGAAGACCAAGGACCGTCAGCAAACAACCCCTGAAGGCCACAGTCTTTGGGAGGAGTGGGAAGCATTGCCTTGCTGATGCCTCGATTTTGGACTTCTCTTAGCCTCAAAACCTTGAGTGAATAAATTCTCATTGTTTCAGTTGACTCATGGTATGGTATTTGTCTTAGCAGCTAGGAAGCTACAACACGCGGAAACTCTGCCATGTGGTGACTTCATCAATGATAGACTCGTTTGATCTATCATTGCCTTCTCCACTCACTAAACAGAGTAGAACAATGGCTGAACTAGTGAGCCAAGAACTACCCCTAAATTTAAATGAGTAATTAATGTCTTTGACAGGTTCCAGAGAGGTGACTCTAACGTTAGATTGGCCACCGCTTTATAGAGGAAAGTTATCCTTTGGAAGGATTGGGCATTTAAATCATCATTTTGAAAGATAAAAGGTACAATGCAGATCTCTGATATGGAATTTTAGAAGAGATTCTGAAAGAGATTTCTCTACTGGTTTCCTGGGAAGGAAACTTACTTCCCTAACTGCTTTCTCTGGAGTCTGTTTGCTCCTGTGTTACTTGTAATCTAGTGTGAACTGTTTCTTCTCTCCTCCCAACAATTATTTTCCAAGTTCTTTCATTTCAGAATTTGTTGCTTGCCATCTAATTTCTGAGAACTCCATTTCTTTGAAAATTTCCAATCTAAATGATTTCCTTTAACTCATTTTAAAACAGTGATTTTCATCTGCTTTGTGGGTACACTTTTTCACTTTTTACCCTGGTGAGTTCTCATTGTCTGTTGGGGTATTATTTGGTCTGCTTTAATCTTTTATTTTTATGCCAAGGTCATTTAAGGTTAAATGGCATTTCTTTTTTCCCCATGGATTTCTGTGTATCCCATCAAAGGATGGGATCCCTGTAGAGGAGATGGGCAAGGGCCAGGGTCAGTTTTGCAGCTTCTAGGTCCAGGGTGCTTTTGTATTACCAAGGACAAAAATATAGCCTTTCTGTATAGGCCATCTCTGCTTGTCAAAGCTATGTCTGGTTAGAAGATTTTCTACCTCCAGCTGTTTCCTAGAACTCTATGGATCTTGCCTTCAAGGTTACATTTACTGTCTGTGCCCTTGTTCCTCTGATCTTATTCCTCTGGGTCTACCCTCCCCAGGCATAATACAAAATGGCATTGTTTTACCATTCTTGATCTAAAATTTCCCTCTCTCTTTCCCCAGATGTTTCTACACTGCTCTATTTTACTTGTTTTCAGTTTTTTTTTGCCCCTCAGAGCATGGCTCAGACCTCTGGAAGGAAGCATGCACTCATCAAAAGGTCCTATTTACAATGGGTTCACACCCACAGGAATGGATTAAGAATATGTTTTTATAGGGTACATAACTCCAAGACACCACACTATGATCAAAAGCTTTGCAGGCCCAGAAACTGTTTTGTCAGGATACCAGGATCTAATCATCATCAGGGGAACTAACTTATACTAATCAAACTCGAAGGAAATGGTTGTGCAGAGTTTTGACCATCACAGCCCTCTTCAATTGTCCTGCAGCCACACATGCACATGCTGGTGTTTATTATTTTTTCATTTTGCACTCACACAGAATGTACAGCCTGTGAGCTAGTTCTCGAAGTGACTTATATTTCCTTTCAAGTGAAGTTTTCCCTTTTGGAAGTACTTGTTAGCAATTCTGGGGTCTGTAGCTCTCAATGACCTATCAGTAACCCCTTCATTCCTGCTGATTCCTGCCACTCTCCTGCTGAACCTGAATCCATCCTGCCATTGGGTGGGGCAGCACATCTGCTCATTTTCTAGAATTTGTAGGAATTCCACTGCTGGAGTTTCTTCAAAGATTATCACTTTTTGAAGAGCTAGTTAACTCCTGGTCCATGCGGCATTATCTTTAAGAAGACAGACTTCTCTCAGATGGGAGATAACTGCAGACTTCTTTGTAGTCTGTTTTTTTTTAAAGGCAGGTCAGTCTCATAAAGATATGAACACTGCTCTGGCCTTGTGGGAAATGTGTATCTGCTTGTAGATAGGATTCCTTGGAAAACCCACTTACTTACATGAATCAAGTTTATTCCAGGGACTCTCCTCATTTTGTAACAGGATAGAGCAGGCAGTTCCTGGAATAATTAAAACTTAATGTTATCTTTTGTTCCTATCAGAATTAGGAAAATAGCTGAGAAACCACATGGTAATACAGTTTTTTAAAAATCTGGAAACAAACACACAAAATCTGTATTAGAGTGTGACTTCTAATTTCAAAGGAAAAATATTTTACAAGGCTTCATTAAATATTTAGTTATCCTAAATACTGACTTCACAAAAATTCTATTACACAAAGTGAGCTGAGCATCTACATTAATATTAGCGGTACTCATAGTTTTGTAATAATTTAACAAAAACTAAGATTTAACAGTACACAGAGGGAGAGTGAAAGGATCAGTATGAACCCAGGTAAAATAATACACTTTATTTTTAAAAACATACAACATTTTTGTTTTTCCAACTTTGAACAAAGACAGTATATAACTGGAATGGATACTTGTACAAGGTTGTGATCACATTTAAGCCAACTACCAAACCAGAAAATATTTCATTTATTTTGTATAATGCAAAATAACATTCTTTTATCACTCCCAAAAATAAAAACAGTCAAATTACATTTTCTAATGCATTTAAATTAGTTCTATAAATAAAACAGGCATATCTTTTCTTCTAGTTTTGTTCTTTTTGTCACCTTACAGAAAGAAGTTGCATACTATAATTAATGCTTAGAAATACAGACTTTGGAGTCAAACAAAATATTGGTTAAAATTACATCTCTCCCACCTGGTAGCTGTGAGAACTTGGGCAAGTTTCTTAATCTTACTGAGACTGTTTCTTCATCAAAAATATGGAGAAAATGAATGTTGCAAACATAGAGATAATATATTCTGTTAAGTTCATGTGTAAACTTGGCTAGGTTATCATGTCCAGTTGTTTGGCAAGCAAGCACTGGCCTGATTGTTACTGTGAGGGTATTTCATGGATTTAAATCATCAGTCAGTTGATTCCATCTATGGCCAATTATATCGACAATCAACAAGGAGATTGCTTCAGCAATGAGAGAAGTCTCATCCAATCAGCTGAAGGCCATACAGGGAGAACTGATGATTTCAGCAGTCAGAAAGGAGAATTTCTATCTCTACTTCAGCAAGCCAGCTTGTCCTAGGGAATTCATCAAAACCTTCATTGGAGTTCCCAGCTTGTGGCCTGCCCTACACAATTCAGGCTTGCAAATCCCCACAATTGCATGATCCAATTCTTGTAAGAAATCTCTTAATTTTTATGTATATCTATAATCAGTTCTGTTTCTGTGGAGGACCCTAATGCAATATATAAAGAATTTAGAACAGTGCTTAGGACATGAAAGGTAATCAATAATTCTGTTACTTCTGTTATTTTCCCAGAGCTCTTTTAATACTCAACTCCAAAAGCTACACATGTAATTCAGTCTCATTATGTTCAATTTATGCTTAATTAGCAAAAGAGAAACCCTACGTTGGGACAGGCAGTCCACCATAGACGGTGAACATCTTTGTATATTCTTGCTGGGTATGACTGCTTTTCATCCAGGCCATTTCTCAGGTCTGTGTTTGTAGTGAGCAACCTTGAGGGATGATGTAATGTCTCCCTCCGGACAAAAAACAGGCTTGCTTCTACTTACTATAAAAGTGGTGAACTGCCCAAGCTCTCCTGTACCACAGCCACTGTATGTGCAGGAATCCATCATAGGCTCTTTGTGTCACCCCTGTGGGACTTGGGGAGCACAAGGGACTAACACAACTAATATGAAGCTCTGACCAGTATAAAGCTGTTGCCTCTGACCCTGGAATCTCGTCTTCTGCCAGTATTTCATGAAACACTAACTAACAAACTTGTTAGCTTGTAAATAGGTTAACACAGACCTTGCAGAGTTCTTGACAGTTTTGGCAATGAGGATAGGATGCTGATAGAGCCTTGGTTTTCTAGAAAAGATGAAGGCCCTCATGGGCTAGGTTAGGAGATATGAGAAGACTACCTGGGATCTAGTAGTGAATATTCTGGCCCAAGTGGTTAGTAAGGGGTGGGGGAGGAGGGGTCCCCCACTGTCCTACCTGTTAATGAATGTTTAGAGGTTAAGCAGTGAGAAGTAGGATTAAAATAAGACACCAGAATAGCACCCTCCTTGTTACTCTCTCATCTCTAAGTGGGTAAAGAAGGATGTTATCAGGACAATGAGGAAACAAGCCCCAGGTCCCAGCCCAAAGGAAAGTTGGCTGTGGTTGCTGAATCAAGGGGTTCCAAAGCTGAAACAAATGCTGCCAGCAATGAGGAACTAAAGCTTTGGGTAGATCAAAAATAGAAGTTTGTTGAGCCCGAATGGGTAGCTGCTCAAAATTAAAGGCTTACTGGCATGCAGCTGCTTTGTCCCTCCAGACCCCCTCATGCTTCCTTCCCCCTCTACCCTAACCTCAACTGCTTTAAGGAAAACAAAAAAAGTCAAGTGCTGGGAAACTTTGAGGAAGAAAGTGACTCCAATTTTTATAGCTGTGTTTAATGCAGTTGCCCAAGTCACCCTTCTATCCAGACTGATAGGGGGAAGGGTTACTGGCTATAGGAGTAGCCAAGGGAACACAGGGCTGTGGGGCATTGAGGGTTGCAGTGATGCATGGGGTGGGGATGGGGGCAAAAAGAAAGATCCGCTGAGTCTAGGTACTCTCCAGATGCTGGAGACTGCATGAGAGAATTTGGCATCAATCCTGAAGTGAATAGCCAAAAGAGAAAAAAAAAATCTTCCCTGGCTGCCTCCCTCAATTCCCTGCTCCTTTCTAAATTCCCAGCCAGGGAGATAACAGAATCTGCTGGCAACTGTTATAGCCCCTAATGTGCAGGTGTTACAACTTCTTGGTCCATGTTCCCTTTGGGGGAAAAAATGACTAAATTTAATTGATAGGGTTAGAGAACTTGCAGTGAAGAAAAAAAAAGTGAGTCTGCGTGGGGCCCTATGGCCCAATTCAATGTACTCCTGTTATGAAAACATATAATTGGTATTGATGTGTTATGTTTGTATTGCAAATGCTCATACTGTGTCAGAGAAGATTCTCCCATTAAGGGCATTGCCACTTATAAAGAAATGAGACAAACTCTCCACCATCTACTAGTGGGTGGTCACGTTTAGTGTTTAAGTGCCTCTACTCTCTGATGCCAAAGTTTTCACTAGATAGAAGATGTTCTGTTGGTTGACAAGCCAGAAACCTCCATCTAAATGGCCCTGAAAGCTGTGTCCTAACATCTCCACCAACAAGGGTGGCCGATACTCAGACAAAATTCAGGGCTCTGTTTGCCAAATAGTTTCTTGAGACTATCTGGACAGATTCACAGCACCCAATCCACAGCCGTTAAACAAACATACACACACCAAACTCCTTCCTCTTTGAGCCCCCACCACCAGAATGGAGGCTCCATACTTCATTAAGACCCTTTGAGTATTGACAGCACATGATGCCATCAATGGCAGCTCCTAGAGGTCAACACGTACAAATATATGGACCAGCACAACCTTGTTTCAATCTGACTGATATGCTTCTATTATGGACTATGCCATATATAGCAACTACCCATTTGACTTAATCAAACCTATAAAATGGTGATCCAAATCAGGTTTAATAACAAATCCTGAAGTAGAGTGACCAGAGCTCCTCTGGGCTATATGCTCATATGCAGGAAAAATGGACCATGAAATGTCTCTCCATGGGGATAGGGTTTGCTTTTTGGCTCATCGACTGCCCTTTGGCAATAATAGCAAAGATCAGCAGGTCACTCAAAGCTCCCTTGTGTGGGTCATAATGGATAATAAATGGGCCTTATATTACATTCTGGCTGCCTAATAAAAAGACCTATTAGTCCCCCCTTGGACTTAATCACAATTAACTCAATCTAGGACCCTGAATAACATGACTGAGGTCAATACTCAAGATTGACTTCATGCTGCTGCTCAGAGTCCTGTTGATAGTAGCCTTAATTAATTGCTACATACCCATGATATGATACCCATTTCATGAGACCTATGGAATGGATATGGTACCGACCAAACAACCTCTGGTGGTCAGATTAAGCAGAGTGGAATACTCATGTGATCATTCAAATTCAGCCAAGGTATCAGGCTGAGGGACAGAATGCTGGAAGATGCTATCCTCATGGGCCCTGAGCATCCCTGCATGGAAATGACAAGGATGCAAAGCCCCTGACTGACCTTTACCCAGTCCATGTCTCAGGGTCGTGTTTTCAACAAGCAACCTTAAGGCATGAGGTAACAACTCCCATTGGACAAAGAACAGGATTGCTTCTACTTACTATAAGAGCAATGAATATCCCAAACTCAGTGTTCCTTTCCTGTAATGCAACCCACCGCATGTGCAGGCTTTCTTCATTGACCCTTTACATTATCACCATGGGACTGGAGGAAATGGAGATCAGATGCAAACCAATATGAAGCTCTGGCTACTGCTTTTGCCATGAATAATAAAGTCCTTTGTCTCTGACCCAGGTGTCTCATGTCTTCTGTAGCACTCATGAAACAGTAATGGGCTAACTTATTAGCTTGTAAGTAGGGCAAAATCTCAGACACTGCATAGTTATTAACAAACGTCGCTTGTTTTCTTCTTGGGAATAGTTGGCATGTTAGGCACCATGACTAGGCTATTATTAAATTTATTATTAGCACATATTACAAAAGATTACTTTCTGCAGACTTAGCCAATAACACTACAAAAACAAAAAGCTCTCTGATTGCTCTGAATTTATCTGTGTATGTCCAAGTCCAGTAATAATTTCATTGTCTGTCTGAAGTACTAACAGTACTAAATCCAATGCTCGGCGCCAGGCCTCAATCTTTGGTGTAACAATGTCATAAACTCTTGGAATATGCTCCAGTTTATTTGAAATGCCTGAATTCAAAACTCCACTATTCAGTTTTCTATATTCATTCAAGATGTAAGATGAAGGAGAACTAGAGTTTGTGGCATTTTGTAGATGATGTTGAATCAATGTGCTGGCTTCAAATTCTGATGAGCAATTGGTAGTGTTATATATGAGAGTTGACAGGTATTTGTGCCATCCACTTGCCAGGCATTTAAGTACTGTTGGTCTGTATAGTGCCAGAGATGAGGCCAGCCAAGAGGAAGTATTATGAAGCCATCCTGAACAGGCTTGGTTTCCTTTTTTCAGAGACTGTTCCTCAAGAATTTGAAGATGGCTAAGACACAAAAATTCAACTGCACCACCTCCAAGAAAGACCTTTTGCTCTTTTAGAGCATAATACAGACGATAGGCACAAGTCCAGAACCTATCCTCTTTATTTTGCATCTGTGCAGAGACTGGGCTAGTAAGCACTGCTGTAACCAAATTAATTCCTTCTGTTTTTAACAAGATAGTCATTCTGTTATTCCTATCTACAACATCCAAGGGAAAGCTTCTCCAGAAGGTCACATAGACCCCATTTCCTATACAGTCTTCATTCACTTGGGTAATGTAGGCCACCTGTACTGCTCCTGAAGCCTCTGCAAAAGCCTGTATCACACTGCCATTCACTGACCCAATTATCAGTCGCTTGCTGGGTATGCATTTTTCAATTAAGTGTTCAGATATATTTCCTTGTGCCAGGACGAGGTTCACATTGAACTGGACTAATACCTGTAACACATGATTAGCCCACAGTTCTTCTGAGGTATCTTCTTGAATCTTCATGCTTCCTAATACTGTTTTAATATTTGTGGACCTATTAAATCCAAGGTGGCAATAATTCTCGGTGAGGTCACCTTCAATGAGAACCACCCGGATAGGCTGATTCTGCAATTCCTTGATCAGAGTACTACTAGATTTTGATACAAGAGTGATATATCCTGGACAGACACAAGAAAAAGTTTCAGGTAAACCTGACAAACAGCAAGTGAAGATTCTTGAAATGTCAAACACAAATGGCACTGTATAGGTGCCTTGTTGCATGCACACATTCTGATATTGCAGCCGTACTGCTTCTTCTACTAATTTCATGCTGCTGTGATCTCCATGACTCAAGCCCACTGCCAACTCTACCAAGTCATTACATCCGTGATTTCTGGAAGTAGCTGCACCATTTTGTTCTAGAAATCCATCTGGTTTGCTTATCCATTGATCATTATCTGTCCTATTAAAATGCCTACTGTGGGTTAGTATTGACTTTTTGCAACAGGTGGTTGCAAGCAAACTTTTTTTCAGAGTTTGTGAAATATGTGACGTGTTTTTGTCCGCTTCAACGTTAGCCTGAGGTCTGAAGAGTTTAGGCGATTTAATGGGTCTCCCAGAAAAATTGTGAGTCGTCAATGATTGAAAAGCAACATCTGTGAGATCATGCTCTTTCTGTATCAAATCCGACTCTGAAGGAATTTGTAGAAAAGGGCATGAACTGACACTAAATGTTTCAAGTCCAGAAAATGTCTTTGTTTTGTCTATATGGTCAAATATATTATGGATAGGTACTTGTAGGGAAACTGTCTCTTCACTGCAAGTGTTCAACCCTTCTGACATTACTGACACTATTACTGAAACTGGGACACCCAGATGAAGACATTCTTCAGCAGCACTGCTCCAAGCACCAACAAGAAACAAAAGAGTATTGGTTCCAGTTCTATATGTATTATTTTGTGCTTGCACTGTTTCATTGAGAAGTTGTCCCACTGCACTAGTTAAATCCAAACTTTCAAGAAGTCTTACTGTTGAACTGATTAACACACTTTCATGACACTCTTCATCTATAATAAATTTGGATGATTTTACTGGACCTAGAAAAGTTCTTCCTGCTTCTGCAAATGATGAAAGCTGTTGAAGTCCCACGTGCCTTCTCTTGTTTATGACCCTGCAAGCCATCACAATGAGTCATCATCTGCAAATGAAATAAAAATTTGGAACTTTATTCAGTGTATTCATTTATAAATGCTATGTAGAAAGAAAAATAAGAGTCCCTGCCTTTGAGGAGTTTTGGGTATATAAAGGTTCTACTTAATATGGCCAGATAATGATACAGTATTATAATGATATTAATGATAAAGGTATGGGGGCATGGAGGAGGAGTATTTAGTCCAACAGGGGAAATGGATTATGTGGGCAGGAGGTAATGTTTCCATAAGAAGGCAATCTTTGAGCTGAGTCTTGAAGAATAATTCAAAAGAGTTAGCAAGTTGAAGGAAGTGGTAATAAATGCACATATGTGTGAGAAAGCACAGTGTATTGAAGTAATACAAATAGTTTAGTTTCATGGGAATACAAAGACTGTAATGGGGAATGGTGAGAAATGAGGCTCTAGAAGAGTAAAAGGGATCAGACCATGGAGACATTATGTACCATGCCAAAGACCTTAGATTTGATCCTGTAATGGGAACTACTGAATTGTTTTAAGTAAGAAAGTATGTTCAAATTAAGAGATAGTTTGATGTAGTGTTTGAAAACTGTACTTTGAATCTAGATGTCTGGGTTTGAATTTGACTAACTACTGCTTATTAGCTATGTAGCCTTCAGCAAGTTATATAACTACTCTGCCTCTCAGTTTCCACATGTGAAAAATGGGTATAATAATACAACCTACTTTATAGGGTTATTATGACGAGAAAAAGAGTATAATGCTTAGAATAGTGCCTGGCACTTAGTTCATGCTCTGTAAGGCTTAGCTCTAATAATAATAATAATAATAATAATAATAATAATAATAATAATAATATTTGTGCTTTGGATATACTATTACTCTGATAACAGTGTAGAGGGCTGATTGGTTAAGTGCTAGACTAGAAGCAGAGAGGCCAGATAAGATATCTATAGTTATCTAGGTGAGAAATGTGGAAAATAGATGGAGGGAAGGGGATGGTTTTGGTTATTGATTAGATTACATAGGGAAAAAACAGTACTATTTAAAGAGAAGTTCAGGAGCGACTGAACTTGTTCCATATAATATTTTAGGATTCATATCTAAAACGAATAGGAAAAAGTTACAAGAGAAAGACTTCAGCCAAATAAAAAGAACTTTTTAACAAGGTGTCCCCTACTGACAATGCTGTCCATAATAAAATGACCTATCTTGTGAGGTGTGAGCTCCTGGTTATTTAAATAGTAGAGGTAAGATTATAGATCATACCGTCTTTTTAAATGTCAAACATCAAAAAACAAACAGCTCTTAGATTTTTGCTTTTCCTCTAATACTGGCCACATCACTAGTCAACTTGTTTCCAAAATACCTCGACTAATTCTTGAAGCTGAAGAGTATTATGTTTCAAGATAAACCTTAAGATCAGCAGGCGGTCATAGCACAACTACTAAAGAGTAGCTTCCTAAAGGCTTTCAGGGACTAAGGAGTCAAGTTAGTATGGTCTAGGACAATATATAATAGTTTATTTGAACTCAATTACAAATCTTCTTTTGTAAAATTTTCAGTTCTGTAAGATAAAATTAAAACTCATGATACAGTCACGCATATCCCTAGAGAGCATCAAAATGCAACATCAAAATACACTTCAAGACTCCTACTTCAACAATGCTCTGAGATCCCATCATACATTACAACTATCTGATTCTTTTTGCTCTTCTTCCCCCTCTTACACCCACAGGAACAATTCCCTGCTTACCAAGCTTAAATTCCACTGTCAAGTATTACAATCACTCCCTTGCACATATATCTGTCCCTCTTTTGTTTCATTTTACTCACCTTGCAAAACCACTAACAAGATGAAATCCAATTCTGTCTACTCCATTCTTGCACCATTGCAACTGAAAATAAACAGAAAAACACATACAATCATGCTGAATGGTCTCATTTAAAGTTCATGATCCCAAACCTTAATGATGCCTGATAATCTATTTCCCTAATTCATTTATCATTTTTTCTTTTATGCTTTATTACTTTGTGTTCTATGGAAGAAATTTTTGCCTACATCTGAGTAAAAGAGATATTCTGTATTTTTCTAAAAGCTTTATGGTTTTAGATTTTTTTTTTAATCAATTGAGGTGAAATTCAAATAACATAAACTTAACTATTTTAAAATATACAATACAGTGGCATTTAGCATATTCACAATGTTGTACAACCACCATACCACCTCTATCTAATTCTAAAATATTTTGTCACTCCAAAGGACTCCCTCCACCCCCAAACATTCCCATGCCCATTGGACAGTCATTCCCTCTTCCATCATCATCCCCAGCCCCTGGGAACCACCAATATAAGGGTTTGCATATTCTGGATATTTCATATGAAATTATATATCATGTGACCTTTTGTTTCTGGCTTCTTTAGCTTAACATAGTGTTTCTGAGGTTCATCTACGTTGTAGCATGTATCAATACTTCATTACATTTTGAGTATCAATACTTCATTACATTTTGAGTAATATTCCACTATAGGTACATACATTTTATTCATCCCTCATCCATAGTTGGACATATGAGTTGTTTCCATGTTTTGGTTATTGTGAATTGTGCTTCTATGAACATCTGTGACGAGTATTTGTTGAGTACCTGTTTTCAACTCTTTGAGGTATATGCATATTTTACATGTGAATATCCATTTATACCAGCACAATTTGTTAAAGAGACTATTCTTTCCCCATTGAATGGTCTTGGCACCATTGAAGAAAATCAATTGACTACAGATGTTATGGGTTTATTTCTGGACTCTCAATTCTATTCCACTGGACTATATGTCTATTGTTAGGCCAATACCACACTGTTTTGTTCACAGTTCTACAACTTCAGCTATTTCCATTACTGTAAAATACAACATGCATACAGAAAGGTGTTAACTTTCGATGTAGAGCTCAACAAGCAGTTATATAGGTAATCTCAAAAACTGTTACGGGTTACAGTTCCACAGTTTCAGTTCCTTTCTTATTATGCAATATAGGGTATATATTGAAAGGTGAAGACTTTCTAAGCACAATTCAATGAATAGCTATAGAGCAAATTTCAAAGGATATTATAGGTTACAGTTCCACAATGTCATCTACCTTCCTTCAGCCATTCCAAAACCCCAGCATCTAAATATACATATATATATATAAGTTTTAGTATTCATAGACCTTTGTTTAATCTTATCTTGTTTGTTGCTACCCCTTCCTCTCACTTAATCTCTTTCTCCAACTTCAGGGGTGTCTAGACAGTAAGCACCCAAACTTGTTCATATTGAAAGAGGGTGTCAACAGTATGGGGAAGGGAGCTACATCTGATTGTTGTTCTTAAAGAGGCTGTTGCCTCTGGGTTTTAGGATTTGTCTGGCATAGGAAAACTGGTGGATTTAAGTTTCTGAGAGATAAAACATAGCAAGTGAATATTTTATAGAATCTCAGGTAGGAACCTAGGTATTTGGGGACTACTTTTGGTAAGGGCATGGCATACTGTGGCCATTTGGGATGTTTAGCTGGAGCTTGCATAAGAGAAACCTCCAGGACAGCCTCTCGACTCTATTTGGGTTCTCTCAGCCACTGTGACCTCAGCTTGTTACCTTTCTCCCACCCCTCTACCCCTCTACCCCTCTTTAGGTCAAGTAGGCATTTTCAATCCCTTGCTGCCAGGGCCCAGCTCATTCCTGGGCATCATGTCCCACCTCACTAGGGAGATTCATTCCCCTGGGAGTCATGTCCCTCACGGAGGGAGGGGGAGGGTAATGAATTTATTTGCCAAATTGGGCTTACAGAGAGAAAGGCCACATCTGAACAACAAAAGAGGTTTCCCAGAGGTGCCTTTTAGGCATAATTATAGGAGGGCTCAGCCTCCCATTTACAAACATAAGTTTCACAAGAGCAAGCCTCAAGTTGAGAGCTTGATTTATTAAGTAGGGGGTTCCTAATTTTACTTAATATATATTTTTTATCCCAAGCTAAACGGTCAGTTTCTTACATTATCTTCACTCAGTTTTGTACAATCCTCATCACTCTCAACTTTAAACAATTATCTTAACAAAATACATCCCAGAGTTCTCATCAGCTTCTAATTATTCATCCCTAATATTAGTGTAGTGTTGGTAAGATATTTCTACTGAACATAGTCTTTAATATGCAATGGGTAGTTTTTCCATATACCCATTTTTTTTTCATTTTTTTTTTCTTTTGGCTATCCAGGTGCTCCAGAATCATGTTGAAAAGATTGGCTCTTCTGTTTTTGTTTATAGTTCCTAACATATTTTGACATCTTACTAAGTATGAGGCACTTCATATATGTACTATGTAATGTAGTCCTCACAACATTAGGAGGTGGGTACTATAATTAACCTATCTTATTGATGTGGAAAGTGAAGTGTAAGGGTAAAGTAACATATAAAAAATCTCACAGATAGTAAGTAAAAGTCCATGGACTAAAACCCAGGTTTGTCTGACGCCAAAGCCCATGTTATCTAATGACTATAAAATACCGCCACCTGGCTGCCTCTCTACCCAGCATGATTGTCCCTCACCCTATATTCTTTAAAATCTTCCACTGTGTTTTCCATGTCTGCATTCTTCCAAGCCTTGTTCATACCCTGAATATGCATATGCCCATCTCCTTTTCAGGTGGCAGAGACTCAGCTTATGGTCTTCTTTCTGTATTATTTTGAACCATAAGATATTAGTATATAAGTAGAAAAGTCATAGACAACCTGGAACAAAAGGACAAAACCCTGGGGCTATTTTAGATTTAGTCTGTATTTAATTTATATGTAAAAAGCTCTCCCAGACAGAGAAGGTATGAAATTATTTAAACAAAACTGTTGTACAAGTAAAAAGTAACATAAGGCTAATATGAAAATATTTTAAAGAACTCTCTTGCAGCATTTGAAGCTATACCATGTTTGAGTAGTAATTTTTAAAAAAGCAGTCTTATCATTCCTAAATTTAGAAGTGCTCCTAAATTATTTTGAAAAAGTATAATTGACTATATTTAGCATAAAATAGAAACTCAAAACAAGAATCTCTCCATCTTCTAAGAGGTTGGGTACAAAAAATCAAAGAAGGTGACGGGAATAGTGAAATGGATAATTTCAAAGACAATAAGTACCTCTGGCAACTTTTCTTGACATTGCATTGATTTACTTTGATTCTTGTTCCGCTACGCATCAGCACCAAGGTTTTCCACAAACAATTTTCCATTTTCATGAATGGAATCCCTAACAACTTTGCTTGCCAGCTTAATGTTTCTGTAACTTGCTAAGTGTGTAATGGAAGAAGAGAGTAAAACTACTTCACTGGGATTTGACATCAGAAGAAGTTTTCTTTTCCTAAGATCATGTCTAGTCTTGTCTAAGGTGGTCAGTTCAGAATACCAAGCCATTCAATGCTTTTCAAAACTGCAGCTAAAAAAAAAATATTTTCTGATGGGTATGATTAGTCTTATTCATCATAAAAACCAACAGTATGTCCATCTCCAGTTTATTCCCCACACACCAGTCTAATCATATCATGCCACCAATTAAAAACCTCTAATTCAGAAAATAAAGCCTTTTTATTCCTTTGACACAGGAGTCCCTTTTAAAAAATTTCAGATCCTTTCACTCCTCTGCTCAAATTCTTGAAAAGTCTTCCCATTTCACTCAGAATGAAGGTCAGAAGTCCTTACCATGTCCTAATAATCTTCACTCCTCCTTCTTACCCCTCTGAGTTTATCTCTACCCCTTGACCACTTTGCTTTGGCCTCCTTTCTATTTCTGGAATATGCAAGGCACACTCCCCACCTTACTGTTTTGTTCTAGCTGTTCCCTCTTCCCCAAGAAATCTTTTGCCTCACCACCTTCAACTATTTTCTCAATTTCCTTCAATTCCCTTTACCCTGCTCTACTTTCTTTTTTTTTCCATAACAGCTGTCATTTTAAAACATAGTACATAGTTTAATTCACCAAGTACCTTGATTTAATCATTTAATTTCCACTGGGGTAACTTCATACAATAAAATTACTCTAAAATTGAGATAACTTTCTCTGTTTTCCAGGAGCCTACTAAGAGTTTATCAATGATTGCAATGCTTAGCTGTCTGCCAGGGATATAATGTGAACTTGGTATGCTGATAGCTTTGGAAAATGTGCCATGTTTCTAGTTACTAAAGCATATAAAGTGATTTGGGAGACTGTTCACAGATGTTCTTCGCACAGTTTTATGCCCTAACTTCAAGGAGATAACAGAAACATAGGAAAAGCACCAGGTAGAAGTTAATATTCTTCATGAATCCAATATCACAAAATCCAGTAGGATTTTTAGAAAACAAAATATTTGCTCTAGAGAAGGTACTGCAGAAAGCATAAGAAGAGTCCTGATGTATAAGCAACTAAGCGTTAGAAGTTGTAAGAAACTATCACCTCTGCATTCCTACCAGGAAGTCAGGGGTACACTATATCTCAATCCTTCTCCCCCACCCTTTGGGCTGGTCCCTTGGCCAGGTTCAGGACTAAGCATAACGAGCAAATCTGGCCCTCTGGACAAGAGTTTGCTTCTGTTTACACCTGTTACATGAGCGTCTAAGTTTCAGCCGTTTCTGAGTCAACTGGATGATCAGCTACCTGTGGACGACTCGAGTGCAGCTCTATGCTTGAAGTGGTGGGATTCAGCCAAGAAAATGGCTGGGGTGTGTGGGTGTCTGGTGATGATTATGCGTGGGGCCAAAGTCCTACCCCGCAAATAAACATATGAGGTAAGTAAAAAACTGTTTCCTATGCTCGCAGTGCTTCCAATCCTGCTCCCATGCTCACTTCCAACCAGACCGCTACCCCATGTGCTATTCAGAAATTATGGAGCTCTGCCAGAATCCCTGCCAAATTCAAGTTAGCGGAGGGAAGTGCCAAAAGGTCAAGCCCCAGGCACTGTGGCGGCTGGAGAGTGTCTAGCCGAGCGGGAAAAGGACAGTCTCCTCTGCGTCTGGACACCCCAGTCAGATGGTAAAGCAGGGCTGGGCCAGTTCACCTCAGGCCCACCAGGCCCTAGAGTCTCATTCTCAGCCTGAATAGATCAGGAAAACAAACATGGGCTCCCCCCGGCCTCACCAAAGACTTCGCATTGGGTGGAGTTGGAAGCACCTCGTTACTAACCTCCCTTCTTTCTCCACCCCCAACGGAGAGTCGATTACGGGCTTCCAGCCCGCCATACGCTGTCCTGGCTGGTACCCGGGCGCGGTAGCCGCCAAAGCGGCGGGGCGAAGTTTGCGCATGTGCAAAGGGGAGCACTAACGCCTGGCGGGTGGGCTAGGTGGCTAGAAAACCCAGCCAGAGAGGAAAGTTCCGCTTGACTGTGGGCTGAGAAAGGCGGGAGCGCCACGCAATTGGTAGAGGGTAGCCTTCTTTTCTGTCCATTGGATGGGGTAACTGTCAATCAGTAGGGCTTCGGTGGGCGGGGCCGCTTGAGAAGCCTGTGATAGCGGCCTTAGCAACGGTTTGGAATCTGTGAACCCTGAGGCTGAGCCGCGAAGTGGGAGGGTGAGGCCGGGAGATCCCTGCCGAGGGCTCCGGTTGGTGACATGGTGAGTGAGAAGCTGTAACCTGCTGGGGCTGTAATGAAGAGATTTTGTCTAGTTTATGTGTTATTCGCCTCCTTTTTATGAATGTCTGATATCATTAGTAACCCCTCCGCACGTCTCCAAATGGAATCATTGTCCGTAACTCTAAGGACAGAAGAACGGTTCTCGAATTCATTTTTTTCCCCCCATCTTCCCCAACAGTTCATAATTCCTTAGGATAACTGGACTTCTACTTGGGAGAAGCAGTCTGGTGAAAGTCATGATCACTGTCTGTTTCTTTTGAAAGGCTTGTCCCATACTAAGTAGTGCTCTGCAAAGGGTTTGCGAAGGAGATTTCCTCCCTTGGAATTCCTTTAATTCGCCATTTCTATTGATAGCAGTTAACCTGTGTTTATAATGGAACCAAGATTCGTCTTTCAGAAGTCTTGGATTTTAATTTTTAAGTCATTTCCCAGAATGTTAGCTCCAAATAGAATTACGAAAGATATGGAGACCGTGCCTCCTCTAAACTATTTTTTAAGCATCTCTAGAGGGACCAATCACATGCAGTGGACACGTTGCTTTTATAGTTCTAAAACCCTCGGTTACAAGGTAAATGCCCCTTTAGACTTGGAAACGACAGGATTAAGTTGAACCTTCCTTAAATACCTAGTGATAGGCACCTGTTTCAACAGCATGTCAGCTGATCAGTAATTTTCATTTACTCCATTCTCAATGCTGAATAAATTGGTCTATATTTATATAAAGTTTTTCGTTTCTGAGAGTGGAGGGAATAAAACCCAAAAGCCAATAAAATAGTTTCAGAAATATCTTAACTGTTTTATATCTTTAAAAATGTGATTATTAAGTCAAAGCAACTTATATTTTGTTAGGACTTCAAAATCGTATACTTCATTTCATAGTTTTAAGATTTCCTTTAAGATTTTTATTTTTACCATTGTGTTCTGGGCAACTACTAAGTACACAATAAATACTGAATAAATGAAAGAAACAGTAAAGTATAAGTTTTTCCCATACTGGGGTATGAATGCCTACAATACATGTGTTACAAAATTTAAATTAAGAAAATAAAAAAATGTTGTGGTTGGTTAGGTTGAGACTTAGCCACAGTCATTTGAAAGAAAAAATTTTATCCTAGTGTAATTTCAATAATGAATTTTACAGAGGTTCAGCTTGATTGGGAAATAGGCTTTTACGAAGTTATTATTCAATAAACAATTGAGAACCTATTAATATACCCTTTTGCTAGGGCTTCAGATATTAAAATGAAAATGGTCCTGTTGTCACAGTCTGATGGGGAGAAAAGAGAAAAGACCGTTATAATACAGAGTGAAAAGTGCTCAGGTGGGAGTAGTACAGAACGTTTGTAAGAACACATGGGAAGGTAACCTAACCTAAAGTTCCCTGGAGAGAGGAGGAGGGAAAAGGAGAGCTTCCTGTAGGAGTTGGTCCTTGAACTGACTTGACTGGATGAAGATGGAGGAGAAGGGTGGAGGACACCAAAGTCATGAGAGATTGTAGATTTTTGTCCTGAAGCAATTGAATACCATTGAAGGATTTGATGCTGGGGAATAACATGATCAGAATTACCCTTTAGAAAAGCAACCATGGAGGTGATGCATTGGGAGGCTTGGAAGATTGGTGTTTAGAGACTAGTTAGGAAACTTGCAGTGATTCAGGTAGAAAATAACAAAGCTAAGGCCGTTTCTCAAGCATGGAATGGAGAGGACATATTCAAAAGCTCTTTAAGAGGTAGATCTAAACAATCTGGTTGGTATTTCGATGTGCGGGTGATAAAAAGGGAGGAGTTTAAGAATGATCTCCAGGTTTCTAACTTAGATAGTGGGTGACTGTGCTGGTAGTGCGTCATCAAAAATACCTGGACTTTTGGGGATGCTCATGATAGTAAAATGAAAATGAGACTATCCAACCACTAACAGTCTGTATCAGTTAAGTTCAGTGTTGCAAATAGAAATCACTGTTTAGTAAGAGAGGAATTGAATACAGAGATTAAGATGCTTAAAAACTGCTGGAGGTTCTGGGGGAACATATTGTAGGATCAGCCTCTTGAAAGGACATCCGGAACTCTGAAAAATTGACTACCCAGGGGAACTATTAATTTGGGATGGTGAGGATTCAGAGGACTGCCATGGAGTTATTGAATCGAAGACCATAGCACTGTTTCTGTAGTCCAAGGATCAAGATCTGCAGCTGCCACGAGCACGTCTTAATACTTGTGAAGCTGGTGATTTGAAACATTGGAACATGGAGTCCAGTTGTGCTTCCTGTGCCACCAGTGCATTCTAACCAAAAACTGGAGACAAGATACCGAAATAAGACTGCAGAAAATTTCCACATCTCCATGACCCTGCTTGTCAGCAGAAAATAGCAAAAAGCTATAGGAAAAGCTCCTCTACCTTCCAAATATTAGGTGAATATAAATTGACCCAACATTTATTCTTACCTAGATCTCTGGAGTAGTTTTTCATCTAGAAAATGCACATTTTCACTTTTCAGCCTCTGCGGTACAGGCATGCTGGAAAAAGGTGGGAAAGGATACTTGATGTTCCAATCAAGCCTATCCCACAAAAGATGCAAATTTTACTGTAAGACCCATAGACATATATGAAAGTAAATATTAAGCAACGGCTTTTCAGATATACCAAGTGTGCCGGTTTGGTTGCATTATGTCCCCCCAAATGCCATTATCTTTGATGAAATCTTGTGGGGGCCAATGTATTAGTGTTGATTGGGTTGGAACCTTTTGATTGGATGTTTCCATGGAGATATGACCCACCCAACTGTGGATGACATTGACTTTGATTGGATAATTTCCATGGAGGTGTTACCGCACCCATTCAGGGTGGATCTGAATTAAATCACTGGAGCCATATAAATGAGCTAACAAACAGAAGGAACAGAGAGCAGCTGAGTGAGACTTTTGGAGAGATGCTTGGGAGCTGTCAGAGATGCTTTGAGATGCTAGCCCAGAGTTTTCTCCGGAGAGGCTAAGAGAGGACAAAAAGCCCCAAGAGCAACATTTTGGAGAATACCGTTTTGTAACGTAACCTGGGAGCAAGCGGATGCCAGCCTCATGCCTTCCCACCTAACAGAGGTTTTCCAGATGCCAATGGCCATCCTCCAGTGAAGGTACGCTATTGTTGATGCCTTACCTTGAACACTTTATGGCTTTAAGACTGTAACTTTGTAACCAAATAAGCCCCCTTTATAAAAATCAATCCATTTCTGGTGTTTTGCAAAATGGCAGCATTAGCAAACCGGAACACCAAGTAAGGCTGGTTGTATTCTTACAGAATACCACCCACTTTTCTTGTTTGCCTTCTGTTCTAGTTTGCTAATGCTGTGGAATGCAAAACACCAGAGATGGATTGGCTTTTATAAAAAGGGGGTTTATTTGGCTACACAGTTACAGTCTTAAGGCCATAAAGTGTCCAAGGTAACACATCAGTACTCGGGTACCTTCACTGGAGGATGGCCAATGGCGTCCGGAAAACCTTTGTTAGCTGGGAGGGCATGTGGCTGGCATCTGCTCCAAAGTTCTGGTTTCAAAATGGCTTTCTCCCAGGACGTTCCTTTCTAGCAAGCTTGCTCCTCTTCAAAATGTCACTCACAGCTGCACTGAGTTCCTTCTCTTTGAGTCAGCTCATTTATATGGCTCCACTGATCAAGGCCCACCCTGAATGGGTGGGGCCATGCCTCCATGGGAATATCTCATCAGAGTCATCACTCACAGCTGGGTGGGGCACATTCCAAGCAAATCTAATCAGCACCAAAACGTCTGCCCCACAAGACTACATCAAAGATAATGGCGTTTGGGGGACACAATATTCAAACTGGCACACCTTCCTTTATTTCTCTTTCCCTAAAAGAAAATCTAAGTGAAAAAAACGTACCAGGATTTCCATCAAGACTTTAATAACTGAAAGCACAAATGTCAACAAGGGGAGATTGCTGAGATTCATTATTCAATAATAGGGAATAGGGTACTTTAATATGTTTATTAGATTTAGTTTGTCATCAATTAGTCTGATTCTGGTATCTTTTCCAGTTATATAGTTTATCTTTCACCTACATGTATATTTATTACAGGCATCCAACTACTGCATGAGTTCAGACCAGTGGAGGAAAAGAGCAGCAAAAATTGAATTGAATGAAACCCAAAAGCAAGAAATTAAAGAGGCCTTTGATTTATTTGATGTTGATGGGTCTGGAACCATAGATGTGAAAGAATTTAAGGTTCTGAAATTATTTCTAATTCTAAAACTTTTTAAACAACTTATTTGTGGCAATCTTTAAATTTTTTTTTTCAAAATAGTCTTCTGAAAGCTAGATATAAAGTCTCTTCAGTGCATACATCTGCCTTTGAGGTTATTAAGCATTTAAATCTTGTTATATAAACAAGGAAAATTTGTCCCAGTGGGCCAAAGCCCAGGGTGTGACAGTGACACACCTTGTAACACAGTTGGCCTGGAACCTTGGCCTGCCAACCTGATTGTCTAGGTTTATTCCCAATCCATGGTAAAAAAAAAAAAAAAAAAATGGAGAGAAGGTAGTAATTAATAGGTAATTAAGCTATGAATGAGATCATGGCATGTTATGATTTATTTGCTTCCTATTTCAGATTGCAATGCGGGCTTTAGGATTTGAACCAAAGAAAGAAGAAGTTAAAAAAATGATTGCTGAAATTGACAAAGAAGGAATTGGCACCATTAGTTTTGAAGATTTTTTGGCTGTAATGACTGTGAAAATGGTACAATAGTGATTTTATTTTTCAAAGAAATACAAGCAATGACCTTCTGTATTGGGCTGTGGCAATCATAGGTTTCATAGGGGAAGGATTGGAATCATGACTAAGGATTTAGATAGACAGGAATAGCAAGATTAAAGATGAGAACAGATTTTTCAAGGGGTAATGGAAAGACTGTCTAGTCTGGGAAGAGAATGGGGCCAGAATTGTGAAGTCTTGAATTCAGCAAACATTTGTGGAATGCCTATTTAAAAAAAAAAAAAAAAATCCATTTTATTGAGATATATTCACATACCATGCAATCATCCGTGGTGTACAATCATCTGTTCACAGTACCATCCTATAGTTGTGCATTCATCACCCCAGTCTATTTTTAAACATTTTCCTTACACCAGAAAGAATCAGAATCAGAGTAAAAAATAAAAATACAAAAAGAGCACCCAAATCACCCCCCCCCGTCCCACCCTATTTTTCATTTGGGTTTTGTCCCCATTTTTCTACTCATCCAACCATACACTGGATAAAGGGAGTGCAATCCACAGGGTTTTCACAATCACTCTGTCACCCTTGTAAGCTACATTGTTATACAATTGTCTTCAAGAGTCAAGGCTATTGGGTTGGAGTTTGGTAGTTTCAGGTATTTACTTCTAGCTATTCCAATACATTAAAACCTAAAAAGTGTTAACTATATAGTGTGTAAGAATGTCCACCAGAGTGACCTCTTGACTCCATTTGAAATCTCTCAGCCACTGAAGCTTTATTGTATTTCATTTCGTGGAGTGCCTATTTTTAACAGGCACTATAGTAGAGAGTGTGGAGTTAAAGCATTGAATGAGACAACAAGCTCCTTGTTTTCATAGAGCTTACATTTTTGGTAATGGATCTAAATTACTGGAGTTAATAAGGGACATATTCTCTTTACCACTGTGTGCCTTTTCTGCTTCAATAAACCCTGGATTTAAATATCTTAAGGGCAGATGTGAGGGCATTAGAACAATTCTTAAAAATCAAAGTAATAACTAATGTTAGCTACCTAATATGTTGCTGCCCTAGACCTCAACGATCTAATAAGTCCAGCTTGATAGAAAAAATAAATAAAAGACTAGTGACATTTAATTGTTTCTTTTTTTAAAGAGTGAAAAAGATGAAAAAGAAGAAATATTGAAGGCTTTCAAATTATTTGATGATGACGATACAGGAAGCATAACACTGAACAATATCAAGAGGGTTGCTAAGGAACTAGGGGAAAACTTAACAGATGATGAACTCAAGGTAAATTTTGCTTATTTTTTTCTAGTATGGCACTATACAAATGTGAGTTATTATATTCTCACTTCAGCTGTGCTTATAAATACATTTAAACTAAAATTTGATTTTGAGTATGTATTTGAATATACTTTTTTATCAATATTCATTTTAATGGATTTCGAATATCATATTTACCTCTTTTTTTATAGGAAATGCTTGATGAAGCTGATCGTGATGGGGATGGAGAAATAAATGAGGAGGAATTTTTGAGAATGATGAAAAAGACCACTCTTTAATGATACTAATTTTATTTCTTGTTGTGGTTCCTTTTGGAAAAGTGTTAACCAATTTGTATTTGTAATACAGTTCTGTAATTTAATATATGAATGTATTCATTTTCAATTTTTAGTTTATCTGTTCAGATTGGTCTTTTGATTTCAGATACACCTGATAAATTTCATGTTTTTGCCAATATGTTGTTAAATCCACAGCATCAAGAAACAAAGAAAATGGAATGACTTGCTTGAACCATTAATCCAAGAAACATTCTAATTCCAATTGCTATTTTCAAAGCCCCAGGTTCCAAAGACTTAGAATTTTTTTTTTAAGTTTAATGAATTTGGCCCCATATCCAAATAAATTTGGCAACAAGACACTACTTTCTCTATTATTTTTCTGTTGTATAACTCTAAAAAAAAACCTGATGAACATTTGCTTTTTAATCAGTTATTCAAGTATGCAAAGTATTAAATAAAACTGGCTGGCAACTGTATTATTTGCTAATATTCTTCTTGTAGTTATAAAGAAAGAAATTCAAAACAGCACTTCTTTCATGCAGCTTTCCCTAGGACCAAGAGAGGGGGAAGGTTAGCACTTATACCTCTGCCAGAAAGGTGCTAGGGATTTTATGTGTTATCTCAGGCAACGTATAACAACCTTGGAAGCTGGTGGTATTAGCTTCATCTTATGTATGAGAACCCTAAAACAAAGAAAGATTTAAAGAATTGTCCATTTTCCCATAGGTAATAAATAAAGCATGGATTCCAAATTTTGTATTTGTACTCTTCATTATTGCTGCTTCCCTTTGGACAAAAACTTTCAGGATGATTAGGTATACATTTTTTCTAACTCATTTTTAGTTCTATGACTCTCTTGTAACTTAATTTTTTTCTGAATAAAAGAGGGGAACTTTCTGAATCCCAAGTAGTTGTCTTTGGAACAAGAAAAACTTGATAGAAAATGGAAATTTAAAGGCCCAAAGAAAGACACTAATGTTTAGCTCAACTGAAATAGACTGAAAGTTTGTTTTACTCTCCTTTGTCAAAGCAAGAGAAGTTTTCTTTATTTGATTGAGGCTAGAATGGCATGTGCTTATAAACATTCTTATGTTTTCACAGTGTCTTTAATTCTGAATTGTGTAACATTTTCCTCAAGACCAAAGGAAAATGTAACTACCAAATATGCTTCATATGTGAAAATTTGAGCCTTGAAATTGTTAAAATATATTTTTAAGTGGGTAATACACTTAAAAATACATGTGAACAAGTTGAAAAAGTTCCAAATAAAAGTCTCCTTCCAATTCAAGCCCCAGTTCTCCCCACAGATAGTTTTACCAGTTTCTTAAGAATCCTTGGAGAGGATGTATATGCATATACACACATATATAGAATGTATTTTTTACACACCTGATAGCATACTACACACATTGTATGTGTATATTCATTTTTGCACTTAATATGTATTAGAGATAGTTCCATAACAATATGAATAAAATGTCACATTCTAATGGCTATATAATATTCCATTGCATATATTTTATTTGACAGTCCTCTATTGGTAAGAGTTTAGTTTGTTTCCAATCATTTGCTTAAGTTAATATCCTTATATATATATATGTCTCTGTATACATGTGTGAAGATAATTTTTATAAGTGAAGTGGATCAAAGGCTATGTGCGTTTTATTCAAACATTTTAAATTTTGATAGTACCTTCTAAAAAGATTTTTGTCAAATTGCATTCCCACCAATATGAAAATGTCCATTCTTTGCTAAAGTATTATCAAACTTTTTGATTTCTATAAATGTAACAAGTTGTAAGTCATATCTTGTTGTATTTTTAAATGTTCATTTCTGAGAGGCATTGAGTATCTTTTCATATGTTTAGAATATATTTCTTTTTCCCTTTCTATGTATTGTCTAGTTATGTCCTTTGCCTATTTTTCTATTTTACTTCAAGAGATGATTTTTTTGGATGTTCAGAACATGTAACAATAAAACAGCAATACTCCCTTTTTTTAATGGCATTTGTTTATTCTCATAATGACCATATTACTCTTGCCAGACTGTAGTCTAATTCTGAGGGTAAGAAAAAGGGATTCTTATTCATGCCACTGAATTTTCCACTTTTAAGTGGAGATGATTTGTATTTAATCTTGGGCTAGAGTAAGGGAGAATTTTTGATGAGTCTTAGATATGTTTCAGTTTGCTCTACGTTTGACTGATAAGCTCTCCTCTACTGGACTACAGTGCCTCAAATCCTAAGAAGGCCCTGGGAATACCACTAGAACAGGAAAATCCAGGCCCAGACCAGAATTCTTGACCTATTCTTGAACATATTCAGGCCTTGGTGACTGCACCAGCACAAAGTAACTCTTTTATGGTGGATAAGGTGAAATTTGTTAGGGTGCTTACTTCTTAAAATGTTTCTCTTTCCAAAGTAAAGTTTTATAAATATTGTAAATAAAAGAAAAATTAGAAAATGAGAACTATTTTATTGTTTCACAGAAATAGATAAAGACAGATAAGATACTGAGACTTTATCTTACATGGCAGATAAAGATCTGACATGTTAGACAAAGGTCTCAGAATTCACTTGTTTTTATTCCAGAACAGATTAAAACTTATTTGATTCTCCACATCCCCCCCACCCCCACCCCAGAGCAAGATCAAATCCAACAATGTGTGGACAACTTAAGACGCTGCCATATAGGGGGTTGAATTAGAATAATGCTCACTTTTTGTGCACTGAAAGGAAAATAATTCCAATCACTTACTATAAAAGGTTTTGGGTTGTCTACGATGTACCAGGTGATATTAAGGATGCGTTGATGAATTAGATGTGGATCTTACTGTCCCTATAAACTGGCTGGTAAAAAAGAGCTGAACCAAAGGATTTGTCCCTGGTGGGCAGATTCTGAAATAGCTTTCAATGATTCCAGCTTTCTGGTATCCATGTCTTTGTATAATCCCCTTGAGTATGGACTAGACCTTGTGACTTGGTACTAATGAATGACAAAAGTGATGGGCTGTCTCTTTTGAGATTAGATTTTAAATACTGTGACTTCCATCTTGCTAGCACTCTCTCTCTCTCTCTTGCCCTTTTGCTTGCTGGCTCTGATGAAGGAAGTGCCTTCTAAAGGCACTTGAACTGCCCTGTGGAGAGGCCAACTTGACAAGGAACTGAGGGCAGTCTTCCCTTAACAGCCAACGAGGATCTGAGGCTCTCAGTCCAATAGTCCATGAGGAAACAAATCTTGCCAACATCCATGTGAATAAGCCTGGAAATGAATCTTTCCCCGGATGACCCTTGAGATGCACTGCAGCCACAGCTGACACCTGAGAAACTCTGAAGCAGAAGACCCAGCTAAGCCACGCCTGGATTTCTGGCCTACAGAAACTGAGATAATAAACATTGTTATTTTAAGCTTGTGAGTATTGAATAATTAGTTATGCAGCAATAGATAAGATTCCCTATCTTAAAATTTGTGTAGACTTCTCCCCTTGCTACATATATAAGTGACCAAGTAACAATTCCAACTATCAGATACAAAATAAAAAGATTAATTAGATTTATCACATAAAGGGATAGCTTAACAGAAATACCATTTATTAGCTATATACAAGGTTTCCTAGATGTCCTTTTGGGGCTATTTTTCCTGACTACTATTTTTCAGCCACTCATCTGAAACTCAGGGAGTTCTGTACCTGGTCTCTGTAGCTTGGATATCATGAGGAGCCCACAAACAAGGGTAATCCTAAGAGCATTCTTTATAAATCCCATTTTGCAGTTCCTGCAACCCTGAACCGCCACCTAATCAAACCCTTCCCCTGGACCATTGGTAGGTATAGGTGTCCTGGCATTTTAATTGATGTTTTGCTTGCTGGTGTTAGCAGTGAAATTTACTATTTGTTAGACTTCAGATAGCACCAGAAGTTGGATGTGCTCAGGGTTAATGCTGCTAGAACTTTGGCAACTACAAAAGCAAGACTGATAACATACATGTGGAGTGAGTTGCTTTATGGTATGTCATAGAAACACAGGCTCAGGCACCACAGAAACTTTCGGCAAAGACTACTTTATTACTTACACAGCATAAAGAGCAAGGGAAGAGATCCCATCGTAATCAATCTCCCCAGGAGGAGAGCTGCTGGGTCAGGATCAATGGATGGCAGCTCCACCCTGCATCAGAGAGGAGAGATCCTGTGTTGTTCGAGTGTTCAGTATTTATATAACCCCATGGAGAGGGAGCCCTGCCACTGAGAGTTCCTGCCCTGATAAGCATCTGGGGTTGCTTTTCCTGGTTTCTGGGCTTAAGGTATGCTGTGGTTTAAGGTATAGCAGGGCCTTTTTGTTAGATCTAACATCTCCCTGGCACTACAGAATGGAAACAGAATGAAACATCTGTACACTATAGAGAAGGTGTGTGTGTGGAGCTGGGGTGGGGTGGGGGGTAGCTGAGGGATGGGAGATGGCTACTGAGCATGTATCTGTGGCTTCCCCAGCAATACACATCAAAAAGGCAGACACGATATCCACTTTCAGTTCTCTGTTGGAAGGATCACAATCGGGCCTGGGAATAAGCAGCCTCTGAAATGTGCAAGAAAAACTTTGCTCCATAGAGGCTGAATGAAAAGGATGCAGACTTCCTGCCCTACCTATCTGGAATGTAAGTATATCTCTTCAAGACCTGATAATCCTCAACGTCTCCAGCTTTTATGACTAGAGCTGTCTTCAAAGTCTGAGCTGCATCACCTTTTAATTAAAAAAAAAATCATTAGAGAAGTTGTAAGATTCAAGAAAACTCATGCAGAAAATAACAATTCCCATATGCCAACCCCCTTCCATGTAGTTTTTTCTATTATTAACACTTTGTATTAGCATTACATCTTTGTCACAATTGAAGAAACAAAGTTATTATAATTATATTATTAACTATACTCCATAGTTTACATTAGGGTGGACTGTGTTGTATAGTCCTATGTTTATTATAGAGTTTTTATTCTATGACTATATATACGACCTAAAATTTCCCATTTACCCCATTCAAATATATAATTCACAGGTGTTAATTACATTTGTAGTGTTCTTATACCATCACAAACATCCAATTCTAAAACTTTTCCACCACCAAAACAAACTCTGTACCAATTAAGCATTAACTTCTCATTCCCTACATTCACCCAGGCTCCTGGCAAACTGTATTCTAGTTTCTGACTCAATGAATTTGCTTATTCTAATTATTTAATATGAGTAAGTTCATACAATATTTTTTCTTTTGTCTGGCTTATTTCACTTAACATGATGTCTTCAATGTTCATCCATGTTGGCACATGTAACAGAATATTCCATTTTATGTATATACCACATTTTGATTATCCATTCATTGGCCATGGGTTGCTTCCATCTTTTTGCAATTGTAATAAAGTGCTGCTATGAATATAAGTGTGCAAATAGCTGTTAGAGTGTCTGTTTTCAATTCTTTGGGTATAGACCTAGAAGTGGGATTGCTGAGCGGTACAGTGACTTCATACTTAACTTTGCAAGGAATTGCCAAACTGTCTTCCACAGGGGCTGCACCATTTTACATTCCCACAAACGAGTGTTCCTATTTCTCTGCATCATCTCCAACACTTGTTATTTTCTGTTTTTGTTTTTGTTTTAAAATGGCAGGCATTCAAGTGGGTGTGAGATGGTATCTCACTGTGGTTTTGATCTGCAATTTCCCGATGGCTAATGATGTTGAGCATCTTTTCATGTCTCATTGTCCATTTGTGTATCTTCTTTGGAGAAATGTCTATTCAAGTCTTTTACCCATTTTAAGTTAGGCTGATTGTCTTTTTGTTGTTGAGTTGCAGGAATCCTTTCTGTATATTAAACCCTTATACGATATGTGGTTCCCAAATATTTTCACCCATTCTGTAGGTTGTCTTTTTACTTTTCTGGTAAATTCTTTTAATGCACAAAAGTTCTAAATTTTAATGAAGTCCCATTTATCTATTTTTTTTTCTTTTGTTGCTTGTGCTTTTGGTATAAAGTCTAAGAAACCATTGCCTAACACAAGGTTCTGATGATGCTTCTCTATGTTTTCTTCCAGGAGTTTTATACTTTTGTTCTTGTATTTAAGTTTTTGGCCCATTTTGAGTTAATTTTTGTATATGATTTAAGATAGGGGTCCAACTTCATTCTTTCTCATATAGATATCCAGTTTTCTCAGCACCATTTGTTGAAGATAATTCATTCCCCATTGTGTGGACTTGGCCCCCTTTGCAAAACAAATTGGCCATAGATGTGAGAATTCAGTTCCATTGGCCTATATGTCTGCCTTATACCAGTACCATGCTGTCTGATTACTGCAGCTTTGCAATTCATTTTAAAATCGGGACGTGTGAGTACTCCAACTTTGTTTTTCATTTTCCAGATGGCTTTGGCTATTTGGGACCCTTTACCCTTTGTGCTGGTTTGTGTATATTATGTCCCCTAGAAAAAGCCATATTCTTTAATGCAATCTTGTGTGGGCAGACGTATTAGTGTTGATTAGATTGTAATTCTTTGAGTCTTTCCATGGAGATGTAACTCACCCAACTGTGGGTGATAACTCTGATTGGATGATTTCCATGGAGGCTTGACCCTGCCCATTCAATGTGGACCTTGATTAGTTTACTAGTGCACTATATAAGCTCAGACAGAAGGAGTGAGCTTGCTACAGCAAAGAGAGACACTTTGAAGAAAGCACAGGAGCTGAGAGAGGAACTGCAGATGAGAGACAGTTTGAAGATGGCTGTTGAAAGCAGACTCTTGCTCCAGAGAAGCTAAAAGAGGACAAATGCCCCAGGAGCAACTAAGAGTGACATTTTTGAGGAGCTGAAGCCTAGAGAGGAACATCCTGGGAGAAAGCCATTTGGAAACCAGAACTTGAAACAGTCGACAGTCATGTGCCTTCCCAGCCAACAGAGGTTTTCTGGACACCATTGGCCATCCTCCAGTGAAGGTACCTGATTGTTGATGCATTACCTTGGACACTTTATGGCCGTAAGACTATAACTGTGTAACCAAATAACCCCCCTTTATAAAAGCCAGTCCATTTCTGGTGTTTTGCCTCCCAGCAGCATTAGCAAACCAGAACACCCTTCTGTGTAAATTTGATGACTGACTTTTCCATTTCTGCAAAGAAGGCTTTTAGAATTTTGGCAGGATTGGGTTGAATCTGTAAATCGCTTTGGATGGGATTGATAACTTAACAAAATTTAGTCCTGCTATCCATGAACATGGAATGTTCTTCCATTTGTTTAGGTCTTCTTTGATTTCTTTTAGGAATGTTTTGTAGTTTTCCATGTATAAGTCCTTTATATGCTTGGTTAAATCTATTACTAGATATTTGATTCTTTTAATTGCTATGTAAATGGAGTGTTTTTCTCAATTTCCCCTTCAGATTTTTTATTATAAGTGTATAGAAATACTACTGATATTGAATGTTGATTTTGGTCCCTGCCCATGGTGGACTGAATTACGTACCTGAGTTTGAACATGTTCTTAGTCTAGGTCCACATGCTGGTGGGTGTGGACCCATTGTAAAGAAGATCTCTTTAAGAGTTACTTCATTAAATTGTGGCCCAACTGAATCAGGTTGGGCTTTAATACGGATTCTGGAGTCTTTTATAAGCAGAGTAAAAGTCAGACAGAAGCCATAGGGAGGAGCCACAAGTTGGAAGTAAATGGAACTTGGAAGAGAAAGGAGAAAATGCTGCCATGTGCATTGCCATGTGACAGAAAAGCCGAGGGACAAGAATCTAAGCAGCCAGCTCTAGTATGCCACAATCTTCTGGGAGAAAGCATTGCTTTGCTGACACCTCAATTTTGGACTTCTCCTACCTTCAAAACCATGAGCCAATAAATTTCCATTGTTTAAACCAACTCATTCTATGTTATTGGTTTTAGCAGCTAGGAAACTAAAACACTACCACTTTTCTGAATTCTTTTATTAGCTCTGGATTTTTCAGATTTTCTATATAAGATCATAATCTGCAAATAGGGAAAGTTTTACTTCTTCCTTCTCAATTTGGATGACTTTTATTTCTTTTTCTTGCCTAATTGCTTTGGTTAGAACTTCCAGTACAATATTGAATAACTGTGGTGACAGTGGGCATCCTTATCTTGTTCTTGATCCTAGAGAGAAAGCTTTCAGTCTTTCACCATTGAATATGATGTTAGTGGTGGGTTTTTCATACATGCCCTTTATTGTGTTGAGGAAGCCCTTCTATTCCTAATTGTTTAAGTGTTTTTTCATCAAGAGTGGTGCTCGGTTTTGTCAAATGCCTTTTCTATATCAATTGAGATTGTCATGTGTTTTTCCTCCCCCCATTCATTCTGTTAATGTAGTGTTATTTACATTAATCGAGTTTCTTAGGTTAAAACATTCTTTCATATCTGGGATAAATACTACTTGATCATGATGTATAATTCTTTTAATGTTCTGTTGGATTTGGTTTGTTAGTATTTTGTTGAGAATTTTTATATCTACATTCATAAGGGATATTGATATTTGATTTTCTTTTCTTGTGGTATCTTTATCTGACTTTGGTATTAGGATATTGGCCTCATGGAATAAGTTAGAAATCCTCTTCAATGTTTTGGAAGAGTTTGAGTAGGATAGGTGTTAGTTCTTTTGAAATGTTGGATAAAATTCACCATTGAACCCATCTGGGCTTTTCTTTTTTGGGAGGTTTTTGATTATCAATTCACACTCTTTATTGGTTATTTGTCTGTTGAGATCTTCTATGTCTTCTTAAGTCAGTGTAGGAAGTTTGTGTGTTTCTAGGGATTTGTTCATTTTATCCAGGTTTTCTAAATTATTGGCCCATATTTGTTCATAGTCTCCTCTTATAATCCTTTTTATTTCTTGGGATTGGTAGTAATGCCCTGCCCCTTCCATTTCTGATTTTAATTATTTGCATCCTCTCTGTCTCTGTCTCTCTCTCTTTTGTTAGTCTAGCTAAAGATTTGTTGACTTTATTGGTCTTTTCAAGGAACCAACTTTTAGTTTCATTGAGTTTCCCTGTTGTTTTTTTATTCTCTATTTTATTTATCACCACTCTGATCTTTGTTATTTCCTTCCTTCTGTTTGTTTTGGGTTTAATTTGCTCTTCTTTTTCTAAATCCTCCATTTGTGAGATCTGATATGAGATCTTTCTCCATTTTTTAATGTCAGTGTTTAGAGCTATAAATTTCCCATGTGGCAGTGCCTTGCTGCATCCCATAAGTTTTGACATGTTGTATTTTCATTTTCATTCTCCTCAAGATATTTCCTAATATCCCTTGTGATCTCTTCTTTGACCCACAGTTTGTTTAAGAGTGCATTGTTTAATTTCCACGTATTTGTGAATTTTCTGTTTCTCCCTCTGTAATTGATTTCTAGCTTCATTCCCTTGTGGTCAGAAAAGACATGTTGTATGATTTCAATATTTTTGAATTTATTGAGACTTGTTTTGTGACCTAACATATGGTCTATCCTGGAGAATGCTCCATGCACACTTGAGAAGAATGTATCCTGCTGCTGTTGGGTGAAGTGTTCTATATATGTCGGTTAGGTCTAGTTGGTTTATAGTATTGTTTAAGTCCTCAATTTCTTTATTGATCTTCTGTCTAGCTGCTCTATCCATGATTGGAAGTGATGTGTAATGGCAAAGAAGAAATTATATTTAATGCCTTATCATCCTGCCTGGCTTAGTTGTAAGTTTCCCTCTGAATGACCATCCTAGTTAGTCCTGCACTGGATATAACCAGCACTAGCATGGCCTACACCTCCATATGGTTTGGATGACAAGAGCTGCCCTTAGCTCATCAGATGGTCCCTGCTGCCTTTTCTGCAAACAGTCCTTGCCGCTTCTTCTCTGAATGGCCCATTGCCCCTTCACGCTGTGTAATGTACCAGCAAGGCCTGTACCTCTACATGGCTTGGATGATAAGAAGCTGCCCTTGGCTTCTCTAAATGGCCCTTGCCACTTCAGCTTTTTGCACCATATTGGTTGAAACTTCTAATCACCATTGTCTGTGGGAAAGCCCTACTGCCCTCCCACCCCTGCACTAGTCACAAAAATCACAAGAGCCTGGGGCCTGCAAGTGCTTCTCTCCCCCACTATCCCTCTCCCCATGAACCCTCTCAGGAGCCTAGGTTAGGTAAGTGCAGTGGGCCCCTCTGCCACCCTCCTTTTCCCTTTGCCTCCTCTGGGATCTTTGATCTAACAATGCTGTCCATTCATGCATTCTCAATGGTCTGGCCATCTGTGTTTGTGCCTCATCAGTTGAAGAACTTCCACATAACATCCAAAACATTGTGTATTGAAGTTTCCTACTATTAGTATAGAACTGACTATTTCTCCCTTCAAATCTGGCAATATTTGCTTCATATATTTTGGGTCTCTGCTGTTGGGTCCATATATGTTTATAATTGTTGTGTCTTCTTGTTGAATTGACTACTGTATCAGCATAGATTGACTTTCTGTGTCCCTTGTAACAGTTTTTCACTTAAAGTCTATTTTATCTGATAGTATTGCTACCCCAGCTTACTTTTGTTTACTATTTGCATGATACATTTTTTCCTTTCTTTCACTTTCAACCCACTTGTGTCCTTGAATTTAAGATGAGTATCTTGTAAATGGCATATAGTAAGTTCATCCCTGTTTTTTTTTTTCCTTTTAATCCATTCTGCCGATCTCTGCCTTTTGACTGGAAAGTTTTATCTGTTTACATCCAAAGTAACTTCTGATAACGCAGAACTTTCTTCTGCCATTTTGCGATTTGGTTTTTGTATGTCTTTTTGTCCCTTTTTTGTCCCTCAATTTTTCTGTTAATGTTTACTTTCATATTTATTTAATTTTTTGTGGTGTTCCAATTTAAACCCCTTTTCATTTCCTTCTGTAAATATTTTTCAGACATATTCTTTGTGGTTACCATGGTGCTTAAATTTAACATCCTAAAGCTATAATATTCATATTTAAATGATAACTTAAAATAAGCAGCATACACAAAAACTCTTCTTATACCCTCTGTCTTGCCAGATTTTTGTTGTACTTGTTACAAATTATATCTTTATTCATTATATATCCAAAACTATGGATTTATCATTACTTCTTATGTATTTGCATTTTAGAACCTGTAGAAAGTATAAGGTGTTGTTACATATCAAAAAATACAATATAATAGTACTGGAGCTTAACTATATACCTTGGTGTGGTTTTCTTCATTTTTTGATTATATATGAGATTCATAGAGTTTCTTGATTCTGCGGTTTGATGTCTTTTACCAACTCTGGAAAATTTTTAGCCAGTGTATCTTTAAATGTTGTTTCTGGACCATCATCTCTTCCCTATGTCTATCTCTTGTACACTTTTCTGTTTTTTCTACCCCTTTTCTCTCTGTTCTTCAAGCTGGATATGGTTTACTGACGTGTTTTCTAGCTTATTGGAAGTTCTCTGCTCTGCCATATCTGTTTTGAAATTCTCCACATTTTTCTCTGTCATATTGAATACATCAAATTATGTTTCCTTTGAAGTCCTTGTCTGGTTATTTCAATCTTAATTACTTCTAGATTTATTTCTATTGTCCTTTTAAACTTGAGGTTTTAGTTATTTGGTCCTGTTTTTTAGCCAGATATTGTGGGTAAAAAGTTATAAAGGCTAGGAATGCTCCTATCTACCTCCAAAGGTTAAGTTTTCTTCCAGCAGGTAGATAAGTACTGGAGGATAATCTTAATTCTTTTGAGGGATGGTTTGAGTGACTTTTAAATGGCTTTCTATTTCAGGTTTGCCCTTACTCCACGGGCATAATACTTCTGGGTTTCAATGCCTGGTCTAAAACTTAGGGTTTGCAGAGCTATTGGGCTTGAAAATAAACCTTTGCTCAGCTCTTTGCTCAGCTCTCCCAGATGCCATTTTCTGCTAGAGGTTTTTTTTTTTTTTGTTGTTGTTGTTGTTTTTTGTTTTGTTCTGTTTTGTTTTTTTGTTTCTTTGAGTTTCACCCTGGGCATGTGCAGTTTATAAGTTAGCCAATGACCTGAGGAGGATTTTTGGATGAGTTTTTCATTTCACTTCTTGGCATCCCTGCTCTCTGGAATTTTGCTTCTCAAGCCCTAGACACAACACATTGGCAGTCCCAAATTCCAGCCTATTTCTCCTAGCCCATTAAGATTGCAGCCTTGCTGCATGACATCTATCCCCCATCCCCACTTCCTATTTTGAGAATTGAAAAACGCTGTCAGGGTAAGTGTGGCATTCACCTCCTGTGCTACTCTTGTCTTGAGATTGTAGCCTTTCCAATCCTGCCTGAATTGAGTGCTCTCCAGTTCCTTCACACAATTGTTTTATATATTTTCTTTAGCTTTTGTAATTTTTTTTTTCACCATGAAGATTAATTCATCACATCCTGAACCAGAAATGTCAACATTATTTTTAGGAAAATAAACCTGACTGATGATAGTGGGCTGGAATTGGAAGAGACTGCTGGCTGAAAGGTCAGTTAGGAGGCTATTGCAGTCATTTAAATATGGGATGGTGAGGGCTTGACTAATGAATACTTGCATTTGATTATGAAAGGAGAGGTTGGATTCAAATCATGCATGCTATATTATTTTTCTTCACAGGACTCTGATGAAGTAATAACATCAAATAACATTTATTAGAAGATAATGTAGGAAGACATCTTCAAGACCTTGTATTAGGCGGCCACTTCCTAGACTTTACACCCAAAGCACAAGCAACAAAAGAAAAAATAGATAAATGGGAACTCCTCAAGCTTAGAAGTTTCCATACCTCAAATGAATTTCTCGAAAAGGTAAAGAGGCAGCCAACTCAATGAGAAAAAATTTTTGGAAACCATGTATCTGACAAAAGACTGATAATACCTTGCATATATAAAGAAATCCTACAACTCAATGACAATAGTACAGACAGCTCAATTATAAAATGGGCAAAAGATATGAAAAGACAGTTCTCTGAAGAGGAAATACAAATGGCCAAGAAACACATGAAAAAATGTTCACCTTCACTAGCTATTAGAGAGATGCAAATTAAGACCACAATGAGATACCATCTAACACCGATTAGAATGGCTGCCATTAAACAAACAGGAAACTACAAATGCTGGAGGGGATGTGGAGAAATTGGAACTCTTATTCATTGTTGGTGGGACTGTATAATGGTTCAGCCACTCTGGAAGTCAGTCTGGCAGTTCCTTAGAAAACTAGATATAGAGTTACCATTCGATCCAGTGATTGCACTTCTCGGTATATACCCGGAAGATCGGAAAGCAGTGACACGAACAGATATCTGCACGCCAATGTTCATAGCAGCATTATTCACAATTGCCAAGAGATGGAAATAACCCAAATGTCCTTCAACAGATGAGTGGATAAATAAAATGTGGTATATACACACGATGGAATACTACACGGCAGTAAGAAGGAACGATCTCGTGAAACATATGACAACATGGATGAACCTTGAAGACATAATGCTGAGCGAAATAAGCCAGGCACAAAAAGAGAAATATTATATGCTACCACTAATGTGAACTTTGAAAAATGTAAAACAAATGGTTTATAATGTAGAATGTAGGGGAACTAGCAATAGAGAGCAATTAAGGAAGGGAGAACAATAATCCAAGAAGAACAGATAAGCTATTTAACGTTCTGGGGATGCCCAGGAATGACTATGGTCTGTTAATTTCTGATGGATATAGTAGGAGCAAGTTCACAGAAATGTTGCTATATTAGGTAACTTTCTTGGGGTAAAGTAGGAACATGTTGGAAGTTAAGCAGTTATCTTAGGTTAGTTGTCTTTTTCTTACTCCCTTGTTATGGTCTCTTTGAAATGTTCTTTTATTGTATGTTTGTTTTCTTTTTAACTTTTTTTTCACACAGTTGATTTAAAAAAGAAGGGAAAGTTAAAAAAAAAAAAAAAAGAAAAACAAGGAAAAAAAAAGATGTAGTGCCCCCTTGAGGAGCCTGTGGAGAATGCAGGGGTATTTGCCTACCCCACCTCGATGGTTGCTAACATGACCACAGATATAGGGGACTGGTGGTTTGATGGGTTGAGCCCTCTACCATAGGTTTTACCCTTGGGAATACAGTTGCTGCAAAGGAGAGGCTAGGCCTCCCTATAATTGTGCCTAGGAGCCTCCTCCCGAATGCCTCTTTGTTGCTCAGATGTGGCCCTCTCTCTCTAGCTAAGCCAGCTTGAAAGGTGAGGTCACTGCCCTCCCCCCAACGTGGGATCAGACACCCAGCGGAGTGAATCTCCCTGGCAGCGTGGAGTGTGACTCCCGGGGAGGAATGTATACCTGGCATCGTGGGACGGAGAACATCTTCTTGACCAGAAGGGGGATGTGAAAGGAAATGAAATAAGCTTCAGTGGCAGAGAGATTCCAAAAGGAGCCGAGAGGTCACTCTGGTGGGCACTCTTACGCACACTTCAGACAACCCTTCTTAGGTTCTAAAGAATTGGGGTAGCTGGTGGTGGATACCTGAAACTATCAAACTACAACCCAGAACCCATGAATCTCGAAGACAGTTGTATAAAAATGCAGCTTATGAGGGGTGACAAGGGGATTGGGAAAGCCATAAGGACCACACTCCACTTTGTCTAGTTTATGGATGGATGAGTAGAAAAATAGGGGAAGGAAACAAACAGACAAAGGTACCCAGTGTTCTTTTTTACTTCAATTGCTCTTTTTCACTCTAATTATTATTCTTGTTATTCTTGTGTGTGTGCTAATGAAGGTGTCAGGGATTGATTTGGGTGATGAATGTACAACTATGTAATGGTACTGTGAACAATCGAAAGTACGATTTGCTTTGTATGACTGCGTGGTATATGAATATATCTCAATAAAATGAAGATTAAAAAAAAAAAAAAAAAAAGACATAATGCTGAGCAAAATAAGCCAGGCACAAAAAGAGAGATATTGTATGTTACCACTAATGTGAATTCTGTGAAAAATGTACAATGTTTTATACTGTAGAATGTAGGGGACCTAGAGATACCAATTAGTGGAGGGGGAATGATAATAAAAAAAAAAAAAAATGTAGCTTATGAGGGGTGACAATGGGATTGGGAAAGCCATAAGGACCACACTCCACTTTGTCTAGTTTATGGATGGATGAGTAGAAAAATAGGGGAAGGAAACAAACAGACAAAGGTACCCAGTGTTCTTTTTTACTTCAATTTCTCTTTTTCACTCTAATTATTATTCTTGTTATTTTTGTGTGTGTGCTAATGAAGGTGTCAGGGATTGATTTAAGTGATGAATGTACAACTATGTAATGGTACTGTGAACAATCGAAAGTGCGATTTGTTTTGCATGACTGCGTGGTATGTGAATATATCTCAATAAAATGAAGATAAAAAAAAACATTTATTGAGTGCTTGCTCTATGTTAGGTACTGTTTCATCACTTTCACCTGGATTTTTTTTTAATTAAGCCCTATGCCTACTGGATACTATTATGGCCATTGATTTTACAGATGTGGAAACTGAGCTACAGGGGGTTTAAGTAATTAGCCCAACATCACATGGGCAATATGGCTTTTCTGGGCTTTGAACACCAGCCTGCTGGCTCCTCCAGTGTGCTCATAACCGTTATGCTCTGCTAACTCTCATCATTCCTTGGAACATCATGTGTTATCTTTTAAATGGAGGAGAAAAGCAGAAAAGTGAATTCAGTGGCTATTTTTGTTGCTGTTTGGAAAAATGAGTAAAATAATACTTAAAGAAAGTGATAAATCCAGAGAAGTGAAACCAAATAGAAAAGTAAATAGCTCCCCCTACTTTTTCAAATGAAAGTGTAGACTGAAGTCTTTGTAAATTCAGGAGTAGAGAGTCATAATGTGGCCAAGAGTAGACGTCAAGACAAGCAGTTACTTGGAAGATCAGAGACTGATTCTCTATAATGATAAAAGTTGTTACTTGATATTTTATATATGAACCACCATCCCCACCTGCCAAATTATTTTCCCTCATTTTCTAGGTGAGTATTCATTTTAACTTATTTTCTTTTTAATACAAATTTAAATATTCGTTAAATGAATAAAAGAGGAAAGTACAGTTCTACCAACGATGAATTGCCGTGTTTACTTCATTAAGAGCTGGTAGCATTTTACTTTATCAACTGGAATCAGATGATGGAACACGGAGGCCACCCACTAGAGGGCGTTGAGGTCTTGTCTCAGTTTGGGGAGCGAAGATGTGGTTTGGTTTATACATACTTTGACAGTTTGGTGTAAATTAGTGAAGGGTTTAAAGATGTAGAAAGACCAAAGTTGAAGATGTAGTTTATCTTTTCCAATTTTGGGAAAAAAAGTAGAGAAATTGTATTACTCTTTAACCCATCTCTTCACTAATTAATTATGTTAATGTCAGAGTTCCATTTAAAACCCAATCTGACACAAAATGTAATCATTGAAATATCAGAGAAAATAAATGTTATTTGAGGATTTTAAAAAAGATTTTGCTACTTCCAACCCAATCATGATGTTTGACATTTTCCTCTGACTATAAAGTAGGAATTCAATTGTTTCAAATAAAAATGACTGAAAAAGAGACTCACCAAACTGCTGACAGTGGTTACTTTGGGGGAGGAGGATGAGATTAGGGAGAGGTTGGAGGAGATATTTGTTTTTTTAATCACCATACCTATGTATGGTTTTAGTTTTTATGAACATAAATTTTATAATGTAAGTAAAAATAAGTTAAAAATTCAATTGCATTTAAAAATTAGGTTAGGAAGCTAATATAAAAATGAATTTGCAATATAAATTTTCCAAGTTTATATAATCTGCCTGACAGTGAAGAAATACAGTGCCGAAGTGATCATAAGCATTCTATGAAACAATACCCCAAAGCTGGGGGGCAGTTAAATCCCCAACTTGCTTGACAGTGGAACACTCCTCCTCCTCCCTGCCCCCATCCCCACACTTAGCAAAAGAGTTAAGAGCACAGCTAGATAGAACACAGTTTGGGAAAAACTGGCATATACAAAAGAAGTAACTATATATATAAACAAAAAAAATACCCATAGTCAAAATTAATTATATTCTAGAATAAGGTCCTTTCTATTTTTAAATGATGAAAAATTTAAGCACTGTATTAAATTATTTCTGTTTTTTTTTCTTAGAGATTCATAAGTATCTTTTACTTCTCTTGGAAATTTATCATGAATAAATTAAATGTCCAACCATATGAACAATAATTAAAAACCTATAAATGTTAGTAGCTTTCCATGATATCACTTACAACCTAGGGAGCATTTAATGGTGGGATGCAAGAAGTGTCCGTGCCTTCATGTTCTCACTGCTAATCCGATCGAAAAGGCACTCTTTCTGTCCAAAGGGCTGGAGTTAAAATCTCCCTTCCATCACTCGTGTGTTCTACAGAGCACCCAAACATTTTGCAAATCATGTTGAAAGGAGAGCACATCTTTAGGAATACTACTAACCAAGAGTACTTAAAATGAACTGGGAGTAATCAGATAAATAGGAGGCTGAACTTTTTTGCAAACAGAGATTAGGGCTCTGATCATGGAAGCAGCAGTTGAGGATAATTTGGGACACATTAGAGAATCAGCAAAACCTGAATAATGAAAAAGACAAAACAAAACCCAGAAACTTAATTTGAGCAAGAGTAGAGACTATTTTCTTACTGCTGGCCAAGCATTTTTACAAATTCCTTAGTGTATGTGCATGCACGTGTGTGTGTGATTAATATTATCCCTAACCCACTGTATATGTTTGATAAATTTGTAGTATGAAATTATGCATCAGTTGTGCATCTAGTTGCTATTCTTCAAATAAGTTCAGTTATTCTCCAAGTCCTTTTTATTTTTGTCATGAAGATGTAGGTTAAAGAATCCCTTCAGGTGTCCAAAGTGGGTTGATGCTACTTAACACAGCCAAAATTCTATTGCCCAACTGTGTAAAATATGATAAACATCATGTGCTAAATAATGCTTATTTTTGTCTGGATATGTTAGGTTTCATAGAAACAAGACTTATTTTTAATCTCTGAATATTTCCTGCTGACTGTTTCAATATTGTATCATGGAATCTTTACCTCATCCATTTTTCAAAAATTCAATTATTTGAATTGATTTGGAAATTCAGTATAAATGACTACTAGTTTTCCTGCTGTAATCTATGTTGAGCAGTATTTAAAATATATTTCACAAAGAATACAATGCCCTAATTAAAATCTTCTAGTCAAGATTAATTATAATCAGTAAACCCCCATTTGAAAACTTCTGCCACTTTCTCAATCGTTTCAGAAAATTTCCGTATCAGTAGGCTGTTTCCTCATGTTCTTTTTTTCAAAAACAAAAATTCTGCTCTCTCCTAAGTAGGGCTGACCCCTGGGAGTAAACAGAGTAAGCAGCACATCATCTGTTAAGTGTGATTTGGGGGACATGAAAGGTCCAATGGGCTCAAATGTGCTCTTACACAATTGAACAGTCCAATGATTTGGGACATTTCTGGCATAGATGATAAAGTTGGAGTCATTGTCTCCATAGTGCATAATTAACAGACGCATGGAGTGTGAATGGAAAGACACAGACAGCTAATTTCTAATCCTCACTCTGCTGTTTAACTAGGTTGTGCCCTTTTTTTTTTTTTTTTTTTTTTTGCAGCTATGGCACCCCATGGAGTGATCTGTTCTTTTCTTTAATCCCAATATGAAACTTCTATAGCAGCATATATAAAAGATGAATAAGAAAACTTTACCTGTCCAAAGAGTACTATTGTATGGCCAGAAAATCAAAGCTAAAAACATCTTTTATGAAATGTATAAAACCTAAAGAAAATAATGAAATAGGCACCACACACTTACCACCAGATTTATTTAAAAAATGCAAACAATTTGCTGAATTTGACACAAATCTAATTTCTATTAAGAAATAAAACATTACAGATACAGCTAATGTCACCCCGTTGCCTTCACTATTGTTTTTTCCTCTCTTCTCAGAGGTAGTTGGTGTGATTGGAATAAATTATGCACAGGTCTATTTTTGTATTTTACTAAATAAGTATGTAGTGATAAAAATATAAACTATTGTTTTGTGTGTTTTCAAGTTTTACATAAATCACAGCAGGTATAAATACCCTTTAACAGTTTGACTTTTTACTTGACTTTATGTTTTTGAGATTTGTTTAGATTGATAAGTTAATATAGTTCATTAATTTCAACTGTTCTATAGAATTCCATTATGTGAATAAACTGTCTACAGAAAGTTAGGTTCTTTCCATATTTTTACTAATAGGATCATCTTTATATTTGCCTTCTTGCACAAGTGCAAGAACTTTTCTATGATAGCTGCCTAGAAGTAAAATTGTTGGGTTGTATGGAATGTGCATCTTCAACTTTTCTAGCTATGCCAGTTGCTCTCTAAAGTGGTGGTAATAATTTACACACTCACCAGCAATTACATGGATTATAGGATGTTTTTAACTGGAAGAACTTAGAACCCCCAAACAGGAGATGGAGGGTACAATCTTCTCAAAGTGCAACTTCTCTTTCCTATTCCACCAAGATCTGTCAAGTCTCCTTTCAAGCAGCTGTCTAAATATTGGCTTCTGCCAGACAATTCTCTCTCTTTTTTTTTGCAGCTATGGCACCCGATGGAGTGATCTGTTCTTTTCTTTAATCCCAATATGAAAAACATTGACCTCACTCAATCCAGTCCAGTTTTCTTAGAGGTTCAATGACGCGGATTGATTCAACTCAATGGATTCAAACTGATGGTAGAGTTCTTTCCCAGAGAAGCCAGTTCCCATTTACTGGTACCAAAGAATACATATGAAATTTCAAGTCCATTAGAGTGGATGACTCCAGATGTGAAAAGACAAGTGTTCTTTGACATTCATAATGACTTCCTCTTTTCAAGTTGAATATTTAATTTGTCCTTAAAATAGTTTAAATGGTGTTTGATCCCATCCCTCTCATTCACTCTGCCACCCGCTCTCCACAATTTAGCATTTTGTTTTCTTATTACCTTGGGACTCAAGAACCCTATTTTCCTTATGTTAATAGGATTCCTTCTCATGCAAACACAGGGAAGTTTTATTTGCCCTCTGAGGTACTCGTTTGTGAATTGAGAAGAGTCTGATTAGAGAAAGGGATGGTTTCTTATGTTCCAATCATGCAGACAATCTATGAATCAAAAGGGATTTTTCAGAGTGAGAAGCGATCTATTTTCTTTCCTGTATGTGTCACTATGCTTCTGGAAACTCTTACTTATCAGGTAAAATTTTACCTAGGGAGGTTCTCTGACAGCTCAATCATGTTCTATGTTGGATCCCACAGTGAAGCCAGAAAGCTGAGTGTTTGCTGCTCTAATTTCCATGGCAACTATATGAAGGGCCAAATATAGGATCATTGCTTCTCTGTAGGACAATTGTTTCTCTGCAAGAGGGAACTGAGTGGTGAGGAAAACCCCTTTTAGTCAGAAATTTTTCTTTAGGAGGTCAAGACCTTTGAGAAATTAATGGAAAAGTACCATACAATACCTTTACGTATTTGTTTTTTTTTAATGCATTTTTTTTAATTAGGGAATTTTACATTCATGCGTCATAATGAATCCATTTCCCCTTCGCTGTCCTTTGCTCTCTCCTCTGTCCATATCTGTCATCTATCGATTCCTTGTTCTTTCCACTATAACATGCTGCTTCTTACCCAAAAGGAACTGGAAAATATTTTAAAACTAAAACGTGCACTTAGTTACAAATAATTTCAAACTTATACGTTCTCTGATAAAACAAACAAACAAACAAACAAAACATCTGTCCAAGTAGTGCTATGAGGATTCCCTGCATTAATGGGGGAAAAATGTTTCCCTGAGCAGGGGTCAACATGGGGAGATTGAAGAGCTTCGCAGTTCATCCTGCCTTCGCTGTTTATTATTTCATCTCAAAGACTGTGACTTTTTACAGCATTTATCTCATACTCAAATGCAGCTATTAAATATACTAGAAAGTAAAATAAAACTTTTCTGGATAACCTATCATTCTCTTTGGAATGGAAAATCAAGAATTTGTTATGATGCCTGCCCCCCCTTCAGCAGGGAAAGGAGATGTATCTATGCCACACTGTTAAGCAATATAAATAATACCTATGAAGAGATTCAGGTTTAAGTTTGTTGCAGCCTTCAAAGGAAAACTGATGAAATCTTAAATATTTCTCTATATCAGGTGGTTGGTTGTTGATGGCCCACATGGCCTCAATTTCTGCTATGAGTTCTCCTATATAAAAATGGGCTTAGAGCTTTGAAAAGAAATAGAATATGGCAAATAGACATTTTATATAGTTAGTTATTAAATTGAGACATTATTTTTATTATGATCATTATTAAGACCCTTCTTTTGTGATCACTAAGCAACCTGTTAGAATCCATGTTATCCTTTAGCTCTTTTATCAGGGTCAAAAAGAGATGGAGAATTAAGGCAGCTAGACTGAAACCCCTTATTTATTTTATTGCAACACAGTCATCCCTTTAATCAATGCTCTTGGCTCCTATTTATTGCTTCTTAGAGCTCAGTCACCAAGTTCTTTTATTTCATTTCTCACCATTGACAAACATTTTTTAGAAACTCTGAGCAAATGCTGACATTATTTATTATGAAACTAGCCTTGAGGGAAGTTCATACATACATGGACCAAAAACAAAAAATCCCTGTATATAGTAAGGTAAAATTCCTTCCCAAGTTATCCCCAATCAAATTGTTAACATGAACATCCACCTTTCATAGTAACACTATGAAAGTAGTGTTTCAAAGTAACCCTACAAAAGAATTATGTGTGTAGATATAATTCTGTGAAATGTTTGTTGATTAGTGTATATCTATTAGTACATGTACACACACATTTATCAAATCATTTGTATTTCCAGTTCTTTTGGTTTTGTTTCTCTTCCTTGGGAACATGCTTTTTAATCTTTGTCACTCCAAAGAGCAAAGTTTTTTACTTGCCTTATTATTGTTCATTTATATTGTTGATAACAACAACAATGAGAAAGTCTTGGTTAGCTTAACACTAAATTTTTTATTGAGTTTTTTATATTTACAACACTGCACTTCAAATTCTCTAAGATATAAAAGAGTAAAATACTACTGCTACTAATAGTTTGGCTTTCTAAAGTGTGGTGGATTGAATTATATGCCCCAATTTAGACAAGTTATTAATCTTAACCCACATTCCTGGGGTATGAATCCATTGTAGGGAGGATCTCTTGAAGACATTTTAAATTAAGGTATGGCCCAACTGAATGAGGTTGGATCTTAATCCGGATTACTGGAGTCTTTTATATGCAGAAGAATCTCAGTAAGAGAAAGCCAAGGGGAATAACTGGAAGACAGAAGTCAGTGGGAACCCAAAAGAGAAAGGAGAGGACATTGCCGTGTGATATAAGGCAGGGACACAAACCAAGGAGCACCAATGATCACCAGCAGCTAGCACCAGAATGTTACAAACCTTGGGGAGAAAGCATCACCTTGCTGACACCTCGATTTTTAACTTCTACTAGTCTCAAAACTGTGAATCAATAAATTCCCATTATTTACGCCAACTCATTGTATGGTTTTTATCATAGCAGCCTGGCAGACTAAGACATAAAGGAAAGAGGCATTCTATGTATTTCAGGTGAAAGTTGGGGGTGCCAGGGCCAGGATGCCCTCCTCACCTTCTCCAAAGCTTTGGAGGAGTTAAAGAGTATGTGCTGGTGTCCATGGGATGGCAGGGGAACTTTGGCCTGAATCTTAGATCCGCCCTCCTTCGTAGCCTCCTGACAACTGGTTGTTCTCTGATTGGAGCACTCATGGAAAGGCCAATTGTAGTGTGCAGGGTCTAGACGTGCCCAATTTCTGTAATTCAAAGAAAGGTGTGCTTGTTTCTGCTTTAAAGATAATTGATTGACTCATGTAACTGTGGGGTGGGAGGGGGCAGGGATAGATGTGGCCCTTGAGTACATGGTGCACTTTCTCTTTTCCTCTCTTGTCCTTGCTTTTCTCAGAATGTTTATTCTCTTGACAGCAAAGCAGATGAGCTGCTTCTACTCTGGAGAAGTTGGCTGTTAGAGTACCAGAGCCTCCCATCTCTACCTTACAGAAGAATGAGGACTTGCTCAGCTTGCCTGGCTAGGGATGGGCAGTTCCATTGACCAGCTTGGTTGGGTGCTAATCCTGAGCCATTCAACAATGTGTGAGAATATGGCCTTCCTGAGAGAGTGGTATTTAAAGTGCTTTAGATAGGCGCAGAGTTAATTCTTAGCCTGTATGCCCTTGGCTCAAGTCACCTACTATCTGGGGATGAGGTACACAATGACCATAGCAAGTATTTGATCTGTAAATACAATATTTTACGAAAGCCAGCTATATTAAAGGAAGTCTGGAAAATCTCAGAGTTTGTTAAATTTTATTAAATTTTGTGTGGCAAAATATATGGTTATTGATAATATGTTTTGCTGGCTATAATACTCTAGGAGAAACAGTTACATGACCTTTTTTAGGATAATGCATTTTCCTGCCATTTTAAAAGAAATGGAGCATATTTGTAATTTCTACCATCTCCGGTAACTTTTCCAAAATCAACTTTTATTTTCCTCTTCTAATTAAGTGTGACCTCTACTCCTGTGTGAAAGATTCTGAAGTTTTTCCAAAAGATGAGTCTGTGAAATGAAGGGTCTCACCAACAAGGTATCAAAAAAGCTTAGTCAAGATGTACCCCTGGATTTCATGGTTGGAACACGGGAAGTATTTCCCTGTAGGAATAATGAACAGAAGGGGTGTGGGTGTTAGGATACCAGTTACCCTAGTCTCTTTTAGTATTTTGACCATTAATATCTCTAGTCCAGGATCACCAGCCAAATGAGAGAAATTGAGCACTGACATCAATTCCCACAAGCTTTTTTAAACCCTCTGAATAAAGAAAGGGTTTTCTAGTACTCTGTGCTGGAAAATTCATTTTAAGCCTAATACTATGAAGTGGGTTCCCTGATCCCTTTGCAGATACAAAATTTGGGAACTGCAGGCTTGGGGGCGGGGGGGGGGAGGGAGGGAGAGTGAGTGAGAGAGAGAGAGAGAGAGAGAGAGAGAGAGAGAAAGAGAGAGAGAGAGATTTTGACTGAGCACAGAGACTGTATTGCAGACTCCAAGTCCACAAAGCCAATCAGTTGAGTGAGGAGGACAACAGGTCTGAGAGACTGGGGATGGTTGCCTCTTTTCAATACAGTGATCCTGCCCACTCAGGAAAGGAGGATCAAGTGGCAGGCTTTAACTGATCAGTGTAGCCACTCCTCTTCCTTGGGGTAGAGCAAGAAAAGAGGGGAAGAGGAGGTTTAAGAGAAAGTCCCGTCATCTCACTGAGAGATTTTCTGAGCAGAGAATGGAAGGGTCCTCCTATTAGGAAGCATGAGCAGTGGGGGATAAGGCATTCTCCCTGTGTGTCATAGCATTATTGATATCATCCCATATATTACAGTGTTAAATAGATTTTTGTGTGTTTACTGGGGAACACTATAATATTGTTTCTATGGGGGAAGGAATCCTGCATTCTAAATAACTGACTCATAAAATGAAGTTTTGGACTGCAACACATCAAGCAGATTCAGCTGCTTTTTCAAATAAATTGAGCATGCAGCCCAAGTAAAATGATGATCTGTGTAGGAATGCGCTTTGTCAGCAATTATTGGATGAGTTCTCTCAGTTATACAGAATGAGAGTGTAGCACATTTTTCTTCTTAGAGTATGACAGGAAATAAATACATTTTAGCAAATAATGCAAATAAAGATTAATTTAATCACCTTATAAGCTTGCAAATGCAATAGAAGGCAAAATTATTCTAGAAATGAGAACGTTTTTTTCTGGTTTAAATTCTACCACATTTATTCACTCTACTAGAAAGGCAATTGTACTGATTAGCTTTGATTGCATTACAATTCCTATACAAAAATTCAGTGGTTTTGAACAAAAGCTGTTTATACGGCTCACATGTCTGTGGATTGGCTGATCTTCACTGGACTCATCCAGGCAGCACTACTTCAAATTATGTATCCCACTGGGCTTGGCACCTCCCTGAGGTTTGGGCTCAGGTTGTCTTCTCATGTGTTCATTCAGGTGCCCAGGCAGAGGGGGTAAGCAGTAATGGGAAGGTCTTCTCATGGTGATGGCCAACATGTAAGAGGGCAAGAGGCAGCATTCAAGGCATCCTAAGAACGAGGTTCATAATGGTACATTGTCATTTTGCTTCAGTTTATTACTCAGCACAAGTTATATGACTGAACCCAAAGTCAAGAGGTGAGGTGATATATTCTGCTCCTTCAGTGGGAACAATCGCAAGGTCATAGCAAACAACAGGGCACAGGGAGGAGCAGAGAATTGGAGAATCTATGACAATGATCATGGGCCCAATAAACTTAAATTAGATACTACTCCTTGAAGGTTCAGGTGTGTGTGCATGCATGCATGCGTGCGTGTGTGTGTGTGTGTGTGTGTGTGTGTGTGTGTGTGTGTGTATGAGTAGGTGGAGTTTGGGGATCAGGGAAAGAAGAGCAGATGAAATTTTGAGTGGTACATCTTGCAGAGGAACGATGCCTAAATCTGTGTTTTTTTTTATTCCAAAATAGCATTTTTATTATATAAAAATGTAAAAATCCAGCAAAACCAGAAATATGGATATATTTTCCTGGGCTTTCACATTTGTTGATTTTTATTCGCAATCTCTTTTTCAGCACAACTTACAACCTCATCCCCATTTCCAGTCTGATTATACAAGTGCTAAATGGCAGAAAGGTCTGGAATAAATACCTCAAAAGACAAAAAAAAAAAAAAAAAAAAAAAAAAAAAGACAAAGCTGTGAAGTTTAATGCATGCAAAAGGCAAAAGTTTCTATCAAGGTGGGGGAAAGTGTCTTAGAAATAGAATAGAGTAAGACAAAGTAATTGGAAGGTTGTAGCTGAAGTTCTTTCAGTCATCCTTGTCCTTTGCTCCATGTTTAAGGATATGTGTGAACTCAACGTAGTTGAAGTTCCCCGTTTTGTCGATGGGCACTTCTCTGTACAGCTCGTCCACTTCCTCGTCTGTAAACTGATCCCCCGTGGTTGTCAGCAGCTCTCTCAGGTAATCCTCCTGGATGGTGCCTGTGGCTTCTTCATCAAAGCAAGCAAAAGCATTTCGGATGACATCTTCTGGGTCTGTGCCATTTAACTTCCCACCAAACATAGCGAGGAACATGGTGAAATTTATGGGCCCTGGAGCCTCATTTATCATGGCCTCAAGGTATGCATCCATTGGATTCTTTCCCAGAGAAGCAAGCATATCGTGCAAATCTTCCTTGTCAATGAAACCATTTCTGTTCTGATCAATCATGTTGAAGGCCTCTTTGAACTGCTGAATCTGTGACTGGTCAAACATGGCAAACACGTTGGATGTTGCACGCTGAGGGCACTTCTTGGTGCTCTTGGTCTTTGCCTTTTTGCTTGACATGGTGACTGCTTAAATCCGTCCCAGAGTCGGGAACCAGGTTGCCCTGCGTGAGTCCAAGGCCTAAACCTGTGTTTTGAAGATTCTAGACTCCCCCTAAGTCTGAGAGGATTTTAAAAGGTTTGATCCACTGATCCTGCAGAGGGATCTGGGGCCTCTTTCTCTATCACAGAGCTGTGGTGAGTAAAACCTGCCAGGAGCTTTTTCAAGTCAGGTTAACAGGGAAGTGGCTGTCCAACATGGCAGGACACACAGGGAAGGAACTATGGGAAACAGGAGCATCTTCTCACCCACACTGAGGAGTCACAGTTAAATAGGGGAAGCCTTAAGAAGGCCATAAGGTCACGAGTGTCTCTGGCTTACTATCCTTATCGGGATTATACAGAGGAAAGAAAAATATTGTAAACCAGTTGGTGACTAAGCTCAACTTTTGTTGGGATTATAAACATAAATGTTTAAGTTTTCTCAAACTCACATGGCAGCTGCACTAAAAGACCCCTCCCCCCATCCACCTTTTCCTCTAGGATTGGTTTCCTTAACAACATCTTAGCCAGTTTTCACAAATTTTCATCCCATTTTTGTTATCAGAATGGTCTAATTCTGGCACACTTGATCTCAGAGTTTGTTGTGTCCACCCCCCCCCCCCCCCCCCCCCCCCCCCCCGCCGCCTGGCACCAGGCTAGATCTGCCTTTGGTGCCAGTGACTTGGATTGGTGGAGAAAGGATGTGTATCCGTCTTCTCCTTCTCCCTCTTCTAGCTCTTCCTTTTGTTGTATTTCAGGTGGGGAGAAAGTTGTAGACCTCTTTTTAATTGGCCATGACCACACTTCTGTTCTCATCAACGTCTACCTAGGATGAAGTTGTAGCTCCAACATCCCTTGCACATGGGGGGCTTATTCTGGTGCAGCTCCCTTATGCACATGCCTCTTTGCTGGCATTCTCCTGCCCCAAACATCCTTACATATATTGCAGACATCCCCTAAGACTGTAGCCTCAATTCTCATCTTTCATCAAACTCTTAGGTCAGTTGGCACACATGGCATCCATTTTTTAAACATTCCAAAAAGTGGCAAATCAAGGGCAGGGTATTTCTTGGATCCTCTTCACCTGACAGTCCTCACTGTATCCTCTCTCTCCAAATCTCTTTGCCCCAACTTGGGTAGCAAGGTGGCCAAGGAACATGCCCACTGATTAAGGAGATCCCAAGTATGGGAATTAAAATGTTGTCTCTTCTTGTAGGCGCCTCAATCTTTAGGAGAAATTCTCTTGTTTAGTTTTATTTTGTTTTTTTCCTTTCTATGACCTTTGGGGAAGGGAAAGCTACCTCTTTCCCCTTTTCAGTCCTCTTGGTGGAGGGGAAGCAGAGGTGGGGTTAGTGGTAGGAGCGATTCTGTTGCTTTAAGCCCTGGGGAAATGTGGCTGCCTACAGATGCTGGCACCTCATTGATTTTAAAATGAGATTTTAAAAACTACTTCCTAGTTTTTGGCTTTAGTTTGGGGACTTAGCTGAAGTCCAGGGACAACAGTCTTAGTATGTGTCCTAATTAGCTTTGGCCTCAGGCAGAACTTGGTTTACAACTGGGCTGAGCTGCTAACTATTTAGATGATTTAAGGATGTTATTTAATTTTGTGAGTCTCCTTTCCTTCATCTCTAAAATGATCTTACTAGTACTTGTCTCTTAGTTATTGTGATGATAAAATTAAAGAACGAATGACATTGCTCTCATTTAGGAGGCGTTCAATCACTTAGTAACCTCTTACCACCCCATCCTCCATATCCACTTTCTTGCACCCTACTTGCAACCACCTTTGTGTATGTGTTTATCTATATAGGTATAAATGTCTAGTCCTTTGACATCTTTGCTCTTGAATATACAAGTTATGTTATTGATACAGAAAAACACATTTGGGATGTAAATCTTCAACATTTAGTAGCAGTAGTCCTAAGTTCTTATATGACTCATCAAGTCACAAGTTATTGACGGTACCAGGTATGGTCGTTTTGCTTCCTGCAGCACATTTGTGTAGGTGTATTATTACCAGAAATCCTCCATAACGCTACCCAGTCATTTCAGTCTATGTTTCTATAGAAATGACTAGGATAAAAGAAAAGAAAGATTGAAACAAAGAAATGTGATTGTTTTATGTTTTACCATCAAGAATATCTTTTAGTTAAAATGAGATCATTCAAATGAGAATAAACAAATTTACATAAAAAAGAAGTTTTGATGCTGATTTCTAAACTAAGTGGGGTTTTACCTGATAAAATCTACAAAGCAGATAATTTATCTTCAAAAAAATCAGTGGCACATAATGATTACTCATGCTTTCACACCTTCAAATATAGTAGATTAAAAAAACTTCAGGCTGAGAGCTTTTTAGGTTACATGGGTTCTATGCTTAGAGAAGGTAAGAGGTAGTTCAATTATTCACTCAACAAACATTTATTAATTGTTAAAGTACATACCTAAAGAGCCTCTGACCCTCTTCTCTAATGCGTTCAAGTTTGGAGCTTAGAGTCTAATATAGGAGAAATGAAATAAACAAAGAAAAAACCTTCTCACACTTCACATCAGTTTCTATTCCCCTTCACCGCCTAACACTAGCCTTCACTAGCTCCAGCACTGATCTTTGACACCCTGACACAACTACGATCACCGCCACTATCACAAACTACAGTCAAAAAGATCTGGGGCGCTGCTGACGCGTCGTTTCCTCCCAACATGGCGGCTGGGGCAGGTCCGCGGCGATGGAGGCCAGTCTGCGGCCGCCGCGGGTGCTGACCCCACAGTAGGCGAGGGAGCTCTGCTCTCGCCAGGCTCCAAGCCCCCGCCACCTCGGCCCTCGGTCCCCTGCGGGGGGCGGAAAGACGAGTGAAGGAGGCCTCCGCGAAGCGACCCTCAGGCCGGGAAACCGAAGGCCCTGGGGGCGCGGCTCTCGAGGGGCGGCCCCTTGAGGGGCGGCGAGGACCTCGAGGGGGCGGCGAGGACCTCGAGCTCCCGGCGCGCACCGCGGCTGGTCCCGCTCCCCTGCCCTTGGCGTCTCCTGCCACTGCGCTCCACGCCTCTTCTCCCCGCCGCCACTCCCTCGCCTTTCTCTTGTCTTCCCCGCCTCTCTTCACACACTCCAGGCGCCCGCCGCTGGGAGGCACGGGTGGGACGAGCCGCAGCTTCCTTCTCTGCGTCCGAGTATGAGGGGGAAGAAGAACACTTTCCACACCCTGGAGAAGATTTGGGGCCGACGAGGGAGTGAAGAAGGCGCATCACTCCCAGCGGCGCAAAGCTTGCGAGGTGGCGTTAGAGGAAAGAAAAGCAGAAACTGGAAAACACAGTTCTCCTCAAGGAGAAGCAAAAGTTGGATCAAGCACCCCTCCACCAGTGAAATCAAAAACTAATTTTATTGAAGCAGAAAGTGCTTCTTACCCTTTGAGTTGGCATGCCAGTCCATATGTCCCCGCATGGTACATCTCTAAGTTGTTTACAGACACTTATTGCTTTTGGGCACTTGACTGGCACTGCTCCAGACAGTACAACACCAGGCAAAAAATTAATTGATTGAATTATTGAAACAATCTGTGGCTGTTGCCGAGGTCTTCAAACAGATGGAGTTCAGTTGCAGATAACAAAGGCTTTGCTTACTGCAGTAACATCTCAACACATAGAAATTCATGAAGGAACTTTACTGTAAGCTGTGAGAGCAAAAATCTCGTGAATCAGACAATAGCCAAAGCTACTCTTACTCAGGTGCTAGATGTTATCTTTGCACGTATGGAAAACCAAACATTACAGGAAGCCAAACAAATGGAAAGAGAGGCATCGGCAGCATCATCACCTGTTGCAGCTATTATGAGCTTGAATCACCTCAACTTAGACATCTGCCTCCTCAGACTGTTGGCCATATATCCCAAGAACATGAAGGGACCTTGAACCCTAGACAAATGATGCGGATAGAAGCCTTCAGGATGACACAGAGCCTGAAAATGGATCTGATATTTCCAGTAAAGGAAATAAACAGACTGAAGCTGATCAGGCAACTGCAGGTGAAGCATAAAAACATGATATATTATAGGATGGAGAAAACCATGAATGTGAGGAAAAGCCACAAGACATTGTCCAGAGCATTGGAGAAGAAATGGTGAATAGTTGTTGGAGATATGGGAAAAGGGACTACTATAAATCCAAGTACAAATGGCAACATTAGAATTTTAGAGGATAGTAGTGACAGTGAAAATATTCAAGCAAATGGAGTTCCAGGAACACCAATTCCTATTGCATATACACCATCCTTGGCTGATGACCGATTGTCCGTGTCTTCCAATGATACTCAGGAATCCAGAAATTTTTCAGAACCTTCTTCACCCGGTGCTGAGTTTTCCCACATTTTACAAAAGGATGCCTTTTAGTATTCAGGTCATTGTGTAAACTGTCAATGAAACCACTGTCAGATGGACCCCTAGATCCAAAGTCCCATGAGTTATGAGCCAAGATTCTTTCATTGCAGTTACTTCTATCCATTCTGCAGAATTCAGGACCCATTTTTGGGACAGATGAAATATTTATTAATATTATTAAGCAGTATCTGTGTGTTGCACTCTCAAAAAATGGAGTCTCATTGGTTCCAGAGGTTTTTGAGCTTTCTCTTTCCATATTTTTTACTTTACTGTCAAACTTCAAGATGCATCTGAAGGTGCAAATTGAGGTATGTTTTGCATTTAGGTATTAAATTAAAATTACTATTGGATGTTTCATTTGCTTCATGTTAAATAAGGTTAATACACTGGAAAGTTTGTTAGAATGTGAAATAATATTTATATATTTTCATGTGCTTTTTAAAATTCATTTGTACATCTAACTTTGTATGCCTAGGCACTGAGTAAATGAAGGACTAATGTTACAAAATCAAATAAGAGAAGTCCTTGTCTTCAAGGACTGTATGCTAGCTGAATGAATGATTCTAGCTGTCGTGAATTAATTTGCTCCTCACAATAGCTTTGACAGTGTATATATGGTATGTAATAGTGAGTTTGTTTTTCTGAAAAGAAATTTCTAAGTATATTTGGCATCCATATGGTTTTAAGACATGTAAGTATTAGTAACTTTAAAACAGTGATTTTAGGGGGGGTGGATCCATTGTATGTTTATAAGGGACCTTGGGGTCCCGCCTTGTGCCACAGTCAAAATGTCTAAAGTCATTCTATTTTGTAAGACCACTCTCCAGGGGTGGAATCACCATTGGGTGATCTCATCATTTAACAATGATATTGCCAACCTAGATTCATTAAGCACATGAACTGTACAATTATCTAAAGCTGTTATATTCTTTTCAGTGACCATTGTGGTTCCCCTTGGGACAAAAATAGCTAAAGGATAAAACCACCCTGAGGTAAGCTTCACTTGATATCTAGATTTAACTGTTTCCCAATTGCTAGGAGTGTGTGGTAGAGAGTCATATGTGGTGGGAACATACAGCTGTCCCCATGTACAGCGTCCTGTCCAATTGTAAGGTAAATAGGGTCATCCATATTGCCCACAGGTCTATGGCCACCCCATGGGGGAGACATATGCTCTTTGTCCCTGGGAGGCATTTCATCATTGGTAAAGGCTATCATTTTGTAGTTTAACGGTAAAATTACATCCTTCTGAGGATAGCCACCCCATATCTTTGTTCCTATCAAGATGTTCCATGCAGACAGGGGAAATATGGTCTAAGGTTACTGATTCCACTGTCAGCCATCCTATCCCATCATGTACAGCCATCCCCTAATATAGGCCTGGACTTATTTACTTGTTCCCTCACAAGGGAAACAAACATAAGCTGGAGTGTCATTATAAGATGGTAATTGGATTTCAGTCTTAAAAGAGAAAGTCTCACTCCAGATTTGTTGGTGTGGCAAGTTCTGCCATGTCAACAGGGCATTCCACATAGTCCAGTTAGCAGGAGTTATGGCCAGGGAAGGCCAGTAGCACTTGAAGATGGCAAGTCCATGCAAACCCAACATTGGGTTTGATTGTGGGCATGAGTTACTGCTGAAGCCCGCAGTAGAAAGATGTTTTCTAGAGTGTTATGGGTGAAAAGAAATCTTTTATGGGGAACAATAAGGGGTAAATCCTGTTGATCTAATAATATACATGCAAGAGTTCCACTGGTAGATGGTAAGGTACCAGGCAGAGGGACATTGTGGGGATGTTTTGAATACCAGATATTTTCCCCTTTAAGTCTTGAGAGTTCTCCCCTTTGACATCAATCACTAGTCTAGGCGTAAGAAGGGTCCATATAGTTATACATAAAGTTCCCGTGGGTCTAGGAGGCCCTGGATTGGTAATAAAAATTTTAACAGAAAATTTTTGCACAGATTATGGCCGTAATTGCAATGTTTTGGGTGGCTCCTATTCTCCATGAGCTTAAGATTCCTAACCAGTATGGCTGCATAGGCCACCACCAAGGCCAAAGGATCTTATTTTCTCCCATTTGTATGGTCTGAGGCATAGGCAACAATAAATTATTATTATTCCGCCTTTTAGCCTGTAAAGCAGCTGGCCCTTTTATTTGTTTTCTTAGCACTTACATTGGCCTTGCCATTAGTATTTCAACTGGAGCTGGGGTTGTAGTCTATGGTGTAGGGTTTAGGTGGGTTAGGGCCTCATATAGCCTTTTAGTCAATTGTTGTAGGGATTTCTTATCATCTTTCAACCATTCCTTTAAGAGGCCATTCATTCTTTAGGTAAGGCCTGTGCCTGTGGGGTTATAGAGTAGATGAAATGTCCACATCATGATCCATAGCCCATGCTTGGCTCATTTGTCCAGTGAAAGGGGTTGCCTGATCACTCTCTATTTGTGTTGGTATTGCATAGAAGTTGCTTACCTTTTCTAGGCAGTGTATGGTTGCTTGTTGATTAGCTTTTCCCACCAGAAAACCTAACAGAAGTCCCATGGCAATATCTACCACAGTAAATGCATACCTTGCCCCTTCCGCTCTCGGGAAGTATGTAGTCCACTTCTCAGGAAGTATGTAGGTCACTGGAGTGTGTGATCAGTCAGTGTGTCCCATCTGGTGGGGTAATCAGCGTACTCATCACAGGGAGCATGACTGGCACTCATGTGTGATGTCTGTAAGTTGTTGGTGCATGATGGGTAGCTGGAACTGCTGGGCTAAATGGCATAAGGTTTGATACTCTTGGTGTCTGCTCTTTTGATAAAGCCACTTGGCCACTTCTTGAGTTTCAGTAGTGTGGCTTCAGACTCGAGCAAGGGCTTCTGCCTCAGTGTTGCTGAGTAGCATTTTAGGAGTATGGGCAGGGACATGGTAGACAGTTACTTTTCTTTCAACATTTTTTTTTTTCTAAATCAACTGTATGAAAAATACAAAAATAAAAAAAATATACAATAAAAGAACATTTCAAAGAGACCATAACAAGGGAGTAAGAAAAAGACAACTAACCTAAGATAACTACTTTACTTCCAACATGTTCCTACTCTACCTCAAGAAAGTTACCTAATATAGCAACATTTCTGTGAACTTGTTCCTACTATACCCATCAGAAATTAACAGACCATAGTCATTCCTGGGCATTCCCAGAATGTTAAATTTAGCCACGATAGCTCATCTGTTCTTCTTGGATTATTTTTCCCCCTTCCTTAATTGCTCTCTATTGATAGTTCCCCAGCATTCTACATTATAAACCATTTGTTTTACATTTTTCAAAGTTCACATTAGTGGTAGCATATAATATTTGTCTTTTTGTGCCTGGCTTATTTTGCTCAGCATTGTGTCTTCAAGGTTCATCCATGTTGTCATATGTTTCACGAGATCGTTCCTTCTTACTGCCGTGTAGTATTCCATCGTGTGTATATATACCACATTTTCTTTATCCACTCATCTGTTGAAGGACATTTGGGTTGTTTCCATCTCTTGGCAATTGTGAATAGTGCTGCTATGAACGTTGGCGTGCAGATATCTGTTCGTGTCACTGCTTTCCGATCTTCCGGGTATATACCAAGAAGTGCAATCGCTGGATCGAATGGTAACTCTATATCTAGTTTTCTAAGGAACTGCCAGACTGACTTCCAGAGTGGCTGAACCATTATACAGTCCCACCAACAGTGAATAAGAGTTCCAATTTCTCCACATCCCCTCCAGCATTTGTAGTTTCCTGTTTGTTTAATGGCAGCCATTCTAACCGGTGTTAGATGGTATCTCATTGTGGTCTTAATTTGCATCTCTCTAATAGCTAGTGAAGGTGAACATTTTTTCATGTGTTTCTTGGCCATTTGTATTTCCTCTTCAGAGAACTGTCTTTTCATATCTTTTGCCCATTTTATAATTGGGCTGTCTGTACTATTGTCATTGAGTTGTAGGATTTCTTTACATATGCAAGATATCAGTCTTTTGTCAGATACATGGTTTCCAAAATTTTTTTCCCATTGAGTTGGCTGCCTCTTTACCTTTTTGACAAATTCCTTTGAAGTACAGAAACTTCTAAGCTTGAGGAGTTCCCATTTATCTATTTTTTCTTTGTTGCTTGTGCTTTGGGTGTAAAGTTTAGGAAGTGGCCGCCTAATACAAGGTCTTGAAGATGTTTTCCTACATTATCTTCTAGGAGTTTTATGGTGCTTTCTTTTATATTGAAATCTTTGGTCTATTTTGAGTTAATTTTTGTGTAGGGTGTGAGGTAGGGGTCCTCTTTCATTCTTTTGGATATGGATATCCAACTCTCCCAGCCCCATTTATTGAAAAGACCCCATTTGTTGAAAAGACCCAGTTCAGTGACTTTGGGGGCCTTATCAAAGATCAATCGCCCATAGATCTGGGGGTCTATCTCCGAATTCTCAGTTCGATTCCATTGATCTGTATGTCTATCTTTGTGCCAGTACCATGCTGTTTTGGCAACTGTGGCTTTATAATAAGCTTCAAAGTTAGGGAGTATAAGTCCTCCCACTTGGTTTTTCTTTTTTAGAGTGTCTTTGGCAATTCAAGGCATCTTCCCTTTCCAAATAAATTTGATAACTAGCTTTTCCAAGTCTGCAAAGTAGGTTGTTGGAATTTTGATTGGGATTGCATTGAATCTGTAGATGAGTTTGGGTAGAATTGACATCTTAATGATATTTAGCCTTCCTATCCATGAACATGGAGTATTTTTCCATCTTTTAAGGTCCCCTTCTCTTTCTTTTAGTAGACTTATGTAGTTTTCTTTGTATAGGTCTTTTACATCTTTGGTTAAGTTTATTCCTAGGTACTTGATTTTTATAGTTGCTATTGAAAATGGTATCTTTTTCTTGAGTGTCTCTTCAGTTTGTTCATTTCTAGCATATAGAAACATTACTGACTTATGTGTATTAATCTTGTATCCTGCTACTTTGCTAAATTTATTAGCTCTAGTAGCTGTATCGTCGATTTCTCAGGGTTTTCCAGATATAAGATCATATCATCTGCAAACAATGACAGTTTTACTTCTTCTTTTCCAATTTGGATGCCTTTTATTTCTTTGTCTTGCCAGATTGCCCTGGCTAGCACTTCCAGCACAATGTTGAATAACAGTGGTGACAGCGGGCATCCTTGTCTTGTTCCTGATCTTAGAGGGAAGGCTTTCAGTGTCTCACCATTGAGTACTATGCTGGCTCTGGGTTTTTCATATATGCTCTTTATCATATTGAGGAAGTTTCCTTCAATTCCTACCTTTTGAAGTGTTTTTATCAAAAACGGATGTTGGATTTTGTCAAATGCTTTTTCAGCATCTATTGAGATGATCATTTGATTTTTCCCTTTTGAATTTTTTTTTATATTTATTTATTTATTTATTTATTTATTTATTTATTTATTTTTTTTAATTCAGTTTTATTGAAATATATTCACAAACCATACAGTCATCCATGGTATACAATCAACTGTTCACAGTATGATCATATAGTTATGCGTTCATCACCACAATCTATTTCTGAACATTTTCCTTACATCAGAAAGAATCAGAATAAGAATAAAAAATAAAAGTGAAAAGAGAATACCCAAACCATCCCCCCATCCCACCCTATTTGTCATTTAGTTTTTACTCCCATTTTTCTACTGATTTTTTTTCAATTTTTTAACTTTGTTTATCAAAAAATTAAAAACAAATAGGCAAACAACAACCAAAAAAACCCCACAACATTTCAAACAAAGCAATGGATTAAGGAAAACAAATAACCTAAAATAACTACTTTGCTTCCAATATGTTCCTACCATACCCCAAGAAAATTAATAAACCATGTCCAAACAGAGGAGTAAGAAAAACAAATAATCTAAAATAACTACATTGCTTCCAACATGTTCCTACCATACCCCAAGAAAATTAACAACCCCTAAGAAAACAAAGGAATAAGAGAAAAAAAAAACCTAAAATAACTCTATTGCTTCCAACATGATCTTACTATATCCAAGAAAGTTTACAAACCATAATCATTCCTGAGCATTCCCATAACATTGAGATTACCCTCCATAGTTTATCTGTTCTTATTAGATTATCATTCCCCCTCCACTAATTGGTATCTCTAGGTCCCCTACATTCTACAGTATAAAACATTGTACATTTTTCACAGAATTCACATTAGTGGTAACATACAATATCTCTCTTTTTGTGCCTGGCTTATTTTGCTCAGCATTAGGTCTTTTTTTTTTTTTTTTTTTTTTTTTAATATTCATTTTATTGAGATATATTCATATACCATGCAGTCATACAAAACAAATCGTACTTTCGATTGTTCACAGTACCATTACATAGTTGTACATTCATCACCCAAATCAATCCCTGACACCTTCATTAGCACACACACAAGAATAACAAGAATAATAATTAGAGTGAAAAAGAGCAATTGAAGTAAAAAAGAACACTGGGTACCTTTCTCTGTTTGTTTCCTTCCCCTATTTTTCTACTCATCCATCCATAAACTAGATGAAGTGGAGTGTGGTCCTTATGGCTTTCCCAATCCCCTTGTCACCCCTCATAAGCTACATTTTTATACAACTGTCTTCGAGATTCATGGGTTCTGGGTTGTAGTTTGATAGTTTCAGGTATCCACCACCAGCTACCCCAATTCTTTAGAACCTAAGAAGGGTTGTCTGAAGTGTGCGTAAGAGTGCCCACCAGAGTGACCTCTCGGCTCCTTTTGGATTCTCTCTGCCACTGAAGCTTATTTCGTTTCCTTTCACATCCCCCTTTTGGTCAAGAAGATGTTCTCTGTCCCACGATGCCAGGTCTACATTCCTCCCCGGGAGTCATATTCCACGTTGCCAGGGAGTTTCACTCCCCTGGGTGTCTGATCCCACGTGGGGGGAGGGCAGTGATTTCACCTTTCAAGTTGGCTTAGCTAGAGAGACAGGGCCACATCTGAGCAACAAAGAGGCATTCGGGAGGAGGCTCTTAGGCACAACCATAGGGAGGCCTAGCCTCTCCTTTGCAGCAACCGTCTTCCCAAGGGTAAAACCTGTGGTAGAGGGCCCAACCCATCAAACCACCAGTCCCCTATGTCTGTGGTCATGTTAGCAACCATGGAGGTGGGGTAGGCGAATACCCCTGCATTCTCCACAGGCTCCTCAAGGGGGCACTACATCTTTTTTTTTCCTTGTTTTTTTTTTTTAACTTTCCCTTCTTTTTTAAATCAACTGTATGAAAAAAAAGTTAAAAAGAAAACAAACATACAATAAAAGAAGATTTCAAAGAGACCATAACAAGGGAGTAAGAAAAAGACAACTAACCTAAGATAACTGCTTAACTTCCAACATGTTCCTACTTTACCCCAAGAAAGTTACCTAATATAGCAACATTTCTGTGAACTTGCTCCTACTATATCCATCAGAAATTAACAGACCATAGTCATTCCTGGGCATCCCCAGAACGTTAAATAGCTTATCTGTTCTTCTTGGATTATTGTTCCCCCTTCCTTAATTGCTCTCTATTGCTAGTTCCCCTACATTCTACATTATAAGCCATTTGTTTTACATTTTTCAAAGTTCACATTAGTGGTAGCATATAATATTTCTCTTTTTGTGCCTGGCTTATTTCGCTTAGCATTATGTCCTCAAGGTTCATCCATGTTGTCATATGTTTCACGAGATCGTTCCTTCTTACTGCCGCATAGTATTCCATTGTATGTATATACCACATTTTATTTATCCACTCATCTGTTGAAGGACATTTGGGTTGTTTCCATCTTTTGGCAATTGTGAATAATGCTGCTGTGAACATTGGCGAGCAGATATCTGTTCGTGTCACTGCTTTCCGATCTTCCGGGTATATACCGAGAAGTGCAATCGCTGGATCGAATGGTAACTCTATATCTAGTTTTCTAAGGAACTGCCAGACAGACTTCCAGAGTGGCTGAACCATTATACAGTCCCACCAACAGTGAATAAGAGTTCCAATTTCTCCACATCCCCTCCAGCATTTGTAGTTTCCTGTTTGTTTAATGGCAGCCATTCTAACCGGTGTTAGATGGTATCTCATTGTGGTCTTAATTTGCATCTCTCTAATAGCTAGTGAAGCTGAACATTTTTTCATGTGTTTCTTGGCCATTTGTATTTCCTCTTCAGAGAACTGTCTTTTCATATCTTTTGCCCATTTTATAATTTGGCCGACTGTACTATTGTCATTGAGTTGTAAGATTTCTTTATATATGCAAGATATCAGTCTTTTGTCAGATACATGGTTTCCAAAAATTTTTTCCCATTGAGTTGGCTGCCTCTTTACCTTTTTGAGAAATTCCTTTGAGGTGCAGAAACTTATAAGCTTGAGGAGTTCCCATTTATCTATTTTCTCTTTTGTTGCTTGTGCTTTGGGTGTAAAGTCTAGGAAGTGGCCGCCTATTACAAGGTCTTGAAGATGTTTTCCTACATTATCTTCTAGGAGTTTTATGGTACTTTCTTTTATATTGAGATCTTTGGTCCATTTTGATTTAATTTTTGTGTAGGGGGTGAGGTAGGGGTCCTCTTTCATTCTTTTGGATATGGATATCCAACTCTCCCAGCCCCATTTGTTGAAAAGACCATTATGACTCAGTTCAGTGACTTTGGGGGCCTTATCAAAGATCAGTCGGCCATAGATCTGAGGGTCTGTCTCCGAATTCTCAATTCGATTCCATTGATCTATATGTCTATCTTTGTGCCAGTACCATGCTGTTTTGGCAACTGTGGCTTTATAATAATCTTCAAAGTCAGGGAGTGTAAGTCCTCCCACTTTGTTTTTCTTTTTTAGAGTGTCTTTAGCAATTCGAGGCATCTTCCCTTTCCAAATAAATTTGATAACTAGCTTTTCCAAGTCTGCAAAGTAGGTTGTTGGAATTTTGATTGGGATTGCATTGAATCTGTAGATGAGTTTGGGTAGAATTGACATCTTAATGACATTTAGTCTTCCTATCCATGAACATGGAATATTTTTCCATCTTTTAAGGTCCCCTTCTATTTCTTTTAGTAGAGTTATGTAGTTTTCTTGTATAGGTCTTTTACATCTTTGGTTAAGTTTATTCCTAGGTACTTAATTTTTTTAGTTGCTTTTGAAAATGGTATCTTTTTCTTGAGTGTCTCTTCAGTTTGTTCATTTCTAGCATATAGAAACATTACTCACTTATGTGTATTAACCTTGTATCCCGTAACTTTGCTAAATTTGTTTATTAGCTCTAGTAGCTGTATCGTCGATTTCTCAGGGTTTTCTAGATATAAGATCATATCATCTGCAAACAATGAGAGTTTTACTTCTTTTCCAATTTGGATGCCTTTTATTTCTTTGTCTTGCCGGATTGCCCTGGCTAGCACTTCCAGCACAATGTTGAATAACAGTGGTGACAGCGGGCATCCTTGTCTTGTTCCTGATCTTAGAGGGAAGGCTTTCAGTCTCTTACCATTGAGTACTGTGCTGGCTGTGGGTTTTTCATATATGCTCTTTATCATGTTGAGGAAGTTTCCTTCAATTCCTACCTTTTGAAGTGTTTTTATCAAAAAGGGATGTTGGATTTTGTCAAATGCTTTTTCAGCATCTATTGAGATGATCAATTGATTTTTCCCTTTTGACTTGTTAATGTGTTGTAATACATTGATTGATTTTCTTATGTTGAACCATCCTTGCATGCCTGGAATAAACCCCACTTGGTCATGGTGTATGATTTTTTTAATGTGTCTTTGGATTCGATTTGCAAGTATTTTGTTGAGGATTTTTGCATCTATATTCATTAGGGTGATTGGCCGGTAGTTTTCCTTTTTTGTAACATCTTTGCCTGGTTTTGGTATTAGATTGATGTTAGCTTCATAAAATGAGTTAGGTAGTGTTCCATTTTCTTCAATGTTTTGAAAGAGTTTGAGTAAGATTGGTGTCAGTTCTTTCTGGAAAGTTTGGTAGAATTCCCCTGTGAAGCCATCTGGCCCTGGGCATTTATTTGTGGGAAGCTTTTTGATGACTGATTGGCTCTCTTTGCTTGTGATGGGTTGGTTGAGGTCTTCTATTTCTTCTCTGGTCAGTCTAGGTTGTTCATATGTTTCCAGGAAATTGTCCATTTCCTCTACATTATCCAGTTTGTTGCCATACAGTTGTTCATAGTATCCTCTTATAATTTTTTTAATTTCTTCAGGATCTACAGTTATGTCACCTTTTTCATTCATTATTTTGTTTATATGGGTCTTCTCTCTTTTTGAGTTTGTCAGTCTAGCTAGGGGCTTGTCAATCTTGTTGATCTTCTCAAAGAACCAACTTTTGGTGATATTTATCCTCTCTATTGTTTTTTTGTTCTCTATGTCATTTATTCCTGCTTTAATCCTTGTTATTTCTTTTCTTGTACTTGGTTTAGGATTGGTTTGCTGTTCATTTTCTAGCTTCTTCAGTTGATCCATTAGTTCTTTGATTTTGGCTCTTTCTTCCTTTTTAATATATGCGTTTAGTGCTATAAATTTCCCCCTTAGCACTGCTTTTGCTGCATCCCTTAGGTTTTGGTATGTTGTGTTCTCATTTTCATTCGTCTCTATATATTTAGCAATTTCTCTTGCTATTTCTTCTTTAACCCACTGATTGTTTAGGAGTGTGTTGTTTAACCTCCAGGTATTTGTGAATTTTCTAAGTCTCTGATGGTTATTGACTTCTAATTGTATTCCATTGTGGTCAGAGAATGTGCTTTGAATAATTTCAATCTTTTTAAATTTATTGAGGCTTGTTTTATGTCCCAGGATATGATCTATTCTGGAGAAAGTTCCATGAGCACTAGAAAAGTATGTGTATCCTGGTGATTTGGGATGTAATGTCCTGTATATGTCTGTTAAATCTAATTCATTTATCAGATTGTTTAGGTTTTCAATTTCCTTATTGGTCTTCTGCCTGGTTGATCTATCTATAGGAGAGAGTGATGTGTTGAAGTCTCCCACAATTATTGTGGAAACATCAATTGCTTCCTTTAGTTTTGCCAGTGTTTCTCTCATGTATTTTGTGGCACCTTGGTTGGGTGCATAGACATTTACGATTGTTATTTCTTCTTGCTGAATTGCCCCTTTTATTAGTACGTAGTGGCCTTCTTTGTCTCTCAAAACATCCCTGCATTTGAAGTCTATTTTATCTGAGATTAATATTGCTACACCTGCTTTCTTTTGGCTGTAGCTTGCATGAAATATTTTTTTCCATCCTTTCACTTTCAGTTTCTTTGTGTCCCTGTGTCTAAGATGAGTCTCTTGTATGCAACATATTGATGGTTCATTTTTTTTGATCCATTCTGCGAATCTATATCTTTTAATTGGGGAGTTTAATCCATTTACATTCAACGTTATAACCGTGAAGGCATTTCTTGAATCGGCCATCTTATCCTTTGGTTTATGTTTGTCATATTTTTCCCCTCTGTCTATTAATATGCTTTATTGTACCCATACCGAATCTCTTTAGTACTGAACCTTTCTCCAAGTCTCTCTGTCCTTTCTTTGTTTCTCTGTCTGTAGGGCTCCCTTGAGTATCTCCAGTAGGGCAGGTCTCTTGTTAGCAAATTCTCTCAGCATTTGTTTGTCTGTGAAAAATTTAAGCTCTCCCTCAAATTTGAAGGAGAGCTTTGCTGGATAAAGTATTCTTGGCTGGAAATTTTTCTCACTCAGAATTTTAAATATATCGTGCCACTGCCTTCTCACCTCCATGGTGGCTGCTGAGTAGTCACTACTTAATCTTATGCTGTTTCCTTTGTATGTGGTGAATTGCTTTTCTGTTGCTGCTTTGAGAACTTGCTCCTTCTCTTCTGTGTTTGACAGTGTGATCAGTATATGTCTCGGAGTGGGTTTATTTGGATTTATTCTATTTGGAGTTCCCTGAGCATTTATGATTTGTGTATTTATGTTGTTTAGAAGATTTGGGAAGTTTTCCCCAACAATTTCTTTGAATACTCTTCCTAGACCTTTACCCTTTTCTTCCCCTTCTGGGACACCAATGAGTCTTATATTTGGACGTTTCATATCATCTATCATATCCCTGAGGTCCATTTCGATTTTTTCAATTTTTTTCCCCATTCTTTCTTTTATGCTTTCATTTTCCATTCTGTCATCTTCCAGGTCACTGATTCGTTGTTCAACTTCCTCTAGTCTTGTACTATGAGTGTCCAGAATCTTTTTAATTTGGTCAACAGTTTCTTTAATTTCCATAAGATCATCCATTTTTTTATTTAGTCTTGCAATGTCTTCTTTATGCTCTTCTAGGGTCTTCTTGATTTCCTTTATCTCCCGTACTATGGTCTCATTGTTCATCTTTAGTTCTTTGAGTAGCTGCTCTAGGTTCTGTGTCTCTTCTGGTCTTTTGATTTGGGTGCTTGGGCTTGGGTTATCCATATCGTCTGTTTTTTTCATATGCTTTATAATTTTCTGTTGTTTTTGGCCTCGTGGCATTTGCTGAACTTGATAGGGTTCTTTTAGGATTTGTAGACCAATTGAAGTCCTTATCTCTAATTTATCAGATCTACAGCTTCGTGGAGTACACTTTCTCTAACTAACCAGCAGGTGGCGTCCACGAGCCACCTGTTCTCCACAAGCCAGTTCTCCCCTGCTTAGCCTTTTTGGTGAGTGGGGGAGTGAGTCTTGTGGGGTCCAATTGGTGTACCAAGCTTGCGTGTGTAGTTGGTGTTGCCTGCCCTGTATATGGGACGTGTTTCTGGGCAGTCAGGGAGTGGGGGGTGGCTCTAACAATCAAATCTCCCTGGTGATCCTAGAGTTTTAAAGCTGCTGCAATAGTCTAATCCTTCAGTTCAGTCCTGCCACAGTTTGTCTCTGCCACTGACCCACAAGTCCTTGGTATTGGCGTATGGGTCCAGAAACTTGCAAGTGGGCCCCTCTTCCAGGCCGTGCACCCCGGGTCCTCTGTTGAGGGATGACTGTGCTATGTCACAGGTGAGTGCCGTCCCCCCAGGGCAGTTCTGGGCTGCTGGGCTGTGTAGGGAGGCTCCCAGTCTGCTGAAATGATGGCTGAATGGGGCTTTGTTAATTCACACTGCTCTACCTTCCCAACTCTGGGACAATGAGCTGAGGTTGCAGTGAAGGCTAATGTCCACGCCCAGTTTTGTGGTGTGTGCCTGTTATTTGAAGCACTTCCGTCACACTGGGTTGTCTGGGGCATTTCTGGGCTATGGGGCTGGCGATGGGCAGGAGTGTTTCCTGTCCACCAGGATGATGGCTGTGAGCGGACACCCCCCTTTTCTTGGGAAGTTGTGGTGTTTAGTGAATTTTCTCAGCCACTGGATTATTGCGTTTTGTCTCAGAGCTCTCCTACTTCTGCTCTTGACTTGACCTGCCCAAACAGTAAGTCTTTGAAGCTTTCTGTATTGGCTTCTTAGAGTAATTGTTTTAGAAAAAGAAAAAAAGGATTAAAAAAAAAAAAAGAAAAAAAAAACGGGCCCTCCTCAGAGATCTAATGGGTTATTGAAATGCTAAGAGACAAAGCAACCAGGGCCATTAAGGGAAGGTCCACAGGGCAGAGAGATCAGCTTTTCTTCGGGATTTGCATATGCGCCTCAGGGCCCTTCCCCTTTCTATGTTCACCAGAACTCCAAAAATCCTCCGCTTTTATTTTGGAGATTTTCGTGTTGTTTTTTTTCTATGCCTGTCTCCTCTCTGCTGGGCTGGCTGCTCTCAGATTCTCTGGTGTCTGGTCTCAGTCTATCTATGGTTGGATTTTGGATCAGTAGAATGAGTTTCCGATAAGGGCTGCCACTGCACTTCTCCCTTCTCCTTCCTGGAGCTGACAGCCCCTCCTCCCACGGGACTGAGCCTGGCAGGGAGGGGCGCGGGTCCCCTGGCCGCAAAAACTTACAGATTTCGCTGATCTCAGCAGTTCCACGTTTTCATGAGTGTTGTATGAAGTATGCCCAAAGTCAGATTGCTCTGTGGTGTCCAGTCCACGCAGTTCCTGGCTTTCTACCTACTTTCCTGGAGGAGTAACTAAAACATACAGCTCACCAGTCTGCCATCTTGCCCCGCCTCCTGCAGATCTGCTTTTGTATTTGTTAAGGTAATCCAGGTGATTCCATTACATCCCATTTAGCAATAACATGAATTCCCATCATGTGCCCTGTGTTTGTAACTGAAGGGACAGGAAAGAAAATGAGACATGGCTGTTTAGGAGTATAAATGTTAGTTGAATATTAACAGTAGCAAGTTGAATGGCATGTCAATGAATGACAGTATAAATAAGCTATTGATGAGCTTGGGGAACTGTGTTAAACATTCTTCTCAGTTACCAGGTATTGAAATTACCCATATAAAATTCACTGTTGTTGTGGCTGTTGTCACATTTGTTGAAGAACTAAGGTTAGGTCTCAACACTGTAATTTTGGATAACTCTTAGATGATATGTTGCAAGAGTGACTTTTAGCTTAACTCATGATACAGATCTCCAGAGGTTCCTCCTGACTGAATCAAATTTGACCCAAGGACAGACCCTATACCATGAATACATATTATAAAAAATAGATGATTAAATTCCAACATAAGCTCTTGATATCAGTGTTGGCAGAATCCAGTAAATGCATGCCCTAAAATGTCTGTAGATCACAAAATCACTTAAGAAACAAGAGTCTCTGATCAGGCTATGGAAGGATGTATACCCATTTGCACAGGGAACTAGTGGTATAATGTAGATTTGAAGAAGGATGTAGTAGGAAGCAGTTCTTTCCCTGGGACTCACAAATACATCTGTGCTCAGGACTAGGTGTGTTGGCCTGGCAGGCTAAAACACCAACCCCTAGTAGATAAGGGGACTATCAGTACATACCTCCCCCTATTGTCCCAAACGTATGTAAACATTCCTGGAGACAATCTGCCTCTGGTGGGCATGTTTTACAACATCCAGCTCATACGTAGGTGGTATATCTGTCCCTGGCAGTGAGGGAGCAGATTTCCTCCACTACGGCATCACGTGAACACAGGAGAGGGTGATGTGTATAGAAAACCTCCCTGCCTTGGCCCAGGACTGAGACCTGCTGGCTATGGGAACTGATGCCCACTAGTGAAGCTGACCTTGCTCTTCTCTGAGTAAAATATTCCACCAGATCTTGTGTGAGTCCTGCTTTTGCTGGCAACCCTGCCACCTTTATTGGGGTGGGTTGACATCTCTTTAGGTATCCTTGTGACCAACAAAGACAACCCTGACAAAGAATGGAGTTAAATATTCATCAGAATGCAGTCCGGAGAGCTGCGGATCTTAAACATGCAAATGGCAGCAAAGCTGTCAAAGTCGTATCGTTACAGAAGTTCTGCCATATTTATAGAAGTGTCCTCCTTTGGGTATAAGATGAAAATCAACTCTCCTTGAAGAGTATCAGTAAAAAAGAAAACACGGGGCAGCAGAGGCTGAAACAAAATTTAAAAGATTATTTTGTTGCAGGTCTTTTTGGAGGCTTTATATGCCAATATCCCTTACTACTGCAGGAGTTAAGATGATAAGATGTACAGAATTTCTCAAATGTATTTAACCATCATATTAAGATTAGGTTCAACTAGGAGTGACAGAAAACTAAAATATTAGTATCTTAATAACTTAAACTAGATAAAGTTTCTTTCTGCAGTAAAATTTCAGAGGTAGATAGTCCACTTTGGCTTTCAAAGGTGTCATGGAGTCAAGCTTCCAGTTTTGAGCCCACCTCATGGACCCATATAGCTGCTCCAGCTCCAGCCCTTATCTTCACATTCATTTCACAGGAAGGAGAAAATGGGAAGAAGAGAACACCCTTTCTCTTAAGGACACTTCCCCAAAGTTGCAAAATGACTTCTACTTACATCCTATTGATTAGAACTTAGTCCCATGTTCACATTTAGATGAAAAAGATGACTAAAAATGTATTTTTGTTCCATGCAGCCATGTACCTATTAAAAATTATATTTCTATGGAAGAAGTAGAGATGACCATGAGAAATCTCTGCCGAACTATGGAACGATTTTCATGAATACTTCACAAAATGTGCAGAAATGTTGATGTAAATTAATTATTTTTTAGTTTTATCTCAACTACTAGAAATCAACATCCCATAGAATACATTGGAAGAGCCTGAGAACAGGGCCTGAAAACTGATTGACCAAAGCATTTGTATAAGAATTAGAAGCATAAAATAGGGAATAAATGTTATCTCATCCTGTCATTTGAATCTAGTCAGTGCATTAATTCATATGAAAGCTTAAAAAGGAGAAAAATCCAATAACCTGACCTTAAAATCAAATAAGCTGTTTGTCCTCCAACTCATTTTACATTGCCTTACATAGTAGATTTGCTGTTGCATGTAACATAAACCCCTGCTCAACTAGTTTACATAATAAGGAAAACAAATACCCTTGTATAGAAGAGTCCAGAGATAGGGTGTCTTCAGGATTGGTTAATTCGGTGTTTCAACAACATCATCAGGGAGCCAAATTCTTCTCATCCTTCCTGTCATCCTTAATGTGTTGGCTTGTTCTTGAGCTAACATTCCTCATTGTCACAAGATGGCTGCATCTGCTCCTTGTATCCTGCTCAAATTTAACAATGTCAAGCAAAAGAAAATATATTGTCTCCCTTTTAATCAGCAAGGTAAACTTTCCCAGAAATTCCATCAGTTTCACTGCCCAGAACTGCCTCATGTGCCCTTTCCAAAATCAATCACAAAGAGAAATAAAGTTACCATGATAAGCATAAGTTAATCACAGTTTATCTAAGTCATGTTTGGGAAGAATGAACTGCTCTCCCTTTCCCCCCATAGCATGAGAAAAAAAGTTCAGCAAGGATTTGAACAGACAGTCAATAGTCAACAAATCTGCTGCATATTTGCACAGTAATTTATATTAAAGGCATTGGTTTATGAATCCTAATGAAAAAGTAAAATTTTATTAAGACCTCAAGTGATCTGTGAAAAAGACATTTAAGAGGCACTCTTAAACAGACATTTTTTGAGGATATAGGTATTTGCCAAATATCTCTGTGCCCAAACTCATCAATAACTGACTACTGATGATGCTACTGCAAATGATAATACTACCTTTAATAATAGAATGATATTTTGATGTAAAATATCTTTCACTCAGAATTTTTTTCTCCCTGGGATTTTTCAGTGCATCATAGAGATCATGGTGTCTTAGATTTTAGGTGTAGCAGTGTAAGTTAATGAAATCGATGGAAGATGAACTAGTAGAAAGACTTTAGAAAGAGTTACAATATTTTAACCCATCATTTTACACCTAAGTGAAAAAAAAGAGAAATGGAAAATGCTGTCTTCCAATAAGTATATCTGGCTATTTCATTAATACTACTTACATTTATCCTCTTCTTTTCTCCCTACCCTACTTGTCCTCACCATATATGCAATAAGATACCTTCAATCCATTATACACATATCACAGAAACAGAGCAATTTTGGGGGGGAGAGAGTTGGGGCTTGCAATTAATTTCTCTGTCCTTTTATCCCTTCAATTGCAAATATCATTGAACACTTCATCACATCCCCACCCCTGCCCCAGAAAAGGGATTCTGTGGAACTGGACTCAACATAAGGAAGACAGTTTTTAGGAGGGCTAGTTGTTACTGACTTTATTGCCTAGCTAGTAAATTAAAATAGTTGTGAACCACCATTTTTCCCTCTGCTGCTTGATCTTAACCCTGGAGGGATGGGCTTGTCACAAAATACCAGGTCTCACTGAGGTATCAACAACCTATTTCTCAAGAACAATGTTACTGGTAGAACTATACTAAACACAAGAAAACTTGAAGTAGAGCTTTCCATAACTTCTATTGCTGTTTTTCTTGCAAGAATATGCCTCTGTCCTTAAGTTACCACTTGTGTAGTATTAGAAGCTGTTGCTCCATATGTTTGGCAATAGGATCATGAAAATCCTAGAATGCTGATGCCTTGAGACATTGGCACCTGATGACCCCAGATTATTGTGCCAATCCCATTAAAATGCTTGAGATTAGAAAACCTTATGACCTGCCTCATCACATTGATTGAGGAGAACAACAAATTGCAAAAGATATTAGATGGATCCATGTTTCAAACAAGTTATGTAGTAGATAGAATCTGAGTTACTTGAAATCTCCAGTATGGACTATTTACCCAAAAATATATCTTTGTGGCTCCAGTCACATTAGCTGCAATCTCTGTGCCTTTCTGCCACAGGGTGTCTGCCCATGTTCCCTCCCTCTGGAATATTTTTCCTTCCACCTTTACATAATTATTTCTTATTCTTCCTTCAGATCTTAGCTCAATTGCCTCTCCCTCATGGTAGCTGTCTTAGTTTTCCAGGGCTGCTATAAAAAAATGCCACAGACGGTTGTCTTAAACAACAGGAATTTATTGTCTCACAGTTTTGAAGATGAGAGTTCAAACTCAAGGTGTCAGAAGGATCATGATTTCTCTGAAGTCTATAGTGTTCTGGTGGCAGCTTGCTGGCAACCCATAGCTCAATCTTTACCTTTGTCACATGGCCACGTGTCTCCTTCTGTCTTCTACTCCTGTGTCCACATTTCCTTTGCTTTGTGGGGGACATGATCCAATTCATTACAATTGCCTTCCCTTTCCTTTTGTATTAGGTCCAACCCCTTTAGTATATGCTCACACAGTACCATGTGCTTTTACTTTATACACTTATCATAGAGGCAATTTTACATTTATTCATGTACTTTCAAATATTCACTATTCAATTAATGTCTGTCTGCCTCATGAAGAAAATACTTTAGTAGTGTCTGGTACACAAAAGGCACTTAATAAATATTTAAAAAAAAATAAATGAATATGCTTAGGCTGTTATTCTTGAAGGTAGTCATAATATTAGCTTAACTACATTACATTCAAAATGTCCAGAAATTATCTCCATGAAAACATTGACTATAAGCATGGGATTGATTCTGGCACTGAAGAGATGATCCTGGAGCAAAGAACAGGTAAAAGCCGTTAGGCATGTATTTGGGATAATCTGCAAGGTAGCTCTTTACCATGGAGAGTGACCCAGAATTCTTGGCTAGTAATTCAGAGTGATTGGATAAGACTATTCCAGAAAGATGTGGACTTTCAGCATGGTTGTGGGAGCCTTGAGGTTTACACTGTTGCAATTTGACATTGAAATGCCTAACTGAAGCTTTTTCTTAACTGACATGGCAAAAGAAAACATTAAAAGAGATATTTTTTACACAGAGACATTAGCAGACATTAATTACTTCCAAGCTGCTTGGCATTGAGTTCAACATTATCTGTGGAACCAGTGAGATTCTTTATATTATGTCTTTTTGGAGGCCTGAGGTCCAACCCTTTGCTGACACCCTTGTAGCTTATATTAAAAGGAGCCACTCTTTTGTATGAAAACAACCACTCCCTTGTGGATAAAGATCCATGAGCTGCAGTGACCACCTAAGGTGAAAATCCCATGTGGCCTAATATTTTTGGTATTTTTCCAAAAGGCCCAATAGCCAGACTCCTGCTTCCATAACCCTCCTCACATTCCAAACACCTGGGTGATTGGAGATCATGTAATTTCATAGGTGACCATCAGGGCTAATCAGCATAACAGAGACAGAAATACCAAGAGAGATATGAACTAGAGATGTCATTTGAATTTTTCTTAGTTTCCCAACTGCTCTGACAAATACCACACGTGAGTTTACTTACAATAGGAACTTACTGGCTCATGGTTTCAGAGGCTAGAAGGCATGCTTCCTCCCGGGGTTGGTAGCATTCTGGCTAGTTGGCAGTCCTTAAGTTCCTTGGCTTTCCTGTACATGGCAATGTCCTCTCCTTTATCTTTTGGATTCTTGCTGATTTCTGGCTCTTCCCCATGGCTTTCTCTTTATAAAGCCTCCAGTAGTAGGATTAAGACCCAGCCAAAATATTGACTTCAACTCCTGGCCCTTTAGCATTTTGAAAAGTATATATTCAGTGCATCTCTATCCTGTAAGATTTATAGTCTGGAGAAGGAAAGAAGAACATGGATTTTCCTAAAAGAAGGATGGGAGGAAGGGGTTGGGCTCTGCACACTCAGCTTGTCTTTCTAGACTCCGCAATCTAATAAAGTCTGCAGCGATTGTCTGTTATCATTTAATAAACCTGAAAACTTAGTGGCTTGAAACAACAGCTATTTTATCTGTTCATAATACTTTGGGTCAACAACTTGCACTGTACTCAGTTGGGAGGTCTTTCTGCTAGTCTTGGCTAGATGACACATGGAGTTCCAGCACCTGCAAACTCTACTGGGACTGATGGTCTGAGGTGGATTCTCTTGCAGAACTGTTGGTTGGTTTTGGCTGTTGACTGATACTTTCTCTCATGTGGTCTCTCATTCCTAAGAAGTCTAGTCTGGGCTTCTTCATTTAGCGGCAGCATACAAGAGGGTGTGAGTAGAAGCTGCAAGACCACTCTAGACCAAAGTTCAAAAGCTACCACACATTACTTCCAGTGCACCCTATTAGTCAGAGCAAGTCACAAGCTGGCCCAGAACAAAGGGCTGAAGAAATTCCAGCCCCTGATGGGAGGAGTGCCGTCACATCGTAAAGGGGCAATGGAGGGAGGAGTTATTGCAACAGTCTTCGTCAACAATCTTCCACAAAGTCCATCTTCTTCTCCTGGGACAGATGAGTAAAAGGCAGAGAGAGGCCAGGAATGCAATGGTAGTGGAGTTCTCTCCACAGGGAAGGAAATACCAGAAGTGAGGGAGAAATGTCTGTTCTTTCCATTCACTTAGCAAACAGGTAAATAGATGATTCCTATTAAACAAACAAATAAAACCCCACTCCTTCCATGATACTCCAAGACCAGAAGAAAAAAAAAAGCCTTCTTCATTACTAGCAACTACATACATTTGCAGAAAGTAACATTACTCAAATAACATTCTTTCCTGCTTGTAACTATCTTTTAATCTTTAAGAACCTTATCAATAAATGTATTGAATTATGATCCTAGACTCTTAGATTATACTTTTTTTTATTGTTAAACATTGGCATAATTAGAGAAAGTTTAAGGACATTTTTCTCTTGATACAAAAAGAAAGTCAAAGAATATACTGAGCAGAGCACTGAGATTATGTTATTAAGTTTATTGTTCAATCCTGGCATAATTAAGGAAAATTTCAAACTCAAGTTTTTCTCTTGATGGCTTTAAATATTGGATCGGGTCTTCTTTTATTTTTAGATGGTTTAAATGATGGCATCATACCTAGGGAGAGGGGATGGATATTTTTAACCATGATTCATTTTGCCTCTGTGGCCACAGTGCCCACCAGCTTATTAATAAAAAAGGCTGCTAACCCATCGTAACCCCACAGTTTGGGGTTCTGATGAGTAAAAGGGAAAACGACAGCTTTCCTCATTGGTTGTGGTTAATGAGATGGGCAATAGAAGTAAGTGAAGGAGGAAGCCCTAGCGAACCACAGGGTGTGAGGGTACGTTACAGAATCCAAATACCTCTGCAATGTGCGTTTCAAAGGCAGCCGGGACGTTTGCCCAGCAGCTATTCCAGTTCTTCCTTGGGGCAAACCCAACATTCACAGAACCAAAACTGGACCCAAGGTCTGGAACAATGGTGTCTTGAGTGGCCAAGACTTAGCTTCATGGACTCCTCAGTGCCGACTTTGCTGTTGCGTGATCTAGTCACATTGGGAAAAGGGTGGTGCCTTCTCCCTCTGTCTATTTTTACCTTCTCTCTCTGAATCACAGCACACTTCAGGGTAGAAAAACAGGGCCCTAGAGGAGAAATGGGAAAGCTGGCCATGTCACAACCTTCTCTGCCTTCTTCTGTAGAGCTCTTCTAGCACTGGGCTCCAGGGACTGTTTATATGCAGGAAAATCCCAGAAAGACTATTCCCATCTACACCTACTATTCCCGTCTTCCCTTTCACTTAGAGTAATGATGGGCAATGGGTTTCCTTCCTTCCTTCTCCCTTTCCCTTCCTCCTTCCCTCTCTTTTTCCTACCCTCTCTCCCTCTCTCCTTTCTTTCTTAGCTTGCCAGAGCTGCTACAACAAATACCACACAGTGTGTTGACTTAAACAACAAGAATTTATTGTCTCATGGTTTAGAGGATAGAAGTCCAAAATCAAGATGTTGTCAAGGTTTTCTTCTGGAGTTGGTAGTGCTCCGGGGATGGCAATCTGCGGTTACATGGAAATGTCTCTTTCTCCTTGTGTCTGCTTTTCTGGTTTCCACTGACTTATAGCTTCTTGCTGCTTCTGATTTCTGTTTTCTTCTGACTGCCTCTGAATTCTCATTTTAAGTCCTCCAGTCATATGGATTAAGGCCCATCTTGATTCAATTTTACTCCACCTGAATAGGATCTTTGACGAGCCTATTCACAAATAATTCCCACCTGAACTAATAATATCTTCAGAGATCCTATTTACATATGGGTTTACACTCAAAGAACCGGGGGTTAGAATTTGAACATGTCTTTGGTGGGAGACATGATTCAGTCCCCAGCATTTAATTCTTCTCTCTCTTCTTAAATTTCTCATTTACTATTTGCTGCAAAACTCAGTAAGACTGGCTATGATTGATTGTAGAGGCCGTCCACACAGCTCAGGGACATTCACAAAAGTCATTTAACCATGAAAATGTTTGGAGATGTAACTCAGAATAACTTCTTAAGGGTGTAATAACTTCTTAAGAATTCTGAATTGTGCGTCTCTTTTATTCTGGGTATGGCAGTGTGCATGCACACACATGTACACACAAACACACACAAATAACATTAAAACAAATTTTTTCTGAGTCCTAGAGAATCATTGCATGACTGGGTCTTCAGAAAAATCAGTAGTTTGATATACTGCACTTTATATCTTTACTTCAAACATATCTGATAGTCAATCTGTCCTGTTCATTTATAAGATGACCCTCAGTCAATGGAGATAATAATGACTGATTTCGACTTATTAAATGCTCCCCTTCTGTGCTGAAATCTATATAGTATGCCTGTATCTAAATAGTACCAGAAAGAAAAATGGCTCCAGATAAGAAGCTGGAGGAAGGTTCAGACTTCAAATGGCATGGGGGCAACTCCCAACTGACTAGATTATCCTTACACATAATGGATGCTCAGAGGAGCCTAAAAGTTTGGCCAGGTTAGTAAATAGAAAAGCAATGGGATAATAGGATAGTGGTTTCATGGGTTTTTGTGTTCACTTTTAGAGCCATTTTCTAATAATATCTTAGAAAAGTATAGTACAAATCCACCATAATCCTTATCTTCCTAGTTTGGCAAAGTGTTCTATACTCTTGAGTTTCTGGAATGAATAGCTCTAATGTCTGCCCATCTATGTGGTTAATACAGGCTGAAGTGCTATAATGCACCCATGCTATCTGTTTTTTTAATAATAATAATGATGATGATGATAATAATAACAATGTATCTCATTCCTCTGAAAGATAGTTTATTCTTATACCCCTGTTTTAGGTGAGGAATCAGAGGCAAAGAAAGGCCAGCTATCTTGCTCAAAATCATACTGGTAACACTCCCCTGTGCCATAAGATACCTTTGTCAAATCCCTGCTGTGTCTCAACAATCAAACAAACAAGAACAGCAGAGCAAAAAACAATTTGGCCTCCCTGGCTTCTTCTCTTTTGATTTTAGGCTTAGAGAAACTTTTGTTTGACTCTGAAATGGCTTGAAGCTATCATTTTATTTCCTTCCTTCCTCTTAATGCCACACTTTTAATATAATATTTCTTTTCCATCATCTCATTAACATCTCAAAATTTGGATCTCCTGAAACCTCATCTTCTTTCTACTGAAACTTTAAGATCACTAGCAACTTCCTTGATGTCACTCTGCAGATTTGACAATTTTGAGACTTTGGGATTTTCTCCTTCATTGACTATATGTTTCTTTATTGTACTTTTATTCCTCTGCTGGTTCTCTCTTCTTCACTCAACTTCTCCTACTTCAACCCTGTCCCAAAGGTGGTTGTGCCCAAGGAGTTATTCTCAGAATTCTGCTTTTCATAATCTCTACTGAGCAATGTTATCAACAAACATCTTGATGTACATGCCCTGATATTAGTCAGAGGTCTCCAGAGAAACAGAACCAATGGGAGATACATAGTAAGGGTTTTATTATAGGAATTAACTCATACAACTATAGGTATTGGCATGACTGAATTCCATAGGACAGGCCTCAAGTTGGGAACTTGATAAAGATTTCAACGAATTCCCAAAGAGAAGCTAGCTGGCTGCAGAAGAGATGGAAATTCTCTCTTCTGACTGCTTATATTAGCAATACTCCCTTTAAAGCCTTTAACTGCTTGATGAGACTTCTTTCATTGCTGAAAGCAATCTCTTTGTTGGTTGTAGATATAATCAGCCATAAATGCAATCAACTGATTTAAATCTATGAAACACACTCACAGTAACAATCAGGCTGGGCCTTGCTTTACCAAACTGGACATCATAACCTAGTCAAACGGACACATGAACTTAACCATCACACCTCCCAAATATTCCTTTCCCAGACCAGATTATGCCTTGGATTCTAACTACAAAATTTCCAACTTCCATTTATGTCTAACAGACATCTCAGACTCAATGCACCAAAACTCATCACCTTCCCAAATATACTCTATCTGTGCAAGTTTCAAACCATTGAATCATCCTTGATTCCTCCTTATCTCCCCACATTGAATCAGACATGAGTTCTGTCAATTCTTCTCTTCTCAATTATCTCAATGAGTCAATTCCTTTTTATTCTCTCCACTACCAGTACTACCATCACTTAATGCTTTCTTGGATTATTACAATTATCTCAGCTTGTTTTTCTTTGATTTAAAACTATTCTCCATACCACTACTAAATTATTGTTCTTAAGTAACAGCTCTCATCATGTCACTGCCCACCTCAAAAACATGTATGACTCCCCAGTTTGCATAGGATAATAGACAATGCCTAAGCTTGGTACTACAAGATTGGAGTTTCCAAAATTGTATTTAATTAGCCCATTTAGTTTTATCTGCAACTATTTTTTAGCATTAATATTTATTAAAACAGTCTACTCATTGTTCCTGAAAGCACATGTTGTTTTTAGATCCCAGCATCCACACCCTGCCTTCCCCCCATCTCTTTCTAAAACAATTCCATGGTTTCCTTCTGACCAGTCAACCCTTATCTCAATATCAACCCATTTGTTTGCCAAGGTTTTATGCCCAACTCCAAGAATACAGCATGTGGCCCAAGCTTGACCAACCCATGCACTGAATTCCCCTGGCCACAAAAATTGTTTCAGGGATGGGTATACAACCCATGTTTGCTCAAGTAGAATAAATCCCAGGACTTGTGAGGATATGCCTGGGAACAGAGTCAGGTTAGTCTAGGCTGAGCTGTTGTAAAAAAAATATCATATCTCAGTGGCTTAACCTAATGAAGTTTACTTCTTGCCCACATCCCAGTCTGATGTCAGTTTAGAAGATCCCCTTTGGGGCTGTGTTCCAAGTGGTGACTCAGTGACTTGGCACCATGTACACCACCATCTTAAACAAGTGATGGGCAAATGCAAAAGGGCAACAGAAAACAGTCAATCATGAATGTGCTATGACTAGGCTTTATTTATTCCCACTGGGCAGAACCCAGTCATAAGGCTCCAACCTAATTACAAGATAGGCTGGGAACCATAGTCCTCCTGTGAGAACAGGAAGAGGAAAACAAAAAAAGATTTTATACACACATACAATTGTCTTTGTCATATGAGGAGTATAGTGAAGAATCATTTAAAGAGTTATAAAAATATCAGGATGAATCTCTTATTTCCATAAAAATGTCAGTACAAGATTTGACAGAAATGTACAGTAGATCCCAAAAGACAAGGATGCAGTTGGTGCACACACAAAGGTTCCAGTGCTTTAACTCTTAGGTATGTAAAATGCTCTGGTCCATTTCCTTATTTTTTCCTTTCATATACACTCAAAGAAGCCAAGTAGAGAGGAAAAAGAGGAGAATGAAAGAGCAGTGAGAGAGAAGAGATGGGAAAGTATAGGGAGAGAGAAGGAAGAGGAAAAGGGAGAATGAGGAAAAACCCATAGTAGTTGTGTTTTGAGGTTTTAGATAATCTACTAAAAGTTACTAACTCAAAGAGCATTTCCTTAATTCCTCCCTTCTTGAGAATAGGCTGTGGATTCACACATGTAAGAGGCATGGCTGTCCCTGGTTTTGGGCAAGGGCCCCTGCCTTTGTGAAATGATTTAAATGGCTCCAAGGGAACTCCTTGGTAGAAACACAATCTCTCCTCCTTGCCTTCTTCACCCTGCCCTCCTCAGTGTCTACAGTTGTACACCATAAGGTCACTTTTTTTTTGGTTTAGGCCCTTGGGAAAAGGAATGTGTATTTGGAATCACACTTTTTGAAATAATTTTCTCATTTGCATTCCTTTATACTGACCACCCCCTATTCTGCCAAAGGCATCTATTTGCCTAACAGAAGTTTATAATTATTACAGCAGGAATTCAAGGAGAACAGACACATTCATATTTGGTTTATAATGTCTGATCTGGGATTTAGCTGGAAGACAATAAATGCTGAAGCCAGGCTTTGTTGAGAGAGATGGAAATTTCTAAATTCTTTTAGCTCTCAGATGATAGAATTTCCTCTGTAGCTGGAGAGATGCCTTCACCATGCCATCCCAGTCATGAGACTTACTTCTTTAAGAAGAGGAGGATATTTATTCACTTGTTAAACCACTTAGTGTCTGCTATGGGCTGGGCATCACTCTAAGTGTTAGGGATACAGCAAGAGAACAAAAGAGGCAAAAATTCTTTGTTTGTTAATATACGTATACATATTATATTCTGGTAGGTGTCTAATAATTGGCTCTCTGGAGTAAAAGTCCCTGCTGTGTACCTAATTTCATGCTGTAAATAAACCTGCTGTGCAACTAAAATAATATTACTAAATGTGAAGTTGGGAAGATGTGCCCACAGTTGGCTCTCTTGAGCTGGTTGCAGCACACCAATGCCTATATATGACATAAAGCTGTGGGTTTCTGTGTATGAGTGAGAGGGAAGGATGGGGTCAAGAGTTAGTTATTGGTAATGTTTTAGTTATTGTGTTGAGTGGTGTTTCCATGATGTGCATTATATTAATACATGAACAACTAAAATGAAATAAAAGAAGGACCTGCTGAAATCAATGAAGACTACATTATAAAACAAAGATTCTGATTAATCCAATTCTCTACACCTATAGACCATAAAAGAAAAGTGAGACATGACACAAAGAATGTCAAAGAACCCAAACATCCCTTTTTAGCCAGAGGAATGGTATGAAAAATGTACAGTAGCTATGAACAAGGATGGGCACAGGCTGGTATGCAGTTCCTTGTACTTCCCAAAAAAGTCCAACTTGGTGGGTGCTGTAGAAACATTCCAGTAGATCTGAGAGAGCACAAGAGCATCAGGGCACATTACCCATTTCCTCAGAAGAATCAGAGAGAAACTGTTCCAATCACCACTGGGAAATGGTGATTCTGAGGAGAATATGGGAAGGGTGGAGACAGATGGCCCTCCACTGCTCTCCACTGTACTTGCAGCTCCCCACAGATTGCTGTGGAATTCGGAGGATGGGAAGTTCTCATGTGCCCCATGAGAGACTACGAGGTGCTGAAAGCTGCCCTGAGCCAGGATTCTAACAACAAGAGAAAATGGTGTGTGTCCAGCACTTCACTGCCCTAAACCTCCATAGAATAGAAGCAACAGTGAGAACAGAGGGGACAGTGCTGGGAACCACATATTCCCCCACCTCCAATCACTATCCTACCAAAAAGGCATGAAAGCCACATTCGGTGCCCAACTCTGGAGGAGAAGCCGGAGGAAGAGGAAATCTGAGTACTTGAACTCTTTAATGAGATGGAGGAGTCACCTACAGGGATTACCAAAGGTGTGCAGCCAGAGGAACTGCAGGGTTGGTTTAATGCTCTGCTGTTGCAATCTGAAATTTCTTAATAATTTTTGTGGTGGTTTGGAGCTGTATGTACCCCAGAAAAACATGTTCTTAAACTTAATCCATTCCTGTGGGCATGGACCCGTGGAACAACCATGAGGTTACTTCAGTTAAGATATGGTCCTCATTGATCAGCATGGGTCTTAATCCTATTACTGGAGTCCTTTATAAGCAGAATGAAACCCAGACACATATATAGAGAGAGCCACAGGAAACAAGAAACTGAAATTTAGTGGAACCCTGAAGAAAATGGAGAGGCTGCCGTGTGCATTGCCATGTGACAGAGAAGCCAAAGACCAAGGATGGCTGGCAGCCAGCGCCAGGAACACCAGTCTTCATGAAGAAAACGTCAACTTGATGATGCCTTGATTTGAATTTTCTCTTAACACCAAAACTGTAAGCAAATAATTTCCCATTGTTTAAGCCAATCCATTGCATGCTATTTGGTCGAGCAGCCAAAAAAACTAAAACAATTTTTAAACAATGGGTCCTGCATTTTCATTTTGCACTGGGGACTGCATATTACAATAAAATTGGTCCTTCTTATTACAATGTGCTAAGTTTACTTAGCGAGTAAACGAAAATTCACAGATTTTTCTTTCCTGTTTAGGGAGTAGGGTCCTGAAGAAATTGAAATGATTTGGAGAAATATAAAGAAATATTTTCTCAGCAAAGTCTGAGTATAGTTGGAGAAACTTGACCTTGTCCCGAGCACCTGAAAGTGAAATCATCCATTAACAACTCTTCCAACTCTTGGATCTCAAGACTCTTTCTTCGCCATCTTGTTCTTGGCCTCCATTCTCATTCTGGATCAGCAGCACATCTGCATATTCACCCCCTGGAACTCATCATGAGATTCCAGAATTTACATTGACTCTCAAGCCACAACATTCTTATACACATACATCTTCCAACCCACCACCTGTGTGGAACTTGCTCTTCCATTAGATCCTCTAATCATCCAGCTTCAGTCATTACTTACTCTTTTTTTTAAATGCAATTTTATTGAGATATATTTATGTACCATACAATCATCCAAAGTGTAAAATCAGTTGTTCAAAGTATCATCATATAGTTGTGTGTTCATCACCACAAGCAATTTTGAACATTTTCATTACCCCAACAAATAAAAATAAAAATAAAATAAAAAAAGAATGCCCAAAACATCTCATACCTCTCCACCCCCCTATTATTCATTTACTTTTTGTTCCCAGTTTTCTACTCATCTGTCCATACACTGGATAAAGGGAGTGTGAGCCACAAGGTTTTCACAATCACATGGTCACACCGTGTAAGCTATATAGTTATATGATCACCTTCAAGAATCAAAGATTTTGGGATGCCGTTCAACAGTTTCAGGTATTTCCTTCTTGCTATTCTAATACACTAAAAACTAAAAAGGGATATCTATATAATATATAAGAATAACCTCCAGAATGACCTCTCAACTCCATTTGAAATCTCTCAGCCACTGAAACTTTATTTTGTTTCATTTCTCTTTGCCCTTTTGGTCCAGAAGGCTTTCTCAATCCTACAATGCCAAGTCCAGGCTCATCCCTGGGAGTAATGTCCCATGTTGCCAGGGAGATTTACACCCCTGGGAGTCATGTCCCACATAGTGGGGAGGGCAGTGTGAATTTACCTGCAGAGGTGGCTCAGAGAGAGAGGCTACATCTGAGCAACAAAAGAGGTTCTCTGGTGGTGACTCTCAGGCACAGTTATATGTAGGCTTAGCCTCACTTTTATAGTAACAAGCTTCATAAGGGCAAGCCCCAAGATCAAGGGCTTGGCTTACTAAACTGGTAGCCCACAATGCTTACAAGAATATCAGGAATTCCCAAGGTGGGGGAGTTTAATATTTCCACATTTTTCCCCAGTCCCTAAGGGGGCTTTGCAAATACTTGTTATTCTCTAACCAAATTACTCTGGGATGTATTGGGGCTTCACACTAACCTGTACAAACCAACCAGATCTCGCCCTCTATTCAAGGTTCCATGTAATTATGGTGTTTGAATAAACTGACCATATGAGTTAAATTATATAGTGTGCTACAGAAAATATAGATTTTGCACCAAATAAACATCTCTTCTCTTGGTCTCATACAGAAGTTGAAGTTTTAAAACATAGTCAATATTATCCTTTACCCTTTAGTCTGATTTACCTTACTCCCAACAAAGTCTATTTCATTCCTATCTCCAATTGAAGTCTGATCTCTTTTTATTTTAGTATTTAACAGTTGCTGTATGCAGTAGTGCTGACATTCATACTGCCAAACTCTGACTCTGAGTCTCAGGTGTCACATAGATACCTGAAGTTCCAGGGACTGACCAGATTATATACAAACAGCTCAGCATCTCAGAATCTATAAATAACTTTTACAATTCATTAATGGATGTGACTTCTGTAAGCACATACAATCTAGGAACCTTTACAATAAGGCTTCCTCTGATAACCTATACTCTCAGATTCAATTCTCAGATGTCTAGTATCGGAAATAAAGCGGTACCTGTAAGGGAATAAACGCTCTCTCAATTCTGGAGGAGAAAAGAATTTATTTACGATCTTGCAAGATAGGGCGTCCAGCCAAACACGTGGAAGGCTGGCGCGCCAGAGGAAGAGAATGGCGATCTTTAAATCTCCTACTCCTAATTCGCAAGTCCCTCCCCTGTTTCCCCATTGACTGGGTACTACAGAGGTTACAGCCTATCCGAGAACACTAACTAATTCATCTTTTGAGATTTTAATTTGTACGGCCTATCCCGGAGAGCCAACTAGCTCATTATTGAGATTTTGAACTGATCAGCCTATCCCCCTCAAATTTTTATTTTTTTTTTGCTGTGAGTTCCCACCTCTGATATTACCTCATATCTCTTTACATTCCAGTAACTATGGTTACTTTTCCATATAAGGAGCAGGCAGATTCTCTCTTCTCTTTGTCTGCGGCTTGTTTAAACTGGTTTTGCCTCCATTTCCCTTATTCCATGCTGTCTCTATGAGAAAACGAAACTTATTCCTTTCTTACATCTAGGTGTCTGGTTTCCTTGATTACCCAATCAGCTTTTTCCAGACTAGATGGGCCCAGGTCTCAGGAGGAGGGTGTAATCAGTATCAGGTTTCCCTGAGGATGAGACACCCAAGATTGTTAGACTTTCCTCTGAGGCCTCTAGACTCTGTGCTTTTCCTGTTCTGCCCAGCAAGTTATGCTTTTCAGCCCACAGCTCCCCACCAATAAAGAGGTGTGGTACATTTAATTCTCAGCAGACCCTGTCCATGCCAGGGACTGAAGTTAAATCAGAAGCCAAGATTAAACTGTTTCTGTTCCCCTCCCCCGCCCAGGCCCTGAGGTCTGAATTCTCTGTGGGAGGGCAGCCCCTTGAGCTGGGCCCTGCTTGCTCACTCTTTTCTTAGGGAAGATAAGCCCTTTAGGGAATTATCTCCTTCACTTGACTTCTTCCTTTGTCTCTTTAGTTATCTTTTAACTCCATCCTTGCCTGGGTCAACACTGACAACTGAAAATGCCTGAGGCTTTCTCTAATGAGCTACTTAGAATGAGAGGGAAAAAAAAGAAAAAAGAAATAAATCTCCTTTTCAGAGCCAATCCCCAGCCTCCCAGTTTTGCTGGTTGACCGGAATGGGTACCCAGTTCTATATGCCCCTTTTCGTGGGACACAGCCCTTTTCCAGTATTCTGAGCTCAGCCAACTCCAAAAGCCTTTTTATTTATTTGTTTGTTTATTTCCATCAGCCCTGCCTTCTCTCTGCTGAGAGAGACCTCAGGGTTCCTTTCTTGCTTGCTTCCACTTTATCTGTGTTCATGGCTTGTATTCAGTAGTTAAAATTCATTAATTAAAACCACAATTGGAGCTTTGATTGAGCTACTTTTCCTTGCTCCCAGCAGAAATTGCTTCTTTTTCCCACAGGGAAGTGTTCCAATTCAACCTGCCATGCCAGTGAGGGGTGGGTGGGACCAGCTCCACAGTTTGGGGATCTTTGCTTACAGTTCTGTGCTGCAATCTCAGCTGTTCCACCCATTCCAGGCTGGTGTGTGATGTATGTCTGGTCATAGATGTTCTCCAAACAGTTGTTACAGACTATTTACTAGTTGTTCCTGTCTATATACTAGTTGCTCTAGGGGATTAACTAAATTCCACACTTCCCTAAGCCACCATCTTGCTATTGTATCTATTACTTACTCTTGACCAATGACAAGTCAACACTAGTCTGGCCTCCCTGAAAATCTTCTCCTTTACCCACACTGGATTGCCTACTTTTCAATACTCATGGTCAAGTAGGAGATCAAGCCTGACTTGTGCTCCTAGCTCACATTTTAAAAAGTCATTTCCTATTGATCGTTGGAAGACAAGGGGCTTCTTGAGGAAAGAGACCATATTTTATTCAATTTGTATAAGTAACACCTAGTATTGTGGTCAGTGCAGAGCAAGAGCTCAAGGAATTGAACTTCCATAACCTGCTGGCAAACCCACAATCCTAACCTCTCCCTTGCCTTTACCATCATCAGATGACCTCCTCTCTTACTTCATGGAGAAAATCAGGCATGGGATATGATACACATACCTCCACCTTCTTCCTCTCAGCTCCTGAGGGTCGAAGCTTACCAAAGTTCTCTCCTTGGTCCTCTGTTCATTTTTCCTCGTGATTCCGTCCACTCATGTCTCTTCTCTACTCATCACAACACAGTTATGATAAGTCTGGGCTTCCAAGGACCTCCAAAATATGGCTTTATTATCCTTATGCAACCTAATTTCCTGCTGCTCTTCTCTCTGATCATGCTGCTTTCCCTCAAACCCTCTACACTCATCTGTGCCCCGTGCCTGGAATGCCTTTTTCCTCTTGCAACTCTGTCCTTTATTCTCCATTCTTCAGTGCCAATACTGAAGAGGAAAAATTTATATGCAGCAAGCATCCCTCTTCTAAATTTCATGACACCTTCTCAGCCCTAAATTTTCAAGCATGTAGGGATGAAGAACTGAAAGAAATGAAAACAGAAAATTCCAATCCCGTTGTTCTTTTCTGTTCTCTGCAGCCTTCTCTGCATTCTTGCTCTCCACCTCCAAACACAGTAACAAATTCTGTGGGTGGAATCCCTGAAGAGGATGGAATTATTTAGGACTGTGGGGAATTTAAACCCACAAACTCCTCATGCTTTCTTCCAGCTCTGACTCAGGTTATTGTTCTTACTCTTACAAGACAGAGTTGGCAACAGTGTAAGGGAAGGGTGAGATATTAGGAGCTGAAAGGAAGCAATTGGAAAGCTGGAATTATTAAGAAATTCTGGAAAAGTGACCCTAATAATCCCAGAGATGTATGCTATTGTTCACAGTGACTAATAGGGAAGGAAATGTCATATCATTAGAGCTCCTTGGAGAAAGGAATTTTGCCAGCTTTACTAGCAATGAAAATTGCTATTGATTTGTAACACCTCAGTTGGAGATGAAGCATCGATTTCCCTTCTTAATACCCATAAAGAGAGGGAGCCAGATTTTAGTGTGTAAAAGACATAATAATTTCTGGCTAAGCCAGAGAGAGAAGAGAAGCTGTGTCTCACACAGCTCATTATAGGGCCAGTCAACTTATCCTGACAAGCTTGAAATGGAACATGGGGTGTTGAGATCTCTAGAGGGACTATCTGGCCATCCTACATAAGCTAGGAAACTTCCCTGAAGAGCATTTTCACAGTATCCCAACACTGACCTGCTCCCATCCAACCTTTAGAGGCAGACCATTCTAATATCTTTATCTCCCTTGGAGAAAAATAACAGGCATAGTCATAGAAAAGGAAAAATAAAGCCAAACGTAAAATTCATTCTGAAAGATAATGAATTTCATATCACAATATGAACTAAATTTAGTACCAAAAAAGAGAAAGGAAGGAAAAAGAGAAGATAGAGAAGTGAAAAAAAAAAACTATAAGGAGAAGGAGGAGACAAAGGAGGAGGAGGGGATGGAGAAGGAGAAGAAATGAAACTGTTTAGATGAGCAATAGGTCTTTAAAAAAAATCTAAAACAAAAACCAGGGCAGCCGTCCAGGATGAATCAATAGGTTGGCTAAGCCCTTTTCTAGTAAAATGACATTCCGTTGTAAGAAAACCAACCACAAAGGGCTTTTTTTCTTTTCTCTCTCTCTTTTTTAACTTATGATTTGTACACTGTCTATTTCAAAGCCTCATTTAAACTTTCTATAGTGAATCATCCTCATCACATTTTTTCTTGGTTATGGTGGTGAATCACTCTTTTCAAATGTTTCAAGTACTCAATGTTCCTTAGCATTCAAAACACTTAATAAATATTCTAAATTATACTATTTCTTAATGCTGCTAGATAGCATTATGAGATAAATATTTTCCATAGAATTAAATGAACATTTAAATGAGGTAAGAAAGAACAGTGTCTGATTTTTGACATTCCTGCAAACATATTAAGAGTTTACAAGAACAGAAAGGAAACAGTATGGTATAAAAAGCCCTGAACTTGAATTCAAAAGACCTAGATCCTAGTCCCAGCTGAGTCCCAGTTTCATTTTGGACAAAGCTGTTTGTTATCTGTGAACATCAGTCATGGTCTTACCTGCAATAGATGAAGATTATTAGTAGTATTCTATGAGAGATATATTTTATGTGGGAGTGCTTGGCTCATCTACGTTGGTGGTATCTAGGGAGGAGTGGAATCAATAATGTTATATATAGCAAAAATACATGGCAAGAAGAGTGACAGAGTCAAGAGTACGTTGCAAGGGTCTGGCCCAGAAACCCTGGGCTAAGAACAATGTGGTGTGAAGAGCCAGTTGACTGCTCTGGGCTGAGAGGAACAGCTATCACTGGGCCAGTGTGGGTTTTCCCTCCAACCTAGGCTCAGCGGGAGGGGCTTGCGAAGTCTGGCTGCAGGATGTGGCTGAACCCAATGAGAAGTCACTCGTGGATGAGGCCACCTTCCTGAAGGTCCTTGTTCTCTCTGATGGCAAGGGGCAGAACTGAGCCTCTGGCCTGCAGGACCAGAACCGCTGGAAAACTTATTTCTAAAGGAGTCCCAGCTCTTCAGGGAATGTTGCCTGTGGAAGAAATGGTTCTTGATATCAAGAAAGTCATGTGCAGATAAAAATACACATTTCTGAATTGATGACAGGATGATATGTGTAAAGGATTTAGCACAGTGCTTGGGCCATAGTAAACCCTCACTAAATGATAGCTATCATTATGTTTACTGCTAACATTATACTTGTTAAGTGAGAGAAGAAAGTGAGGGAAATTAAAGCCCATGGGAAAGAAAAAGGAGGGCCCTATGTAGATTATTTCTGAATTACTCGAGAAAGAATTTAAAAACACTTGGTTTTCTCTGGATGAGCCGAACGTAATCATAATCTTCTGCAGGGACTCATGTCAGATGTAGCTCAGAAGATTCGTCTTCATTATCTGAATTGCATCCAGGGGTGGGGCAGGGAAGCCTCCAGATCTGAGGCTTCTAGAATTGTCAGGGTTAGGGGCTAATGACCTCTACAGACCCATGCTCACCCAGCTCAGAAGGCCCAAGTATGTCTAAGTGTGCACATGCAAACGAGTAGATGATTGTGTTACAGCATTTAATCAGCATATACTTACTTAATCATTAATTTAAGTAGAAATAGTAGAAAGGGTAACTCAGAAGTTCCTCTAGAGTGCAAGTTCTGCGCTTAGTGCTTTACCTATTTAAACTTATTTGCCACTCATAACGATCTTATTAGGCACGTATCCTTACTCCCGTGTTATATTCAAGCAGACCGAGGTGAAGAAATTTTAAGAGCCTTTTCCTAGCTGGATTTTGAAACCTGGAATGAAGCCTGGGTAAGTTTGTTTGCCAAACCCATGCATTTTCCTCCACACTGTATAATTTGGATTGTGTAGGCTCCTTTCCATGCCTTGCCTTTCTTGATAGAATTATTTGTTCAGCATTCCTCTACTTAGAAACATTTTTTATTCTATATGATGCTTTACAGTAAAACTGTCCTCTTGCAAACACTGACCTAAGTTTTTGAAGTGATTTCCTCCTGATTGTCATTGACAGTTAGTGTGTAGCCTGTTGCTTCTCAGAGTGCTGATGAGCATTGTTGACCACACACAATTAAGCAGTTGGCACTTTCTTTGGCGGCAAACCGCTTGTACCACCAAACAGAAGAAGAAACAAAGGCAAGCCATATATACAATAAATATGCAAGTGTTACATGCCCCAAATTCCTTGTTTTACCTCTGGTGGAAACTCTTCTATAATGTGCTCCACCTTCACTGTTTTATTTACAGATGTGTCTTACTTCATTTACCCACTAACATTAAACATATTTTCTGCTCACTAAATTGGATATTTTTTCTTCATTTAAAATAATAATGTATCCAAACTGAATATGTTGTTTAAATACTTAATATAGTGCTGATCATTTCTGCAACTCCATGTACTGTGAATATAAAAATGCAACCAGGCAGAAAAAAATAAGTTCTAGTTAAATTGGCAAGAGTCATATCCTTTTTAAAAATGAAGAAGAAAGTTAAATATGAATCTTCATATTGTTTTTCATTAATTCTCATTTCAACATTACAAGAATTAGTTGGAAAGAAACTGTCTTTTAAGTACTCTGTAATTTCAAATATATTCATCTTTAATTAGAAATATTTCCAGTTAACTAAAATTAGGTCACACCAAACTTTCCAAAATATGGCACTTAGAATTTTGGTTCACTTTTGACATACCCATAACTTCTCTATGCAAGGTGAAGAATAAACCTTATCATACATTTCAGTAATTTTTATTCTGTAAAAACAAAGCCAAACATTTGCTGTAGTTCCTAGCGCTTCCTCTACATGTTCATAAAAGAATTACTTTTTGAGAGAAATGTTCAGGGAATGTATGAGTCGTTTTCCAAGCAATCACCCACTTCTTTCTCTGATGGTTGGGAGCTGTATTTCACAAGTAAAAACACCACTTATTCTTATTAGTATACAACCTGGATTTTGAACATCGAGGCTCAACACAGCAGATTATTGTTGGTAAAGGGTGAAATGCTAGAAACCATTCTACTACCTTTCACGGCAGTGACTTCCCACCACTTTTTTCACTGATGTATATGCTATGGGTGCCGCCTTCACAACTTTCCACTTGCGTGGAATTCCATCTGTTTAATCAAACCGAAACAAAAGGTAGTGTCAAGGTCCTTGTACCTTAAAAGATTTCCTTCCTGATATAATATCTTGTTAACCCATTGCATCATTCAGAAGAATAAATACCCCAGCTCAGCACACAGGAAATGTAACCTAAAAAAAGGAAATAGAAAATATTATGATATCTACATGTGTGTATCACACACACACACATGCACACACACAAAATACATAGCCCATGTAATAGAAAAGTCAATAATATATGAAATGTATGTAATGATATTTTCCCAGTGCATTTAAAATTATAAATCCTGCCAATTAGGATTTGGATTTTTTCCTCATTTTTCAAAGAAACTAATACATACTCTTGAATTTGTGGTAGAATTGTGTCAAACAAAAAATATGTAGGAGGCTTCCAAAATCACTGACAGTACTCTAAGATGTGCAAAGAAAATGTAACTTCTTCATTTCTCTACTGCTGGTATCCTCCTAGTGAGCTCCCGTCCTGCTGGATGGATCAGAGAATTTAGACACATCAACAAATAATGAAACAGTATCCTTTCAGTTTAAATTTCAATATACTCAAATATTTCCCAATCTGGGCTGGTTTTAATGGTTTCTGTTTGGTGATTCAGTCCTTTGGAAAATACTGACTTTCTGAGTTCTGCCAGCTGACTCCTCTCTTACCTGTAATAGCTGAGTGTTAGAGGGGTTTACTGTGCAATTAGGGCATTGTGACGGGGTGGGCTGGGGTGGGGGAATAGAACATCATGGTCGCTAGCCATGCCGTGGCTGTATGGTCTGTGATGTGCCTTCCCCTGGGCGTTCTGCTGGTCCTGGTCCTGAAATCTGAGGCTGGTATAATTAGCGGTTTGTGCTCCCTTAGCTTGGCCGGGTCCCATGGCTTCTTCCTGTTGAATTGGCCTCACCTCCGGTCTTGCTGGCACTATGTACCTCCCTGAGGGTTGCCTGTGACCTGGCTTCAGAGCCATTTGCTCTATCCTGATGTTTTCTGCCAAGTTGGACGACCAGGACCACCAGTTTCCTTCCGCAGTCCTCTCCTGCCAGCAGGAAATTCTGAAGACTCTCCACTTGTCTGCGTGCCAAGGGCAGCTCAGTAGACTAGTTCAGACTCTGCCTAAATGCACAATAGCTCAAGGTGCACTGCATGCCGGTCTTCTCCCATTGTCACAAATGGGAGGGAGGCTGCTCAGCTTATCTAACAGGTCTTCCCTCTCTGAGACTTCAGCCCAGAGGAAGAGGCCAGGACGCAGTCTCTCCCCACCTGCCTCCCTTCCTCTACCCTCATCCCCTTCATGTCTTTCCACAATCCTTAGGCTTTCTAAGCCCCCTTCCGTTACACCAAACCTCATGATCAAGCCACTAGACCAGGCTCTTCCTATGTTAATACGATAAAAAGAAGTTTAGAAAAAGTGTTTTCTTTTTCAATAAAACTAGACTTTATTTCCTCAACTAAAAAAAAAAATCTTATTTTGGTATTCAGAAGCTGAACAGTAAATCTTTTTCTTTGCCCTCCTGCTACAAAAAGTTCCAATACACACACACACACACGCACGCACACACACACACACACACACACACACCGCCCTGTTTCCCAGCACCGAACAGGAAAGTGCATTAATACCCTTCCAAAAGATATTATCCACATTCCATGTACAAAAAGGGGGTGGAATGGTAAGGGTCTGTCAGGCTAATAAACTCATTAAGGGGTCACATTTTATGCTGAAAGGTAGCTCGCCTTAAAATTTGAGAGATTTCTAATTATAGTCCTTGGATGTGTTCCAGCATTTAATGTGGCAGCGGTAGAGAGATGGCTTTTGAGAATTTGACAGCTGATGTAATTGCTGTTTTTCATCTTACTTTTTGGATTACTTTCCTCTTTTATGTCCTGTTTGGGTATCCTAAAATAGCTTAATGACTTCCTCCATACTAATAAAAGATGAATTATATTTTTTTAAGCAAGAAGACTTCAAAATAATTCAACATTTCATACTGTATTTGGGAGGTGATCTCAGACTTTGACACCGACATAAGATTTCAAATTCATTCTTTAAACACAATATGAGGCTTTAGGTAAGTCCCAAAGACTCTGTACATAATTTCCTAGTTAGAAAAAAACTGTTAAAACAAAATAAAATTGTCACTTGATTGTCTATATAATTCTTGAACACAGGAATTTTTTAGAGTCCTGTGAACCCCTGGAATTGTATGCAATACTTTGTGAGAAGCTACATTTTTATGGGAGAGAACTCCATAGCTTCCTTCAGCTTATCAAACTGGAGATTGTGATTTCCATACAAGTTTAGAATTATTTCCATGCTTTGTGCCTAACAATATTCAGTGGGCAATCAATTACTTGAGAGAAATAGAATATAAATGACAAGTATCACTTTGCAATGAAATATGTAAGTAAAATAGGTCCTTATTGTAAATAAACCATTAATATCCATGTAGCTATATAATTTTTCCTTCACCAAAGATGCAAAATCAAATGAACTCACTCTCATCTTCCTTAAGCCCTTACAGCCAACTGGACAAAAGTCCAAACTCCTTAGCAAAGGAAACATTGCCATTTACAATTTAACCCTGTCCAGCCTTTTCAGGTTTATTTTGGTCACTTGGCCCTCACTCTGTACTCCAGCCAAACCCAACTACTCACTGCCATCTGAATCTCCCACGCATCTTCAAGCCTCTCTGCATTTGCACACACCACTCTCTCTTGAAATTTTTCTGTCTGGCAAACTCCTACCCATCCGTCAGTGTCTCTTCCCCGTCCATTTGCATAGTTAGTCATCTGCTTTAATGGTCAACATACTAGATTGCAATAGCTTATTTCCATGTCTTTCTCCCCCTACAAACAGTGAATATCCTGATAATTGGGACTGTACCATCTTTATCTCAATCCCAGGACCCAGCATAGTGCCTGGCGTAGAAGACAGACTCAATAAATGTTGGTTGCCTTAACAAATTAAACAGGAGGATTCAAGAGAGTCGATAAAGGACTACGAACAAAGTACAGTCCCGTGGGAGGTGCTCTGCCTCTGGACAAAGAGCCTTGAATTCACGATAGTCTCATGAAATTACCTAGAATGACACTTTATTGTCCCAGCAAAGTTTTTCACACGTCAGCTAGGAATGGGGGAAGTTATGGCAACCTGGACCTCTTGCCAGGGTGGGGTAACTCTCCACAAGGAGGCCCGACTACATCAGCGCTCCACAAGGCCTCCCACCCCTGCCGCAGCCCCATCGCTAGCCTGAACTGCTCTCCCTTGTCATTTCTTCTCTTCTTGCCCCCATTACTTTCCCTGTCATCACAACCCACCTCTCCTCATCACACACACAAGCATGCACACACACACACACACACACACATCATCTTTTCAAATACAAGCTACTGAAGAGGACCAGAACCTGCATGATTTCAACCAAGTTGGGTAGTTCTGGGAATTCCTTGACAAGCCAGTGTTATGGACCCACATGTAGGAGTTTACAGTTTTCAAAGCACAGTCATATATTATCTCCTTGGATTTTAATTTGGGCCCAGTTATCTCAGGTTAAATAGTCTAAGGTAGGTGCCCTGATGAGCCCAACCTGGAACAAGGTCTTTTTTTTTTTTTTTTTTTTTTTGAGGAAATTTATGAATTATTGGCTAGTCTTTTTTAATCAACTTTTTATTTTGAAATTAATTCAAACTTATGGGATGGTGGCAAAAACAATACAAAACCCATACAGAGAATTCCAACATACCCCCCTCCCAGATACCCAGATACACCAACTTCTAACATTTTGCCACATTTGCTCTATCTCTCCATCCAACCATCTGTCTGTCTGTCCTTACATCTGTTTGTCCGTCCATCCATTCATCCATTCATATCTATCAATTTATCTATCTTCCTAATCTTCTAAACATTTAAGAGTAAGTTGTAGAATAGTTGCATGTACTTTTCCTAACCTTAAGTACAGTTATCAAGTTCAAGAAATTAACATGTTTATAAAGTTTACAATCTACACTCCAATTTTTTATATGCCCCAATAATGTGCTATTGGGCATTTTCTCCTCCATTATTAGATCCAGTCTGTGGATCATGTATTGTATTTAGTTGTTATTATCCCTTTAGTCTCGCTCTGTTTTTTTTTTTTAAGTTGTGAAAACATATATAAAGCATGAACTTTTTTACCATTCCCTAAACAAGGTCTTTTAACTCTATTTGTACTTTGGAGTTCACACCGGCATACAGATGGTGGAATCCTTAGCATAGTCAAGCATTAAGTTAAAAAGTTCTGTTGTTTTAAAGGCAATAAATGGATAGTGTAAAAATTTAAAATATATGAAAGGCTAAAATAAATAAAATGTTTCAATAAAATGAAACACAAATGAAACATAAATATTCCCTTCCCTACTCCAGCCCAGAATCCCCATTCCCACTCCACCAAGTAACTGCTAAGAAAAATTTCTTGTGTATCCTTCCAGAAATGTCCTCAATGTGTATATACATATACAGATATCTATGTATTCTATTAAAATATTTATTTATATGTATAAGTATATACAAATAAATATGCATGATATATATTTACATATAAATTATATAAACATTATATATAACCAAACCTATATGTGTGTATGAATACTTATTACATATATAAAATCCTATATGTCATGTATATATAAATGTAAATATATTTATATATAAATATAATGCTACCCATGTACACAGCAGTACACTAGGTGTTAAAGGGGTGGCTGGTGATGGGAGGATGGTGATTTTGCAAAGAGGAAGAGACAGTTCTATACAGACTGTGGCATTATTTCTGATGATATGCCAAAGTTGGTGACGTCAATCAGGTGGCAGTTTTTTTGTTGGTAAAAATAGCTGTTTTTCAGTGCCATAGTCCTTCTTGGGCCCAAACTTGTTTGGTCAGAGGATCCTTTTCCCCAGGATGCTAGGTCTTTGACTCTTTGCTTGTAACAGCAACTACTTGTGACCATTTGACCTCCAAGTCTGCCCTGCTGATCTTTGAAACACACCCATCCAAGTGCTCAATGGAGTTGTCTCTGGTGGTATTTGACTGTTTATTGACTCATTTCCATCTTCTTGCCCTACCAGCCAGTGACTGGAGGGCAAAGACAACATTTTATTCATCATTGTCTCCCCAGCACAGACTCACACCTCAATAATCAGTTGTCAAACAAACCTGAAGCTGCAACTGGCACTTAACACAAGGTCTCACTTGCAAGGTCTCCACAGACTCATGTGGAGAGGTAGATGCCCTTTCTTCCTGAATAGTTATCAAGAGTATTCTCTGTTCTAGACACCATTTGGAAGTAGGTAATCCATCTCTAGTGCCTCTAGCTTCCTCTTTTACCCTCATGCTGCTTTTGAACTGTCAAACTAAAGCAAGCTATTTGGTGATATCTATGCTTGGCACCCAGGTTATTTAGGGTGGGGTTAAAGGGACAATTTATTGCACCATTGCTTTATGTTCTGAAACCTTCATGCAGAGTCCAAATGTTTACTCTGCTGGGAAAGAAATAGTTTAGGGTCCCTTAGGAAGTATGCAGTGACAAAGAACAAAAAACCAACAGAAGGAAAGATAGAATACCAAGAACTTCAAGACTATACACTTATATACACACATTCTTTAATAAAACATCTGCTAGACTTGCAAGCAGTTTGATTTGACTGGAAAATATCAACTGGAAAACCTGCTTTCAGTCCTGGCTCAGTCACAGATTCACCAGGTGGGAGTGCTAATCTTCTAGCTTCCACCACCTCACCTGTGGCACGAGTTAACTGTAAAAGAGAAGACTGAGAGACGCAGCAGCTGGCATTGACTCTGGTGTAGTTCCAGGTGGAAGAATCACCACACTTATCCTGTGCATGGAGACTGAGGAGAAGTCACAGGGATACGGATTTTTTGACTCAATTTAAGGATGAATGTTCTAATAATAAAGTTTTCCAAAAGTGGAATAGGTCACTTTATAAAGTGAGACACTTTCTGGTACTGGATATATTTGAACTGTCCTGAGAGAAAAATGTATTAGGTGGTTTCCAAGGTCCCTGACATCTCTTAAGACTATGATTCTGTGACTATTTGGTTCGTAAGACAGCACTAACAGAATTTTCTCTGGTGATGGATATGTTCTACACCTGCTCTGTAGACCCTACTCATGTGTGGCTATTGAGCACTTGAAACATGGCTAGAATCACTAAGGAACTGAATTTTAAATTTTATTTAATTCAAATTAATTTAAATTTAAATAGTCACATGCAGCTAGTGGCTGAGTACTGGACAGCGCTGCTCTAAAGTCTTTCCCAGCTCTAAAATTCTCTATTACTCTTCTAGTTCTCATGATCATTGTCTATCGTGTTACTAGAACATACTCTGTCCTGTTCATTGTATATAAAATTGCTGTTTTAAGACATGCCCTTGCCTTAGAGAAAATTACCTCTGAGAGAGAAGTAGAGCCTATGGAAAAACACTGAACTGGGATTGGGAAGAAGACTAGATAACAAATAAACTATTGTCAAATTGGAAAGTGCACAAAGCCAGAGGGTCTACTGGAGAGCCCCAACAGAAACACTGGTGTTTCTTAGAAGCTTAAAGGTGTGAACAGCAGCTTCTGTCTTTTCAGTCTTGCTAGAGAGGTGGGGGGGGGGGGCAAGGGGGAAGAAGGAGCACGGAGTTCAGTGCTCCCCCTGAAGTGCTGTTGTGCTGAATCGTAGCTCCTTCTCTGGGTCGGCACTCAGTGGGCGGCTACCTTTTTTCCTATACGTTTTAAGAGTGATAGAGATTTAGAACAATGTGCTAAATTAACCTCAGGCTTCATGTTACTTCACCAGAAAGAGGAAGTTGTTTGAATTAGAATTTATCATTTTAGAGCAGGAAGAGGACTTAGAGATTATGGAAGCTAGTCCCCATATTTTACAGAGTAGAAAACTGATGCCCAAAGCCCAGGAGAGTCTTGTGTCTTGCCAAGGTCATACAGTTATTTAATAGAACACGTCATTTGTGTGAATAAATTAATATGGAGTAGATAACAAATGGTTACCTATCTAAAATGCAACCTTCTTCTTAAAAATAAAGCAAAAAGAGCGCTTCCTAAGAGCTTAGAGTCGAAGGAGAGTCAAGGAGGTCATCCAACCGATTTCCAATGGACTGTTTCCTTCTCATGTTTCTCCAGGGTGTGACGGAAAGTTTATCAGAAACCCAGTTTTGGACTGGTCTGAACTTCTGCTGTGCTTACCTCAGCTAAGACTGCATCTCCCCACACTTGGTCCAGAGAAAAACCACCACATGCTCACAGTTCGCTTTGGGGCCATATTCTCTCCACACATCTCCCCGCAGCAATTCTCAAGAAGATATTCTTCCCCCTCATAGTTGATCGAACATCCTTACAAGTCCCCCGGAGAATGCCAAAATCTAAACAAACAAGTTCTATTTTCTATTTGTCTTCTTGAAAACCATCCTTCGCCCACATGAAACTAGCTAGCATACCTCAAATGCTGAAGGCTTCTAGGTACTTTCTGAGTTTGCTCTGACTCATGTCTTACCTACATATTTATTCTCAATTTAAAAAAATAAAATTAAACAGTGAAGTGAGGGTTCTTTTTCAATGGAAACTATTTGATTCTTCCCACATTCCCATCTTGTCTCTGTTACCATCTCTAAACTCTTTCTCTTTCCTTTAAAAGGACTATAGAAACCAGATATCTAACACATTTGGAAGAGACTTTTCATGGAGTATTTAGACTTTAGAAGCACAGCAATTTAATAAAAGGTCTTATGATCCAAATAGAGTTCATCTCATAGTGACTAATAGATTTTCATAATGTCATTTGCCCATACAAAAACCTAAATTGGCTTTCTACTGTGATCCTTTTGGATTAAATATGACTTCCTAAGCCTGGCAGCCTAGTCTGTCATTCACTTTTTCTTCACCTCTACCTATCAAACTACATCTTTTATTCCCCCTACAGCCCCCATTCTAATACATTCTCCTTTTCAGCCCAGGTATCATGTTCCCCTCCCTGAAATTCTTCTTGTTTATGATTTTCCTTATGCCTGCCTTGCTTAGCATTCCAGCCTCATTCCCACCATTCAGGACCAGCCTCTCCTCCAAGAATGGACTTAGAGCTGCTCCTCATCTAGAATTCTTCCCATCTAATCCCACCCAAGACTTGTGTTCTATAACTTGTCCATTCTGAATTTTTTTGGTCTTACCTCTATGCAAAAAGCAGTAAACTTTTGGAGCTGTGGATGGGAGGGTGACTCCACAGATACCAACTGGCTTTAACCCCCTCATCCTGCAGATGAGGAAACCAGGGTTCAGATTGACTGAGTGATTTGTCCAAGATCATACAGGATTAGAAGCCACATCTTCAAGACCACTGTTCTTTTTCACATACCATATTGCTCTCAGTTTCATATCTGTGTCATACTAAAAAAGGAGAAAAATATGATATTATATAACATATAGAGAAGAATTCATAACTGCATTGTCTAGAAAGCTGCTTAGGTTCCTATTACTAAAAATTATGGCTTCTACCAGTTTTGGTCACTTACAGTGAAGAGGAACTGAGCCAATTGCTTTACAGACCTTTATTAATTGGTGTACTGCGGCAAAGACTGCTAGACCGTATTTCCCAACCTTCCCTGCAGGTAGATGCAACCATGAGTCTGAGCTCTGGAGATGGAATCAGGGTGGAAGTGATGTATGCAGTCTCCAGGCCTGGTTCATAAAAATCTCCTTCCCAAACCTCCACGCCCTCTCCACCTGCTCTTTTGACTCGATGTTGCACTCCAGGATAAGCCAGAGGTTGAAGATGGTGGAGACACAAGCCTGTTCCCAGAATCACTGCTAGGAGGAGAGCTGCTCGATGACCAGAAACATTCACTTGATTGTGATGTGAACAAGAAATAAATTACCACTATATTAAACCACTGAGATTTTAAACCACTATATCCTAACTAATTTGCACTCACTACTTAATTCTTAGACATTCTTATGAAATAGATATTATCCTCAGTTTACAAATGAGTTCTGACTCCATGTTCCTTACTTTTTGATTTTTAAAATCAACACAGAGATTCCTATTATGAAGTTTCAACTTAAGGACTTTGATAAATATGAACCAGTTTACACACCTATGCAGAAATGCGTCAACTCTGCTCACCACCAACAGATGGCAGTAGCAGCGCCTGTAGACTATCACTGAGAATTTATGAATAAATGGATTTTAGGAATATCATAAAAGAAAACATAACGCATACTAGTATAGAGGAGTTTCTGCCTTTTCTCTAGTGAGGGATAATTTTACCTTCTTGAAAACTATCATTGCAAGTTATTCAAAACCCTGTGTGTCTAGTTTTCTCTGGAAATAAGGAAGTTGGCCTAGGATCATTTGACAATCAGTGCATTCCCTTCAGACTCTGACATTCCATTGTGCCAATGTGAGAAAATACCAAGAGCTGGACCTCATCAAGAAATGTCAGTCATCCAATCCACAGGCGGCCATCCTTCTCTCCCTAGGAGAGAAAGGGTGAGAAGTGCAAGGCATTGTAAGTTATATTCTGTGATTCCTCTTGACAATGGGTGGATCAGGTGAAAAAACAATGCCAAATTTAAGCTCCTTTTCTTTTTCCTTTTTTAATCTTTGTTTGAAAATTTCTCCAATGAACACGTTACGGGGTACTTAAGATAATATTTTAAATAAATCTCACACATAGATACACAAAACCGAACCAGCAAAGGTGAGGAACATGTTATAAAGAATGAGCTGGTAGAGCAGAATAATTGAAGAAATTGGATCACAACAGACCTGGTTCCAAAGCTCTTCCCTGCCACTTACTTTCAGTGTGGCATTGGGTTAAGTTTTCCAGACTTTCTAAGCCTTTGTTTTCCATATGTAAAAAAGAGATAGGGGAATAAATCTATACCATAGACTTTATAAAGATCAGATGCTTTGTGAGCTAGAGGGCCTGGGGATGGAAATGTGAGGGTGCTGAGAACCAGGTACATGGGTTTATGTTAAAATGGTTTCAACTGACAATAAAATCACAAAAAGCAGTTATGTGCTAATTATTTTCTTTAATATTAACCCAAGTTATTTCTGGAGAATTTTTGGTGCAGCCCAAATTCTCTAGTTTTTGCATTCTTCAAAACTGAAGTCAGGTTTTCTTCATTTTCTCCTGCAGCATGCCTGGTTTATGAGAACAGGAACAGTGTCAGTCAGTCAGGAAAACAATTAAGAGGCCATTGCCTTAGTCAGGACATAATAAAGGTAGGCGAAGAGTCGAATGGTGGAGATGGTAGAAATAGAAGAACATTTAAAGGAAGAAGAGTTATTATTCAGGGACTATTTGGATTGGGGAGAAAGGAAAAGGGAGGTGTGTTTTCCAGCCTCTAAGATGACCCCCAATGGAGCTGGCTTCCTGGCATTCATGCTTTGGCGTAGCCTCTCCCACATTAGCAGTGACTTGGGTGATCAGTAGACTGTGTGGAAATGATAATGGTGAGTACCAAGGATAGGTCACAAAAGACATTTCAGCTTCTGTCTTGCTCTCTTGGAGAGAGCCCATGCTGGGGGCAGCCAGCTACCATGTCTCAAGGCCACTCAAGGAGTCCTGTAAGGGGGGCCACCATGGGGATGAGACTGCAAGATGTAGGAAATGTTTATTACACATTTAGCTGCTAAGTTTTGGGGTGATTTACTATGCAGCAATAGACATCTAATACAGAAGGTATTAGACTATTTCATGATTTCAAGCTTAGGTGGCTGGTGGAGATAATTATGCAGGTTCCTTCCTTTCAAATCAGAATCCATACATGCAAGCCAATTGTGACCCAGTCCCATATGGACTCCCATTCAAAGAAACAACTGTTTGGCAGCTGAATAGTAGATAAACACCATCTGCAGCTTTACTGCAGCCTTTCCTGAAAGTGCCATAGCGGGGATTACATTCAAGACACTCAGCTAAATTTCTTTAAAATCTTTCCCCATCTTCGCCTCAACACCACAGTAGCTCCCAAATCCATCCCCAAGATCTTCTGAAGAAACTACACCATAAATTCAAGCCTAGAAGGCTTTAATCACTCTCTTCTTTGATTAGATTGGTATTATGTGGATCTATCTTAACCTCTGTGTTTCATCTCCCATCTTCTTATTATTTGTATTTTGTGCAACAAAGGAAAGTCCAGAAACTATATCTGAAAACAAAGGATCGTTCTTTTTGTGGTAGGGGGAGAAAGAGAGAGTGAGGTTGTCCTTGTCACAACTACAAATAAGCCGTCAAAAATTTACTACAATTTTTTCTCATATGTATACTCACCAAAGAAACCTGTCACAGGAGACAGCCTGGTTCAGGCCAGTCTGTTTCCTACCTGTGTGACACTGAGGATGTTGGATAGTGTTTCTGTATTTCAATTTCCTCATTTACAAAATGACAGCATCTACTTGCCCGTTTGTGGGGAGGATGAAATGAGTTGAAGCATATAAGGTGTCTCACACAGCACCTACCACTACTGGAGTCTAAGTGTATCTAAGCTACTGGAAATTCAGCATCCTTAAATGTCACCCACAAAAGGTAGCTGATTTCAGATACTGTACTTGAGCATCCCTTCTGAAACACGATCTCTTTGCCTGTTGGTATTTTGAGTTGGCTTCTGTCATTGTTAGCACAACAAGATGGCCATGTGAGGCTGGTGGCTTGATCTCGGTGTAGCATTGAATAACATCCTTCACCTTGGACACAAAAGCTGTAAGAACTTGAATTCTGGTTTATATGTTTGCCATATATGACAGATAACTTCTATGACCTAGTCTTTTTTTAAAAACTTCAGTGTTCTTCAGCTATATTCACATACCATACAATCATCCATGGTGTATAAGCTACTGGTCATAGTACCATCATATAGTTGTGCCTTCATCATCCCAATCCATTTTTGGACATTTTCTTTACACCAGAAAGAATAAAAATAAAAATAAAAATAAAAGTAAAAAATAACACCCAAATCATCCCCCCCCATCCCACCCCAATCTTCATTTAGTCCCTGTCCCCATTTTTCTACTCATCCAACCATGCACTCAGTAAAGAGAGTGTGATTCCCAGGATTTTCACCATCACCCTGTCACCCCTTGTAAGCTACATAGTTATGCAGTCATCTCCAAGAGTCAAGGTCACTGGGTTGGAGTTTGATAGTTTCAGGTATTTACTTCTAACTATTCCAATTCACTAACACCTAAAAAGGGATAGCTATATAGTGCATAAGAGTGCCCACTAGAGTGACCTCTTGACTCCATTTGAAATCTGTCAGCCACTGAAACTTTGTTTCGTTTCATTTTTCATCCCCCTTTTGGTCAAGAGGATGTTCTCAATCCCATGATGCCAGGTCCAGGTTCATCCTCTGGAGTCATAACTTGTGTTGCCAGGGAGATTTATACCCCTGGGAGTCAGGTCCCACGTAGGGCGTAGGGGGGAGGGCAGCGAGATCACCTGCCTAGTTGGCTTAGCTAGAGAGAGAGGGCCACATCTGAGCAATAAAGAAGCACAATTATGAGCAAGTTTAGCCTCTACTTGGCAGCAAGAAGCTTCACAAGGGCAAGCCCCAAGATAGAGGGCACGGCATACTAAATCATCAGTTTATGAGAATATCAGCAATAACCCAACGAGGAAGTCCAACCCTTCCACATTTTCCCCCAGCTCCTCATATATATTTTTATTTGCCGCCCAAATTACTCTGGGATGTGTATGACCTAGTCTTTTTCATATCTTTTTGCGCATTTGTTTTGGATGCTGAATATATCATAACAAAGTCCATTATCCTACAGCTGCTAAATCTCATCATCTTGCATTTAATTCAACTCCACAAGCATTTATTGAGTCCCTACTATATGCCAGGCACACTTCTAGTTACTTTGGATGCATCAGTGTACCAAAAATCTAAGATACCTGCCCCCATGGAGCTGACATTGTAGTATGAGGATACAGACAATAAACAATAAACATAATACATAAGTAAATTACATAGGATGTTAGAAGGTGATAATTGCAAGGGAAAAAAGAAAAAGTAGAGGAGAGTAACGGGGGATCAGAGATGAGGTGGCTGGTGGAAGTTTGCCATATAATAGGGCTGTCAGTGTAGCTACATAGACAAAGTACAATTTGTACAGAGTCTTGCAGGAAGTGAGGAAGTTGGCTAGGCAAAGGGAACAGCTAGTGTAAATGCCTTGGGGAGGGAGTGTGCCTGGCATATTTGAGTAGCAAAGAGGCCAGTGTATTTGGATGAGAGTGAGAGTCAGAGATCTAACGGGTCAGATTGTGTGGAACCATGTTGTTCCTTACAAAAATTTTAGCTTTTACCGTGAGGGAAAATCATTAGAAAGTTTTGAACAAAGCAATGACAGAATCTGACATATTTTATAAGAATCCCTTTGGCTGCTGGGTGCTGTGAATAGATTATATGGGGAAAGGTAGAAGCAGGGAAACCATTAGGAGGTTACTGTAATGCTCCAGGCATCAGATGATGATGGCTGGAGGGGGATAGTATCAGTGGAGGTCGTGAGACATAGTCAGATAATACTTTCCAAATAGTGCTTAAACTATTAGTGCCTCACTAAAGTGCTTTAAAAAGTCTTTTGAGGTTAATGGACATGAATGTACTCATTTGTCATCTGGTTATGTAGCTGCTTTTTATAAATCATTGATTTCTAGATAATCAGTTGACAAGACAACTTTCTGATACTCTAGGAACGAAGTCATAACCTATTATCTTAACATATTTAGAAAATGTTCATACACTCGGGAGTCATTCTCATCCAATTGGAAAAAAACATCCTTTTAAACACATGCGGTGATTGTGAGCTATGCTTCAAATTTTCATTTCTAGACCAATGATTAGACCAATTTCAGTGTCACTCCTCTGAATATGCCTCTCAGAGAAAAGACACTCACGGTTAGCTGGGGTGGAGTTATGAAGGAGACTGGAATTGAAGTCTACGGAAGGTTGTTGGCTCTCGGTAGCATTCCCCTCTGTGAATTACCAGAGAGCCATCTGGTGGTGGGCTTGGGATCACTTTCGGTCAGCAGGGCTGGCAGTCAGGAAGGAAAGCTTGGGAAATAGTGAGGAAAAACTAGAACCACAAGGATAAACTAGAATTCACGAGGAGAAATTGGAACTCAGTTTTGGCACTCACTGCATCTAGCCCTCATGATCAGCACGAAAAGCTGGTACTGTTAGCCTGCGAATTGCACCCACCCTCGGACCAGCACCTGGAGAAGCTGAAGGAGATGGGTGGGAGCTAGAGAAGCTCTGGGTCGGCTGTTGCCCAGGTGAGCCAGCAGATCAGTGACAAAATGATGGCGGCTCTTTCACTTCCGCCTTCCGAATCACACCCAAATGTCTCTTGTGGCCACCTTAACCCAGCTCCATACAGGAAAGAAAATTTGGGGAAATATAATTCTAGGTTAGCTAAGTAGAGTACAAAGCCAGCACACCCATTACATATAATTGATTTTGATTCTTACAGGTTTCTTACATATGTCCTTTCCTATTCTTCTCTACTGCCTGAGAAGTAAAGGACATGTTATCCTTCTCTAATACACTGAGAACCTTGGCCTTTTTCTCTCCTGGCCTATTGGCATAGCAGAGATACAAAACATTTGACGACTTTCAGGGTCCTGGCTGTAGGCACTTCAGAAAGTCAGGCAGCTAAGCTAAGAGCTGCTGCCTCACCTAGCTGCTTGGGGCACCCAGAAATCTCTGGAACACCTTTGAGATTGTTTGGCTTCACCATTATTGGTGAGTATCTTTGGCATCAACTTCTCTCTCCTGCTGACATATAATCTTGTTAGTACACACACACTCAAACTCATGTGTGGACCAGAAAGGAGAGGGAAAGCAGGTAACAATAATAGCTAGCATTTACTGTGCTAGGCATTTCATTTTATATATTATCTCTTAGCTTCATAACAATGTTTCAATTAATTCTCTCATTTTATAAAAAAAGAAAACAACTCATAGCAGCTGTCTTAGTTTGCCAAGGTTGCTGTAACACAGTACCATAGACTAGTTGGTTAAACCACAGAAATTTATTGGCCCGTGGTTCTAGGTCCAAATTCTAGGTATCAGCAGGGCCGTGCTCCTCTTCAAGGACAGCATCTGTTCCATGCCTCTCCCTTGGCTCCTGGTGGGTGGCTGGCAATCTGTGGCATCCCTTGGCTTGTGGTGGCATCACCCAATCTCTGCCTCTGCCACATGCCCTCTCTCTCTGTCTCTCTGTGTCCAAATGTTCTGTCCTTACAAGGACACCAGCTTAATCCAGTTTGTCCTCATCTTAACTAATATCATCTCTAAAGATCTTATTTACAAATAAGTTCACATTCACAGGACCAGGGGTTAGGACTTGCACATGTCTTTTTGGGGGGCACAACTCAACCCATAACAGAAGATAAATAAATTGCTCAAAGTTAAATTATTGGCAAGTAGCTGAGTTTAGATCTGGACCCAGAGGTGTTTGTTCCCAATGTAGATGCTCTTTATACTTTACCCAAAGAGCCTGGTGCAGCCTAGACCCTGGGCTGCCCTTCCTTTTAGGTCTTCACAATTGCCAGCAGGGTAAGATAGTGCTTTGAATTGGGGTTCCCATCAGGCTGGGTTGAGTTCCATTTGTGTCAACTCGAGAGAGATGCCTGTCTTAGTTTGCCTGAATTGCTATCACAAATACCACACAATGGGTTGGCTTAAACAGCAAGCATTTATTAGCTTAAAGTTTCAGAGACCAGAAGTCCAATATCAAGATACCGGGAAGGCTTGCTTTCTTCCCTAACACTGTGCCATCTGATGCTGGGGCTTGCTGGCAATCCTTGGGGTTCCTTGGTTTTTCTATCACATGTCCATATCCTCTCTTTTCCCTTCAGGTTCCCTGTGACTTCCTGCTTCTGGCCCCTTATAAGGACTCCAGTAATTCAGATTAAGACCCACCTTCACTTAGCTGGGCCACACCTTAACTAAAAATAACATCTTCAAGTAATCCTTTTTACAATGGATTCATCCCCTCCCCCCAGGAATGTGGATTAAGAATGTGTCTAAACAGGGATACATAATTCAATTTACCACGGCGCCCAACATAAATGCTTCCATGAGCTGTGCAAGAAGCATAAATGAGAGAAGAGGCAGGAAGTTGGGGATGGATAAAGAGTGGTGGGAACTGTAGCAAACTGGAGAGACATACACTGTTGGAGGAGCACAGGACTTCACCAGCTGTAGCCAATGACTGCCCTGCTGGAAAGCAGACCCAGTGTGACATAAAAGAAATTGTGAAGCCTCCCAGTTTTGAATGTTGCTTCCATTAAAAAAAAATAATGTAGCCCCAACAATATTTTTACAATGCTAAACAGAATACTGACCAGAGGCAACTAAGTGCTGCTTATTTGCAACTTCCTCTCCAGATGGCATTGTCTTGAATTCCTTGGATTTATGTGTGTTGTTGTAGGATCCTCCAAAAGTTGGTCCAAATGCTATGTAGGGAGCCAGGAGGGTCACACAGCAACCGAATCCTGTGGTTGGTTTGGCTGCTTTGTACTCAAAGAAGCTTGCAGTCCTGTAGACTACTGCTGATGAGAATCAGACAAAAGCTTAAAACCAAGGCAGCTGGACAGAAAGGGGCACATTAGGAGTGCACAGTGAGTAACTGTGTGGGTGATTGCGAGAACGTTAAGTCAGTGATTGGCATGTGGGAGTGTGAGGCAAGTGTGAGTATGAGAAGTTAGTGTAGATGACTATAAGCAGGAAGGCAAAAGGGAGGAGAATGACAGCAAATGATGAAGGAGGGAAAGGAGAGAAAAGGGAGAAGCCACATGCACTTTCATCCTGTGTCTTCTCAGATACGTTCTATCTGCCAATATTTATTTTCCCCTAATACATGCAGAGGCCTTCAGGCATTAATGCTCATTAGGCCAGAGATGGGCAGTTGCACACCCAAGTGAGATCAATTCAGGAATTTCTTCTGGTTACTGCTTTCACCAGAATCTTTTTATCCTAACAATTTATAAATTGTTCCCCACTGTCTTTGTTCGGCTGCCTAGAAAAGTCATGGGCTTGGGTTGGGCATCCCAGAAACCCAACCGAACAGAAAGAAAGGGTAGCTTAAAGATGGAGAATTGATTTGAAGACATTCCCTGTCTTCCCAATCAAAGGGCAAAAGGCAGCAATGAAGGAAATAGGACCATCTAAGTGACATTGGCAAGCATTTTACTAACTGAGTAAATTTATAAAAACCAAGTACACTAGGGGTCTAGTTCTCACACGGAAGTGAAGGAGCAGGAGAGTGGGCACTGCAGGCAAAGTCGAGGGGCACTTCACAATCACAAAGAGGGCAGGTAGCCTCAGAGTCCGCCGACATCCGTGACCCCATTTTTTTTAAAAATTCAGTTTTATTGAAATATATTCACATACCATACAATCATCCATGGTGTACAATCAACTGTTCATAGTACCATCATACAGTTGTGCATTCATCACTCCAATCAATTTTTGAACCTCTTCCTTACACCAGAAACAATAAAAATAAGACTAAAAAATAAAGGTCAAAAAAACACCCAAATCATCCCTCCCCCATCCCACCCTATTTTTCATTTAGTTTTTGTCCCCATTTTTCTCATCCATCCATATACTGGATAAAGGGAGTGTGATCCACATGGTTTTTACAATCACATCATCACCCTATGTAAGCTACATAGTTGTAACATTGCGCGACCCCATTCTTAACCCACCTGGTTCCTACAGAAGACCAGAAGAGGTTGAATGCATATTCTGAAACTTATTTTTTCCACTTTGTGCAAAAAATGATACAATTTGAGGTAATGCTCATTTGGTGGATGTGCAGTTTTCAGGGTATAAAGATGCAGGTGCTAAGTGAGCCTGCTGTGTGCACCACTCCTACGCAGAAACCAGCAGTGAGAGAAAGCCCTGGGGTGGGTTCCCCTGCACAGTCTGCAGTTTTAGAGTACGGCCAGGGAGTTCAGGAAGGATCTTGGATGCACAGAGCACTGGTCTAGCCTCATGGAATCTACTTCATGGGTATTTCATAGCCCTGATGATGTTTTAGAAAGACATCATCAATTTTTACTCAATTCCGTATTCTCCTTCCCAGATTTTAACCAACTCCCCTTTTCCAATTTCCACTTCTATCCCCAGTGAAAAAGATTTTGAAAATTAATGAAGCTATTTTTTTCTGATATAAGAAATAAGAAGCTTAGTCTTAATCTTCTTGGGTCAGGAATATTTTCAGGAATATGATGACTATAGACCATTCTCCATAACAATGCACAGGCTCAGACACACTCAGACATTGTCAAACGATTCCCCAGGGCAATGTTTCTTAATTTGCCAGCTCATTAGAATCACCTGGAAAGCTTTAAAATATTACAGATACCTGGGATACACCCAAGAACAATTCCATATCCAAATAATTTTACAAACCTCTAAAGATCATTCTAATGCGCAACCAAGGCTGAGAATTCGTGTTCCCGGTCACTAATTTGGTACAATAAGAAAAAAGTTCAGAAGAAAAGAAAAATAAGAAGCAATATGTTCCTAAAATACCTATCTGGAAGGGCATATAGACATTGCAAGGGATAACGAGGAATGGAGAGAAGATGGCATATGACTTGCTCCTCATTGCCAATTCTAGACAATTCACAAAACACCTGCTTTGAATTGAATGACAAAGGCCTGTAGCACTAGCTACTTCTTACTTCAGTCTTTTACATTCCCCCACTGCTGAGGTCACTTTCCCTCATTCCTTAAAATTTTAGCTCCTGGCTAACTACATTAAAGAACTCCTGGCTAACTATCATTCCCTTTCCAAAACTGCTCTCCACAATTCTTTGTTATTTAATTATCCACTAGATAATCTTCCATATATTCTGGCTTCTCATTCCTTGACCTCATCTGTTTCAAAAATCTTGTCTACATCTTTCCTCTGCCCCCCACTTCCATGACCGTAATCTTCTACACCTTTGTCATTGGAAATTGTTTAAATCCCTCCCTAACCTCAATTCTAAGCTTTCCTGTGCCAATCAACACCTCTGACCATCTTTTCAATGTACTCTCCCTAGGACCCCAATTCCAACAATCCTTCACTCCACTAATGACAATCTAATGATCCTTTGACCTATGGATTGTCCCTTACCCCCATCATCATGTCATCACATCCCTCCTTATCTCCCATTATCACCACTCCCTTTTTCACTTCATTGTCTTAACCAGGCAAAAGTATAACTGTGGTTAGATCCAACCTCTCCACCTACTCCATGCCCACAGGCACACAGCTAAGCTTGGCTGGAGAAAAACATACATCCAGGCGAACTGGTCTCACTTAAATGCACAAACACCAACCTCCAGTGGACCCTAGGGCTGCTTGATAAACCCACTAAATTCCCTAATCCATTCAGCCTCCCCAGGTCTTACATGATTATTTCACTTCTTATCCTTTCTTCCAATACCTCCTTCCTCATCTTCAGTCTCAGCTAATGACCTTGCTTCCATTCTCTTTGAGAAAACAGAGCAATCAGAAGAGAACTTATTCATACTCCCACCACCATACCCATGCACCTGCCTGCATCTGTGTCTGAATATTGGCTTTCTCTCATATTACACTGTAGGAATTCTTTATGCTCCTGTCTAAGGGTGAGCCCCTAACTTGTGCACCATATCCCATCTTCACTTAACCACTCAAGGACATTGCTGCAGCAATTCTCCCCTTCTCTTCTATATCACCAATTTTCCCTTGTCAGCGGGTCATTTCCATTAGCATAAAAAGGCTCTTCTTTTCCCATGTTTAAAATAGTTTTGACAGCTCACTCCTCTCCATCTACTGCTCCATTTCTTTGCTCCATTTCAGCAAAATGCTGAAACTATATCTTCTTGCTGTTCTCTGTTTTCTTTCCTCTCATTCTCTCTTGAAGCCACTTTTAAGTGAGATTTTGCCCCCTCCTAATTCACTGAAATAGCCCTTTAAAGTTCACCTATGATTTCCACATTGCTATATCCACGCCACTTTGCAGTCTGCATCTCACTCTATCCATCTGCATTCCATCCCTCCCTCTTTCCTCACTTGGCTTCCTCTCTTGGGTTTTCTCCTTTGTCAGTGCCCACTCCTTTGGTTTCCTTTGCTGATTCCTCCTCATCATGCCATATTTTAAACTTTGAAATATCCCAAGGCTTAACTCTTATACCTCCTCTTTCCTCTGTCTACACTCACTTCCTTAGTGATCTCAGCCAGCTTTTCAGCTTTAAACACCATACGCATGGTGATCACTTCCAGATTTATGTTTCTAGTACAGAACTCTCTCCCAAACTCTAGACTTGTACCTTCAGGTAACTGCCTACCCGACATCACCACTGGCTATTCCCTCTGCTTTTGAGATTCTTCCAGTAGATATTAGCAAGGCTTTCTTCCTCACTTCCTTATCTGTAAGGCCTTTCCAGTGCACGCTATGAAAAATAGTACCCACCACAGCACTCACCCCCATTCCATATCCTCCTCTGCTTTTTTCTCTCCCAAGTGATGATCAGACCTGATATACTGAATATTATCTTAGTAACCATTCATTATCTATCTTTACAAATTACACTAGAGTATCCATAAGGAATGGGATTCTCAGTCTATTTTATTCACTGATCTATTTCCAGAGTGTGAAATGGTGCCTGACACAAAGTGTAGATTCAATCAATAGTTGTTGAATGAATGAGTGATGACCTAAAACTCTAGATTCTGAAAATTAATGGGAAAAAGTTTAGAAAGCTGGGAGCATGCTAGATCAATAAAAAAGAAATCTAAGGACGTTTAATAGAATCTCCCTATTTGAGTCTGAGTGGTGGCAGCTGAAAGTCAGCCTGCTGAGACCCAGTGACTACAGGAAAACCTGGCCAGCACCCCTTGGGAGCATGTGTGTGTGTGTGTGCGTGTGTGCGCGCGTGTGCATTCTACATCTGTGCTGGGGATGAGACTTTGACAAATTGGACCAGTGATTCTCAGAGTAGATCCTGTGCAGGACTCTTTTTTTTTTTTTTAATTAAATTCAGTTTTATTGAAATATATTCACGTACCATACAGTCATCCATGGTGTGCAATCCACTGTTCACAGTACCATCATATAGTTATGCATTCATCACCACAATCTATTTCTGAACATTTTCCTTCCATCAGAAAGAATCAGAATCAGAATGAAAAATAAAAGTAAAAAATAACACCCAAATCACCCCCCCATCCCACCATTTTTCATTTAGTTTTTTTCTCCATCTTTCTACTCATCCATCCATACACTAGATAAAGGGAGTGCTATCCACAAGGTTTTCACAATCACACTGTCACCCCATGTGATCTACACTGTTACACAGTCGCCTACAGGAGTCCAGACTACTGTGTTGGAATTTGATAGTTTCAGGTATTTCCTTCTAGCTATTCCAATACATTAAAACCCAAGAGGTGTTATCTATATAGTGCATAAGAATGCCCACTTGAATGACCTCTCAACTCCATTTGAAATCTCTCAGCCACTGAAGCTTTATTTCATTTCATTTTGCATCCCCCTTTTGGTCAAGAAGATGTTCTCAATCCCATGATGCCAGGTCCTGATTCATCCCCGGGAGTCATATCCTGCATTGCCAGGGATACTTACACCCCTGGGAGTTAGGTCCCACATAGGGGGGAGAGCAGTGAGTTCACCTGCCGAGGTGGCTCAGTTAGACAGAGAGAGGCCTGTGCAGGACTTTTACCACTCAGTGCTCCTGAGGAAGGGTCTCTGTGGTTACACACCCACTGTTGGAGAGTCACAGACATAATAGCATATTAAATGGTCAGGAAAGTCCTGCAGTAAAGGAGCCTGTTTTAATACATATTTAATCATAATAAAACTTTTGTTCATAACCCATACTATTTACTTGAAATACACTTTAGAAACATCAAATTAGACAAAATAGGATGAAATATATTAGAGGCAAGTATGTAAAGCAGGACCTGTAGAGATATCCCTCCTCTACATCCACACAACCAACCCACTTCAGTTACTTTTGTGAGAAAATACTAAGGTGGGAGTAGTTAAGAGAAGAAAAAAAAAAAAAGTGGAGGTGGGGGAGAGGAAGAAGAAGAAACAAGGAAAAAAGAGCTGGGAGCTAGAATAATCCAAAGCTGAATACAGAGAGCACTGGAGTATTGGAGAAACATGTGTCAGGCTGCATTATTAGAAGGATGACTTGAAAATTGAAGATTTATCCATTGCCATTATCAAAGTCTTAATAGATTTTGATTACCACCTGGGATTATGGTGGTTGGTGCATCAAGATGGGAGAGTAAATCACATCATTTGGTGCTGACTTTTAGTTTACAGGTATTCTCTTGTTAATAGTGAATATTAGGGGTGAACTTGGAAGGGGAAAGGAGTCTTAGTTGGACACATGCATCCTGAAGAGTCTGTGGAAAGAGGAAAGGCTGTGCTTCTATCTTTGCCTTGATAAGGATGAAGGATGTATTGACTGAGTACGCCTATGTACGAAACCCTCAAGTTTTTTCCCACACTCGCTGCTGGAAGCCTCTTCTTGCCCTCCACAACTCGCCCTCCTGAGTCATTTCCAGGCCACCTGCATTATAATGTGGGGGACAGGAGTAGGGCCTGGGAACTGTCCCACTTTACCATACCTGGGAGTAACGCGGTTACCACATTTAAGAGCATGTGTGGCAGAAATCTGCCAGGTCTGGAGAAAAGCAAGAAAAAATGATGGTATTGTTGGAAACTAGGTCTTATAAGAAATAACTCTTTTAAAAGAGTTTGGTTAAAAGGTTAGAGAAGAGCAGACCACATGGTGTTTTCAAAAATGTGAAAGTTTATTTAAGGATCTGAGAATTGCTTTGCTGTGACAGAATATGGAGGCACTGGATAAATTAGATGATAAAGTTGCCAATTTTGATAGCATTTTTGCAGATCCTAGAATTGAGGTTCAAATGAGAATTATAAAAGACAACTTACACCTTGGAGAACTTGCAGGTCATAATACCTGTGGTTTTGCAAACCAGTTGGAAACAGCTCTTGGATAGATGCCTTCCTGCCCTCTTGGAGTTCGTTTCTGTGTAGCCAAGACAGTTATGAAAAGGGGAGCTCAGCTTCCACACTGTATAGAGGCATTTCATAGCAAGCGAGTTAACTGCATAATTCATTGCTTCAATCTTACCTCAGTAGGAAAAAATTCACGTTTTTTTTTTTTTTTTTTTTTTTTTTAATCTACCTTACAAGGACTTTGGCAACTGATTTCTAAAACTTCAAATTCGAGGATGTTCATGAAGAGAACTTTGTCAGATTTCGCTCAATCTTTAACACGCCTTAAATGCCTGTCTATTTTCTTCCTTTCTGTTCTGAGTCTCTTGGGGGCAATCGGTGGCTTTCCCAGACTGAAGCCTCCATAAGAGCAAAGTATTAAGCCCAGGGAAGCCATTTGGCTGCTCTGACTGCTGGTGGCAATTACACCTTTGTGACAACCACTGCCACGAGGACCCTAACTAAGCAGTGCAAGGAAGGAGAAAACAAAATAGAATTCTTCAGACATGATTTTATCATTTAATTATAGATTGGGACCTCATTTTTGGGTTTTGGGCTGCTTTTCAAGATATTTCCTGTAGCTAAAACAAGATAAAACTAGTATATATATAAACTATGATAGCGACTGAATATTGAAACTATGAAGCAGATCACTAGATGAGTTTATAAACTAGAAATCTCTAAAAAACAATATTTATCTTGCATGGCAAATTATAATAATGGCCCCAGTTTTTCACACCTCCTTGTATCCATACCCTTTGGTGGCTTCCTTCCGTGCTGACTCTGGATTGGCCATGTGATTCGCTTTGGCCACTGAAACATTGGTAAACTTGACACAAGCAAAGACTTGGAAAAGTGCATGCCCATTTCCACTTCCTCTCTTGGACATCTGCCACCACCAAGAGAACATGCCCAGGTAGCCTGTTGGAGGGATATAGAAAGCCATGTTAAGGATACCTGAGTCATCCCAGCCAAGGCCAACCTAGACCAGCCAGTCTTCAGCCAATCTGCCATTGATCGCAGACATATAAGCAAGCCCCCCAAGATCCGTCAAGCCTAACCCAGATCAACAAAGCAGTTAAGACATCCCATAAACTCATGAGAAATAATAAATGACTGTTGCTTTTAGCCACTAAGTTTTAGGGTTGTTTGATACACTGCAATGGCTAACCGACATATTGTGCTGCTTCTTAGATACTTCAGGAATTCATCTACTAGGGGGATAATTTCTTAAGAATTTCTAGAAGCCACTTTTGCAAAAGCATGTAAAGTGTCAGGATTACCACCAATCATTTTATTCCAGAAAAACTGTCTGCCATTTGACTCTCCCCTAATGAAATGTCACATATGCGTAGGTTGATAATGATAGTATTAGGAAAAGGAGGGATTAGCTTTGTAAAGGCTTACAAAATGCCCTTATTTACTATAGATAAGTGACCCAGACAGTATCGCGAGTGGGTGAGTGACAAGTGCGGATAAATTGTCATATGAGTGATGCTAACTCTGTTGGGTAGAAGATGGGGATTGTTAGCCCTTAGTTTTTTGGCAATGTGGAATCACATTGACTAATAATTATAATGATAATAATAGCCAATAATTTTTGAGCACTTACCAAGTTCCAGTCATTGTACCAAGTACTTTATATGTATGACCTCATTTAATTCTCATGAAAACTGGATGAGGTAGGTGCTATCATTATCTCCATTTCACAAGTAAATTGAGGCTCGGAGAGAGTCTCCAAAGTGAAATTGCTCTAAGTTACAGAGCCAGGACTCAAACTCAGGCAGTCTGACTTCAAACCCATTGCCCCTAAACTCTCTACTACGTAATCAAAATACTGATTGTTTTAGGGCAAAAACTAAAAGGAACCTTGTCTAATCCCTTCATTTTGTAGATGGACAATTGAGACCCGGAGGTCTTTGGTATAGAGATTCTTTAGCTAATGTGGGCTGAAGGGACTCTTCCTCCTCTTGGTCCAAACCACCCACAGCTACACAAAACCCAAATTGTTCTGTGAGGCTTCACCTTAGACTACCCTCCTCAGACAAGGATGCCTTTCGTGTACTGCAAAATGGTGCCCAGGATAGACACAGGTAGAAGCTGAAATCCAGAGCGCACTCCCCTTTTCAAGCGCTGTGCTCTAACTCAGGCCTTCTTCTTCCTGAAGGAAGAGGTACTTTTGAAAATAATTCTTTTGCATAGAGAGGGAGGTGTTCTCACCATTTCTACAAAAACACCATATGTGCTAAAGCACTTGCAAGTTTTGCCCAATAAGATGCAACTAAAGAGAATCCAGAAGAAATATGGAGAAAGAGTAACTCGGTGATACTTAATAAATAATTGCCAATTGAATGAATTTTAGATAAACAAAGATGTCCTCCCTGTGTACACTTACATCGATTCCCTGCCCAGGGACCAAAAAGCAAGGGGCCTAACAAATTCCTAACTGGAGCCCAAATCTATGGCACCAAATTATCCATGGGACTTGATTTACACAACTTAATTTTATGCACACTTTTAAAAAATAAAAAGTAGTGTATACTCTGCTTTCCTGAGGTATCATCTTATTTCTATAAGTGAGGCTTTCATGAAATTCATACCCAAAGAAGTTTTAGGGCCATATTTAGTCCCCATATGAATGTCCCCCATCACCCCACCCGTTCTAGAGCAGAAGAAACCAGTCACCCCCGCCCAGTTATGTGGTGTGCAGTGCAAATTTTAATGCTTCACAAGAAACTGAGGCAACCCAGTTGCCTCCTCCATTCTCACATCCTCCCTTCATGCCCACACCTCTGCTGACTGCAGCAATGCAAAGTGAATGCTCACGAAGGCCACTCTTCCCTCTCTGCCTCCAATAACCCTCATCTAACAAAAGTGGTGAGTAATTTCCTTACCACTTCTGTTGTTAACAAACGCTAATAATGCTGCGTGATACAGCTCCGAGCATGGCTACTGAAAAAGAAACTACACAAATTATTTTTTAAAGTTATCATCAAAAGAGATGCTTTTCTGTAGGAAATTCTTTTTAACTGCTCAGGGTGTTTGCCTAGCCTTGCTTAAGTGACCGCTCCTCTTGTTAATTAACAAACGCTTCTGTTTCACAAATGGAAATAGCCTATCTTATCTTGGGTTCACTTGAAGGCTTCTTTGGGTGGCTTTAATTGCAGGGAAGCCATCATCCCTTTTAAAGAACCTGCGTTTCTGATTTCCTGATGCCTAGACTGTGAGTGGTCTCTTCCTGTTTTGATGCCCACTAAATATCATTCTGTTTGCAGGAATTAGGGTTGAGCTGGTGATTAGTTTCCTGCTATATCTATTCATGCCAATAATCCATTCATTCATTCAACCAATTGTCATATATTCAGGCAACAAATATTTTTTAAGTGCCTTTCTGTGTGAGGACTTGTGCCAGGCCCTGGAAAGACAGCAGTGAGCAAGACAGACAGACACACAGGGTCCTTACACTACACAGTGGCAGGAAGCAATGATCTGAAATTCTCCTTTCTAAAAACAAGGATGGTGATGGGGGGAGGGGGCAGATGACCAAGGAATTAACCCAATCCTATCAAGATGAATTCTAGTGCAAAGGAATTGCACAAGCATCTTAAGCAGCTGAAGTTCTTGTTCCAAAATAATTCCCCCAATTGATCCTCTCAGATAGATTAATTCAAATCTAACTAATATTGTCATGGACTTTCACATCTTACTACCCCCTAATGTGTATTTTATAAGCCTTTCCCCCAATTCATATAAGATTATTTTACAGAAGCTTCAGTTGTAGTATGATGCTAAGTGCTTGCTCATGGTTCTAATTACTATCAAGATCTCAAAGACAAAACCTGTTTTTATGAACAAAGGCTGCACTTCTAACTTTTGCTAATCATCTCAAAATGATGACATGGGTCACAAGTAGTATATGTGCTACAGAAATCATGGAAAGAAAACTCAGTGCAACTGAAAAGCAACTTCAAATACATCTTTGTCTGATCGTGATTTAGTGTCATTTTCATACATAAAGGCCCATTCACTTTCATTTTCTCAAGCACACATATGTAATTAAGGTTTGTCTTGTGCCTTATGGAAGTGATATGTCTTTCCCTAACACCGTGACCTGATGGTGTCTGGAGAAATATCAGACCCACACGAGCTCAATCAACATTTTCTGATGATGTAATGCTTCCTATCTACTGTTTTAAATAGCAAATCATTTTCTCTTTCAGATGGTAAATTTTTACACTAAATTCTGAAAAATGAATTCAAGAATCCTCAACTTTGAGTTAAAAAAAAATTCCTTGAAAGCAGTTCTGTACCTTACCTCTGAATTTTCAGCATGCTGTTTAATCTCCCGGTGACTAAGCTGTAGGAAAAATCTCTTTGTTGTTATGTAAAGGAAAATGTGGGTGGAGGGAATCAGGCCTGGTTTGTATCTGCCTCATGATTTGGACTGTCAGAGACAGAGGAAAAAGGAAATCTCAGCCCTCACCAGGTAGGGATATGAGGTTGCTTAGAATTCCATTTTTGGGGAAGTCCACGATCAAGGTGGTGTAAATTCTAAAGTAACAAGTTGACTCAGCATGTTCCTAAGCCACAGACCTCTTGGGTGACGTATGCTAAATACACGTCATTTGCCCATTTGCTCTTACTAGGTAACAGGGAAACCATGTATTTTCCCACCTCATGCACACACAAAGCAGAAGTACACTGAGTTGCTCTAGTTCTTATTCATGTTTCTAACAATCCAGACATTCTGCACCTGACTATGACTATTAAATTTACAATTTTCTTCAACTTTCCACCATGGTATTCTGGCATTCTTGTGGTAAATGACTGAAGATGAACCTCCTTTGTCAAGAATGCTTTTCCTATTTCTTGTGTATTTAGGAAGGCTGTTTGATATATTATGAATCTGTTTAGAAATCACCTGGGATTGTCGAAGCTCTAAATCCAATATTCCCTAATGCACACACTTCTTTTTAGCTAATAAATTTAACACTAGAGGTAGCAGCCACCCATTAGCACATTTTTAGTGTAGGGACCACAAGAAAGTTGGATTATTATTTTTTAAATCCCTGAAAAAAGAAAGGAAACTAAGATTTAGCGAGTTCCTGCAAGGCACTATTTTAGTGAACTTACATATGTTATATCCTTTAAAGAAAGAAATTTGCTTGTCAGCCTTTTCATGAAAAGACTCATAATTTTGACCAAGAATAATGAAGTTAGTTGGAGAGGGCAGAGTTGATAGAAAAGAGACATCTTAGACTTTTTATTCCCGCAAGTTACACATAATTTCATAACATGCCAGTGATATATCCCGACCCTCTTCCCAGCTCCCATCTCACATCATTTCTATTCCCAACACTAACAGGAATCATCCTAGGCCATCTCATCACCTTCCCAATAGCAATCTGGGTGTTTTTCGCCGTGGCTGTCACCACTTAGAAGTGTGACCTTGGGCAAGTTTCTTAAACTCTCTGGGCCTCCATTTTCTCAGTGCTAAAATGGATGATTACAGTAATTGCCTGACAAACATGAGGATCACACAGCTAATTATACCTTCTTGACCCTAAGTCACCATTGATTTTAAGAGGCAGCCTGGTTTCAGAGATACTAATACATGAACTTGGTATCTAAGAATTGAAGAAATACAGTAGTACATAATATATATAATAACAAGTATTGTGCCCAGACAAATGTTAACTGTAATTATCTATTAACAACCATGGGCCACAGCATAAACATAGACTTGCCAAGTATCCTCCCCTCCCCAAATCCTGTAGGCCATGTTATGGCTTCTTCATCGGAGAGAAAACACTGAGTCCTTCCTTGTTGTGTCAGCCCAGGCAGGTGACTCCACCAATCTGGGCCTCTGTAAATAGGGGGGGCTAGATCAGACATTTCAAAACTTTTTTTAGCAGGTAAAACTTTTTTTAACATAGGACCCAATGCACAAGACAGATAAAAGTGCTGCTTTGAACAAAGCAGGGTTAGAGGGGCACAAACTCTGCTAACCCTCTCTCCCCAGGTCAAGTTTCACCTAGCTGAGTGGAATTACTTATACCTCATAAGAGCATCACACAAAACACACTTTTAATTTACTTTTCTCACCTTCCTCCACTTTGGTCTCCAAACTTCTCCCAATCCGCCACATGCAAATGAGACCATTCTTCCATCTCAACCAAGTCAATGCATGTCCAAAATTTGTTTAATGTTCTCAGAGGAAACCACATCAAGGATGCTAAACTTTTTTTCCCCTAGCGTGGTGGGTGGAACCCAGGAGAGTGGCCTTGGTTCCTAGTTTAGCTCTGTCCCTGAGTTATTACGCAGTTTTGGCAAGTCTCTGCCCTTCTCTTTCTTCCTGCTCCAGTGTTCTGTGGTTCTAAGCTCGTGGTATGGAACTTCGCAACTTTTAGCAGTTTCTGCCTCTGTTAATTCCACCAATAGAACAGGATGAGGTGATGAGCCAAGAGATGCAGTCAGGGCTAGAAGCCAGGGCTTTCAGGCCTCCAGCTGAATATATACCTTCCTTTCAGAAAACCCCCAAACCTGGTCATGCCCCACTTATTCCCCAGTGAGGTAGATGATTAAGACAAATTCAATTATTTTTGAATTTGTATCAAGGTAATACCAGAGGATAATTAAAAAAAAATCCAATAATAAAGGAGAATTTATAAAGAAAAGTAGCAGTCCTTTCCCCACCCCTTTCTAGCCCAATCCTGTTACTGGCAGGCACTCACTTTAAACTTTTATGGCTATTGTAAATGCATTTTTTTTTAAACTCCAGTATTTGTCTGCTTTGGTTTGGGGACCAGATTTTAACTGGAGCATATGTGGCAGCCAGAGTGCTGGTCTCTGTGCACATTTTCATCCTGATAAGTTTTAGGGCCAATTGGCTGGTGCAGCCCACAAGCAAGGGACTGAGGGCTGTAAAGCATTTGGTTCTGTGTCCTTGGATCCATACATTTTGGGCCTTGTGTACTTCTCTTGGGGAAAGTGCAAAGTGGTGAGGCCAACAGAATCTGTAGAGCATCCGGACTCTACAGAGCCAGGCCCTGAATTTTGGGTCTCCCGGAAATGTAAGCTGAGAAGAATTTTCTGGTATGAAGTCCTCTCAAGGAGGGGCAGCTAGGCTGCACTGTTCAGTTTGGTTCACAAGGGCTCCAGCTCATAATCTTCTCACAGTTGTCTTCCAACTTATGAAGGCTGAGTTGGGAAAGGTGAGCCGGATGGACATGGAGCTTTAAATGGGATTGTTTCGCTTCCACGTCTCTTTGGTCTCCTCCTTTTTTTTCTTTCTTTTTTTCTTACATGGATGTTTCTTTTTTTTGTTTTTTTAAATTAATTTAATTTTAAGATTTCCCAAATTTACAAACACTCTACACCCACCAAGCAGCAACTTTCTCCTTCCCCCTGCTTCCATCCGCTTAATACTTCTAGTCTACTTTCTGTCTCCATGAATTTGCTATTTCTAGATACATAAGTGAAATCTTACAGTATGAGTCCTTAAGTGCCTTGCTTATTTCACTCAGCATATTTTTTTCAAGGTTCATCTATGTTGCAGCATATCTCAGAACTTTATTCTTTCTTATGACTGAATAATATTCCATTGCGCATGTTTCATTTATCCATTCATTTTCTGATGGACACTTGGGTTAGTTTCACCTTTTGGCTATTGTGAATATTGCTGCTATAAACACTGGTGTGCAAGTGTCTGAGACACTATTTTCACTTTCTTTGGGTATATACTCTCACCTTCTTTGGGTATATATTTCACTATCTTTGGGTATATGTAAGTGGAATTACTGGGTTGTGTGGCAGTTCTATATTTAACTTTATGAGAAACCACCATATTGGTTTCCGCAGTGGCTGCACCATTTTGCATTCCCATTAACAGTAAGCTAGGGTTCCAATTTCTCCACTTTCTCTATGTTTCCCCCAACACTTGTTTTCTGCGTTTTTGTTTTTGTTTATAAAATAACAGCCATCCCTGTGGGTGTCTTATCCCATTGTGGTTTTGATTTGCATTTCCCCAATGGGTAATGATGCTGATCATCTCTTCATGTATTTGTTAGCCTGTATATCCTCTTTGGAGAAAATTTTTAGTTCAAGTACTTTGCCCATTTTTTAATTGGGTTGTTTGTCTTTTGTTGTTTAGTTGTAAGAGTTTTTATATATTCTGGATAGTAGGCCTTTGTCAGATACATGATTTGCAACTGTTTTCTCCCTTTCTGTAGGTTTTCATTTTTTTTGAAAATACCATTTGATGCAAAAAAGTTTTTAATTTTGATAAAGTCATATTTATCTATTTTTGTTGTCATTGCTTGTGCTTTTGGTGTCATATCTAAGAATCCATTGTTGAATCTGAGGTCATGAAGATTTGCCTGTTTGTTATCTTTTAAGAGTTTTCTGATTTTAGCTCTTATATTTAGGACTTAGATCCATTTTAAGTTAATTTTTGTATATTGCATGAGGTAGGGGTCCAACTTCATTCTTTTGTTTGTAGATATACAGTTTTTCCAAAATCATTTGTTGAAGAGACTGTTCTTTCCCCCGTTGAATGAACTTGGCATCCTTTTCGAAAATCAATTAGCCATAGATGTGTGGGTCTATTTCTGGACTTTCAGTTCTATTCCATTGATCTATATATTTATCTTTATGCCAATACCACAATGTTTTGATTACTGTAAATTTGCAGTAAGTTTTGAAATTGGGGAGTCTGAATCCTCCAACTTTGTTCTTCATTTTCAAAATTAATTTTGGCTATTTGGGGCCCCTTGCAATTCCATATGAATTTGAGAATTGGCTCTGTCATTTCTGCAGAAAAAGCTACTGGAATTTTGGCTGTGATTGTATTGTATCTGCAGATTGTGTTAGGTAGTATTGATATCTTAACAGTATTGTCTACCAGTCCATGAACATGGGATGTCTTGCCATTTATTTAGAGCTTCATTAATTTCTTTCAGCAGAGTTTTGTAGCTTTCAGTGTACAAGTCTTTCACCTCCTCGGTTAAATTTATTCCTATATATTTTATTCTTTTAGACACTATTGTAGATGAAATTTTCTTAATTTCCTTTTGGATTGTTCATTGTTAGTGTATAGAAATACAACTGGTTTTGCTGTTGATCTTTTACCCTGCAACTTTGCTGAACTAGCTTATTAGCCCCAGTAGCTTTCTAGTGAATTCTTTTGGATTTTCAACATATAGGATAGAATCTTCTGCAAATAGAGATATTTTTACTTCTTTTCCAATTTGGATACCTTTTATTTCTTTTTCTTGCCTTATTGTGCTGGCAAAGGATGTTGAACTTTTATTTCACATAAAACTTTCTGCTATCAAAGACTTTTTATTCTAATGTATTTGTCTTGAAACCTTCCTTTGCTCTGTCTCAGGAAGTCTCCACCCAATAGTAAATCCAACTGAATTAACTATTATTATATATAAATTATGTGCTTATGGGAAACATAAGCCTATAAAAAACCTTATCTTCCTGGATTATCCACATGAAATTTAGTTGATGAGGGAAATAAATGAAAATAGAAATACTATATTTCTATTGTACACAAAATTGTACAAAGTTTTTCTTTCCTGATGGTGTCTGCTGCATATGTGTGTGTACAAATGTCTCAGGTTGGGTACATATTATATGCAATGTGCAATGTAGGAGTGAACTGCATGGAGATTCCCACTGAGGTACTTAGTTGTAGCATGTCACAGACCTTTAAACCCAGGGCTCCTTCCCTTCCAAAGATCTAATGGTGATTTTTGTTTGTTTGCAATTAACACAAGGTAAGAGAGCTCTTTCTAAAATAACCCCTTATAGATTCAGAAACTAAACATAAGATACTCCCAAATTATCTTTTCCCCAGGTACTATGCAGATATTGCCTGTTTACAGTTTTCCCAACTTACTTACCATAAAATCAGGAGAAGGTAAGAGTGTTGTTTGTTTCCTATAAAGGATCATTGATTTACAAATGGAAAACTCAAATATCAGATACCAAAGGCAATTTTAAAGAGGCGCTCCACACTCTTTATGGAGCATATAGCATTTACTTCACTCTACTTCAGTCTAACATTTAAGGTAGAGACTAGGAATCTTTATTTAATAAACCAATTGCAATTAAATATATTTTGGTTTCATTTTATGAGGCATTAACAAGAAACGTATATTCCAGGATGGAAGAAATAGCTAGGAAGAGAGAAGAAAAGGGGAGAAGAAACCTGGAATATATGAGCAACAAAAAGAGAAAGGAGAAATAAAGAGATCTAGAAAGGAAGCAAGAGGGAGTCAGAAATGGAGAAGGAAGTGGGCACTCAGAATTTCCCTAGGTTCTGTGGTTCATTTGAGTTGTTACCTACTGGCAATTATCCTGTTCAGTAATTAGTGTTGACCTTCTTCAACCACTTTCACTGACTTGAGTCCTTCTCCAGAACACATGTAAAAATAATGTGTAAATATGACCCATATGTCCATAACAAGGGCAATTTCTTCTAATAGTCCAGTTTAATGACTCCAAGTCACCACTGTCCATATTCATGATAGAATATTTCTTTCCTTTCCAACCTCCTCCCTCTCATGTAATCAGTCTGCACATGTTCAATAATTAGATCATCTCTAACTTCATCTCCAGGCACTATACTCATCCTAAAACCTGCCCATGTTTTGATATTATAAAACTATCAGAGTTACTGCAGTTCAGGGAGATAGATTGTAGACTGATAGGTCGTCTGTTCTCCTTGCTTCATGTAGCAATAAATTCTTTCTCCCTTTAAAACCCTGGTGTCAGAGGGGGTGATCTTCCCAGATGCACCAGGGACTGGACAAAAATTCAGAACATACACAATGAAATGGTTTCTTCTATGTGAAGGACAGTAAAAATCACCTACAATTCTACTACCCAAGATGACCATATATTGAATCCTACTTATCTGAGAAATGCAGTTAACACATCAGCTGGAACTAGTTCCTGAATGCAGAGTAACCCTTCTATTATTTGAAGATTTAAAAAATGCTGGAGAGTTGAGAAAAAAGGGCATGGAGGATGCCATCAACAACTCATTAATAAATCCTACAGTGATTGTCGATCCATTTCAGATACTTGTGACAGCAGATGAAGCAGTTCATCTCTACAAACTGGGAAAAATGAAGGCAAGAGCTCTATCTACCAAAATCATTTTCATCCTTTTCCCAAATAACAATACTTCTGAGGCTTTGAAAAAAATTATCTCAGCAAATGACACTTCAATTATAATTGTTACTTTGAAGAGGGAGAAAAACAAATGCATCAAGAATATCTAATAGCTCAAGTAGATGGTCATCAGATTTCTCCAAAAAATCTACCTGAAATATCAAATATTACAGAAGTCAAAAAGACATACAAACTTTCCTCACAAGAAGAAAGTATTGGGACGATATTGGATGTTATTTATAGAATGTCAACAAAGACATTTTGTGAAGTGTGAGAAATATTAACACAAATTTCAGTATTAAAAAAATTGATTGATTTTCCTTACCTGGTTTTAAAATCAATATGTTCACTGTAGAAAAATTTAAAAGCACAGAGTAGTATTAAGAAAAAAACACTCTGTAATTTTTTAATATTTTAAGAGATAGTCAGTTTTGTTTTTATTTGTTATTGTTTTCTAGCCTTCTGTTTCTATTCAAATATATTTTATTTTTATGTAACTGGAATAATAATTGCAAACATTTATTGACTCTTACAATGTACTAGAGTCTTGCCTTATTGATTCTATATCCACCAGCTCACATTCCTACCCTTATTTCTGGCTACTCCAGTATTTCCCTTCCAAGCCTCTGGCATTTGTCTGATCCTGTTTTAAGTGTTGTACATACAAGAATTCATTCAATTCTCATAACAACCTTATGAGGTATATACTGTTACTATTCCTTTATTATACACGAGGCAACTAAAGGATTACAGAAACATTAAGTAACTTGCCCAAGGTCATATGCAGTCATGTTTTATAAATGATTTGCTATTTTTCTTTACTCAAAAAACAAAACAAACAAACAAAAACAAAATCAAAAAAACCTGGCATCATAGATTAGCTGTTAGGCATATTGAGCAGAGAACCCCACATTTGATCAGTATCATTATCACTGGAAAAAATAAATGAAAATGAGGCAATTGACTATTCCAACCCAGATTGGAAGGTGGCTGTTTAACTAACCCAGACAAGACATATATTTAAATTCTGCATACCACCAAGAATAATTTTACAAAAGGAATCCCCACCTTACCCCAAACCCATGTATCAGAGGCATCTTCTTTTGGGGTCCAATCTCTTTACACGGCCTCACAAACTGCACAGGCTGCCCTGATACAACCAGAGTGACACTGGCAATGGAGGCAGTTTCCTGCTGTGGAGAGAAGTGGTCGGGCTCTGGAGGCGGCTCTCCCAGTCCACCGGCTCGGTGACGCCTTTGTGCCTTGGTTTCTTCATCTGTGAAGAGGGCAATCATAGTACTCAGTTCATACACTGGTATTTAAAGTGAGATGTTTGTAAAGCCCTTAGCTATTTAAGTGTTATAATTACTACTAATACTATTAACTTTTTGATTGGTTAGCAGCAGAATAGTTTATCAGGTATAACTATTTCTCAGTTCAAAGGCCAATTCCAGGGCAGCCTTTGAGCGCTTTGGACAAATTTCACAGAGTCTGTATTCTCCTAACCTCTGCTTTAATCAGTTACTCTCGATTCTAGAGCTACGATGCACATTGTGCGTGGGGAATCCGTATTTAAAGAATTCAAGTAAAATGAAACGTAAAGCACTAAAACTATAGTGAACACAGTTGACATTTGGTGGTCAGATGCCAATTCAGGATTATATGGTGCCTTGTACCCTGAGTGTAGTATAAGATTGGATTTATATATACATGATAATTATGTATTATATCCAATCTTTGTTTTAAAATAATGGTCATCAAGGGGCCCAGGAATCCATAGATGTGCAGGACATTTGTCTATAAACTGACTAAACCATGTCCAACCTTATGTATATTATTATTTTTTCAAAAAGTATTGTTGCTATTTTTGTGATGAATAAAATGTAAATTCATTTAAAGCACTACTAATTCATAGTAGCTCCTTGTCATTATGCTTTCCTTGGTCAAGAAAAACACACTAATCCAATTAATACCATTTACTATTGTGGGAGCAAGGTCAAGAATTTTTTATATTAAACAAGGGTTCATTCTATGAAATATAAGGTGGTCAGAGACAATAACATATAAAATTGAAAACTCTGTATAGCAAAGGATATCACAGTGAAAATAATTTCAACATATTTAACATCTCTTTAATAGAAAAAGAGCCCTTAAAATAAATAAGAACAACCCAACAGATGGGCAAAGGATATGAACAAGGAGGTTTTCAGAAAAAGAAATACATTGATAAACATATGAAAATATGCCATATCTAACTGTTGATCAAAGAAAGTCAAAGAAAGACTAACGACAGACCAATTTGCCTTAGCAGGTTGGCAAATATATAGAATATTTGTAATATAAAATGTTGATGGACGTGTCAAGGAAAGGAAACTCTCATGCTATTGGTGGGAGTGTATGACATGACACACCCAAGGGCAATTTGGCAACTTCCATCAAATTTTTTAAAGGATATAATCTTTCCATTCGGGAAATTAAATTTGGGCCATGTATACTAAGGAATGTAACTCACATATGCTTAAAGATATAGATGTCTAAGGATGTTCACTGCAGGATTGTTTGTAAGAGGTAAAAATCAGAAACAACCTAAATATCTGCCAGTAGAGCTATGGATGTATAAATTACGGTACAGCTGTACAATGGCATATTAACCCAGTCATTAAACAAGATCACCCTGCGTATAAATGCTATATGGATTGCCATCCCTGATGTATTGTTGGGTGAAAAAGTAAAGTGGTAGAATATATATGATATGACTAAATTTTTATGTAAAAATGACACATTTCTCTGTCTGTATCTCTATGTCTCTTTATTTATATGTTTCTATCTCCAGATATAATGCTATTTCCATCAATCTCTATGCATCTATTAAATACATAATTTATATAATATTTATCTTTACTGCTCTATGGACATAGAAAAAAAATATAGAATAATATATATCAAACTCTCAAGAGGACCCCCAAGGAGGGAAAATGAGGTGGGGAAGAAAAGGAACTAATTTTATATTTTGCTCTTCACTTTCTCCAATTCTATGTTCTTTAAATTTTTGTCTTACAACACACATATTACTTTTATAAATAAAAAGATGAAAAGTCATAATTTTACAAGAAAGAATCCTCATTCCTAGAAACAGAAATAACAGAATGTGGGGCCACATTGTGCCCTGGACTTGCCTCTACAAGATCCTGCTGTGATCCCTCGGGAGAACGTGGGAGGAGGTTCCTTTTCAGGTGATTAGCACGGGCTCGGCACATACCTTAGGAAGAGGACACAGCCAAGGCCAATGTAACATTTAAAAACTTTCATGACTGCATTTTGGGGGCTGCAGGGCCAAGACAAAAGGTGTTGCATCCACCCATCACCCCAGGGAAGGAGATGGGGGTGGCCCTTGAATCTGGAGGAGAGCAGAGCTTCTCTGGTCATAGATACTAGACAGGAAGTTTGGAGAGGCTGGTGGAACTCATCTCCTCTTGCAGTATTAGGTTGGGATGAAACCTGGAAAGATCTTCCAGTTCCTTCTCCCCATCCTTCATGCTTGCTGGTCATGGAATGAAGGACACCTGATCTTCAGCCTCACTGATGGGTATCAGAGGAAACCATCAGAGGATGAGTGGCGGCTGCTGGAACTCCTCATGACACAGCACTTAGGCTGCAGGGCTGAGTCAGAGAAAATGACTGTGTGTGTGTGTGTGAGAGACCTGTGTCCCCAAAGGGCCCAGACTTATAGTATCACAGGGTAACCAGCCTGGGTCTAACACTGGGATAGACACCCACACTTCCCCCAGAGAAGCCACTGCAGGATTAGCAGCATGAGTGTGTGCCCTTCCACTGCCCCACACTGACCGTACAGTCACCGCTAAACCACAGGTCACTGCAACAATAGCCTGAGAACAGAGCAGCCTGAGAAGACTTTTGTTTTTCTCTCTTGACATAGCAGTGATCAGGACTGACCCTTTGGTCTACAAAAACCTCTGGCCTTGTTGGAATTACACTGAGAGGGAGGACTGTGGAAAGGAAAGAAATATTCTATCGTGAATAGGGACAGTGGTGACTTGGAGTCATTAAATTGAACTTTTAGAAGGAATTGCCCTTGTTATGGACATATGGTTATATTTACACATTTTTTTTTTTTTTTTTGATTTTGCCAATTTTTATTGTTTGTTTTACAATGCACATGTATTTTATAGCTAGGAAAAAAGCCTTATCAAAAAAAAACCCCACCACGCTGCCCTCCGGAGGGGCTGCACCGTTCTACTTCCCCAAAAAGAGTGAATAGGTGCATCTTCCTCTCCTCTTCTCCAACACTTGCATCTTTCTGTTTATTTTTAAAAAGTTTTATTCGCACACCTACAATCCATTCTAAGTGAACAATCAATAGCTCCTAGTATAATCACAGTTATGATTGCATCATCCCAATCTATACGGAACATTTCTTTCATCAATAAGGAGAAAAAAAAAGAAGGATAAAGAATAAAAAAAATAGATTGTAAGCTCTTACAGCAGTCATCTATTCCTGAGTTTTCACTATTACTTAAGAGGTGTTTATTTGGTACAAAATTTATATTCTCTGTAGCTCATTTTCCAATTTAACCCGTATGGTCAGTTTATTTAAACAACATAATTACATGGAACGTAGAATAGGGAATGAGATCTTGTAACTCTGTACAGGATAATGTAATACCCTGATACACTCCGGAGTATTTTGGGCAGAAAATAAAAAAGTTATCTGCCAAGTCCCCTTGAGGGACCAGAGAGAAATGTGGAAATACTAAGTTTTTTCACCTGGGGAATTCCTGATATTCTCACAAAATTGAGAACTACCAGTTTAGTAAGCCAGGCCCTCGATCTTGGGTCTTGCCCTAATGAAGCCTGTTACTGCAAAGAGGCTAAGCCTACTCACAATTGTGCCTGAGAGTCACCCCCAGAGAATCTCCTTCGTTGCTCAGATGTGGCCTCTCCCTCCAGGCCACCTCTGCAGGTGAACTCACTGCCCTCCCCCCTACATGGGGCATGACTCCCAGGGGTGTAAGTCTCCCTGGCAACGTGGGACACGACCTCCAAGGATGAGCCTGGCCCTGCATCATGGGACTGAGAACATCTTCCCGACCAAAAGGGAGAAAAGAAATGAAACAAAATAAAGTTTCAGTGGCTAAGAGATTTCAAAGGCTGGAAGTTATTCTTATGCATTATACAGATACTCTTTTTTAGTTTCTAGGGTATTAGGATAGCTAGAAGGAAACACCTGAAAATGCTGAACTGCAACTCAGTAGCCCTGACTCTTGAAGACAGTTGTATAACTATATAGCTTATGCGGTGCAACTGTGTGGTTGTGAAAACCTTGTGACTGACACTCCCTGGATGCAGTGTATGGGCAGGTCAGTAATAAAATAAAGATAAAATATACATAGCTATAAGGGGTAGGGGATGTTTGGGTGTTCTTTTCATTTTTATTTTTTTCTTTATTTTGGACTAATGAAAATGTTCTAAAATCGATTTTGGTGATGAATGCACAACCATATGATGACACTGTGAGCCACTGATTGCATACTTTGCGTGGACTATCTGGTGTGTGACTATATCTCAATATAATTGCATTAAAAAAAAAACAAAACATAAAACCAAAATCTGTCCACATCCATCCCCTCCCTGTTGGCTTCCAGATGCCCTTCTCTCAAGAGAACTCTCTCTGCTCCTTCCCGTCGTGTCCCTGGTCCCACGAGGACGGTGGCAAGGGCCTGCCTCCTGCCCTGACAGAATCCCAAGGAGGTCAGGAGTCTGGACGAGTGTGTGCAAATCCTTTCCCTCGACAGGTAAAAAATGAGTTCTGTGGGCGCTGAGCTGGGTGGCCGGGGGCTCCATCTTGGGTCTGCACAAGCCGTTCCCTAACTTGCAGTGTGACCTTCAACACGTGCCTCGCCCACTCTGGGCCGAGCGCGTTGGGCTGGACGCCGGTGAAGGGCCGTTGGAGCTCTGAGTTTCCATGAGACCCCTCGCTTGAGGCCTCCCGACAGGAGGTCAGGAGTCACGGATGCGGCACTCACCCCAGCCCGAGGATCCGGAGACGGAGCAGGCCGGGAGCCCCAGCGCCGCCATCTTGACCTGGGCTTCACTACACATTATTTTTACATGTGTTCTGGAGAAGGAAACAAAGTGATATCATCAATAACTGTGAAAATCACAAAAGTGATATCATCAATAAATGCCCTGAGTTCAGAGGAAGGAGTTAAGTTAGAATAGTGAGTTCAAAGCAGGCTTTGCAGGCAGGGCTTTAGCAAATCCTTGAGGGTTCTCCTCCTTGATTTCTCTCCCTGACGTCAAACAAGTTTAGATATTTTCAGCTGGTCCCTAAGAAGTACAAGGAAAAACTAAATGTCCTCCAGTTAGACATATAAGGTTCATATCAGATTAGAGACAAGCTCCCTGACTATGTAGGAGTGTTCACTATTATAATAACTTAATATCACTCTAAACACTGGAGGTCTTTCCTCCCAGAGTTATCTGTGCAGAATATCTAATTCTATCCATGTAGGGCCAAAGGTAGTAAAAGCAGAGAGTATTTAATGCACGAGTCACAGTGAAGAGCTTTGAAGACAGGACTAGGGAGCTAGGTGCAAATACTATCCAACACAGTTTTATATCCAGCGCAGCTTTCCCCATACATAACCATGAATTGGCAGCATTTCATTTTCAGATTTCAACTCCTTCCCTTTATTCCTCTTACCCCAACTTGCCTTTCCTGGCTTTCAGTTCCCTGACCTCATTCCTACCCTGACCAGGTATTCTGTAAGTATAATCCATTACAGAAAATTCTTGAAATATGTCCATGAAGCTCCTTGGGTAGATGAATAAGGTTTCAAGTTTTCATGATGATGACCTGGGTTATAGTCCTGGAAAGAACCCAAGTAGCAATCTCCACCACTTCACTCCAAGGCACCAAACAAATGTGAAAGCTAAGGAAAAGCAGCATGCTTGCCATAGAAATGTGGCTTCCAACCAGATGGCTCTTCCCAAGCTTCCCCTTTGTAGAATTTCTGGAGCTGTCACACTCATGTACCTGGTGTGAACATGCTAAAGAAACATGATAAGCACATGCTTCGCAGAAGTCTCTGGAGGTTGGAAAATGAAAACCACAGTTGCATGACATTTTCGAAAGCAGTAGTTCTTACCCTTAGAGAATCTGATAAAAGTTAAGTTTCTCCTCTTCCCACAAACATAAACACAAAAATTTGCAAATGATTTCAGGAGGCTCAAGGATTTATAGAACCTGGGGGGCCACAGATCTCAAAAGAAGCTTCTCAGTGCTGCTGGGAAGGAGGAGGAGTGGCCATCAGGGCTTTTAAATACTTGGGTAAAAATATAAAATAAATAGTTTGCTTTTCATTTTATCTCCCTTCCTCCATCATCTCCATTTTCTCTCTCTGCACTTAAAAATAAATCCTAGTCTTGCTCTTTACTTGGATGTAACTAATTGCCATTGATGCTTATGTGTGACTGCTTCCAGACAAAATAGTCAGTTCTGCTATAACACAACATATGCGTTCCTAAAAAAATCACTGCACTAGGTAAAACCACACAATAAAAACTACAGCCTTATGGGGAAAATGGGGCTAGGGTTATGTTATGGGTTGAATTATGTACCCCCCAAAATTTGTTGAAATCCTGCCAGTATGTCAGAATGTGACCGTATTTGGCAAAAGATTGTTATAGATGGAATTAGTTAATATGAGGTCATACTAGAGAAGGATGGGCTTCTAATCCAATATGATTGGTGTTTTTATAAGACGAGAAGACATGGACAGATGCCAGGAGAAGGCCATGTGAAGACAAAGGAGGCAGGGATTGGAGTGATGCATTTACAAACCAAGGAACACTAAGGTTGTCAGCCAATGCCAGAAGCTAGAGAGAGAAGGAAGGATTCCGTCCTATGGGTTTCGATGGAGCATGGCCCTTTTGATCCGTTGATTTTGGACTTGCAGTCTCCATAATGATAAAAGTTTAAATTTCTGTGGGTTTTAGCCACCCAGTTTGTAGTATTTTGTTACAGCATCCCTGTAAGAAAGGGATAAGTTTAGTTTTCACATAGAGACAGCATGGAATAAGGGAAATGGAGGCAAAACCAGTTTAAACAAGCCCCAGACAAAGAGAAGAGAGAATCTGCCTGCTCCTTATATGGAAAAGTAACCATAGTTACTGGAATGTAAAGAGATATGAGGTAATATCAGAGGCGGGAACTCACAGCAAAAAAATAAAAATTTGAGGGGGATAGGCTGATCAGTTCAAAATCTCAATAATGAGCTAGTTGGCTCTCTAGGATTGGCTGTACAAATTAAAATCTCAAAAGATGAATTAGTTAGTGTTCTCGGATAGGCTGTAACCTCTGTAGTACCCAGTCAATGGGGAAACAGGGGAGGGACTTGCGAATTAGGAGTAGGAGATTTAAAGATCGCCATTCTCTTCCTCTGGCGCGCCAGTCTTCCATGTGTTTGGCTGGACGCCCTATCTTGCAAGATTGTAAATAAATTCTTTTCTCCTCCAGAACCGAGAGAGCGTTTATTCCCTTACAGGAACCACTTTATTTCCGACAGTCCCTCAGAAACTAAGACAGGGCACAACACTTAAGAACCTCATCAGTGACCTATAAAAAAGATGAGAACCTAATAAAAAAGATAGCACAGTTTTGCATTTGTTAAATGGTTAAGAAACACATAAATATTGCCATAAATATGGCACTTCATCTAGAAAAAGACCTGTGTTTGCTTGTGGAGGTGGGTGTAAGAAGAGTTGTAGCTTGTGAGTTGTTGAGAAATGGTGGAAGGAAGGCTGTCTGGGATGGAAAGTTGTAACACCAGATGTGGAGGGAGTTCACAACCTTTCTTACACCCACCTCCACAAGCAAACACAGGTCTTTTTCTAGATGAAGTGCCATATTTATGGCAATATTTATGTGTTTCTTAACCATTTAACAAATGCAAAACTGTGCTATCTTTTTATAGCACACCAATGTTCTGAGGTGCTGGAAGTGTTTGGGGTGTGTTCATGCGCATTTTGCTCATTCCTGTGTGGTTCAGTTGAGCTGGGTGCTACTTTCTGCATTCACCACGTGTTTCTTGTAGAGAAATCACACATAAGCAAACACAAATTTCTCATTATACTCAGATTGTTCCCTAATATTTAATCACATTGGTTGGGATAAATTTGCATTTCTAAAGTAAGTGTCATAGCAGAACTGATTATAAAAATGATTTTAATTAAAGAATAAAAAGCCATTAAAACCCCCCAAAAAATGACGCTGTAAAAGTAGCAATAGGGTTAATATTTCTTAGCAGAGAATAATCTACTTTATCTATAGAACTCAAATAAACCCAGGCCTCCTTGCTTCCCCAACTAAGGCTAATTGGGAAATGCCAGTTAGTCTTCATACCTTTGAAACAGCTTGAGCAAAGGCTTCTCAGGGCTACGAAGAGGTTGTTATAACTTGCACCAAACTTCCTGGAAAGTCCTCAATATGCATTTTTATCCCTAAAATCCCACACCATGTAGCAGTTGCATTAATCTTACTTTCTTTATGTTTGACTTGTTCCTGCTCCTTACACCCTCCAAAACCCAACAGACAAAATTTCAGCCTTTGTTGGTTTTCACTTCATCATTCTTTCTTCTCTTTCCCACTTCTGCTTTTTTTCCAAGAGTAAAAACTCCATGTAGCACCAACTAATTATTTTACAGTTCTAGAGGTCTGAAGTCCACAATGGTTAGACATCATTTAGTCAGGTTACAGACAATATCCCACCCATCTGTGGATCCATGGGCTTCTTGAACACCATGGTTTTAGAACAAAGATCGGATATAATATATAATTACCACATATATATTCATCTGATCTCATACCACAGTGTCCCAGGGTGCACAATCCTGAAATGGTGTCTGAGTCATCAAAAGTCAATTGTGTCACTACAGTTTTAGTTCTTCTGCACCCTCTTCCAAGATCAGCATGCAAAGTTCCTGGGATTTTATCATGATGTGCACTGAGCCCTTATCTGGAATGTCTCCTTTAAGCCTCATGATAACTCTATGAGTAGATACTATACTTATTTTCCTTTTACAATAACCTGCCCAAGGTCACATGTCCTATTAAATGTTAGGATCTGGATTTGAACTCAAGCCCTTTGCTTTAGTAACTGAGCTCTTAAACACTGTGGTTAGTGTCTTCATGGAGATGTAAATCTATTTAGGAAGATAAGGAAAGCATGTGCAGAGAACATGCCAGTACTGTAGAAGTGACAAGGGGCAATCCCTAGCCCATGTACACTCACAGGCTTACATGACCCTCCTCTCTAGAATTTAACTGTGGTAGGGAGGACTTTTTGATCACATTGTAAGAATTCTTATCCACTCTGTAAGACCAAACCTATATACTCTTGAACAGATATTTTATGATAAAAAGATTAGTCAACCTTCAGAGCAGATTAAGTGCAAACTTCAATGTGTCTTGGCTACATAAAATTCTAGAGTAAATTATGGTTATAAATATATCATTAAATAGATGTCTAATAAGTGAATAAATAAAATCTATACCAAGAGTTTTATTTGTAAGACATGACTGACAGTGGTACAAGATTTCATTTCTTGCTGAAATATTATATTCAACATTCTCAAGTGGGTAGAGTTGCAGAAGGACAGTCACAGAAAAGAGGAAGATGATAAAACCATTTCTGGGCTTTCAGTCTTTTATTAGCCTCTCCCTGAGCTTAGATACAGTTAGAAATGTGTCACTCATACCCTTAAGAAATAATAGCTAAAGAAATAAATAACACTACCCAAAAATAAGGAAAACATTTATGTGTGTTTTTGGTTTTGTTATTTGAAAATATTTTTGGATAGGAATGAGTATTATAACTTTTCTCTCATTTAATTCATACATTATATAGAGCAGATGGACATTAGAGTTTTATTTTTTAAATGGAGGTAGAGTGATATCTAGATTTGGGGGGTAGGATGGAGATAAATGTTCTATGAAGTCCCTTAGAATAATTTATATTTAGACATCAAATTATTAAATAAAATGTTAGAGGTCAAGGTTAATGTTATTTAAAGATGTTTTGGTGAAGAGTTATAAGCAAATTCCATTTTAAACTCTTATAAATTGGTAAGAACCTAAAATATTCTTGCTAATTTCACAACAACCCCAATATAAAGTTTCCTAAAAGGTAGCTTCTCCTTCTGGCTTTACAATGGAATACCGGATGAGTTCAGTCAAAAGGCATCTTTATTACCATAAGAAAAAGTCCTGCAAGAAAGCACATGCCGCCACTTTACTCATTATTGAAGTGCCCTTATGAGTGTACATCTTGACTGTCAGATACAACAGGTAAGATGCTAGCAGAAGCAGATAAAAAGAGATCAAAGTGTTTTTATTTACTTCTTTGAAGTTTTGCAATACCTACTGTTTACCATGCACACTTCTTGATTCATGCTGAAAACTGGAATTCACCCAGTTCTCTCTTTTTCCTGTCTAATGTGCAGAATGGGCACATTTCGTTGACTCCATCAATCCCTGCCCCCCACGCATTAGCACATGCACACGTATACCTAGCCAGTGGAAAAGAAAAAAGAGTTACTCACATTCATCCATTTTACAAAGATTTCCAAGCTGCAATGGGAGGGCTTTACCTCTCCCTGAAGGATGAATAAATAGGTAGCTTTACTGACAACCTGTTCACAGTTTAACTGAAGTTTCATCAAGGTCTTGTTCTACCATTGATACTTATGAGATCCAGTACTGGCAATATGGAGAGAATAGTTATCTGCCTGATAGTCGTCTTCTCTGGGACAGTGGCCCATAAATCAAGCTCCCAAGGGCAAGATCGCTTCATGATTAGAATGCGTCAACTTATAGACATTGTTGATCAGCTGAAAAATTATGTGAATGACTTGGTAAGACCATCCTTCTCACAGCAAAATTTGAATAATATTTTTCAATTAGTATAAAAAGAGACTTTTGACTTATAAAAATAATTCAGAACTGATTTCTTTTGCTCTAGGATCCTGAACTACTGCCAGCTCCACAAGATATAAAGGTAAGACCAGTTAAATTTATTTCTGAAAAAATTTTTGATATAATTTTAATGCAATTAAGGCATTAACATGATTATGTAAGAGGATATTTAATTTTAATGAACTTTGGGTTTAATAATTGGTAAAAATATTTATTTCTATTTTGCTCAACTATTCTTTGATTTACCCCATAAACCAACAAATAAAATGCTACATTACATTAGTTCTAAAATAAATGTTTATCTTCAAGTATCTCTAAGAGTACACTCAAGTAGTACCGTTGAGACAGAACAACAAAACTAGAAACTAGTGTATACTACGATCAGATTCTGAACAATGAACAACTAATTGCACTTCAAGAGTCTTTAGGCATGAAAGTTCCCAAGCCCTATTTGTAATTCTATTAGAAAAATATGGATACATCCATAAGAAGCAGAACTCATGTCTGAATAGCAAACTAAAAGGTAAAAGAATTAGATTAAGGGGCGATATCGAGGAATGGTGGTGTGCAGATCAAAGCCCTCCTTTAGAATAAGTATAATTCGCATATACCTTGGTCTTAGTGAGTCTTGTCTTCTGAGAAGTCTTTGAAAGGACCATTTTGAATAACTCATCCCATTCTCTTAAGCCATTGAAATCCATTAGAATCACAGGAAGGAGAGGCCTGGTAGATAGATCAAGAGGGCTGGGTGTAGATCTTCCACGGAGCTTACATCTAGGCTTCTGGTTTGGTACCCTGAGAGTATAAATGCAAATGGGCAAGATGTTTTCATTGTCACAGACTTTTAACTGCATAAATAAGCATACCTATAGAAGTGCTGCCAGTAATTAGGATGCAACAATGAAACTTATGAGGATACATTGCAGAGAAAACAATTATTGTAAATGACTATAATGTGTAAAAGTTTAGAAAGTGAATGAGTCACAACTATTGCTTTTCTCTAATACTCTCTAGCTCTGAATCTGAACCACTCTCATTTACTAGGCCCTTTTTTGAATAAGCAGCATCTAAAATGAAAGTAGCACATTCAGTTTTTTGGAAAGACTTTTCCAATAAGTGAAGATATTTCTTAATCAATGTGCCTAATTATCAAAACAAATATTTTCAGCATCTCATGCACCCTGTTTAACTGCTGTGGTTTGAGTACTTTCTGGAGTTCCACAGTTGTAGTTTAAAACTTGCAAAATAAGAAGGCTATACCACTTCCTAACCCATGAGCACTTCCTTTATATGCTTTGTTAATGAAAGATATTTTTTATCTTACATCATAATGAGAGGATTTTGTCTCAGGAACACTGTATCCATCTGATAGTCTAATTGAGCAATGCTAGCTATGATACAAGTGAGTAATGCTATAACTGAGATCTTGAAGCTGTGCTGGCAGGCACACTCAGGAAGGAAGAAATAGTTTAAGGCTTCACTAGCATTATATCAAGTTTTCCAGGGCTAGCATCAAAGCAGTGTCTGTAAGAAATTTAAAGAGAATAAAAAGTTTAATGAAAATAAAACCTTTTAAATGTTGCATCTAAGGTATTTTATTGGCCGAGTCAGGCATCTTTTTCTTTCTTTCAAATCATATAAACCAGGGGTTCTCAACTGGTGGTAATTTTGTCACTAGTGAGGGGACTTTTGGTATTTTCTGGAGACAGTTTTGGTTGTTGTAATTGGAGAGTGGGTGGTGCTACTGGCATCTAGTGGATAGAGGCCAGGGATGCTGCTAAACATCTCACAATGCACAGGACAACCCCAACAGCAAAGAATTTCCAGCCCAAATTGTCTATCATGCCACTGTTGAGAAACCCTGATGTAAGCATAGTTTGTGTGGGGGACATAGGTAATCTTGACTACTTAGCAAGACTTCCTATTGTCAATGGTGCCTAGGGCTTTTTTTTTTTTCCCCCCAAAAGACATAAATGTAAGTAGGTTAAAAATAGCCTTTAAAGAGGGAAATAGTTCCAAATATTCAATTGCAAAAAATCAAAACCTAGTATGCCCCTTTGCAAAAGCAGCTTTTGACTGGTTCTCTGGCTCAAGAGAGGAGTGGTTTGTTACTCTAGCTGTTGACTTCCTTACTGCTCCCTGTATTCTCCAAAACTAAAATAGGACCAGATAATTCTTTGTGTTTTCATGTGTTAAAGGACAAGGGAAACCCAAAGTCTTGCCCTTAGAGTCTGTTGTCACCAAGGCACAGTAAAGAAAGCAATGGTTGTTCTCGCAGGCAGTGCTAAAAATGAACCTGTCCCATCCTGTAAATCCCTCTGTGTCAACACCTGAGGCTGTCTGAATCAAGAAAAACATCTCCACTCCCTTTCTCCGTACATCCAAAAGCAGTTTAACAATGAAAGTTTCTTGCCTTCTTTTCCCCTTTGATGTGCATCTAGAGCCAACTCCAGCAATTATTTGTCCTGACTCTTCCATTGCCAGCGACAGCTTTGCCTGCTTGCAGAACAAAAGCAAATAAGACACCAATTTCAGGTTGACTCTTAACCCAGGTGAACAAAGAAGGGTGGGAGAGACAGCTGCAGCTCCATCAATATGGCTTCGGTGTCCAGATGCTATTCAGATGCTTTCAAAAAGGCTTTCTCAGGGGTAAAATTTTTGATCACTGCTCTTGACCATTCCTGGCAACAGAGTAGGGAGTTCATTCAGCAAGGCCCTCGTACTTCTTTGGAACCTAATTTTCTTTCAACATGCACATGCAAATGTTAACTCAGCAAAATGGGCCTCTGTGAGAAATGCTGGTTTCTCAGATCATCACGGATGAAGCAGTTAGTGTTTTCAGTTTCAGCTGGAAAATTTACCTCTTTAAATATGAATATTATTTTTTTCCAGTAAGTTAAGCCGGTTGTGGTCAAAAAGAAGAGAAAAAAAAAAAACTTCAACAAATATGAACATGTGGTTTTCAAGGAAAAAAAGTGCTATAATGAACATTTATAAACAGTTTCTATTAAATAAGCATTTTGGCAAACATATGGAAAGGACACCGCCTTACCCTGATGAGAGGCAAGCTGCACTGATAGAAGGAAACCAGATAAGCTGGTTCTGGGCTTGTGGCTATATATGCAAAGCAAACCTGATGGTTTTGTGTCTTAAAGATGCATGTTATTAATCAACATTCAAATTGGGTATATATATGAGTTGGAAAATGCAAAGCAGGTCAGATGCTATTTTCAGCTGATTGCCCTCGAGAAGAGTCAGGTAATATTGCTATATATGGGACTCCCTTGAAGGGACTGGGAGGGATTGGGATTTCTGGTTATATGGCAGTGGCTTCCATACACATTAGTGAAATGAATATATCACAGCCTCAAGGGAGAATATCATCACATACACATATTCACTGAAAGAAAAAAGTAACTTGGACACAAATTCTTAGATTAGCTTTAAAATGTTTTCAATATGTCAATATAAATTTTGCTTTTCCAATCAATTGCATTTTCTCTTCAGTTTGGTTTCTAAGATTTTTGGCTTGTTCTGATAAGTTATTTAACCTAAACAAGAGACTAGTCCTTTGTTTCCTGTTCTGTCCACTTCTCCGTTCTCTGAGACACTGCTCTTCCCCTTCTAAGGAAACCGTTTTTCCTCCCAAGGTTGAGCAAGCCTCAAATTCTGTTCCTTGATGGCTTGATTGAGGCACACTCCTACCCTAACTGACTTGAGAGTGCAAATAGGATTTTAGAGGAGTCGTGCACGTGCTATTGCAGGTATATTGAAGCTTAGATGTGGGACATGCCATCAGAAGTAGGTACCCTACTTCCTAGCCCCCAAAAGAGGGACTCTAATTCATTTACTTAATTTACTCATCCTACAAATATTTGTTGGACATTCACTAGCAACAAGACACCATGTCAGGCATTGCCCAGAATAAGATGCTGCACAAGACATAATCACTGAGAGATAGTCCTATATACATTGCAGAGGAAACAGCAATCCAATGAAAAAGATTCTTAACTAGACTGTAACACAACACACCCAAAGCTGCCACCAATCCACGGTGTAACTTTCAGAGACTCATAATTCAGAAAATGTGTTCTTAAACCAAACTAACTCTCCTTTGTGAAACACAAAGGTCCTCAATATTGTCCTCAGTGCAGCATTAGGAGGAAAAAAATCTGTGGGAAATCCAGGGCAATCTCCTCTATTCTCTGTGACACAGGGAAATGTCCCTTCTTCCCTAAGAGAGCGTGAAATTTTACACACAAGGGTCTCCATCTCTTCAGCCCCAAAGAGTAAGTGGGAGGTGAAATCATTCCTCACTAATCTGCTGAAATGAATGTGATCTAAGACACCGGAGAGAAAGTAGAAAAACAGGATTGGGAAGGTCATTTTTACTTTCTGAATAATTGTCGTTAACATATATACAAATGATTTCTCTTTCAGAAACATTGCGATCGGTCAGCTTTTTCATGTTTCCAGAAGGCCCAGCTGAAGTCAACAAACACAGGAGACAATGGAAAGATAATCAATATGTTAATTAAACAGCTGAAGAGGAAACTACCTTCCACAAACACAGGGAGAAGACAGAAGCACAGACCAGTAAGATTGTTGTTTGTCAACTCTCTTATTTATATTTATTAACTATTTTACATTACACATACATACACACATATTTGTATCAAGAGCCTCTAGCACCTTCCTTTATAGTTACACCTTATTATGCATGGGATATTTTGAGAAGTGGAGTCCCGCATTTTAAGTGCACAGACTTGAAGGTGCTTAGAAATCCAATTAGAAACTGCTAATTGTCCCTGGTAGCTGGAAAAAGTTATGGCTTCCCAGAGTGAAGGAAGTCATTTAGGCAGAAAATCTGATTATGATTTAGGAGTTAAGAAATATTTTACTCCTATTACATAGTCACATATAATTTGTATTCTTATTAATAGAGGCTAGATCCTAGTTTTCCTACAAGAAAAGAGACAGACTTTAAGGAACCAAGATGAATCTCAGACTTTGCTTTCTTTTCTTAAAGAACATTACTGTCCTGTACAATAGCAGATTCAGTATTGAATTTAAATAGGTAGGCACCATTACTTGGCTAAGGAATTTCAGTAGTCCCTCCTTCTTTGGGTTCTGGAAACCATCTTGTATATCTGTTTTTCTGCCTACTCTTAAGCAATGCCAATACTCAAGCACTAAGCAATTTCTTAATTAAATCAGTGGATAAACATGTAAAATAAATGACCTTTTTTTTGGTCACTTCTCCAAGGAATTTCACATGTGAGTTCAAATGAAATCTTAATCCCATTATCAAAATGATTCTTATTTCTTTTGGTTGCTTGGTCTTTTCCCAGGTTGCCATGTGAAAAACATCCCTCTGAAATATCCCTCAAAAAGAAAGCAACTGAGCATGTCTTTGAAATCTAATATCAAAGGCTCTTATAATGGTAGGGTTGACACTGAACTTAGATCTACTCATTAAGCACATTCATTTTACAAATGAGCAAACTGAGAGCTGCTAAAGAGGTATCCTGAGCTGCCCAAGTCCCATAAATACTACTAAATGGTAGAATGAGAGCTAGGGTGTATGTCTCCTACCCTTACGTCAAATGCTCTCACCACAACATCAAACTGACATTTGAGAGGCCAAATAACTGGTGTTTGGTATCTCAACAGGAATATGGGCAAGGAACATAAGCCAATACCTTCATAAAAATAAATATAAATGGGCAATACCCATATGAAAAATCACTTGATTTCACTAGTAATCAAATAAATGTAAGTTAAAACAAGGAATTCCTATTTTTTGCAATTAAAATTTTTAGTAATACCTAATAATTGTAAGCATGCTCTAAGTGACTAGAAGTAAAACTTCTTGGCAATGTATGTGAAATGCCTTAAAATTTTTAGTCCCCTTATTCAGTAATTCTACTTCTAAGAATTTATCCAATAAACTCAACAGAGATGTACATGAAAAATTACTCCCAAAGATGTTCTTTGCAGCATTGCATACAACAGTGAAGAGTTCTGTCTAAAACAGCAACAGTTCCCTCTTATGTTGGAATACAAGGTAATCATTATATGGCTTGCGTTTGAAGAATATTCAACTCCTAGGAATTGCTTATGATATGTTAAGTATAAAAAGAGCAAATTACCAACACGTATAAACTAAGATAAATGCACAGAAAAATAATTACTGGGAGGATAGCCACCAAAACATTGCAGTGGTCATCTTCTAGGGCTGGGATTGCAAATGAGTTTTTTTTCCATTGTTATTTTTGTATCCATTTTCTTCACTTCCCAAATGTTCTTTAGTGAACATATTTTATTTCTTTAATCTGAAGAACTAAATTTTAAATGAAAGTTTTATCAACTAGGAAAAATGTTTTTTAAAAAGAATATTACTTTCTCAATGACTTCTAGGCATGTTCTTCATGTGATTATTATGAGAAAAAACAACCCAAAGAATTCCTAGAAAGACTGAAATCACTTCTCCAAAAGGTATCTCATTTTATACGTCTGATTTTCGATCTCATCTTCATCTACGCAGGTTGTGTATTGTGTTTGGGTTGCTCATGGTGTGCTATTTCCACAGATGATTCATCAGCGTCTCTTAGAGCACGGGATGTGAAGGTTCCCGAGGATCTCTCCTGAAGCTGGACACTATATTACGTACTCTAAAACAGTAACAAAACTCACTTCTTGATATTACCAGTGGAGGTACACAATATACTAATAATGAAAAAAGACTCAGATACGGGTTCAAAGTCAGGATTCTTTTTCCCAAGTAATTATACAGTACTTAAATTCAATCCACATGCTCTGTGTTGGTTAACTTGAAAAAACATTCTACTCAAAGTGATTTTCTATGTAACAGATTTCTAGGACTTCTGAAATGTTTACTTTATCCTAATGCCCAACAATAGCATTTCTTGACTGGAGGAGAAGGTTAAAATTTTTAACCAAACATATGGTTTGGGAATTTTTTGATCTTGTGTTAACCTTGATCTTGACTACCATAAGGAATTACCAATGAAGTCTCTTGTGATCATAACTTAAAAGTTGTATACCTTCATTCAAGCCTGAAAAGTAGAAGCACAGTGTTGAAATGAAAGTTGAAGCCTTTTTTTCAGGAAATGAAAACTGAAGTTTTAAAAAATTATATCCCAAGAGTTTATTCTCTATCTCAGCATGTGCAACATATACAGTATGTAATTTATTTATGCACCAGGGGAATAGCTTTTCCAGATGGCTACTAGAAGCCTCCCTTCTTTATTGGGATTTATCAAAATATTTAAAACTGTAGATATGAATGTATTTACGGAATAGACTCTTTTAAGTCTTTTTTTAAAGGCAAATAGGATATTAAGAAGTAGGTATAGTATTATCCTTCCCTGATCCCAAGTCCCCTTATAAGCTGACATTTCAAGCTTGTGGAAATGGCAATTAAAAGCTATAGAGGGACATATGTAAGTGGTCCTCTGAAACCAAACAGAGGTAAAAAAAAAAAAAAGTCTTGCAGCTCTTTCCAAAACTGCTATAATGATGGTATGTGAGAGAGCTAATAACGCCAATGTCTTGTCTTCCTTCTTTCCTGTCCCCCTCCCTCTCTCCTCCCTCTCATCCTCCCTTCCTTCCTTTTCTTTTTTCATGAAGCTTCTGCTATGAAGAAGAAACTTCAAAACATTTTATGCATTTCACCCAGATAAAACCAAAATCAAGAGACAAATCAAGTGGCCAGTACTGTTTTCTTAATGGAAAACAATTTCATGCCTAAAAATTCTAATCTTTCAACCACGGGTAGTGAAAACAAGCAGCCTGCTTTATTTGCCATTTCATATCAACTCCAGCAGTTTATTTAAGTATGAAGTTGAAAACTCTAGAAAAATAAATCTTTTGCCAGAACATTATAAGCTATTTGAGAATCTCTTCTTGTTAAGATGGCTGTGAGTGTGCAAGAGGATGTGGGACGGGAAATGCCTTATGCTCTGAGAACAAAAATTATCTACTTAAAAGTGTTTTTTAAAACAAGTACAGGCAATTAAGAATTTGAAAAGATAAATTAGTAACAAATGATTTCATCAAATCTCAAGGAAATGTTTTATCATCAGAAACAAGATACTCAGCTATGAAGTTTTAAAATAGGTTATTACCAAGGAGATAAGTACCTAATAACAATATGCAGCTAAAATCTGCCTAAGCGTCAAACAGCGCCAGCCCAGAGTGTTGACATGAAAGTTGAAAGTAGGCACGAAGTTGACTTGAGAAAGAGTCTGTATATCTTGTTCCTGGCTTTATAGTGGTTGATTTCTTTAACATTGTGATTTTATGTTTAAAATAATGTATTTATTTTGGTGTGTTTACTGTTAGAAATCTCTGCTCTAATCCTTTTTGACTAGGTCTCTACTACAAAAATAAAAGTTATTTAGTGGGAGCATTGGCTAAGAGCCTTCACTAAACTGAATTTAAAGACACAGGTAAAGATGAGATGTGGAAAACCTCACCAGCATCCCAGGAAAAGCAATGCATCGGAATAAACAAGGTGAAAAAGGGAGACTGAACAGCACCATCTTCACTGCTCTGTGTTCAAGACTTAGCCAGCCCTTAAAGGGGATAGAAGGATAACCTATAAATATTACCATTTACCTTATGGATGGTGATTTAGGAGTCCTAGGAGTCCCAAATTCTTGTTGGGTATGAAATCATGGTCAGTTGCATAAACATGTTGGATTCCCTTTCCTTTTTTTGTAGAATGAGGGCGTTGGACTTAATCACAAAGCTCTATTCTGCCATGTATGTCTGTGAATCTCTAAAGTTCTGGATACTCTTCTGACCACACTTCTGAGTGTGTGGTAAAAATTTCTACTGACTCTGATGTTCAGTTGCTCAACAGTATTTCAACAGGTTTTGTAGCAACAAACCACTGCAGAAACAAGGGAAAAAATATTTTAGCTGAAGGTGTCTTCTTTGGACACATATAAAATGGTAGCATTATTATTCTATATTATTGCTCTGTTGTATTTACATTTGCATCTGAGAATTTAGTTTTGATATGAACTATGTACATTATAACTTAATGATTATTTATTATATATTTGGTTTTAAATGTTTATGTTCATGGCTTCTTATTTAAAACCTGATCATATTAAATACTTCCCAGTCAGTACAACTGTCTTTTTTTATTCTCTTGATTATCCTCTCAGTTTCTGGAAGCATGTAATTTTTTACATGTACATAATAAAGACTATCTTCTCTCCTTACTGCTTTTCCTGTCCCTACCTCAAGGGTTCCAGTTCCTTTGAAGCCCTCCCAAATGTACAGCAGGTCCAAGAGGAGTCTAAGATACTCTTCCCAATGCCCACTGCCACCATTACATGCACATTCTTGTGCAAACCTGCCCCCTACTTTGAAGTTTATCCCTTCTAAGTTTTCTGTCCTTTCACTTCTTGTTGCTGTCATCCTCCATGTTCACTGAAGGCATAGGCACGATCTTGCCCTTAAATCTAACTTCTGCCATCAACCTGGGTTATTTCAGTGCTGGTGAGGATTCCACAGACAGCTTCCCGGGCTCTTAGCTTCCTCAGTTTGGAGGACCTACATCTTTATACCCCATCATCAATCCATCCCCGAGACTATGCCGCAGACATTATCACTTGGAACCATCCTCTCTATGAAATCTTTGCAAACATAAAACCACCACCTGCTAGTCTTTTTGCTCTCAAACTGCCCTGTTCTACTATACTTGTTCTGAGAACCCATCATGACAGCCAGGCTTTGCCCTTCTCCATCCTCTCAGCTCATTTGTTTCCCACCCTGCCCCCCCCCCCCCCCCCCCCCCGTTGAACTATGTGCCCAACAACACATGCAAGCTCTTCCCCTGCCCATTTTTCTTGAGTACCTGCTTACAAACTCCCTATCTAGCTGTCTTATACCTGGTCTCATGATCCAATTTCAGGCACTGGCACTGGCCCCCCACCTACCTTACCAGAGTCGCTTTCACACTTTTCTCTCAGCTCTGAACACTCACCTGCTCTCAAATTTGCCACAGCTTTGGATAAGAGGCCCCTTCTATCCACTTCAGTCCAAAGGTCAGTGAATACATAGCCTCACCTTATCTAGAGGAGAGGGATTTGGATATTCACAAAGTCATTGAAAGATTAGTCTAAACAGGTATCTATACTTGTTTACCTCCTATTCATTCATCAAACCACTATAATCTGATGTCTACCTATCCCACACCCCAACACTCTATCACTGAAATTGCCCTTTCTTTATTCAGCAATGACTTCCTATTTACCCACCTCATTACTGTATCTTCTCTTTATCATGCAATTTATGTAGTGTTTATTTTCCCCATTAAAACTTGTCCTACATCTCTGGGTTTCTCGTATTTTCTGCAAATTATTTCCCATTCTCTTATCATGTGATCATACCTCTTCTTTGTTTCTGAAATTGGCCCTTAGCAATTTGGAAGATAAAAATGGAAGCATTCTCCCACTCATCATTAAAATTTTAACAAATATATTTTTCTAAAGAAGTCTTCTGGGTTTGTATTGTCTAGAGTTCTCTTGCTGACAGATAAAGCATCTTGATGTTTTCCAATTGTACAGCCAAAACTCTTCCATATGACATCTCTAAACCCCTTACAAAAATAGAAAATTCAAAGTGCCCGTACATCCACTTATGAGTCTCCAAACATGTCTTTTCCTACATTCATTCATAATGAAATATTACTCTTTTCAAGAAGGCTCCCTCACATGTTGTAAATTATTTTATTGTTTTCTCATTTTCTTTAGTTCCCCTTTTCTTATGCATTCTGAATGAGAAGCAAAAGTTCTATGGAGAAATGCTATGGAGAAACACAAGCAGGGAAGGCGGACAAGGAGAGGCCATGTGTGGGGTGGGTGAAGAGAGCAATTTTAAATAGGATGAAAGCCTACTTCCTATGGAATCTTTGTTCACTCCAGTGAGGTTAAATGATGAAGAACATAAAATTGAATGGTAATCACATGATTACAAAAAAAGATCTGAAGGGTAATTGTTTCAGACAGTGCTGAAATGGACCTCAGTTCGAATGAATTATTTATCAAGTGTCAACAAATTGCCAAGAGGTTCTTAGCTCCAGTTATACATTATAGTCTTCCAGGGAGCTTATAAAAAGTACTAGTGGGTATTTAATTAAAATAAAATCAGGATGCTTGAGGATAGGGCCTTGGCCATTGGTGTTTTGTAAAACTCCCCAGGTGGTGCTAGTGTTCAGTCAAGGCTGAAATCTAAGGCTGACACATTATAACCAGGAGAGCGATATCATATGTACTACAAAACTATTGTACATTAATGTACTTTTTGCAAGTCATTTCCTTTTGTGCAACAATTAAATTCTCTTTAAGGTCCTCACAATACAGATAGCATTCAAAAGAATGTGTTTATACTTTATAACAGAAAGATAATTTTGGAGATTTTTTTTAAAGATTTTTTTTTCATTTAAAAAAAGATCAATAGATTGTAGAACAATCATAAAATGGAATTCAACACAGCAATAAATAAATGAACACCAGTTACATCCTGATTCTCAGAGGCATAATTTTGAACAAAAGAAGCTAGACAAAAAAGCATACACATCTTATGATTCCATTTATATAAAGTTCTAAGTGAGGTAAAACAATTTGACAATGTTAGAAGGTCAGTAGTAATTATCTTTGGAGAGGAGAAAGGAGATAGTAATCAGAAGAGGATATGAAAGGGGTCTTAGTTTGCCGGGTTGCTATAACAAATACCACACACAGTGGGTTGGCCTAAAGAAGAATTTATTGGCTCATGGTTTTGAGGCTAGAAGAAGTCTAAAATCAAGTTATCAGCAAGACATGCTTTTTTCCAGAGTCTGTATGTTATGATGCTGGCTGTCAGCAATCCGGGTTCCTTGGCTTGTATCTCTGCCTCCCGTCACAGGGTGATGTCCTCTCCTTTCAGGATTCTGTGACTTCTGGGTTCTGTTTATAAAGCCTCCTGTAACCTGGATTAAGAAACACCCTCATTCAGTTGGGCCACACCTTAACTAAAAATAACAAACACCTTCAAGAGGTCCTTTTTACAATGGGTTTACATACACGGGAATGTGGATTATAATTAAGATCATGTGTTTCTTGGGGTACACAATTCAGCCAACCACAGTGGGGCTTCTGGGGTGCTGGTAATGTTACATTCTTGACTGAGGAACTAGTGCTCACTTTGTGATAACTCACTGAGCTGTGTGCACTTATGATTTATACCATTGTCTCTATGTATGTTATATGTCAATAAGAAGTTGAAAATAAACAATATTAAAAGTTGTTTTAAAAAAATCCTATCTTATGAATGATGACACGGAAGTTCTAGAATTGAAAAGTTGAAGGCGGCTATGGACAGTGGAAAGGGTTGGCTGAGGGCAAGGAGAGTGAAGGAAGAATCCAATGGTTCCACAAAAGAAGATTCTAAGATGTGGTATTTTTTTACCTTAGACAAAAGTAAGCATCTTTAAAATTATCTTTTTAAACTAGCTCTGATCCTGTCGCCATTTCCTTATTAGACTGAGAGACAGTTGACTGGAGAAGAAAAGTTTGTTACCAAAAAAAGAATGAAAGAGTAGTGGGGAGGAGATGAAGGAGAAATAAAACAAACAATGTGTCCTTGGTCAGTGTTATGGATCGAATCAGGTCTTCCACAAAGACATTTTCAAGTCTTAACACCCAGTCCTGTGGTTGTGAACCCATTTGTAAATAGGATCTTTGGAGATCCTATTATTTAAGGCAAGGCCAAACTGAATCAGGGTGGGCCTCAATCCACTGAGACTGGATTCCTTATAAGCAGAGGAAATTGGATGTAGTAGTAGAGACAGATGGACAGAAAGGTGGTTATGGGAGGAAGCAGAGGTTGAAGTTGTGGATTGCCTACAAGCTACCGTTAGAACACTACAGACTTCAGAGAAAGCATTATCCTGCCAACACCTTGATTTTAGAATTCTAGTCTCCAAAACTATGAGATAATAAATTCCTGTTGTTTAAGCGAATTCATCTGTGTGTTTCTTATATCAGCCCTGGAAATCTGTGACAGTTGGGTTCTCCCAGAAATCGACCCTGAGCCAAGGATTCAGGTGCAAATGATTTACTAAGGAAATGTTCCCAGGAGAAACCAGTAAAGGAGAGGGGAAAGGGTAAGATTTCAGGGGAAGCCCCTGCTGCAGGGAGCCCTGAGCATACATTATACCTGAATTTGCTTCTCATCCAGTCAAAGGGACTAGGCCTTTTACTCCCACACTAGTCCGTCACCATCTAACAAACTTCCAACATCTGTTCCCGGTGAAGCTGCTCTAGTGCCTGAGGGCAATCCTCTGAGTGTCTCAAGTGTAAGCTGTCATCAAAGCATGCAGAAGATGGGAGATGGACCTATGGAGCTGGTAAGGGTATCCGGACAGTCTGCTACAGTAAGAGTGCTTTTTGTTTTCTTTTTAAAAGTTTATTTTTAAAATAAGAAGCAGGAGTTTTAGTTTCCTAAAGCTGATGAAATGCAAAATTCCAGGAACAGGTTGGCTGTTTTGATGGGGATTTATTAACTTACAAGTTTACAAATCTGAGGCCATGGAAATGTCCAGTTCAAAGCATCAACAAAATGATACTTTCTCCCTGAAGACTGGCTGCCTGTGATCCTCACTCAGCAACACTGTCACACGGCCAAGCATTTGACAATGTCTGCTGGTCTGTTCCTTCTCTCTCGGGTTTCTTTGCTTCAACTTCTGGTTTCAGTGGCTTCATCTCTGAGCTTAATGTGTCCTTGTCTCTCAGCTTCTCTAGGGCTTCTTTCTGTGTCTACTTTCAGCCTTTTATCCTCTTATAAAGGACTCCAGTAAGAGGTTTAAGACCCACCCTGGGGCATGATTCAACCTAAACAACCTAATCTAAAAGCCCCACCCACAATAGGTCTACACCTATTGGAATGGATTAAAACATGATCTTTTCTGGGGTACATACAGCTACAAACCATCACAGCAGGTTTAGGGCAAAGTTTAATTTTGTTATCACAGTAGAGGGATCTTCATTAAAGTTAGGGTACATAGGCTCACATACAATGATTTATAATTATTTATATTCATTACATAACTTTATATAGGTTATTTCCTTTTTGGCTGCAACTTAATTCCCTTTAAGCCCATTTAACCCAAAGGAACCCATCTTGTGTAGATAAACATATTTGCAGCACAAAGAGCGAGCACTCAAGCGAGAGACTGCGTCTACCAATGTGAGCCCCATGTCCTACGTACCAAGAGGTCCTGCTAACCCCTCCTCACATACTCGCCGTGCCAAGGCAGCATTCACTCCCACGCCTGAGAAGGACATTCATTCACATTTTTAGGCTGTAGGGCGGTCATTTCCACTTCTAGTTTTTAAGTCTGTCTTTTTCTTGTTTGACTCCGTTGGAATCAACCATTCCTGGGAAGGTCCCTTGAGAGAAACTCCATTGTGAATGGAACTAAAATATTTGCATCTGTTGATTGATAAATCAATCCTGAAAAGAGACAAGAGACACAAACTGGTCACTCAGGAAGGTGGAGTAGGAAGGGTGTGGCCAGGATGGAGATAGGATGGAGAATAAGCCACAAAGCAGTGTGGTGGGAAATGCTCAACAGGCTTTTGCTGTTCCAACATAGCAAGAGTCTTCAATGAGGAGAGTAAACTGAATAGCATTATAGTCTGAAGCAGAAGTGTCAGTGATACATTTTTTCTAAAGTTACTGCTAATGGATCAAAACCTGTTAAGTAACTTGATTCATGACCATGACCAATACATTCATGGTGTATTACAGGGAACATTTTTATTGCTAGGAGGTCTTACTATTTTCCTTTATTATTATTATTTTAATTTCTGAACAGAAACCTTTCACTTAATATGTTCTTTTAAAAAGATGCCCTTTAAATGAAAGGACATGCTGCCACCTATTGAAACAACGCAAAAATATATAAGTAAAGATGCCCAAATTCTAATCTAGGTGTCAACCCACGCTCAGCATAAAGCAAATGGTACATAGTCTAAAAGATTTTCTCAGCTCTTTCAGTTCTGGATTTTGCAAAGATTTTCACTACCAAGACCATTTCTAAGAGCAGCGTCACAAAAACCTTTTCTCCCAGGACCCACAGAACTCTGTGAAAAAGGAGAAACTGGGTGCTTGAGCCACTGAGCAGCTGAAAGGGGGGGCTGGCAGGAGCCTGCCATAGGGAGGCCTACCCACTGGCTCCCAGTAAACTGACCTAAATCTATTTTGGGGTCCTCTAACCAGAGAATTATTATCCTTCATTTAGGTTGATGCCAGAAACACAGTCTGCAGATTTCCTCAACTGTGAAATAGTTGTAATAATTTGAGACCATCTAACATCAGAGAATGATCATGGAGATAAAATGAAGTAAGACAAGGGAAAGTGCCTTGTAAACTGTAAAGCATTGGACAATATAGAAACTTGTTTTCAGAATTCTTTTGCCACTAGTGACAATAGCTTGTGCTGAATTTTTGCTCATCTCATTCTGCTTAGGGAATTTCTCTCTTGACAAATAGCCCATGTAGGAACTTCTTTTTTACAGCCTCACTGAACTATATTTTAATACATAGTTTCCTTATAAATAAAGATCATTTAAAAAAATATTCCTAAGGATAGACTCAGAAGAAAGGTATGAGATTGTAGCAGATGAACACATCAATTAAGTCATCTGTTATAGCTATAAAAGGAGGCCTCTGACAATGCCTTCTCCTTCCAAATGGTCACCATTATTCTCTGGGTAATACAGGTCTCTTCAATATAGTTCTGTTGTTTCACCTAATTCAGTATGTGGTTTCTCTCATTTGCATCTGCTCACCTCATCTGCTCCAGCCTAGTAATGGCTCAGAGAGTCTGACCACGGCTACTTCTACTTTTAATACTGAAACTTATTGCTTTCTGTTAAAGAGCAACAGACAACCAGGAAAAGAACAGAATTCTTTGTTTTCACATGCCTAGCATCCATTCTCCTCTTTCCAGTATTAGAAATCCTCTTACCCTTTGGGAATTCTCCCTCCCTCAGCTCTCAGTCCATGTGGCCAATGGGTTCTGGTCTCACCCCACCCCCAGCTCCAGGGATGGGAACACATCACAACCCAGAGCAACAAGAGGCCTCCTAAAAATTTCTTGTAATTATTCAGAGAGAGATCTTCATATAGGATAGCCTATATGAATAAAGGAGGAGATATCAGGTTCTACAGACATTAGAAGAATAATAATATCATGAAAAACTTTGTTAATAAATTTTAAAAAATTAGATTAAATGCATCAATTCCTTAGAATACAGATTTGCCAAAATTGACAAATAGAAACAGAATATCTGAAGAACACTTCTTCTTTAAAGAAATTAAATTCCTAATAAAAATTTTCCCACAAAGAACACCACATGGTTCCCCTAATGAATACTTTCAATCATTTATGGAAGAAATGCTATTATGCTTACACAAACTCAGAAAACAGAAGAAGAGGGACTATTTCCAACTCAGTTTATGAGGCCAACATAAACTTGATATGAAAATCTGAGAAAAAATCTTTCAGGGAAAGAAAATCATAGACCCAGATCCCTCATAAATATACATGCAAACATATTTTTAAAATTAGACAGTTTTATCCAGCAATATATTTTAATAATTTATTGAAGCTGAAAATGTTCAAAAAATTGATTGTGGTGATGAGTACACAACTATATGATAACACTGTGAACAATTGTACACTTTGGATGGTTTGATGCTATGTGACTATATCTCAATAAAATTGTGTAAAAAATGTATTACAGCACAACCAAGTGCAATTCATTTAAGGATTGTTTAACAATTTAAAAGCAAGCAATGTAATCCAACACAGTAATAGAATAAAGGGGGAAATGCCACAAATTATTATTTAAATAGAAGCAGAAAAGTATTTGGTAAATTTTAACACCCACTTCATGATTAATAAAAAAAAGAAAAAAACCTCTGCAAACCAGAAATAGAAGATGTCCTCATTCTGATAAAGGGCAGTTTGAAAAATCCTACTGCTCGTGTTATACTTAAGAGTGAGATACTAAATTCTTTCCCTTTAATATCAGGAGCAAGGCTATCTGTTCTCACCACTTTTATTCAAAATTGTTCTGAAATCCAACCCAGTACATAAATATTGGAAAGGAAGAAGAACTGTTTCAATTTACAGATGACATGATTGATTATAGAGTAAACTCTGTGGAATCTAAGAAGTCTACTGGAGCTAATAAGTAAATACATCAAGATCCTAGGATACAAGGTCAGTATACAAAATCAATTCTATATATATATATACTAGCAGCATAAATTGGAAAATGAAAAATGTTCAATGTCATTTTTACTGGAATCAAAAATATAAATTGCTTAGCAGCATATTTAATAAAATACATATAAGACCCCAACATATCTCTATTCATTTCTCCTATTTGACCTGTGCAAAACACAGATACATTTTGGAGGATGACAGTGGATTATTGTAAATTTAATCAGGCAGTGACTCCAAGTGCAGCTGCTGTTCAAGATGTGGTATCATTGCTTGAGCAAATCAGCACATCTCCAGGTAAATGGTATGCAGCTATTAATCTGGCAATTGTTTTTTCTTGATTCCTGTTAGTAAAAACCACTAGAAACAGTTTGCTTTCTGCTGGCAAGGCCAACAATGTACCCTCACTGTCCTACCTCAGGAGTATATCAGCTCTCCAGCCCTATGTCATAATTTAGTCCACAGGGACCCTGAGCGATTGTCTCTCCCTCCCACAAAACATTACACTGATCCATTATATTGGTGATATCATGCTGATTGGACCTAGTGAGCAAGAAGTAGCAACTCCTCTAGACTTAGTGGCAAGGCATTTGCATGAGAGGGTGGGAGGAAAACCCAACAAAAATTTAGTGACCTTCCAGCTCAGTGAAATTTCTAGGTATGCAGTAGTGTGGGACATGTTGAGATTTCCCTTCTAAAGTGAAGGATAAGCTGTTGCATCTGGCCCCTCCTACAACCAAAAAAGAGGCATAACACCTAGTTGAAGCCTTTGAATTTTGGAGACAAGTAATTTGGGTGTGCCAATACAGCTGATTTACTGGATGACCTAAGAAGCTGCTAGTTTTGAGTGAAGACCAGAACAAGAGAAGGCTCTGCAACAGTTCCAGGCTGCTGTGCAAGCTGCTCTGCCACTGGGGCCATATGATGCAACAGATCCAATGGTGTTGAAAGTTTCAGTTGCAAGTAAAGAGGCTTCCTGGAGCCTTTGGCAGACGCACATAAGAGAACTGCAGTGCAGATCCTTATTATTTTGGAGCAAAGCCCTGTCATCAACTGCAGATGACTACTCTCCTTTTGAGAAACATCTTTGGCCTGCTACTGGGCCTTGGTAGAGACCACATGCTAAACCATGGGCCACCTAGTTACCATGAGACCTGAGTTGCCTATCATGAAATGGGTGTTTTCTGACCTACCAAGCCATAAAGTTGGACACACACAACAGCACTCCACCACAAAATGGAAGTGGTATATGTGAGATCAGGCTACAGCAGACCCTGAAGACACAAGTAAGTTACATGAGGAAGTGGGCCAAATACCAATAGCCCCCACTCCTGCCCCATTTCCCAGTCTATGGCTGCGGCCTCTTGGGGGAGGGGGAGGGGTGTTTCAGTTTGCTAAAGCTGCTGGAATGCAATATACTAGAAATGGATTGGCTTATATAAAGGGGATTTATTAGGTTACAAATTTATAGTTCCAAGGCCATAAAAACGTCCAAACTAAGGCATCAACAAGAGGATTCCTTCACTGAAGAAAGGCCAATGTTCTGGAGAACGCCTCTGTCAGCTGGGAAGTCATGTGGCTGGCATTTGCTTGTCCTTTGCTCCTGGGTTATATTTCTTTCAGCTTCTGATTCCAGTGGCTTTCTCTTTAAAGCATCTGTGAGTTCTCACTTAGCTTCTCTGAGGCAAATTCTGGGCTTCACCTCCTAGCTTAGCTTCTCCAAATGTCTTTCTGTCTGCATCTCCAAGTCACATCTCTGTGGAAATAATCTAATAAAAAAAAATCCCACCCAAAATTGGGTGGGTCACATCTCCATGGAAACAACTTAATTAAAAGATCCCACCCATGTTAGTTTTGCCCCCAGAAGAATAGATTAAAAGAACATAGTCTTTCATGGGGTACATCAGATTCAAACCAGCACTGGGGGTAGGTGAAGTTCTCTATGATCACTTGACTGAGGAAGAGAAAATGTGGGCCTGATTTGCAGATTGTTCTTCATGATATGCAGGTACCACTTGAAAGTGGACAACTGCAGCACTGCAGTCCCTTTCTGGGACATCCCTGAAGGACAGTATTGAACCAAAATCTCAGATATTAAGAGAACACATATCAGAGTTGGGTTCCTCTTTTTATTCTGTTTCATCATTGCTATCAGATGTGCCTCTTCATTTTCACTTTGAAACACTGCTTTAAAAGACTGAAATAAATGGGGATCTTACTGAAAACAAATTTGTAGGAGAGTATTTCATATCTCCATCATCTGGTATATCACATTTACAAATCTTGCACTTTATATACCTTTTCACATCTTTCATACTTGTTACTTCTGCTTTTTAAGGAAATAAAATTTAACAAAAGAATTTCTTTTTTAAAAAAAGGAGTGCGAGAGGCGGGGCAAGATGGCGGACTGGTGAGCTGTATGTTTTAGTTACTCCTCCAGGAAAGTAGGTAGAAAGCCAGGAACTGCGTGGACTGGACACCACAGAGCAATCTGACTTTGGGCATACTTCAGACAACACTCATGAAAACGTGGAACTGCTGAGATCAGCGAAATCTGTAAGTTTTTGCGGCCAGGGGACCCGCGCCCCTCCCTGCCAGGCTCAGTCCCGTGGGAGGAGGGGCTGTCAGCTCCGGGAAGGAGAAGGGAGAACTGCAGTGGCAGCCCATATCGGAAACTCATTCTACTGATCCAAACTCCAACCATAGATAGACTGAGACCAGACACCAGAGAATATGAGAGCAGCCAGCCCAGCAGAGAGGAGACAGGCATAGAAAAAAACAACATGAAAAACTTCAAAATAAAAGCGGAGGATTTTTGGAGTTCTGGTGAACATAGAAAGGGGAAGGGCAGAGCTCAGGCCCTGAGGCGCATATGCAAATCCCGAAGAAAAGCTGATCTTTCTGCCCTGTGGACCTTTCCTTAATGGCCCTGGTTGCTTTGTCTCTTAGCATTTCAATAACCCATTAGATCTCTGAGGAGGGCCCTTTTTTTTTTTTTTTTTAATCCTTTTTTCTTTTTCTAAAACAATTACTCTAAGAAGCCCGATACAGAAAGCTTCAAAGACTTGCAATTTGGGCAGGTCAAGTCAAGAGCAGAACTAAGAGAGCTCTGAGACAAAAGGCAATAATCCAGTGGCTGAGAAAATTCACTAAACACCACAACTTCCCAAGAAAAGGGGGGTGTCCGCTCACAGCCATCATCCTGGTGGACAGGAAACACTCCTGCCCATCGCCAGCCCCATAGCCCAGAGCTGCCCCACACAACCCAGTGTGATGGAAGTGCTTCAAATAACAGGCATACACCACAAAACTGGGTGTGGACATTAGCCTTCCCTGCAACCTCAGCTGATTGTCCCAGAGTTGGGAAGGTGGAGCAGTGTGAATTAACAAAGCCCCATTCAGCCATCATTTCAGCAGACTGGGAGCCTCCCTACACAGCCCAGCAGCCCAGAACTGCCCTGGGGGGATGGCACTCACCTGTGACATAGCACAGTCATCCCTCAACAGAGGACCCAGGGTGCACAGCCTGGAAGAGGGGCCCACTTGCAAGTCTCAGGAGCCATACGCCAATACCAAGGACTTCTGGGTCAGTGGCAGAGACAAACTGTAGCAGGACTGAACTGAAGGATTAGACTATTGCAGCAGCTTTAAAACTCTAGGATCACCAGGGAGATTTGATTGTTAGAGCCACCCCCCCTCCCTGACTGCCCAGAAACACGCCCCATATACAGGGCAGGCAACACCAACTACACACGCAAGCTTGGTACACCAATTGGACCCCACAAGACTCACTCCCCCACTCACCAAAAAGGCTAAGCAGGGGAGAACTGGCTTGTGGAGAACAGGTGGCTCGTGGACGCCACCTGCTGGTTAGTTAGAGAAAGTGTACTCCACGAAGCTGTAGATCTGATAAATTAGAGATAAGGACTTCAATTGGTCTACAAATCCTAAAAGAACCCTATCAAGTTCAGCAAATGCCATGAGGCCAAAAACAACAGAAAATTATAAAGCATATGAAAAAACCAGACGATATGGATAGCCCAAGCCCAAGCACCCAAATCAAAAGACCAGAAGAGACACAGCACCTAGAGCACCTACTCAAAGAACTAAAGATGAACAATGAGACCATAGTACGGAAAATCAAGGAAATCAAGAAGACCCTAGAAGAGCATAATGAAGACATTGCAAGACTAAATTAAAAAATGGATGATCTTATGGAAATTAAAGAAACTGTTGACCAAATTAAAAAGATTCTGGACACTCATAGTACAAGACTAGAGGAAGCTGAACAATGAATCAGTGAACTGGAAGATGACAGAATGGAAAATGAAAGCATAAAAGAAATAATGGGGAAAAAAATTGAAAAAATCGAAACGGACCTCAGGGATATGATAGATAATATGAAACGTCCGAATATAAGACTCATTGGTGTCCCAGAAGGGGAAGAAAAGGGTAAAGGTCTAGGAAGAGTATTCAAAGAAATTGTTGGGGAAAACTTCCCAAATCTTCTAAACAACATAAATACACAAATCATAAATGCTCAGCGAACTCCAAATAGAATAAATCCAAATAAACCCACTCCGAGACATATACTGATCACACTATCAAACACAGAAGAGAAGGAGCAAGTTCTGAAAGCAGCAAGAGAAAAGCAATTCACCACATACAAAGCAAACAGCATAAGACTAAGTAGTGACTACTCAGCAGCCACCATGGAGGCGAGAAGGCAGTGGCACGATATATTTAAAATTCTGAGTGAGAAAAATTTCCAGCCAAGAATACTTTATCTAGCAAAGCTCTCCTTCAAATTTGAGGGAGAGCTTAAATTTTTCACAGACAAACAAATGCTGAGAGAATTTGCTAACAAGAGACCTGCCCTACTGGAGATACTAAAGGGAGCCCTACAGACAGAGAAACAAAGACAGGACAGAGAGACTTGGAGAAAGGTTCAGTACTAAAGAGATTCGGTATGGGTACAATAAAGGACATTAATAGACAGAGGGGAAAAATATGACAAACATAAACCAAAGGATAAGATGACTGATTCAAGAAATGCCTTCACTGTTATAACGTTGAATGTAAATGGATTAAACTCCCCAATTAAAAGATATAGATTCGCAGAACGGATCAAAAAAAATGAACAATCAATATGTTGCATACAAGAGACTCATCTTAGACACAGGGACACAAAGAAACTGAAAGTGAAAGGATGGAAAAAAATATTTCATGCAAGCTACAGCCAAAAGAAAGCAGGTGTAGCAATATTAATCTCAGATAAAATAGACTTCAAATGCAGGGATGTTTTGAGAGACAAAGAAGGCCACTACGTACTAATAAAAGGGGCAATTCAGCAAGAAGAAATAACAATCGTAAATGTCTATGCACCCAACCAAGGTGCCACAAAATACATGAGAGAAACACTGGCAAAACTAAAGGAAGCAATTGATGTTTCCACAATAATTGTGGGAGACTTCAACACATCACTCTCTCCTATAGATAGATCAACCAGACAGAAGACCAATAAGGAAACTGAAAACCTAAACAATCTGATAAATGAATTAGATTTAACAGACATATACAGGACATTACATCCCAAATCACCAGGATACACATACTTTTCTAGTGCTCATGGAACTTTCTCCAGAACAGATCATATGCTGGGACATAAAACAAGCCTCAATAAATTTAAAAAGATTGAAATTATTCAAAGCACATTCTCTGACCACAATGGAATACAATTAGAAGTCAATAACCATCAGAGACTTAGAAAATTCACAAATACCTGGAGGTTAAACAACACACTCCTAAACAATCAGTGGGTTAAAGAAGAAATAGCAAGAGAAATTGCTAAATATATAGAGACGAATGAAAATGAGAACACAACATACCAAAACCTATGGGATGCAGCAAAAGCAGTGCTAAGGGGGAAATTTATAGCACTAAACGCATATATTAAAAAGGAAGAAAGAGCCAAAATCAAAGAACTAACGGATCAACTGAAGAAGCTAGAAAATGAACAGCAAACCAATCCTAAACCAAGTAGAAGAAAAGAAATAACAAGGATTAAAGCAGAAATAAATGACATAAAGAACAAAAAAACAATAGAGAGGATAAATATCACCAAAAGTTGGTTCTTTGAGAAGATCAACAAGATTGACAAGCCCCTAGCTAGACTGACAAAATCAAAAAGAGAGAAGACCCATATAAACAAAATAATGAATGAAAAAGGTGACATAACTGCGGATCCTGAAGAAATTGAAAAAATTATAAGAGGATATTATGAACAACTATATGGCAACAAACTGGATAATGTAGAGGAAATGGACAATTTCCTGGAAACATATGAACAACCTAGACTGACCAGAGATGAAATAGAAGACCTCAACCAACCCATCACAAGCAAAGAGATCCAATCAGTCATCAAAAATCTTCCCACAAATAAATGCCCAGGGCCAGATGGCTTCACAGGGGAATTCTACCAAACTTTCCAGAAAGAACTGACACCAATCTTACTCAAACTCTTTCAAAACATTGAACAAAATGGAACACTACCTAACTCATTTTATGAAGCTAACATCAATCTAATACCAAAACCAGGCAAAGATGCTACAAAAAAGGAAAACTACCGGCCAATCTCCCTAATGAATATAGATGCAAAAATCCTCAACAAAATACTTGCAAATCGAATCCAAAGACACATTAAAAAAATCATACACCATGACCAAGTGGGGTTCATTCCAGGCATGCAAGTATGGTTCAACATAAGAAAATCAATCAATGTATTACAACACATTAACAAGTCAAAAGGAAAAAATCAATTGATCATCTCAACAGATGCTGAAAAAGCATTTGACAAAATCCAACATCCCTTTTTGATAAAAACACTTCAAAAGGTAGGAATTGAAGGAAACTTCCTCAACATGATAAAGAGCATATATGAAAAACCCACAGCCAGCATAGTACTCAACGGTGAGAGACTGAAAGCCTTCCCTCTAAGATCAGGAACAAGACAAGGATGCCCGCTGTCACCACTGTTATTCAACATTGTGCTGGAAGTGCTAGCCAGGGCAATCCAGCAAGACAAAGAAATAAAAGGCATCCAAATTGGAAAAGAAGAAGTAAAACTGTCATTGTTTGCAGATGATATGATCTTATATCTAGAAAACCCTGAGAAATCGACGATACAGCTACTAGAGCTAATAAACAAATTTAGCAATGTAGCGGGATACAAGATTAATGCACATAAGTCAGTAATGTTTCTATATGCTAGAAATGAACAAACTGAAGAGACACTCAAGAAAAAGATACCATTTTCAATAGCAACTAAAAAAATCAAGTACCTAGGAATAAACTTAACCAAAGATGTAAAAGACCTATACAAAGAAAACTACATAACTCTACTAAAAGAAATAGAAAGGGACCTTAAAAGATGGAAAAATATTTCATGTTCATGGATAGGAAGGCTAAATGTCATTAAGATGTCAATTCTACCCAAACTCATCTACAGATTCAATGCAATCCCAATCAAAATTCCAACAACCTACTTTGCAGACTTGGAAAAGCTAGTTATAAAATTTATTTGGAAAGGGAAGATGCCTCGAATTGCTAAAGACACTCTAAAAAAGAAAAACGAAGTGGGAGGACTTACACTCCCTGACTTTGAAGCTTATTATAAAGCCACAGTTGCCAAAACAGCATGGTACTGGCACAAAGATAGACATATAGATCAATGGAATAGAATTGAGAATTCAGAGATAGACCCTCAGATCTATGGCCGACTGATCTTTGATAAGGCCCCCAAAGTCACTGAACTGAGTCATAATGGTCTATTCAACAAATGGGGCTGGGAGAGTTGGATATCCATATCCAAAAGAATGAAAGAGGACCCCTACCTCACACCCTACACAAAAATTAACTCAAAATGGACCAAAGATCTCAATATAAAAGAAAGTACCATAAAACTCCTAGAAGATAATGTAGGAAAACATCTTCAAGACCTTGTATTAGGCAGCCACTTCCTAGACTTTACACCCAAAGCACAAGCAACAAAAGAGAAAATAGATAAATGGGAACTCCTCAAGCTTAGAAGTTTCTGCACCTCAAAGGAATTTCTCAAAAAGGTAAAGAGGCAGCCAACTCAATGGGAAAAAATTTTTGGAAACCATGTATCTGACAAAAGACTGATATCTTGCATATATAAAGAAATCCTACAACTCAATGACAATAGTACAGACAGCCGAATTATAAAATGGGCAAAAGATATGAAAAGACAGTTCTCTGAAGAGGAAATACAAATGGCCAAGAAACACATGAAAAAATGTTCAGCTTCACTAGCTATTAGAGAGATGCAAATTAAGACCACAATGAGATACCATCTAAGACCGGTTAGAATGGCTGCCATTAAACAAACAGGAAACTACAAATGCTGGAGGGGATGTGGAGAAACTGGAACTCTTATTCATTGTTGGTGGGACTGTATAATGGTTCAGCCACTCTGGAAGTCAGTCTGGCAGTTCCTTAGAAAACTAGATATAGAGTTACCATTCGATCCAGCAATTGCACTTCTCGGTATATACCCGGAAGATCGGAAAGCAGTGACACGAACAGATACCTGCACGCCAATGTTCATAGCAGCATTATTCACAATTGCCAAAAGATGGAAACAACCCAAATGTCCTTCAACAGATGAGTGGATAAATAAAATGTGGTATATACACACGATGGAATACTACGCGGCAGTAAGAAGGAACGATCTCGTGAAACATATGACCACATGGATGAACCTTGAAGACATAATGCTGAGCGAAATAAGCCAGGCACAGAAAGAGAAATATTATATGCTACCACTAATGTGAACTTTGAAAAATGTAAAACAAATGGTTTATAATGTAGAATGTAGGGGAACTAGCAATAGAGAGCAATTAAGGAAGGGGGAACAATAATCCAAGAAGAACAGATAAGCTATTTAACGTTCTGGGGATGCCCAGGAATGACTATGGTCTGTTAATTTCTAATGGATATAGTAGGAACAAGTTCACAGAAATGTTGCTATATTATGTAACTTTCTTGGGGTAAAGTAGGAACATGCTGGAAGTTAAGCAGTTATCTTAGGTTAGTTGTCTTTTTCTTACTCCCTTGTTATGGTCTGTTTGAAATGTTCTTTTATTGTATGTTTGTTTTCTTTTTAACTTTTTTTTCATACAGTTGATTTAAAAAAGGGAAAGTTAAAAAAAAAAAAAAAAAAAGAAAAACAAGGAAAAAAAAAAGATGTAGTGCCCCTTGAGGAGCCTGTGGAGAATGCAGGGGTATTGGCCTACCCCACCTCCATGGTTGCTAACATGACCACAGACATAGGGGACTGGTGGTTTGATGGGTTGAGCCCTCTACCATAGGTTTTACCCTTGGGAAGACGGTTGCTGCAAAGGAGAGGCTAGGCCTCCCTATGGTTGTGCCTAAGAGCCTCCACCCGAATGCCTCTTTATTGTTCAGATGTGGCCCTCTCTCTCTGGCTAAGCCAACTTGAAAGGTGAAATCACTGCCCTCCCCACTACGTGGGATCAGACACCCAGGGGAGTGAATCTCCCTGGCAACGTGGAATATGACTCCCGGGGAGGAATGTAGACCCAGCATCGTGGGACGGAGAACATCTTCTTGACCAAAAGGGGGATGTGAAAGGAAATGAAATAAGCTTCAGTGGCAGAGAGATTCCAAAAGGAGCCGAGAGGTCACTCCGGTGGGCACTCTTACGCACACTTTAGACAACCCTTTTTAGGTTCTAAAGAATTGGGGTAGCTGGTGGTGGATACCTAAAACTATCAAACTACAACCCAGAACCCATGAATCTCGAAGACAGTTGTATAAAAATGTAGCTTATGAGGGGTGACAATGGGATTGGGAAAGCCATAAGGACCACACTCCACTTTGTCTAGTTTATGGATGGATGAGTAGAAAAATAGGGGAAGGAAACAAACAGACAAAGGTACCCAGTGTTCTTTTTTACTTCAATTGCTCTTTTTCACTCTAATTATTATTCTTGATATTTTTGTGTGTGTGCTAATGAAGGTGTCAGGGATTGATTTAGGTGATGAATGTACAACTATGTAATGGTACTGTAAACAATCGAAAGTACGATTTGTTTTGTATGACTGCGTGGTATGTGAATATATCTCAATAAAATGAAGTTAAAAAAAAAAAAAAAAAAAAAAGCAGTGCACCTGGTTGTTCATTTTGCTTAGAAGAAGAAATGGCCAGAGGAGAGCTTGTATACTGATTTATGGACTGTGGCCAATGGTTTGGTTGGATGGTTAGGGAGTTGGAAGGAACATGATTGGAAAATTTATGTCAAAGAAGTCTGGGGGAGAGGTATGTGGGTAGACCTTCCTGAGTAGGCAAAAATCATGAAGACATTTGTGTCCTATGTGAATGCTCACCAAAGGATTACTTGAATAAAGGAGGATTTTAAAAATCAAGTGGATGACCCATTCTGTAGATATCAGTTGGGCTCCTTCCCTAACCACACCAGTCATTGCGTAATGGCTCATGAACAAAGTGGCCATGGTGGTAGCGATGCAGGTTATGCATGGGCTCAGAAACTTGGACTCTCACTAACCAAAGCTGACTTGGCTATAGCCACTTCTGAGTGCTCAATTTGCCAGCAGCAGACACCAACACTAAGTCTCCAATATGGCACCATTCCTCAGTTGATTATGTTGGACCACTTCCAACACGGAAGGGGAAGCATTTTGTTCACACTAGAATAAATAAATATTCCAGATATGGTTTTGCCCTCCGTGCATGCAATGCTCCTGCCAAAACTGCCATCCATGGACTTACAGAATGCTTTATCCACAAACATGTTATTCCACACAGCATTGCTTCTGATCAAGGAACCCAATTCATGGTAAATGAAGAGTGGGAATGGGCACATGCTCATGGAATTCACTGGTCTTACTACGTTCTCCATCATCATGAAGCAGACAGATTTATAGAATGGTGGAAAGGCCTTCTCAAGATTCAATTATGGTGTCAACTGGGTGGCAATACCTTGCAGGCCTGGGACAATGTTCTCCTGGAGACTGTGTACACTCAAGATCAGTATCCATGCTATGTTTCTGTTTCTTCCCATAGCCATGATTCACACGTCTGGGAATCAAGGGTTAGAAATAAGAGTAGCACCACTTACCATTACCCCAGGTGATCCACTAGAAAATAGTTTGTTTCCAGTCCCTGCAACCTTAAGTTTTGTTGGTTTACAGATCTTTGCTCCAAAAGGACAGTGCTTCCACCAAGAGACACAACAATGATTCCACAAAACTGGAAGTTAAGACTGCAAGCCAACCACATTGGGCTCCTCATGTCTCTGAATCAACAGGCAAAGAAGAGAATGATTGTACTGGCTTGGGTGATTGATCCTGATTATCAAGAGGAAATAAGATGGCTACTACACAATGGAAGTAAAAAGAAGGGTTTTTCTGTAATGCAGGAGACCTTTTAGGGCCTTCGTACTATCATGCCCTGTGATTAAAGTCAATGGAAAACTGCAACAACTCAATCCAGGCAGGAGTACCTATGGCATAGAGCTTTAGGAATAAAGGTTTGGGTCACTCCACCAGGCAGAAAACTATGGCCTGCTGAGGTGCTGCTGAGAATAAAGGGAATATGGAATGGGTAGTGGAATCAGGTAGTTACCAGTATGAGGCATGACCATGTGAGCTGTCAGAAAAATGAGGACTGAAATGGTTATGAATTCCTTGTTTTGTTATGACTATGTTTGTATATATATTTAAAGCAAATATCTTTGTTTTTCCCTAGCATATCCCCTTATCACATAAATTGTATTAACTTTATGCCATTGTATTTGCATTATAGGATATCAAGTTTAAGAATGAATATTACCCAAGGATTTGCACCCTCTTCTGGGGAAAGAGCTACATTTCTGGTTGTACATAGGAGCATTGTTAGGTAAAAATATGCCTGTTATTATTTTCATTTAAAGACTAAGTATGGTCTAAAGAGATGTGTGTGGGTGCTGAATTGGCAAGGGGTACACTGTGTTGGTTAATTTCATGTGTCAACTTGGCCAGGTTATGGTATCCAAATGTAGACAAAGATATCTTAGGATACAATAAGCACTGATCATAAAAGAAAAAAATTGATAAACTGAACTTCATCAAAATTAAAATCTTTCTTGCCTCAAAGGATAGGTCTGAGAAAGTGAAAAGGCAGGTCCAGGATTGGGAGAAACTATTTTCAATGTTTATATCTGACAAAGGAATTATATCCAGAATACACCCTAAAACCAACAACAAAGATTTTTAAAATGGGCAAAAGATTTGAAAATTCACTTCTCTCTCCTCCCCTTCTCTTCCCCTCTGACTCTCTTCTAACACTCATAAATACACAAAACACCACACACACACACACACACACACACACAGACACACACAGACACACACACACATAATAAGCACATGAAAAGATTTTCAATATCATTAAGCTTCAGAAAAACGTCAGTTAAAACTATAGGACTGAAATAGCTAAAATCAGAAAGACTGAAAACACCAAATATTGGCAAGATTTGGAGCAACTGAAGCTCCCATACATTGCAGGTGAGAATGTTAAATGATCTAACCCCTTTGGAAAACAGTTTGGTAGTTTTTTAAAAGTTAAACATACATCTACCCCATGACTTGTCTAATTCCACTCTTAGAGAATTCCACTCAAGAGAACTGAAGACTTATGAACCAAAAACTGCTAAGAATGTTCATAGTAACTTTATTCACAATGTCTAAAAACTAGAAACAGCTCAAATGCCCATCAACAGAAGAGTGTTTCACCAGATTGTGACATATTCATACAGTGGAACTCTACTCAGCAATTAAGAAAAGACAATGAACGACTGAAACATGTAACAACATGGATGAATTTAGTGACATTAGGTTAAGCAAAAGAAACCTATAGCTCATGTGATCTATTTATATGAGGCTCTAGGACAGGCAAAAGAAACCATGATGATAAAAATTAGAAGAGCATATGCCTGTGAGAGGGGTTGGCTATTGACTAAGATGGGGCACAGAGGAGTTTTATATGGCTTGATTGGGGTAGTAGTTATACGGGTGGATACATTTATGGAAACTCTTTAAACTGTACACTTAAGATCTGTGCATTTCACTGTATGCAAATTTTCCTTAATAAACAATATCTACTATTGGAGCCTAGGGAGAAAAGAATGCTTCCTGGAGGAAGAAGATGTTTGAAGAACAGTAGGAGTAGTTGGCTAAGTAAAGACGGAGGAAAGGAATTTGCAGCAGAGAGTGTTACATGTGGAAAGGCTCATAAGTGTGAATTAGCACCATGCTTTCAGGAGGTGGGGCTGGGAGAGGAGAAGGCAAAAGAAGGAAGAAGGGGCCAGTTTAGAAAAGACTTCATAAAATAAATTTGAACTTCATCCTGATAGGTAGAGGAAGCTGCTGAGGCATTTTATTTTGCCAAGATCAAACTAAGAGCAGAGTAGAGGGTGGGTTTGAAGAGACAACATCCAATGTCAGGGAAGTCAGACTCCAAAGTGGTACCAGAGAAGAAGTGATGAGGGACACAGCAAAGGCAGAGAAAAGGGTGGGTAGGAAAGGGAAATATTTAAATATATTAAGGTAGTAAATCTGCAAGGTTTAATGCAGGAGATGATAGGCTTGGTGAGAGGGAGGTGATAAGGTTGACAGAGGAAATATAAGTCCCAAAGGACTTCATTTCCCCCATTTTTCTCTTAGCCTATAGCATTCAAGACTTGGCACCACGGTGTAGGAGTTGTGAGAAAAAACTGGACAGCAGTTGGGTTTCTCAAGATATCTATAATGTCAATTAAGAGGAAAGACTTGGAAAGCAAAATATATTTTGCCTAGCAAAAGTTAAAGTTTGTACTATAATAGAAGAAAAAGAAGCATTATTGTAACATAATATCTAATTATTTTTTTTAAAAAAGCAGTGGTCAAATAAAGCTAACATTTACTGAATACTTACTATCGACCAGGCACTGTATTAGGCATGTTTTATGCATCATCTTAATTTATCCCGGCACCAACCTTAAAAGAAGTTGATGTGATCATTATCCCATTTTTCAGAGCAGGAACTGAGATTGCCCAAGGTCACAAAGATGTTGAAGCAGGAGCCAACAGTGAATCAATATCTGCCGGTAGTCACCTAAGTTGGTTGTTATCTCCGATGTTACACCAGGTAATTTGCATTTGCTATTCTCACAGTCCTCAAACAGTGATTTGGAGGTAAAAGGTGGGGAGGCTGTTGAAGAGAAGCCAGTATTTAAAAAGGATCAGGATCTTTGATAAGGCCCCCCAAACCACTGAACTGGGACGTAACCATCTATTCAACAAATGGGGCTGGGAGAGCTGGGTATCCATATCCAAAAGAATGAAAGAGGACCCCTACCTCACACCCTACACAAAAATTAACTCAAAATTGGTTAAAGACCTCAATATAAGAGATGGTACCATAAAACTCCTAGAAGATAATGTAGGGAAACATCTTCAAGACCTTGTATTAGGAGGTCACTTCTTAGACTTATACCCAAAGCACAAGCAACAGAAGAAAAAATAGATAAATGGGAATTCCTCAAACTTAAAAGCTTCTGTACCTCAAAGGAATTTATCAAAAAGGTGAAGAGGCAGTCAATTCAATGGGAAAAAATATTTGGAAGCCATGTATCTGTCAAAAGACTAATATCTTGCATATATAAAGAAATCCTACAACTCAATGACAATAGTACAGACAGCCCAATTATAAAATAAGCAAAAGATATGAAAAGACAGTTCTCTGAAGAAGAAGCACAAATGGCCAAAAAACACATGAAAAAAATGTTCAGCTTCACTAGCTATTAGGGAGATACAAATTAAGACCACAATGAGATATCATTTCACACCAATTAGACTGGCTGCCATTCAAGAAACAGGAAACTACAAATGCTGGAGAGGATGTGGAAAAATTGGAACTCTTATTCATTGTTGATGGGACTGTATAATGGTACAGCCACTCTGGAAGACAGTCTGGCAGTTCCTTAGAAAACTAGATATAGAGTTACCCATCGATCCAGCAATTGCACTTCTTGGTATATATCCAGAAGATTTGAAAGCAGTGACGTGAACAGATATCTGCATGCCAATGTACATAGCAGCAATATTCACAATTGCCAAGAGATGGAAACAACTCAAATGTCCTTCAACAGATGAGTGGATAAATAAAATGTGGTATATACACACAATGGAATACCACGTGGCAGTAAGAAGGAACGATGTTGTGAAACATATGACAACATGGATGAACCTTGAAGACATAATGCTGAGTGAAATCAGCCAGGCACAAAAAGAGAAATACTGTATGTTACCACAAATGTGAACACAGGGAAAAATGTAAAATAAATGGTTTATATTGTAGAATGTAGGGGACCTAGCAATAGACAGCAAATAGTGAAAGGGGAATGATAATCTAATAAGAACAGATAAGTTATGAAAAAAAAAAATAAAGAGGATCAAGAGAATTGTTCTTCCTCAACTGGAACATATTCCTAAGGAGTTTAACCTCAGTTTGTTAGAGATAATAGAAATCCACTCCTCCATCAACCCATCCACCCATCCACCCATCCATTCATCCATCCATGACACCAGTCAACTATTTATTTAAAAAATTTCTAACTTACAGAAAACTTGCAAGAATGATAGAATAAACACCCATTTAGCCTTTGTCCATGTTCCTTGGCTACACAGACATTTTGCTATGTTTGCTTTCTATCTATCATCTATCTGATCTCTCCATCTGCTTATATATTTTGCTGAATCATTTAAGATTTAGTTGTAGATATGGCACTTCATCTCTAAATTCTTTAACATGACTCTCCTAAGAACAAAGGCTTTTCCTCCACAACTATGATTATAACTCTTAGGAATTTGACATTGAAATAATACTACTATTTAATACTTTGTTACTCAAAGTGTGGCCCCAGGGCTAGCAGCACCCAGCATCTCCACTAGGAGCTTGTTGGAAACGAAGACTCTCAGGCCCCACCCCAGACCTACTGAATCAGAATCTGCATTTAAAACATTTCCAGGTGATTTGTGTGCATATTCAATTCTGCGAAGCTCTGATTTAATGTACAGTTCATATTCAAATTTACCCAATTGTCCCAATAACATCCTTTATGGCTGACCCTGCCCCCAACTCTGAATCTAGTCAAGGATCACACCTTGCATTTAGTTATCACATCTCTTTAAAGTCTTTTAATCTGGAACTGTGCTTCTCAAACTTTATTGTGCATCAGAGTCTCTTGAATGGTTCATTAAAACACAGATCACTGCTCCTGCCCCACCAGAGCTTTTGATGCAGTAGGTCTGAGGTGGATCCGAGATTCCACATTTCCAATAAGCTCCTTCATGGTGCAGATGCTGCTTATCCAGGACCTACATTTTAAGAACCAACCCGGAACAATCCCCAGCCTTTTGATTTGTTTTGTAATGCATTGATATATTTGAAGAGTTCTGAAAGAGCCCCTGTAACCAAGAAGTTAGGATTTAAGGAATGATTATAATTACTAAATCATTATATAGATATTCCTTTGTTTACTTTCTGGTATATTAGAGTAGACAGAGTGAAATACCTGAAATCTCTGAACTGTCATCCAGCTGCCTTGATCTCTGATAATGATTGTAGAGCCTTTATCTTGTGCCCTTGTGATTGTGAAAACCTTGGACTGACCCTCACTTGTACCCCTTTTATCTGGTTTTTCAACTTTGGAGTCTTGAGATCACTAAAGACAGCCCCTAATGTTTATTAATGAAGGGTCTTGGGTCATCCCAGAGCTAACCCACCCCAATTCCAAGGTTATCTTGATAACCAAACCCGGGTCTAACCAAAATGGGCCACCTGACATGCAGTAGCTTAGACTTTAACCTACAAGTCACCTATACTTCATTATAATACTAGAAATCACACCCATCATCATATTAAGGCCACCATTTTCTTAACATTCATTCTGTGAATAAGTGTGTAATCAACCTGTGCATACTCAATAATTAGATCACTCTAATTACATCATCTGGGGCCATTGTACTCAATATCCTAAAACCTGCCCATCTCAAACTATCAGAATTACTGCAGTTCGGGGAGGCAGATTTGGGGGCCAACAGACCATCTGATCTCCTGCTTCATGCCTAGCAATAAACTTTCTTTCTTTGAAATCCTGGTGTCTCAGGAATTGGTCATTTGAGTGCATCAGGCAGAGAATCCACTGCCTTTGTCCAGTGTCACCCCTGCAACCAGGTCTCTAAGTTCCTAGCTTTGATGACAGGAACACTGTGTTAATCTTTGTAAAAGCCCACTGTAATTAAGTTCCCTAGTCCCCAGCGGAGATGATAACACTATACTGTTATCTTTAACCTCTCCCAGCTATAGCTGACCTTCTGCCAAAGGGAGAATTGGTCAACCTGAACAGTAAACAGACTTCCAGGCCTTAATCAAAGGTTTCCTGACCAATGATTACCCCTATGTATCTTAGTTACATTTTAGCAAACCCAAATAGGAAACTATACTTCATCCCCTTAAACTTTTGATTACAATCCCTGACTTCTCTCATTTGCCAAAGAGTCCATAAATGTCATCTCCCTGATTTTCCTTTGTTCCTCCCCAATTCTCTTTGATTCAAATAACACATATAAACCTGATTCTTGCAGTTCTTTGGAGAGGCAGCTCTTAGACCATGAGGTCCTGGCCTCTGTTGGCTATTAAATCATTTTCCTTTGCAACCAAACAAGTGTGACGAGTCATATAGCTGGACAAGGACCCAAAGACCTGCAGGGTCCCCTTCAGTTCAAGCCAGCTGTTTTGCAGAATGTCTCTCAATTTGGATGAGTCTGATTGTTACCATGTGATTAGATTCAGGTTAAATGTTTTTTTGGCAGGAATAAAATCTAGGTGATATTATTCCTAGATATTATTCCTTACTGTGAAACACAGTAAGGAATATGATTTTGTTACTTTTCAATGCCCAAGAAGCTTCAACTTTCCAGCCTGTCTTCCTCCCCAGCCCACCCACACCCCGAAGCAGGCATGGTGTCAGAGACGGCCAAGGGGACCTGAACCTGTACTCACACTCTTCCTGGAGCTGTTGACAGCAACAACAGTGAAGAACTAGTTGGAAAGTTGAATGTTCCTGGAGAAAGTTCTTTGATCTGTCTCAAACCCCAATGATACAAAATAGTAACAGCCGTGTTTGTGAACGTGGCTCCCGTAATAAAGATGAATCACTGGTTTGTCTCAGAAATGAAAAGGAGGCTGATTCAAACAAGCTCTGTTGCCAAAAATACTCTATGGAGGATGTTAACACCAAAAAAACAGAAAGCAAGCAGAAGCCAACAGAGAAACACCAAAGGTGTTATGATAAACCTGCAAGAGTGCTTTTGAAGTTAAATATAGGTAACAGGATTTGAACCTCGACTGGAAAGTGGCAACCATTTCAGCAAACACCCTTGATTCACTTTCAAAGGGAATCAAAATAGAATGAGAATCTTTAGGTCTAAAGACACATATTTCACATAGAAAGAACCAAAGGTATGCACTGATTGAAGACCAAAATTAAGAATACACTATGTTGTGATGAACAAAACATTATTTCAGAATACACTAATACTGGATATTTTAGGGGCAAAAAAGAAATCAAGGGACTATCAAGACAGAGTTGCAAAACTCACAAGCCTCACAGGCTCACACACAGGCTCAACCACACAGGCCGGGAGCAGGAGGTTACAGTGGACTTGGGGCTGTGCCTTTCTAATGTGCGGGTGGAGCAGCAGCGGTTGGTCAAGTAAGAGTGGGGACTGGGGAGTCTGTATTTGACTTCTGTGGAGGTGTGAACCTGGGCGGGATGCAGGGAGGAAAGGGAGAAGCTGTTTATCTTGTGCAAGCAGGTGTCAGGGGGGTCACGGAGGGACCTAACAACAGGTGTCACAGCAGTATGAGAAGCCCCAAATATCTTTTGATTCTCTACACCCATCCTCTCCTGCACTGCCCCCATAGCATTCTGTTTCTTGGCATGTGTGTCCGTCTCTCCCACTAGACTATATACTCCTTAGAGGCAGAAACCCTGTCTTGTTCACTATTGGAATTCCAGCGTCTGGCCCAATGCCCACCACACGGTATTAATGATAGTGATGAAAACAATGTGCTTTCACCCACTGCTCTAGGTACTTTACAGTGATTTATTCATTTAAAGCTCACAAAAACTTTATGAGGTTGCTACTGTTACTATCTTCATTTTACAGGAAATGGAGACAAAGTATTTAAGCAACTTATCCATGGTCCCATAGCTAGTAAGTGATCACAATTTGAACCCAGTTGGTTTGGTTCCTTGGTCCATGGTCTTAAACTCTAAACTCTATTGCTCTTTTTTTTTTAAATTCAATTTTATTGAGATATATTCACATACCATGCAGTCATTCAAAGTATACATTCAGTTCACAGTACCATTATATAGTTGTGCATTCATCATCAAAATTAATTTTTGAGCATTTTCATTACAAATAATAAGGATAAAAGTTAAAGTGAAAAAAAAAAAACAATTAAAGTAAAAAAGAACACTGGGTGCCTTTTTTTTTTTTTTGCCCCCATTTTTCTACTCATTCATCCATACACTGGACAAAGGGGAGTGTGGTCCATATGGCTTTCCCAATCACATTGTCACCCCTCATAAGCTACATTGTTATACAATCGTCTTCAAGATTCAAGGGTTCTGGGTTGTAGTTTCAGGTATTTCCTGCTAGCTATTACAATTCATTAGAACCTAAAAAGGGTTGTCTAAATTGTGTGTAAGAGTGCCCACCAGAGTGACCTCTTGGCTCCTTTTGGAATCTCTTTGCCACTGAAGCTTATTTCATTTCCTTTCACATCCCCCGTTTGGTCAAGAAGATGTTCTCCATCCCATGATGCTGGATCTACATTCCTCCCCGGGAGTCATATTCCACATTGCCAGGGAGATGCCAGGAGATTTACTCCCCTGGGTGTCAGATCCCACATAGTGGGGGAGGGCAGTGATTTCACCTGCCAAACTGGCTTAGCTAGAGACAGCGGGCCACATCTGAGCAACAAAGAGGCATTCGGGAGGAGGCTCTTAGGCACAATTATAGGGAGGCCTAGCCTCTCCTTTGCAGCAACAGTCTTCCCAAGGGCAAGTCCCGTGGTAGAGGGCTCAGCCCATCAAACCACCAGTCCCCTATGTCTGTGTAAACTCTATTGCTCTTAATAAATATTAGATGGATGGATGGAGATGATGCATGCAAGGATGGATGGATGGACGGATGGATGGATGAAAGGATAGGTCTCTAGCCAGTTAAAGAAGTCAGTGAGCACATGAGAAATGTGCCCACTGTAGGCTTCTTCTAAGGAAGACCTAATTAAATGCAAATTTTTAGATGCAAACTTTTTCACACTAAAACAGGAATCTGTATCCTGGTGAAATACAAATACACAAAAATGGACAGTAAAGAACCCATGAAAATAGCATGAATTTTAGAACCAGATGACTAGAGTTGAACCACGGCTCTGCCAATTTCTATCTGTGTGATTTAGGAACAGTAATATTAGACCAAAGCAGTCTGATAATACCTACTCCACCAGTGGAGTGCCTGGAACATGGGAGTCTCCAATAAACTTTAGTTCCTTCCCTGCTCAAGAGAAATGACCATGTTACAGGGATCTGATTTATCTTAAATGCTGAGGAAAGGACTGAAGGAGCTGGCTCACTGGAGGACAGGGAGGCAGGACTTTTCTGGATTCTTTGCCTTCTTCCTGGGATGGGGCTTTGGATTTTTTGAGGAGAGAGGTGGACACAAAGCTTTCTAGGCTCTATCAATTCTGTAAATTCTAGAATTGGTAGGCAACTCACATTCCAGCTTGGGAAAATATGCCTGTGTATACAAATGTGAAATCCTTGAGGATGGAATGTTAGGTATTTATATTTAAATACTTTCTCTTAGATAATAAAAGTAATTAAAGGCCATTAAAAAATTAAAGGCATACAGAGAAGTATAAAAAATAAATGAAAGATCAGTCCATTGTTAACATCTTGGAGGATCTTTCTTAATTTCTTTGTATGTATGTATACAAACTTTTAAAAATAGGCAGAAGTAGGATTAAACTGTACATAGCATTCTATTGTTGTTTTCACTTGGTGAAACAGGTCCTATTGTGGACAGGCGCTCTGCTCCTCCCCACTTGACACACAGCTGCATCTTTTTGTGCAGTGCTAGCTGAATCTCTGAGACATGGTGGTGAAGGGTGGAATAAATGTATTTGGCCGTATTGGGCCCCTGGTCACCAGGGCTGCTGTAAACTCTGGCAAAGTACAGGTTGTGGCCATCAATGACCCCTTCACTGACCTCAACTACATGGTTTACATGTTCCAGCATGATTCTACCCATGGCGAGTTCAGAGGCACCATCAAGGCTGAGAACAGGAAGCTTGTCATCAATGGGAGCCCCATTACTATCTTCCAGGAGAGAGATCCCACCAATATCAAATGGGGTGATGCTGGTGCTGAATATGTTGTAGAGTCCACTGGTGTCTTCATGACCTTGGGGAAGGCTGGGGCTCATTTGAAGGGTAGTGTCAAAGGGTCATCATCTCTGCCCCTTTGGCCGATTCCCCGTTTGTGATGGGCGTGAACCATGAGAAGTATGACCCGCTTCTTCACCTTCCATTTCATTCTCCCATTTATCATCCTAGTCCTCGTACTAACACACTCTTCCTACACAAAACTGGGTCAAACAATCCACTAGGCATCTCATCGGACTCCAACAAAATCCCATTCCACCCATACTACACCGTAAAAGATATCCTGGGCCTATTCCTCATAACCCTCATCACACTAACACTAGTACTATTCTATCCAGATCTCCTGGGAGACCCTGACAACTACATCCCCGCAAACCCACTCAGCACCCCACCACATATTAAACCAGAATGATATTTCCTATTTGCCTATGCCATCCTACGCTCTATCCCCAATAAACTTAGAGGTGTCCTAGCCCTTATCTGCTCTATCCTAGTGCTAATAATCATCCCTATACTCCACACAGCAACAACGAAGTCTGATGTTTTGACCAATCAGCCAATGCCTATTCTGAATACTAGTAGCCAACCTACTAATCCTAAAACGAATTGGAGGACAACCAGTGGAACACCCATTCACCATCATTGGCCAACTGGCATCAATCTCATACTTCTCCATCATTCTAATCCTAATACCCGCAGCAGGCCTAATTGAAACAACTTGATAAAATGATAACAGCCCTTGTAGTTTAATAAATTACACTGGTCTTGTAAGCCAGAAATGAAACACACGCTTCCAAGGGCACTTCAAGGAGAAGGTCGCTACTAACCCCACCATCAGCTCCCAAAGCTGAAATTCTCATTAAACTACCCCCTGGTTGGTTACATAATAGCCATAACCCCAATGTGCTATACCAGTATTAAGACATCCCACCTGTTCCTGCACCTAGTTGGGCACGGGAACGGCCCTATGCTTTATTGTGCATACATTTATATTCCCCATGGATATCATCTATATACTACATATTATTTACATTACATAGTACATTAAATTCTTGGTTGTACATAGCACATCCCTTGAAATCAGTCCCAGTCACCATGCTTACCCCTCCCCTTATCTTTCCTTAACTAGCAAGCTTCGAGAAACCAGCAACCCACCCTATAAGTACCCCTCTTCTCGCTCCGGGCCCATCAATCGTGGGGGTTTCTATAATGGAACTATACCTGGCATCTGGTTCTTTCTTCAGGGCCATGGCCTTAATATTCGCCCATTCGGTCCCCTCAAATAAGACATCTCGATGGACTAATGACTAATCAGCCCATGATCACACATAACTGCGGTGTCATACATTTGGTATCTTTTTTTGGGGGGGGAGGGATAGCTATCACTCAGCTATGGCCTAGGTATAGGCCTCGCAGCAGTCAGTTAACTTGCAGCCGGACCTAAATTGAAGGGTCGACGCGGTCAACATGTGCAGCCCACAGAACCACTGTCAGTCAGTGGAGCCGGGAAATCTATTTAATGGTCACAGGACATCCGTTTAATGGTCGCGGAAAAGTCTGAGTTAATGGTCACAGAGTATTTATTCAATGGTCGCAGGACATACACACGAAGCGACGCACACGCACACGCACACGCACACGCATGCTCAACAAACCCTCCTACCCCCCATACTTGCAACCGCATCCTCGTACTACCCTCCGTCCTGTCAAACGCCAAAAGCAGGACAATAGCACAAGTGCTTTAGCAAGCAACTACACTCCTATTTTTTATTTCTATCATAGCAATATTTCCATTTACGCCAATACTGACATAGCACTCAAGCATTTTGAAATTTCTACTGTGAAAAAAGTCTATGCCTTGATGAAATTATAATTAAATTCTAATAAAAATTTTTCCGCCCCAGCAATACCACCGACACCAATGCACCTCGGAATTTTGCCACAGGGAAACTCACCCTAGACCGCAACCGAACCTCAATGGGATGTGTCACACAGGTTAATGTCGCTTAAACACAAAGCAAGGCACTGAAAATGCCTAGATGAGTCCACCACAACTCCATAAACACACAGCTTTGGTCCTGACCTTACTATTAGTTCTTAGTAAACTTACACATGCAAGGATCCACGCCCCAGTGAGAATGCCCTTTAGGTCCACCAGACCGAAAGGAGCAGGTATCAAGCCCACAAACCCAATGTAGCTCACAACACCTTGCTCAACCACACCCCCAAGGGAAACAGCAGTGATAAAAATTAAACTATAAACGAAAGTTTGACTTAGTTATGCTAACACACAAGGGTTGGTAAATTTTGTGCCAGCCACCGCGGTCATACGATTAACCCAAATTACTATTCACCGGTGTAAAACGTGTTTAAGGTAACTAGACAAATAAAGTTAAACCAAAACTAAGCCGTAAAAAGCTACAGTCAAAATAAAATAAACAACGAAAGTGACTTTAATAAACCCGAACACACGATAGCTAAGACCCAAACTGGGATTAGGTACCCCGCTATGCTTAGCCCTAAACCTAGACATTTAACAAACCAAAATGTTCGCCAGAGTACTACTAGCAACAGCCTAAAACTTAAAGGACTTGGCGGTGCTTCACATCCCCCTAGAGGAACCTGTCCTATAATCGACAAACCCCGATAGACCTCACCACCCCTAGCCAATACAGCCTATATACCACCATCCCCAGCTCCTTCAAGATCGTCAGCAATGCTCCCTGCACCACCAACTGCCTGGCCCCCTGGCCAAGGTCATCCATGACAACTTTGGCATCGTGGGGACTTATGACCACTGTCCATGCCATCACTGCTACACAGAAGACTGTGGATGGCCCGTCTGGGTAAATGTAGCATTGTGGCCATGGGGCTGCCCAGAACATCATCTCTGCGTCTACCAGCGCTGCCAAGACAGTGGGCAAGGTCATCCTGGAGGTGATTGTGATGCTCACTGGCATGGTCTTCCACATCCCCGTTTCCAATGTATCCATCGTGGTTCTGACCTGCTACCTGGAGAAAGTGGCCAAATACAATGACATCAAGAAGGTAGTGAAGCAGGCACCCAAGGGCCCCCTAAAGGGCATCCTGGGCTACACTGAGGGCCAGGATGTCTCCTGCGACTATAACGTGACACCCAGTCTTCCACTTCTGATGCTGGGGCTGGCACTGCCCTCAATGACCACCTTCTCAAGCTCATTTCTTTATGATAATGAATTTGGCTATAGCAACAGGTGGTGGACCTTATGGTCTACATGGCCTTTAATGAGTAAGAGCCCCTGGCCCACCAGTCCCAGCAACAACATGAGGGGAAGAAGGGCAGTCAGCTGCTGGTGAGTTCTTGCCCCAACTCGATCCTCCAACACTGAGAAACACCCATCCTCCACAGCTTCTCTCCTAGATAAAGAAGGGGAGGGGCTGAGAGCCCTACCTTGTCATGTACTGTTGATAAAGTGCACCCAGCCAATATCTATATATGGTGGACAGCTATCCTAACATAGGTATACATTATTAACCACATAGCATTCCACTGAAAGGATATACCATAAATTAATTAGTGCTATAAATGACATTTAGATAAAACTGTTGTTATAAACAATACTTCAATGAAAATCCTTATATAGACATCTTTGAGCCTTTTTAAAATAATTTCCTTTGTATAAATTGCCCAAGTGAGAATGGCTAGTTTAAAAGAGGAATTTTTATTTTGATACATATTGCCAAATAGCAAGGTTCTATTTCAACAATAGTGTGGGAAAGTGGCCCCACACCATCTCCCGCTCTCATACTGGGTATAACCATTGTTTTTAATGTTTTGTCAAATAGAGTGAAAATATATGGCTTTTAATTTTAATTTACATTTCTTGAATTGTTAGTAAATTACACATTTATAGGTCTATTGACCATTTTCTTTTGTAAATTTTAGTTCATGTACTTGGCACATTTTCCTATCAATTTGTAAGAGCATCTATCCATCTTTACATATGGTTCTTTGGCATGGAACCCAGAACATTGCAGTCATCCAATAAATATTTGGTGAGTCCCCACTGGCTGGCTGCAAAGGCATGTTTATTCGCACGGGAAACAGGGCCAAGGGATCTAAGATTGAATGCTGACTGCCAAGAAGTTGCTCTGTGTCTTTGGGGGAAATCACGTTCTTGGAATCTGAAAATGCTGAGCACAGTCAAACTCCCAGTAAACCTGACACATGTCTCCCCCCAGGCTGACACTTCAGGGAGAGCAGCTGCTGCAGATAAGCTGAAAGATGCACCAGCAGGAAGAGCAGGGCCCAGCTAGAGGTACCGGGGCTGGCCTGTCCTCAGACCTCCCTCTTTCTTGGTCTGCCAGGAACCCTTGACATCCTTCTTCTAACAGACCTTAATGAGTCTAAGAGAACTTAAAGACCTTAACCTAAAGACCTTCATGAAGCTAAGAGAAATCAAGAACTCTTGTTTTCTATGGGATATTTACTAGGAAAAGAAGACAGTGTTTTCTAACAAAATCTCATTGGATTCATGTTGTAAGAAGCCTTGGTCATCCAGACCATGCAGAAAAATCATAAAAATAAAACATTAATTAATGCTATCTTTATATTAAGTGTTTAATTTTTATATTTGTGAGGACAGACCTTTGCTTTTTTCTCTTTTGTTTTAATAATCAAAGTATTTTTATAATACAAAGTGGTTTTCTGAGAACACAACCCAACGTTCTAACATTGTGCCCTTAGGAATGAGGGGCCCATTTGCCCTTTGTGCAGGAACCTATGGGGATGTAAGTTGGGGATCATTTGAATCATCATCCAACAGACAGCAGGCCCTGTAAGAAAACGTCCATGGTATTTTATTTGTCAACATTTATACACTGTAAAGTTCTTTCGCAAGAATTATTGCCTGTGAGGTAGTGCAAATACTATGTATTTTTTTAGTTTTATGAGGCCATTAATTAGAAGATACATCATTGATTTAGTAACAGCTTTTTGGGATTACAAAAAAGGTCACACGACCACATTAAATGCACACATCTAAAAATGTCTCCAGACTTCAGAAATGTTAAAATGCAAGAAAAAAATATGATTTTTGCCTCAGGGACCTAGAATGGCAGTAGCCCCACTTTACATGAGAAAACAGAGAGAAATGGCATGCCTTACCCAAAGAATCAAGATGTGAGCCCACCCCTCCTTGGTTCGGTGCTCTTTAGATGAAATGTTTGCTGGAGCAAAGGGGTTAAGAAAGAGTTTGAGGTTAAGTCAGCCAGAGTGGAGGAAGGCCTGGCCAGGAAGGAGCAGGGGGCTCAGAGATGGGGCCAAAGCCAGATAGACTCTGTGCAGATTGTGGGATTTGGCTTTTGGCCACCTGTTTCTGATCATGGGTTCTTGAACTTATTCCAAATATTCCATGTCATAAATTCACTCTGTTTTATTTCCCCTCTTTTCTTCTCCTTTATCATTCTGTTCTCTTTCCTGGCATCCTGCTCCACCTTCGGATACCTGTTGTTTTTCCAAATTCTTCCAGATTCACTCACCAGAATGTTTGCATTCTAAGAAAGATCAAAAATACTCAAGTCAAAGAAGGAAATTTCCAATGGTGCAACTTAGGATCCATGACAGACAGTGGGAGAGACATCTTTGGCTACACATTCAAATTTATATGTCTATCTACAGACTTAGAGTTATAAGTAAAAGCCATTTGTGGCCTTGGTACTCTACATAATTGAGGGGTGGGGATTGCACAACTTGTTTAATGGCACTGCTACAAGGGGTTGAGCAGAAACACTGGGTAACTTAGCTTCCCTCACAATGTTCTGCACATGCCCAGTTTAGCCTTGGAATCTTGCTGCCATGGACCTCAAACAGCTGAGCTAAGCCGGGCAATCCAGAGCCCAGGGGCTTAAGATGGGGCTTACTTCAGGGAGCTTTGCCTTCTTCTCTCTGGGGGCCTTCTGTTAGTTTGAGCATCAGTCAGCAATTGACAGTGACACAAACACCTATGAGGCATCTATAGCAGCATGGAGTTGCCTGTATGATAAGGGAGAACTCAACAAAAACGTGGTTTTTGTTGTTGTAAATTCTGCCCCGATTTATTGCCCAGCTTCCTCCCCTCTCACCCCAAATGTCTTAAGAGAACAGAGACTTTCTTTCTGATAAAGTTCTTTCTTTGCCCACATGAAAGGGATGTGTTTGCCTCAGGGGAGCGATTGCAAGCTTGCTGGAAAAGAGCAGTTGTCTGTGGAGACAACCACAGCTTCAGTTTTTGGGCCACCAGACCCCATGGCTGCCCTTCTTCCTACCTTCCGTTTGAGCAGGAGCAGTAGTTTGTGCCAACTCCAGAACTTCAAGCATGCCATTTCTGAAACCACAACAAGTCTCTTAAGCTTCCTGAACAAAGTGCTCAGAGTGTAAAGCCCTGAAGCTCTTTTGGGCCTCCTGAAACCACAAAGTTGATTACCGAACAAAAACCCAGAGCATCTGAGTTTGCAGCTGTCTTCTTTGGAGCTCATCTTAGAACATGAAAATCAGTTATTGAGGGTAGTGATTTGGGGTGAGGTGGGAGTCTGCCTTCTTTATTTAGAGCAGTAGCACAATTGAGAGTCCATGGCCTTTCCGAGCACAAGTACCTACGCTTAATATCACATTTTAAATAATTGTATTATTACTAGAATCGAATTAAGAAAATATATAACAACCAAAAGCTGTTGTGAATTCAAGAATTCTTTCTACTCATTCTACTCACCCTTATATTTTTGAAAAATATTGGTATATTTGCATGAAAAACTATTTTTTCACTCCTGAAAGCATGCATTTCATGTGCACTTTGCAATACCTCCACAGCCCACTTGAGGTCCTGCCAGAAGTTGAGAACCACTGAAATGGAAACTACTCATCACAACTTGTATATAAGAGGTGTTTAGTAGGTCTGCCGGCTCACATGGAAGAGGACAGACCATGTATTTGGATGCCTTTTAATTCAGTAGTTATTTATTGGTCTAGGATTACTGAGACAAACTCCTCTTGGAGTGTAATGCCAGGAACTATGTATCTCGGATGGTTATATTTTCTCTTTCCAGGCAATTAAAACTATACAACTTCCTGTATTTCCAGTTTTTCCTTGGTTATGAGAAAATTTAGAACTAAATGCAACTCTTAGTGTGGTAACCACAATTACTGAGGCTACATTTCTCTGAGATGACAGGGAGTGCAGGTGACAGTGGTGGGCTGAGCGACATGACTCATATCACAGCACCCACCCAATAGAGGATGGCAAAGCAAAGCAAAGCAAAACAAAGGAAAGCATAACAAAACAAAACAAAACCTCTTCTGCCGAGGAATTCACGAGAGCTGACCAATGTAGATGGGCAGCAAAAGCATTCTCACAGGCGGTCTCCTGACCACCCTTCCAGGAGAGTTATCTCTTATCTGACTTGTTGCTCCTTTCTTGTTTCAGTCTCTGTTACCCCCAACCTGCTTCTTTCTGCCAGAGGACTAATGTCATGTGTTATTTGACCACCAGGGGGCAGTGCAGAATAAAGAAAATATGGATCCCCAGTCTTGCTGCTCCAGGCTGAAAATTTTCGTTGTAAAACCATTCTCTACGCTGTGCTTCAGAAACCTGTCTTTCTCCATGATTTTTTCTCTCCATTTAAAAACTCATATTCTGGTGAGATGCACACATGTAAATCTATATTTTAATCAGTATTTCTATAAATAGGCTGTGCCTTGGTGTCTGTTGAAGTCCTCTTTACAATAAGGGGTCACTTAACACATGGTGCTGTGACATGTATATCAAACTAGAGCCCCAGAGGCCATTACACTGGAGTAGGGCCTCCTTTGGGTACATGCCACAAGGTTGTTATGAGGAAGTATGTGGGTAAGAATTACTTACCTACAAATATCCAGTCTGCTTAGCAATTTCCCTCGGTGTTATAAACAAAGACCCTTGGGATCTGATCAGTGTATTGTGAATTTGGTTAGTGTGAGTTTGGTTAGTGTGAGTCTGGTCCCTGAAGTCAGCTTTTCTTAGAGTGCTTTACAGGCTCGAGCTGCTGTCCTGCCTGAGATGCAGCTTCCTGGCTCCAATTTATCCAATTGTCTGCCCTCATAACATGAATCCAGTATTTGCTTTTTTGTTTTGTTTTACGAGTTTGTCACTATTAATAAAGGTATCGGCAAAGGGGGGAAGGTGTGTGGTAAATATTATGATGCATATGGTCACTTCTCAGTCATTAATTCAAACTGTGACTATTATTTAATCTTTAATGAGCACAAAAGGGTTATTAGGCATTTTCTAGAAAATAGAGATAAATAAAAGGCCTGCAGATTCATCTTTAGATCAGAAGACAGCACCAGTTGCCAGTAAGGAATTTGACCTTGGCTTCCTTAGAAAAGAACCTAAATTGACCAAGAGACTTAGAATTTCACTAAGGTAGGGGTTCCCAGAAAATCTTTTGGAAATATTTGAAGAAGAGTGTAAAAATGATTTGATATTCAAGCACGGTGAGATTTTCCAGGTATCTTACATTGGTATATAAAGATTTATTAAGATTAAAAAGAAAGGATCAAACAGTTACATAATATAGAGCAGAGCAAAGAAAACAGGTTAGGAGTGTACTGAATATGAGCATGTCCTAAGCTGTGGTAGGTATTATTATTATTATTATCATTATTCCCCCTATAAAATGAAGAAATTGAGCCAGGAAAGGTAAGTAATTTTCCCAAAGTTTTCCAGTGGAAGAGGTGGGATTCCAATCCAGCCCATGGTCTTACAGGCTACAGTTTTCTCCTGACTCCAGGGTCTGCGTTCTTAATGGTGATGCTGTCCACTCTCCGGAAGGTTCTGGGATTCCAGAACAATCTAAAGGAAAGCAGGACGCAGGCTCCACGGAGGCTTTCCTGAGTCTAGCTTCAGAGCATTCCTGCTACACTGATAGATGAGTATAATTTATTTTACTCTCCCTGGTAATAAATCTGTTTCTTTATTCCAGGATGATATGCTTGAGGGTCTCTCAGCCCAGTCATGACATTACTTCTCAAATGAATCAGACCTCAGCCTATAGAAATAATTCAGGAAATATACTGAGTTTTGCCAACCAAACTTGGGAATAAGGAAATCTATAAACAGTTTAATGGCAAGTATACCTCTGGGAACTAAGATAAATAACACCCACCTTCCTCAGTTCAGTCAAAATTATGCAAATAAAACTGCATGCATTATGGGAGAAGGCAAACACACTATTTAGTGAGACTGAAATGTTTATTGAAAGAATTCCTGTTAGAAACAATTGTAGTAATTCAGAATCTGTATCAGAAATAACAGCAGATCCATCCAATGAAGGAAATCTTAACAGCAAGAATGCACAGAGGTTAAAGAAACCACAAAAGATAGAATTAGGGTGGCTATAGGTTATTCTAACTAGTATAATGATGGTCACATATTATTTCTCTAGAGTAAAATTCAATTTAACAAGCATAGAGTGAGCCTAGTACAACATCCAATGGCTCAGAATTATTGTCACGAACCACTGGGGCATGTGAAGCCACTGTCTTGATGCTTTGTCATACTCTTAAATCTTGTGTCTGTCTTGTAAATTGGTTTTTTCTTCTCCTGTTGCTGACAGGCTTCAGCAATGTGCACCTCTCTAGCAGTTGCTGCCAGCAGTAGACACATTGTGTGAGGACGGCCTAACTCTGTGGGAGAACTCCTTAACTCCTACCTGATCCGCAAAAAGTGGTCCCTAGAAGAAGACGTGTTTGCTTATAATGACCCTGCCCCTGTTAACACCTGATTGGATGAAAGGTGGGCACCTGGCTCCAGCTGGACCAATCAGGGTTCCTCCCCAGGTCACGTGGAATCTGGGGCCAGAGAGAGAGTTGAATTCTCTGTCTGACACTAACCAAAACACATGAAGTTGGGAGCGGTGAGGGGCTGTCTTTGCCCAGTATGTGTGGCCTGGTTACTAGAAAAGGCAAACCTCAAAGGAAAGAAAAGAAGTAGATGCTTAAAGAGGACAAATAAGGGGCAATGGCGAAGTATGCCAAGGATTCCCAGTGTACTTCTCCTTGCCGTTCTGTTCCTTCTTGAGGCCCAGATCATTCCTGTCCGGGGTGCTACAAGGCGTCTCCATATCCTGATAATACATTCTCCTTTTCCCCCTTTAGTAGAGTGGACATTTATTGGCACTTCTCCAGCATCTGTTCTTTACTACTCATTCCTAATAGCTCTTCAAATTTCTGAGAATGTGTTTTGGGCAGACTTGATCCCAAACCTTGGCTCCAGAGTGGGCACAGACTGAAGCCAGTTAGCTCACCCCATTCTCCTGGCCGTGGTGATTGGTTCAGGGGTGAGCACGTGACCTAATTTGGGCTGTTTGAGCTATTCAGAGAACTTTCTGGGAGCTTCTGAGAAAGAAGTTTCCTTTCTTAATCTTCAGAGTTAGCAAAAAAGAGGCTCTGAGTTTTCAGTGGACATAAATGAGGAGCTACTTAAGTGTCAGGTGTTCTGATAGTCATCTTACAACAATAAGGGGGTCAGATTTAAGATAAAGTCAAAACTATGCAGAGAGGGGAAAAAAAAAAAGTGGGTCCTTGGTGAGTATCTGAATTAAGCTTTACCTGAAGCCTCTAGACATATTCTTAAAATTGAGTTGATTTGAGTTAGGTTTTTGGTTGCTTACAACTAAAGGCATCTTAATTGATACGCCATTTCAAGAGGATTTCTGTCATTTGTAACAAAAGTACGCTAACTTTGTAGCATTGTAAACCCAAATTTGCTATGACCAGTATATAGAAAAGTCAGACTAATTAGGCACTGAGGCGGGACCCAAGGGTATCCCCTATAAGGTAAAGTACTCAGGCTTTAGTGTAGAGTTTTTAAATACTATCTTTTTTCCATTTTTAAAATTGTGAAGTTTAACATATATACATAATGGTGATAACTTCCAATGTACGATTTCACAAGTTAGAGAGCAAATCTCGAAGTTAATACTATTTTTACCTGTTCTCAGTCCTTTGGGGACTTATTTCCTGATTCTTGTTTGTTTTCTCAATAAGCAAGACTACTAAATAAAGGACTTCAGGATCAGCTTCAGCATATTTTAGTAACAGAGGATACCTTTGAAAGACTAACTAATTCAACTTCCTCATCTTATATATAATCCCTGAAAATTCCTCCTCTCATATATAATCCCTGAAAATTACTGGACGTCTTCGAACATAAGTGTAGCAGGTTGTGAAATGGGTCTTTTCCCATTGTCTTGAAATTTCAGTGAAAACTGAAAGCTGAGGACAGTGAACACATCCCTCTACTTTCTAAAGAGAATCACTGGGCACATCCCAGCATGACTTGCTGAGCAGTGTCCAACCTAGTCCGGTGGCTGTCACCCCCTATGCACTCTATAAAACAAATCTAAGGATTCCCTGGGAGGAGGATTCCTTGCAGAGTTCATAGTAGAGAACATATTTCTCTTTCCCTCCCTTGAGGGAAGAGATGGGGAACGTCTCCCCTAAGCCTAGAGGGAGGCCCAAGAGCAGCACTCCTGGAGGCTGGGCTCACCTGCCAGAGAGCTTCTTGGCTGAGGCCTTGCTGAACTGCAGAACCCCCAGGCCTGCCAGGTGCTGCCACCACCTGAGTGCACATGAGTGACTTTTGGGGTCAAACTCACCTGGCTTCCCAGGAGTTTGGGAGTACATGTGAAGAAGAGACCAGAGTAGCCCAAGAGGCAGGGCAAGAGGAGAGGGCAGCAGTAGAGGTGGGCAAGGCAAGGATCACACATATTCCCTGAGCTAGTTCTGAGTGACAGTGTGGTGGGGCAGCCACAAGAGAGCTGGTCTTAAAGGGCTCCAACCCCAAAGGCTGCCCGCTGGAGCAAGGGGATCCTGCAGAACAAGGCTGCATGGCATTACCCACCAGGGACCAGAAGCTGAAGGGCTGTCACAAGAGGTCATCTGGAGAGGGAATAGCCTAAGTCAAAAACTGGTGCAGGGGGAGGCCTCCGAAGAATTCACTGATGTGCTCTCTGCTGGTTTGAATCTGTTATGTACCCCATAAAAAGCCATGTTCTTTAATGGAATCTTGCGGAGGCAGACCTATTGTGGGTGGGACTGTTTGATTAGTTGTTTCCATGGAGATGTGGCCCACCCAACTGCGGGTGAGACCTTTTGATTAGATTATTTCCTTGGAGGTGTGAGCCTGCCTATACAAGGTGGGTCTTGATTAGTTTACTGGACTCCTTAAGAGAGCTCAGGGGCCCACACAGACCCAGATGCTTGGAGATGCAGACAGAAAGATGTTCGGAGATGCTAAGCTAAGAGATGAAGTCCAGAGCTTGTCCTGGAAAAGCTAAGAGAGGACCCCCAGATGCTTAGAGAGAAACACCCTGGGAGAACAAGCAAGGATGCACAAGAGCTGAGAGAGAGAAGTTAAGAGAGATAGAAGCCCAGAGACATTTTGCAGAAAGCCATTTTGAAACCAGAACCTGGGAGCAAAAGACAAGCAGATGCCAGCCACATGCCTTGCAGCTCACAGAGGTGTTCTGGACGCCATCGGCCTTTTTTCAGTGAAGGTACCCTCTTGTTGATGCCTTAGTTTGGACACTTTCATGGCCTTAGAACTGCAAATTTGTAACCTAATAAATCCCCTTTACAAAAGCCATTCCATTTCTGATATTTGCTTAATGTCAGCTTTAGTAAACTGGAATATGCTCCATGAAAGAGCCAGAATTTGAATTCCCATTGTGGGAGGGCACAGCTAACAGCACAAACTATTAAAAGCACCAATGTTCCCCTTTGTTTCTCATCTCTCCCCTTGCCCCTGGCCCTGAAAGAACCAAGGGTAGCAAAGATGTATGTGTATTTGTAGAGTGAAGAGAAAAGAGAATGAAAGAATAGAGTATCCCACCTCTTCTTTTGCCAGTGCCGGTTTTAGGGCCAAAAGTCAGTTTTAAGCTGGGATAGGAGAAGTTTTAATTAGGCAAAAGATTTAAATTTTGATATTAGATTGGACTTGACTTATTAACAGCTGAAAACAAGATTGTTCTGATATCCCAGAATGATTGGAAAAGATTTGAAATTTCAGTCTTCTATTTTCCAGAGGTGGGGAAGGAATTGCTGATACAGTGTTCAGGGGCAGTGATGGGAGAAGAATAAAGCCATTTAGCCTGCTAAATAAATCAGTCATAGTGTTGTAAATATGCACCAAGAACATATTGTACATTTTGGGACAGAAATAACAATAGATCAACAAATTCAAGCTACTAATTGGGAATCTTAGTATAATAGAGCAACCTACCGATAATGCTGTTTTACTAAAACAGAGCTAGTCCAAAAAATGCAGCAAAGATCAACACAAACCCCTGGCAGAGACGCCTTCCTGCCAAATGCATAAACAGTCATCTTTTAGGGTACCAAAATTCTTACCATGTGAGTATTCTCTCTCTCCCATATCCTGCCCATTATAAAGGAATTCTGGCTTCTCTTTCTAGAAGGTTCTTTGAGGACTTTGCTGTATTACAGAATGTAACATCCTATTCTATGGTCACCAACCTATGAGTAATTCTGAATTATATTATGTGAGAGAGAATGAATATGACTCTTGTTTACATGTATGAGTAAGGAAAAAGATCATGATTAATGCATCTATTAAAATCAGAATTCTTGTGTTTGGTATTTTATTTTAAACTGTCCTTCCTGAGATCTTGCACTGTAAAAGATAACAGTAGTTTATTTTGATAGCTGGACAAATCTATGCCTTATTGTGAATGTATATAGGTATGCAGGCATACATGCATGTATGTGCATATGCCTTTGACTTTTCAGGATCCCAGTTCCCCATCTGTAATATAAAGCATTGCATCTGAGGTTCTGATCTCCATTTCTACTATAGTTATAGCTCCAAACAAGTTATTCTTAAGGCACTGCAAACTCAGCATCAACTTATGCAATTACAGATGCAGTATATTTTGCTCTAAGTATGAAGGTTGGAAAACGTAACACATTTTACAAAGCCTTTCAAGGACCACAAGTGAAATGGAAATCCTGTTTTTGGATCCTAGATTGTCCAGAAAATTCAGTTAACTAGGACATTTTTGGACACTCTGAGTTTCATATACTTCTAGAAATGGGTCATTAGTAGTATAATGGATTTATAATATGGTTACTCCAAATTAATATGATGAATACAAAAAACAATAATATGAAATTATGCTTTGATGTAACATTCTTGCTGATTTAGAAAATCTTTTAAGTTTCAGTTCTTTGTACTGCATGAGATTTTTAATCCACTTTTGGATTTTAAGCGATTGAAAACTCTCCCTTAACAAAATTCTATTTTAGCCAGTATCTTCATTTTAAGAGAGGAATGCTGTCAACAAGATGTATGTACATTTCTTGTCACAGAACAAAGACACTGCAAAACAAACAAAAATCCAGTACTGTAGCATAGTCCAGAATAGATTAGAAATCACCACCATTAACTTCTTCAGAGATTTATAAATTCCATTTTGCAAACGTAGAGTTTTTGATCACCTCTTCACCTTAATAAGGTCAATTATTGTCAAACATAAACATGAATACAATTTTCAAAATTTTGTGGCTCAGATTAGCCCCAGTTGAAAGAGAAATAAGAGGTGTATTATAAAATGTTTTAAGTAATACAAAATTGTGAACTTTAGTGTTTTTGCAACAGCAATTGATGCATAATCCATTAGGTTAATAAATAGATTTTCTTTCCTCACCACAAATTTGGTAAGAAATATAATCATCCTCTCCTCAGTAATTAACAACATTAATCCCCCTTCCATCTTTTTCCCCCGCTGGTCTCTGAAACGTGCTGCCCCAATCCTCTTAATTCTCAGATCTTTCTTTCTTTGTCTTTTCTTTTATCAGCGCTTCCTTTCTTCACTACATGTTAGTATTAGTTATGTTACATTCAGCTGAAAGGAACAGAGACCCAACCATGGTGGCTTAAACACAAAGGGTTTATTTTCCCTGTTATAAAAAATCTGGTTTCAGAATACCCAGAGCTGATATATAACAGTGCCGCAAAATCAACAGGCCAGGTCCTTCGACCCCTTTGTCTGCCATATGTAGCTTCCATCCTCAAGGCTAACTCGGGGTCACCGTGACTGTTGTAGTCAGCCATCACCTCTGCATTCCAAGCAACAGGAAGGAGAAATGGAGAAAGAGGGCTTGCCTCTTCCAGAAGTCCCATAGAACACTTCTGCCCACAAATAATTGACCAGAACTTGGTCATGTGGCTAATAGCTTCATGAGAGACTGAGAAATATTGAATTTTATTCTAGGAGGTGATGGGCTCAGCTAGAAGTTGACATCCTATTACTAAGGAAAATAAGGAAATGGATATTTGGATAAGTAGCTGGCAGTCTCTGCAAACCCTCTTTTATCTCACTGTGTATTCTGTATTGGTAATCTTAACGAATCCCACAATTTCATGGATGGTTTCTCAAATCTCCTCCAGTCTCAATATCTCTTCTACTCTTTCTACCTCATTTGCAAATTCCTGGTAGACTTTTCCAGACCTTCCTCTAGATTAGAATCTCAGATGCGACGTTCTCATAATCGTCTTACTAAACTCCCCAACCAGTTTTCACATTGTTCTCTGAAGCTTAAGGCCTACATCATACGACCAGCTAGTAGCATATAAAGCAGTTTTCCAATACCTCTTAGTGTTTACTGCTTTAGGACTAAACAGCTTGCTGTGACCTGTATCCCACTTCACATCACAATTTGCTTCTGATTTTCTGTGATTCTTGTGTTTTTGAAAAATAATTTTTTTTTTTTTTTTGGTAAATTTTCTGCATTTAACAAAGCCTCTTCAAGATTCAGGACTAGCCCCTTCATATGACTCGCCATTATAAAAGTAAAATATGCATTGCTGCCTGGAAGCATGCAAAACAAGTGGCTGGAAATATGGTTTTGCAAACCAGTTCCGCATTTCTACCAATTTGTCTTTTCAATCAAATTGCTTTTAACCAGATCATCTGGCCTGTACCACATGGCCTTGTGGGTGGGGCAAGGGTCCAATGTGGGTACTATTTGCAAAGTTGATTCATGCAAATTAGAAGCTGTCCACCAGCTCAGAGAGCTTCTATTCAGACAACAGCAAAGTTCTTACTAGAATTTGCTGTGCACATAAGCCAAGAAATAGCAGCATCTCCTTTATGACACACAGAAATCTGTTGGAGGAGAGACCAATAATACTTCACACAGGAGGGAGATAAATCTCAATATGTTTGGGGAGGAGAAAGGAGAAGGAAAAAGGGAAAGTGAAGAAATCTGCTTCTGGTTGTCAGAAGAAGCTGACACAAATAGAAGCTCTAGAAGGTAATGTCAATGCCCTACTTTCATGGCTCCTAAGGAAACAGATTGAGGTGAGTACAAGAACATACTCGATGTCCTTCGTCCACCCCTCTGCTGACACTGATATCACCAAGGTCATCCATGCTGAAGGCTCTTGTCTTTATCCATCGACCTGACCTCTCCACTCTATAAATTGCACCTGCTCCTTAAGCATCCTCTCTTAGCTTCTGAGAAACATTCCCATTTCATGCTTCTCTTACCTCTCAGGTTTCATTGTCGGTTCCTTCTTCTTAACCCATTTATTAAGTCCTACCATTTCTGGCATTTTATTCTAAATTCACCTCTCTTCTCTCTTTCTATTTTCCTGCTGATCTAATTGATTCCCACAGCTCCAACTTTATGCATCAACTACCTCCAAATCTGCATTTTAGTTCTGATTTCTTTCCTTACCTCCAGACCATTATTTCCAACTGGCTGCTACATATCTCCACCTGAGCAACTCAGAGGCATTGTGAATTCAACATAAATCTGTTATTGCCTTCGCATTTTCTGTCTTGGTTAAATATGTCCCATCCACCTATTTCCCAGGCTGGAAAACTGGGAAGCTTGGAGTCATCCTAGATTCCTGTGTCTTGTTTTGTTCCCATCATCCATTTCATCAGTCTTGACGTCTGTAGTTCTTATAACACATACCGCACAGATAATTGTTTGACCTGATCTTCCCCATGCCCCACTTTCACTCCATGAGCAACTTGAGAGCAGAAACTGTGTCTACTTGATTATGGATCCTCAGCTCATACCACTGGACCTGGCACATGGTACGCTGACTGCTCTGTAAACGTTTCTACATTGTTGGCCATTTTCCTGGGCACATACACATTTACAATTCTCAGCCAATACCTGGTCCAATAAGGCATTACAGGTGAAGAACACTCTCTGATATATTTGTTTTCTCCTAACAGAAATACATAGGATATATTTGCATTTGTTTAGTGAATTATTATTCACACAGCTATATTTTAATTTATGAAGAGAAGTCAACCTACTTTCCCTTCAAAAGGGAGGGTAAAGAGAAGGATCCTGTGGAAATGCCAAAAGGTAGAAATTATCATGATCTACTTAAAAGGTTCACTTTAGTTTGGCTTACCCCAAAAGCAGAGCTTGAGACAAGGACACGGGCACAGGTCTAATCATGATTTGTTTGGTGATCCCAGGAAGCAGGAGTAAGGGAGAAGGAAGAGGGAGACAGAGGAGGAAAAACCAATAAAGAGGGATTTATAAAGCTGGTCACCCTGTGAGCAACTGGGACTCAATCCTAGTGGGGACCCTCTAAGGAAGCATGTGGATGCCCCTCAAGATTGCTTGTTCAAGTGCAGGAGATTGGGGCATTTATCCACTTACTCTCATCCACCCTTAGAGAAGGGTTACCACCAGGGAAAACAAATCCTCTACACTTCTGGGCTGCTCCTATGTGGGGGCCAGTAAGTTCCTTTGGCTTGGATGAAAACCTTGGGGCAGGAAAGTGGAGAGATTTATGGTGGGTGCAAGAGGTGGAAGGTTGATGGCATGCATAGAACTGTCCACCATGGCTGCAGGTGAAATCCAAACGGGGCTGCAGGAAAGCACATATGCTGCAAGACTGAACGGTGGTAAAACAAGAGAAACAGATTCCTTGAACAGATCGGGTAGTGCAAGATGAGGTCTTGAGTGGCTATTTCCACTAGAAACATCCTTGAGGGCTCTCTACTTTCTTTTTAGTTGTAATTGTGGTCAGGGGGAAGGGAGAAAGTGGCGAGGAGTGTGTCAGAGCTGGTGGCGGAGATAACATAATGGAGAAAAGAAAGGACTAGAAAACATTAAAGCTCCTGCTCCTTTTCCCTTTTCCCCTCACCTCAACTTCTAATCAGTACCAGAATGAAGCCTGTCATCAGCTTCCTGAAGCCAGCCTCATTTTTCCAAACTGTTATAGCCACCGAGGAACAGGAAGGACCCTGAGACAAAGGTCCTTCTCAGCTACAGTGCTATGTAGGAGAAGCAAAAATCTAGACAAAGCAAGGGGTAAGAAGTTTGTAGGCTCTTTTCTTCAGAAATCACCCTACTCCTTTGATGTTCCATCCATACAAAAATAAATACTTTATTAAATTCTAAGGTTAAAAATCTGAACAAAGAGTTAATATTCTTCCTCTAAGAGAAACCCACAGAAGCCACAAGGGTCAATAACTTGTAAGCCAGTCATCCCCTGAAACACACTTGAGTTAATTCTCCCTCCTCTCCTATGCACTTATCTCCCTGGCATGGGCAGCAAGGGCAGGGGGTTCCATTTCTTTTGTAACCCACAAGAAGCCAAGCCCATTGTAGGAAATCAAGAAAGCTTTAATGAGTTGAGTGTATAGTGTATCACCTTCTTCACTCCAATATGAACATCTTTCAAAGTGATTTAGGCCACTTCTTAAACAGCAATATCCTGAGATGGTGATGGAAAAGTACTGCTCTTTGGTGTTTCATGGGCCAATGTGAAATTTTATGGTAGGTGGTTTCTGTTTAGTTACTGTAGGAAGACAACTTTTCTTTCTGAAGGTATTACCTTTTACAGTAATTAGCACTCCTGGTGTTTTTGGCTGGGAGGCTGAATGAGTCACGGAGGCCTTAAGTCACAATTGAGGCAGGTTTAAAAACCACATGGGAAAAACATTTTACCCAAGGAAATCGAAGTGTATAACTGTCTATCATGATGTCATCATCATCCATCTATTCTTTTATTCATCCAACATATAATTGTGCACCTACTGAGTGATAAATCCCATGCTAGACATTAGGGTACAGTGATGAATAATTTGTACAAGTTCTCTGCCTTTTAGCTTACAGTCTAGTAGTAGATACAGATGAGTAAACAGGAAATTTCAGTAAAGCACAATTACAATATAATTAATAGGCAATTATGTACAGTATAAACAAAGCAAGCCCTGAGAATCCCTATCTTTAAAAATGAGGATGATGGCATACAAGTAGACCAGCTCAGAAGAGATGCAGTAAGAAGTTCTGTGTTTTTCCTAATAGCCAACTAATCACAACAGTTCTTCTTACTTCCAAAGCGCATGAGTTTCAAACTGTTGTCATGTATTATCTCATTTAATCCATCTAAAAACCTTTATAAAATTATTTTATTATAACCCTTTACAGAAGAGGAGACTGTGGCTTAGGGAAGCTAAGACACTCTGAAGGACGACTCACTTTTAAAATGACAGCAGACAGCACATGGCACTGTTTTTACTATGGACATGTTTTGTACTAAATGTATTTCATCATTATTATCTAGCTGTAAATTAAACCCCTCTATTCATAAACGCCATATAAGACTTCTTCTTCCATAAACAGGGACACAATTTACCAAAGTTAAAAGCACCTTATGAGAAATGATTTGGGGACTATGACTAAAAGGCTCCCAGAACTACTTAGAAATTTCAAGTCTCACTTTCTTTTATCTTGGAATTCTTTTTAAGTTTCTCAATTTAAAAATGTTCCACTCTCTCCTACATGGGAAAAAAGTAAAACCCGTCTTTCTATTTTAAGTCTGTAAAAAACATGTTCAATAATCCTTTACCTTGCAGGCAGTGTTCTCAGGCGCCACAATAAGCAAACAACAGCCGCATCCAGCCAGCATTTCACTGCCCAGATGGGATTAAATATACTAGTTACATGAGACACCGTTGTTCCTCAGAACACCACATTTTATAATCACGGTAATATCAATATATATGTATTTTTCAAATTCACTTTTCTTTCAAAGCATAAAGAGAAGCAAAAATCGGTAAATTCTATTTGTAGTGCTATTAGCAGTAGTATTCATAGTGCTGAATGTCCAATATGTATACATTCTGATTCTAGTTTGAGTACTTTCTTATTACCTGTCAAGTCTTAAGTTTTCTTTTTTTTTTTTAAATGGATTAAAGGTTGTTTTCTTAAAAACAGCAACTAGGATACCATATTGTCAACATATAAGTATTTCAATTATTTTAAAAGTTTTTCAGTCACTACTGCAAATGCAGTGGACACTTCACAATGAAAATTTATCTGTAAAAATACACAGTTGTTTTACAGAATCATTTGTCACTATACCTTAGAGGTCACTCAATTTTGAAATAGCAGGAGGAGAGACTAGTTTATATGCAGGGTTCTCACAATCTTTTCCGGGGACTTTTATTAGTCTGTCTCTTTGCTCTTTTAGGCCTGAAATGAGCAAATAACCTGTTTCTTATATTAGGAAATTTGCCTGATTTTCTGAAGGGAAAACATGCTCTGATTTTTACCTTTGCTTTTCTTACTTGTCATAATGACAAAAGTCAAATCATGTTGTCAAGGTGGTGGATTTGCCATGACGTAAAACAGGTTAGGCCCCAGGGCCTTCACATGGGAGGGTCACTACCTGTGTATTCACATGGTCCTGTGTTTCTCGCCCTTCCTACTTGCCCTCCATTGCAATTTTCTTGGGTTCAGTGGTATTCCAATGCATGTGGATGAATATAATGGGGGTATTTTGCTAAGGGCTGGATTCTCAGTGGGGGCAAGAGTACTCTCAATGGTGGCAAACAATCTTGTATTTTATGTATAAAGCGCGCACACACACGGGGTGGGGGTACATAAACAAATATACTAAAATTTCATGGAGGGTAATTAGGAAAAAACTATTTAAGAATGTTCCTAAAGGGATGCAATAATGAAAAAGAGGTTCAGATATACTGGGCTAAGGGGAAGTTGAGCTGGAGATACATTTGGTATGGGTTTAGGCATATGCTTACGTGGTTTGCAATTCCTTTTAGTTAAGCTGTTGTAGGAATGGTCTCTAGGAGTGCTCCTATTTCCCCCTGTACCAACTTTTCTGTGTCAGAACATGAAGAAGCAGAGCTAGAGGTTGTGTCACCATATGAGTGTACCAAATCATGCCCAGCTTCAGAAGATACGGATAGCAGAGGAGAAAAACTGTTTGTAACAAAGTTAGAAACTACTTTGTGAAAAATTCTTCTCATCACCATATATGTAAATGTGTAAATGAAAGACTTTGTTCTTATATAGACAGCTTTAGATTCCTAGGCTGCTTAAACAAATACCATGAAATGGGTAAGATTAAACAATGGGAATTTATTTATTCACAGGAAGATGTCCAAATCAAGGAATCATTAAGGTGATGCTTTCTCCCGGAAGACTGTGCTGTTCTGGAGCTGGCTGCTGGTGATCCTTGGTCCATGGCTTCTCTACCACATGGCAATGCACACGGTGGCATCTCCTGTTCTCTTCATTCTCTTCTGGGTTTTGTTACAGCTTCTTGCTTCCTGTGGCTTTCTCTCTCTGTTTCTGAATTTCATTCTCCTACAAAGGACTCCAGTAAGAGGATTAAGACCCATCCTAATTGAGGCTGGCCACACCTTAATTGAAGTAACCTTATCTCAAAGTCCTACTTACAATAGGTTCACACCCACAGGAATGGATTAAGTTTAAGAACATGTTTATCTGGCATATGTTCTGCTTCAAACCACCACAGACACTAAGTCAAAAATGGAAGTTTTTCCTACAAGAAATGTATCTGACAATGCAACATGTACAATTATAAATGTACCATACATTTTTGTGGGAATCACACAATTAGAATTTACCAGAATTCCCAGATGTGTGGAGCTTAACCTGTAGCAGTACTATAAATGGTAATTATGCCTGTCGGGATATAGTAAGTCTCAGGTTTATACATCGTGACTATCAATAATAAAAAAAAAAAATCAACTATGCTAAGGAAAGAATGAATTATCTTTTTATTTTCTCAATAGAGAACAATTTTAAAAAAGTCATTGTTGAGTATTGTTGGGAACTGTTTCACTTCTATTATTTCCCTGTTTAATCCAAATCTCTCACAGCTGCTGAGGAACTGATGGAGTCCGTTTCATTGGAAATAAGTATGAAGCAATACTTCCCTTGAGTCTGGTGCCCATATCTCTCACTCCCAGGAAGACAAAGGGGGACTGCCCTTGCCCAACTCCACAGACCAGCAATTTGGGGGATTGCTTCTCCCTTTCAAAGTTGCCCTTTTCACTAATGGTGGAATCAGCAGTGAGTTACGAGCACCGGCCCTGGCGCTTGACTCCTTGGCTGTGAATCCTGCATCTGCTACCAAACAGCCACATGACCTTACTTATTGTTACCTATACGAAAGACTCCATTGAAAGAAAGGGACACACACTGTAAATTTTTGTTAGTTTTCTAATAGCTAGTGCATAGCTATACTTATAGCCAGAGAACAGATACTGTGTAGGGACCATTGCAATGTCATTCAAGGGTTCATTCTGCACCAGCTAAAATGCTTGACCAGAGGGGCTGGGTAGTACCTGCGCAGATGTTGTCTGGGTCCCCTCCCTGTCTTCCCATGCTAGATTTGTATCACCTCCTGACTCACTTCTGCCTTCCTTGCAGTCCAAGTCCCTCACTGACCCACCCTGAGTTGCCTCAGCCTGCCACTTCCATAGGCCAAATATCTGGCCCTATTTCAATTGCCTTTAAAATCATCATAGGATATTAAAATCATATTGAATGCATTTGGATTTAGGTTATAAAAATGTAAACATTTAGGCTTATGATTTATTGTTTCCTGTGTATAATTGAGGGGGAGAAGTTATGCTTCTCAGCAGATGTAAGCCACAAAGGTGTTTTAATTGTAGTGCTTCCCTGAGTAAGAAAAAGTAGTTATTAAATGTGGATTTTTGTTTCTAATCAATGGGCTTTGTAGGAAAGTGATCAATAATAAAAAGAATACACCTGACAGTTAATGAGTGCTCATTATGTCAGGCACTGTTCTAAGCATTCAGGTATTCACTTATTCTCCACAAAAACCCTAAAGGAAGACATTACTCTTATCCAATTTTATAGTTACTTGAGCTCTGAGAGATTAAGTAATTTACCCAAGATCACAAAGCTAGTGAGTGTTGGAGCTGGAATTGGAACCAGGCAGGCTGGCTTTAGAGCCTGTGCACCTAACCAGTACATGTGCTGCCTCTAAATAACCAGGTGCTATTTTGTGAATAACAAATCATTTGATAAAATTGAGAGTGGTCAAGTGACTCTTCAATAATTGATGGACTGAGGCTCACCATGAAACAAAGGAAAATCATCTCAAGCGGAACTCGGGCATATGGCTACATCCCAAATAAGGATTAACGTCCACTTCCTCTGAGGCATCTCGGGGAGGTGGACCTGTAAGTGGAAAGCCTCAGAGATAAGAGCGAGGGACTGGAAAAAGACCAAGCACTAGGGCCTCTCAGTTATGCCTGGGCTTTAGAATCATCTGGGGAGCTTCACCAACAATTCCAGTGCCCCAGCTCCACTCCCAGAGAGAGTAACACGGTTAGTCTGGGAGGGGCCACCCTTTGGCATTTTTTTCATAAGCGCCCCAGTTGATTCTAAAGTGCAGACAGACGGGATGGAGACACTGCAGGTTCCTGAAATTGCTATGTTATACGTTTCTTGTCCTGATGCTGACCTGAAGCTCTACTCAGGTAGGCAGCCCGGGCCTGGGGAAGCCCAGCCCACCCAGGAGCAGCTTCTGACACAATATTGAGCCCACCCACCGGGAGGTCGGACCACAGGGAGGAGAGACAGGGAACAAGGAGGGCCCTCCTCCCTACTTACTACCCCTCTGCCCCCAAATGGATTTCACTTTAACTGAGCTGGGTATTCTCAGGGCTTAACTCAGTTTTCCCTGCCACTAGAAGAGAAGCGGATGAGCTGCTGAGAGAGCCAGGACTTCCCCTGAGCCTGGCACCCAGCCTAGGTTTGTAGACTAAGTGGGAAAACCAGGATTCAAACTTGGGGCTGTCTCCTACTTCCCAAGGAAAGGCCATTGTTCCAGTTGTGTTCCTTCTGATTGACTATTTAAAAAAAAAAAAGAAACCCTCTTTAAAAAAATCCTAATAATGTAAGCCACATAACCAAATTACTGTTTTCACTCTCAGTTGCAGAATTTCAACTCCCCCTCAAAATCTCCCACAGTTAATTATGCGTGTTTTGGGCCTGCCGCACTTTCTCCCTTTGCTAGTGTTTCCTTTGGCAGTGACAGTCCAGACGGCCACCGAGAGGAGCATTATGTGGCCCCTCATGAGTCAGTCCTTAGGGCACCACAGCCTTGCTGGGATCCACAAGGAGAGACATCTCTACACCTTGGTGCATACTTTGTCACCAGGTCTACCAAAAAACAGATCCTTTGACTGCTGGCTTTCTCCTTGTACTCAGTCTAAGAGGTGACAGAGAACAAACACCGTCTGTCTCCACTCCATTACCTTGGCTCAAATCCAGTCCAAAGACCTGGACAGGGGGCAGATGCTATACCATCACTCCATTTGCTCAATTTATTTCTTCTGCTATGGCCCAGACCCCAGAAAATTTGCCCCCATCCAGCCACCCACCCAATTCTCCCACTTTTCATTGGATGCTAAGAACCGCTGGGAGACTTAGATGGGAATGACAGGGGAGGATGTTGTCTATGTTAGCAGGGACCAATCCTGGGTTCAAGCAGTCAAATGGCCTGTTCTTTTAAACACTAAAATGCCCTAATCGGTTCCTCAGTCACTAAATAGTGCCACAAGCCATCTTAGGATCTCAGTTTTGAAAACAAGATTGCTGGAGCAGTTGCCAACTCACCCTCCACTGAAATCTTCAACCATGCTTCTGTTTGTATGAAAAAAGATGGGATTTTCCCAATCACATGCAATACCACTTTGGGAATGCTCCTGAGAAAGAAGTGCCAAACCTTGACCAAGCTCTGCCTTCCCAGGTCTTTTACTACACAACCCACCAGGCCTCCAATTGTGGTCAGGTTAATGGCACCTTAAGTTAATGCCAATGGCCCCCAATCCCTACCCCAACTGCTCTTATACCAAAAGCAGACTTTGGAAGACAACACCAAAGATCTTCTTGGGACAGCTTCTGAGCATAAAGCTAATCCAATGCAGTTTCCATGACCACCATCCCCTACCATGTTTGAATTTGAATTTACAAAACAAATTCAATTTGTTTGAATTTACAAAACAATTTGTTTGAATTTACAAAACAATTTGTTTGAATTTACAAAACAAGCAAACAGAAATCCCTGACTTTATTGGGGCCTTTCCCATCTGCCTGTAAGTCAGATGAGCATGTTTTTTCTACATTCCCTTCCCCACCCCATCTGAGAAGTTTTTAAAGGATGAGGGAGAGAGAATGAGGGAACAGGGGCAAGAAGCAGATAAAGCAAATACAGGGATACAAGGGGGTACAGTATAAGTGTGAAAAAAAAAAAAGAAAGTGAGAAGCTATAAAAAAAATATCTTAATTTCCTCATACAGAGGAAATACTTCTAGAAATGCTGATTCAAGTGCTTCTTTAAAGTAGAGAGCCTTGTTCCCAAGACAGGACTCTAGGGAAGTGAGTTTTTCTCTCTTCCCTTGTGGCCACAGACATGGCACTCAGGGAAAGTATTGTCTACTTTGTTTATTTTTATTCTCCCAAATAACTCTACAACTAGATTTAAATTCTCTCATTAAGTGGACCCCATTAAATACAGCCCTAAATCTGGTTGTTGAAAAGTGAAAAATTCATTAGCAGTGAAGAATCGTTTGCAGTAGTGGTTAGCTCCCAAAGAAGAATTTCTCTTTGCTTGATCCTCACTTTCTTTCATGCAGTCACATACACTGACACAAGCCAGGGCACCTGGCTGTGGTTCAAGAAAATGTTTATTGGGCATTTCTTTATGAAAGAAAGTTGTTAACCTGTAGTAACACCCACAGTTCTCTGAGACCAAGAATGAATCAGAAGGTTATAAATAGTTATACAACCCGAACATTTCCTTTTCTGTGTCATCTACAGAGAGGGTGAATAGGTTAATACATTTCAGAGGGTTAAAAACAGGACAGGTAGGGAGCCCCTGAGAACTCCTTCCTATAAACATGTGTCATCACAATGCAGATTACCAAGTGATGGGAAGGGTATTTTTTCTAGCTGTGAAATGGTGCAGGGTCATAGAGCCAGAAACCACTTAGTGAGAGTGATACCTGAAGTCCACCACTAACAAAATGGGCCATGCCCTTCCAAAGATCTCCCTCCACCTCCTTACTGATTGACCTTTTCTTATTGGGGTTCTGGAAATAGCACTACATGGTACTTGCCTTCTCCAGAGGGTGGTAACACCTGGTCTTAGTCTGCCAGGGCTGTTATGAGAAATATCACACCTTGGTTGGCTTAAACAATAGAAATTCATTGGTTTACAGTTTGGAGGCTAGAAGTCCAAAGTCAAGATATGGGCAAGCTATGCTTTCCCTGACGTCTGTAGCATTCTGGTGGTGGCTTTTGGCAATTCTCTTGTCATATGACAATCTCTTTCTCCTTCTCTGGCTTCTCCTGACTGTGTCCCAGTTTCTCTGCTTATGAAGACTTCAGCCATGTTGGATTCAAGCCCACCTTGATTCAATTTGACCTCATCCAAGTAGGATCTTCAGAGGTCCTATTTACAAATGAGTCCACACCCACAGGACCTGGGGTTAGGACTTGAACATGTCTTTGTGGGGGAGATGATTCAATCCATCACACATTGCTAGGATTACACAAACCTAGGATTGCATAAGTCAACGAGACAATAAAAAATGTACAAATCTGAGAGCATGCAAGGTTCTAGTATCTGCTAAGACTTGAGGCCCTCGGGATACCTGTTGTTTCAGTTTGCTAAAGCTGCCAGAATGCAATATACCAGAAATGGGTTGGCTTTTACCATGGGGATTTATTAGTTTACACATTTACAGTTCCAAGGCCAGGAAAATATCCCAATTAAGGCATCAACAGGAAGATACCTTCTCTGAAGAAAGGCTGATGACATCCAGAGTTCATCACATGGGAAGGCCATGGCTAGCATCTGCTGATCCTTCTTTCCTGGGTTTCATTGCTTTCAGGTTTTGGTCCTTTCAGCTTGTGTGGGTCCTTCCTTGCTTCTTCCAGGGCTTTTCTCTCAAAGCTCTCTGTTTTTTTCTCTCCCTGAGCTCTCTGATTGTTTTCTGTTCTTTATCCTCTCAGAAAGGACTCCAGTAAAGGATTAAGACTCACACTGAATTAGATGGGTCACATCTCAATTGGAACAATCTAATAAAAAAATCCTACCCACAATAGATCTGCCCCACAGGAATGGATTAAAAGAATATGGACTTTTCCTGGGTACATAACCGCTTCAAACCAGCACACCTGCTTACTTCCAAGTTTAGTGCGTGGTGCAACTACACCACCCAGGCACAAAGGAGCCAACTCGATGTAAATAAATGAGATAGACAAATATTTCTGAGGGGGTGGCACCATCAAGTACCCAAACTATGGTAAAAACCATAGTTTGGCTCTGTTTGTATCAATTCATGGGTAAAAGGAAACCTCTTATTGCTTCCTTCCCAGAGTGGGGACACTTGACTGAGAATTTCATCTCCTTTTTGGAAACTGACAGCCATGATAAACACTAGTCTCTTTCTGGAAGTCAGATATTGTGCTGGAAATACAAAAGTTTGCTCTCAGACTAGGGAATAGGGATTTATCCTGAGGATCATGATCTTCTGCATTGGGCTGTGACATGTTGCAAAGTTGGGAAATTTCTTCCTTTGATTGAATCAAATACATTTGTGAATTCTAATTTAGCAACATTTCCCCTGACCATATGGGCCTCAGACAGCGATCATGTCCCATAACTCTATATAAAATATCACTCTGGCCCTGTGGAAGCTTATTCTTTTTTTTTTTTTTAATTGATTCAGCCTCAAGACTGTACTGTTACAAGGTAAAACAAGGTGTTATTACCTTCAGCTTAATTCTCCACCACTCTCTTGACTGCTGCTGGCTTGGGTATTCCCTGGGTATTTTTCCTTTTTGTCAGTTTTTTAATCGCACGGAATATATCCAATATGTTAAAATTTAGCCTGCTTTGTTCACTTCATTAGTCAGAATTTTAGGAATCTGAAGCTTAAGGGTTTAGTCAGGCAATTTTTCATTATTTGTTACAGCAAATCTCCATTAACTTAACAGACAATGACCATTATGTGATACTTCCCTCTATATAAAAGACAGGAAACCACAAAGTACCTCATTTTGCATAGTAATTCTGGGCTCTGACTTACTTAGGTTTGATTAGAATCACAGAATCTAAATCTTAAGGGAATAGACAGATCATCCCACTGACATCATTTTTTTTTTTTTTTTTTTTTTAAATTCAGATTCCTTCCCACTTCTCCTCAACCCCAAGGTTCTCACTTTCTAGTTCTGACTTGGAGCTCAGGAGTCTGTACTTTAAAAAGTTTCCCAAGGTGCTTCAGAGAATCGGCTCCCACTGGGAACCACTGGTGGAGTCCCATTTCCCCCAAACGGTGGACTATTTATTTTAACATTCTCGATTTGAGAACATCCAGCTTTGGTAGGAATAGTGTAAGAAACGAAACCTTCCTTGTGGAGTTATGTTCATCACTTCACACACTGACCGTATGGTACATTCCTTACTCACTCTTTCTGTAAGCTGAGTACTACTATTGCTAGGAACTGTTTGTGGAGGTTCTACAATAGGCAGGCACCACACAAAACATTTTATAAATAATATATTTATCTCCTCAACAGTTCTGCAAGGTAGGTTTGTAAAATTGTTCCCATTTTAAGAAGAGAGAATTGAGGAGAACTAGAATTTAAACTCCCATCTCCTAGGGGCTCTATAGATCATGTGTTTTCCAATTTATCAATTTATGGTGCACTTACATGATAATTCCATAGATAAGTAGATACCCTTGGATTTTTAATTAATAGAAGTTTAATTTTCTTAGTCCCAGGAAAGATTTTTTTTCCTAGTCATCTAGATTACGCAAATAATAATCATAGCTAATCATTATTGGCCACTTACTGTGTCCCAAGAACTATCCTATGCAATTTATCTGTGCTAATTCATTTAGTTTTTAAAGAAATCCTATAAGGTAGGTCTTGCTATTATTCTCAATTTGTAGATGAAAAAATTAAGGTTCAGAGAGGCTCAGTAACCTGCACGATATCTTGACTAGCAAGTGGTCAAGTGGAATTTGAATCCAGGGCATCTAGTTGTAAAGCTTATGCTATACTGTCTCTCAACTATAGTGCAAGTAGACACTAGTTATTATGGATTAGAATATAACAAGACATCATTATTAGTAGTAGTAATTATTATATTTACTCCACCAATACTGTCAATCCCTAAGAACCCCATAACGCAACAATGGTAACTGTGCCAAAGGTGAATCAAAGTTTTTAAAGAGCTCAGAGTCTCTGGGACAAACACAAATCAGGGGTCAGGGAGAGGAAAGAAGACTTTTGACATGAAATTATCCTGAGGACAGGCAAAGCCTCAGATGGCATCCTGGGCTCAAGGAAATGTTTGTGGACACGGGTGAAGGCTGGTGTGAGCACAGCCTGTAACTGGTGCCAGGAGTGGCTCTGGGCCCTCAGACCCAAGGACAGAGGGGGGCTTTGGGAAGGAGCTAACGCAAAGAGTCAGCGTGTCAAAATAGACTCAGCCAAATCAGAGGGCTTACCCCGTAGGAAGCTTTTCCAATAATTTCAAGGATACAGACAACCAAGACACTCAAATGAATCTAGGAGGATCTGAGACATTGAGGATTGCTTCCTAGGCCCTATCTTTCCTCTTCAGACATGTGCTCTCTGGCCCAGAATAATGTGAGATCTACAGTTGAAATTTATAGGGTTTCTTTCACACAGCAGGAGGAGCATTTAAGTTATAAGATATCTCCATTTTATACCTCAAAGAATGATATTCTACTATAAATCATCCTAAGCCAGGGATATCCTACTAAAGATATTCAATAGAAGAGTTCTCTCCCTGCTAACAGATATCATCAGTCTATTTGCCCACAGAGCCAGTTGACAAGGATGTCAGACTGGGTCACCTGCCTTCTTTTCTTTCTCCCAGCGGTTGCCCTCCCAATAAAGGGGAAGAATGGATCACAGGCCAGCTACTTTACTTTCTTCACCCCCAGGACATAGTGACTGAGCAAGGGAAGATAATTTGAGAAAGCTGGCCCTGGACCAGCACAAGCATCTCTGAACAGTGGATAAGTGTCATTTTTCAAACTGGGTTGAACAAGGCTTCAACAGAATTTCAGAGGGCTAAACAAACTCAAGTGATCTCTTAAGTTGTTATTTAAAAGAGGTCAGATCCCCTTTGGACTGAGTAAATGAATCTCTGAAAAAGCAAATATCTGACCTTATTTGTACTCTACCTTGAAGAAACAGTTTATGCTTTTTATATTTGCAAGTGCAAATAAATAAATTCATGTCTACACATTGTACCAGCTCTTCATACCAATTTCATAGGCTAGTGCAGTGATTTTCAAGTAAGGGTAACACCACTGCCCTACGGGCATTTGGAAATGGGTGCAGGTATCTTTTTAGTTGCCATAATTGGGGAGCACTGCTAGCATTTACTGGCTAGAGCCAGGAAGACTAGAAAAAGAATAATTGTTCCCCCCCAAATGTCAACAGGTGCTCCATTGAGAGACTCCCACACGTAAGCCATTACATCCTATAAAGTGATGTGCACCACATTCCATCTAAGAAGCACTGTGGTGTGCTGATTTCACCCCAAGACAAAGGGAGAGGGAATTAAGAGTAGTTATGTACATTTTGCAAATCTTTAAGATAATAATCATTTCCATTTCTTCATATGTTACATTAATTATAGTACTGATGATCCCTGTGAGGGATACTATTTATTCATGTCTATAAAAGTCTTTATGATTTGAAATTTCCACTTTTTAATAGACCTTTTTAAAATAGGATAGATTATTACCTTTTGGGGATGGTTCAAACACTGCACAGAGAGTAGATTGATCTCCTGAAGTCCCTACTAGCTCTGCAGTTCTATAAGTAGACTATCATTAGCCTGGAGAGGTCCTGTACTGCAAAACTTGCTATTTCCTGTCAAATTCAAAAATGTTGCTAGGGTATTCACAGATTGAACAGGCACTGTCTGATCATGGTGGTTCACTTTTCCCATGAGTTCAATAGGTTATCTTTAGTATTTTTTGAAGCCAGAAAAAGAGTCACCCAAAAATCCCAACAAACCCCAAAGTGCTCATTTTCAAAAGGGAGTTTTTTTTTTTTTTTTTTTTTTTTTTTTTTTTTTGCCACAAGCAGTGAACTACTTTTCAAGTGATTATTTGGATTATTTGGAGTAAAACTCAGCTCAAGTTAAATTTAAGGTATTGTCTTTTTGTTCCTTCCATTCAGGCTAAGAATGTTTTCAAATGTCTAGATAAACCAGAAATAGTTCTTAACTCTCAGAATAATTGCATGTTTTTTTTAACTGTTTGATTCCATTTATATAAAACTCCAGAAAACAGAAACACATCTATGGCAACAGAAAGCAGATCAGCGGTTGCCTGGGCACGAGGCAGGGCTGGGGGTGGGAGGGGTTTCCAAGGGTCAGGAGAAACCTTGGGCATGACAGATATATTCACTCTCCTGATTGTGGTAATGGTTTCTTGGTGTAAATAAATGTCAAAACGTATCAAATTCACTATTTTATATATGCACAGCCCACTAAAACTGAACAAAGCGGTGTCAAAATCTGTGTAAGCACTCTCTAAACCACCGGAATGACCATCTTATGAGAAGGCACTGCTGTGTCATTCCAGGCTCTGCATTTGTGCTTGTGTCACAGACCAATGAGAAGAGAACAGAGGTGGATTCAGTCACCCCACCTGAAGTTCAAATGGCAGGTCAGTGAAGGTTTGCCCTTGTTTGAATAAATAAAAATGTCGAGAATACAGATCCATCATGTTGCACACATAAGCATGCTAAAAATCAAAGAAATGAACCCTGTAGTTGTCAAAATCATATTCACATTTCTATTAGCAACTTAATTTTACAAAAATATCATGCCAAGTTAGTTAATCTGATGATTTTATTTGTAATGGTTTTATAATTTTGCTTGTATGTAATTTTGAAAAGTAGTTTTACAAATGTAAGTACTATAACAGTAATGATGTTATAATCAACTTTAAGTTAACACATTTAAGTTGTTTTAAATAAGGCAACTGGTTAATATTTAGTGAGAGGGTGGTTGAGTGACTCCCTTAGATGAGATACAACTCTCATTGCTTTGACATACAACCCCTACCCCAACACACTTTGTTCTTCTTTTTATATATTTTACTTGATTTGGATTATTGTTTCTCATATACTTGTCTAAGTTTCCTTTTTGTGCAGGATCTCTCTCTCTCTCTCTCTTTTTAAATTAAATTCAGTTTCATCGAAATATATTCACATACCATACAATCATCCATGGTGTACAATCAACTGTTCACAGTACCATCATATAGTTATGCATTCATCACCAAAATCTATTTCTGAACATTTCCCTTACATCAGAAAGAGTCAGAATAAGAATAAAAAATAAAAGTAAAAAAGAACACCCGAACTATCCTCCCCATCCCACCCTATTTTTCATTTAGTTTTTGTCCCCATTTTTCTACTCATCCATCCATACACTAGATAAAGGGAGTGTGATCCACAAGGTTTTCACAATCACACTGTCACCCCTGATAATCTGCATTGTTTATACAATCGTCTTCAAGAGTCAAGGCTACTGGGTTGGAATTTGGTAGTTTCAGGTATTTACTTCTAGCTGTTCCAAAACCTAAGAGGTGTTATCTATATAGTGCGTAAGAATGTCCACCAGAGTGACCTCTCGACTCCATTTGAAATCTCTCAGCCACTGAAAGTATTTCATCTCATTTTGCAACCCCCTTTTGGTCAAGAAGATATTCTCAGTCCCATGATGCCGGGTCCAGATCAGTGCAGGATCTCTCTGAAGTGAGGACCTGTGCCTGGCATGTTTCTCTACCTTCCACCATGTTGCCTCATGCATAGCAAATGTGTCGTAGGTATTGTTTGTACTCAGGACAGGCGTGTGGTGGTGTGGAGCTAGGTACCCCAGGAAAGCATGTTCTTAAACCTAATTCATGCCTGTGTTTGTGAGTCCATTGAAAGTAGGATCTTTTGATGATGCCTCTTCAGTTAATGTGTAGCTCAACTCAATCAGGGTGGGTCTTAATTCTATTTATGGAGTCTTTTATAAGCAGAATGAAATTCAGATATAGAGAGGGAAAGACATGGGAAGAAGAACCTGAAGCTCAAAGGGACTTGGGAAAGAAGGGAGAGGCCAGGAGAGGCCAGGAGAGGCTGCCATGTGGCTGCCATGAGTCAGAGGAGCCCAGGACCAGGGATCACCATCAGCCAGCCCTAGAACATGAGCCTTTGGGAAGAAAGCATCACCTTGCTGAAGCATTGATTTGGACTTTTCTGAGCCTCAAAACCATGAGCTAATAAATACCCATTTCTGAAGCCAACTCATTGCATAGTATTTGCTAGAGCAGCAAAGAAAAGTAAACCAGCCCTTTTTCAGGATAGCTTTGTTCAGCTCACAGGAGTCTAATGCTTATGAATAGCAATGAGGAGAACAGAGTCGTTTTCATTTACTGGATGCTCCAGAAACAGAGGAAGGGGCTGGATTCAGCATTGGGAGGGCTTTTTGTAGAAGGTGAATGGACACAGAAGATGAACCTTGAGGACATGAAGGTCCGGGTCAGGGCAGGGCAGCATTATGGGGGAAGATGAGCCAGCAGGGTAGAAGCAGCCAGGTCTCTGTAAATCTTCACCAGGAGATGATTTGTTCCACCACGGCAGTGGGCAGGGAAAGATGGAAGTTAGCACTCTGCCATAATTCACTTTTTAACTTGAATCTTTGAACATAATTCTAAACAAACCATAAAGTCATGTATATAAAGTTAGAGAAAAATACAAGATAATGAAAATTCAGAATACACTCCAAAGTTTTCATTTTTTGAATGCTCTTTAATATATGAATGATTCCTTTTTCAGTAAACATTTCTTGAGGTCCTATGATGTGTCAAAAATCATGTGGGCCACTGGGTAAATTGATGAATAAGACAAGGCCCTGCCCTGAAGAAGGTCAGAGTACATTTCTTTCTTTCTTTTTTTTTTTTTTAACCATTTTATTGAGATAAAAAACACACCATACAATCCATCTGAAGTATACAATCAGTGGTTCACAGTGTCATAACACAGTTGTGCATTCATCAGCACAATCAATTTTAGAACATTTTTATTACTCCAAAAAAAAAAAAGAAAAAAGAAAAACAAAACATTCCAGAGTGCATTTCTTCTTTTATTTTATTGTGTTAAATTCTTTATATTCTCTCAAATTTACCAATATTTTGACCTGCAAAAATGGCTATTTCATATGGTTCAACCTATCTAATAGTTACTATATTATATTGCACTAATTTATCATCAGCAAGATAAGCAGGCTTCCCTGTAAGGAGAAGTAGAGTGGGAGATGCTAAGACTTCCTTGTGGCCACGCTATGGAGATTTGACTGGAGTCTGCAGCCAAGAAGAACCCTGGGAGGTTGCTACAATGTCTGGGGCAAAGAGGTGGGGGTGGAGAGCACTATTGGTCTGTGCTACTGAAAAGTCAGGTAATTTGGGTGATAGTTTAAGAGATGAACCCAAGAAAGAAGTTGGAGATCATGAGATTTTTTTTTTATAAATCTCTTCCATCAGTTTAGGTGAAAAAATGATGAGGCCCTGAATTAGCTCTATCTACAAATGTGGCAGAAAATATGTATGAAAACCACAAGACGGCTTTTGCCATTCAGCTGATGAAAATAATGAGCAAAGAACTTTAGATGTTTTGGAGATGGATATATTGGAGTTCTATTTAGGAAGATAGCTGTCCTGAAATTCAAATCTGACAGCTTCCCCCGAGACAGGTCTGTTATATAATTTAGAGACAAGTAGCTATGCAAACTGATAAATTGTTCAGTTTATACAACTGCCATAAAAAATGAATTATATATTTGTCCAGAAATGAACATCTATGGTATGTCTAATCCTTAATTTAGATGTTGTTAAATATTTTTGAAAACTGAATTGGTCCAAGTGTTAACTCACAAGACTAGAAAAAAGTTGGATACTTATTCAAATGATACACAGGAAGCCATTACATTTCATGCCAACAAAAGGCTCATTTATTATTTATCATTATTAATTAAGCAACTTATTGATTAAGCAACTATTAGATGTTGGGGATACAGTCCCTGCTCTCATTGAGATTATAATCTATGGGGGAAGACAGGCTTTCAAATAACCACAGGCACAAAAGGTGAAATTATAATTGCTATAAATAACTATGAAGATGTACATTATGCACACATTTGAAAGAATGTGACCTATTTGAAGCTTTAAGGTCATGTGCTTAATCTGAAGCTTGATCTAGCAGTGTACATTTTAAAATCAAGACTTTTCCTTCAAAATGTTCTTTCTCCTTTTGCTCTTCTAGTATCATTTTGACTCTGGAAGCAAGGTGGAGGTGGGGGCCACCAGTAGCTCTCCTCCAAGGGTGGGGAAAATAAGAGTAACTCTCCGCCTGTTAGTTGAAGGCAGTGAAATTCTACAGAACGGTTTATGTGATTGTTTGTACAGACCTGCCAATGTGGCATAGATGAAGATACAGTCACTGGTTAGAAGGCAAAAAAAACTTGCTCTTAGTCTAACCTCGGCCATTAAATCTCTCTACCTCCCTGAGCAAGTCATTATCCTCTCTTGGCCTCAATTTCCTCTTGTATACAATTAGAGGGTAAGAATATATCAGTGCTTTAGAAATTCACATGGCTATAATATTCTTTCTTTTAGTCATAGAGCCTTTGGTTCAACCAAAATTCTTTGTGAATGCAAAAACAAGTGAAGAGCTGCAGTTTCGTTTCCAACAATAAACTAAAAGTCTTCCAACCACCAAACAAAAAGAAACAGTGGTAGAAATATAACAATACCTTTTCAAGTGTATAGAAGAGCACACCCAAAAGTAAAAAAAAAAAAAAGAAAAAAAAAAGTGTTCCCTGGGAATAAAAAATGAAGATAGATTTTACTGCTTGGACTATCTGGGGCTTGCTGACTGTATTAATTTTCTAATGTTGCATAATTAATTACTACCCACGTTGCAGTTTAAAACAATGCACATTTCTCATCTCATAGTCTGTAGATAAGAAGTCTGGGCACGGCACGGTTATGTTCTCTGTTCAAGGTCTCACAAGGCTGCAATCTGGGTGTTGGCCGGGCTGGGGTCTCATCTGAGACTCAGAGTCCTCTTCCAAGCTTACTCACATATTTTATCTCCTTAAGGATGTAGGACTGAGATTCTTGTTTTCCTGCTGACTGTTGACCACGGGCCTGTCTCAGTTCCTAGAGGCTGGCCATAGTTCCTCACCATGGTACCCCATCCACAGGCCCTCTTACAGTATAGCTGGTTGTTTCTTCAAGGCAGCAGGAGAATTTTTCTCACAGTTTGAATCTCTCTGATTTCAGGAAGGGTCCAGTCCCTTTTACAGGGTCATCTGATCAGGTCAGGCTCACCCAGATAATCAGCTGATTAGTAACCTAACAGTGGGAGTGATAATCCATCATATTCATAGGTTCTGCCTGTACTCAAGGGGAGGATTTTTTAATAAGGCATGCATACTTCAGGGTAGAAATCTTGGGGGCATCCTAGAATTTTTTTTCACTGCAATCTAGGGAGGGCTACAAAGAATCAGCCCACCATCACAATGCTGGGCATGGCAGGGAACACTCTCTCCTCTGAGAATTAGTATCACAGGTCTGCTCTAACACTAATTTAAGACACATTACCTTTGTGGTTCAGGAACTCCCAAATGAGAATTTAATATAAAAATGGATTTTTCTGGTAAACTCCGGGGATATCTGGCAGAAGTAAACACCAAATGGCCTGGAGAGACACAAACACGACCTAGGCTAACAGAAGTCTTATAGGATTCTGCTCAAAATGCAGTCACCATTCAGAATTGTGAAATACACAAGGAAACATTCTACCATGAGGAAATTTCATCAGACAAAATAAATAGCCATGTTAAGTTCTTTTCAAGAACTTTTTATAATAAAATTATCAGAGCATCATTTAAAATATATGTTTAAAATGGTTAGAGAATCCAAAAAAGAACTGGAAAGATAAGACAAGAACAAGATTCTAATTTTTTTTTTTTTTCAGATTTTTAAACTTTTAATTGTAGTAAGAAATATACAACACAAAATTTCCCATTTTAACCACATTCAAGTGTACAACAGTAATATTAATTATATTTACAAAATTATGCTGTCATCATTGACATCCATTACCCCTCCTTTTTCATCACCTCAGAAAGAAACTACTCATCCATTAAGCTTTTTTTTTTTTTTTTTTTTTTTTTTTAGCGATTGGTCATCATCTTTATTCTCCTCAAACAGAACTGGGCACATACATCACTTCATTGTGTATGTCATAAAGGTTCCATTGCAAAAGTCTTTACAACTTTAAATTGCAGTGTCATTTTGCACAATAGTACATGCATTTTATTTTTTTATTTTTTTAATCATCATTTTATTGAGATATATTCACATACCACGCAGTCATACAAAACAAATCGTACTTTCGATTGTTTACAGTACCATTACATAGTTGTACATTCATCACCTAAATCAATCCCTGACACCTTCATTAGCACACACACAAAAATAACAAGAATAATAATTAGAGTGAAAAAGAGCAATTGAAGTAAAAAAGAACACTGGGTACCTTTGTCTGTTTGTTTCCTTCCCCTATTTTTCTACTCATCCATCCATAAACTAGACAAAGTGGAGTGTGGTCCTTATGGCTTTCCCAATCCCATTGTCACCCCTCATAAGCTACATTTTTATACAACTGTCTTCGAGATTCATGGGTTCTGGGTTGTAGTTTGATAGTTACAGGTATCCACCACCAGCTACCCCAATTCTTTAGAACCTAAAAAGGGTTGTCTAAAGTGTGCGTAAGAGTGCCCTCCAGAGTGACCTCTCGGCTCGTTTTGGAATCTCTCTGCCACTGAAGCTTATTTCATTTCCTTTCACATCCCCCTTTTGGTCAAGAAGATGTTCTCCGTCCCATGATGCCGGGTCTACATTCCTCCCCGGGAGTCATATTCTACATTGCCAGGGAGATTCACTCCCCTGGGTGTCTGATCCCACGTAGGGGGGAGGGCAGTGATTTCACCTTTCAAGTTGGCTTAGCCAGAGAGAGAGGGCCACATCTGAGCAACAAAGAGGCATTCAGGAGGAGACTCTTAGGCACAAATATAGGGAGGCCTAGCCTCTCCTTTGCAGCAACCATCTTCCCAAGGGTAAAACTTATGGTAGAGGGCTCAACCCATCAAACCACCAGTCCCCTATGTCTGTGGTCATGTTAGCAACCATGGAGGTGGGTTAGGCGAATACCCCTGCACTCCCCACAGGCTCCTCAAGGGGGCACTACATCTTTTTTTTTTTCCTTGTTTTTCTTTCTTTCTTTTTTTTTTTTTTTAACTTTCCCTTCTTTTTTAAATCAACTGTATGAAAAAAAAAAGTTAAAAAGAAAACAAACATACAATAAAAGAACATTTCAAAGAGACCATAACAAGGGAGTAAGAAAAAGACAACTAACCTAAGATAACTGCTTAACTTCCAACATGTTCCTACTTTACCCCAAGAAAGTTACATAATATAGCAATATTTCTGTGAACTTGTTCCTACTATATCCATCAGAATTTAACAGACCATAGTCATTTCTGGGCATCCCCAGAACGTTAAATAGCTTATCTGTTCTTCTTGGATTATTGTTCCCCCTTCCTTAATTGCTCTCTACTGCTAGTTCCCCTACATTCTACATTATAAACCATTTGTTTTACATTTTTCAAAGTTCACATTAGTGGTAGCATATAATATTTCTCTTTTTGTGCCTGGCTTATTTCGCTCAGCATTATGTCTTCAAGGTTCATCCATGTTGTCATATGTTTCACCAGATAGTTCCTTCTTACTGCCGCGTAGTATTCCATCGTGTGTATATACCACATTTTATTTATCCACTCATCTGTTGAAGGACATTTGGGTTGTTTCCATCTCTTGGCAATTGTGAATAATGCTGCTATGAACATTGGCGTGCAGATATCTGTTCGTGTCACTGCTTTCCGATCTTCCGGGTATATACCGAGAAGTGCAATCGCTGGATCGAATGGTAGCTCTATATCTAGTTTTCTAAGGAACTGCCAGACTGACTTCCAGAGTGGCTGAACCATTATACAGTCCCACCAACAAGGAATAAGAGTTCCAATTTCTCCACATCCCCTCCAGCATTTGTAGTTTCCTGTTTGTTTAATGGCAGCCATTCTAACCGGTGTTAGATGGTATCTCATTGTGGTTTTAATTTGCATCTCTCTAATAGCTAGTGAAGCTGAACATTTCTTCATGTGTTTCTTGGCCATTTGTATTTCCTCTTCAGAGAACTGTCTTTTCATATCTTTTGCCCATTTTATAATTGGGCTGTCTGTACTATTGTCATTGAGTTGTAGGATTTCTTTGTATATGCAAGATATCAGTCTTTTGTCAGATACATGGTTTCCAAAAATTTTTTCCCACTGAGTTGGCTGCCTCTTTACCTTTTTGAGAAATTCCTTTGAGGTGCAGAAACTTCTAAGCTTGAGGAGTTCCCATTTATCTATTTTCTCTTTTGTTGCTTGTGCTTTGGGTGTAAAGTCTAGGAAGTGGCCACCTAATACAAGGTCTTGAAGATGTTTTCCTACATTATCTTCTAGGAGTTTTATGGTACTTTCTTTTATATTGAGATCTTTGGTCCATTTTGAGTTAATTTTTGTGTAGGGGGTGAGGTAGGAGTCCTCTTTCATTCTTTTGGATATGGATATCCAACTCTCCCAGCCCCATTTGTTGAAAAGACCATTATGGCTCAGTTCAGTGACTTTGGGGGCCTTATCAAAGATCAGTCGGCCATAGATCCGAGGGTCTATCTCTGAATTCTCAATTCGATTCCATTGATCTATATGTCTATCTTTGTGCCAGTACCATGCTGTTTTGGCAACTGTGGCTTTATAATAAGCTTCAAAGTCAGGGAGTGTAAGTCCTCCCACTTCTTTTTTCTTTTTTAGAGTGTCTTTAGCAATTCGAGGCATCTTCCCTTTCCAAATAAATTTGATAACTAGCTTTTCCAAGTCTGCAAAGTAGGTTGTTGGAATTTTGATTGGGATTGCATTGAATCTGTAGATGAGTTTGGGTAGAATTGACATCTTAATGACATTTAGCCTTCCTATCCATGAACATGGAATATTTTTCCATCTTTTAAGGTCCCCTTCTATTTCTTTTAGTAGAGTTATGTAGTTTTCTTTGTATAGGTCTTTGACATCTTTGGTTAAGTTTATTCCTAGGTACTTGATTTTTTTAGTTGCTATTGAAAATGGTATCTTTTTCTTGAGTGTCTCTTCAGTTTGTTCATTTCTAGCATATAGAAACATTACTGACTTATGTGCATTAATCTTGTATCCCGCTACTTTGCTAAATTTGTTTATTAGCTCTAGTAGCTGTATCGTCGATTTCTCAGGGTTTTCTAGATATAAGATCATATCATCTGCAAACAATGACAGTTTTACTTCTTCCTTTCCAATTTGGATGCCTTTTATTTCTTTGTCTTGCCGGATTGCCCTGGCTAGCACTTCCAGCACAATGTTGAATAACAGTGGTGACAGCGGGCATCCTTGTCTTGTTCCTGATCTTAGAGGGAAGGCTTTCAGTCTCTCACCATTGAGTACTATGCTGGCTGTGGGTTTTTCATATATGCTCTTTATCATGTTAAGGAAGTTTCCTTCAATTCCTACCTTTTGAAGTGTTTTTATCAAAAAGGGATGTTGGATATTGTCAAATGCTTTTTCAGCATCTATTGAGATGATCAATTGATTTTTCCCTTTCGAGTTTTTAATGTGCTGTAATACATTGATTGTTTTTCTTATATTGAACCATCCTTGCATGCCTGGAATGAACCCCACTTGGTCATGGTGTATGATTTTTTTAATGTGTCTTTGGATTCGATTTGCAAGTATTTTGTTGAGGATTTTTGCATCTATATTCATTAGGGAGATTGGCCGGTAGTTTTCCTTTTTTGTAGCATCTTTGCCTGGTTTTGGTATTAGATTGATGTTAGCTTCATAAAATGAGTTAGGTAGTGTTCCCTTTTCTTCAATGTTTTGAAAGAGTTTGAGTAAGATTGGTGTCAGTTCTTTCTGGAAAGTTTGGTAGAATTCCCCTGTGAAGCCATCTGGCCCTGGGCATTTATTTGTGGGAAGCTTTTTGATGACTGATTGGATCTCTTTGCTTGTGATGGGTATTTCTTCTCTGGTCAGTCTAGGTTGTTCATATGTTTCCAGGAAATTGTCCATTTCCTCTACATTATCCAGTTTGTTGCCATACAGTTGTTCATAGTATCCTCTTATATTTTTTTTTAAATTTCTTTGCGATCTGCAGTTATGCCACCTTTTTCATTCATTATTTTGTTTATATGGGTCTTCTCTCTTTTTGATTTTGTCAGTCTAGCTAGGGGCTTGTCAATCTTGTTGATATTCTCAAAGAACCAACTTTTGGTGATATTTATCCTCTCTATTGATTTTTTGTTCTCTATGTCATTTATTTCGGCTTTGATCCTTGTTATTTCTTTTCTTCTACTTGGTTTAGGATTGGTTTGCTGTTCATTTTCTAGCTTCTTCAGTTGATCCATTCGTTCTTTGATTTTGGCTCTTTCTTCCTTTTTAATATATGCATTTAGTGCTATAAATTTCCCCCTCAGTACTGCTTTTGCTGCATCCCATAGGTTTTGGTATGTTGTGTTCTCATTTTCATTCGTCTCTATATATTTAGCAATTTCTCTTGCTATTTCTTCTTTAACCCACTGATTGTTTAGGAGTGTGTTGTTTAACCTCCAGGTGTTTGTGAATTTTCTAAGTCTCTTAGGGTTACTGACTTCTAATTGTATTCCATTGTGGTCAGAGAATGTGCTTTGAATAATTTCAGTCTTTTTAAATTTATTGAGGCTTGTTTTATGTCCCAGCATATGATCTATTCTGGAGAAAGTTCCGTGAGCACTAGAAAAGTATGTGTATCCTGGTGATTTGGGATGTAATGTTCTGTATATGTCTGTTAAATCTAATTCATTTATCAGATTGTTTAGGTTTTCAATTTCCTTATTGGTCTTCTGTCTGGTTGATCTATCTATAGGAGAGAGTGATGTGTTGAAGGCTCCCACAATTATTGTGGAGACATCAATTGCTTCCTTTAGTTTTGCCAGTGTTTCTCTCATGTATTTTGTGGCACCTTGATTGGGTGCATAGACATTTACGATTGTTATTTCTTCTTGCTGAATTGCCCCTTTTATTAGTACGTAGTGGCCTTCTTTGTCTCTCAAAACATCCCTGCATTTGAAGTCTATTTTATCTGAGATTAATATTGCTACACCTGCTTTCTTTTGGCTGTAGCTTGCATGAAATATTTTTTTCCATCCTTTTCACTTTCAGTTTCTTTGTGTCCCTGTGTCTAAGATGAGTCTCTTGTATGCAACATATTGATGGTTCATTTTTTTTGATCCATTCTGTGAATCTATATCTTTTAATTGGGGAGTTTAATCCATTTACATTCAACGTTATAACCGTGAATGCATTTCTTGAATCGGCCATCTTATCCTTTGGTTTATGTTTGCCATATTTTTCCCTCTCTCTATTAATATCTTTTATTGTACCCATACTGAATCTCTTTAGTACTGAACCTTTCTCCAAGTCTCTCTGTCCTGTCTTTGTTTCTCTGTCTGTAGGGCTCCCTTTAGTATCTCCAGTAGGGCAGGTCTCTTGTTAGCAAATTCTCTTAGCATTTGTTTGTCTGTGAAAAATTTAAGCTCTCCCTCAAATTTGAAGGAGAGCTTTGCTGGATAAAGTATTCTTGGCTGGAAATTTTTCTCACTCAGAATTTTAAATATATCGTGCCACTGCCTTCTTGCCTCCATCATGGCTGCTGAGTAGTCACTACTTAGTCTTATGCTGTTTCCTTTGTATGTGGTGAATTGCTTTTCTCTTGCTGCTTTCAGAACTTGCTCCTTCTCTTCTGTGTTTGACAGTGTGATCAGTATATGTCTCGGAGTGGGTTTATTTGGATTTATTCTGTTTAGAGTTCGCTGAGCATTTATGATTTGTGTATTTATGTTGTTTCGAAGATTTGGGAAGTTTTCCCCAACAATTTCTTTGAATACTCTTCCTAGACCTTTACCCTTTTCTTCCCCTTCTGGGACACCAATGAGTCTTATATTTGGACGTTTCATATTATCTATCATATCCCTGAGGTCCATTTTGATTTTTTCAATTTTTTCCCCCATTCTTTCTTTTATGCTTTCATTTTCCATTCTGTCATCTTCCAGGTCACTGATTCGTTGTTCAACTTCCTCTAGTCTTGTACTATGAGTGTCCAGAGTCTTTTTAATTTGGTCAGCAGTTTCTTTAATTTCCATAAGATCATCCATTTTTTTATTTAGTCTTGCAATGTCTTCTTTATGCTCTTCTAGAGTCTTCTTGATTTCCTTTATATCCCGTACTATGGTCTCATTGTTCATCTTTAGTTCTTTGAGTAGCTGCTCTAGGTGCTGTGTCTCTTCTGGTCTTTTGATTTGGGTGCTTGGGCTTGGTTTATCCATATCGTCTGGTTTTTTCATATGCTTTATAATTTTCTGTTGTTTTTGGCCTCGTGGCATTTGCTGAACTTGATAGGGTTCTTTTAGGGTTTGTAGACCTATTGAAGTCCTTATCTCTAATTTATCAGATCTACAGCTTCGTGGAGTACACTTTCTCTAACGAACCAGCAGGTGGTGTCCACGAGCCACCTGTTCTCCACAAGCCAGTTCTCCCAGATTTCGCTGATCTCAGCAGTTCGACATTTTCATGAGTGTTGTATGAAGTATGCCCAAAGACAGATTGCTCTGTGGTGTCCAGTCCACACAGTTCCTGGCTTTCTACCTACTTTCCTGGAGGAGTAACTAAAACATACAGCTCACCAGTCTGCCCAAGATTCGAATTTAAAGAAGAGAAATAAGGAGAAGGAGTAGAGGAGGAAGGAGGAATAGGAGAAAGAAAAAAAAGAGGGAGGGGAGAGAAGGAGAAGAAAGCAGACAGAATTGAAAAAGAACCAAATAAAACTCTTAGAAACAAAAAAACAATAAAATCCAAAAGCTAGATTATGCCTAGCTAAAGACAGAATTAGCGAACAGGAAAATATATCTTAGGAAATTACTCAAAAGGCAGCACAGATCGGAAGATATGAATGTCAGTATTAGTGCATACAGCCACTGTCAAAAAAAAAAAAAAAAGAAAAAGCTGAAAAAGAGCCCAGACTTCAATTAGTGATATGAATGAAGCAGGTCTGGTTAAGACCAGGGCAAGCCAGGCCAAAGGGTAAAGTTTGAAACTGATTGTGTTTTAAAACTTCAACTTTCATATGAGACCAAGGGAATAGATATCTATTTGGTACAGGATCTAAATTTTCTAAGTGGTACAACTCTACAGTCGATTTGTTCAAACATCACAATTGCATGGAACTTTGAATAGGAAGTGAGATACGGTAGGTTAGTATAGGCTGGAGTGAAATAGTGACACATCCTAGAGTAATTTGGGCAGATAATAAAAAATATATTTACAGCCTCCCCCTCCCCAGCCCCGAGGATCTGGGGGAAGGTGCAGATGTGTTGGACATCCTCACCTGGACTGGTGTTGATGTTGTCACAAACATTGGGACTGGCGGTTTGATGTGCTGAGCCCTCGAGCATGGGACTCGCCCTTATGAAGCTCATTACCACAAAGGAGAGTCTAAACTTGCATGTAATGGTGCCTAAGAGTCTCCCCCTGAGTACCTCTTTGTTGCTCAGATGTGGCCCTCTCTCTCTCTAACTGAGCCATCTTGACAGGTGAACTCGTTGCCATCCCCCCTACGTGGGACCCAACTCCCAGGGGTGTAAATCTCCCTGGCAACGCAGAGTATGACTCCCGGGGATGAATGTGGACCCGGCATCATGGGACTGAGAGTTTCTTCTTGACCAAAAGGGGGATGCAAAATGAGACGAAACAGTTTCAGTGGCTGAGAGATTTCAAATGGAGTCGAGAGGTCACTCTGGTGGACATTCTTATGCACTATATAGATAACACCTCTTAGGCTTTAATGTATTGGAATAGCTAGAAGTAAATACCTGAAACTACCAAACTCCAACCCAGCAGTCTGGACTCCTGAAGACAATTATATAATAATGTAGATTACAAGGGGTGACAGTGTGATTGTGAAGACCTTGTGGATCACACCCCCTTTATCTAGTGTATGGATGAGTGGAGGAATGGGGATAAAAACTAAAGGACAAATGGGGTGGGATGGGGGGATGATTTGGGTGTTCTTTTTTCATTTTTAATTTTTATTCTTGTTCTGGTTCTTTCTGATATAAGGAAAATGTTCAGAGATAGATTGTGGTGATGAACGCATAACTATGTTATCATACTGTGGACAGTGGATTGTATATCATGGATGATTGTATGGTGTGTGAATGTATTTCAATAAAACTGAATTTAATTAAAAAAAAAAAAAAAAAAAGGCAGCACAGAGACCTAAAACAGAAAAGGAAAAAAGCAGACCTGGTCTCTAATGCTAAAGAGGAGGTAGGGCTGTAGCACTCTCATTTTAAACCTTATGCCCTTGTTCCCCCTCACCCCCCCCCACCCCAGCAACTCCCACAGCTCAGTTAACAACAAATTAGACTGGGTGATCCCTAAAGCATATTCTAATTCTTAAGTTCTAGGAATCTAAGGGCCTTCTATCTAGTCAGAGATTATAGTAAAAAAAAAAAAAAAAAAAATCCCACAAAGCTTCTACTGCCACACATATAAAAAATATCAGGTATGTTCCATTAATCCAAAAGAAAGACCACAGAATTTCTACATCTGATAAAATGTGGACAACATATTTTCTGGTTTACACATGAATACCCTTCCTGAATATGAGCATGATATGTATAATTAAGTTCAATGGTTCTTCATTAATTTTTATCTTCTTTCCCCAAATTATTTTATCTTTAAAGTAAAACTTGAAATAACAAGAAAACCAGAAAACTAATCCACTTTCATCCTGTGTTCCTGCCTCTTTTCACTAGCAGGAAGGAGTGCTGAAGGTAAAGATCATATCCATTATATCAGTTAATATCCAGATAGGAAACAGACAATCATACATAAACTGGGTAATATGAGGAGGGTTCAATAAGTGTTCAAAAATGTGAGCAGTTGAGAGAGAAGGCACAGGACTACCCTACCACCCCTAGGCCTAAAAGAGTTAGGAAGGGGACAGTTACTGAAAACTGGAGAGACAGCTGTGGGAAGAGGCCCACTGGAAACTGTGATCTTCAACAGGAGAATTCAACCAGCCTCCTTGCAGGGAAGGATCTGGGGAGTGAATACTCAGATTTCACTCTCCTTTTGTCTAATCTCCTCTTGATACTCCCCGTTGGTAGAAGTCAACCAGAAGTCAAACAGCAAGGGAGCCTATTGATGTAATCAATAGAAGCCACCTCACAATGCAGGACATGGAGACAAAGGGGTAGTTAGTGGATCTGGAGAGATTAACGGAAGATGTGTAGACATGAACAAATCACAGAATGGACAGGACAGCCAAAGACGTGTAATTGAATTCCAGCTTCAGGCAAGAGCTTAATATAATCAGTCATCAGCTTAGCCAACAATACAGAAAAGTCTAGAGTATAACATAAAGACCAGAATTTCCTAAGACTTCTAAACACTAATCAAAGCAGTAAACAGAATAAACTCTCAATTTCTCTAATATGAGCTCTGGTAGGTGAAACCAAAAATTATCTCAACTTTGAGCCCTCAAAATTTCAGAAAGCCCAGGAGTCTAGATTGAAAGTTGTTGCTTTTGTTTTGTGGGCCTCCTTGGTTAACCTGACTCTTTCTTCCCAGCCAGTGGGAGAAAGGAGAATATCAGTAAAATAATAATAGCAAACATTAACCTTAGTAAGCAGTCTTGTGTACCAGACACTTTGTTAGGAACCTTATGTACATGAGCCCACATTAGTCTTGAGGTAGATATTATCATCTCCACTTACAATTGGGAAAGCTCAAGCACAGAGAAAGTGATACCTTAGCTAAGGTCACTCAACTAGAGCTAGGGTTTGAAGCCAAACAGCCTGATAGCAACATCTTCATTGTTTAGTGACCATACTATACTATATTTTTAAAATTCCACATGACAAATGTTAAGATCTCCCTTTTATCCCTGCTATTATTATTAAGAAATTTATATTTCTCCTCACTGAAAAGGGATGAGTGTGATTGGAGGGGTGGAGGGATGAAGCAAGTTGCATAACCAAAAGGTGCTCCAGTTAAATGGGATTTAGTCAAGTTAAATTATTCTAAAAATTAACAATAACAGAGAAGGTGATCTAGGACATTTCCCTTTTTAGAGTCAAGACTTCTAGAGGTAGTATGGTGGATCCCTGAATAGGACTAGGAGAAATTATTTCCTTTATTTCTCACCCCATACCAAAATCTTTCATTTTTTTAAGTCCTTAAAAAAAGAGTTGGTTTAAAGATCTAATTTTCATCAGTAATTCATTGTCCAAGTTTCCCTCCTTCCCACATGAATCATTTCCTCTAATTCCAATCCTTAAAACACTTAGTCTACAGAAAACAGAATTCATAGCATCCTTAAAGTGATCAGATCACTATTTCCTGGAATAGCTAGAGAGTAATTTCTTAATTTATTTTCAAGGGACTCTACCATCTGTTATGATAAAAGCCTAAGTAGTATGAGGGTCAGTCTGGTGGACTCTCCTCATAGATGCTAATGAATCCACTAGTTTCCCTTTTGAAAGCTACTTCCTCACTGGCTAGTAAGCAGAAAGAAGGAAATAATAAAGATAAGAGCAGAAACTAATCAAATATTAAATGGACAAACTATAGAGAAGATCAGTGAAACCAAGAACTGGTTCTTTGAAAAATCAATACAATTCATAAACCCTTAGAGCTACACGGATGAAGTGAAAATAAAAAGGGAAAACAAAACTCACCAATATCAAGAACAAAAAGGAGACACCAGTATAGACCTTACACATGTTAAAAGAGTAATTAGGAAATGCTATAAACAATTTTATGCTGAATAATTTGACATCTGGAAGAAATGGACAAATTCTCTGAAATACACAAATTACTAAAACCTTTCCAAGAAGAAAAAGGGAACTGAATACTTACGTATACTATAGAAATTAATTTCATAATTATAAACCTCCCCACAAAGAAAGTTCCAGGCCCTATTTCTTTACTGAAGAACTCTATTAAGCATTTGGTAGAATCTCTTTCAGAAAGTAGAGGAGGAGGGAACACTTCCAAACACATTTTAAAAGGCCAGTATTAATCTGATACTAAACATATCAGAGTAATCACATAGTGTTTACACAGAGTAATCACATAGATCACAAGAAAAGAAAAATTAAAGATCAATAACTGTCAAGAACATAGATGCAAAAAATCCTTAACAAAAAAATATTAGCAAATGAAATCTAGCAATATAAAAAGGATAATGTATCATAACCAAATTTGGGTTTATTCCAGGAATGCAAGGTTTGCTTAACATTCAAACAAATAATCAATGTTAAGTCACTGTGTTAATAGACTAAAGGAACAAATCATGTCACCATCCCAATAGATATAGGAAAAGCATTTATCAAAAGTCAATACCGTTTCATTATAAAACTCAGCAAACTAGGAATAGAAGAGTACATTCCTTTTCTGATACAGGACACCTATGAAAAGCCTGTATCTAATATCATACATAATGGTGAAAGTCTGAATAGCTTTCCCTTAAGATCTGGAACAAGGCAAGAATGTCTGCTTTTACCACTACTATTTCATATTCTAAGAAGCTTCTAAAGGCTTAAGTGTTTCTCAAACTTCATTCCTTATTCAGTCATCTTCAAAATCTTCATAATTCATGTAAAACTATTTGCTAAATTTCTCATTTACAATCTTTTTCTTTTTTAAAAGAACATTTTTTCATTACCTTCAAAGGCAATAAATAACTACTAACATTTAAACTATCTCACATACCATCGGTGGTGTGTGTGAAAGACTTTGGAAATGGCCAAGATAGAAAAATAATGGAATTTCAGGGGCAGGAAGTTTCTCAAGGACAGCGATTGTCTGAAGGCACATGCACACATAGTATCGACAGTCTTATACATAGTGGCTAGTTAGTTGTCTTAGCCCAGCTTCCTTAGAAAATAGAATCTGAGGTGAAGTTCCACGTGAAGGCTTTATTAGGAGGTCCAAGAACAGAGCAGCAAGTGTGAGGGAGAAAGGAATGTGAGGGAAGGAGATAGAGAAAGCAAATAAAAGAACTAATTATTGTGGGTGATTTCCTAATAGTTTGAAATACCAATTTAAAGTTGGCATGTGTTTTCTGAAATCCTTTGAGATACAGTTTCTCAAAAATGTGTCACACGCTGCTGTTTATTGGCAATACACCTAAAGAGCTGCTTGCTGAGTTTTCTCACATGCTGCCTGGAATAGAACTGATCTAAGAATCAAATCATTTTCCACGACCATGGTCTGCGGCCTTTTCTCCCCATTGAGATGCATGTGCTGAGTGTCCCCGGGCATCACACACTGCCATGGGCTACCCTAAGGTTGGCTGTAACTTCTGCTCTTCTCATGGTCACCTGCTCTGTCTCTCCCTTTCTCTCCTACTGAAGGGAATATCTACTGGGAAAGTCATATAGGAATAAACACTTCAAAAAAATATATACAAATCATCTCTAACAATTATTAGTATTATTAAAAATCAAGTATGGCCAGTAAGCATTGAGACCCCAGGGTTCTTCAGACATTCAGTTGCACATTCTGTGATGTTGGGCAAATACCTCTCTTGCTTCATTTTTCTTATCTATTAAACAGAGATAATAATGATATCCACCAAATTTCATTTTGTGGCAATTAAATGAATTCATCTCTTACACTACCAGTGAGAATCACTGAGACAGAACAGTGCCTGGCACATAGTAAACAATCAATAAACGTAACGAGTAGCTGCAGCTAATTACTTGTAACTATTTGAAAATCATTATTAATGACAAATGACTTGATTTACCAGTGTACCAAAATCAGCACTATGAATCAAAACCACTACTCTATAGGAGAGGCAGGAAATGTGTATTTTGAATTTGCTACAATTTTCTTGGCAGCCAGCAAAAGGTGAAAATTTAAGTCATGGCCTAGTTCAGCATCATCCCCAGAAAGGTATATTTCATTTCTACAAAGTTGTATCTTTAATTCTAATTTTTATCAAGAGCTGCTGTATTCTGGGTTCTTTATTGAAAAGGTTATTCTAGAGTTTTCAACTGATTTTATTGTTGAAAGACAGGATAAGGTAAAAATTGGAAAATATCAGAACCATTGATGGAAATGAACTTGTGTACACAAGTAGGTGGGAGAGCTGCAGAGCGAGGTTAGACAGTGTGGGTGTAAACTTCAGGTTCTCTGAGTGGGCGTTTGTCTTTTTCACATGTTTGTTTTCTTCCTCAGTGTGCATGGTTGTGAAGAAATTGTTTAGTAACAGCCACTATCTGGGGCAACTAATTATACATCTACCTTCTCTGTCAGCAGCAGCTTTATTCTTTGGGACAATCTCCCAGGACAGAAATCATGGTCTGGCTTTTGTTTCATCCCCTTTAAGCCCTGCATTCAATTTGCCACTGTATTCTTTAGTTGTTTTCTCTGATTTACCCAAGACCTCATTCCTTGCATAATTGGTTTTTATCAGTTTCCAGAATATAGTGAAATTATCTGTTTATGTGTCTAACTTCCCCAGCAGATGCAAAGCTTCTCCAGGGCAACGTTGTCTTCAGCTCTGCACCCCAGCACTTAGCACAGTGCCCAGCACGGAAAACTCTCAATCCTTATTAATTGGGCACTGGCTTCCTCTCTTTAACCTCTTTTCTCGGGCTTCTCACAGTTCCCATCCAAGGACCACCAGCCCCAGAGAACAGGAGGAGCTAACTGGCCGCAGGAGCAGAACCTAAAGCCATTCTGCAACAGGAATATCCTTTCTCTGAAGTCTTAGGTTTTATCATATTTGTTTGATATAAAAATAATGTTTTCAGTTACTTACAAGTTAAATTACCTTTCCCCCCAAAAAATGTCAAGCAAAATTAATGCTCAGAGAACGTAGGCTTTGCACCCTACTCCTCGTCTATTGTCATGGATATTTTGGTATGAGAATGTGAGTTGGAGAAGCACAGCTCAATTTTATTCAGTGTGCATCTGTCAGATTAGCGCTTCCCTACATATTCTAATCAGTCCCTCCCTGCTTAATAATCTACAAAATTTCCATGTGTCCCCTAAATCAAGATAAAATTCTCAAGTCCAGCTCTGAAGTGCCTGCTGCATCAGTTCTTCCTTTCCCGGGGGTATATACCATCTAAGCAGGTAGGTCTGTTCACAGTCCCTCAATTTTATCTCTGGGCCTTTGAACTAATTCTCTAAAATGCCATCTCTCCTTGGTTCTGTTCTTCTATATCCTTCAATGACCAACTCATACAATTCATTCCTTAGGGAAACTTCCAGCTGAGGGGTTTTTACCTTCTCTAAAATCCTCACTAAAACAACTTATTACACGGTTACTTTCTCATTGTCTCAGTGTTTCCTTTATCTATTCAGTGACAGTACTTCTAAGGCAGGGAACCAGGTTGTTTTCATATTACATAATAACTAGTGAAGAGAGCATCCTAAAAAGGCAGAGCATTAGCATTCTTCTAGACTTCCTGTGGTTACTTGATCTAACCTATCACTCAGGAATACATTCATTTATTTACCAAACATGAATCAAGTGCTTATTAGGCATAAGTCATTGTGTGTTAGAATCTTCACACTAATAGTCCTCAAGATGAGTTACTGGCCTTGTGCAAACACATGTTGCAACAGAAAGCTTAGTTCCTCACAGGGAGATTTAGTTTATTTTCAGACACCTGTAAAAAGTTCTTTATGATGATCTGGAACCTGTTTTTCTGATAGTAGCACTCTTTCTGGAACAATTCAGAATAAATCTAACACATCTTCCTTAGATCAAGCAGCATGTTGATGTTCATCTCGATTGATTTTTTCACAGTTCTATTTCCAGCTGACATTGACATCCTCTTCTCCTGTGCATCCTAAACTCCAACTCCTTGTATCCTAACCCTTTCCCATCCTGGTTGTCCACTTCTGAACATACTTCAGTTTGTCACAGTTCTTCTTGTAACTGAATGCAGGAGTACAACTGTAATATTACTAATCCAAGTATCTGTGGATTAATAAGGGAACTTTAACATCTTAGCCTGGAGACCAATGATACATAGGCATGTTTTAGTTACCTGTTACCACTGTGGTGGTCTGAAGCTGTTATGTACCCCAGAAAAGGCCATGTTCTTTTAATCCATTCCTGTGGGTGCAGACCTGTTGTGGGTGGGACCTTTTGGTTAGTTTATTTCAATTGAGATGTGAACCACCCATTCAAGGTGGGTCTTAATCCTTTCACTGGAGTCCTTTATGAGAGGATAAAAGACAGAGAAGCCCCCAGAGAAGCTAAGAGATGAAACCAAGAGAAGCTCACAGAGAAAAGCCCCAGAGAAGCTAGAGAGGACCCACAGAGAGGAAGCTACTGAAACCAGAAGCTGAAAGCAACAAAACCTGGGAACAAAGGACCAGCAGATGCCGGCCATGTGCCTTCCCATGTGACAGAGGTGTCCAAGATGCCAGCAGCCTGTCTTCAGAATCCAGGTACCATCCTGTTCATGCCTTGATTTGTACATTTACTCAGCTTAAGAACTGTACATTGTAAGTTAATAAATCCGCATTGTAAAAGCCAACCCATTTCTGGTATATTGCATTCCGGGAGCTTTAGCAAACCAAAACAACCATCAACCTGGTATTGGGTTTCTTCTCAAAGTCAAGCTTGTTGAGAACAGTCAGATCTCAAACTATTCCTTTATTATAAAAAAAAAATGAGTAACAAAAATGTCTTCTCTTTGGAACAGATGGAAATCAATATGTGGCAGAGTTTGCATTCAAAGAGAGGGTCATTCACATTCCATATTTGGAACACCTGGCACTATCCATTCTAAAAAAAAAACATAAATGAAAAGAAGGATAATCCAAAACAGTCACTGAGGCTGTGCCCCTCTGCTCCTTGGAGTAGAGCAGTAGATCCAGGGCTTTTTCTGTGTTCACATAATTAAACATTAAAGTTGGTCAGGAAAACAGATTTTGGTTCATAATATGAAAAAACTTCCCTATAACTGACTTTGGAGGAACTAAGCTTCCCATCTGGACAAATAACCTGTCAAACTCTCGGCCTTCACTTCTTTTTACCTAACACTGGCCTAGGGGTATCAAGAGGATCCCTTGTTTTGTTTTTAGGGACTTGAGAAATAAAAATTGCATCTACCTATGCTCAGCAAGGAAATTAGCACAACATCCTAAAGTTGATGCTTAAAGCTGTGCTTTAATAATAAAGATCCGGAGAGGGATGTTAAGATATTTCAATTCTGTTGATAACAGAGATTGATTTTGTCATCCTTTGACAAGATTCTTGAATATCCTGTGACTTTGTTTACCTAACTGTTAAATGGTTATAAAAATCAATGGTTCTCTTTCCCCTGTGGTTTGGTAACAAATTAAAAATCTGGAAAATCCCCAAAACTGGAAAGGAAAAGTGAGAGAAAGTACCTAACAGTCAAAAAAGGAATGAGGGTTGTCAAAGCACCTGGCAGCATTAAGCAATCATGACTCAATTAGCAGAGAAAATCAATGAGTCAAAAATGAACAGCAATCCATGCCCCTTCCTCTCTGCTCCAGCCACACAGCCCCGTTCACGCCCCACCCTCACTCTCCACACCACCCGCCGTGGGGCACCAGGATATGTTCAACCCCACATCTAAACCTTTGTTCACGGTTTCCTAAGCCTGGAATGCCCCTTTCCCGGGGCAAACAAATCCTGCACATTCTTCATGGCCATCAATTCCTGTTCCCTCCCCTACAACTTTAACCTCAACTGAAAACATATCTTGTCTGTATCAATTTGTTACATGATACAGCATCTTTATTTGATCTAAATCTAATTTTCCCAACCAAATTGCAAATTTCCTGATAGTAAAGACTATGTCTAATGCTTCTTCCATATCTCCTACAGAGTCTATCGCTGAATCAATCACAAACTGGGGACCCATAAAAACACCACTTGACTTGAACAGAATCTCCACTTGAATTGGAACTTTCTGAAACCACCTTAGGACATTCCATGCAGATGGCACCAGAAAAGATAGAGACCATTTTTGTACTTCCCCAAAGCCTCCAATCATAGCTAACTATTTAATGACTTATCCCATGTGCCACACCTCACACAAGGCAAAAATACAGTGAATGCTTCCCAAAATCTATTATTATCTCCATCCTATAGATAAGAAAACTGAGAGAGATTAGGTAATTTTCATCAGGAGTCATTACTTTCAAGCATGGATTTGTAGTTTTCCCTGCATTTAGTTACACATTGTATGGCAACTCCTTTTATCCACCAGCCATGTAACAGAAATAGTCTGCGTTTGTTTAATTTCTTACGTGGAATCTTTGTAACCATAGTAGTCACACACCAGCAATCCACAGTCAAATCTGGCTCACACTTAAAAAATATATATATTTTAAAAGCAGACATTTAAAGAGCAGATTAGGGAGTTAATACTTAAAATGTACAGAGTTTCTATTTGGGATGATGGAGAAGTTTTGGTAATAGATGGTGGATAGTAGCACAAAATTGTGAATGTAATTAACAGCACTGGATTATATATCTGAATGTAGTTAAAATGGGAAATTATAGGTTGCATATATATTACTAGTATAAAATTAAAAAAAAAACTACATGAAATTGTACAACACAGTGAACCCTAAATTAAACTACAGATTATAGTTAATAGTACAATTATAAATACGTGCTTTCAAAATTAAAAAAAAAAATCAAAATGTGTCCTCATGAATTGTAACAAATGTATGACACTAATGCACTAATGCAAGGTGTTAATAATAGGGTGGTAAAGGTAAGCCCACAACTTCTTTAATAAAAAGAAAAGCAGATGATTTCACATAATTAGCTGGATGCCTAGCTTCTTTTGAGTAAATTCAAGTTGGATCAAATATTTGAATGCAAAAAAGCCCCATAAAAGTACTAGAAGAAAACAAATCAATATTTGTGATAGCCCTCTTCAAAATATGAAATCCAAAAGTCATAAAAATGTTCTAATACAAAAATTAAAAACATCTATATAGTAAGAGAAAGAGAGGAAGAGGAGGAGGAGGAGAACTCAAAAGACAAATTAGGAAAAAAATATTTGCAATATACGTAGCAGACAAATGTTAAACTATTCCTAATATATAAGAAATTAATAAGTCAATGAAAACAATAATTAAAATCCCAATAGAAAAAGAAGTAAAGATAGAATCAAGAATTTACAGAAAAAATAACACAGCGGGCCAATAAAAATATGAAAAGATGCTTTAACTCACTGACAGTGAAAGATATTCCAATCAAAGTGAGATACAATTTTCCACCCATCATATTGGCAAAGCTTGAAATGATTAATGATAGCCAGGAGTGGCAAAGTTGTGAGGAAACAGACACTCGCTTACCCTCGTGATGGAAGTGTAAAATGGTCTGACCTTTTTGAAGGGTATTTGACAGTAGCCATTAAAATTTTAAATATACTTTTGCACAGAAATATTTATGGTAGAATATTTGCAATAATGAAAAATCTGAAACAAATCTAAATGTCCAAATCAATAGAAAAAATAGATAACTAAATTATGGTCTAGTCATACAACAAAATACAAAGAAGTCATGAAAAGAAATGAGTTGTTGATATGGAAAGACACCTATAGCATATTATTAGGCGAACTGTATGGTGTGCATATTTGGATCCCATTTAAAAATAATTACATATTTTTATACGTGGGGAAAATCTGCAAGAATATATGCAAAGTATTGACAGTGACCTTCTCTGGTAGGATGGTTCTATATATTTCTGTATTGTTTGAATTTTTACCTAGGATATATTTCTTTTGTCATCCCTTTCCCCCAATAACTATATAGATATTTTATGTCTCCTTTAGTTTCTGCTTCTGCCTTATCTCTCTCTAGAGAGTCATTTCAGGAGACTAGTATATTGGGCAATCTCGACAACAGATTTATTATTTTCTCCATTTCCTTCTCCATTGAAGGACCCCAGGCACCTATATCTTTTAAGTCATGCAAACAGGTGGGTAACAGGGTGTCTCCAGTCTCACATACTCAATATACGAGATAGAGGTGTGCTTTTCAGAAACAAGTATAACATAGGCTGTGCAACCTTGGGCAAGTTGCTTAATATTTCCTAGACTTGGTTTCCTTCTAGGCAGAATGGTCATAATATCAAAGTATTAGAGTTGTTGTAGGGATTAAATGAGAATATAATGCATGGCACATGGTAACATACCTGCCAAGTGATAATTGCTAGTACCACTGTTGTGATCAACTGTGCGTCTTAGCATCAGGATGGTGCCTAGCTATTCACTCAGTTTAGTTTTTCATGTAAATAGGTGCTAAATAAATGTTCCTTGATAGTTATGGCCACAGAGTTCCAAATGATTTCTTTTCACATCAGTTTGCATCACTGGTGAGTCTTGTTATATTTTTCAGATTAGAGACTTCACTTTTATGGGTTGACCCTAAGAAACCTTGACCGCGACTATTCAATGGAAGACTTAATTGCTTAAATGCTAAAATTACCCAGGATTGACTAGCAGTGGCCTGGGAATGAAGGAATGGAATACAGAAATGCAAAAATAAATCTCTCTGCAGACAGAGCATTGTAGAGGGGTAGAGAGGAAGAAACTGTGTTTGCATAAACCCCAACCCAATCTTCCTTTCAGTTTACTCATCGTGATTTCACTAAAGATAAAGGCTAGACATGTCTTTACTGACTTACCAAAAAAAAAAAAAAACCCAAAAAACAAAAAAAGTTAAACCTGTATGCACGTCTTTTCAGGTTTGAGATCTTAGAAAGTTTTTGTTGTCTGATTTTTCTTGCCAAAGGAGTCTCAAAGAAATACGTGAACACCCTTAACTTAATGAGACTCTTAAAGATTTGATTTTTCAAATCTCTTCATGATTGTGTGTATGAGAGATAATGATAATCTTGCATGACTTAAAAGATCTGTTACAGGGAAGAGATTGTTTTTGAGCATGGGCAGGGGATTCCTGAAATGATTGAATCATTAGACTATGTTTTCTCAGGTTTGTGATATAAGAAGGAATTTCATTTCCTCCCCAGTGAGTTTCCTTGCCTTTGTTGATTGCTTTCGATCTTAATGCCATTAAAAATTGAGTTCTTTTTTTTTTTTTTATGATTTCTGAATGTGGAAAAACTAATTGCTTGCTCATTCTCATTTTCAGTGGTGGAAGGTATGACTGAGGTCACTGTGATACACACACCTCCCTTACTTTCAGTTTTTCCCTTGTTAAGATATGGAAAGTAATAAACACAGTAATTTGAATAAAGGTGGGAAGACCAAGTCCCGGGCAAGTTTCTCCATTGCTTTTGCTTACATTATCAAGTTGATGTGAATAAAAACTCCAGACTTTCAAGGTAAAATGAATGCCAGGATTTTAGCATTCTTTCCATTGTATCAACTCTAATCAACCTTCATCTTCCCTCTTCAGAAGGGGAAATACATACCAATGCTTGATGCAATGCTTTGTAACTCATTAAAGTTTCCCATTATTTTTCCCAAGGGTTGAAATTTTTAAAAACCTCACATCATTGTGGTTCTGTCAAAAACCGAGAGCTGAAAATGCACTATGGAAGTTCCACAGCAAACTTCACATTTGATTGGAAGGAAAGTTGTTTGCTTGTTTGTTTGTTTTTGTATGTGCATCTCAAAATTATTACAAACACTACCATCACCAAAAAATAGTGTTTATTTCTTAACTCATAATGTATGGAGGGATCATCTGGTTCAATTCCCACATCTCACAGATGAAGAAAGAGTTTGAAATAGCTCAAAAAGCCTAGCCCAACGTCACAGAGACTCTTGGCAGCCTCGTGAACTCTGCCTTCTGAGTTGCAGTGCTCTGGCTGATCCTCTCCACTAACGAGGGGCCCATCAGGGAGCCGCAGTTGAGGGCAAGAGAAAGGCAAGCATATGTCTCAGGCCCGGCCAGAAGAGCATCTCTGCCTGGCCCAAAAATTTAGCCCAGAACAGATGATGGTCAGTCCAGAAGGGCCGGGCAAACAAGGAGAGCTGAGTTCTGGAGACGGACTCAGATCAAAGAACCAGAAATCACAGCACAAGAACCGGTGAGTGGCACTAGCCAGAGAGGAGACAATCTGGATTAATTCTAAAGACTTGTGCAGACAGGTCCAGCTTATAAAGAGGCCAGGGTAGGACAGTCAACCATATGAGTTCCTACTTTTAAAACCCAGCATTATTTAATATTTTATGAATTAAAGTTAAAAGTATCAATCTGCAGCCTCATTGGAAGCCCTACATTTTTGTGGGCAATATCTCAAAATTAACTAAAGGTGACTGGGCCTTTTCTCTCTGCACGTGTTACCAATACAACTGGTTTTATCAGCTTAGGGTTTCAAAATCAGTCACATTGCAATAATCTTAGCAGTTAATTGTTTTGGTCTCACCTGCCCTCCTTATCAGGAAGTCCAGTATCTCAAACTTGAGCCCTTTCTGTTTCTCTCAGCTGCCTCCCACCCTCGTGAATTACCAAGAAAATCAGGGGCTTCCTCAGTTCAAAACAGTCCACCTTGATTCCCAGCACCAGGCTTTGGTTGTTGCCGGGAGTCCCACACAGGCTCTGTTGGACTGAAGCTCTTGCTGTTCCCACACCCTGCCCAGGCCAAGGTGCTGCCACCTGGGGCTTGAAGGTGACAGCCAGCGCAATTCACTCATACAGAGTTGTTCAAAAGCCGAGCACTAGGCCAGAAGGGCTCACTGGAAAGGTCTTCTAGCCTCAGCTACATACTCTACAGACCTCTCTATTGCCCCAAGAACCCATCAGACCAGACTCCTCTTCCCTTATGGTGTGTGCCCATCTAGGACCTGTTCATTCTTTCAAACTGCAGGAAAATCTCAGTCAGAACCTTCCCAATCCATCCAGTTCTAGAGACACTGAGCCACTCCTTTTCCCTGTGGGGTTGCATGGCATCTATACAAACCTACCTAACTTCTCCAGCAGCTAGCTGTGCACTTCAGGAGTCTTGAGAGAGGTCTCATGGTCAGGCCACATTAAGATTCTGTCTCACCCTTCTGCAGGGGCAGTGGGTGCCTATATGCCTTTTCTTTGCATAACAATTTGGGGTCATTCCAATGCCTACCTTGAAGCAAAAGACCCACTAAATTCTTATGTTTCTACCCCACTAAGCATCTCCTTATATCTGAACCCCAGATCTAAATTTGTGGAGAGCCAGGTGGGAGGTTCTAGGTTTGATACCTTATGCCTCATTCGTCTTGGAATTCAGGCATGTCTGAGCTATCTAGAAGGCAAGCAGGATGGCCCCCAATGGGATTATTTGCCTAAAGTACTGAAGAGCCTTTGGGGGCACAAAGAACTTATCCAAAGATATGCACAAGTCCACCTGCCCAAGTTTGGTTCAAGGACAAAGGATGAGAAGTGCAGGTGAGAGATGGGAGAAGATTTTGAGTAAAGTGTTTATCACTCAGATCACCTTTTTGTCCAACCTCCCATGGACCTAATTCCTGTGTCCAAGGTGAAAGAGGCTGCAATAAAGTGTGAATAAAAACTAAAAGAGCTATTTCACTAAACATCGTGGACCTTAAAAAAACCAAGGCAATGCTTTCCAGAGGAAAACCAGGAACAGAGAGAAAGTTTTGTCTGGCATCAGATGCTTTGGTGGAGACAACAGGGCCTTGATAATATTGACAGCTGCAAGACACAGTAAGCCAGAGAAGAGAGCAGGAATGGCAAGTGCCAGGCGGGAGCAGAGAGCGAGAGTTACCACGCACTAACGAGCTACCACCCTTTCATAATGAGCTGGGAGGGAGGAATTTGAGGGACCAAAAATTTCTGCAAAGCAGGTAGGAGACCAGTAAGACAAACACTGTTCTGTGAAGGTTACTTTGACTTGACTCTTATCTCACACTGGGCTGAGGGCATGGAGCCTAAGATAGAATTGAAGCTTGAATGTTTGCTTCCTAGAACCCATCAGGTCTTCTGCATTCCACTTGTTTTCCATAGATAGCAACAATAAAAAGTTGTTTTCTTTGGGGGAGAAAAACAGTTTCAGCCTTCCCTTTGGGGTCCCTGGGTTGTCCTCAAATCTGATACTCTTCTGCTTTTTCCTATTCAAAAACAATTTGACAGGAATCCTTACAAATGGTAGAAGCTGCCTGGGAACTCCAGGGAGAAATCAATCTGGATAGCAGGCATATATTGTTGAGTAAGAAAAAACCCTTATGACCTGCCTGATGAGGCCATGGGTATATGTATTCAAGATGCTCCCTGTCTTTATGGGAATAGGAGTCTGATGGGACGAGGAGCCCATCAGACCAGGCCCCTCTTCCTTCATGGTGTGTACCCCTCTGGGAGATGTCAACCTTTGGGGCTATTTGCTTGCAAATTTCCCTGGCAAAGAGTCTGTTTATAAAATCCTGAGTTAACATGTTTCATTGTTTTCATTGCTTACACTCTAAACCAAATCTAAATCCAAACTTGTCCTTTTGTGATGATTTTGAACAGTATTGTAATTTGCTTTTTTGAAAGAACTGTTTATTTTGATTCTTTTTGCATTTTTACTGAGCAGTCTTTTAGAAGATTCTATCTTCTTTCTCTTAATTCTCTGTTATTTTTCTTTTGCAAGTGGGGAATAGGAAGAAGCAGAAGAGTATCAGATTTGAGGACAACCCAGGGACCCCAAAGGGAAGGCTGAAACTATTTTTCTCCCCCAAAGAAAACAACTTTTTATTGTTAATATTATAAAGGTAATACTATGATGTTATTTAAAGTATTTATGTCAAAAAATTAAAAAATACATGGAAAGATATAAAGGAAAAGTAAAAATTATTTCCAAATCATACCATTTAGAGATGATCACTATTAACATTGTAGTAAAAAATTAGAAAGAGATCCTTCCTAGGTCCCCCAAGTAAAACCCTGCACTGCCCCTCAACAAACCAGTACATAAATGTTGTGGGGAAGACACACAGCTAAGCAAACCCTATGTTTCAAAATTACCCATATCGCAGCAGCTCCACAGATCAAATTAACCACACAGGACAGCCCTAAAGATCAGTCAGGAAAATTGCTAGAACCACACTGTTATCTTGTTTCCAGAACAATTCAGAACGACTGTGAGGAAACGCGCAAACTATAAAGCATTGCCTTTGACGTAGTCATTTGCTAGGGGCCACAACTCCTGAGTGGCTCAAAATACCACAGAAGTGGGTGGGGAGTGTTTCTACCCAGGGAGCATCCTCTAACTCATTTTCCTTCCTCTGGTCCTGGAGAGGCCAAATAGTTTTAGTTAACCTCTATATTTGGAGGTAGGCATCACAGAACACCTCTAGCAGAACTTTTGGAATCCCATTATTTGTTGCCCTGCATTCAGGATAAACTGACTTATTTCCCATCCAAGCCAGACTTCTAAAGCAAAACAACATAAAATGAAACAAAACAAAACAAAACAAAACAAAAAAACATTTATTAACAGGGGAAGAGGATTAGGGCTGGGACAGTCCTCACCAACACTTTCAGGAGAGGAGTGGTGTTCCCTCATAGTGGCAGAAAAGAAAGAGTTGGACTCTGGGGGGCACAGAGTTCTGAGTCAAATGTCACTCATTTAGGGATGTATAAGCATGTCCACGCAATATGTTTATTGTTTGTGTATTTTATAGTGTTATGTATGTGTCATTTATCTAAAATTCAAATTTAATTGGCTGTTCTATATTTTTATTTGCTAAATCTAGCAACTCTATGCTCATTCACTGTTTGACCTTTATTTCCCAGACCCTCCAGCTCGAAATATATAAGGTGGGGACAACAATAACTAATTAACTCTTAGGTTATTGAGAAGAAGTGCCTAGGATTCATTCAGTAAATATTTAGTGAGTTCCTGGTATGGAGAGGGCTCTTGCCTGGGCCAGGGAATCAGCACCTGCCCTTCTGAAGACTGCATTAAACAGTTAATCTCACAATTAATTATCTACCTTAAATTGTGATTAGCACAGCAGAAAAGTATAGGGTGCTCTGAGAAGGGGGCCTGTACCCTGTAGTTGGAGGTGTGACCTGATCAGGGTCAGGGAAGCTTTCTTTGACAATGTGACACCTGAATTTAGATACATATATCCAAATGATGTACTTGTGTGCTTCAAACTCAAAATGGCCAAAACTGAACTTAGTACCTTTTCTCCCCCAAACTGCTTTTTGTCCTATGTTCTTAAACTTCAGTGAAACCATCCAATGGTCGTCCATGCCAGAAACCTGGGAGTCATTCTGAACTCATTCCTGACACTCACTATCTATATTAATTCAATGAACAAGTTTTGCACATTTTACCTTTCAATTATTCTTCAAATCTGCACTTTGTTCTCCATGTCCACTACCACTCCCTTCATTGTGACCTGCATGGGCAATTTTAATAACTTCCTAACTAGTTAACATGCTGATAGCCCCACCCCTTTAAGTCCATATTTTACACTTGAACCAGAAGAAGCTATTAGATTTCCCTGCTCAAAACATTTCAGTCACTTCCTTTTACCAAAAGTCCAAGCTGTTTAACATGACAAATAGGGTCTTTTCATGAACCGGTTCCTATACTCTCTAAACTGTTTTGCACCGACACTTATATTCTAGGACTGGAAGTTTCATGCATATGGCCTGATGTTTCATGTGTCTGTCTTTATTCAAGCTGTAACCTCTGCCTGATATCTCTTCCCTCCTCAATCAACTCATACCATCCTTTAAGAGTCTGCTGTATTGTCATCTTCTCCAAGAAATCTTCTCTCGGTTGAGTTATGTGCTAGAAAGGGACAGGCCATGCAGGGTGATGGGCAGTTTCACAGACTCCCTTGGGAAAGCTTCAAGGTGTCTGTCTCCCATTCTGAGAGAGGCTTCTTAGCATAATTGCCTTAGTTATTAACACAGGATCCACCACCATGGTTACAGTTGATTGCATTAGGGATGACACCACTCAAAGACAGTCATCAATAGGCAGTGCCTTAGCCAGGAGGCCCGTCATGTGAGCTCCACTTGCCCTAGTGCAGAGCTCAGCAGGGATGAGGAAGGGCCAATCTAGTCAGAACCTCAATCATGTGGAACACTCAGCATCGGAATCAGCAGTCAACAGTCAGGGCAAAAGCCAAAAGACCGGGGGCAGGAAGCAGAAACCATAATAGAGTAGAAGCCACAAGCAAACAGACACCATAAGGACACAAGGGTCAGCTAATGGTGAGCAGCAGGAGCCACAAAAGCACAGACAAGAAGCAGCTGAGTCTCCATAACAGGGGATCAGTCAGGTAAGGGGCAGCTAATGCCTGCTACAAGGAAAAATAAAATTTCCAGTCGCCAGGGCAGCACGGTACCCTCCGTGAGCTTGCTGTGCCTGTTTTTGAGGTCTGACTGAGGGGTTGCAGTTTTTTTCTCAGTCATGTTCCAGTCTTCATGGAACTGCTATGCCTGAGTGCCCCTGATTTGCCACTTGTCCTTTTAAGAAGCCCCTATCTCTTGAAGCAACCTATATGTGTTCTTTGTGACTTGCAAGGGCCAGAGGAACTCAATGCCCTTCTGCAGGCTCTGTGGGCACTTGGAATAGCCTGTGAGAGTCTGTACATTTTCCCATTACAAGAACACGGTCAGCAGTGCTGCTCCCAGCCAAAGCCTTACTTGAGATAATGAAATGAAAAAAGGTCAATGGGATACCACAATCACAAGCATATAAAATTTGTAAAATAAAACCACTCTCATACACTGCTGGCATATTTCAAATAATTACAGGCCTTTTTCTAAAAAACAATTTGACCATATTTATCAGGAATAATCAGATACCCCAAACCCTAAAATGAAAAGAAACCCTTTGGAGCATCTATTCTAAGGCAAGAGTATAAAACATGGAAATATTTATATCATAAACCTGGCCATCATGGAGTTATTTATAAGAAGGAAAAACCCAAAGCAATAAAAATATAATAATCTGAAATGGCTAAGTAAGTTATGTTCATGAAAACTCTATCATGAAAAACGTTTATGATCTAAAGCTTTGTGGAAAAATTTCAATCAGAATTTTATGTAATGTATGATTACACATATGTAAAACATGCAAATTTAAAAGACTGGAATAAGATATGAAAGTTAATATTGGCTAGGTGAGGTCAGGGTTTAACGTAGAGTTCCTCTCGCTTGACATTTTTCAAAATGCTAGTAATGTGTTTGTATTTCTTAGATAATTTTAAAAATGAAACATTTAAAAAGTGGTCAACTGTATTACTATTAAAGACTAGCTAAGGCAATTGATACACATATGGAATTTCATAAAGAAACATTCTTTTTTCAAGGTTCTCCAAGCTTTATTACCTCTGTTTCAAACCATCCATTGATGGATGATATTTTTCAAACTTTATGCTAAATTCTTTGACTTCACATAGCATCCCTTGCTTCCTCTGGGGACCCATAATAGAAATGGAGATGTGCTGAAGATTTCTGAATTTTCCACAACAGTGCTATTGAGAACACTGCCATTCAGGACCAGAAAATCTGTTCCTCCTGGTGAAATGTAGTTTCCATGAGAACATGTCTAGTTTGGTCATCATTGTTTCCCAGCCCTAACTCAGTGATTGGCACATGGTATGTGCTCAGTAAATATTGTAGACTTATTGTGGAGAGAATAAGTGAATTAATAGAAGAATAGTCTTAGGATAATAAATGCTGTGTCGTGTCTCCTCCGCTCACTGCAGCAGTTTTTCCTGGGTTGGGTTTTGTGGTTTCGTCGGTCTCTTCTTCCTTCCTTCCTTCCTTTACGCTTTATGACTTGGTTCCTACCATTTTCCTCTTAGAACAGTCTGACTTTCATTGTAGCTGTTTCTTTTAAGTTGCCCTATATGATTTTGGAAAGTAGAAAGAATATAAAATAAAGTAGTATTTAAAAATAATTAATTGTAAGTACTAATTATTTTAAATTGTAAGCTGTATATTTGAGCATCAAACTACATTTGATCCTCATTACTCACAGATTTCATGTTTGCAATTTTGCCTACTCGCTAAAATTTGTTCAAACCCCCCAAATCAATAATCGCAGTGCTTCTGCTTCATTGCTGGATACGCGCAGAGTGGGGAAAAATTTGAGTCACCCTAACACGCCCATTCCCAGCTGATGCTGAGCAAGGCAATGCTCTGCCTTCTTGTTTCAGTGCTCAGATAAGAAAGAGGCATCATTTTTGCGTCTATCTAGTGCCACGTTTTTCACATTTTGTGATTTGATTGGTGATTTTGATATTTAAAATGCCCCCCAATTTTCAGCACTTGTGGAAAGTGCTGTCCAAAGCATAAGAAGGCTGTGTGGGGCCTTAGGAGACTATACATGTTAGATAAGCTTTGCTCTTCAGACATGAGTTATAATGCTGTTGCTTGTGAGTTTAATGTTAATGAAACAACACCTTATTTAAGGAACTCCAGTTACCTGCCCCACAATGCAACTTATGATCAAAGTACTTTAAAGTTATGTTCAGAGGCTTTGTTTAAATGTTTCTCAAAAATGTTGTAAAGACAATGAAGTTGTTTCAAGATGGGGTTGAATGAGGGCAGTCTTTAAAGGTTGGTGAAAGGAAGAACTTCCCATGGAATTACAGCATGCAAATTTAAGGAAGAAGCAAAAGATATAAGGTGTCTTTAGACTGAAACACACATAAAGCAAGGTTATGTATTGATCAGTTGAGTAAATGTTGTGAGCAGAGGCCCAGGAACCTGACACCGTATTTCTCTTAGGAAATACAGTTCACTATTTGCTAATTCAGTATTTGCTGTAATTTTATAGAACACAACATTGTCAATAATGAGAATCAGTTATATAGGTTATTCTTGATTTCAAAAATCTCACACCATAATGAAATTAAAATCTGTTTGAGAGCAGAAAACAGGCCTAGAATTCTTTATATGCTTTGTAATAATTAGCACAAGACCTTGAACGTTTCATATGTTCAATTAAAAGTCTTGATTAGTTTCATTTTAATCTAGATGTGCAATGAAGGTGCTATAAATGCTGCTAAAATTTGTTCTGAAAAGGGATGGATTGTTATGAGGAGAATGATTAAGTAAATAAATTATGACACACACATCTGATAAAAAATACTAAAATTATTAAGGATGTTTATGAAAAATATTGATTTTCTGAGAAAAGAGTCATGATATAATGTTGAGTGAAAAAAGCAGAATACAAAATCCTGTAGATGGGATGAAAAGGGGAGTGGAGAGAGGGAGGGAACCGGAAAGAGGCACATCAAATTGTTAATAGTGGTTATTGCTGAGTGTATGGGACTGCGGATGTTTTTGTTTTCTTTCTACTTTTTATATTGGCCAAAATCTCTACAGCAAACAATGACATGTTCAAAGTTTCCTTCCCTTTTCCCCTTGCAGTGCAGTGCACTTGATAACCGATTCAGGGAATCAGGTCTGTGTTTTAACACCCAGGACATGCTACATCTCTCCAGCAGTAGACAGTTCTGACAGACTGTTAGAGCTATAACTGCTGTTGAAGTGTTTAGAAAAAACAGGACTGGTTCTAAATAGAGCAAATGTGATATGCCTAGTATTAGAATGAACAAGGCCCCATAATAATTCTGCCTTTCAAACAATCCATGCCTATTAAACTCAGGCCTCCTGGACACTCCAAATAGCCTGTGAGAACACCTGAGGTGTTCAGAGAAAGGAGCACAGGGAGTCCTGGACAGGCAGAAGGCTGTCATCACTTAGCTTCTCTGCATCTGAATACTTCCTGCCTCATAGTCCTCACTAATTGGAGGCTATATTGGCTCATAAGATCTGTGTGTGGATTTCTCAAAATATATGTACTTTCTATTTGTATATCACATAACCATATGAATGCCCAGTTTCCATCAAAAATGGAAAAATGTACCATTTTTCCTCAAGCCCCAGTTGTGAAACGCTGTTCGCTCCCCAGACTCAGAAATCCAGGGCAGTTTTCCGCTTCTCTTTGCCTTAGCACAGAACCACTAGTGTGGGGGAGAAAAAGTTCCATGGCAGGATCCACCTCCCAGATGTGTGGGAGCAAATCACGGCTCAGTGAAAGGCCCAGCTGAATCCTCTTTGTTCCAAACCTGCCTCCCTCCACTGGCATGTTCAGTGCCCCTAACCCCCACCCGTGCTAACTTCCCCTTCACTGCCTAATCAGTAAGCTGTAGATAGGACAGGAGAGAAGATGAGAGAGTTGAAACAAAGAAGGGGACAACCCTTGAGGCCCAGGCAGGAGCAAAGTCCTCTGCATATTCTGCCAGCGTCTGACAATCCTAAAACAACAAAAGCCTCCCCTGGGGTCAGAGGAGGAAAGGGAAACTCAAGGAATCCCTGACCCCTCACACTGGACAGCGTGAAGGGGTTATGACAATAGAGCATGTAGACTATTTGTGGGATAACAGGAAGCCAAGTCAACCACAAGCTTCCTGCAGCCTCTTTTGTGACCCACTTCTCCAAACCAATTGGACTCTTCTGGACAGGAACCCAGGAAGTTGGGCTGAAAACCACGGAGTAGCAGGAGGCATGGAGAACACTCTGTCTTCTGAGTCCAGGGGAGCTGCCACAAGTAGACAGCCTGAGATACTCCTACAGATTGGGGCAGCTGGATATCTGGGCGTATCTAAATCCTTATGCCCACTACCACCCGTAAACTAGCTTCCAGCTTCTGGAAAAAAGAATGTTTACACACTTTATCTAGATTGGGGTATGTGCTTGGCTTACCCAGATCCCTTCTCCATAATCACCTACCAGCTGGGGGTGGCCATGGGATTTTATTTCCGGCTGATAACATGTAAATAAAAGTCTGATGGCTATGGCTTCTGACAAAACTATTCAAACTTGGATGACATTTTGCCTATTACCCTTCCCTCTTCTTCCTTCTTAAAACATGAACTGGTTGTCTGAAATTGCAATAGCCATTTTGTGACCATGAGTTGACACACATATATAAAAAAGGCTGAGAATCACATATGCTAGCCTTGGTACTATGAAGCTGCTGAACCAACACCAGCAAGTACATACCACTAGCTTTCTTATATTATGCAAATAAAACCCTATTTGTTTAAGCCGCACACCTTAAAAGTTTCCTAAATGATACAGGGTATCCAGCTAGCTGTATTGCAGTATTAAAGTGTTGGTTGCTAACAATGGTTTAAGTCAAAAGTGAAATGACAGATGCATAGTTTTGTCAATCTACCCATGCAAACAATGGAGTCTTCACTCTAAGATCTGAGGTGTAGGTGACCACAGGGAGAAACATGGCTAACACTGAAAGAAGAGGTATTAGGAAGATATAAGGACCTTCATTTGTACATGAGCACACACTGGTAAAGGCCTGGTTATCAAGGGTGTTAGAGCTGATGCCCCAATATCCATTCTATCCCAGAGGATCTGTCTAAGCCAGTCATGATAAGTGTAGTATTCTCCTTGGAACTGGTTAGTTGAGGGATGGGCAGGCTTAAGCCAATTTGGGTCAAGGACCAATTTGGGTATCTGGATGGAAAACCCTGTTTTACTAGTTTTACTCTCCTGCTGGATGTGAACAAGGAAGCACAACACTCTCGGTGTGGCCGGCATCTATCGTATGGATGTGAGAGTAGCCAGACTTTTCAGGAAGCTGATTCATCATCTAGCTGAGAACATGGGTCCTTGATGACATCACTGAGCTCCTATGCTCTGGAGTCTCCCTTACCTGTAGAAGGCCTATTATGTGAGATAAATGTCCTCGGCTTTCAGGCAATTCAAAGCAGGGTTTCTGTTACTCGTGGCTGGGAATATCCTATCTGACATGGAATATGGTACCTGAAACAGGTGCTACAAATCTCAGGTGAAACAGTTGAGTGGAGAAGGTGGTGCCAATGACAATGGGCCCCCTTCTATTCCTGGCTGAGAGGTTCTAGAAACTTGGTTGGACAGCAGTTGGTTAAATTGTTTTAGCTTGGGGGACAAGTATATGCTTGCTAAGGCAGTAGTATTCAGGGAAAATGGTAGGAAAAAAATGAGATGTTGGCATGTTTCGGCTGCTTCTCGCTGTCCTAGTAAACCCTACAGGAAAGAGAGAAGCTGGGTCTAAAGATGGCCCATCTGATAGCAGAGAAAGAAGAAAATATAGCTCTTCTCTCAGATGGGCCCTTTTTGGCTATGGCATATGATCCAAGTTCATTGAGAATTCAGTACTTTGAGCCTTCATGTTGAAGAAAACAGAGAGGTGGGAGATTTAGATAACATGGTTACTAAAACAAGCATGAAAACCCCATCTCTTACCAACACCTCTCAAGAATCATTCTCTTCACCTAAAAAGGATCCAGTCTGACTATGAGGAGTAGGTTATAGGCTGAGAAGACCGTTGTTAGGAGACAAACTCATAGACTCAGAGATTTACTTAGGCAATATCTCTAACTATGGTGATTAGCCCATGAAATTGGCCAGAAGCAAGTAGACTAGAAGTCTACTAGGTATGTTAGAAAGCAATATTGTCAAAGAAATAGTTAGGGGCCCTCTTCTTCTCTAGTTCTATCAGCCAGAACAAGGAGGCATATTGCTCTACTGGAAGTTAAGATCATGACGTTATCTGCCTTAGCGTGAAGATAACTTTGTAGTCATCAGAATAGAAAGATGGAAGGAAACTGATGGTATCACTGAACTTCTGAGTTAACCAGCCCTGAGACTTGATCTGCCTCTGGACTTCCTGCTATGGGCGATAAGGTATTTCTTTACTGTTTTAACCATTTTAATTTCTCTTACTCACAGTCAAATTGCATCCTAACTGATATATTGGCCAAAAAGTCCTTTCTTTATCCTTATCTCCAGGGTATCATCTTTCATCTGCCTCATGTTAGCAATGCCTGAAAATCATTTGTATTCTTAGAAATTAGGTTCAAATATGATTGAACTATCCTTTTCATGTGGTTGACAATAAAATGTAAAATAATTTTTCAAATGAAATGATTTGTCCATGAAACAATACATCTAGTTAGGGAAGATTTTTGAGTTATGCACATATTACAGACAGAATGAAAAGATAATGATTGTTTCTAGGAATACTTGTTCATAGAGTATCTATGCCATAGGTTCATGATTTTATCTTTTCTTCTTTCTCAGATCTCATAATACTGACTTAAAATTGTGAAGAGTTACTATTTCTCAGAAAGATTAAATATCCCCAAGGAGGAGCACTTGAGTAATGGGAATTGGGTTTATTCCATGCTCACTAAAGCTGATTTCTCCCCTAAACCCTCCCTGTGTCTTAATGGGGAAACAGAAGAACTAGCAGTGTTTTCAGTTTTTTAGATGCTAAAACAAATACAACACAATGGGTTGGTTTAAACAATGAGAATTTTTTGGATAGTGGTTTTGAGGGTAGAATTCCAAAATCGAGATATCAAGACAACGCTTTCTCCCAGAGTATGGTGGCCTTCTGGGGCTGGCTGCAGGCCAGCCTTGGCCCCTGGATTTTCTGTCACATGGCAATGCACATGATGGTGGGGTCTTTCTCTTCCATGTTCCATTGACTGCCAGATTCTGGCTGCTCCCCATGGTTTCTCTCTCTGTGGCCTTCTCTCTGAGGCCTCCAGTAATAGAATTAAGACATATCTTGATTAAGGGGGCCACACCTTAACTGAAGTAGTATCTTCAAGAAGTCCTATTTACAATGTGTTCACACTCACAGGAATAGATTAAGATTAAAAACATGTTTTTCTGGGGTATATAACTTCAATCCACCATAAGAAGGCCATATAATTTGGATTGAAAGCAAAGATTTTGTTAAAATTTTAAGGCAGTGAGAGGTTAAGCATTTTCATGGACTTAATTTAATAAATGTAATGTTTTACAAACTTTGTTTCTAGTAACAGACTTATTTATGGCTTGGATAGAAACTTCTAGTTCAATCTATGTTACACTGAAATCCAGTGGAATGGTTAAGGGCTGGATATTTGAAGGAATGTAAAAGATATTAGTATGGGGATTTTTTTTTCCTAAGATGTTGCAAAAATTGCAGATGAAAGCTTGGCTTCTCTCTGCATTGATGAAACAGATAATATTTCATCGGAGAAACAGACTATTCCACAGAAATAGAAGAGTAGTAAATGAAATTTCTCTTTTTAGTTCTTTATTTAGTCTCTCTCTGTATTCTTGTGTACATCTGAAAGCACAAACTTTAGTCAACATAACTTGGGAAATCAATTTAAAAATAGGTGTCTCTTGACAATGCTAATACAAACAATTTAATAAACGTTATTTTCTCTTATCCATGAATCCAGTATTACCATTCCACTCTGGAAATAGTACTTTAGGAAATTAAAATAAAAATAATTTCCATGGTATTTACCATGTAAACTCCATGAATATAAGGAAGAACAGGTACAGAAAAATAAACCCAAGGATAAAAGCTCACAAATAAGATAAGTATTCAGGAAGCTTTCCTTTGATGACTATCTGTTCAGCGATGGCAGAAACAAGTTTCTCACTCATCTGATTTTAAACAGTTCTTTCTGTTCTTTTTGGCCATAAAATTCACAAAATGTAGATTAATACAAAGTACAAAAGTATGGAATAGGTTATATGTCTCACCAAATGGTAATTGTGAAATATATATTTGTGAAATATAAACTTTATCTATGTAAATACATATGATGACATTTCTCAAAGTATCTAGCTTAACTACATGAAGAAAATAATGAAAGCATGTAATTTAATTATGAAGGTTAACTTCCAAGATGGAAGAGTTCCATGGAAAGTCCAAAGTTTCATTTCAGATTATGGATAATTATCAAAAGAAAAACATGAAATGAAAAGAAAACCTACAGATCAGGATTAAATAGTTGCAAATCATCTATCTGCTAAGGGCTTAATATCCAGAATATATAAAGAACGCCTACCAACAAGACAAACAACCTGATTAAAAAATGGGCAAAGAACTTGAACGGATTTCTCCAAAGAAGATACACAGTGGTCAATAAGCACATGAGAGATGTTCAACATCGTTAGTCATTAGCAAAATGCAAATCAAAATCATGAGGTACCACCTCACACCCACGAGGGTGACTATTATTTTAAAAAATGGAAAATAACAAGGGTGACAAGGCTGCAGGAAAAATGGAACCTCATATATTGTTGTTTGGAATATCAAATGGTGCAGCCACTGCGGAAAATAAGTTGGGAGTTCCTCAAAAATTTAAAGAGAATTACCATATGACCTGGCAATTACACTTCTATGTATATACGAAAAAGAACTGAAAATAGGAATTCAGGCAGATACTTGTATACCAACGTTCATAGCAGGAACATTCACAATAGTCAAAAAGTGGAAGCAACCCAAATATCCAACAACAGACAAATGGATAAACAAAATATACTATATATATGTACAATGGAATATTATTCAGCTGTAAAAAGGAATGATGTTTTGTTACATGCTACAACATGGATGAACATTGAAGATATAATGTTGAGTGAAATAAACCAGACACAAAAGGACAGATATTGTGTCATTCCACTTATATGAAACATCTAGAACAAGCAAATTCATAGAGACAGAAAATAGATTAGAGGTCACCAGGGGTTAGGCAGAGAGTGAATGGGGAGTTCATGCTTAATAGGTACAGAGTTTCCGTTTTGGGTTATAAAAATGTTTTGTAAGAGATAGTGGTGATGGTAGCACAACACTGTAAATATAATACCACTGAATTGTACACATAACAATGGTCAAAATAGAAATATTATATTATATACATGTCACCAAAATAAAATTTAAAAAGGCAAACCATGCAACATATATTTGACCATACACTAGTGGTCATCAGCTGAAACACAAAAGGGGGTTCTTTGTGATTGTAAGAACCTCAAAACTCGAATCTGGTCAGAGGACACATTGTTCTGCTGCCTTAGAATTTTTTTTGAGATGCAGTAACTTTTTTCATTCAGAACACTATAAAAAGGACATCAACCAAAAGGTGTTTTTTTGCCCCAATAAGAAAAAAGAAAAAGTCGATGTCTTTGCTTACTCATGATAAAACAGTGTGCCGGGACTTTGGGTGGATTACGGCACACATCTTTCTCCCCTACTCCAAATCTCTGCACCCAAACTTTCAAAACTCCTGGTGAATCCACACTACAAGACAGCGTTGCTCCTTTCCAAATCTCTCAACACCCCATGATAAATTTTTACAGAAACCTAATGCTGAACCTCATAGGAACCTCTCTCATTAGCAAAATTTTGATATGAGAGAAAAGTCAACCCATTCTGAGTCCCTCTGATTTCCCCTCCACACTACTACTATTGGACTCTCTATAAAATACAAATATAAATGTATTTATATGATGATGATGCTAGCTCAACATTGTGAATGTGGTTGATGCAACCGAATTGTATATTTGAATGTGGCTGGAGGGGAAATTTGGGGTTGTATGTATGTTACCAGAATAAAAATTAAAAACAAACACTGATAGCTTTCCATTGTACTCAGGACAAATCCTACCTCCTTAGAATGACATACTGCAAATATTTATTGACTGTCAACTATGTGTCAGGTACTGATACAGGTTCTAGGGATATAGCAACAGGTAAAACAAACCAAAATCTCTGCCTTCATAGAGCTTGTATTATATTGGAAGGACACAGGCAATTAATGAATAAATAAGAAAAGTATGCAGTATATTAGAAGCTGATGTTATAGAGGGGAAAAAAGCAGGAAGGTGGGATAGCTATTTCTAGGAGGTAGATAATAAGATGATGGGAAATGGTTTCACCAAGAAGAAAACATTTGAGCAAAGACTTGAAGAAAGTGAAGGAATAAGTCAAGTGGATATTGGGTGGCAGAACTTCACACAGAGTGAACGGCAATGCACTGGCCCTGAGACAGTCACAGCCGGTTTTGTTCAAGGAGCACTAAGGAAGCCAGTATGAGCAGAGGTCATTTAGTGAAGAGAATAGTGGGCCATGAGGTTACTGAGGTCAGAAAGGGGGGTTCTATGGACACTTTAATAACTTTGGCTTTTGCTTTGGGTGGAGATGGGAGCCACTTGAAGCATCTGAGCAGAGTGACATAATTTGATTCAGATTTTAGAAGGATTACCCTGACTTCTGTGGAAAAGAGACTTATTGTGGAGCAAGAACTGGAGAAGGGACATCAGTGAGGAGAACTGCTGAAATATTCAGACAAAAGAGGATAGTGCCTTAGATTAGAGTGCTAGAGATAGAGGAGGGTAGCAATGGTGGAATTACTTTAAAGTAAATTCGGAAGGCAGAACCAACAAGGTTTGCAAACAGATTGAATATGGGGTACAAGAGAAAGAGGGATACAACGATGACTGCAACCTTTTGTGGCATGAGCAATTAATAGAACATGGGATTCCTGTTAATGAGGGAAAGGAAAGAAGAAGTAGGTTAGGGGGCAGGGGAATTAAAAATTTGATTTTGGATATATTAAATTTTAAATGTTTATTATACATCTAAGTAGAGATGTTGATATGCAGTCTACAAGGCTAGAGTTTAGGTAAGAGGTAGGTGCTCGAGATATAAGTTTGGGAATTGTCAGTGATTATGGGTTTAGCGTATTGGGGCTGGATGAAATCCCTAGCAAGTGAATGTAGACACTACAGAAAAGAGGTCCAAGGACTGAGTCTTGGGGGCACTTCTACATTTAGGGGCTGGAAGAGGAGAAGGAGCCAGCAAAGGAGACTGAGAAGGATCCTCCAGGGAAGTGAGAGAATTGGCAGCAGAGCATGTTGTGGAGGCAGGGGGTGGGGAAAGTGTTTCAAGAAGGAGAGAGTGCATCACACATCACTCATACATGGAGAAGCACAAGGACTGAGAAATGACCTTTGGACCCGGTAACATGGCAGCCAGTGGTGAGTAAACACATTTAATTCAACCATGAATGGAATATGACGGTTATAAAATGATGTTTTAGTAAAATACTCCTCAAAATCTATTTTACACATGATTTTCAAGTTGTTATATAAAAACAAATCTCCAAAGAGAATCAGAACTATTTTTTTGTGAGGAAAATCCAGAAGAGATTTCATACATTAGGAAAGATGTTCTATAACACTTAAAAACATGTCAAGTGAATAAATTATGTTACAAAACAACATGCACAGTATTATGCCAATTTTCTTTAGAAAAAATGTTTATTGCTTGTATAGGAAAAAAACTGGAAGAAATACACTGACTGTTGAAAGTTGGAATGTAGGTGACTTAATTTTCTTCTTTGTGTTCTTGCTTTCTACAATAAGCATTTATTACATTTACACTCAAAACAAGTTTTAATGTTTTAAAAGAAATTTCAAGTTAATTTAGCACTAAATTATTAACAGTAATAGTCTTTGGGAGACAAGACTATAAATATATTTTCATTATTTTCACTTTATTTTTACATCATTGAACTTATCAAATGATCTTTACTGCAAAAAATATTTTTAAGGTTTGTTTGCTCTCTTTGCCGATACATAATAGCATTCATCTTTCAAGTTAACTGGATATTTTCCCTTTGGAAATACTGGCCTAGAGACCTGACTGTTCTCTCCTTTAGTGCCCACTGAGGCAGGAATTGCAGGAGGCAAAAAGTACGAGTAGTCAACAAAAGAGAAAAGCCCCTGTCCCCAGGAAGTCTGTAAGGGAGGCGGGAATTCAACGAACAAACACTAACAAATATGTTCTTATAAATTATGAGAACTGCTGAAAAGAAAGACAAGGTCTTTTGAGAGAAAATTAGACTTTAAATGGAATCTTGGAAAGCCTCTCCCAGGAGGTAGCTTCTAAGACCTGAAGGATGACTAGGATCCCTCCAGTCTTTAGTGCACTTATTTGTATACACCCTTGTTTTCCTCCTTCTATGCCTAATGTGCCTTTTCATCCTGAGTTTAGCCCCGTGCCTGACATTTGTTAAATAGTCCACAAATGATGAATTAACAAATTAAATTGTAGAAGTATAAAGGGATGATACCTTAAAATGTCAATATTCATTTTAAATTATTTTATAAAGGTCTCACAGCTATTCCACTTCACTCTTCCTTCTAACTCAGAACTGTAATACCAAACAGGCAACTATAATTCCTTTGCACAAATTATATCCTATTAGATTTTTCTGGGAGTAGACCCTGGCTTCTTAATGGAAGACAGGTGTTCTGCCTAACTAACACCTTGTAACAAACCAGCTCCAGGTCCCTGTCTGTGCCGGTTTGAGTGTATTGTGTCCCCCAAATGCCATTATCTTTGTGGTCTTGTGTGGGGCAAAAGTTTTTGGTGCTGGTTGGATTTGCTTGGAATGTGCCCCACCCAGCTGTGGGAGATGATTCTGATGAGATGTTCCCATGGAGGTGTGGCCCCGCCCATTCAGGGTGGGCCTTGATCGGTGGAGCTATATAAATGAGCTGGCTCAAAGAGAGGAAAGAGAGTGCAGCTGGGAGTGATGTTTTGAAGAGAAGCAAGCTTGCTGGAGAGGAACGTCCTGGGAGAAAGCCGTTTTGAGGCCGGAGCTTTGGAGCAGATGCCAGCTGCCTTCCTAGCTAACAGAGGTTTTCCGGAGGCCATTGGCCATCCTCCGGTGAGGGTACCCGATTGCTGATGTGTTACCTTGGACGCTTTGTGGCCTTAAGACTGTAATTGTGTAGTGAAATAAACCCCCGTTTTATAAAAGCTTATCGATCTCTGGTGTTTTGCATTCTGCAGCATTGGCAAACTAGGACACTGTCCTTCAGGGGTAAACGGTAAGAGGTGGTTCCTGTTTCTTCCTGGACTGTACACATCACAAAAATGATTTTTATTCGTGGAGTAATTTGGCATGTATATTATTAAATCTAGTGGTGCAACATCAAGCAAGATGAAGTTTTTTGAAAAATTATTTTCTTTTCTTAAGAAAGACTTGCATCTAGATTCAGTGCAGCCAAATCAAATGTCCACAAAGCCAGGATCACAATGTAAATGAGAAAAGTAGCTGGTTGTATGTGCACAGGTACCCACTGCATAAGGGATCGGGATGGGGAGAATGGGAGTGTGGATTTGCCATTTAAAGAGGGCAGCAAGCACTCAGCTTCAGCAGATACCAGTGCTGCCACATCTTTAGATTTTTCAAGAAAGGCTGCAATCCAGATTTATTGGTTAAATCTCACAAATTTTAAATATTGGATCAATTAAAATACAAAAATGCAAACAAACAAACAAAATGTCCTTCCTGAAAGTTAAACACATATAGGCCACCATCTGCACCCTCTGACCTGGGTCTTCTGCTGCTTTTCTCTGTGTTCTGCACCGGTCGGGGCTTGGCACACCCTCTGGTGCCCAGATCCAGGTGTACTTATTACCTAAGGTCAGGTCTGGCTGTTTAAAGGCATCCTGTGCCATATTTTTGCTTCCATCTTTTCCTTGAACCATTACCACATTTCTGTAGTATTTTTTAGCACAGTTAATTTTTAAAATATTCTTTCAAGCATTCAATGATATTGAATTCAATGATATTGAAAATATCATTTCAAGCATTCACATATTGAAGGATGCCATTTTCATTTCATACAAAAGAAAAAGTATTCCTACTACTTCAATGTTTGGGACTTAATTAGGTGATGAAAATGGCAATAGGAGTAATGATTGACTGCTATGAAGTATTTGCTATTGAACAATTTAACCCACTGATTTCATTTTTCCTAATGTAATGATATAGTTGTTTCAGAGACACTGGTTTTTATACTCAATTCTTAGAGATGCAGCTAGTTTCATTATGGGACAATATCTATTTCACTATAGCCACAAACCAAAAGCATGCCGAATCTGTTTCGACCACAATTGTGAAGCTAGCAAAAAATTTTTTAACAGCTTTGAGATATTTACATAATTCAAGTGTACAATTTAGTGGTTTTTAGTATATTCACAGAGTTGTGCAAACACCACTGCTGTCTAATTTTAGAACATTTTCAACACCCCAGAAAGAAACCCCATACCCATTAGCAGTCATTTCCTCTACACCCCTCCCATCTAGCTCTGGAAACTATGAATCTACTTTCTTCTTCTATGGATATGGTTACTCTGGGCATTTCATATAAATGGAATCACATAACATGTGGCCTTTTGTGACTGGCATAATGTTTCACTTAGTGTAATGTTTTCAAGGTTCATCCATGTTGTACTTATCAGTACTTCAGTCTTTTTATCGACAAATAATCATTGTAAGGATAGTCCAAATTTTGTTTATCCATTCATCAATTGATGGACACTTGGGTTGTTTCTGTTATAAATAATGCTGCTATGAACATTTTCTTCATACGTACATTTTTTTTTGCATGGATATATATCATCATTTCTCTTGGGTATATACCTAAGAGTGGAATTGGTGAGTCATATGGTAACTGTATGTTTAATATTTTGAGGAACTGCCAAACTGTCTGTCAAAGCAGCTGCCCCATTTTATATCCCCACCAGCAATGCATGAGGGCTCTATTTTCTCACATCCTTGCCAATACTTGTTATTGTCTTTTTATTTTAGCTATCCTAATGGGTGTGCAGTGGTATCTCCATGTGGTTTTGATTTGCATTTCCCTAATGATTGATGATATTGAGCATCTTTTCATGGGTGTGGTGGCTTGGAGCTATGTACCCCCAGAAAAACATGTTCTTAAATTTAATCCATTCCTGTGGGTGTAAACTCATTGTAAGTAGGAACTTTTGATGAGGTTACTTCAGTTAAGGTGTGGCCCAAATGAATCAAGATGGGTCTTAATCCTATTATTGAGGTCTTATAGGGAAAGCCACACAAAGAGAGAAAGCCAGAAGGAGCAGCCAGAGCTGAAAGTCAACAGATCCCAGAAGAGAAGAGAGAAGCCAGGAGAGGCCACCAAGGACCAAGGATCACGCTCAGTCAGCCTCAGAATGCCACAATCTTCTGGGACAAAGCATTGCCTTGATGATGCCTTGATTTTAGACTCCTCCTAGCCTCAAAACCATGAGCCAACAAATTCCCACGTGTAAGCCAACCCATTGCATGGTGTTTTGGTTTGCTGAAGCTGCCGGAATGCAATATACCAGAAATGGATTGGCTTTTTCAATGGGGAGTTATTAGTTTACAAATTTACAGTTCTAAGGCCATGAAAATGTCCAAATTAAGTCATCAACAAGAGGATACCTTCTTGGAGGAAAGGACAGTGGCATTTGGGGTTCCTGTGTCACATGGGAAAGCACATGGTGATGTCTACTGGTCCTTTTCTCCAAAATGTCTCTGTGGGCATTTTTTTTTCCTCTCTCTTAGCTTCTCTCAGCTCTGAGCTCTCTCCAAAATGTCTCTCTCTTGAAGGACTCCACAAGGGGACTAAGAACCACCTTTAATGGGTGGGATCACATCTCCATGGAAACAACCTAATCAGAAGGTCCTACCCAACAATAGGTTTGCCCCACAAGATTGGATTAAAAGGACATGGCTTTTCTGGGGTACATAACAGATTCAGACCAGCACACACGGTATCAGTTTTAGCAGCCAGGAAATGAAAACAATGTGCTTATTGGCCATGACTTTTTTTTTTTTCAGAGAAATAAATATTCAAATCATTTTCCCATTTTAAAATTAGGTTGTCTCTTAATTGTTGAGTTGTAAGAGTTTATATATTCTGAATACAAATCCTTTATCAGATATATGATTTACAAATATTTTCTTCCATTCTGTCAGTTGTCTTTTCACTTTCTTCTTGGTGTCCTTGAAGAGGAAAAACTTAATTTTGATGAAATCCAGTTTATTTGATTTTTCTTTTTTCACCTTTGCTTTTGGTGTTATATCTAAGAAACCACTGCCTAATCCAAGGTCATGAATATCTACTCCTGGGTTTCCTTCAGAAGAATTTTAAGCTTTAGCACTTATATTTAGGCAATTATACAGTTTGCATTAATTTTTGTATATGGTGTGAAGCAGGGGTCTAACTTCATTCTTTTGCATGCAGATATCCAGTTGTCCCAGATATCTGTTGAAAAGACTATTCTTTTTCCACTGAATTGTCTTGGTACCCTTGCCAAAAATTAATTGACCATAAATGTAAAGGTTTATTTCTGGTCTCTCAATTATAGTCCAATGATCTATACATCTATTCTTATGCTAGTAAAAGTTAATTTTACAATTGGCAATTAACTGCTTATGCATCCCCTTGCATTCATTGTCTTATATTAGAGCATCCCCATGTAAGTGTTTCCAACTAAAATATAAAATTCTGGAGCTAGGGTTAGCTACTATGTGCTCCCATAGCCCATGATGGATAATGTTTCTTAAATATTTTGAATTCAAATAACAAATAGGACTTTCTAAAAAGAATATGGCCCAATATACTCATACAGTGTTGCTAGCTACATATAAAGAGAAACCCAGAATAACAATGGCTTAAACAAGATATGCTTGTTTCTCACATGAAAGAATTCAGGAACTAGGCAATCTGAGCTGATATGACAGCTCCAGAAAGTTAACAACATCTTAGCTCTCAGGTCTACCATCCCTAGGGTGTGGTCCCTGTATTCAAGGTCCAGAAGAGCTGCTAAAGCTCCAGCCATTATATCTGCATGTCACACCTCACTGCAAATGGAAACTTAAAAAGTTTACTGTGGAGTAGCAATGTATAAGGATTCTTATTCTAAGTAGGAAGGAGAAATGGCTATTTATTAGGAAATTAGCATTCTCTGAAGCATAAATAAGGGGAAACATTTAAAAATCCCTTTGAGTCTGAAGAAAGTGAGGTATTTAGGAAGCTCCAAGGTAATTAATATTTCAAAGCTGTCCTGTAGGACTGGACTTAGATGAGCATGGGGTGGATGTGGAGCTTGCCCTTCCTTTTCTTAGGTCCTGATGCCCTAGCAACCTGGAACCCTCAGTGGTCCCACCCTCTCCCTTGGAGTATGGCACTTGAACCTATATCCACTAGAAAATAGTACTACACAATCTAAATCCACATCTTCCCTAAATGCATAACCCATCAAAACTTACCTTCCTGGTGTTATATTTCCCTAAGAACTTATTTTAGTATAGAGAACAATCCTTTAATCTCTTGAATTTTAAGAGATGCTAGGGGTACATTATATTAATTCTTCTAATATATGAGCATGTTAATGGAACTTTCAGTGACATTTTAATCCCAAATGTATTTCTAATAGTTGGAATTTTTGCCATCACAGCCAACGTAGCCATCCACAGATGATGAATGTGTGAGTAAAAGAGTGTATTTTACTGGATTACACAGTCTGTTTCCAATATGAGGTAACAGAGAACTATTCTTTGTCTTCTGTATATTCTATACAGATAACACAAGTTATCTTTTGCTCACATGTATGTATACTTTCAATTCTCAAGAACTTTTTCATATTTTTATGCTGCCTCTTACCATATTCATAGGTTGTTTAAAATCAAACAACAAAGTTTCCTCACTTTAGGAGGAATTAGAATTCTGAAGCTTATTATTTTATCTCCTCTATATTCAAAGTATTTCATCGTCACTCTGGTCCATGGAGCAGCCAACCTGCAGCCACTCCTTTTAACACTGTCCTCACAACTCAATCAAATGATTGATCCCCTCTGAGAATTCTTCATGATGTTGCTTCCTCAATACCGTACCCAAACTCAGAATAACCAAACTGTAAGAATATCCATTACCCCCATAGCATCTATGGTGCCTACCAGATGGCCCCTCTCGCCAAGGGTTTACTCAATTACCTTAGAAAAGAAGGAATGCTAGAAACAATTACATGTTTTCGGTATGCTACAGATTATTAAATTAACTCAATGGTTTTGCAAGAACTGCCCTATTTTGCAGAACCACAATGTGGGAAATTTGTAAAAAGTGAACACGAGAGAGATGGGGTGTGGGAGAACTTAACTTCCTCCAGGTTAACTTAGAACAGAGTGTTAATATGAATATTTTCAGTGACTGTGTATCTTCAGGACGGGTAGACTCTTCCTCATATTCAAGTGCAAGGGCTGACACAATGATTGTCAACAAACTGACTTGAAGATTTTATTCCTAGATTAAAATACTCTTTCTTGTCTATTGATGATGATTATGACTCACGATCTATGGCTCAAATGAAAAGGCCCCAGAGATGTGTCACTGCCTTTAAAATCCACAAGACATTCTTACCCCATGGATAAAATTTAACTCAATCCTTAAGAAATAATTATGGAGAGGCCCATGCATGTATGCATCACAACCAGCGGGGGATTCTCTTCTGCATTCTGGTGCTGTCAGCTACTATATTAAATTTACCCAAGATATTCAGTCCTGTCATCTCTTCCCTCATGTTTACCTGAGGGGCCTGCCATAGTTGAAGGTCAATGATTGGGTCTTCTGGGAAAAATATACCCAAAAACCCCCACCAAAAAAAAAAGCAAACAAAAAACCCAGTCTTTGAACCTCAAGGGGAAGGAGGGATTAGGGATTGAGACCCAGAATTTCCAAGACTCTTTCAGACCAGAAATGCAATTTCCTGATGGATGACTGCTAGCCCAAGATCAGCATATTAATAAGTAGATGACTTCAAGAGCTAGACTGCTAACTCAAGAATATCAGAACAGAAATTATGTGGACTGAGTGCAACTGATGAGAAAAATCTGGTTGTGATTCTTTGCCTTGCAAAGTTTTTGTTACTATTAATGGTGTTTTGTATTCTAACAATCTCAGATCATGAAATCCTTCTTAAAATTTCTTCTGTTTAATTCCTCACATTTAATTTGGCAAGCTATCTCTAGTAAACCATCATGTTAATAGTCCATTTACTTGCTGTTACACTACTGTGCTCAACAACTGGACTAACAGTTTATCTTCACTGAGAACTGAAATAAAATAATCTAAGAAACTTTATCCAATTAGGCTAACCTGTAAGGAACAGAAGATCCAACCCTATCAGCAATGGGTTTTCTGTGCAGCTCAGTCTGTAAACAATTTTGGCTTAAGCAGGGAAATGGATTCTACAGGAATCCTAACATCAAAAGAATATTTGACAAATATTCTGGGCCTAGAACTATGCTAGGCTGGTGGTCAAGGATTGGAAAGACAATCAAGAATGGGGTGCATATCCAGAAACACACACACAGAAAAACAGTTTTAAGAGGCAAGCTTGGTGCTAAAATTAGCTACCTGTATAACAGCTTCTGGAAGCTCTAAATTGTAGGCAGCTTCGTTACCACAAGGTTGGTGTGAAAGCTCTCCCTTTTTTTCTAGTCATGGAAACTACAGGTGCTTCTGTTTGCAGAGGCTGATTACTGTCTGGTTTCTCCTCCCATCTGCATGGGTTGAATGAGTGAACACTGGTAGATGGGTTGATCTGCCTTTGTCCTCTTCTTTAGCATTACTATCTTCTATAATAAAAATTTTGCCTTGATATGCAGAAGTTTGAAGTGCTCTCATTTGCATATGTTGAAACAACAAATTTGTTTTATATTAACTATTTGAAATGGAAATCTCTCCCCCTAATATTACATATACTCTAACTTCCTAAACAAAGTAGACATAATTTCAACAGGTTTTGAAGAGGCAGTGTCACCACCACTGTGAGAATGAGCCATTATACTCTGCTGATATGAGTTACCCTCAAGACCTACTGGGGTGCATGGGGTGATTTGACCACACTCCAAGACTTCCAGAATGCTGTGCTTTTCTGTGGCTATATTTACTTCACAAAATGTTTTCTATTTTCATGTCTACCTCATATCCCTTACCCTTTAAAACCGTTAGTTATAACTTTTTTTTTGCAAGCAGACCATGGTGTCTAATCTACCATGTTCTTGGAGATAAATAACACAGCTGGCTAGAGTTGTGCCTAAAGAAAGCACAATAGCACTGAGCAGAAATGGTAAACACTTGGTGTGCAGCCTGTGACTCCATGCTCCAGAGACTACTGCAGACTAAATGTCCATGGCACACTTCCCCATGAGGCCGAGGTAGCTTCAGATTCTTCTCAACATAGCACTTCAAGAAGCCACTGCCAGTAATTCAGCTGAGAGGAAATGCATTCACCATCTTCAAGATGAGCTTCTGTACACCAATTTTTGCTGTTTGGAGGATATTTTTATTCACTTTCTGGTTTCTGGTTGTTTTAGAGAAATGAGTTGCCCTTCAATTCAGATAAGGATAGGTCTATTTTGTTAGGCAGGGATCCCCTTAGATGGAAGTGATATATTAAGGAATAAAATCTCTTTTATACCTCACCTCTAGTAACCTTGTAGAATGATTCAAAATAATTTGATTAAACTCATTTTTTTTAACTTTTTTTTATTCATTTTATTGAGATATATTCACATACCATGCAGTCATACCAAACAAATCGTACATTTGATTGTTCACAGTACCATTACATAGTTGTACATTCATTACCAAAATCAATCCCCAACACCCTCATTACCACACACACAAAAATAACCATAATAATAATTAAAGTGAAAAAGAGAAACTAAAGTAAAAAAGAACACTGGGCGACCTTGTCTGTTTGTTTGTTTCCTTCCCCCACCTTTCCACTCATCCATCCACAAACTAAACAAACGGGAGTGTGATCTCTATGGACCCCCAATCCCAGTGTCCCCCCTCATAAGCCACATTTTCATACAATTGTCTTCAAGATTCATGGGTTCTGGGTTGTAGTTTGATAGTTTCAGGTATCCACCACCAGCTACCCCAATTCATTAGAACCTAAAAAGGGTTGTCTAAATTGTGCGTAAGAGTGCCCACCAGAGTGACCTCTCGGCTCCTTTTGGAAACTCTCTGCCACTGAAGCTTATTTCATTTCCTTTCACATCCCCCTTTTGGTCAAGAAGATGTTCTCCGTCCCACGATGCCAGGTCTACATTCCTCCCCGGGAGTCATATTCCACGTTGCCAGGGAGATTCACTCCCCTGGGTGTCTGATCCCATGTAGGGGGGAGGGCAGTGATTTCACCTTTCAAGTTAGCTTAGCCAGAGAGAGAGGGCCACATCTGAGCAACAAAGAGGCATTCGGGAGGAGGCTCTTAGGCACAATTATAGGGAGGCCTAGCCTCTCCTTTGCAGCAACAGTCTTCCCAAGGGCAAATCCCATGGTAGAGGGCTCAATCCATCAAACCACCAGTCCCCTATGTCTGTGGTCATGTTAGCAACCATGGAGGTGGGGTAGACCAATACCCCTGCATTCTTCACAGGCTCCTCAAGGGGGCTCTGCATATTTTTTTCCTTGTTTTTTTTTGTTTTTTTTAAACTTTTTTTTTTCTAAATCAACTGTATGAAAAATAAAAAAAAATAAAAAATAAACCATAAAATAAAAGAACATTTCAAAGAGACCATAACAAGGGAATAAGAAAAAGACAACTAACCTAAGATAACTACTTTACTTCCACCGTGTTCTTACTCTACCCCACGAAAGTAACCTAATATAGCAACATTTCTGTGAACTTCGTCCTGCTATACGCATCAGAAATTAACAGACCATAGTCAATCCTGGGCATTCCCAGAACATTAAATTTACCCATGATAGCTTATCTGTTCTTCTCGGATTATTGTTCCCCCTTCCTTAATTGCTCTCTATCACTAATTCCCCTACATTCTACATTATATACCATTTTTTTTACATTTTTCAAAGTTCCCATTAGTGGTAGCATATAATATTTCTCTTTTTGTGCCTGGCTTATTTCGCTCAGCATTATGTCTTCAAGGTTCATCCATGTTGTCATATGTTTCACAACATCGTTCCTTCTTACTGCCGTGTAGTATTCCATCGTGTGTATATACCACATTTTATTTATCCATTCATCTGTTGAAGGACATTTGGGTTGTTTCCATCTCTTGGCAATTGTGAATAATGCTGCTATGAACATTGGCGCGCAGATATCTGTTCGTGTCACTGCTATCCGATCTTCCAAGTATATACCGAGAAGTGCAATCGCTGGATCGAAGGGTATCTCTATATCTAGTTCTCTAAGGAACTGCCAGACTGACTTCCAGAGTGGCTGAACCATTATACAGTCCCATCAACAATGAATAAGAGTTCCAATTTCTCCACATCCCCTCCAGCATTTGTAGTTTCCTGTTTGTTTAATGGCAGCCATTCTAATTGGTGTGAGATGGTATATCATTGTGGTCTTAATTTGCATCTCTCTAATAGCTAGTGAAACTGAACATTTTTTCATGTGTTCTTGGCCATTTGTATTTCCTCTTCAGAGAACTGTCTTTTCATATCTTTTGCCCATTTTATAATTGGCCTGTCTGTACTATCGTCATTGAGTTGTAGGATTGCTTTATATATGCAAGATATCAGTCTTTTGTCAGACACATGGTTTCCAAAAAATTTTTCCCATTGAGTTGGCTGCCTCTTTACCTTTTTGAGAAATTCCTTTGAGGTACAGAAACTTCTAAGCTTGAGGAGTTCCCATTTATCTATTTTTTCTTTTGTTGCTTGTGCTTTGGGTGTAAAGTCTAGGAAGTGGCCACCTAATACAAGGTCTTGAAGATGTTTTCCTACATTATCTTCTAGGAGTTTTATGGTGCTTTCTTTTATATTGAGATCTTTGGTCCATTTTGAGTTAATTTTTGTGTAGGGTGTGAGGTAGGGGTCCTCTTTCATTCTTTTGGATATGGATATCCAACTCTCCCAGCCCCATTTGTTGAAAAGACCTTTATGACCCAGTTCAGTGACTTTGGGGGCCTTATCAAAGATCAGTCGCCTATAGATCTGGGGGTCTATTTCTGAATTCTCAATTCGATTCCATTGATCTATATATCTATCTTTGTGCCAGTACCATGCTGTTTTGACAACTGTGGCTTTATAATAAGCTTTAAAGTCAGGGAGTGTAAGTCCTCCCACTTCGTTTTTCTTTTTTAGAGTATCTTTAGCAATTCGAGGCATCTTCCCTTTCCAAATAAATTTGTACCTAGCTTTTCCAAGTCTGCAAAGTAGGTTGTTGGAATTTTGATTGGGATTGCATTGAATCTGTAGATGAGTTTGGGTAGAATTGACATCTTAATGACATTTAGCCTTCCTATCCATGAACATGGAATATTTTTCCATCTTTTAAGGTCCCCTTCTATATCTTTTAGTAGAGTTATGTAGTTTTCTTTGTATAGGTCTTTTACATCTTTGGTTAAGTTGATTCCTAGGTACTTGATTTTTTTAGTTGCTATTGAAAATGGTATCTTTTTCTTGAGTGTCTCTTCAGTTTGTTCATTTCTAGCATTACTGACTTGTGTGCATTAATCTTGCATCCTGCTACTTTGCTAAATTTGTTTATTAGCTCTAGTAGCTTTATCGTTGATTTCTCGGGGTTTTCCAGATATAAGACCATATCATCTGCAAACAATGACAGTTTTACTTCTTCCTTTCCAATTTGGATGCCTTTTATTTCTTTGTCTTGCTGGATTGCCCTGGCTAGCACTTCTAGCACAATGTTGAATAACAGTGGTGATAGCAGGCATCCTGGTCTTGTTCCTGATCTTAGGGGGAAGGCTTTCAGTCTCTCACCATTGAGTACTATGCTGGCTGTGGGTTTTTCATATATGCTCTTTATCATATTGAGGAAGTTGCCTTCAATTCCTACCTTTTGAAGTGTTTTTTATCAAAAAGGGATGTTGGATTTTGTCAAATGCTCTTTCAGCATCTATTGAGATGATCATTTGATTTTTCCCTTTTGATTTGTTAATGTGTTGTAATACATTGATTGATTTTCTTATGTTGAACCATCCTTGCATGCCTGGAATGAACCCCACTTGGTCATGGTGTATGATTTTTTTAATGTGTCTTTGGATTCGATTTGCAAGTATTTTGTTGAGGATTTTTGCATCTATATTCATTAGGGAGATTGGCCGGTAGTTTTCCTTTTTTGTAGCATCTTTGCCTGGTTTTGGTATTAGATTGATGTTAGCTTCATAAAATGAGTTAGGTAGTGTTCCATTTTCTTCAATGTTTTGAAAGAGTTTAAGTAAGATTGGTGTCAGTTCTTTCTGGAAAGTTTGGTAGAATTCTCCTGTGAAGCCGTCTGGCCCTGGGCATTTATTTGTGGGAAGCTTTTTGATGACTGATTGGATCTCTTTGATTGTGACTGGTTGGTTGAGGTCTTCTGTTTCTTCTCTGGTCAGTCTATGTTGTTCATATGTTTCCAGGAAATTGTCCATTTCCTCTACATTATCCAGTTTGTTGCCATACAGTTGTTCATAGTATCCTCTTACAATTTTTTAAATTTCCTCGGGATCTGCAGTAATGTCACCTTTCTCATTCATTATTTTGTTTATAAGGGTCTTCTCTCTTTTTGATTTTGTCAGTCTAGCTAGGGGCTTGTCAATCTTGTTGATCTTCTCAAAGAACCAACTTTTGGTGTTATTTATCCTCTCTATTGTTTTTTTGTTCTCTATGTCATTTATTTCTGCTTTAATCCTTGTTATTTTTTTTTCTTCTACTTGGTTTAGGATTGGTTTGCTGTTCATTTTCTAGCTTCTTCAGTTGATCCATTCGTTCTTTGATTTTGGCTCTTTCTTCCTTTTTAATATATGCATTTAGTGCTATAAATTTCCCCCTCAGTACCACTTTTGCTGCATTCCATAGATTTTGGTATGTTGTGTTCTCATTTTCATTCGTCTCTATATATTTAGCAATTTCTCTTGCTATTTCTTCTTTAACCCACTGATTGTTTAGGAGTGTGTTGTTTAACCTCCAGGTATTTGTGAATTTTCTAAGTCTCTTAGGGTTATTGACTTCTAATCGTATTCCATTGTGGTCAAAGAATGTGCTTTGAATAATTTCAATTTTTTTAAATTCATTGAGCCTTGTTTTATGTCCCAGCATATGATCTATTCTGGAGAAAGTCCCATGAGCACTAAAGAAGTATGTGTATCCTGGTGATTTGGGATGTAATGTTCTATATATGTCTGTTAAATTCAATTCATTTATCAGATTGTTTAGGTTTTCAGTTTCCTTATTGGTCTTCTGTCTGGTTAATCTATCTATAGGAGAGAGTGATGTGTTGAAGTCTCCCACAATTATTGTGGAAACATCAATTGCTTCCTTGAGTTTTGCCAGTGTTTCTCTCATGCATTTTGTGGTACCTTGATTGGGTGCGTAAACATTTATGATTGTTATTTCTTCTTGTTGAATTGCCCCTTTTATTAGTATGTAGTGACCTTCTTTGTCTCTCAAAACATCACTGCATTTAAAGTCTATTTTATCTGAGATTAATATTGCTACACCTGCTTTCTTTTGGCTGTAGCTGGCATGAAATATTTTTTTCCATCCTTTCACTTTCAATTTCTTTGTGTCCCTGTGTCTAAGATGAGTCTCTTGTATGCAGCATATTGATGGTTCATTTTTTTTGATCCATTCTGCAAATTTATACTTCTTAATTGGTGAGTTTAATCCATTTACATTCAACGTTATAACCATATAGGCATTTCTTGAATCAGCCATCTTATCCTTTGGTTTAGGTTTTAAACTCACATTTAAGAGAGATGAATCTGGGCAAAACTAGCACAGTTTATTTTCCTACCTGTTTGTTACTCAACCCTCAGATTAGGCAGATTGATAAACTTGGATGACATCAAGAAATTGTGCAAAGCAAATGCAGTCTTTTTTTTAATTATCTTGGAATAAAAGGGTGGGGATAATGTATCAGAAATACATCATTCAAAGTTAACAGGTTAGTGCTATCTTTCATTTATTCTCTCTTATTCGCCATTCATAAGAGTCCAGTGCAGTCCATATTCACATTTTAGAAATAAGAAAATTTAGGCTCATGGAGGGTAAGTGGTTTATTAAGACTCACACACAGATTTTACTGAATCCTAATCCCAAGTCTTTCTTCTATGTAAGTATAACCTCCAATTAACACACATTTTACTATTCCCTCTCCTTTCTCTCCTGCCCTCTCTCTTATTTGATAATTTGGAAACAATATAGGAGGTTCAGAAAATAGGCTCATATTGCTGATGGGAGTGTTATTACAACATTTCTGAATAAACATCATAAACCTTAATATATCCATACACTTTGACCTAATAATTCCATTCCTAGGATTTTATCCTAAGGGGACAGAGATATGCACAAATATATATGTGCAAAGGTATTAGTAAATTACAGCACTATTTATAACTGTGAATGATTGGAAATAATGTAAATTCCAATAATAGGATGCAGCCATACAGGAGAATGCTATGCAGCTATTAAAATAATGTTTTAGAAGAATACTTAATGATATGTGAAATATTTCCAATACATTATTAAGAGAAAAAAGCAAGTACATATGTACACAGAAAAAAAGACTAGATGGATGTGCCAGTTTGAATGTATTGTGTCCCCCAAATGCCATTATCTTTGTAGTCTTGTGTGGGGCAGAAGTTTTGGTGTTGGTTAGATTTGCTTGGAGTGTGCCCCACCCAGCTGTGGGAGATAATTTTGATGAGATGTTCCCATGGAGGCGTGGCCCCACCCATTCGGGGTGGGCCTTGATCGGTGGAGCTATATAAATGAGCTGACTTGGGGGGAAGAAAGGGAGTGCAGCTGTGAGTGATGTTATTTGAAGAGGAGCAAGCTTGCTAGAGGGGAATGTCCTGGGAGAAGCCATTTTGAAACCAGAACTTTGGAGCAGACGCCAGCCATGTGCCTTCCCAGCTAAGAGAGGTTTTCCGGACGCCATTGGCCGTCTCCAGTGAAGGTACCCGATTACTGATGTGTTACCTTGGACGTTTTGTGGCCTTAAGACTGTAACTGTATAGCCAAATAAACCCCCATTTTATAAAAGCCTATCCATCTCTGGTGTTTTGCATTCTGCAGCATTAGCAAACTAAAACAGATTTTGGTACCAGAGAAGTGGGGTGCTTTTGCTGCTGAGTTTGCAAATACCAAACATGTTGGAACAGCTTTTTAAATGGATAATGGGGAGTTTCAGGAAGAGTTGTGAGAAGCTTGACAGAAAAGGCCAAAACTGCTTTAAAGAGACTGTTTATGGAAATATGGACTCTAAAGATACTTCTGATGAGGCCTTGAACAGAGATGATCAATGTGTTGTTGTGAACTGGAAGGAAGGCGAACCTTGTTTTAAAGTGGCAGAGAATTTGGCAAAATTGAGTCCTGGTGTCAGATGGAGGGAAGAATTTGGAAGCAACAACCTGGAATACTTAGCTGAGGAGATCTCCAGACTACATGTGGAGGATGTATCCTGGCTTCTCCTTGCAGCTTATAGTAAAATGCGAGCAGAGAGAGATAAACTTAGAACTGAAGTCTTGGGTTCAAAGAAACCAGAAGCTGATGGCTTAGAAAATTATAAGCTTCCAGGGGGTGGAATCCCAGAAACTACAGCCCAACATGAGGATGTAACCAAACATGGAACACAGCTGCCATTTCAGTACAAGCCAAGATTGGAAAAGGAGTTAAGCAGAAAGGATTTGTGGAAAGTCCTATTGTCTGATGGCTTTGACCCCTGCGTGCTTCATGCAAAGCCAACAGAATTTTTGCGAGACCTTATAGACAGAGCCATTGCCAGTCTGGACTGGAGGAGACAGACAAGGAACAAACTGAAGGAAAAATTTCTTCAAAGACAGAGCCATGGAGGTTGAGGTCTGGAGTCAAGAGGTCTCGGACTGGGAGAGTGGAGTGGCCCACATGCATGGCAAGGGTGAGTTTGCCCCAGAAGTCGAGGGTGGGCTTTCCGCCTCGATGCTCTGGAGGAGTTTTGCCACCCCAAGCCCCAAAGAGGGTGGAGCATATTCCCTGGGAATTGGGGAGAGCCTGGCTGCCACCACACTGTTCTGAAGGGGTTGAGCGTGTGCACCGGAGATGGAAGGGAATCCGGGAGCTGCCCCGATGTTTGAGGAGGGTGGGGCCGAGAAGGTGGTCTCCCCAATGTGTGGATATGTTGGAACACTCACCCAAGCATTTGGAGAGGAAAGGGCTGCTACAAAGGCCCTTAGGAAGGTTTAGACTCCCGCTCTCTCAAGCCCCAAGGATGCAACGTTGTTCTATAAATGACTCTCAGACTTTGAAATCTAATGGAGTTTGTCCTGCAGGTTTTAGGAACTGTTTTGGTCCTGTTAACCCTGTTTTTCTTACTCTTTCTCCTTATGGGAATGGAAATGTTTATCCTATGAATGTCTCTCCTTTGTATATTGGAAGCATATAACTTGTTCTAAGTCCACAGATCCAAAGCTAAAGGAAAAGTATGCCTTAGGACTGACCACGCCTATATTTGATTTTGATGGGATCTTGTACTTAACTATTGTTACTGAAATGATTTAAGTTTCTGTGGTATTGTGGGATGAATGTATTTTGTATTTGGAAAGATAATGTCATTTTGGGTTCCAGGGGGTGGAATGTGCCAGTTTGAGTGTATTGTGTCCCCCAAATGCCATTATCTTTGTAGTCTTGTGTGGGGCAGAAGTTTTGGTGTTGGTTAGATTTGCTTGGAGTGTGCCCCACCCAGCTGTGGGAGATAATTTTGATGAGATGTTCCCATGGAGGCGTGGCCCCACCCATTCGGGGTGGGCCTTGATCGGTGGAGCTATATAAATGAGCTGACTTGGGGGGAAGAAAGGGAGTGCAGCTGTGAGTGATGTTATTTGAAGAGGAGCAAGCTTGCTAGAGGGGAATGTCCTGGGAGAAGCCATTTTGAAACCAGAACTTTGGAGCAGACGCCAGCCATGTGCCTTCCCAGCTAAGAGAGGTTTTCCGGACGCCATTGGCCGTCTCCAGTGAAGGTACCCGATTACTGATGTGTTACCTTGGACGTTTTGTGGCCTTAAGACTGTAACTGTATAGCCAAATAAACCCCCATTTTATAAAAGCCTATCCATCTCTGGTGTTTTGCATTCTGCAGCATTAGCAAACTAAAACAATGGACATACACCAAAACATGTAAAAGTTATCTTTAGCTAGTAAGATTACAGATGATTTTTGGTTTTTGATTTTTAAAGTTGGGTTTTTTTTTTGAGCTTCTCTGTGTTTCCCAAATTTTCTATACTATGTATTATTTTGTAATCAGACAGCAATGTTGTAAATTTTTAAACAATCAAAGTAGGCTATAATCTTTCAAAAATACATTATTTAGGAAATATGGAACAATGGACTCTATCAATGGTACATCCAAAGTCACTATTGGGGAAGCACAGAACAAACTGTCAAAAGAGAACTTAGAAGCAGGTAAGGCAGGAAAACCAAGTTGATGAAAATAACCTTAAATGTATGTAAATGATAACTATTTTCACAAGGTTTTAATGAAGGTATTTATCTTGGCAGAGGAGAGTTAGTATTTATCTGTAAGTTGCAAGGCTTAATTTTCAATGAAAGATGAAAATAAAGTTCTTCATGAAATATATGCAGACAGAAAACATATTTATTTTGTGGTGAAAGGAGACTAAAAGACATGAAATAAGATAAATGGATGTGAAAATGCTTTATAAATTTGAAGTGCTTTGCAAATCTATTATCATTGTCAGAAGACCAATGATGACATTCCACCTCTAGTCACCACTGTGTGACTTGTCATAGGGGCTTTATATTTACACCAAAAGTAAAGTGCCAGAAGTTTTGAAGATACTCCCCTGCCAAATGCAGGCAACTGCCTAGTGCAATATTCCCCATGTCAGCCTTAGAACACTGCCCTCCTAAAGGCACAAGGCAGCTGACGCCACAATGGATGCAATCATTTCCTTACTTTAAAAACAGGAGAAACTGTTAAGAAATAGCAAGAGCTCTAGTGCTTTTTAAAAAATACTCCAGAAAGAGATTCAAAACCATGGCAAAAGTCCGCTTTCGTAGGTATTGTGTGAATTCATTCTAAGAATGTCTTAGAAATCCTAAAGCTGCTCAGAGATGGGTATTGGTTAAATGAGGATGGATGATGGCTTGCCTGACTCATTGCGTATCACCGATAGTGATTTAGCTTTCACCTTTCAGCCTAATGGGCTTAGAATATGACATTCCTGCTTTACACTGGAAAGAGATTAAATCATGAGGGATCAAGAGGCTTGGGTTTTTGCTGTAATTTCTCTACTAATTAAGAGTGTGATTTTGGACAATTCACTTAACCTCTGCAGACTTCAAATTTCTATCAGCAAAATGTGAATCAGTGAGAAAGTGGATAATAGTGAATTTGCCAATTCAAAAGTACTAAGCAAAGGGCTTCCACCCCAAAAGGCTATGAACATCATTAAAATTTACCACACAGCAGCAGCAGAAGAGCAAACAAAAATGAGACTTAACTATGATCATAGACAGATTTACAGAAGTGTTATTACATTATGGAGGAACAGAGGTCTCATAAAGACAAAGACTGTGCATCAATCTATGCCCGAAGAAATTCATATTTTCCGGGGAAAAACAGACCTCCTACTTGAATTCTCCCTGGTGATATGGAGTTTACCTGGTAATATGTCCTAACTTTAAAGAGAGAACTGAATCTTGAAATGCTAATAGACCTTTAGAGACACTGACAAGAGATGCATTAATATAGGCATCAAGCGCCACACTAAATTCAAGTTTTGCAAAGCTGTTAAAGAGAGCCAGAAAAAAGAAATTCAGTGGAGGGAGTGGGGGTTGGGAAGGGTCCCCGAGAATCAGCCTTGAGGGATGGGCAATAGTGCAACTGACTGACCAACCTTTTTGGTAGACAGCTTCATGAAGTGGGTCTTCCCTTTTTAAAGGACCTGGGCTACTCTTGAGTCTAAGAGACTGAGTCACAAATAATGCTAAGCAACTAAAATAGCTTCTTGTTGAATAGTGAAGTTTTATTTCCAGAGGGGAAGTAGGGGATGTGACACATGTAGTAGTTAGCTGTCTACTACTGACTTTGCAACTACTACAACCAGAAAAGCCCACTATATGTCAGACATATTAAAAAGTGAAAGTACAGTGGTGGCTTTCTCCCTAAGCATTTCAAGAAAGAAATTAATAAGGCTGATTTCCTATTATGCCAGGGGCCCAGAAATGTAGCCATATATTGTCCCATTCTCTAATGGAAATTGCTGCAGAAACATAAATCTCAAGACTGTGGCGACATCAAAGACCTCATTGGAAAAGCCCCCACACAGGAAAATGCGTGGGCCTGAATTCTTCCATTCTGGAAGGGTGAAGGCCTGAGCTGATGATGCTGGGATGAGATGCTGAAGTCTTTAGAGAAGCAAAACGAGTGTAATCAAGTTGACACAAAGATGGCCAAATAGCCTTCCCCTGATACCTCATGTAAGTTTGTGATTTTGATTTGAAAGGTTTGGAGATATATTTTGCATATTTAACAAAAAGAATGTGTTCCTAATCTGGTTCTTCATTTTTACCTTAGTTTTTAAATTTTATGATGTTATATATTCTTCAGAGTATTGCCTAATACATAGGTAAGTATTATTGAACCGTTTTTCTCTGTTCTTCACAAGAGAATACAACTAAGTGTTCTTGGAATGCTTATCACGTCCTGCACTCCTACCCTTCTCCTAACACGAAATTCATACATTTACAGCTTAACCATGGATCAAAGCCCAGTTTAATGTAATTGTTCCTTCTACAAAATTCTTTACATCCACCTCTTTTGTGGCAGCAGTCACCTTCTGTCCAGGACTACAGTTGTCTATGTACATTCTTACCTTTCCTGTTACATACCATGTTCTTTGGGAGAAAATACAAGTCAAAAGAAGGGGCTTTGGAGTCAAAATATTCTGGTTTCAAATCCTTGTTCTGCCCCTTATTGGCTGAGTCGTCTGGAACAAATTACTTAACTCCTCTGAGCCTCAGTTTTCTAATATGCAAAACGGGAACCATCACTTCACAGGTTTGTTGGGAGGCTTAAATTAGACTGTATGCCTGGCACTCTATTCTTTTTACACCCTTTCTATATGCCTGAAGGCATTATAGGTATTAGATAATGTCTGTTTAAAGACAAGGTAAGAAATGATTAAGGTAAAAATGGAGGAGTTAGAAGAAATCTGTTTGATAAAGGGTCTCCTCAACTCTCCCCAGGTTACATTAGAGGTATATACATAGGCCACTGTTCAGGCAGCGCATTGTATCAACTAGGATGAGTTGAACACATATCCTAAGTATCCTACCCAGTATACTGACTAAAAAAATGTTTATCTGATCATATTTCATAGCTATAATCTTTACACTCATTGTATCCCTGCTGTTTCATTGCATAAATCCCAATCTATTAAAGAGGTGAAAACATATAAAGTAGAAACTTACAGATTGGCTTACATACTGTATATATAAGGTCTATTTTTGAACTAGCATCAATACTTTTGGATACAAACCCTTTCCTGAGTATTTGTTTGTTAAACACTATACCCTTTTAAAAAGACATTAAGAAATTTAAACAAATGCAAGAAACATGTTAAAAATAAAAACTGCATAAAATAGTACCTCAAGCTCAAGGAGCATTTTATATATTCTAATCTTAATATTCCTCTAGCTAATTGTATGAAAAGTAATCTATTGCATTGTATGCATTAGCTCGGTTATTATGTAGATAAAAAGTAAAACCTTCCTGAAACAGGAAACCAATATTCTTCCTGTTTAATCAACAAATCTAAAAATTTATTCTTTTCATCTATTTACTCTTGCTCTTGTCCACCGCAACATGCTGCTCCACATGTTCGCATGGTTTTATGACAAAGAGAAAATTTTCATGAGCCACTTTTGTATCCCCACCCCCTAAATGAAAGAGGGAGGAAAAATTGTTTCATACAGAAGGCGTTAGTTATATGAATTAGAACTGCCACCTAAGTGTGGGCTAACATAACCAAGAGGGATTTCACCTACATCCATTCAGTCAGTTTATGGGGGTTTAAAGAAATTCCAAAGAGTCATCAGAAGAGGAAAAATAAAGGTAATGCTTTTTGCCACACAGGTAGAGTCTTTGAAAATATGTGTAATATGTAAAACATTTTGTTTGACACCCCCATAATATTTTTTCCAGAATTAACAGTATAAATTGCTTCTCTTGTTCAAGAGCTTCATATCAACCTCTCTAATCACTACTCACAGTAACCTCAACTCCTGCCACAATGTACAAGATGCAACTCTTGGCTTGCATTGCACTAACTTTTGTACTCATCACAAACAGTGCACCTACTTCAAGCTCTACAAAGGAAATGCAGCAACAACTGGAGCAATTACTACTGGATTTACAGATGCTTTCTAATATGGTTAATGTAAGTATATTCCCTTTCTTATTAAAATTATTACATTTAATTTTTCTAGCTTGAGTTGTTCATTTTAAAATAACAATGTGCTGTTCTTTTTCAGAATTATAAGAACCTCAAACTCTCGAGGATGCTCACATTTAAATTTTACATGCCTAAGAAGGTAAGTACAATTTTCTGTGTTCCAATTATGTTTTAAAATTCAAAGTAATATGAAATGTTTAACACATTGACTTAAGAGCAACTCATCTGAAAGAAAAGAATTAGTAAATTTAGTATCTTGTTTTAAAAATCCAAGCTTGATAATGGAGTTTCTGTTAAAATGGCTTTGCCTACATTTTTTAGATATAATTATGTGTATTTCAGGGGCCAGGGGCAAGGGGGAAGTGGTAAGGAAGAAAAAGAACAATATTCTCACTTTATGGTTGGGACAATTTAAAAAGAGTTTGTTGATTTACTGGTTTGTTTAAAAATGCAAAATTCTAGAGATATTTTATCATTGTACCATGCAAAACATCAAAATTGATTTCAGAGGAGCCCACTTTATTGTTTTAGGAAAGATTCCTAAGAGTCTATTTTGAGAGGTACTATAGCACAGTAATTAATAGCCACATGCTCTAGAGCCAGTCTACCTGACCTGAAATTCCAGCTCTGCCATGTACTAGCTTGTGATCTTTGTGACTCAGTTTATCTTTTTATGTGAATAGTATTTACTTCATAAAGTTTTTGTGACAATTAATAAGTAAATGTAAAACACCCAGATATAAAGTAGTATTTTGGCCTTATACATCTTTTATGCCAATAGACCTGAAGATTTATGGTGCTATATGATTCATTTCCAAAATTCAAACTTCATTTGATTGTTTTGGGGTCCAGAAAGTTAGATGAGCATAGCTCATCTAAGATCTTAGAGCTGTAATAAAGGTATAAAGTTTTCTACTAGTTGTCCCAGCCAGCAGAGAAGGAGCAAAACTTTGAAGAAAGAGCTTGGCCCAGGGTGAAACCAAGTCAAGAAAAAAAAATAGGATTTAATGGGACATAGATATAAACCGGTTGATCTACTTTTATTAATTTAAGAGAGTTTTGTTTCAAACTACTCTTTAGAAGGGTGAAAAGAGACTCATCCAGTTTAATCAGAGCCACATAACCCTTACCTCCAACAACATAAACGTTGGACTGTTTTCTGAGGGAAATAGCTCCAAGTTGATCATGCCAAAACTTAAGCCTTGTAGTAGCAAGTTGAAAAGGCAATAGATGGAAATACCAGAAGATATGTATTGTGTAGTCCTACCTTTCTCTCTAAAAATTGTTAGAAAGATAATATGAGATTATGTGTATAATTGGGGGATGGAGGGTGGAGAATTCTTTGAAATCTAATAGTTTCTAAATGACAACTCAAATTCTATTTGAAACCAAAAGTAATGTGGTAAACTCCATTCACTTGTTCACTTTACTACCATTCCACATTTGCAGAAGACTTCAGAAAGCCATAAAACATTTAATTCAAAAAGATGCTCTGTTAATGTTATAAAGAGAAAGAATTGTAACTTAATCCTGACTCTTGTGCCTTGGGGAAGAGACTTAGTTTCTGAGATTCAGTTTCTGTATTTGTGAAATGGGTACTGTCTACCTCCAAGGGTGGCTATGAGACTTAAATGAACTTAATGAAACTATAATGTACCATAGAAGTATGAAGTATTATCATTAATAAAAAAAATAGGGATAGTTACTTGCAGTATTTCAGGAGGCCTGGGCAGAAAAAAAAATCCTTCAAATATTGTAACCTTTTACTTGGTTTGGGCAAATAATAAAGAAATGCACTTTAATGTCATTGTAGTAGAAAAAGTAAAAAAATTAAGATACAGTTTTATGTAACTTGCTCCATGCTATATTGAGTGTCATTACTCTAGCTAGTTACCTGATCTGTAAAATGCTGGGACTGTGATAAATGGCATATAAGGTCACGTGTTCCTAACAGTCTATGATTCCCAGGTCTTAGATTATCAAAGTTTAAAATTGTAGAATGTGATTTCTATACTTCCACATTCTGACTGCTCTGATTCTAATTATTTCTATGTAGTTTAGAAGCAATAGCCGATAGCTGTGATTTGCATTTAGGTGCAGAAATGTTGACTTTTTACAAAGTCAGACTAAACAGATTGACTCCTTAGTTGTTAACTAACAGTTAATGCTAGTCATGGTTGGTGGAATTCTAGTTTTTCCAGTCTTATAATGTTAGCTATAATATTGGTCCATCTCTACAGCAATGCTGAAAACAGGGAAAATGGTGAAAACTATACAATGTCATAAATAAAATAAATTGCATATTAATTTCTGATTCTGACCTTCAGTCTAGGGTGACTGAGATGATAAATATTTTTTATCATTATTCTAGGTCACAGAGTTGAAACATCTCCAGTGTCTAGTAGAAGAACTCAAACCTCTGGAGAATGTGCTCAATTTAGCTCAAAGCAAAATGGTTGACTTGAGACATAACAGGGACTTAATCAGTAATATCAATGTAACAGTTCTGGAACTAAAGGTAAGCCATTTCTTTATTGCTCTCCCAGAAATAAAATAAATGGAAGCGGGGGGGGGGGGAGAATACTGCCTTTTAAAGTGGTATAACATTTTGGTATTGGTGAAGTACCAATGTATTTGATAAGCTAATATCTAAAATCCACTGTGAACACTATTTTTAATGTTAGATGATGCCTTGTGGAGCTGGGAAGTGTAAGCTAGACGTTCCCACCTGTGATCCACTCTGGGACAAGTCCCAACCCCATATGAATATTCACCTTTGGCTGATCAGCCACACTCCATGCCTGGGCAGTGGGAGAAGGCCTTGAACTGAACTTCACAGAAAGCAGACAGATTTTATTATATATTTTTCAATTCCTTTAGATCATTTACCAGAATAGCTAATACTGATTACCTGAAAGGCTTTCTAAATGGCATCATTTGGTAGAAGGACTAACCATAAATGATTTGTCTCAAAAAACGGCAGCCATCAAATACAATGGCCAATGGAGTAGATAATTAACTCTTGATTTAGAGGTAATGTCCACTTTCAGGACTGTATTTTTAAAAGTACAGGAAGTATAAATTATATAAAGGACTCAGATGATGTGAAAGAGATTCCTGGCTCTCTTTTCTCATCCCACCTGCCAAAGTACAAAATTTATGAGTCAACAGGTATCCTAAAGAAGCAGCATATTTTAATTACAGTAATAGAACCAAATTTCTCCAAGTATGTAAATGCTAGTTGTTTACAGATGAGTTTAGTGGAATGTTTTCAGCCTAATTTTTTAAAAAAACCAACATACTAACATTGAGAACAATGTCTTCTAGACGCCTGTAACTGTTAAGAGGTTTGCTCTAAAATCTTTGACCAACATTAGAAAACTCATGCTAAACCCCTGATAAAAGATAAAGTTACGTGAAAATCTGCAAAATTGTGGCCCAAAAGCCAAAGACTTTCATTTTAATTTAAAAAAGTCCAAGAATAGGGAGTTAATGCTTAAAATGTACAGTGTTTCTATTTGGGATGATGGTAAAGTTGTGGTAATAGATGGTGGTGATGGTAGCACGATATTGTGAACTTAAATTAACAACACTGAATTATATACTTGAATGTGGTTAAAAGGGAAAGTTTTAGGTTGTAAATGTTACTATAAGAATAAAATTTTTAAAAAATCATGGAACTGTACAACATAGTGAACCCTAAGTTAAACCATGGACTATAGTTATTAGTATAATTATAAAAATTTTGCTTTCATCAATTGTAACAAATGTACCACACCAATGCAAGATGTTAATAGGGTGGTATATAGGAGCCCTGTATTTTATTCATGATTTTTCTATAAATCCACCGCTTCTCTAATAAAAAAAGAAGAGTACAATATTTATATAATTGTGTAAGAAGGTATATAACACTACAGCAGTGTTTTTAAAACTGCTCTATCTACTCTATCACACCTGTTTTGTGTTCCCAAGATAGGAATTACTTAAAATGGGAAAAAGCCCTCCTTTGTGTCTCACTATATCAAAATATTTCTTAGCTAAACAGCTTAGAGGCATGGTTGAAATAGCTCCTTTCAGCAAAGGAGATTAATCTCCAAAAAGTTAGTCTGCAGAGAAAAATTTCTAGTGTTTAATTTTTATAAATTGGGAGGCACTGGCATTGATACTGGGGTGGGGTAGGGATGGGTATGAGCAGTTACGAAGATTCCCTAAACAGAAGCTCGTCATGACCTTCTCTGGGCAGGGTCTATCCTTGGGTTCACTCAAATAGAGTATTAGAAGATAGAAAAGAAAGCGTAATGTGCATATCACAGCACACATGTAATCTACATATATAGATATACAGATACACAGTGAAAAAGAGGCCAATCTATTTTTGATGCAGCATTTAATGCAATATTTGTCTAGAACTGTTTTTTTTTTTAATTTATTTAAAATGTTTACCTGAACACAATCCAGGAAAAATTTCCTGTATTCATTGAGATGAGAAAAATCTCAGGTTGCATGTTACTATCATTTGATATCATATAACACAATTTTGACACATCATTTTGATCATTTCAAAAAAAATGTGAATGACTAATATTAACATGCTTGAAAATAAAGGCCATGGGCCTATAAAACTTCAACTGAGGATAATTATGTAAAAGGAAATTACCCTAAACTAAAAAAAACCCAAATTTTCTTTTATAGGGATCTGAAACAACATTCATGTGTGAATATGATGATGAGGCAGCAACCATTGTAGAATTTCTGAACAAATGGATTACCTTTTGTCAAAGCATCATCTCAACACGGACTTGATAATTAAGTGCCTCACATTCAAAATACATCAGGCTTTCTATTTATTTAAATATTTAAATTTTATAATTTATTTCTGGATGTCTGGTATGCTATGTTTTATAACTATTATATATCTCAGATGATGAATATGGATCTTTTAAGATTCTTTATGTAAGCCCTAAGGGCTCTAAAATGGTTTCACTTTAAATTATTTTATCTCAAAGTATTTATTATTATTTTGAATTGTTAAATATAATGTCTATGTTGATCAGTTAATAAAATTATTTAACAAACTTAATAAATGGAAACAAGCCTAGGTATTTGTTATTTTGGGAAGAGCACAGAGTAAACACTAAAATATTTGTGAATTACGTGAATTCTAAGATTTTTACAAGAGTCCTCTTTCCATAGTGAGGTATGCAGACTAAGGGAATGGGCTTTTCAAAGCCCTTGTTTTCTCTTTTCAGGAGCTGATCAGATCCTATCATCTTAGTTCTGGTCTGAGAAAACTTCCTTATAAAATTACTATCTTTTCCTTCTCCAGATCATGCCTTAAATTTAAACCAAGTGCCAAACACTAACATTCTTGAAGTTCTTCATACAACTGGTGTGCCCCTCTACCCATTCTTCACCATCTTGCAGTTTACTCTGTGTCCGCAGGAGGCTGACCTATATTAAAGGCCTCCCGTGCCTTCTGGCTTTCCACTGGGTCTTGTCATTGGGGAGCTCTGATAGGAAATCTAAGTGACAGAGGAGATTCCCTTGACTCCCTTCTGGTAATGTAATTTCTGGATGGTTGTGACTTTTGACCAAAGAATTCAGTTTGTCTCAAGGTGGCCCTCTTAATACTTTTCCTTCTGTGTTCTGATAACTCTTCTCTTCACTTGTCCCTCAAGCTACCAGCTCCAGAGTACTGTACTATCTCTTGCAGGGTCCGTATACTACAACTATAGTTTGAATTGTTCTACTTTGAGTGTGCCATCTGTTTCCTGTTTCACAGATACAATAATTATAGTAGCCCCAGAAGGCAGATCCTCAGAATTGGATTCTGGGATTGGGTTGTTTATATGTTCATTATTAGGAGATCAAATGGCAATGACATTTAGTTGCTACAGCAACAAGAGTTATTAAAACAATAGTGATTATCACCTAGATTCTTATGACGCCCTTTAGTCAGAAAACATGGAAACATACATGGAGAACCAGAAAGTTTTCAAGGAGCCCCTCATCTCCTGTAGTCACAGGGAGATATGGCAAATAACGTGGGGATGAGGTGCAGTCCTACAAGATGCACTGTACGTATTAAACCAGCAGCCAATATATGGTACAACCTCCCCCAAAGCCAAAGTATACAGTTCTGGGAATCGAGGAGTAAAAGTAAGAGTGGACCGTCTCATCACTACACTTTATAACTCACTTGAAGATTACCTCCCATTCATGAAACCTTAGCCTGGTCAGTTTTAAGCCTGAGGCATGCTTGTACCAGGAACCTTGTCTTCTAACAGAAAATGTCTAGTCATTTGAGTGCTTTTCATGCAGTTGAACCAACAGGCACATAAAAGACCACTGCACTGGCCAGTATTATTTATTTTGGTTATGAGGGAGGAACTGAGTTCCTGCTACCCAAGAGGGGGCAATAGCTACATAATAGGTAGCACTAAAATTGGAACTCAAGAAATTCAACTGGGCATTACTGAGATCTCACTTCCTCAATAATACATGTCAACAGAAAACTGTAGCAACCCCCAAAATGCAAGAACATCAAAGACTCAGATACTACAGGATTGAGATTTGGAGTATAACACCAGGTAAAGAACTTCATCCAGCCACAGTAATGGCGGAGAGTAAAGGGAAACATGCAAAGGGTAGTGGAAGAAAGGAGTCATGATTAGCCATTGTCATGATCAGATACCGAGCAAAGACTCCAGCAGTTATTTTTATGTTACTTGTTTTTACCACTTTTTTTTCCTCAACTTTATGTGAAGAATATTGTTGGTGGTTAACATGCTAGGTTTCAGGAAAAGTACTGCTGAATTGACATTAACTCACAGTGATATGAAATCGATGGGATCTTATGTATCTGCTTTGCTAGGTATAAAAACTTTTCACACAAATGAAAAGAATACATGCTAAGAAACAAAGGGGGTGAACTCTGCCAGATATCTTCTATTTTCCCCTACAGAAAAACTTTTCCCATCCTCTCTGATAAGGTGATCTTACATGACTACATCAATGAGTTTTCTTCCATTCTCATTTCTATTTAGGGTTAGTCAAAGAAGAGGCTTCATAAGAGTTGAGCTAAGTGCATAGAATTTGAGGGGCAAAACCCACAGAAGAAGGAGATGCAGAGGAGCCCATACATCTACATACAAATCCTCTCAATAAAATGTTAATATATCAGCTGAACAAGCATAGATTAAGATACCTCCGAACTCCAAGAGAAATGGCAAGAATCAGCAGGTAGAAGACAACTGAGCTATGTAGAGATCTCAGCAGCTGTGTGGTGCTAATGAGATACAGGTAGATACATGGTAGAAGGACCTTGATAAAGACACTAGGATTTAAGATGAGGAAAAAAGGGCCAAGCATCTAGGTGAACTGAAAAATACAATATCTAAAATTACGAAATCATGAGATATGCTTAACAGCATATTGGGCATAGCAGAAGACTGAACTAGTGATCTCAAAGACATATATATATATAATGAAGAAGGGAGAGAGGAAAAAAAGGTAAAACCAAAAGAACAACAATAACAACAAAAAAAGGTGGAACATAGAAGATCTAACCTATAGGTAATTGGAGTCCTAAAAGCATGGGTCAAGAAGCTGTAATTTGAAGAAGTAATGGGTAATAATTTTCATGACTAATAAAAAGACATCTACCTATAGATTAAAGAAGCTCTGTAAAACACAAGCAGAATAAATAGCAAAAAATAAAATAAAAATTCAAATCCACACCTAGATGAATCATAATCTAAATGCTGAAAAGCAAAGACTACAAGAAAATCTTAAAAGCAGCCAGTGGAAAAAAGACACAATGCCTTAGCAGAACAACAAGCCTGTCGGAAGCTGGAAAACAATGGAACAAAATGTAACATGCTAAAAACAAAACAAACTTTCCAATCTAGAACTGCATCCAGAATTCAGACAAATGAAAGCTGAGAAAACTGGTCAAAGATGTATTGAAAGATAAGAAATATGTCCGGTAGAGGACAGACAGTCCAAGCACCTTTTCCTGAGCCTGCCATCTTTCCCTGAGACCCACAAATAAACCCTGTGTTCAGGACTGTGTTAGTTTGGCTTCTAGGATGGGGTGGATGGGGACAATAGGACTACTGTTCCTGGTGGCAGGTACTGTTATGCTATTTGCCACCCTCCATGCAGTAAGCCCCTCTCCTGGAGTTGTTAATAGGAATCTATTTCTGATTGATAGTTTGGCATAGCAAGCTGGATGCTGACAGTTTGAGACAGTGAGCAGGGTGCTAACAGCCTGACAATACTAAAAGAATTTCTTCAGGCTGAAGAACAATATTCCCAGATGAAAGCACAAAACTGCAAAAAAAAGAATAGTACCATATAGAGTAGATATTAGATAATTAAAAAGACAATATGTTTTTGGTGGTGTTATATTTACAAGTAAAATATTTGCTAACAAAAGAAGTAAGGGTAAAGGATGGTTAAGTGGCATTAAAACACAGGATTCTTGCATTGACTGGGAAATGCTAAAAGAAATGATTTAAGATAGACTGTGATATGTCAAAGATGCATATTATAATATACGGTAACCTCTAAAAGAACAGAATAAAAAGTGGTAGAGGAGAAAATGTAATACTAAAAATACCTAAAAGAAAGCAAGGAAGGAGGAATAAAGGAACAATGAACAAATGAGAAAAACAGAAAGCAAATATGGACTTAAACCGAACTCTGACAATAATCTCATTAAATACAAATGAACTAAAAACTACAATTAAAAAACATTTAAAAATGAAATAAAAAATCAAAACCAATTATACACTGTTTATAAGAGGACAAAGAAGGGTTAAACATAAAAAGATGGGAGAATTGTAGTAAGATAGCAGAGAAGGGAGCTCCAGGACTCAGTCCTTCCACCAGAACTATTAAGCAGGCAGAAACTGTCTGAAACAACTATTTTTGAAATTCTGGAGGCCAGAAGAACACTGCACAGCATCTAGGGAAGACTGGGAGGAAGAAGCTGATAAATTACTGCAAAGTACAGCAACTTGCTCTCCCTAGGTAGCAGCTACTGGAGCCCATCCCCCACTCTGCTGGCAGACTACCTTGGGGCCCAACCCCTGGTTAGCCCACTGGTGACAGAAAGGGACATAAAAATTCTCTTCCCCAAGAACAGGAGAGGGCATAGCTGATCATTGATCAAGTCTTTTGATTAGTGAATTCAGATTGCTGGGGGCCTGGCTCTGAAAGCAGCAATTGTTTTCAGCCACCCCACACAGGGGCAGAGGTGGTGGTGACTTCAAGATGCTGTGCTTCCTCTGGGCTACAGGGGACAGTTAACTGAAGGGTTGCATTTGCTGGGCAGGCCAGTGAAGCTCAGCTTTGGAGAGCCATCGGAGAAGCCCTGGCATCCTTCGATATCCCCTTCTCCAGGGCACTTTGGAGCTAGTTGGCACCCCATTTGTGGGGCCCTGGCCCTGTATTGACTGGGAAAGACTTACTTGGGAAACTCCTCTAAGTTGTGCCCTTCTCCCAGAATCTGCCCTCCAGGCAAAAGCAGCATTAGACAACAAAGGAGTGTAAACAACTATAGAAGTGGAGAGTCTGGGACAAAGGCCTGATGGCATCAAACACCTGGGAAATAGAGGGCACAGTCAAACTCTTGTAAACAGGGCACTCCAAAACAACTAACAAGCCAAAGTCCAGAACAAGACAGAGGCCCAGAATGACAGGAAAACCCTGCACATTGCATTCTGCTTTGGGCAGACCTTCCTGATAGGAGGGCTGAAGCTCAAGAAAATCTCTGTCTTATCACCAGCTGGTTACAAAACCAAGAAACAGACATACCAGCAAGTAAAGCCCAGTGTTAACATTTCAAAATATTAAAATCTACGGAGTGCAGCAAAAGGATATAAGACAAAGAAACAAGAAATGATGATCCATCCAAAGGAAGAGGATAAAAACATAGAAAACACCAATGAAGAAAATGAGAATGTGGATGCACATAACAAAGCCTTTAAAAAATGATCTTAGAAATGCTCACAAGATGAAGGAAAGTTCAGAGAAAGAAGTAAAGGATATCAGGAAAACAATGAATGACCAATATGCAAGTCTTAGTAAAGAGACAGAAATTTTAAAAAGGAACAAACAAAACCACTGGAGTTGAAGACCACAATAACAAAAGAACATACCCAAGAAACTTGAAGATTTAGAGGTGGCAGAAGAATCAGTGAACTTGCAGACAAAACACTTGAAGTGAGTCAGGCTGAAGAGCAGCAAGAAAAAGTAAATATTAAAAATGAAAATAGTCCAAGATAGCTATGGGACACCATCAGGCATATTATTGGAGTCTGAGAAGGAGAAAAAAGAGAGAAAGGGGCAGAAGGAATAGTGAAAGAAATAATGACACAGAACTTCCCAAACTTCGCAAAAGACATGAGCCACGTACATCCAAGAAGCTCTGAGAAAACAAAACGGGATAAACATGATGACAAATGTATCCCATCATATATTGATCACATTATCAAATGCAAAGGACAAGGAGAGAGTTCTGAAAACTGCAAGAGAAAAGCAACATGTTACGTACAAGGGAGTCTCAGGTTGAGTGCCAATTTCTCACCAGAAACCATGGAGGCAAGAAGAAGGTGAACTGAAATATTAAAGTGCTGAAAGAAAACAACTGCCAGCCAAGAACTGTATATCTGGCAAAAGTTTCTTTTCAAAAATGAGGGACAGATTAAGACAATTGGATAAACAAAGCTGAGGGAATTTGTCACCAGTAGACCTGCCCTACAAGCATCACTAAACAGAGTTTTTTGGACTGAAAGGAAAGCACCCTAGATAGTGGTTCAAAGCAGTGTAACAACAACAACAACAAAAAGACCTGCAGTAAGGGTAACCATTTGGTTCATTATAAATGCCAATATTATTGTAGTGTATTATTTGGTATGTAATCTACTTCTTACTTCCCACAAGTGCCAAAATGCAAATTCATAAAAAGTAATCATAAATCTAGGTTTCTGGACATACAATGTACAAAGATTTAAGTGGTAACAGTACAAATGTGAGGGGGCACAGGGTTATAGCAAAAGTATATATTCATTCTATTGAAGTTAAGTTGGTATCAACTAAATATGATTGTTATATATTTAGGATGTGAAATTTAACCCCACAGTAACCACAAAGAAAATAGATGAAAAGTTTATCTAGATAGAAGTGAGAAGGCACTCAATTTGGTACAACACAAAAAAGCAAATAAATATAAAAGTAGGCTTTAACAGAAGTGAGGGACAAGAAAGGTATAAGGAAAACTTAAATAGCAAAATAGCAGAACAGAGTCCTGTAGTATCAATAGCGACTTTAAATATAAATGGATTAAACTCTCCAGTCAAAAGGCAGAAATTGGCAGAATGGATAAAAAGGCATGACCCAACTATATGCTGTTTATAAGAGATTCAACTTAAAATCAAAGCTACAAATAGGTTGAGTGTGAAAGGATGGCAAAAAAAAATATACCATGCAGTAGTAACCAAAAGAGAGCTGGGGTGTCTATACTAGTATCTCTATAGATACTATTTTAAAAAATAGACTTAAATTCAAGAACAGTTACAAGGGACAAAGGGGATAATTATATATCAATAAAGAGGTCAACTCAACAGAAAGTTTTAACAATTATTAGTATATATGCACCTAACAGCAGAGCCCCAAAATATATGAAGCAAATACTGACAGACGTGAAGGGAGAAATTGATGGTTCTACATGAATAGCAGGAGACTTTAATATACCACTCTCAGTAATGGATAGAACATCTAGTCAGAACATTAATAAAGAAGTACAAGACTCGAAGGATCCTATGAACCAACTAGACCTAACATACATAGAACATTTCACCCAACAAAAACAGAATACACATTCCTCTCAAGTGCTCACAGATCATTCTCCAGGATAGACCATATGTTGGGTCACAAAACAAGTTCCAATAAACTAAAAAATACTGAAATCAAACAAAAATATTCTCTAACCACAATGAAATCAAGCTAGAAATCAATAGCAAGGGGAGAAATGGAAAAATCACAAATACGTATAAATTAACAAAATACTCTTAAACTACCAATGGGTAAAGTGGAAATCAGAAGTAAAATTAGGAAATATCTTGAGGCGAATGAAAATGAAAATACAACATTCTAAAAATTATGGCATGCAGGGAAGGCAGGGCAGAGAGGGAAATTTATAGCTCTAAATTCTTGTGTTTTAAAAAGAGACTTCAAATCAGAGACCTAATCTCAAAACTGGAAGAACTAGAAAAAGAAGAGCAAACTAAACCTAAAGTGGGCAGAAAGAAGGACATAACAAAGACTAAAGTGGAAATAAATGAAATAGAAAACAAAAAAGCAAAAGAGAGAATAAACAAAACAAAAAGTTGGTTCTTTGGAAATATTAATGTTATTGACAAAATTTAGCTAGAGTGACAAAGAAAAAAAAGAGAGAGGATACCCATAATTAAAATCAGAAATGAAGTAGGGGACTTTACTACTAACCCTGCTGAAATACAAAGGACCACAGGAGGATACTATGAACAACTGTATGCCAGTAAATTAGATAACCTACACAAAATGGACAAATTCTTAGAAACACTCAAACTACCTACATTGACTCAAGAATAACTAGAACATCTCAACAAACCAATTAGTGGTAAAGAGATTGAATCAGTCATCAAAAAACCTCCCAACAAAGAAAGTCCAGGACCGGGTGACTTCACAGGAGAATTCTACCAGACATTCCAAGAAGACTTAAGCCCAATACTGCTCAAACTCTTCCAAAAAATTGAAGAGGAGGGTGTACTCCATGCTCATTCTACAAGGCCAACCTCACCCTCATATCAAAACTGGAAAAGGATACTATAAGAAAAGAAAACTACAGACCAATATCTCTTACGAATACAGATGCAAAAATCCTCATCATAAACTAGCAAACTTTAATATCCAACAGCATAGTAAAAGAATTATACACCATGATCAAGTGAGATTTATCCCTGGTATGTAAGGTTGGTTCAACATAGAATCAATTAACGTAACACACCACCAATAAAAGAATGAAGGAAGAAAAAACACATGATCTCAATTGCTGTGGAAAAGGCATTTGACAAAATACAGCACCCTTTTCTGGAAAAACAAAACAAAACAAAACACTCAGAGCCCTAGGAATAGAAGGAAACTTCCTCAACATGATAAAGGTCATATATGAAAAGCCCACAGCTAAAATCCTACTTAATGGTGAAAGACTGAAAACTTTCCCTCTAAGATTAGGAACAAGACAAGGATGCCCACTGTTACCTCTGTTATTCAACATTGTACAGGTAGTTCTTGCTACAGTTATTAGGCAAGAAAAAGAAAAAAAAAAGGGGCATCCAAATTAAACAAGAAGAAATAAAACTTTTTCTTTTTACAGATTATATGATCTTATATACAGAAAATCCTGAGAAATCCACAATAAAACTCCTAGAAGTAATAAATGAATTTAGCGAAGTGGAAGTATACAAGATCAACATTTCAAAATCAGTAGTGTTTTTGTACACAAGGGATGAACAATCAGAAGAAGAAATCAAGAAAAAAAATTCCATTCACAATGACAAGTAAAATAAGCAAACACCCAGGAATAAATCTAACCAAGAATGGGAAGGACTGTACACACAAAACTACAAAATATTTCTATAAGAAATCAAATGGGGGAACATTCCTTGTTCATGTATTGGAAGACTAAATATCATTAATATGTCAATGCTCCCCAAAGCAATTTATATATTTAATGCAATCTCAATGAAAATTCCAACAACCTTCTTTGCAGAAATGGAAAAGCCAATCATCAATTATTTGGAAGGGTGAGGGACCCCGAAGAGCTAAAGCCATCTTGAAAAAGAATGAAGTTGGAGGACTCACACTTTCACAATTTAAACCTTATTACAAAGCCACAGTAATCAAGACAGCATGATACTGGACAAGGACAGACACATAGACCAATGGAATCAGATTGAGCGGTCAGAAATCAAACCTCACATATATAGCCAAATGATTTTTGACAAAGGGCGAAGATTATTTAATTGGAAACGAAAAGTCTCTTCAACAAATGGTGCTGGGAAAACTAGATCTCTGTTTGCAAAAAAAAAGGGGAGAACCCCTATCTCACACTATAAACAAATAATACAAAATGGCTCAAATACCTTAATATAAGAGCTAGAACTATCCAAACTCCTTGAAGAAAATATAGGGAAGCATCTTCAGGACCTTGTAATTAGGCAATGGTTTCTTAATAGAAAAAACAGATGAATGGGACCTCATCAAAATGAAAAACTTGTGTACCTCAAACAACATTATCATGAAAGTAGAGATAACCTACACAGTAGAAGACAGTATTTGGAAACCACATATTAAAGGCTTAATATTCAGAACATATAAAGAAATCCTTCAATTTAACAACAAAAAGACAAACAACCTAAATTAAAAATGGGTAAAAGACTTGAATAGACACCTCTCCAAAGAAGATATACAAATGGTAAGAAAGCATATGAAAAGATCCCCAACATCATTAGCTATTTGGAAATGCAAATCAAATTCACAACCACAATGAGACACCACTTCACACCCATTAGAATGGCTGCTATTAAAGAAATGGAAAATAACAAGTGTTGGAGAGGAGGTTGGAAAATAGTAACATTCATTCATTGCTGGTCACAATGTAAAATGGTGCAGCTGCTGTGGAAGACAGTTTTGCAGTTCCTCAGAAAACAAAGTATAGAACTACCAGATGACCTAGCAATCCCACTACTAGGTATATGCCCCAAAGAACTGAAAGTAAGAACTCGAACAGATATTTGTACAACAATGTTCATAGCAATATTATTCACAATTGCCAGAATGGATATACAAAATGTGGAATATACATACAATGGAATATTATTCAGCTGTAAAAAGAATGAAGTCCTGATACATGACATGGATAAACTTTGCAGACATCATATTGAGTAAAATAAGCCAGACACAAAAGGCAAACATTGTATGATCTCACTGATTTGAAACAATTAGAATAAGCAAACCCATAAAGTCAGAACCCAGAATACAGGTTACTAGGAGACTGTGTGGGGATAGTGTAAGGAAATGTAGGGCTTTAAATGTACAGGGTTCCTATTTGGAATGATAGAAATGTTTCGGTAATGGATGGGGGTGGTGATAGCACAACATTGTGAACGCAAATAACAGCACTGAAATATGTATCTGGACATGATTAAAGGAGGAAATGTTAAGAACATATACATGGAAACAGAATAAATATTTTTTAAAAACTAGTGCGTCGGACTTTTACTTCCAGGCAATATGGAGTGGTAGAGAATGGATTTGCCCTCCCTTATGAAACAATTGAAAAAAAAAACAGGTCAACTATATGAAACAGCGATTTTCAAGACACACTGGCCATCGGGCAATAAAGGACAGCGAGTTGGAACCTAAGAATTGGAAAACAAAGGAATTAAGGCCTTTGAATACCCTAATTTACTGCCTTGAAAGAGTTTCCAGGGTGCAATACAGGCAGGGAGAACAACCCAGGCACAGCCTGGTGGAGTTCCTGTGTTGAGGATTCAGGGTTGCGAGTCTAGGGAAACCAAGGGGGATAGAATTCACAGGCAGAGTACCAAAGAGGAAAGAGGTACAGAGAGAATGAACTCAGGACATCTGCAAAGGGTCCCTGTGGAAGACTGAGCGTTGTATCCCAATTTAGTCATGTTCTTAATCTTAGTCTGCATTTCTATGGGTGTAAACCCACTGTAAATAGGTCTTCCTGAAGGTGTTTATTTTTAGTTAAGGGGTGGCCCAACTGAATGAGGATGAGCCTTAATCCATATTACTGGAGGCCTTGTAAAGAGAAGAATCCAAAGCCAAAAGTTGGAGAAATTCATCCAGGAAGAAGCTGGAAGTCATGAGAAACCAGAAGAGTTGATAAAAGGAGAGGACACTGCCATGTCATGGGAAACAGAAATAATAATAACCATCGACTGTAGGATTTATAATATACTAAGAAGTAAACTTATGACAAGAATAGCATAAAGGCTGGGAGGAGAGAAATGGAAGTATTCTATACTACTGTAAGATTCTTATACTATATGTGAAGTGGTTTAATATTTGACTGTAGACTGTGATAAGTTAACGATGCATACCTTAAACACAAAAGCAACCACTAAAATAAAAATTGTCTCTAATCAGACAAAGAGCAGTAAAGAAATCATAAAAAATAGCAACAGAAAAGAAGGAAGAAAAAGAGAAAAGGGAAACAAGTAATAAATAGTTACAAATAGGATCACCAAAATGATAGACTTAATCCAAACAATATCAATAATAACATTAAGTTAGATTGGATAAAAAAGTGAGACATTGTCTGTTAAAATGCACTTTAAATATAAAGACATGAATAGGTATAAAGTAAAAAGAATGAAATGTTATAACATGCTAACACTAGTTGAAGATGGAGTGGCTATATTAATATCAGACAAAATAGATTTCAGAACAAAAATATTACCAGAGATTTAAAAAAAGGTTTTCACAGTGATAGACTAGTCAGTTAATCAAGGAGACATAATAAATGTAAATGTTTATACCCCTAAAAAACAGAGTTTCAAAATACATAAAGCAAAAGCTGACAAGTGCAAGGAGAAATAAACAAATCAACAATTATATAGTTGGAGATTGTTCAATAACTTTCTCTCAATAATTGATAGAAAACTAAACAGAATACAAGCAAGGATATAGTAGACTTGAATAGCAATTATCAACCAACTTGACCTAACAGACATATATAGAATATGCCACCCAACAACAGCAGAATGCACATTCTTCTCAAGGACACCAAAACAAGGTATACCACATTCTGGGTGGTAAGACAAGTCTTAACAAATTTAAAAAGATTTAAGTCCTACAAAGGATGCTCTCTGATCTCAACTGAATTAAATTAGAAATAAATTTCAGAAAGTCTAAGGAAAATCCCCCAAAATTTGGAAATTAAATACATGCTTATAAATGAAACCATGAGTCAAATAAAAAAGTATTCTGAACCACAGCAAAACAAAAACAAAAAATATAAGAATTTTCTTGGATGTCACTGAAGCACTACTTAGGGGAAAATTTACGCCACTAAATCCTTATATTAGAAAATAAATTTCTCAATTCACTGACCTTAGCCTCAGCCTTAAGGAATTAGAAAAAGAAGAGCAAACTAAAGCCAAAGTAAGCAGAAAAATTAAATAATAAAGTTCAGTGTGAAAATCATTAAAATAGATCACAAATATAATAGGAATAAAATCAATGAAACCAAAGCTGGTTCTTTCAGATGATCAATAAAATTGAGAAATAAGTATATAAATTTACAGGAAAAAGAGAGAAGATACAATTTACCAATATCAAGAATGACAAGGGATATCACTATAGAATCTACAGATATTAAAAGGATAAGGGAATATTATAAACTTTGTCTATTCTCGACAACTTATATATGAGGTGAAAAACTTCTTGAAAGACACAAACTACCAAACCGCACTCAATGAAAAAAATAGATAACCTGAATAGTCCTATAACTATAAAAGGAACTAAAATTATAGTTAGAAACCTACCCCCAAAAACAACAGGACTAAATGGCTTCACTGGTGAATGATACCAAACATTTAAGGAAGAAATAACAATTCTATAAAAACTTTTCTAGAAAATAAAAAAGGAAGAAATACTTCCCAACTCATTCAATGAGGCTAATACTACCGTAATATGACAAACTATACAAAGACAATAAAAGAGAACTACATTTCAATATCCCTCAGGAAGAAGATGCAAATATTATGAACAAAATTTTAATAAATAGAATCCAACAATATAAAAATAAACAAAAACTTATGACCAAGTGGGGCTTATTCTAGGAATGTAGGGTCAGTCCAACATTCAAAAATCAGCCAATATAACTCAACACACTAACAAACTAACAACAAAGAAACAACACAAAAAACGTGATCATCTCAACAGACACAGAATGAACATATGACAAAATTCAACATTCATTCCTATTAAAAAACACTCCGAAAATTAGGAATAGAAAGGGAATGTCTTCAACCTGGTAAAGGGCATCCGCAAAAAACAAAACAAAACAAAACAAAACAAAACTCTACAGCTAATACCATGTATAACAGTGAAACAATGAACGCTTTCCCCCTAAAATCAGAAAAAGGAAAGGATGTCCACTCTTATTCTTAGCCAATACAACAAAGCAACAAAATAAAATAAAAGGCTTATGGATTGGAAAGGAAGAAATAAACTGTTCCTATTTATAGATGGCATAATTGTCTACACTGAAAACTCCAAGGAATCTACAAACAAACAAAAGCAGTAAATATCACTAACTATGGCTCCAAAAGAATGAAATACTTAGGAACAAGCCCGACAAAACACGTATAGGCTCTGCACGTTGACAACTACAAAACCCTGATGAAAGAAATCAAAGAAGATCTAAATAAATGGAGACATACTGTGGTCATGAATTGGAAGACTCAACATAATAAAAATACCAAATGTCCTCAAATAGTTTCAACACAATTACTATTAAAATCCAAGATTTCTGTAGATATAAACAAACTTATTTTTAATTATACGGAAAAGCAAAGGAACTAGAATAGCTAAGATAATTTAGGAAAAATAGAGTAGAGGAATCACACTGCCTGATTTTAAGATTTATTATACTGCTACAAAAATTAAGACAGTGTAGTACTGGCTAATGGATAAATACCTAGAGCAATGGAATATAATAGCAAACCTATAAATAGACCCACACAAATATATCCAAGAGATTTTTGATAAAAAATGGAGGAAAGATAGCCTTTTCAAAAAGCGGTGCTGGAATAATTGGACATTGTTAGGGAAAAAAATGAACCTTGGCCTAAACCTCACACTTCATACAAAAATTAAGTTAAAATAGTTCATAGGTTTAAATATAAAATATAAAAATATAGAACTTTTAGGAGAGAATATGGGAGAAAAAACCTTTATGACCTAGGATTAGGAAGAGTTCTTTGACATGACACAAAAGCACAATCCATTTAAAAAAAATCAATAAATTGGGCTGTATCAAAATTAAAAACTTTTTCTCCATGAAAGACCCTGTTAAAAGAATGAAAACACAAGTAACAGAATAGGAGAAAATTCTTGCAAATCCACACATCCAACAAAGGACCCGAACTGTATCCAGAATATATAAACAACTCTAAACCCAGAAGTAAGAAAACAAATAATCCAGTTAGAAAATGGGCAAAGGACTTGAACATACACTCACTAAAAAAGATATCCAGACAGCAAATAAGCACATAAAAAGATATTCAATTTATTAGCTATTAGGGAAATGTAAATTAAATTCATGATGAGATACCACTAAAACTCTTATTAGAATGGCTGAATAAAAAAAAGGCTGACAGTACCAAATGCTGGTGAAGATGCAGAGCACAAGGATCTCTCATACATTGTTGGTGAGAATGTAAAATGTTGCAAGCCACTCTAGAAAAGGTTTGGCAGTCTTCAAAAGTTAAACAAAACATGCCACTTACCATGTGACCCCAAAATCACACTTTTCTAGGACATTTATTCTAGAAAAATTAAAACTTATATTCATTGAAAAATGCATGAATGTTCATTGCAGCTTTATCTATAATAGCCCCAAACTGTAAACAATCCCAAAGTCCTTAAATGGGTGAAAGGATAAACAAACTGTGATAATCCATATAAAGAAATACTTCAGCAATAAAAAGGAACAAACTATTGATACATACAACTTGGATTGATTTCAAAGTCATCGTGCTAAGTGGAAAAAAGCCAATTTTCATAGGTTATATAAAACATTTTATATAACATTCTCAAAATGACAAAATTTTATATAAAAAACACAGATCAATGGTTGCCAGAAGCTTTGGGACAGAGGGCACAACTATAAAGAGGCAGCAGGAAAGCATTCCTTTGTGGTGATTAAACAATTCTTTAATCTTGATTGTGGTGGTAGTATATGAATCCACATATGTAAAAATATTACATAAAACTGTACACATACAAAAAATGAGTGCATGCAAAAACTGATGAAATCTGATCAAGGTCTGTGGTCTAGTTAATTGTGTCTTGCAAGCGCCAATTTCCAGATTTTGAGAAAATACTATAATTATGTAACTGAGCCACTCATTGAGGGAAGCTGGGTGATGGGTACCCAGAACCTCTCTATCCTATTTTTGCAAAGTGTGAGTCTATAATTATTTCAAAGAAAAAATTCAAAAATTCCGATAAAAAAACAATTGCTTTACTTATAAAAACACATCAGACTTGATGTCACATAGCTTCTTAACGCACCAGGAAATTCTTGGTCTGTAAAAATTCAAGTCATCTTAGTAAAAATGCACTAATACAGCAAGTGTTATCATTAAAATTTTAGTAGTAGATGATTAAATGAGACTACTCATTTATAAGAATATATAGTTGAGGGATCGATCCAGAACAACTAAATTTCAGCAGAAATAAATTTAGCTCATCCTTGGGGAGAATTAAGCATTTTTTTAAAGATCTCAATAAGGGAATATTTATTATGTACTTATTATAGGACAGTTATTGCCTAGGAAGCAATAATAAATAAAAATTAATAAATTTATAATTAGTAGCAGTGATAAGATATGTAAAAATAATTGTTAAGAGAGGGATATAATATATGAAAGTTTAAGATAAGAGCAATATTTAAGACTAGGGGGTTTTGGAGAAAGTGTCATGGAAAAGTCATTTCTAGCTGTCCACAGAAAAAGAGGAAGAATTTGGATAGGTAAAGATGGAGTGGAGGAGCTGTTAGGACTTGACAAACTGAGAAAAAAGCATAAGCAAAGACAATACAGAAGGAAAGCACAGTATATATTCAAGAAACATAGAATTATCCAAACTGGCTAAAGAACAGGGTATTTTTAAAGAAGTAGGAAGCAGTAAGTACATCGGAAAACTGATTGTGGTAAACTCCAAAAAACAAAATCATCATGGAATTTCCTATGATACAGAATATATGAAATGATTTTTTAAAAACCTGTATTTTTCAGATCTCAAATTTTGGTAAACTTTGCCTCCAGGCTAAAATATACAAAGTTTGATTTGAAAGTGATATAAAACTGTACTTTAAAATATTTTTCTGCTAATGAAACAATTCAAAGAGAGTTGATGGAAAAAACATATAAATATTAAAATTTTGAGAAAGTATCAAGGGATACTACATTAAAATCTTAGAACGTTATCTGTCTAAACAAGGTACATATTAGAATGTTTCTACAACACCTTTTCACTTCTCCCATCACTTAACAAAAATTAGTTTCTATGAAAATAGAAAATAATTCAGACTTTATAAACCATAAGGAGAGGCAATTCAAGTTTAGTGTATTTTTAACAATAGAAACATGTATGTTATTTCCAAGAACAAATAATGTTTTGGGCTCAGGGTACTATTTTGGTACTTCTAAAGCTATTAAGGCAGTGACAGAGTAGTATGTTGTATTTGTATTTTAAATCGACTTAATTTATAGAATGGTATCAGAATCAAAAGGTTTCTAAAGAGAAATTCACACACTTCCTGTTTACCTAACAATATTCTTCCTCCTTTCTCACATCAAAGAACAATATCTAGGAGCCATCAACTTCAGCTCGTTCTCAAACAAAATAAACTTGCATTTGACAGCCATAGTTCCTTTATTTACTATTGATGTGAAACTTGACAATGTTGATATCCAGTACCATTATTTGCAAAATATATACATATTTCATGTGAATATTATACTTTTAAATTATCTTTCACAAGTTTCATCTAAGTCATCCTTAAAATAATGGTCAGTTATGTCAACTTACCCCTATGGGTCAGGGGCAAAATGAAATAAATACATATCTAAAAAATATCTCCCAACTTGAAAATTCTGTTTCTAGAACAGATATAATTAAATGTCTGTTCTACCCCTTGGAGGCACTGCCCTAACACATCATGAACAGCACCACATTTTTAAATTAAAAAGCTCAGAGCAGTGCTTTTTAATGTATTTCATGCCATGGCCCAGGTAAGAAAATGACATTATTGCACACTGGGGTAAATGGAATAGGTTGCCTGAGGTTAGAGCTGACTGTCCAGGGCTTCAGCTGTTCCATACCCCACACAAACACCTCCAAGGCAGAAGGGATTCAACCTCGGTTCATAAACCATCACTCATGCCTGCTTTCTGCTAATAACTTTTAGCACTATTTCTCCTAATAACTGAGTTAAGACTATGGTAGGGAGAAGGGAAGGGTAGCATGACAAAATAAAAGCCAGAGTTAAATCTCTGAGAACTCAGACTTTCCAAATGTCTTACATACAGTCGCCTGTTCTTTCACAACTGCCCCTTCCCCAGTGAAACTGCTTTACTTGTACTTAAGTCCTCTCTTTACTCTTAGTTTATTTGCCCCATTTCAGTAAAGGAATACCAGGAAGGATAGAATAAACATCTTCAAAAGAAGAATGGATAAGCACTACAAAAAGATTCACATTACCCTAAAATCCCTAATCACAGCTGAACCTAATTTCATCTGAACCAATTCTGTGATCTATCCCTCAAAACAAGTCATAAAATCACGTTAGGTGGTTCCACTCTGAATTCATCCATACTCGCAAAATCTCGTTTACCTTATAAACACATATAATAAAAATACCCAATGACAATCACAATAATTCTTATTACCAAGCTGCTAGAAAGAACAAAGTACAACCATTCCTTCCAAATCTTCATCTCCCATTCACTCTTTAAGTGTGTCCAATCTGCCACTACCACCATTTAATGATTTTTTAAGGTGGTGTTTTCAAAGTGTGGTCCAAGTACCACCTGCATCAGAATCACCTGTAATAACTTGTTAAAATGCAAATTTGGAGTGGTGCCTTACTTGAGCAACTGGGTTTGAGAACCACTTTTTTAGGGTTGCCACTGGACTCTCGTTGCCAAATGCAGTGATCTTTTTGTAGTGCCCATGCTTCCTTCTTTTGAAGATGTTTATTCTACGCTTTCTGATATGCATTTTCTGCTATTGCTATCCTCACACTTCACCTACTTATCTAGCAACTCTGTATGTTACTTTTTGTTTTTCCAAATCCAAAATACAAGTGTTCCTTTAGGTTCTAGCCTTATCTTCTTGTTCTCCCTGGAAAGAGGAAACTTGAATAATTACATCTTCACAAGTGATTGTCAACTTTTTAACTCACTTAAAAACATTCTGAGGGTAACTATGTTTCTAGTAACTGAATATCTCCACTTAAATATCTTATTACCACCTTTAAAATGTATATCACAACTTCAAATCTTCTTTAGCCAAATCAGATAATATTCTTGACTTCCCTACTTCTAGTAATGATACCTTCAATTGACCATTTCAAACCATGGCATCATCTTTGATATGTCCATCTCCTTTACCCTCCTATTCTATATTCAGGTCCTATCCCAAACCATTGCTTGAATTTATCTTCACCTTTATAATCTTACTGTTACAGCCCTGGTGTGGGTCATCATTACCTATTAACCAAGCTATTATAGCCTTCAGACTTTCTAGTCTCTTCTCCTACGATCAAGATAAAAAGAGGCACTATTATGATAGGAAAAAGATGGAAAACAACCCAAATGTCCATCAATAAGGCTCCCTATTGTTTGGGTAAAATATGGTAAGTCACACAATAGAGTGCTGCAAAATACAATAAGGAATATCATTGTATGTTGTTATACAGCAACCTCCAGGATATACTGTTAAGTGAAAAAAAGTAAGGTGCTTTAAAGTGCATAAAGTATGCTACCATTTATAAAATACAGGACAGATGCATATATGTATGTTTGTATATCTGTATGGGTGTGTATATACTTACACTTAAAAAGTAGTGGAAGGATAAACAAAAACCTACATTTAAAAACTAGTGGAAGGATAAACAAAAACCTAATAATTGTATTGTGCATAGAGTGTGTAAGAAAGAGCACACACGTACTCTCAGAAAGGAAGGAATAGAAATAAAAGCTAGACTTTTCCATGCTATAGATTTGACTTTGGAATCACGTTATATTTTACATAATATAACAAAACTCATTTTTTAAATACCAAAAGCTTAATTAAACAAATAATGCAAACTGTGTCTTGAGTTGGAGGCATAACTACATAGAGAGGTTTTTTAACTTTCTTTAAAACACATTAATCTGATTGTACATATCTGATGGGATATATCCTAAGGACAAAACAATTTTCATTGTCATATTGCTGATGATGGTGTTGGTATCATTATTCTGAGACTGTTGTGTGCATGTTGTGGGAAAAAGTAAACTAGAAGTTATATTGTTTTTACTTGGAATCAGGATTTGGGTGTGCTAGAAAGGAGACAGAGATATAAGTACTGAAGAGGTTAACCTGAATTTGAAATAAATGAGTCAATAAAAACTAAATATATTATTTTATCTAAATAAATAAATAAATTTCTAGATTTGTTCTCTGAAAAGACCTAGAAAAAAAAAATCACTAACCCAGTATCAACAGGTACTCCTAGTATCCAGACTGTGGTTTCTAAACACTGTTTTCCACTAAAAGGAACTAGGGAGCCTTAGAGAAATGGCTGATTCCAAGTCTGGGGCAACAAATGCATGAGAAGATTCAGGCAACAGATGCCCAACATGAGGCAGGAATGCTCTGTCATAACAGAAAGCAAGGAAAGTATCAAAGACCACTGGGGTCATGTTCAAAAGACACAGGCATCAACATGACAAGGTTCCCATAAACGGCAAGGACACAAACTCACTACTTCTATTCACATTATACGAAGTCACAGATATTGCAAAAAAGCAAGGCAAAGAAAGTGGAAGGTAAAGATGGGACAGAAGATAGGGATCATAAGATAACCACCTTTATCATCATATGACATGATTATATATGAAAAAAATCCAAAATGCTCTAGAGATAAAACTATTAAAATTAATTTAGCAAGATCACTGGATGCAGGGACAACCTTAAGAAAATAAACTGTATGTCTATTTATCATCAACAAATAAATAGAAAATAAAATATTCAGTGACATTACTTAAACTAGCATCAAAACATCAACTATGTAAAAGAAAAATATTAAAAGATGTTTAAATAATGACTCCTGCTGACCAACTACAGAACAATGTGTCAATACGAATATTAATTATAATGGACTGAATCACAAACATGTTTAAATCCATGAATTAATAATGTTACAAAAAAGTTCTCATTGGTCAACTATGAAGTATGACAGGAAACCAACTAATTATTTTAAAAATGTAAATTAACAGAAACAATCCTGCCTTTTCTATACCAAATACACCCCAAGGTAACCAAACAAACAATTTATAAGGGAGTCTTTTAGTAGAAGCATTCCAGCTAATGAGAGCATTTGAATATCACCTGCAACCCCTAATGAAGTAATGTATTTAGGCAATGATCATCTATGGCTGTAAACATCACAAAAAGAAAGACAACCCAGATATTACATGTCTTCTCAGTACCATATGGCCTATGAAGCATTCTTGCTAGGAAACTGAACCTGAATCTGATCAAACCTCTAGATTTAACTATCAACTTCAGAGGACAGAGGAACATATTAAATGATATCAAGGAGATGTAAGCAGCAGAGTCCAGATTGTGGGAAATTTTGCAGGCAAAGGATCCAACTTATCAACAATTAAATTATAAGAAACAAGTGAGAGGAAATTTATGGATTAAAAGATACTTAATGAACATACCAACAAATTGCAACATATAGACCTAATTTTGATCCTGAGTCCAACAAGCATTTAAGAGATAATGGGAGAATTACTATTAATTTGTAAGGGTGTGATAATAGAATTGTGTATTAAAGGCATTATATCTTATTATTTTCAAAAGAAATAATATCTGATATTTGCTCTAACATAATCCAGTTTAGAGGAGATATAAATGAAATAATATTGGCCATGTTTTGCTAGTTGTTCAAGCTGAGTGTTGGGTATCCGGAATTCATTACTATTCTACATCTATGTATGTTTGAAAATTTCTTTAATAATATTTAAACAAATAAATGTGGTGGAATTGTGTTTACTGTTTGACACTTCCCTACATAAAAGCTTTCAAGGACTCCCTTCTGCCTACCCCAATTACAACATCTGCTAGACTCAACTTTCAACTTTTCTACACACTATCTTATACTATAACCTTAGACACATGTAACATTTTCCAGCTAATATCTACTTTTGTAATTTATTAACTGGAATGCATTCTTTCTCCCACTTCGGTTACCATATTCACCCATTCCTTTAATGCTTGTTTCAGATAATAGAACCAAAGAGCTAAAAGAGGGCTTGAATTTAGATCCAACCAGCTTAGTGTTTTTTAAGTAATTTCATAAATTTCAATTTAGAAGTTAGAACTTAGAAGTGTGCTTCTCTTCAGGCAAAATATTATTATGTAGAATTCCAGTACATAATATATATGATTTCAATGTAAATTGACATGAATATTTACAAATTTTCAGCAATTTTTAGACATCACTGTTGCAAGACCCTGATTTTGAAAGCTGAAAAATACCAGTATTTTAAAAACATTTTTACTAGTCAAAACACACCAAAAAATACAAGATTTTTAATAGGATAATGGATTGTCTAATTCACATACTAAATTGCTCTATACAAGGAGATTTCACAATCCAGGAGCCATAGCCATGTTGCTTTAAGTAGGATTTCAACAAAGTTTTAGCTTCTTGATAGGCTCCAGACATACTCTAAAGAGAGAAGAAAAATTGAATTATAGAATATAGGCAGAATTAAGTAGCCCTAATTTTGCTTTTCAGTTTGATCTTTTTAAAATTTGATGAAAACACTTTTGAATTCCCATTTTTTCCTGAAAATTATTTTTGAAGCTTAAAAATTTCCTTCCCTATACTTCTACAGGCAATTCTTATTTTTTATTATCAAATTTTAAATTAAAACAGTAATGATACACAGAACAGAAAATTTGAAAAAGAGAAAATATAAAGAAGGAAATTTAAAAAATCACCTATAATCCCCAAACTGTAGATAACCACCATTAATATTTTGGTGTATTTCCTTCTATTCTTTTATAAACAAACATATAGTTGAACTTAAAAGAAACAATCACCCAATGAAGTGTTCAGTTTGGACATTTTTAGTAAATTTATACAGGTATGGAAACATCACTACAACCCAGTTTTAAAACACTTCAACCAACCTCCAACAGTTCCACTGTGACCATATGCAATCTGTGTTCCCAGCCTCAGTCACAGGCAAACACTAATCTACCTTCTTTCTCTAGTGTTTTGCTTTTTCTAGAATTTTCATATAAATGGATTAACAGGATGTATTCTTTGATATGGGACTTCTTTAAGTTGGTATAATGTTTTCAGGTTCACTCATGTTTTGTGTATCAGTAGTTTGCTCCTTTTAACTTCTGATTAGTCTTTCATCGTATGGCTACATCACATTTTGTTTATGCATTCACCAACTGATAGCCCAATTTTGGGCTATTATGAATAATGCTGTCATAAACATTCATATGAGTCTGTGTGTGGATGTGAGTTTTTGGCAAAAGGAAGAAAGGAGAGAAAGAAGAATGGAGGGAAGGAAGGAAGGAGGGAAGGAGTGAGGAAGGGACAGAAGAAGGGAAGAAGGGAGAGAAGAAAGGAAAGGAAGGAAGGAAGGAAGGGAGGGAGAGAGGAAGAGAGGCAGAGAGGGAGGGAAGGAGGAAGGGAGGGAAGGCAGATGGACTCAATCAATAATGAGTTGAAAATTAACATTTTCACTAGATAATTATAATTCAAAAGTAATATAGGGGAAGATGTATCCCTGCAACATTCTCACTCTTCTTTCTCTTGCCTTACAACACTGGCTAGGATCTCCAGATTGATATTGGATAGAAGTGGTGAGAGCAGACATTCTTGCCAATACTAGAGGGGAAGCATTTAATCTTTCATCATCAAGTACAGTGCCATCAATAGGTTTTTCATCAATGCCCGTTATCAGGATGAGGAAGTCCACTTTCTATGTGAATGAATACTGGATTTTGTCAATGCTTTCTATACCTCTTTTAAGATGATTATGTGTTTTTTCAAGCTTTGTTCTATTCATATAGTGTATTACACTGAATGATTTTCTGATGTTAAATCAACCTTGCATTCCTGTGATAAAAATGCTCTGTCATGGTATATGATCCCTTTTTATATAATACTTGATTTGGTTTGTCAATATTTTGTTAGATATACACATCCATATTCATGAGTTATTGGTTTGCAGTTTTCATTTCTTGTGATGCTTTTGCCTAGTTTTGGTATCATGGTTATAATGATCTCATAAAATGAGTTTAGATGTGTTCTCTTCTCCTCTACTTTATGAAATAGTTTCTGTGGGATTTGTTTTATTTTTTCCTTATATGTTTGATAGAAATCACCAGTGAAGTCATCTGCACCTGGGTTTTCTGTGGTGCTCTGAAGCTGTTATGTACCCCAGAAAAGGCCATGTTCTTTTAATCCATTCCTGTGGGTGCAGACCTGTTGTAGGTGGCACCTTTTGGTTAGGTTATTTCAATTGAGATGTGACCCATCCAATTCCTGGTGGGTATTAATCCTTTTCCTGGAGTCGTTTGTGAGAGGATAAAGAGGAGAGTAGAGAGAGAAAAGCCCTGGAGATGCTAGGAGAGGACCCACAGAAGCTCAGAGAGGAGGCCACTGGAGCCAGGAGCTGAAAGCAACAAAATCCAGGAGCAAAGGACCAGCAGACGCTGGCCATGTGCCTTGCTATCTGAAAGAGGAACCTCAGATGCTAGTACCCCTTCTTCAGAGAAGGTATCTTCCTTGTGAAGCCTTAATTGTACATTTTCACAGCTTTAGAACTGTAAATCTGTAAGCTAAAAAATCCCCACTGTTAAAAGCCAGTCCATTTCTGGTATATTACATTTCGGCAGCTTTAGCAAACTGAAGCACTTTCCATTATAAGAAGAATGTTAACTGCTAATTCATTTCTTTACTTGATTTATTTCTATTCGGATTTTCTATTTCTTCATGATTCAGTTTTTGTAATTTATGTCTCTCTAGGAATTTGTCCATTTCACCTAAAACATCTTATTTGTTGGTAAAGGTTGCTTATAATATTACCTTATAATTATTTTAGTTTCTTGGGGTCTGTAGTGATGACATCTCTTTCATTCCAGATTTTCGTAATTTGTGCCATCTCTCATTTTTTCTTGCCCAGTCTAGTTAAAAGATTTATCAATTTTCATTTTTTTTTAGTGAGCCAACATTTGATTTCATTGATTTTCTGATTTTTCTATTTCCTACTTCAATTATTTCTGCCTTGATCTATATTACTTCCTTCATTCTATTTATTTTTGTTAGGATTTACTCTTCTTTTTCTAGTTTCTTGAGATAGAAACACCACTTTTTGAGAACTTCTCTCAGTCTTTCCATGGTGCTCTAATCTCTGAAATTGATTTTAGGACTCTCTTCCTTTCTAATATAAAAATTTAAAGCTACAATTTTTTTCTCTTAGCACTTTATTTGCATCCCATAAATTTTAATATGTTGCATTTTCATTTTCATTTAATTTAAGGTATTTCCTAATTTCCCTTATAATATCTTCTTTGACCCTTGGGTTATTTAAAGGTATTTTGTTTACTTTCCAGACATAAGGTGATTTCCCAAGTTTCATTCTGTTGTTGATTTCTAATTAAATTCCATAGTGGTTAGAACAAAACTTCATATGGATTAATCATTTTACACTTACCGAGACTTGTTTTATGGTCTAGCAAATTGTCTACACTGGCAAATGTTTCATGTGCACTTGAAAAGAATGTGCATTCTGCTGTTGTGTGGAGTGTTCTAAATAGGTGAGTTGGGTTTAGTTGGTTGATAATGTTGTTCAAGTTCTCTATATTTGTCCTGATTTTCTGTCCAGTTGTACTATCAATTACTAACAAAGGAATATTAAAATCTTCAACTAAATTTATTGAGTTGTCTTCTGTATTTGAGACTCTATATATATGTGCGTGTATGTGTGAGTTTATACACATATAAATATATCTTTCTAATTTATTCACCTTTTTATCATTATCTAATATACCTCTTTTTGCTAATATATTTTCCATCTGAATGTTTACTTGTTTTATATTAATATAAACATTCCAGCTCTCAGATGGTTACTGTTTGTATGACGTATCTATTTTTATCCTTTTATTTTCAATCTATCTGTGTCTTTGAATCTAAAATGTGTCTCTTGTAGACAGCATATAGTAGGATCTTGCTTTTCTACCCAGCTGACATTCTCTGTCTTTTGAGTGGAGTCTGCAGTATATTCAAACTGTAATTAATGATATGGTTGTATATATGTCTGATATTTTCCTATTTTTCGTATCTCATGTCTTTTAAAAATTTCTTTCTCTACTGCTTTCTAGTTTTAAAAATATTCTACTGATATTTTAGTCCTAGTTTTTTCAGTTCCTTTCTTCATCATTACTTTAGGGATTACGTTGAGTTTATGATGTTCTACTTCAGATTCAGACTGACTGAATTCCAGCAAAATAAAGCAACTTCACTCCAAAATAGATCCATTTCTTCCCCCTGGCCTTTGTCATATTATTGTCATATATATCAGATCTTATAAATTATAAACTCAACACACAGCATTAAAATGTTTTTCAACAACTTTGTATTTTTTTAAGGAAAATAACAGAAAAAAACATAGGCATACAGAATCTTTTACATCTATCCACAAATTTACTATTTTCTATGTTCTTCATTCCTTTCTGTGGATTTATTATCATCTGGTATAATTTCTTGTGAGCCTTGAGACTTCCTTTTGAATTCCTTTTAAGGAAGTTCTGCTGACCACAGATTTTCTCAACTTTTATTTATCTGGGAATGACTTGACTTTGCTTTAATTTTTGAAAAATTATTCTGCTGGATACAGAATTTTTAGTTACCAGTTTTCTTTCTTCCTTTTGGCACTTTCAATAGGTCATCCCAGTGCCTTCTGTTACTGAATTGGAATTTACGTACCATAAAATCCATCCTTTTAGAGTATACAATTCAATGGTTTTTAGTATATTTACAACGTTGTGCAATCATCACACTAAATGTAATGAGAACTTTTTCATCTCCCCAAAAAGAACTTCATACCTTTTAGCAATCATTCCCTTTTCTCCCTCCTCCCAGTCCCTGGAAACCACTAATCTTTGTCTCTATGGATTTATCTATACTGTACATTTCACATAAATATAATCACATATGTGGCCTTTTGTGTCTAGCGTTGTGGTGGTTAGGTTCACATGTCAACTTGGCCAAGGGATGGTGCCCAGCTGCCTGGGCAAGCAAGCACTTGCCTATCTGTTGTTGCGAGGACATTTCCTGGACTGAAATTATCAGGACATCAATTGCATCTGTGGCTAATTACATCTGCAGTCAGCCAAGCGGAAGTCTTTAATCTAATCAGTGAAAGGCTTTAAGTAGGAGGTGATAGCTTCAGCCGACAGAAGAGAGAACTTTCTTCTCTATTTTGCCCAGCTAAACTCTCCTGGGGAATTTATCGAAGACCTTCATCCGAGTGCCAGCTTGCAGCCTGTCCTACAGAATTTGGACTCATGCATCCCCACAGTTCGTGTGAGACAGCTTCATAAAATCTGATACTATTTACAGATATCTCCTTTGGTCTGTTCCCTTGAGAACCCTGACTAATACAAGAGTCGTTCACTTAACAATGCTCTCAAGGTTTATCTATGTTGTAGCATGTATCAGTACTTTGTTCTTTCTAATAGCCTAGTAACATTCCACTGTATCAGTATACCACATTTTATTTATCCATTCGTTAACTGATAAAAAGATTTTCCCCATTTTTTGACTGTTATATTCATTCATATAACAGTTTTTGTGTAGACATATGTTTTCAGTTTTCTTGTGTATATACCTAAGGATGGAATTGCTGGGTTATATAACTCTATGTTTAATTTTTGAGGAATGACCAAACTTTTTCTAAGAGGCTGTGACATTTTACATTCCCACAACTACTGCATGTGGGTTCCAATTTTGCTATACCTTGCCAAGACAAAATATTGTTTGTCTTTCTTATCATACCTATAACATAGTGGGTGGGAAGTGGTATATCACTGTGCTTTTGATTTTTCATTTCCCTAATGACATTGAGCATCTTTTCATGTACTTATGGGCCATCTGTATATCATTTTGGAGAAATGTTTCTTCAAATCCTTTGCTCATTTTAAAATTGTGTTATTTCTGTTTTTATTGTTGAGTTGTAACAGCTCAAATATTCTGGATACAAGTCCCTTATCAGATACATGATTTGCAAATATTTTCTGCCTGTTTGTAGCTTTTCATTTTCTTAAGGATGACTTAGGAAAAGCAAAAGTTTTAAATTTTTATGAAGTCCAAATTATCATGTTTTCCTTTAATGGCCTGTGTTCTTGGTGTCACATCTAAGAAATCTTTCACTAACTTAAGAACTGAAATATTTTCTGTTTTCTTCAAGAGATAGTTTTAGCTTTTACATATGAATGCTATTCTTTTGCATGTGGATATCCAGTTGTCCCAGCACCATTTGTTGAAAAGACTCTTTTCCTTCATCAAATTATCTTGGCATCTTTGTCAAATATCAATTGACTATAGACGGAGAAATAAAATGCGGTTTTACTTCTGGGCTCTCAATTCTATTCTACTGATCTATATGCCAGCAAAACACTGTCCTGAATATTGAAGATTTGTAAAAGTTTTGAAATCAGGATGCATGAATCCTTCAACTTTGTTCTTCTTTTTCAAGGTCACTTTGGCTATTTGGGGTTGGCCTCCACTGTTTCTAATGAGAAGTCAGCCTTTCAATGTGTTTTTCTCCTTATAGGTGATAACCCGTTTTTCTCTAGCTGCTTTCAAGATTTTCTCTTTGTTTTTGGTCTAACCAATTTGACTATTATGTGCCTAGGTGTGGAACTTTTTTTATTATTTTTTTCTTTCTTGGAGTTCATTGAGTTTTTTGGAACTGTTAATTAATGGCTTTCATCAAATTTAGGAATTTTTCAGCCATTATTTCTTCAAGTATTTACCCTGCCCCTTTGTCTCCTCTCCTTCTAGGATTCCTCTTGCAAGTATGCTGAAATGACTACTGACCAACAGATTTCTGCAGCTGTGTTCATTTTTCTTCAATCATTTTTCTCTGTTCTTCGATAGAATATTTTCTATTGATATATCTTCAAGTTCACTGATAATTCTGCCATCTCAAATGTGCTATTGAGCCATTTCAACATTTCGACCCTTCAGAATCAGTTTCTATTAAGTACTATTTTTCCTGAGTATGTGTCATACTTTCCTGTTTCCTTATTTATCCCATAATTTTTGTTTGAAAACTATCTTTTATATAATATATTGTAGCAATCCTGGATTCTATTTTTCTAAGGTATTTTATTTTTAAGTTAGCTCATCTCGACTTAAATTATGAAATCTCTCTTTCCCATGGTGTACAGATGCTGATGTCTCTTCTTAGATTTTTAATCTTATTTTCATGTTTTACCCTGGCTTCCTAGTGGTTACCCCTGAGTTTGCCTAGCTTAGTGATAAACCAACGACTTCAGCAAAGGTCATGTTCAAACACCTCAAGTCCATAAAAACCTTCCCCTTTCTGTTGATCAATCTGTGTGTGAGGTGGGAAGGTATTTAAACACTGCAGTCCTTTCCAAGTATTCCTTGGCTTTCACTCTTTGCTGGGCTCCCTTGGGTCTGCCATGAACATGGGCATAGTTTCTGTCAGTCAGAAACATGTGAGAATTTACTTCAGTCCTTCCATGGCTCTCAAAAATCCCCCTGTCAAGTTTCTGGTTAGTCAACTGCTTACCCTAACCAGGATGCAACCTTGGGCCATCAAAGTTGCTGGTTTTCCCCTTATGTTTTCTACCAAGTTCAGCACTTTTTGATGACAAAGTCACAGATTTTCATCCCCTGCCCTAAATCAAGTCCCCACCCTCTAGCAGCAAAGCTACCAATTTTGGTGGCAGCCTCAATCTGGTATTAACTATAGTTCTTGCCAAACTGGCAGGTAGAAGGGAGAGAGAACAGAACAATCCTGAACAAGGCCACCACAGATTCCACTATTCTTATCCAAAGCTCTACCAGTATTACAACAAGACACATGTTTCAATGTGTTTTCTGCCTTCGGTCAATTTCGAGAGTTATGAAATCCTTATTTCTGACAATTACATCCAATTTTATATTTGTTTTACATAGAGGATTTGCAAACTCCTTGTGCTGCCCAAACCAGAAATCTTCTAATAATAAGCTTTTATATTTAAAAATGTGTGTACCCCAACCCAAGTACTCGTGGTTAATACAATTGCTTTATAGATTGGGAATATACACTTTGAGCAGTAGAATGCTGGTGAAATTAAGAGACTTTCATCCTATATCATTGCTGAAATTAGGTTTATAGAAAATTTATATTTATTATTATTTAATAACAGCAACACAGAATTGGATTCATGTCATATTATGTCAAGTGAAAAAAGATTAAAAACAATATACAATCTTGATATTTTAGAAAAATGTATACATGTACACATATACATACATGAAGAGACTGAAATAACATGCTTACACTAAAAGATTAAGACTGTCATCTTTGAATGGTAGGTAGGATTACAAGTAGTATTTTCCCTCTGAATTTAAAAATTTTTCAGAATTGTCTACTTAAATATACATTATATTTAAAATAGAAAAAAGGAATAAATATTTCTAAAGATAGAAAAAGACTATTTATACCACCTACTTAATCAGGACCAAATAAGATACTGATATTTTAGGTATTTCAAAACTTCAAGACAGGAAAATTAATTTATATGGCTATCTTACATAATGCAGTATTAGTAAAATATTTACATTCCATAAGAAGCACAAATTGAGTTCATCTAAAGAAGAAATTTCATTATCATTTTATTTCTCTGGGTATGACAGAAAAGTTTTGAGCAATATTGTCAAAAAAATACATATCCTACTGAGGTGATTACTTTAAGTGGCAATACTTATTTACACACTCAATTTCTGGCATATTCATTTCAAAAGTAATTTACCATTCCATGGTAATAGTTTGTATTCAGAAATTATTCAACAAACTTGCTATGTATCATCATCATGAAATTACCACATTATGGCTATCATTCTGGTTTTATTTACATGATCAACTTTATTCCCTTAAGGACTTACCTTAGCTGTATGATATGTACTAGCTTCAAGTAAATCTGCTTTTTTAGCTTCTTTGGCAAGCAGGTTAAATCGACTTAACATTGCAGCCTTGCAAAGCCGACTTGCCATTGACACACCACTTTTAAACGGGGAACTAAAACAGAAGAAAATAAAATATTCATTAATTATTATTAAAGATTTAAATTGACAATTAATTTCAGGGACAAAATTAACAGATATTCTACAATATTTATGGATCCCAAATTATGTTCAAAGCACATACAGTGCAAGACATTACTGAAACAGAATTTTTTACATAAAAATTACTCCTAATATTTAATTACTTTCTGAAGATACTTTCTTTTATACAATTTCAATTTAAAGCATTATAGTATTGCATTAGAAATTGAAGCAGAAGAACGATGTTTGAAACCACTATTTTCTGAAGCAAAATTAATCTAGCAGTGATATAAAATCAAAACAGTGATTCTAGTAAAAATTAAATGGAAGGGGACAAAAATACTTTCCGACATGATGGAAATGTCTTCATTTTCACTGTGGTGATAACTGCAGATATATACATATATCAAAACCCACAGATTTGTATACTACATTTCACAATATGTAAATTTTATCTCAATAAAAAGGTTATATACATACCCACCCCAACTCCTCATATATATGTGTGCGCACACATTTGTATATTTCTATGTTTCTAATAAAAGTGGGTTCACAGATCATGAACCTTTTTTGCTACTGTAATATTTCTTTATTATATCTTAATTGTTGTTTCTTGTTGTGACAGATTACAAAAATTGCCATTATCCATCATTCTTCCCTGTATCCACAGCTCTTTGCAACGCAACCTTTTGGATCCTCCCATCGAGAGGTGTGGCTGATTTCCTCCCTCCTTGAATTTGGGCTAGCCTTGTGACTTGTTTTGGTGAAGAAAATACAGAAGTGTCGATGTGTCAGTTATGAGTCTAGGCCTTAAGAGGTCTCATGCTCTGAATTCTCATGGGACCCCTACCTCTCCATCCGAGCAAGCTGGGACTAGCCTATAAGAAGGTGAGAGAACACATGGGCCAGTGCTCAGTCGTCTCTTTAAGATGAGTCAAGCTGACCTGCAGGTGACTCACAGATGATCCCAGGTGCATGGATCCAACCAAATCCAGAACTGCCTAGCTGACCTAAGGACTTGTGAACAATAACAAATGACTGTTGTTCTACAATAGTTAACATACACTTCTGTGTATGAAATCTCTTCATCTTTATAGTTGAATTTTCTACCCTGATATATCAGGGAATTATCCTTTGTTTTGGTAGTCCTTTAGATAGTTCTCTGGGCTTTTCAGGTATAAACTGATATCATTTGCAAAGAGTGGTAGTTTTACCTCCTTTTCAGTGCTTTATATCTCTCAATTCTTCCTCTTGTTCAAATGTATTAATTAGCATTTCCAGCTCAATGTTAAATAATGACAGTAAAGAATCATGCCTTACTTTGGATGTTAGTGGTAATGCCTCTGAGATTTCATTATTATTATATTTTAGACAAATAAAGATATATTTTATCCTATTACTAAAATATCTAAATATTCCTTTTTTATTATCTTTATTTAGAATAGTTGTGGAATTTTATTAAATGTCCTCTTAGAATTTATAGAGGTGAATATATGGTAATTCTCCCTAGAACAATATGAAAAATTACATTAATAAGAGTTTCTAATCTGCTATTATTTATCTTATGTTACTATTCTTGCATTTCTAGAAAATAAGCCAATTGGCTTTGTTGTATAAAGCATATTATTTTAATGTGGTATTAGATCCTGTTTCCTCATTTTTATTTGGAATTTTGTTTGGATATAAGTGATCTTGTTCTACAACTTCTGGGGAGGCAGCAATCTTTTATCAGGTATAGGTATCAACGATACACTTGCTACATAAAAATATTTGATACATTCCATCTTTTTAGTTAGTGTTGGAAGTGTTTGCTATTCAAATATATTAAAAATTCCTCTATGAAACCACCTCAGAATGGTGCTTCCTTTGAGGAAGAGTTAGGGTACCTTCTTGACAACTTTCTTTATAAAAAATCAATTTGTTTAGATTCTTTCTCTCTTCTGCCCCAGTTTTAGAAATGATATTTTCATAGAATTTTTTCCATGTCATCTAGGTTTTCAAATTTATTTGTATGGTTGAGTAGTTTCTTATGATTCTTTTAATATTCTGTTTCTAAGCTATTACTCCCTCATCATTTATTAATTTATAAGAGATTGGTTAGTGATATTTTTTCAGAGAATCAACTTTTTACAATTAAATTCTACCTCTTTCTATTTTCTAGCTCTTTAATTTATATTTATAGTTTTAGTAATTCCTTCATTCTACTTAATTTACTTTTATTTTTATTGATATAAATATTTAAGGTTTTGACTTGTACTCTCAGCCCTGCTTTAATTATGTATCTTACAAGTTTTTACATGTAGTGCTTTTAATATCCTTGTTTTCTCAATATTTTGTCATTTCAGTTTATATTTCCCCTTTGAGCCTTCTTTTTTCCCATGTAAAGAAGCTTCTAGTGTGTTGAGTTTATTTACAGGTTACATCATCATTAGAGATTTTGTTTTTTGTTTTTTGTTTTTTTTTTGGAATTTGATAGTTTGTGGACTAACATATAGTCAGTTTTTGTTAATATTGTATAGGTTCTTGAAAAGTAGGTGTATTTTATATTTTTCTGGTGCAGAGTAAATCAATCAAACCTACCTGTTATTTAAAACTGCTATATTCTTGCTTGTTTTGTCCATTTGAATTATAATCTGTGCTACTGGTGTGTTTCTGTTTCTCTTCATTCCTTCTGTAATTTCTGCTTTATTAATGTTGAGGCTATTGACATACTGCTGCAACATATTGCTGCACTGATATTCATAGTTGTAACACAGTAATGTTTTTGCATTTTCCAAAATCCCCCAACTCTTCCAACTTTGTCAGCAATTATGCACATTCCTGCACACACTCTCTCAGCTCTGTGCCTTCATTATCTTTCCCCAAGGTTAACTTCATGGGAAGTTGTGTACAGAGGGACAAACATTAAGGAACAGTCAACTTTGTTAGCAATCATGTGCATGCACTCTCTTGGCTCTGTGCTTTGTCTATGCCTTGCCTTCAGCAATGATCAATGATCAATGCAGACCATCATAGTAGGGAACTGCTGTCTCTCCTCCTGCTGCCGAGGACAAGGACCACATGAGCCTTCAATAAATGCTCCATCTTACTTACCAAGCTGGACTTGTCCGAGTTGATTTTTGGCCTGTCACACCGATCGTAGTTTGGTGGAAGAATGTCTTATTACACAAGCCCTTGCCTTACTAGGAACAATAGTTAATCATCTTCAATGTGAATTATACTCTTTATATTGCTAAGGTGTCCTTTATCTTATATAATGCTTTGGGGGCTAAATTCTACCTTGTAAAGTATGATCACAACTTCTGCTTTTTTTTTTTCTAATCACTTGGCATACACTGGGCCAAAATAAATGACTTAAGCTCATATAACATTTATTAATAGTGACAGGTGTATTTCTTTTTTGTTCTGCTATTATTTTACATGTTACTGTTTTCAATAAATGGTTTTTTAAATATCTTTAATAGAAGACCAACTTGTCTTCTATTAAAAGTGTATGTGTATGTGGATGCAGTTCTTCTGGATTTAGAAATACCTCTATTTTAGTTTTAATGGTCATCTTTCTATTTTAACTCATTATAAAATATGTATTCACTTATTTCTTTAGAAAATATTCATTAGTTCCTTCCTAGAACACTGATAAAATCAGTATATTTCCTCTTAAGCTCTCTACCTGCTACATGGCACAAGTTTTCTGGAGAATGTTCTTGTCTATTAGTAAGTTTTGCTGGAGTCCTTATCCTTTTCTTCCTTTGTCTTAGTGTTCTGCCGGTTCTACTTATGCTATTCATCAATATGAATGAGCTGGATTTTCTTGGATCAGATATTTCCATGAGGTTCCTGACAGAAGGGCTAAAGAAGTCTTGAAGAGTAGCTGGTTTTTACAACCAAACTGCTCCTCTGTTGCCACAGAAACAGACTGATTCCTGCAAATGATGGTTTATGAGTCATCGGGTAACCCTGACTGCTCCACATCTTTCAAAAACTAGATCATGAAGGGTTCCCGCTGTCACCTTTCCCAGTTTCCATAGCCATTGCAGCAAACAAGGGATGATGCTTTTGCATTTCAGGCCATAACCTTCAAAAAGAGTAATGTTTTTGGTGCTTTCTGAATCTGATATAGAGAGGCTCTCTTGATACTCTTTATTTTTTTTCATTTCCTTTTGGGAAGCTCTATGGCATTTCAGCTGCTTTTGGAATCCCTTATTATATTCTGAAGTCTGTGGATTACATCTGTGCTAGTTTTGCTGAAAATGGAGATGTTGGGTATTTTTTTTTTATTATTATCTTTGTTGCTGTTGGATGATTTCCATGAAATGAAAAGAAAAATGCTGATTTAATAGAGTTATATTCAGAGTTACAGTTCAGAACCCTAATTTCTGGCTGGGAATATTGCCACCTGGAATAAAAGACTACATTTACCAACCGTATCTGAAGCTATGTAACTAAGTTCATGCTAATGAGATTTAAGCCAATGTGTTATGTAGGATTTCCAGGAAGGTTAGTGGAAGAAATCCTTCTTTGTCTTTCTGCTTTTCTTCCTTCTCCTAATCTGACATGTAGACTGGTGTTCCAGGAGCTATCAAAGAACAAGAAGTGACTTTGAGGATTCAAGCCATGATCTAAGATAGTAGAACAGCAAGCTAGTTAGAAACTTCAGTTTCCCAGGACACTTTAGAATATGACAAAGCAGACCTGGGCTGCCTACCTTCAGGTTTCTTTTACCTGAGATTAAACATTTGTGTATTTCAGCCTTGTGCAGTCGAATTTGTTATTAACCTTGAAACATTTATGCTGATCTGAATCTTAAATAGCATAACTCATCCTAGTTGAAATAATCAGTATTATGCTTGATTAAATTCATAAAAGAAACATTTGCGTGTCCTTAATTTAAATACATTCTTCACACAAAAAAAGCAATTTTAAACATTTAAACTCGTAACATCATTTCTTATCTCATTCCAGTGGATGCTCACATTCACTAAAAGAAGGGTTCTAGCATGAATCAATAATCAATAGTAGGGCTATTACAAAGAAACATCTAGGAGGCATGAAGCTAGCTTGAATCTAATTTTCTTTATCTATACCAACTATCCCACAAAAGGTTATCATAAGAACTAAATGAGAAGGCAGTATAATGGTGCAATGGTTCTCACACTTCAGTGTACATAGGAAACAGGAAATATTTGGGAAAGTATGTGAAAAATACAGATTCCTAAGACCCAGATCCAGAAATTCAGATTCAGTAGGAAAAACTGAATTGTTTTAACTATCACATTATATGACTCTAATATTAATGGTCACCTAACAACAACTGGAGAATCACAAGTCCTGGAGCCAGACTGCCTGGGTTTAAAAGGTGGCTCCACAATTCATTACATAACATTATTAAGTTGGTTAACTTCTCCAAGCATATTTTCACATCAGAAAAAAAAAATTGTCTAATGCCTGCAAGAAAGTCACACTCAATTAATACTTATCATTACTATTCAGAATTCAATAAATGAGAGTTAAAAAAGTTAGACAATTAAGCAAATTGTCTTCTTTTGCTTAAATAAAATATGATTTTAAAAGAAATTAGTAATTCTAACCTTTCAGTGATCTTTCCACTTAGGCCATCCACAATCTCCAAAGAAATGTCCCCTTGTGCCCAATTGAGACTCAGGGATTTATATTCCAAGTTCATTTGAAGTGGAAATGCAGAAGGTACTAAACTAATGTGAGGTCTGTTGACTAAGTAAAACATGGGAAGTTTTGAAGTGAAAACATCATCAACACGTTGCTTTACAGCTATTTCTAGTCCTCTAGCATCACTGCAATTCCCATCACCTAGAAAGTAAAAACAAACAAAAAAAGACTCCAGTTCTATATCTAAAGAAAAAGACTATACCAATTGATAAATAAATAATGGGAAATGGCCTAAAGCCCATTTCTTTATCATTAATCTTGCAATATCCTCCTACTTCTACTCTCTCAGCAGCTACTTCCATATTCTTTGCCATACCTCGCACAAGTTAATGTCAGGCAAAATTTCATTCAAAAAAATAATCTTCTGTAGAGAATGATGGAGAGTGAATAAAAACAAAGAACAAGAACTGACCTCCCCCCCACCCCCCAAAAAATTGGTACTTTTTACAGAGTTCTACCAGGGAGAATTGGCTCATTCTATCTTGATTCCCTCTGATTACAATGTGAAATTATAGAAAATGCAGAAGAAAAATCTGACTTAGAAATGGTTAGTGAAAGTGAGTTATTTTTGCCACATCTGAAGGCCACAAATTACAAATGTTCCTGTAGCACAGCTTCCAGTTTCACAAAACAAAGTAATTTACAGAATGGCCATTTCTGGTTAAAATTATGGTCAATGTCAAAAGCTTTCACTCTCAGTTATCATAAACTGTTAAAGAAGAAATCACAGAAAAGATGCAATGTTATAAATATAAAGTAAAGCAGCTATAAAGCTTAGAAGTTAGGAAGTAGTCCTTCCTATATACAAAATAATAAAAAGGCACGTAGATATCCTTTCTCCGTAGGAGGTTAGAGGTTCTCACACAAGAGAATTTTTATAAGCACCAGACATATCACAAATAAATTTTGTTTCCATATCACTGGAATTGTTAAAATGATTACTAGAACTTACACTCATGACTACTTGGGCTCTAGAAAACAATCTAACAAGGAAACGACTTTACTTTTAACCTCCTTTCTCTAAGCCCTCATTTTACTTGAGTGTTTATAAGATATACTGAAAAATGCAGGTTAGTGAAATTAAAAATATACTCAGGGACAAAGAAAAAAGTTGGGAAGAAATAAGGTATGAGGAATAGGCATTGTATCTACCATGAACAAAAGAGTTGGATTCAAAAGAAAATGTAGACAGAAGCTTTGAACATTCAACAAGAAATGGCAGAAACGTCTTTCTTGAAGCTCAGAAAACAGGTAAAGGCTTGCAGAAACCAATCAAGTGCTGAATCAGGTAAAAAGCTAGTCAAAAGCGATAGAATCTCCTGTTGCCCTGGCAGCCCCTAGCCCATTCCCTCACTGACTCAGCATGGAGCCAGGCTGTGCTCCAAGTGCAGGTCCCTGGTCCTAGTTCTGGAGGCAGCAGAGTAACCCTTGTGCACATACTGGGAGTATGTATGTCTGGCACAATTTGGTGTAAGCCTGAGGAGCTACTCTTTAAATTCACTGAAAGAGAATTTAAAGACAGCACTCTCACAGGTTAATCAGCAAAGACTGGGAAAGGGGTTTTCTTTTCTTCCTTTCTTTTTTCCCTTCTGGCATTCAAGTCAAGTTCGGTCATAACATTAGCTGGAGACAAGTTTAAGGAATAGACACTTCAGAGTCTAAATTCTAGCAAGGAAACACTAAAGTATCAAAATGTCCAGGTTTCAACAAAGATTATAAAACATACAAAGAAACAGGAAATCATGGCCCAGACAAAGGAAAAGTTTAAAGAATTAGAAATCATTGATAAGGAAGCCAGACTTAGGACATACCATACAAAAGACTCTTAAAAAACTGGTCCTAAAGATGTTCAAAGAGCTAAAGGAAAACATGGACAAAAAGTAAAGAAAATCAGGAATAAACTGGGTGAACATAAATAGAATATCAATAGAGAGAGATGGAAATAACAAAAAGGTACCAAACAGGGCTGAAGAACACAGTAACAAAAATGAAAAATTCCCTAGAGGGATTCAACAGAATATTGGAGCTGGCAGAAGAAAGAATCAGAGAACTTGAATATAAGACATTAAAATCATTCAGTCTGAGAGCAGAAAGAAGAAATAAAGAAAAGTGAAAAGCCTGAGGAACCTGTGGGATACCACCAAGCATACCAATATGCATTTTGGGACTCACAGCAGGAGAATATTTGAAGAAAAAACGGGTGAAAACTTCCCAAATTTAACAAAAGACATGAATATCTATATCCAAGATGCTCAACTAACTACAACAGGATAAACTCAAATATATATGTAACATGCCGTGTTATAATCAAACTGTCAAATACAGGTAAGAGACTTCTGAAAGCTGCAAGAGAGAAATAATGTGTCATATACCATGAAGCCTAAGTAAGACTAAGTGCCAATTTCTCATCAGAAACCATGAAGTCAAGAAGGCAGTGGAATAATATAATTAAAGTAATGAAAGCAAAAAATTTCCAACCAAGATTTCTATCTCTGGCAAAACTGCCTTTCAAAAGTGAGGGAGAGAGTAAGACAATCCCAGATAAACAAAAGCTGAAGGAGTTTGTCACCACCAGACTGACACAAAAGATGATAAAGTTCTGCAGGTTGAAAGGAGAGAACAATAGACAACCAATCAATGCCTCATGAAGAAATAAAGCTCTCTGGGTAAGGGTAATGATGTGGTTAAATATAAATACCAATACAACTGTATTTTTGTTTTGTAGCTCCAATCCTTACTTCGTACAGAACCAAAAAGATAAGGGCATAAAATGTAATGACAGGGTACAGGGCAAGACGGCGGCATAAGGAAGTGTGGAATTTAGTTAGTCCTCTAAAGCAGCTATTAAATAGCCAGGAACTGTCTGGAACAACTGTTTGGGGGACATCTGTGGCTGGAAACACATTGTTCACCAGTATGGGTGGAAGGGAAAAGACCACAGCACAGAACGGTAAGTAAAACCCCCATCTGCTGTGGGTGCCCTTCCCCCACTGGCATGGCAACTGAATTGGAACACTTTCCTGTGGGTAAAAGAAGCAGTCTCTACTAGGAACAGGGGAAAGTAGCTCAACCAAGCTCCAACAGTGGTTTTCATTAGTAAATGTGGACTACTGAATATAAGCTATGAGCAAAGATAAACCAGGAGCAAGCAGGAAAGGAACCCTGAGGTCTCTCCCAGCAGGGAAGAGGTGGGGCTGAGGGGAAAAAAATAGATATATATATAAAATAAAATAAAATAAAATAAAAAATAAAATAAAATAAAATAAATAAAATAAAATAAAATAAAAAAATAAAATAAAACAAAAAATAAAATACAATAAAATAAATGAAATAAAATAAATAAAACAGAGGCTTTCAGAGTTGGCTAACCTCAGAATACTGGAAAAGGGCTGTGCCCCAAGAAAAGGGCACATACAGCTGGGTACCAACTCTGGCTCTTGACTGGTGAACCCTGCGGGGGGGAGGCTGAGGACTGGCTCTGAAAAGCAGATATCGATTTCTTTTTCTTTTCCCTTTTTTTTAAAATTGTTTAATCTCATTTTAAATTATTTTAAGTAGCTCATTAGAGAAAGCCTCAGGTATTTTCAGTTGTCAGCACTGACCCAGGTAAGGGTGGAGTTAAGATATGTCTGCAAGATAAAGTAAGTAGTCAAGTGAAAGAGATAATTCCCTAAAGGATGAATCTGACCCAAGAAAATAGGGGATGGGAATGGGGGAAGGTAACTTAAGTTGTGGCCCTCCTTCAGAGAATTTAGACCCCAGGAGTAGGAAAAAAGAAACAAACAAAAACAGCTTAAACTTTCCTCTGGCTCAACCACTACCCTGGCAAGGACAGGGTCTGCTGAGAATTAAAGGCACCACACCTTTTTATGCCAGCAGGAAGCAGCAGGCTGACGAGTGCCACCTGCTTGTGTCACACAGAGTCTGGATGCCTCATAGCAAACTCTGACAACCTTCTGAGTCTCATCCCCAGGGAAACTTGATGGTGATAACACCCTCCTCCAGAGACTTGGACCTGTCTATTCTGGGAAAATATGACTGGGGTCAACCGTATCCTTGGAGAAAAAAAAAAAAAGTTTCCATACAGGCAAGGCAAGAACCAGAATAACAAGAGCTGAAAAACTCTGATCAGTTAAACAGAAACTATGCCAGAGGTCTACAATAAGTTGAATGGAACACCAAAGAACAGATAGAGAACAAAGACAAACAACAAGAAAACCTGAGGTAAAACAGTGAAAATGACGTCTAGAATAAACTAAGCAAGGAAACCAGATGCCTAGACACTAACAAAAAATTATGAGTCACACTAGAAAAAAATGAAGATATGGTCCAAATGAACAAACTAACAATTCAAATGAGATACAGGAGTTGAAACAACTAATTGAAGATGTTAAACAAACATGCTAAATCAATTAAAATATCAACCAACAAATTGAGGGAAGATATAGCAAAAGAGATGAAGGATATCAAAAAGACACTGGACAAACATAAGGAAGAGCTTGACTGTTTGTAAAAAACAATTGGCAGAACTTATGGGAATGAAAGGCACAACAGAAGAGATGAAAAACACAATGGAGATTTACAACAGCAGATTTGAAGAAGCAGAAAAAAGGATTACTGAATTAGAGGACAAAACCTCTGAAATCCGACATGTAAAAGAATACATAGGGAAAAGAATGGAAAAATATGAGCCAGGGTCTCAGGGAAATGAATGACATTATGAAGTGCAGAAATATAAGTGTCATGGGTATCCCAGAAGAAGAGAATGGGAAAGGGACATAAAGCATAATGGAGGAAATAATAATTGAAAATTTCCCATCTCTTACAAAAGACATAAAATTACAGATCCAAGAAGTGCAGTGTACCACAAACAGTATAGATCCCAATAGACCTACTCCAAGACACTTAATAAACAGATTGTCAAATGTAAAAGATAAAGAGAGAATTCTGAAAGCAGCAAGAGAAAAGCAATCCATCATATACAAAGGAAGCTCAGTAAGACTGTGTGGATTTCTCAGCAGAAACCATGGAGGTGAGAACGCAGCGGTATGATACACTTAAGCTACTAAAAGAGAAAAACTGCCAACCAAGAATTCTATATCTGGCAAAACTGTACTTCAAAAATGAGGGAGAATTTAAAATATTTACAGACAGACACTGAGTTTGTGAACAAGAGACCTGTTCTACAAGAAATACTAAAGTGAGCACTACAGGCAGGCAAGAAAAGACAGGACAGAAAGGTTTGGAGAAGAGTGTAGAAATGAAGACTATCAGTGAGAGTAAATGGAGAGAGAGAAAAAAATGATACGACATATTTAACATCCAAAAGACAAAATGGTAGACGAAAATACTGCCTATACAGCAATAATATTAAATGTTAATGAATTAAACTCCCCAATGAAAAGACATAGACTGGAAAAATGGATTAAAAAACAGTACCCATATATATGCTCTCTTCAAGAAACCTACTTTAGACCCAAGGACAAAAAGAAGTTGAAAGCAAAAGGCTGGTAAAAGATATTTCACACAAACAACAACCAGAAAGAGTGGGGTAGCTATATCAATAACAGAGAATTTAGACTTCAAATCTAAAACAGTTAAAAGAGGCAAAGAAGGACATTATGTATTAATAAAAGGGCCAATAAATCAATGAAATTGATGGACCATTATCTAAGTGGACAAAGAAAAGAAAGAGAGAGTATGCAAATAAAATCAGAAATGGAAGAGGGGACATAGTAATGACCCCATAGACATAAAAGAGATAGTGAGAAGATACTATGAGCAATCTTAAGCTAGACAATGCAGATAAAATGGACAACTTCCCAGAAAGCATGAACAACCAATATTGACTCAAAAAGAAATAGATGACCTCAATAAACCAATCACAAGAAAAGAGACTGAATTAGTCATCAAAACCTCCCAAAAAGAAAAGTCCAGGACCAGAAGGTTTCACATGTGACTTCTACCAAGCATTCAAGAAAGAATTAGAACCAATCCTGCTCAAACTCTTCAAAAAAACTGAAGAGGAGGGAAAGCTACCCAATTCATTCTATGAAGCCAACATCACCTTAATGCCAAAGTCTGACAAAGATACTACAAGAAAATTACAGACCAATCTCTGATGAATATAGATGCAAAAATTCTCAACAAAATACTTTCAAATTGAATCCAGCAGCATATTAAAACTATTATATACCATGACCAAGTGGGATTTATTCAGGTGTGCAAGGATGTTTCACCACAAGAAAATCAAATAATGTAATATACCACATCAATAAAGCAAAGGGGAAAAAACCACATGATCAGCTCAATTGATGCAGAAAAGGCAGCTGACAAATTTCAGCATCCTTTCTTGGTGAAAACACTTCAAAGGACAGGAATTAAAGGGAACTTCCTGAACATGACAAAGGTAATATACAAAAAACCCACAGCTAACACTATAGTCAATGGGGAAAGAGTGAAAGCTTTCCCTCTAAGATCAGGAACAAGACACGGATGCCCACTGTCACCACTATTATTCAACATTGTGCTAGAAGTTCTACCTAGAGCAATTAGGCAAGAAAAAGAAAGGGTGTCCAAATTGGAAAGGAAGAAGTAAAACTTTCACTGTTTTGCAGCAGATGACATGATACTATATGTAGAAAATCCCCCCAAAATCTATAGCAAAGCTACTAGAGTTAATAAATGAGTACAGAAAAGTGGCAGGGTACAGGATCAACATGTAAAAATCAGTAGTGTTTGTATACACTAGTGATGATAAATCTGAGGAGAAAATCAAGAAAAAATTCCATTTATAATAGCAACCAAGGGATCAAATATTTAGGAATAAATTTAACCAAGGCCACAAAGGACCTACACATAGAAAACAATAAAAAAATTGCTAAAAGAAATCGAAGAAGACCTAAATAAATGGAAGGATATACTATGTTCATGGATTGGAAGACTGAATATAGTAAAGATGTCAATTTTACCCCAAATGATTTATAGATTCAATACAATACCAATTAAAATCCCAACAACTTACTTTGCAGCAATAGAAAAACCAATAACTAAATTTATTTGGAAGGACAGGGTGCCCTGAATAGCCTGAATAGAGAAACCTAGCATGGACAATGATGATGACTAAATGTACAAATGTAAGAATGTTTTTACATGAAGAATGACTGTCAACACTGCAAGGTGTTGAAAATGGATGGTATATGGAAAAATACAAAGTAAATTATTCTATAGATAATGGTAACATTGTAATATGCCGCCATGAAATGTAACAAAGGCAGTATACAAAAGCTAAATATCAGTAACAGGGGGATGTAAGAAAGGGGTGTGGGATTCTTGGTGATATTGTTGTTATTTCTTTTTATTTTTTATTCTGCATTTTTTTTCCTCTTCTTTCTTTGCAGAAGAAGTGGAAATGTCCTCATATAGACTGTGGTGGTGAATGCATAACAATGTGTGATTATACCAGGAACCACTGATTATTTACATAGGATGGATTGTATGGTATGTGAATAAAACTGTTAAAAAAAAAAAACAACAGAAAGATAAACTGCTGGAGAAAATGTGGAGAGAGGGATGTACCTATTCATTGTTGGTAGGAAGTAAAATGCCCACCATCTAGAAGGCAGTGTGGTGGTTCCAGAGTAGGATAAGTACAGAGTTGCCGTATGATCCTGCAACCCAGTTATTAGGTACATAGTTGGAAGAACTAAAAGCAGGGACAAGAATGGACATTTACACACTGGTGTTTGTGGCAGCAGTATTCACAATTGTCAATGTGTGGAGGTGGCCTAAGGGTACATCGACTGATGAACTGAAGGGCAAACTGTGGTGTATACATACAATGGAATATTAAGTGACTACAAGAAGTAATGAAGTCGTGAGGCATGGAACTAGGTGAAAGAATCTTGAGGACAGTATGTTGAGTGAAATAAGCCAGAAAGGAAACAAAAAATAATATAATGCCTCACTAATATGGACTAAATATAATGGGAAAACTATGAGAATTGAATTCAAGACAATAGGTGATTAGGGAGAGGCTTATTGTAAAGGTTCCTAGATTGTAAACTCTTACAGCAGTCACATCTATTCCTGAGTTGTAGAAGTTATTTCAAAATCCTGAGAAGCTGAGCACTTTATGTAAAACTTGGCCGTTCCCTAGAACTTTGAGTATCTGTGTAACACCTGAGACTCAGAGCTTGAGTTCTGCAGCTATGAAGGCAACACTACCCCATGTAGCAATGGTTAAAAAAGCTGAAAAAGAGATCAGACTTCAATTAGAAATATGAATGAAGCTGATCTGGGTAGAACTAAGGCAAATTGGACTAAAGGGTAAAAGACAATATTGACTGTGTTTTAAAATCTGTATTTCTCTGTGAGACCAAAGGAAGAGATGTTCATAATTTATAGTTTCTGTGCACACTATCTAATTTAATTTGTATGGTCAGTTTATTCGAACAGCATAATTATTTGGGAACTTGAATAGGGAGTGGGATCTTGTTGGTTTGTACATGTCAGGTGATACCCTGATACATCCCAGAATAATTCGGGCAGAGAATAAAAAAGTATTTGCAAATCCCCCTTAAGGTACTGGGGGAAAATATGAAAATATTAAACCTCCCCACCTGGGGAATTCCTGATATTCTCTCAAGTATTGTGGACCACCAATTTAATAGGCCAAGCACTTGATCTTGGGGCTTGCCCCTATTAAATGTATTCTTGCAAAGGAGAAGCTAAGCCTACTTATAATGCCTAAGAGTTACCCTCGGAGAACCTCTTTTGTTACTCAGATGTAGCCTCTCTCTCTCAGCCAACTCGGCAGGCAAACTCACTTCTCTCCCCACTACACGGGACACGACCCCCAGGGGAGTAAATCTCCTTGGCAATGTGGGACATGACTCCTGGGATGAACCTGGCCCCAGCATCAGCATCGTGGGATTGAGGAAGTCTTGCTGGACCAAAACGGGGAAGAGAAATGAAACAAAATAAACTTTCAGTGGCTTAGAGATTTCACATAGAGTCAAGAGGTCATTCTGGAGGTTATTCTTATGCATTATATAGATACCCAGTTTTTGTTTTTAATGTATGAGACTAGCTAGAAGGAAATACCTGAAACTGTTGAAGTGTAATCTAGTAGCCTTGATTCTTGAAGATGACTGTGTAACTATATAGCTTTTATGGTGTGACTGTGTAATTGTGAAAACCTTGTGGCTGACACTCCTTTTATTCAGTGTATGGATAGACGAGTAAGGAAATAAAGACTTAAAATATATAAATAAATGGGGTGATAAGGGGTATGGGATGTTTTGGGTGTTGTTTTTTATTTTTATTATTTTATCTTTTTTTGGAGTAATGAAAATGTTCAAAAATTGTGGTGTTGAATGCAAAACAATATGATGATACTGTGTACTACTGGTTGTATACTTTTGATGATTATCTGGTATGTGAATGTATCTCAATAAAACTGTATTTAAAAAATGTAATGATAAATCAGTGGTTTGGGACTCATAGGGTATAAACACATAATTTGTGATATGAACTACATAAAGGTGGGGGATAGAGGAGTATAATAATTCTGTATATACTATTGAAGTTAAGTTGTTATCAATGCAAATGAGATTGTTATAGGTTTACGATGTTAAATTTAAGCCCCATGGTAACTACAAAGAAAATATCACAGAATATGCAAGCTCAAAGAAACAGCATTTAGAGTACAGGGGCACTGAATGGGCAGGGAAAATGGGGAGTTAATGCATAATGGATATAGGCTTTCTTTTTGGGGAGATGGGAAAGTTTTAGTAAGGGAAGGTGGTGAGGGTGCCACAGTATTGTGAATGTGATTAACCCCACTGAGTTGTATGCTTGGGAGTGGTTGAGATGGCAAAGTTTATGTTATATACATTGTACTCACAGTTAAGAAGAAAAAGAGCAATGAAAGAGACAATGACAAACATAAAACATGATCTTGGATGGGATCTAACAATAAAGGACAAAAGGCTCAAAATTATAATATTGGGACAAAAAAATGGAATATAGACTGCAAGTTTCATATCAATGTTAAATTTCTTGATAACTTCAGTTAAAGTGGTTATATAAGTGATACCCTTGTTTTTAGGAAAGGTACATGGCAGTATTAAAAGTATTCAAGGAGCATGATGTATACAATCTTCACTCAAGCGTTCAGAAAATGGACTGATAAAAAGATAGACAGATAGATGGATAAATGGAATGATATGTCAATGTGACAAAATATAAAATTTGTTGAATCTGGCTATTCAGTGTGTAAGGAAATGTTGGATTTCTCTGCATTAGACTTGTATTATTTTTGCAACTTCCCCGAAATTACAAAAGTATTTCAAAATTAAAAGTTTTAAAAAACTGAATGTAATATATTAACAACAAATGATAATGGGATAATGACACTGGTTGGGCCTAAGAAAGTATGACACATTTGGAAAAGAAAAAATAAAATCTACAGGTCAAATTCCTCATAAGATTCCTTAAACATCAAGTAGTTTCACCTACATGTTTTAATGGTGTAAAAGCTAATTGAATAGAAAAAATGAGGTTTACTAATATTCTATGAGAAATGTCCTTTTTTCCTCTCTCTCTCTCTCTATATATAAAGTATATGTGATTTTGGTTATATCTCAAGGCTAATTCTTGGTCCTGGAAAAATATACCCCTAAAATTATGTCATATAATTTGGAATTTTTGATTTGATTCATTCAAAAAGATTTAAAATGATGACATAAAACTCAGAGGTAAAAGTTAAAGGCTAAATCTAATCAAAGAATGTAGGAGACCTGACCTAACAACAATTCATATAGTAAAAATCTCAGAAGCTTATTCTACCATAAGTTCAATAAAAGTTAATAAAAAATGATTGCTGAAAGAAGCCAATAGAAACTGAAGCTGCATTAATAGAAACACAGTGACTAGATCAAAGACAACAACACTGTTAAAGAATTATGCATTGACTATATTACATATGGACCATCATATTTAGTGTGACATTAAATTTTAACACCATCATCCATATACTACAGAACACCTGGGGGAAACAAAGTATGTTCCTATGAATAACAACTGATGTTACAGGAAAATTAGTCTGGGTAGAAGAAGATGACACAAAGGAGACACTTTGTCTTTGTAGTTCTAATGCTCACTCTGCGTTTTATTTGAATGATGTCCCCCCTGAGCTGTGTAATAGTGCACAGCACCTGACAAAGTGAAGGACAAATACCTAATGAAAAAGGAATATAAAGATTATCAAAGAGCAGTACTTATCAACCCTGGATGTACATCACAATCACTAGGGTTGGGATCTTAATACAATGCTACTCCCAGTATATTTTTTAAAAGCTTCCCTGGAGAGAAGAAATTGCAGCCACGGTTAAGAACAGATACTATTTATTTTTCAAGTGTCCCACACAGCAGAATTAGTTTTAAACTAACTAACTAAATACATAAATAAATGCACCTTCAAAAACAAAACATGCTGACTCAAAGACCATCTGTACCAGAATCACCTGGTGGTGCTTTTTTAAAATGAACATTCTTGGGCCTCACCTCCAGACATACAGTAGAGATATTAAGAGGTCCAGGAATCTGAATTTTTAACAACTTAAACACACTAAACTCTGTTTAGGTTATGTAAGATAGTTCATCCTTCACAGACATTTATTAAGAACAAGCAAAGAAAAAAAGCCTTTCCTAAAAGAGACTCAAAAATTTTCAGTGTCTGAAAATGTACTTGAACTGACTAAAAGAAAACATGGCAAAGAAAAACTTTATTAACCAAATTAAACCTAAGTCACTGTCTGAAACAGTGATTCCTCATATCCCAGGATACAACTTTGGAAAAAGTACAGTTAGAAATAACAAATTTTGAAGGTGCAGGACAACAGGCATGAACTCTCGTATAATGCTATTGGGAATGTGAGTTGAAGGGCAATTTTATATTTCAAAATTGCAAATGCACACATCTTTGACCTTCACTTCCACTTACAGGAATGCATATTATAGATATTCTTCTATGTATGTAAATAACAAATGTAAAAGATCATTCACTATAGCATTATGGTAGCTGCAAAACATTATAAACCATCTACAAGTCCATTAACCTTGAAATATTTAAATAAAATATGTTACATTCATACAAAGAAATACAATACAGCCATTAAGAATAATGAGGAAATTCTTTATATACTTACATGGAAAGACTTCCAAGATATATTATAATGAAAAAAAGCAATATGCAGGGAACTATGAATTGTATAATCCATATGTTGTTTTTTAAAAAAAGAACGTATGCACTGACTTTTATAAACATTATCTCTGGAAAGAAAAATGGGACTCTGGTAACACTGGATACTTCTACAAAGCTAAAATGGGTGCCTAGGATGTTAGGATTGGAAGGAGACTTTTCACTGAATATTCTTTTTAATCTTTTGATTCTGAACCAGGTAATGCATTTCCTATTCAAATAAAATAAGCTTAATATTAAAAAAAATAAACAAATAGTAACCATTTCCTTTTTTATAATTGATTTAAAAGCCAAAAATGGCAAGAAAATACAAAATCTTGTATGCATATGGAATAGAAAAATAATCACCTAAAAGAGAAATTCCTAAAGAAATGGTAACAAAATATACAGAAACAAAACAAAAAACAAAAAAGAAAAAAATAACAGAAGTAGTACAACCTAAAATAAATATTGCCTAGATAAGGACCTAAAGCTTACACATGCAACTGGTACTAAAAACAAACAGCAAATAAAAGAAGAGTAGAGTAATAATAGTTTTAAATAGTTTTGTAATGGTAACTGAAGATTTGAAACACCAGGCTTTGTGAAAGATATAGAAATTAGCCCCAAACAGTTTCTCAATGAGAAAATATTGAAATACCAATCCAGCATTATGTAATGCTCTCAAAGAAAGAAGTAAACTACCAATCTACATTTACCTTGTGTTCTAGTTACTTCCTACTCACTTGACAAATTAAAAGGATCTAGATCATATCCAAATGTACAAAAAAGGAAAAAGGGTAAGAAAGACCCAAAATGGGCACTTAAGAAGGACTATACAGACAAATTTTCAGATTTGAGAAGTTCAAGGAAGCATCTTTTCCCAAAATAAAGGGGAAACAATGGAATATTATGCAAACTAAAGCTTAAGTTAGATGGAATGCACATAGTTGGCTAATTTAAATATTAATTCTTGTTTGTCTTCTTGGAAAGATCACAAAAATATTATACCAAGTTTGACTACAAGTTGTCATGAAATGAACATTCCCAACAAAACAGTGGATCTGTGTTTTGATCTTAAAGCTTCATGAATGCAAAAGCTGATTTTATACTGGTAAATAAAACAGTGAATTTATTTAGTGAAAAGAAGCCAGGAGGTACAGAAAATTCCACTCACCAACAAGCATACTGCTGATATAAACTGGCTGTATAAAATGACTCAGTAATGCACCCTGTACACCAAGCACCTCCCATCTTGTCAATTTGTCACTTGATGACATACTGCTTATTCTATTAACAACATCAGCAGGGCAGTGAACAGTCAGATAAATTTTGCCTTCAACAGCCACATGGAGACTAAGTTCTTCATTAGCTTCAAATGCAGATATAGAATGTGGATTAAGACGTCTAGAGAAAGAAAATAATTTTCTTCCTTTAAAAAACAAAATTATCGAGTAAAATCTACATGTATTAAGAATTGTACTCTAAAATATTTAACTTTCTAGTACACACTTAATTCCAAAAACAGATGCAAACACAAAGCAAGGTAGGAATGGAATGACTTGGTTCCAGAAGATTAATAACAGAGAGAAATTAACCATAATATAGCTTTACCAGCACAGATAATTTTCATATTAACACCATACTCGATGTCCATTACAATCAAATAAAAAAATAATCCTGTCCCCACCATAATTTGTGAGTTATTTCCTCCGAATGAAAATTTTAAAGAAATACAAAATGAAGGAAATGAAAAAACCAAAACTGACAGCTTTTATTCAAGAACTGTCCCCAATAAAATATGTTAAACAATAAAATATGAAATTATTTTTCTTGAGGTTTCTCTCCAGGGAACACTCATTGTTCTTGTTTCAAAGGGATTACTGGAAGGATGTTTGCCACAATATTAACTGTGGCTATCTTTGGATGGATGGACTTGAGGTGAATTTCACTTTCCTTTTTCTGCTTATCTATGTTATTTAAATTTCATGCTACCTCATGCTAACCCATTCATCAAGATAATATTTTGCCCATAGTGTGCCCAGAAAACCAGAACTGCTATTTTAACTGTGGTTTTTATATATGAATAGTGTATAAATCCATACTGTCCTAATGTTTATGAAATCTTAAAAGCAGGAAGGAGTACATGATTTCCAATAACATAGAAAAGAAAATGGTGATGTGCATGGAATTTTTAAGTAGTAGTAATAGACCAGGTTGGGTGGATGGGAAGAGGAAGTGATTTGAGGGTTGCTGCAGTCTACAAATAACAACTCAAGGCTAGAGGAAGAATATGGTTATTTATGAACTTACTTTTCCTATTTTTTGTAGGGATTCAGAATATATGGCATAGCCAACCTAGTTGCTTTTAAAATTACTTCCATACTTACAATTGTGACTTAATCTGGGCCGATCCTTTAGGCAACTGGTTCATATAGAGATAAATGTTGATATTCTGTTTGAGAGTTAGTAGATTAGAAGCTGGTTCTGTACAAAATATTGATCTTTCCATCATAGCAGGATTTTTGCTGTAGAAGAGTAGAAGTTGTCTATAAAAGTACCTAAAACGATTAAGAGTTACAAATTTTTCCAGTGATAAAATTTATAAATGATGTATCCTAATGAGCACTGTGTCATATGGGTCATGAGCAATGTCCCTGTATGTCAAAACTTTTTGTATTGGTAAGAACTCCTAAAATAGTCTAATGAAATCTTAAATGAAAAATTAAATCCCTGAAGAAGCCCCCAACTGAAGCCCAGTCTGTTTTCTGACCTGCTTTAAAATGCCATTCCTTGACTACCTCTCCACACCCATTTCACATTTGAGTACTCAACTATCATCATATCCTGCAAATGCAGTTATGCATTCAGCCTCCCCAGTAGAAGAGCCAACTTCTTTTGCCTTGCTTCTACCCCTCTCCCGTGTCAAAACTAACCAAACAAACAATAAAAACTGTGGTTCTTGTTCCTTAATGGTTTTGAAGAGAAAAACCCAATTATGTGGTCTTAAGAGAAGCAGATCTTGTAAAAGACTAAAACTAATCATAGCAGGGTATGCATACTAACTGCTTACTAAGAAAACTATGATTTTAAGATGCAGTACCTTAAATGCTATCATCAGAAATATGCAACAAAAATAAGAAGCATCAGTGTAGAACAGTGCCAAGTATGGGAAGAAGCAAAAAGAGGTAGCTTTAAAGAGATCCAAATGATTCATTAAGTACAAGGTGGGGGGTGGGGTGGGGGAGACACTGAGTTGCATTACCTTCCTGGACTTTTCCAATAACTTTTAAGATTACAGGATCCTTTCCTTATTATTAAAGATACATACTGACTATTTCATACGTCTAAGTTTATTTTTCAATATTCCAGCAAAGAAAACAACCACCACAAAAAGGATGCATGGATTAAACAAGAACCACAGAAAGCTGATTGTTGAAGCTGGGTGATGGGCTTCATTATCGTATTCTCATTTCTTCTGTGTATGCTTGAAAATTTCCATAATAAAATGTTTTTAAAAAGCTCAATGCTTAAGGGAACAGAAAACTGGGGGATATTATGGGAAGTAACACTTATTTCCCACTTCACATGTGTTCATGTGAAAAAAACTCTCAAAGACAAATATTCTTGGCCTTCCTCCCACTTCTGATGAGTTTGGAAAAAGAGACTAGGTGTGTTCATGTGAGCCCCTTGATAAGATCTCTTGCTGAAATCTGCCAGTCTGAAGAACACCTTATCCATACTCTGGTAAATTTTGCACGGACCTTGTGAGTGAAAACTTGTCAGTCTCTAGTGCTGACTTTGGATAAGTATGCCTAATTCAGAGTTGAACCCTTACCAAGCCTACTTGGTCCAGATCTAAAGTTATACTCTACAATTACTTTATTCAGTAATAAAGATGGTATTGTTACCTTAAAAAAAAGATTCTAGACTCTTAAATGAGGTCTCAAGGTCTTAATATTAAGAATGGAAGACACTAAAGTCCACAGACTGGACATTTTATCGTAGCTACTATGATTAGGTTTCCAAAAGTGCAATGGAAATGATCAGAGGACTTGGAAGAGTAAAACAACACAACATTTCTGACTAAATGATTAATAAATTTCTGTTTGTAAATAAAGATATTTGTATGTGGTTACTTTGGACAAGAGCATTAATATTTGATGACATGTAAATATACTTCTTCCCTTACCTAAGGAGAGACCTTCTTGCTGTAACAACAGCATGAGTGTCGTGCAGCACTCTTCCATTTGGCTTAATGCACTGGCTGTAATTGTATTCACCTGTGCCTATGGCCACAACTTCATGCTGTCCAGCTGAAAGACAAAGGTAAACAGAAGTAAGTCAGTTTGACCTCCTTCTTCTTCCTATCCCACCATTTTAAAGTTAGTTTCTATGATTTCAAATAAGAGTTTTAGAGTCTACTAAGAACCAAAAATATTTAAAGCACTTCAGTAATATCTCAATTAACAAAGCAAATGTCTTATGATACTTCACCTAAATTTTTACCATAGATTCTACAAAATATCCTTGGCTTTCATATATTACACTTCTATTTCTTCTATATCTAGATATATGTGACTTGCTAAGAGACTTTATTTGCCATTACTTCTGTCTTGAACAAACTGTCTATATATGCCTCCATTTTTTTCAATCTACTTGAATGCTCTATAAACCAAATTAGTTTCTTCCTCCGCTCGACTGAAACTGCTTTTCTGAAGAAACAAGAACCATATGCTTTTTCCAGCAGCAGCTTTGTGCCATTTTTTTTTTTTTTTTTTTTTTGCTATGCTCATTTGACACTTACTTACATTCTATGTTCAGAAAATATATAAATCAAATTGGCAGTCTCTTCTCCTCTCATACCCTAACTATGGGGCCTTTCTGTAGTTCAGTTGCTAGCCCACTGCTGTTTTTTTACCTCTAAATATTCTCTAATGTCTTCTTATTCTGTCTTTTACTTTTGTGTTAATGACATCAGAAAAATCTTAGGTTCTAGTCTTTCAAACAAAGTTAAGTTTCACATTTGCAACTATCTAAAGGACTTTGACTAGCTCAATAAACACTTTTGAGATGCTATGAAGTACCAGGTTGAAAAAGATGCTGTGAATAAAATGGTGAGCAAGACATGCCCTCAGCAAGCTTTTAGGAGACAGAAGAAAAAGTAAACAAACCACAAATTAATAAGTGGTTTGAAGGAAACAAATATGGGGCTGCTGTAAAGAATAATGTGGAAGAATTTACCTCATGCATACTAGTTGCAGATATCTCCCTAAGAAGCTGAAGTTTATTCTTCAGCATGAGAAATGAGGAAGACAGCATTACAATCAAAAGAAACAACATGTGCAGACCCTGGGCAAAGAGAGAAGACTAGTAAGACTGCGCCAATAAGGGGGTGAAGGAAGTGGAAATAAGATGAGGTCAGAGAGAGAAAGAAGCCTTATAATCTATTGTAAGGAGTTTCTGGATTTTACTGAAGAAAGCTATAAGAGCTATGGAGAAGCTACCGAAGGTAAGGGAACACACTATTTTGATTTACATTTTAAGACCACTTCTCTCTGTTGGAGAATGCTATGTTGAGGGGTTAAGAAGTCTAATTAGGAGAACTGTTATAGTAGTTCAGGTAGGAGATAATGATGGCAGTTAATGGAAAAGAATGATCAAATCTGAGATAAGTTTTGGGGATATCATCAACAAGACTTGGAGATGAACTGCCAGGAGTTAAGGAAAGGGAGAAATAATGGATAACTCCTAGATTTTTAGTCTGAGCAACTGGGTTGATGCCCTTTACTATGATGGAGAAAGCTAGAGGAGGAGCAGGACTAGATGGGAAAAGCAAAAAGCTCCTTTTTGGATGCTCACAATAATTAGAAATTATTATAGTAGATACGTCAGTCTGGAACTCAGAGCATATGATAACCTTTAAAAGCACAGAAATATATTATCCAAGGGAAGACCATACAGAAAGAAAAGAGAAACTAGAACAAACCCAGATAAACACTAACAGTTAGAGACTGAGTAAAGGAGCAGCAGCCAACAAAGGAAACTAAGTGGCCCGTAGGAGATGTGGGAAGAGGTGTGGGGGACAGCTAAACCAGGAAGTATTGGTGTCACTAAAAAGCAAGGTGTGGTAAACTGTCTTTAATGTTTCTGGGAAGTTGAGTGAATAGGTAACAGTAAAGCCTTTACTGGGTTTTGCAATATGAAAACAGTGAGTAGCTCTGGTAAGAGTAGCAGAGACAAGTAAAGCAGGAATAAAGAGTAGACATAGTGGATTGTGACAGCCTTTTAATGAAGGGTGGCTATGTAGCCAAGTACACATGACTTTGGAGTTAAGCTGGAGGGTACCATGAGTTTAAAGGAAGATTTCTTTGTTTTGTTTTTAGGCTAGAGGTTTGGTAAGCCAGGCTTTCCCGAATACTAGAGAGAAGAAAGTAAAGATATACTATTCAGTGACATTGGGCTTGGCTCTGCATTTTTCTCCACAACAGACATGTGACCCCATGAAAGGTAAATTTGATTCAAGAACCATATGTTTGTAAACCTTCCCTTAAATGGAATTACATAGTATTCATGTAAGTTCTGGAATGGTGACATAAGCTCTGAGTTATAAAGGGCAACACGTTAGTCAAAAACGCAGCTTCTTTTTCAACTCTATAACTTGACTTGCAACTCTTTAATGAGTTCGATAATGCAGGGAAAAAAGAGTAACCAAAAGAAGGAATTAATCAAGATATGAATATGGAAGGGATAAGCCTTTTATAAGAGGAGAGATTTCTTTCTGCTATAACAGTAGAGAAAATGGATACAAATGCAGAAAAGTACGTAGATTTCGTGACAGAGGAGAGAAAGGAGTTTGGATTTGATAGCTTCTTACAGATCCCATTAAAAATATATATACCCGAGTATGATTAAAAGGGGAAATGTTAGATTGTATATATAGTAACAAAATAAAAAATTTAAAAAAATACATGGAATATACTACACAAACAGTGAAACCCAAATTAAATCATGGAGTTTAATGAATAGTACAATTATAAAAATGTGCTATCATCAATTGTAACAAATGTTCCACAACAATGCAAGGTGTTGGTGGTGGGGTGGTGTATGGGAATCCTGTCTTTTTTGCGTGATTGTTCTGGAAACCCACAACTTCTCTAATGAAAAAAAAATTATGAGGCAAGGTCATTACTTGAAAGCAAGGATGGAAGAGAAGTTGCAGGATAAATGACGACAGAGGAAAAGTATGAAATGGCCATTGCAGGGAGTGAGTGACCAATCAATCCTATTGGAGACACATACTGGCTGGGGGTAAGGAGTACCCATTTGAGGTTTCTGATGATACATTTTAAGTATGTATGTACGTAACTTTCCCAACATCATGCAAGTAGCAAAGCTGAGTCTAATGGCAATGCTAATGTTAACCCCTGTTCAAAACCTTTCATGGTTTATTACATATTTCATTAAATCTAACTTTTGCCTGACTTTCAAGACACTCCATTATCTGGTACCATTTTGCCAATTTATATTTTCTAATATTCCTCTATACATACTCTTTAGCCCTAGCAATAAACTTCTTTCCTCACTGTCCCAGAAACAGTTTCTCCCACAGCTGCTCTCTTCCCTCATGCTTGTCTCCCTCTGAGAGTGTCTTCCTTTCCTCTATTTATCCAAAGTTTATTAACCTTTAAAGTTTCAGTTTAAGTCTAACCTCTTCCAAAAGATTATTCTAATTCTATCAGTTCTTTCCTATTTAAAAATTCTCACACATTTTTGGATTAGAAAACAACTTTAAATTTTTATCTTCTAGGATGGTCAAATAATATGTTTATCTTCTCTCCCACCTAGATCATAAACATCCCTTCAGAACAGAAACAAAATTTCAAACTGTTTTTATATCATCCATAGTACTTAATTCAGAAATTAATATAAAGTACTCAAACATCTTTAATCCAGAACATCAAAGAAAAGGCTAAAATAAAGAATCACATCAAAATATCCTCAAGAAAAACCAGGGGTTCATGATTTTCTGCATTTTAATTTTTTCTTTCTTGAAAATGAAGATGTTCATTTTTATAGGCCCCTTCTCAATGTTTATTACCATGGTGATTAGACTTCAGGATGATAGCAGTTCTGAAAGAGTAATGGTTTAAAATATTAGGCATTGTTACCATTCTGCAGTTCTTTAATGGTTCCTGGTCAGTATATTTTCTCTCTACTTTGTGTTTAATGATCCACACCTACCAGGAAAGGACACTTCAAATCAACGCAACACCATTGCAAACAGGGCAAAGATAGTCAAGCAAGTATAGTTCAGATCATTAAGATATTTAATAGTTTTTCTATATACTATCACATCCCAAATATTTGGACTTACCTCTTTCAATTATAAAAGCAGCCAATGAATTGCTACATTTCAGATATTCTGAATTACTAGAAATTAGTTGATTAAATGTTTCTTTAACAATCTGTGAGATCTTTGCATACTGAATATGTCTTCCTTCTAGGAAAAAGAATCAAAAGCAATATGAACTTTGAGAACACTGTGCTTTCTTCCACTGTGCTTTTTAATATCTTATATTGAATGCATTAATCATAGAGATATGTAAGCAAATTTATAATTTATGCCATGACTGAGATTTTAAAGTATTTAATTATAAAAGAATACAGGTTATTGAGCTTTTTGGATAACCTCTTGTAAAATGGAGCTTTAGTATTATGCACTAGAGTACCAATGATTTATATTTGTAGTTTAGCCTGACAAACGTCATATGGAATACAGGACAAGTCTTTGTTGTGTCCCACACACTGAAGGGTGATCAACATTCCACTAAATGCCAGTAATCCTTCCCAGTCACTGTGACAACCAAAATACATTCCTTGGTATTTTCCCCACTGAGGACCACTGCAAGGGGCTCCCAGTATCCCTCTCCAAATGCAACTACTATTACCAGTATATATGGATCTTTTGCTAAATAGTCTATGAAAATAAACATATATATTTTAAAAAACAAAAACTGGAGCAAACTAAAACCTACACTTTGCATTTACTTGGTCTTGGACATCATTTGATGGTAGCATGTTAGTACTATCTCATTCTTCTATATTATTCCATAGAATTAATGTACTATCATTTATTTAACTATGTCCTATATAGTTAATTACTTGTGGAACAAAAGAAGTTTTGAATGGGAAATAATTCCATAACTATTTTGCAGTTTATGTTTGATCTGAATAAGCAGAACTGACAGCTTAAGTTATCCATCATGGTTGTTTTGGAAAGCAAACAATACCATCCCTCTCATGCAATTAACTTGTAAAATACTGATTTATGTTGATTTAAATTGAATTTTTTTTTGAGAAATTCTGCTTACCCATTAACTTATCAATAGATGCCAAAAATCGGAGAAATATTGACATAATAACTCAAGGTTTCAATATTCTAAGAGTACAATGAGAAATGGATTTAAAATCATATCATGAAAATTTAAGAATTTATTTAAGAGTGTAAGCTGACCTGCATGGGAAGCAAATTCTTACTTGCTTGATGACGTTAAACTTTGAAAAGGTGTTCTTGGCATGATTCGATCAATCGGCCAAGCACCAAATTTATTAAGCTAAAAGAGTGTATTTAGCAAATAAGGAAAATCGGGCCCTCAGAAAAGTTGTAAAGCTAATGTAAAGCCCGTGGAAAGCTTCAGAGTCAAGGTAAGCACTGGGAGCTCTCTTTAAAAGCAATAGTATGAATGACAACTTATAAAACCCATGTCACTGAAGAGAATCATCAGCCTTTCAGGTATTTTTTTTGAACCATTAGGAAATAGAGATGCTATCTCCAAACTGAACATACAACTTCCTCATTAACTTCCTAATAAAGTACTAAAGTGAACATATGAGTTATCATCCTAATTGGGATATTTTTCAGAATAAAAAGGGGAGTTGTTGCAATCATGCTAGGACAGAGGTGTAAACCAGGACATATGATCACTGTATTTAGTATTCCCTTTTGAAACTTACAAATCTAATGCTTCAATAGAATATGGACAAGAAATATAAATACAAAGGGGTATTTATATCAAGGGCAGCCACTGTCTTGAGCATTGAATAAAGACGGTGAGAAACTCTGAGAGGTTGGGACTAATGGAGAGTCACTTTGCCTTTATTTCAACACTAAAGTTGATTATTTGAGGCTTTCTGAAGAGTGTCTAAGATTTAGTACACACTTAGCTGAAAAGGAACAGAATAAAACATTTAGCAATGCTATGGATGGAACATAATGTGATAATTTTGTAATCAGACAACATTTCTGTCAGAGCCCATCATCTAATCAATGATGTGAAATGGAATGTGCTGGTATCTTCAAGTTGACATGCTGCCTTATTTATGAAATACTCTTAGAATATAATATTACTTGTAAGTATCTTTGCATATGCTAATTAACCATAAAAATATGAACAGACATTTCTAATTCACTTAAAGCCTTAAAATAGTCTCTAAATTTTGCTAAGTTCAATTCAGCTGCTTGTGATTCTGTTCTTCACTTTCCATGAAAACTCAATGCTTCTAGAACTAAGAATTTGATTGAGATTCAATGCAGCAGGGGGAAATTTGGAGACAGAAATACAAATGGAGAGTTATTCCTGTAATGTCTGATTTAAATTGCTGCTTCAGATTTGATCTTTGGTTCTGTAAAACTGCCAAGAAGTACCAGGCCTAGACACCAACTCCTGAACATATTACACAAGAATACTAGTAAAGGCCACTGAGAATAATACATTCCTTGAGAAATAACAATAAAGCATGAAGAAATATTTAACTTAATATGAAATTTCTAAATTCAAGTTTAAAAAATAATCTCTCATCTTGGCAAAGATCATCTTTAATTGACTTTTAAAGAAACACTGAAAAACGTACAATAAAATAGGTAATCTTCTCACAGGTGACAGAAATACTTTATGTGGTAAAACTCTACTGGAAAGTATTTTAGCAATAAGTATCAAAAGTTATAAAACAATGGAGAAAAATGTTCATATGCTTTTCGGCACAGTAATTCATCTTCTAGGAATCTGTACCAAAAAAGTAGGAAACATGGTAAAAGGTTTTTCCCTAAAGAGGTTAAAGACATTACTTATAATAGTAAAAACCTGGAAATGACCTAAATGACCAATACTAGATTAATGGTAAATTTTGGTATATCTTATGATGGAATAGCTTTAATAACACGTAACATAGTCACATAAACAAAAAGCAGAATTCAAAGTTTTGACTGAATATGTCTATATATAAATGTTGAATTATATATACACACAAAATATGTTCAATATATACTGAATTGAATACATCTCATAGACTACATTGTATGGAATTTAACCATCCCAGATAACATTCGATGTTTTAAAATAGTATGACATCAATTATGTAAAAGAACAAAGGAAAAGGACAGTAAACAATATGCCAATATCATCAAAGTGACGGAGATTTTTGAAATATTTTTTTAAAATTTTGCTTTATTAGCCTCCAAATTTTCTACAAGAATGTATTGCTTTTGACCAAGAGAGAAAAAAGAGAGAATTTTTTTTTTCCAGCTGAAGGGGGATATTGTAAACTACAGTAGGCTTCATGAAGTGGTCTGGTCAGACTATTTTGTCTTAACCAGGAGAAAAGAGCCTGCTTTCCATATGGTCTGGTTAGAAACATACAGCCTAGCAGGCTGCAAAATAGTGACTGCCTTGTCTAACAGGCCTAGCAGGAGGTGTTCAGGAGATTTTTGTGGTTTTCAAATCTTTTTCTTCAAGAATAACATCTACTCCTGTTTCTACCCATAAGCCTGAAGGGTGATATTTGCCGTCCATTTTCTGAGCCTACCAAATCTGACTTTAAACTGGTATTTCTTTAAACTTACTATTAACCACATATTTTTTCTTCTCATGGATTATAATGTGTTTTCCCAGGCTAATCACAATCTATATTATTTGCCAATCCCTGATCTGGGATTTTATACTCATTAAAAATTACCACAGAGCCGAAAGGAAAGACAAAAGTCTCTTCCCATGTTAAGAGATCACTGCTGTCAGACTGATCCCTTACGACCCTTTCCATTCATCAATTCTTATGGCTGTTAGGTCAAGAAGTTAAAAACATTACTCATAATAGTAAAAACCTAGAATATATATATATATCTTGGTGGATTTTGCCTTTGGGTGTGCCTAATTTCCCTGGGCTGGTCCTTTTCCTCTCCACGAGCAAAAGATGTGCAAGACCTTTTTCTTTCTCAGAAAGGCAATGTTAAGACCAAGCTTGAAGAAGCACAAAACTATTTTCAAATCCTAACCTCCAGCCCTGGATAAGGAGAAGGAAGAAAGGCTATTCTTTTTCATTTTAATTCTACAGACACACTGAACTTTGGAGTCTGAAATGTGCCTACTCTGTGGACAGTGTAGAAATTAAGAATAAAAAAAGGTACCTGCCTTTCAGGGTATTATTAATTTAATGGGAAGAGTACACATAACTACCATATAATCTTGAATGTTACAAGGTGTAAAAACGAAATAATAGCAGTTAATATGCACTGAGCATCTAATGTGTGCAAGGCACTAATAAAAGTATTTTACATGTTTAATTCATTTAAATCTCACAATAATCCTTGTGAAATAATTACAGTTATTGCCATTTTAAGAGAAGGAAATTAAAGTGCACAGAAAATAATTGGCAACTGGTTCAAGGTCACAAAACTAGTAAATTTCAGAGGTTGTTTTCAGTTACAGAGGTAATTTTCTTGGGCTTGAGTGAGAAATAATTGCCATTAAAAGGAAAGAAACTGATTATCTGAAATGGATGCCCTAAATGACCACCAACCACCATTATTCATTATTCATTAATGGCAGACCCACCAAAGTGACAGAGTTTCTAAAAGAAGCTATATGAAATGAATAAACCATCTTTTTACAGGGAAAAAAAAAAGCCCTCTCTTTAATCTTTCCTTTCTATTGCTTATTTCTCTCATTTTCAGCACAGTATAGATAGAAATTATCTTTGTAGAAGTGTGACAAGTTTAAATGATTAAGATGTTAATAGGTATTTTCATTATATTATATAAATAATATCAAAAACACTTTCCTACCATAATGTACTTTTGAAACATAGGCTGGTTCAGGTGAAACAACAACAGGTTCTGCAGGGATAGGAGGAGGACCTGCAAATAAAACAAAAACATAAGGAATCATGAAACTCTTAAGGTTTCAAAGAGCTCTATTCTGTGATAAAAAAAAAAAGCAATCCAAGACTGATTATTTTTCTGGTATATTTCTTCCAACTCTAGGCCATCAGATGCCCACCAGCTTGCTTTAGATCAGTGGCTTTCATATTTTAGAAACTGCTTATGCAAACAAACTTCTGGATTTTCCTAATCTTAACCATACTGACATAGCTTGCTTTATAACAAACACAACATTCTGAAAAGCTGATAAAATAGAACACTTTGATACTTGTGAATAATTTTCTATTTACAGTAATACTATGTAAAACATTTAAAATTAATATTCTATTAAACATTTAATGAGCCAAAACTATCATTTTGAATGTTATTTTGCTAAACTATTTTCTAGAGGAATACTACTCAAATTTTTCAAAGATTTGTGTCCCATTCTTTCCAATGGCCTTCCAGTTTGGTTCCCAAGTGAGGGAAACAAGAAAAGAGCAGGACCCTAAACCCAGATGGACAAAAGGGATCAGTAAAGCTTAAATGAAGAGGCCAAGGGAGCTAATGTACAAACCAAAATAGCCAGTCTCTCTTAAGAATCATTCATAAAGACAAAAAGAGCATATAGAACTACTACTTTGGACTTAATTTTGAAAAAGATGGGAAAGTGCTTGAAGATATAGAAAGAAGAACAAGGAAAGCATAACAATGTCACCTTGGGGTTCATGTTAGTAAAGAAAGAAAGTGCTGGGTATCGTTTTAATTTAGATAAACTGAATTTAAAAATTCAGAGAAAGATGCCCTTAATTCCATCTAGTCAAGTGAGATAACCCAAGTAGAATGACAAGATATTAATCCTAACTGTTCCAGTTGGCTTGAATTTTAAAACAACATATATAAAAGATAAGAGACACACATGAAAAGATAATTTTAAAATAGTGCTGGTCAAAATTAGTTCCAAAATTAGTTCAGAATTTTTACAAAAACTAAAGATAAATAAGTTTTTTAAGTTTTATATCGTATATAAGAATAAGGAGAAGACTAGAAAAACTAAAGTTAACATATGGCAAAGAGAAGAAATAAATACCCAACTCAAATATTGTGAAAATGTCTAGGACAAACATTTTAAAGGAGGAGAACTTGTAGAGTAATTAAGGCACTATTACAACTTTTTGAGAAAATAATAGTGAACACAGAAGAAGCAGCAGTAAAAATGGGAAAATACTAACTTATTTTTTCACAAAGGAAGGGAAAAAATAGATGTTTAGAAACTAAAGATTGATGACCACCAGGTAAAACATTTGTATACCTAGAGTAATGTCTTGAAAACACTTAGGGAAAAAGCATGTATCATGAGAAGCCAAGAATAAATATCTTTTTTTCTGATAATCATACTAGATGTTCAGGAAATTCTGTGGATATATTTTAACTTGATTTCAACAAAGTATTTTAGCTTTTTAAGAGTAGACAACAGGTCTTATTTGATTTTAGAGCCCCTATACTTGCCAAGGTCTCTGAACATAACACATTCTCAAAACATGGATTGACTGACTCCACTACATGCTACAGTTGGTAGAAAAATTGGAAAATATTCCTGGGACCACAATATAATTATATATATTGATAGCTGATAATCATTAAAGGATTTCCATTAACAAACTGAAGGAATGTCTTAAGACTATTACTTAACACAGGTTCTGCATTTCATGTTTTCCTGTTAAAAACTCTGGAAAGGCAAAGGAATAGCTATAAAAATTTTCTGAATAAATCATTAGTCAGGAAGCTCCAGGAGGGTAGGAATACTGCTTATTTTGTTCACTCAGAACTAAGTACAGTGTGTAACACTGAATAAATGAATAATAAACTTGAAAGCTGGAAGATAGCAAAATTACTAAGTGATTAAATCAGGATTTAAAACTGTCAGAATTGACTTCACATTAGAAAAATAGGTCTACTAGGTTAAAGTCACTACCTTCCAAATACTGAAAAAAAAAAAAAGTAAAAAAACACGTTATCCATATGACAAAAAATGTGAAAAACAGGAAACAAACCATGTAACATGCATGATATTTATCAGTTGTTTATGATAATAAATACAAATGTTAAACTTATCTATTGAAAGACTCTGAATATGTCAAAAAACAATATAATTCTATAACTAATAGAAAACGATTTTTTTTAAAAAGGATAGGCAAAGATATTGGACAAATATAAAAATAACTAGAAATGGCACTATTAGTATGAGAAAACATACAAGACTAAGTATATATGTTAAATAGAACAAAGGGATAATTTTATATTGGATAATATAATTTTATATTGGATTTAAAAGTTATATTTTACAACAAATATAAATCACAGCATCCTGCTCTTTGTAGCTCAAATAACATATAAAAATATTTAAGTCAAAGTACTATAAAGTAGTGATACAATGACATTTATAGTGCCAGCACTTTTAAGACATTTACAAAAATCAGCATACCTGGCCTCCCAAAATTAAAAAATCTGTAAAAGCAATATATGAACAGAAAATAAAACGAAAATTAACAAAATACTCTCCTATGTACTCATTAAACCCAAAGTATTACAAAGTATTTGGAAAATAATGAGAAACTACATATTAAAATGAGATGTAGTCAAATGAACATTTTTTAATGTTTTAATTATTAAACAAAAAAAAATATATATATGAAATAATTCAACTTAGAGAAAGAATGAAGTGACCTGAAGGGAAGTACTAAGGAAGAAAGGAAAGAAAATCTGAACTTAATAGATTAAAAACAAACAAAAACCCAGGAGAACAAATAAATTCAAGCGATGATTTAAATTTTAATTTAAAAAGAATAAATTTACATTCACTGCTTACATCAAATTTAAATGTTTTTCTTTTTTAAGGTTCTTTCATTTACAGGTATTTTTCCAAAACCAACTGAAATCTACCATGATATGATTATTGACAGAAACTGCTTACTATGCTAATATATATAACATAGTAGGCTACCGCATTCCTCAAACTGATTATTAATAATAACTACTATCGTTAGATACTATTCTCCAGGCACTGGTTTAAAGATTTTGCATGCATTATTTATTTAATACTCCAGACGGCCAAAGCAAGGTAATAACTATGATTGTCCTCACTTCTCAAATGATGAAACTGAGGTTTAAAAGTTAAGTAACTTAATTTGCCTGCCCAGGGTCAATATTCTAACTTGAGCAATCTAATTCTGGAGCTTACACTCTTAACATATTTGCTATCTGCCTAAGACCATTATTTTCTCAAGTAATTTTACCATTTAACACAGGCCAACTTCACAAAAATCACACTGAAAATCTCAAGATTAAAGGCACAATGTTAACTGCTTAGTAACAATCTACTAAATTAGAGAGAAAACAAAGTTTTACAGGGCTCCTTCCCAGTAACAACCTGACAAGTTATCAGATAGTTTATCATCATGATTATCTTTTGGTGCTGAAAAGATATGACCATTATTTATCTACCATTAAATAAGTTAGCAATCAGACAGCAACAGAAGGAAATTTATTCAAATTCTGTAATTTCTACCTTGTAGTTGTCAAGTAACTCTTCATCAACATAAATCTTTCACATGATTCCTTTTGGAAAATGATACTTTTACAAATACTTTAAAATCAAAAGTATTTACCTGATGTTTCTAAAATTCCTGGTTCAGGTTCATCCAACTGTAGAAGCTCATCAAGAGCTAATTTTGCTGCGTTGGATCTAGACTCCTTTTTATTTTGTCCCAGCCCAGTCTTGTATTGAACACCATCCACCACAGCACAAAAAGCAAAATATGGTCCCATAACATTACCTTGAAAAAGAACTCAGAATGAATGCTAAATACTTCACAGTATGATCTTGCTAAAGATGTCTGTTAGAGAAAACATCCCAGATGAAAAATTCTGCAACACATTTACTTTAAGAATACCAACTCTGGATACCAGTCTTTCCTTAGGACCCACAGGTTAAAAGCAAAGATGGGTGGGCTTCTGACCCAATTTTGAGGAATTCTTCAAGCAGCTAGATTGGCTCCACATTCAGGGTGAGCAACAAGGCCAGTATAGGTCACACATGGGGTGACAGTGAGTGTCTGATACAATGCCTGAATGATAAGCACTGAAATAGTTGTCGAATTACCAATGAGAGGTATAATGTGGAACCTCCTGGCAACATGCCTCTTATTTCAAACTCAAACCCAATAAAGTTGATTTTCTCCCACCCTTTGAGAGTCCTAAAATTCTTATAAGTTCCAGAATATAAGGTATTCCCCCTGAAAAATCCTGTGTACCTAGCAGGGCATATTTATTTCATGGTAAGCAATTCAATGCATTATAATCTTAGGGCAGGTGGAGGGGAGGGTATCCACAAGGAAAACCAAAACATAAATAATAAAAAAACCTATCCCAAAGAATTAACCTGAATGCCCAGTCATCTAAAATTCCTAGAAGGATTATTTTTACCCTATTGCCTTTACTTAGCTTTCATATTTGCCTTATGAATGAAACAGAATCATCTCCTAAATTTACAGACCAAGGGTTTTTCTGTTTCAAGTTTTACTTGTTGAGGTTTGGACTTTAGGAGACCCTCTTATATGTGCTTTCAACCTCTACTCTTTGGTTATGGATGGCAGGTACCCTTGCTGTTATACATAAACTTCAGTATCTTATCTCCTCATAAGTCTCTACATGTTCACAATAACATTACACTACAATTTTTTGTGTTTTTTTTTTTAATGTAAAGATATAAATCAAGGTTTTACAAGCAATTCCTGACTACATCTAGGTAAACTGCTTTTCCCTTACTATCTTATAATCTGGTTTCCAAAGTTCCTTCCTGGGCTCCAATCCAAAGTTGCTAAATCAGAATATCCAGCAGAGAGTATTTTGTATATTTCACAAAAGGCCAAGAAGATTTAATGTGTGAGATATTACCTATTAAATATGTTCAGAAGTTATATATGACAGAATGTGGAGCCTTTAAGTTCCAACCTATCTATATACCAGGTTCTCAAGCTTTAATATGGATCTATATCACCTGCAGAGCCTGTTAAGTATACTGATACTCTGGTCTCAATCCCAAACCTACTGAATGAGATTATGTAACTAGGCCTATGCACATAAAATGAACACTGTTAACAATTAAAAGGCCATGTTTTTTAGTTGCTTTTGCTCAAAGCAGTGAAGATTTGCTCTGATCAATTTATATATATTTACTGAGACCAACAGCTAACACACCCTTGGAGGGCAATTTGAGAAGAGAGGAAAGATAACTAGGTACATGGAGATTATTAAGCCCATAGTATTGATCTCATGAACTAATCTAACAAAGTGACAGCATATGAGAAAAATGCATCATATACATTAAGACCCTACTTGTTGGTTTACTGGTATTTCATTCAAAACAGACTGGAAACTTGATGTCACTATGACAGTCTTTACTAAAGTCTCAATAGCTTTAAACTCTGTTGCAGAGTGAAGTATTATTCCTGCCCAGAAACGCCTCACCAAAGTGCCAACTTTGAAATCCATATTGGCAAAATTCAGTACCAGGAAGAAAAAATTAAAGAAACCACACACAGACATATAAAGAAATTTTAAAGATTATGCTTCTCAGACTCTCATACATTCATTTGTCAGTGCCTCTTAAGAGCGCTTTTTGTCTTATTCCTTTACTTTCCTAAAGTTCTTCCTAATCACTGGTCATATGGTGAAGGGATCAAAAGCTACACTCTGCATTCCACTGAGCTGTACTTCTATAGCCTTCCACAGCTACAACTGTGAGCACAATGTGGTAACCTTTGGTTGGGGACTTTAAGGTAGAATGGAGAAAAGAATAACAGACAAGTCTACACATAAAGTACCAATCATGTAAGTGATACTTTCATATTTTATCCCTGGATTTCAGAAGCTAAATAGACCATAATTTTTCTTGAATATCATCACAGTATGGATATAAAAAAGCATACTTATCAAAGCTTCCCAGTAACCCTATCTAACATACATCTAACCCTAATGTTAAGTGAATACAGAAAATAACCAAATTTAGCACCACTTATATGTTCTCTTTATGAGGGTAAAATATTTTACAGTCCTATAATAACCAGGCACAACTTTGCACTTGCCTGTTGTTACAGTTTCCTTAAGGTCGAGCTGAACCCGCTGCATTTGTGCAAACTGATGCAAGGCTGACACAGGATTTATCTCTCCACGTTTGTATTTCATTATAAACTCCTTGGGTATTTTTTTTGGAGGAAGGACAGGATTTGAAATAGATGAAAGTCCTTTGGAAAGCAATGGTTCTGGAAAATTACCTAAAAACAAATGTTTGCACTTATCAGTTTGGTAAAATAAAATAAAAAGACACACAAAAACATTAAATCATCTTCTAAAATGGAAGACACAATCAGTTACGTGTGTTTTGCCATTGCAAATACATTTCTACTAAACAGTTCTGGCTCACATGGCAAACAGAATCTGCATATTGCCTATGTCTTTTGTAGTATTAAACCTATTTTGCAGAGAGACATCACTGTCATACCATTTAAGTAATATCAAAGAATCATGGAATATTAGTGATGTCAAGGTCTTCAGAGGCTCTCGAAGCCAACTTTTTTACAGATGATGTCACAGGCCTGGGATGGAGCGAGAGACAGAGCTGCAAGTAGAACCTAGTTTCAGGCTCCCACCCACTACTTTTATTCTGCCATTCACACTCAATTTAACTATATTGTTAAAATTCATTTGTCCCTGCTATGATGCTAAATGATATGTGGAATACAAACCAGTTTAACTTCAGTCCGTTCCCTGAAGGGGCTAAACACCGACTTGTCTGAAAAAGGCAAGACACACTTGCAGTGGTTGAATGTACCACAAGACAGTAAAAAAAGAGTAAAGTGAGCAGCACAGGAAAGAAGTTGTACAGCACTCCTGCCTGCAGTGTTGGGAGTCAGACCTGAGTTCAAGGTGGAACACGGCCACTGGTAGTGGGTATGCATGCAATAGACCTGACTGGCCATCCCAGAATCTTAAATAACTGAGGCATATTACAAATGAAAAAGCAGTTGTACCCGTCACTTGCGTAACCTTGGATGCCATATTTGACAGGCTGTAACTTTCTGAGGAGTATCCCGTGGGTGTAGTTCCTGTCTGAGCAGATGTTTGAACTGGCAAGTTCTTTTTCAGCATCTGAGCAAAGCTAGGGACCCGGGAACTCGGAAACCAGTCATTGTTGCTAGACATTTTCTCGCCTATAAATCATCAGAAAATTGAGGAAAAGGAAAAATGAATTACTAGGTAAACTAAAAATACTCTGAAAACAAACATTCCCAAAATGGTTTAAACACACACTCTCAACTAGAGACAAATCCCTCTTTGACCTCATGACCCTTTTGTGACTAGTTTTAATAGACACAGAACGACTCTCCTAAATCTCTTCCCTAAATTCTGCCTCTAAAGGCGCAAAGAAGGGAAAGAGAGGTCTGTGGGAAAAACCATTTAATCTACCCATGGGTTAGAGGAGACTTTAACAAGGTCAGGAGAAAAGCAGGGAAAAAAAAAAAAAAAAAAAAATTCAAAGCGCCAGCGCCTCCAACCCTGCCGACCCTACAGCGGCCCCACCCGGCCTCATGCCTCCAGAGTCCTGCCCAACTCCCACCGGCCGGAGCTCCCCTTCCCGCTCTCTGCCGCACCCCGCGGGTGGGCGGATGGGGGTCAGCTGCAGGCTAAGCCGCACGCCAGGGACTCGCCGGCCACTGCCGCCGTTGCTTCCTCCTCCCGGATTCAACCTCTCGCCTCGGTGGGGTCTGCGCGAGAGACACGAGGCCAGGGATGCGTCTTTCAAACCGGGCCTCGCCGAACCCAGGCAGGCCCTGGGCTCGACGCCCCGGCGCCGCCCTCGTCCAATCACTAACCGTCCCCGGGGCTGGCTATGCCCAACCCAGGCAACCGTGCCTGCGCCTGCGCTTGCGCCTGCGCCCACTGTGCCCCTTGCTGCTGCCTGGGGCGAGGGATCAGATGCCAAACGTTGCGTGCATTCCAGGGGTAGGAACGCTGGCCTTCTGCTTTGCTCTCGGGCACTTGGGCCCACTGGCTGCCCTCTTTGCTAGAAAAGTAAGGTTAAATCACCCCGTACACTGTTTCACTCTGCTGCCCAGGTTGCTTTGCCGAATGGGTGGTCATCTATACTGTTGGTGTTTATACCTGGGGGCTTCCTTAGCTGGGGTGCTTGGAGGCTTCCAAGGGATACATGTGCGAGGGTAGTTTCATGGCCTCCTGTCACTATATCCTCACCGTATATTCAGAGAAGAAGCAGTGGATGAAGTTTGTTCATAGTGTCCGCCCTGTTTACAGAAAAAAAAAAAACATCCTGGGACTTGCTGAACTTTGAACAGGGGATCCAAACAGGGAAATTATAAAAATGGGAGGGGTGGGGTGTTGAGAGGAAATACTTCATAATACCTGGGTGATAAATCCATTTCGGGTGCTTTAAATTTTTTGCTCTTGTACAAGTTGAAAGACTCTCTAATAGAAGTGTTAGCTGATTGATCATTGAAAATATTTTATTTTACTATTATTCTGGTAACATGCATACAACCTGAAATTTCTCATTTTATCCACATTCAGATGTATAATTCAGTAGTGTTATGTGACCATTACCACCATCCATTAACGAAAGTTTTCTATTGCCCCAAACAGAAACTCCATACCGATTAAGCATTGACTCCACATTTCCCACCCCCATCTGCCTCTGGTAACTTGTATTCTAGTTTTCTGACTGTGAGTATTCTAATTATTTCATATAAGTGAAATCATACAATATTTGTCCTTTAATGTTTGGCTTATTTCACTCAACATGTTATCTTCAAGGTTCATCCATGTTGTTGTGTGTATTAGAACGTCATTCCTTTTTACTGCCAAATAATATTCCATTATATGTGTATAACACATTTTGTTCATCCATTCATCAATTGATGGACACTTGTGTTGCTTCTATCTACTGGCAGTTGTAAATAATGCTGGTTTGTACGTTGATGTGCAAATATATGTTTGAGTCCCTGCTTTCAATTCTTTTGAGATATAACCAGCAGTGGGATTGCTGGATCTTATAGTAATTCTATATTTAAATTTTTGTGGAACAGCCAAACTGCTTTCCATAGTGGCTGTACCATTTTACATTTCCATCAACATGAATGAGTTTTCCTATGTTTCCACATCCTCTCCAACACTTGTTTCCATTTTTTTTTTTTAAGTAGCCATTCTAGTGGCTGTGAAATGGTATCTTATGTGGCTTTGATTTGCATGTTTTCATGTTCTTATTAGCCATTTGTATATCTTATTTAGAGAAATGTCTATACAAGTGTTTTGCCCATTTTTCAACTGGGTTAAGTTCGTGCATCAACTTGGCCAGGTTTTAGTGTCCAGTTGTTTAGCCAAGAAAGCAGTAGTCTGATTGTTACTATGAGGATATTTTGTAGTCTTAAATCATTAGTAAGCTGATTTCATCTATGGCTGATTACACCTACTGTCAGATGAAAAAAGTTTTCTCCAATCAGTTGAAGACTTTATAAGGAGAAGTAATGATTTCAGCAGTCAGAAGAGAGAATTTCGATGTCTACGTCAGCCAGCTAGCTTCTCCTGGGCAATTCATCAAAAACTTTCATCAGTATTCCCAGCTTGCAGCCTGCCCTGTGGAATTTGGACTTGTGCATCCCCACAGTCACACTAGTCAATATCTCATGATATTTACAGATGTCTCCTGTTGGTTCTGTTTTCTTAGAGAAGCCTGACTAATTTGAGCTGCTTGTCATTTTGTTGTTGAGATGTAGGTCTTTTTTATATTATGGATCTTAAAATTTTGTCAGTTATGTGGTTTCCAAGTATTTTCTCCTATTCTGTAGGTCATCTCTTTATTTTCGTGTGGAAGTCCTTTGATGCAGAAAAGTTTTTAATTTTGATAAGATCCCATTTATCTATTTTTTTTTTCTTTTTTTGTCATGCTTTTGGGGAAAGTCTAAGAAACGATTGCCTAAGATAAGCATCTGTAGATGCTTCACTATGTTTTGTTTTCTTCTAGGAGTTTTATAGTTTTTGGCTCTTATATTTAGGTCTCTGATTCATTTTGAGTTAATTTTTGTATATGGTGTGAGGTAGGGGTTGACCTTCATACTTTTGTACATGAGATCCAGTTTTTCCACATTTGAAGAGATTATTTTTCCCCACTGAGTGGTCTTGGTACCCTTGTCAAAAATTAGTTTGCTAGAGATTAGATTATTGTGGCTTTGTAATAAGTTTTAAAGTTGGGAAGTTTGAAACATCCAACTTTGTTCTTCTTTTTCAAGATTTTTTTCTTTCGAGATGGCTATTTGTGGTCCCTTACCTTTCCAAATAAATTTGATGATTAGCTTTTCCATTTCTGCAAAGAAGGCTGTTGGAATTTCAACTGGGATTGTATAGAATCTGTAAATATCTCTGGGTAGAATTGGCATCTTAACAATATTTAGTTTTCCAATCTATGGACAAAGAATGTCTATCCATTTAGTTAGGTCTTCTTTGATTTCTTTTAGCAATGTTTTGTAGTTTTTTGTTTACAAGTCCTTTAGAATCTTGGTTAGCTGTATTCTTAAGTATTTCATTATTTTAGTTGCTGTTGGGAATGGAATTTTTTTCTTGATTTCCTTTCCAGAGTGTTCATCACTTGCATAGAAAAACACTACAGATTTTTGCATGTCGACCTTGTACCCCACCTTTTTGCTGAATTCATTTATTAGTTCTAGTAGCTTTCTTGTGAATTTTTCTGGAATTTCTATGTATAGGATCATGACATCTGCAAATCATGAAAGTTTTACTTCTTCCTTTCCAATGTGGATGCCCTTACTAGTTTTTTCTTGCCTAACTGTTCTGGCTTCAACTTCCAGTACAATGCTGGATAACAGAGGTGACAGTGGGCATCATTATCTTGTTCCTGATTAACTTAAAGGGAAAGCTATCAGTCTTTCCCCATTAAGTAGGATGTTAGCAGTGAGTTTTTCATATATTCCATTTATCATATTGAAATGTTTTTATCAATAAGGGACACTGGATTTTGTCAGAGGCCTTTTCTGTGTGAATTGAGATAATCATGTGTTTTTTCCCTACATTCTGTTAATGTGGCATATGACATTAATTGATTTTATGTCAAACCACTCTTGCATTCCTGGGATAAATCCCACTTGATCATGGTATATAATCCTTTGAAAATACTTTTAATAGTAAGTCACTAAACAAGTTTTGGGTTGTAACCAAGAAGAAATTCAAATAATTGAGTGACACTGTTAAAATAAAACTTCAGTTCTTTTTTTATATATGGACAAGATTTTTCAAGGATTAAATCTCTAAAAAAAGAGAAAAGAAACAAACAAAAACAGCAATAGAATTGATGGTATTTTACCTCATGGTAGCAAGATAATATCCATCCACAAATATATGCACTAATTTGGAGAAATACAGCCCCATCACTCTCATTAAGTAATACATTTCAGTAAAAGTTTATTTTTATTGGTGATTATCAAAATGTTTTGATTATGTTGCTTTGACCAAGTGCTTATTAATAATTGTAATGATAAACCAATACAGAATATTTTTCTCAACTTGTAGAGACTTCTGGTTACAGGAAATTTTTAAAAATTCAAATGTTGCTGACGCAAAGTATGATGAAGTTGATGAATAAAACTTTCAATCACAAAAGTATATTTACATCAGGATCCAATTTCACAGGAGACCTGGGATGCAAATAGAAGCTCAAGGAGTTAAAGAAATGAGGTAAAAATTTCCCTACTCTTAAAGAGAATATATACACATGCACACAGGCTCACATGCCTTGATTATATTTGAAATGTTCTGTTTTGAAATAATCGCAGATTTACTGAAGAGTTGTACAGATAGTACAGAGAATTCCTCTGTACCCTTGTTTCAGCTTCCCCTGATGTTAACATCTTATATAACGATGAAACATTTCTCAAAGTAATACTATTAAATATTCTACTGACTTTATTCAGATTTCACCAGTTTTTCAACTAATTTATCTGTTCTAGGATTTAATCCAGAATATCACATTGCATTTAGATATTATGCCTTCTTAGTCTCCTCCAAAGACAGTGTCTCAGTCTTTCCTTGTTTCATGACCTTGAAACTTTTGAAGAGTGCTGGCCAGGTATTTTGTAGAATGACCCTCATTTTGGGTTTGTCTGGTATTTTCTCATGTTCAATATCAGTGTTATGGATTATTTGTGTGTACTTTATGGGAACAATTATAGCATTTTCTTATTATCAACTTAATGTCTATGAGATCAGTAGTGATATATCGCCTCTTTTATTCCTAATACTGAACTTGTGTCTTCTCTCTTTTCTTCTTCTTGTACCTGGATAGAGGTTTGTCAATTTTATTTTTTCAAAGAACCAGTTTTTGGTTTCTTCAGTTGTTGTTTTTCTGTTTCAATTACTTTGATTTCTGTTCTAATCTTTATTATGTTCATCCTTCTGCTTGCTTTGGGTTTATTTTGCTTTTCTCTTCAGTTTCTTGAATTTCATGCTTAGGTAACTTAGTTTCTGCTTACTTAATATAAGCACATAATTCTATAAATTTCCCACTAAACACTGCATTATCTAATCCTGCATATTTTAGTACATTATATTTTAATTTTCATTTAGTTTAAAATATTTTCAATTTCCCTTGGGACTTCCCTTTTGCCCTATTATTGTCTTAGTTTGCCAGGGCTGCAGTAACAAAATATCGCTGATTAGTTTTATTAAACAACAAATATATCATCTCACATTTCTGGAGGCCAGAAGTCTAAAATCAAGGTGTCTCCTGAGCCATGGTTCCTCTTAAAGGGGAGAATCCGTTCAAGATGTCCTGGCTTTTGGTGGGTGAGTGGCTGCCAATCCATGGTGTTCTTTGCCTTTTGGCAGCAAAACTCCATCTCTGCCTCCATCACATGGCCTTCTCTCTCCCTCTCTCCCCCCACCTCTTTCTTCCTCCCTCTCTCTCTGTCTGTCTGTTTCTCCAAATTTCCTCTCTTTATATGAACACTAGTCATCTTGGATTAGAGCTCATCTAATCCAGTTTGGCCTCCTCTTAACTAATAACATCTTCCAAGATCCTATTTACCGATATGTTCACATTCACAGGATTAGGTCTTGAAAAGGTGTTTTTGAGAGACACAATTCAATCCATAACAGTTATTTAGAGTGTGTTGTTTAATTTCTAAATATTTCAGGATTGACCCGGTACCTTTATGTTACTGATTTCTAGTTTAATTCATTACAGTTTGAGAACATACTATGTATGATTTCTACATTTTTTAAATGCTCAAAATATGGTCTATCTTGGTAAATATTCCATGTGCACTTGTAAAGAATATGTATTCTACTATTATTGGTTGGAGGGCTCTATAAATATCAACTAGGTCAAGTGGTTTATAGTGTTATTCTGGTCTTTATATCCTTTCTGGTATCTGCCTACTTTCCTATCAATTTCTGATATGCATGTTTGATATCTCTAGTTCTAATTATGCATATATTTGTTTCTCTTTTCTTATCTGTGATGTTTTAAAAATATGTACCCCAGGAAACTTAATCCATTGTTAAACCTAATCCATTCCTGTGGGTGTGAACCCACTGTAAGTAGGAACTTTTGATGAGGTTACTTCAGCTGTGTGGCTCAAATCAGTTAGGATGGGTCTTAATTATATTACTGGAGTCCTTTATAAGCAGAATGAAATTTAGACAGAGAAAGAAAGCACCAGAGGTAAAAGCCAGAAGCTGAAAGTCAACAGAATCTAAAGAGAATGGAGTAGCCAGGAGAGGCCACCATGTGCACTGCCATGGGACAGAAAAGCTAAGGACCAAGGATTGCCAGCAAACAGTCCCCGAGTGCCACACTCTTCTGGGATACAGCATTGCCTTGATGATGCCTTGATTTTGGAGTTTTCCTAGGCTCAAATTCATGAGCCAATAAATTCTCATTGATTAAACCAACCCATTGCATGGTATTTGCTTTGGCAGCCAGGAAACTAAAATAATATCAGTTTTTGTTTCATATATTTTGAAATTCTGTTGTTAAAGTGCATACACCTTTAGCATTATTGTGTTTTCTTGGAGAATAGACCACTTTATATCATGTCCATCTTAATTTTTGTGAAATTCTTTGTTCTGAAGTCTACTTTGTCTGAAATTAATATAGCTATTCTAGCTTTCTTTCAGTTAGTATTTTCATGGAATACCTTTCTCCATCCATTTACTTTCAACATGTCTTTATATGTAAAATGGATTTATTTTAGAGAATGTATAGTAGGTCTTGCTTTATTATCCATTCTGATAGTCTCTGTCTTTTCACTGGTGTGTTTAGACCATTCTCATTTAAAGTGATTATTAATACGAATGGGTCAAAATCTTCCATCTTGCTAGTTGTTTTCTATTTGTTCCATATTTTTCTCTTTTTTTTCCTTTTCTTTTGCCTTCTCTGGGTTTAATTGTATATTCTTTTACAATTCCATTTTATCTCCCCACTGACTTATTATTTTCACCTCTTTTAAAGAGGCTTTAATGGTTGCCTTGAGGTTTACAATATGTATTTTAAAATAATCTGAATCTAATTTTAATATTATGCCATTTAATGTGCACATAATAATTTTCTAACAGTATATTCCCAAATTCTCCCTCTTATGCTATAAGCACAATACATTATTATATTTTTTGGCTTTACACAGTTATTTATCTTTTAGAGCAATTAAAATTTTAAAAAGATACTTTTATCTTCATTTATTCCTTTTCAACACTCTTCGTGTCTTTACATAAATGCAAGTATTTTACTATATCATATTTATTTATTCACAAGCGTTCCTGCCTCCTCATCAGATGTAGTGGTGGGGCTAGCAGGTACTCCTGCCTCTCTCCCAAGGGTAGAACTGTATTTTTCCTTTTCCTCTCCTCTAACTGTAGTGGGTTTCCACCAGTTCCCTCAGGCAACAGTTTTGTTGCCCTCTTTTTTCAGATTATTCCTTGAAGGCTATAGAGGACATGGGTCTGAGGTGAGGGTCAGTGTTGGCTGTTCTTCCCAGTCTCCACCCACCAACATGGAAGCTTTCTCAGGATTCACCTTGATCTACCCTGGATTCCTGGAGAGAAAGGCTACAGAAAGGTGCAGAAGACCCTAGGTCTGTGGCCCCCAGGGGCTTCACCGTCTTATGCTAGCTCACATTCAGCCTTTAACAATGTGTTAAAAATTACTAGCTGAATCTTCTTACTGGCTTATATGACATTTCTGTGTGTCTGTCACAAATAAGCAAATGTTGATGAACTGTCCCTGTGCCTGTCTCTCCAGATTTCAGGTTAGTTGTTTACCCTATGATCTGTTTTCTGATGTGCTCAAGAAAAACTGTTAATTTGTAGTTTGTCCAGTTTTTTTCTTGTAAGGTTGAGAGCAATGCTTTTTCCAGCTTGCTACCTCTCCAAGCAGAATCTGTAAGTCCTCTGTTCATATATATATGTATATTTTTTGTGTGATTTTTTTTTCTTTTTTTCTTTTGAAATAAATTCAAAGTTATAGGAACAGTTGCAAAAACAATACTAACCCCATACAAAGAATTCCATCATACCCTGACCCCCCTCCCCCGATAGCTCAATCCACCAACTTTAACATGCTGTCACATCGCTATTTCTTTCCCTCCCTCCCTCCCTCCCTATCTGTCATCCATCATCTATTGCTCTGTCTTCTGAACATATGAGAGATAGCTGCACACATCCTTGAACATACAGTATAATCCACATATACACTTCACATGAACAAGAACATTCTTTTATGCAATCCCATTAAGCGCCGCTATGATGTACAAGAGATTCAACAATGATACAAAGCTTATGTTCTATATTTCCTTTACCTTATGTCTCAACTGTGTCCCTTTGAGCCACCTGTCCTCTATCCTCCAAACCCATCCAAGTTCATCCTTGGCATTCAGTCGTCATCTATTTAGACTTTTTTTTTTTTTTTTCAGTTGTGGAAACATATATACTGCCTAAATCTTCCCATTCCACCCCCTCCCTAGCCTTCCATTAGTGGGATTAATCACATTTAGAATGTTGTAATGCTCTTTCCCACCATCCATTACTAGAAATTTCCCTTCAACTCAAACAGCAACTCCACACTCATTTCTTAACTCCCCATTTCTCTTAATCCAAACTCTACATTTCATCTCTATGGTTATATTCTCTGATAATTTCTTTGTGTTTGCTGTGGGGGTTAAAATTAACCTCTTACATCAATCTTGTTTTTTTTTTGATACCGCCTTCACTTCAATAGGACACAAAACTGTGTTCTATACTCCTCCATTCCCCCACCTTTATATAGTTGTCTAAAATTACATATTTTACATTGAGTTCAAAACCACTGATTTGTCATTAGAGTTCATGTAATTTATATCATGTAGGAAGTAAATATTGGAGTTACAGTTCAAAAATTATTGACTTCTATTTGTATTCCATTGTGGTTGGAGAATGTGCTTTGAGTATATTCAATTTTTTTTTTTTTTAATTTCTTGAGGCTTGTTTTATGTCCCAGCTTATGGTCCCTTCTGGAGAAAGATCCATGATCAGTAGAGAAAAATGAGTGTCCTGGTGATTTGGGATGTAAGGTACTATATATGTCTGTTAAAATTCTCTATATCTCTTTCTCCTTTCTTTGTTTCTCTGTTGGTAGGGCTTCCTTTAGAATCTGAAGTAGGGCAGGTCTTTTATTGGCAAAGTCTCTCAGCATTTGTTTGTCTGTGAAAAATTTAAGCTCTCCCTCAAATTTGAAGGAGAGTTTTGCTGGATAAAGTATTCTTGGTTGGAAGTTTTTCTCTCTCAGAATTTTAAATATGTCATGCCACTGCCTTCTCGTCTCCATGGTGGCCACTGAGTAGTCACAACTTAGTCTTATGTTGTTTCCTTTGTATGTGGTGAATTGCTTTTCTCTTGCTGCTTTCAGAACTTACTCCTTCTCTTCAGTACTTGAGAGTCTGATCAGAATATGTCTCGGAGTGGGTTTATTTGGAGTTATTCTATTTGTAGTTTGCTGGGCATTTATGCTTTGTGTATTTGTATTGTGTAGAAGGTTTGGGAAGTTTTCCCCAACAATTTCTTTGAATACTCTTTCTAGACCTTCACCCTTCTCTTCCCCTTCTGGGACACCAGTGAGTCTTAAGTTTGGACGTTTTATTTTATCTATTGTATCCCTGAGATCCATTTTGATTTTTTCAATTTTTTTCTCCATTCTTTCTTTTGTTCTTTCATTTTCTGTTCTGTGGACTTCTAGGACACTGAGACATTGTTCATCTTCCTCTAATCTTGTATTGTGAATATCCAGAGTCTTTTTAAATTGGCCAACAGTTTCTTTTATTTCCATGAGATCTTCTATTTTTTTATTTACTCTTGCAATGTCTTCTTTATGCTCTTCTAGGGTCTTCTTTATGTCGCTTAGATCCTGGGCCATGGTCTTCTCGATGTCCTTTAAATCCTTTGCCATGTTTTCGTCCCTCGATTGTAGTTCTTTGATTAAGTTTGCTAAGTACTGTGCTTCTTCCGATATTTTGATTTGGGAGTTTGGAGTTGGATTCTCCATATCGTCTGGTTTTATTATATGCATTAAGATTTTCTGTTGTTTTTGGCCTCTTGGAATTTGCTTTGCTTGATAGGGTTCTTTCAAGTTGTAAAAAAAAAGATACCAATCTAATTTTTCAGAAACACAGTTTCTTGGCATACACTTTCTCTAACTAACCAGCAGATGGCGTCTGCAAGTCACTTATACACCTCCAGTCAGTTCTACCCAACTCTGTCTCTGTGGTGTGTGGGGAAATGATTCTTGTGGGATTCAGTTGGAGAACTCAGTTTGGGTGTGTTCTGGAGCCGTCCGCCCTGAATGTGGGGCACGTGTACGGGTGGCCAGAGAGGAAGGGCAGCTTTAATATTCAAATCCCCCAGGTTCCTGGAGATTCAAGGCTGCCGCAAGAGTCTAAGCCTTCATTTCAGTTTTGCCCCAGATTTTCTGTCACTGACCCACATACCACTGGCATTGACATAGCGTCCCTGGGTTTTCCAAGTGGGTCCCCCTTCTCAGCTGTGATCTTCCAGGACCTGTGCTGAGGGAAGGCTGTGCATGTCGTCCCTCAAGCTAAGCCCCGGGCTGCTGGGCCGTGCAGGGAGGCTGTCTGCCTGATGCAAAGATTAGCCTATAATTCTTGACTGGTGTAAGTTCTGAATGAAAGGCAGGCAGTAAAGCTGGGCCCCACCCCTTTCCTCTTTAGAGAAGATGGATGCCTTAGGGGGAGGTCATTAGCATTTCAGTGGTTTCTCTCTGCCTGTGCCACACCCTTGTCTGGGTCACAGAACTGGGAACTCAAAATGGCTGAGGCTTTCTTCACTGAGTTGAAAAAGGAACAGAGCTAGTCTGAGGAGACCCTCCGGCTTTCCAAGTTTAGTCATCACTCAAAGCCTCTGCCTGCTTGTTGGGGATTCGCACCTCATAGTGAGCAGTTCACACTCACTAATTAAAACCCCAGTTGGAGCTCAGCTGAGCTATATTCACTTGCTGGGAGAAAGCTTCTCTCTGGCACCACTAGGCTTTGTAGCTCGGGCTATGGGGGAGGGGTCTCCCAATTTGGATCCGCAGTTCTTACTTACAGATTTTATGCTGTGATCTCGGGCATTCCTCCCAATTCAGGTTGGTGTATGATGATTGGATGTTCATGTCTGTCCTCCTGCAGTTATTCTGGATTGTATGCTAGTTGTTTCTGTTTTTTTTTTTTTAGTTGTTCCAGGGGGACTACTTAGCTTCCACTCCTCTCTATGCCGCCATCTTAGATCTCTCCTCTGTTCATATATTTTTAAGTCAACCATGGTGGGCCTCAAATCCCTAGGGATACTTATATTCTATTAGATAAATTAAAAAGGGTGATATAACAGACTAACATCCTCAACCTAATTCCGGCCTGTTGCAAGTTAGGGTAAAGAAAGGAACTACCATTTTGTACCCATTATTTTATGAAACTACACATCTGCTTTGTGAGGTAGTATTTTAATCATTTTACTGGAGAAGTTTGCAAGACATTTGCCCAGTAAGTACTGAGGCAAGAATTCACATTCAGTTCTAACCCAAACCAAACCCTTTCATCAGTCAAATGTGTGGAAGACTGGAAAGCCTTTGGAGAAAAGTCCTTATGATGCAAAGGAACTCCTCAAAGAGAAAATATCTTCAATACAACCAAACATTTTAAGTAAGTGTTGTTATTACGTATGCTGCTATGGTAGGCACTAAACAGAAATATATACACAATCAAATATAACTGCAATCAATTTACTTATAATCTTGAATGACATTAATGAAATCATTTAAAGAATATGGTAAGAAAGAAAATTCAATATAACAATAAAAGTAAGTGCATTTTATGTCAGAAATGGGTATTTTGTTATAGATAATTAATCTTTGGGGGTGGGAAGGAAACCCTGTAGAAACAGCCTTCAAAATATTGTGTATTTAGAATATGACTTATTAGTACCTTGAATGTTACCACTCTAGTCCAAACTGCCATCTTCTCTTGCCTGTATTACTGCAGTAGTTTCCTAACTGGTTTCCTGTTTCATTGTTTGCTCCCATTCTTATCCTACCCTCACCCTACTGCTGTCCCTTCTAGTTTATTTTCCTTAGAGTAGACAAAGGGATTCTTTTCACCCACCTGGAAATATTAAGCCAGTATCCTCATAATGGCCCATGAGTCCCTACATGATCTGCCCTTTTCCTCCTCCTTGAATTCATTTCCTACCACTGCCCCCTTGTTCACTTCACTCCAGCTGGATAGTCTTTTTGTTGTTGGTCAAACGTGCCAGGCTGGCTCCTGCCCCAGAATCTTTGCTCCCTTTGGGAACATACCCAATGTCCCCTTGGTTTATTCTTTCACTCTTTCAGAACTCTGCTCAAATGTCATCTTCTAGGAGAAGCCTTCCCTATTTAAAATAGTACACACGTATGCACAAGTACATAAGCACACCATGTCACATATCACTCTTTATATCCGTCCCTGTTTACTTTTTCTTGATATCCTTTATCACCACTTTTCTTTATACTATGGATTATGTTTGTATGTATGTATGTCTATATTATTTTCTGCCTCTTGTAATTTCATGCAAAGTCTTGATCTATTCTGTTTTTCTTTTCCCGTGAAATGAAACTGAGGGGAAAAAACCTTGAAAATATTCAACACTCACTCATTCTATAATATTAAAATATTGTTTGCATACCTACATATAGTCAGTAACCAAGTTGGAAGCTGGGGATACAAGGGCTGTTAAACATAGTACGATCTTTGAGCTTACAGTAAAGAATAAATACTATGGTTTTTACCTTTAAATTTTTGCCACAGAATTTAACACACAAAACTCCCATGATATAGCATTGATGAAAACGTGCATAAATGGTGTGCTTTCATTTCTGCAACTACTCACCAGGCTGTTAGAATTTATGATTTACCTCCTGCATCACTCCTTCCATGTTAGTTTGCCTTCAGTCAGTGGAATAATCTTTCAAGAACTGTGAAGTTTTAAGATTTGACTCTATTTGAAAACCTTAAAGTTAGCCTGGCACAGTTTCATGGATGCTGTCAGAAACAAAGGACTTTATTACTTATAGCACAGCAAGTGGTACAGGCACTAGATATTTGTACAGATTAACTTATCTCCAAATCCCATGGGAGTGACATGCATGCACCCACATGAATGCTATGCACATAGTGTGTTGCATTATAGGAGACAATCTCTAAGCATAGGGAACCCTAATATTTTATAATGGGAAGATGAAGACACTCCAGAAGGAGACACTGTATCTTTCAAGTTTGTTGGTAAATCTGCCCTTTGCTTTGGGGAACGATTCTATCTGTTTTCTCAGGCTGCTTGTTATACAAACATACTTGAAAATATAATTCTGAACAAACTTGTTCTGCCTCACTTGAGAGATGTGCATAAATGAGAGACATATGGAGAATGTCTCTCAACAATCTAATCTTAATTTCTGAGTGTTCTGAGCCTTAATGGACTGCCTACATATGGTTACTATACTTTTCCACTAATTTAGGAGCTCTAAGAGATTTATCCAGGGGATCACCTTGGAGCCATCCATTCTCCTTCCTGCCTCCGTTGTGTAGCAGCAACCCATTTCCCCCTTATGTCTAGAATCGTCACCATGGGCAACACCTTTTTACCAATTCAACTAGTTGACATTTGGAACCCTAAATGGCCAGGTGGCAGTCTCAGATTCTAATTTAATGGGATCAATAGTGTTTCCCCAGTGGAACTATTTCTGTCTTGCATACTAAGAGCTCTTGCCAGCAGAAATTGACAGAACATTAAGCATAATAGTGAGAGGTGCCACTTCTTTCATCCTTGGGTTACTGGACCCCTGACTTTTCTTTATGGGAGAAACAGCATATGAGATATGGATCACTGGTTTAGAACATCTACTACATCCCATAGAGCAGCACCAAAACTATTTCTTTCCAAGAGTGAGGAACTACTGAATCTTCAGTAGACTATTCCACTGTTCTGTAAGTCTAACTGCAGCTGGGTTATGATAAAACTAGTGAAACCCATGGCTTTCTTTCACTGTAAAGTATATAAATTTTTCAGTCTGTTAAATGATGAGTAAACATGTTAAAGAGAAATTGGGTAATTATTCTGTTGGAAGTAACTCCAAATGGAAACATGAGGCCAGGGAAAAGGAGCTTATCAAGGAGAATTAGTTTAGTGACTTGTCTATCCTGTAATGTTTCACTAACCAGGTGACCTGATAATCTGACCAGTCGATCTGTTCATTCTGAGCCTTTTTTGTTGTCGTCATCATCTCCCAACACCACTCTCCACATCTAGATCAATGGACATCCACCTAACATCCTGGTCTACCTGCCATCATTCCTGAGAGCATTTGTTCTCTTAAGTGCCTTTTAACAGTACCCTCCAAAAATGCTTTCCAACGTTTGATAGTGCTGTAAGAGCCTTCCTGAGGGTTTGTCACATCTTATCTCAACTTGAGTTCAAAGCCTTTCCTGGCCTTGAGTTGCTTGACTCCGTGACTTAAACAGGTAAAGCACATAAAAATCACAAAACCAGCATTTATCAAGTATTTCTCACATGAGGATTCTGGAATGATCTGTCAGACAACACCTTTGGCTAAGGATTCTCTCTTCTTGAGGTCCCAAATGGAAAACAAAACAAAACAAAACAGAAAAGAAAAGGCCCTCCTTTACTCATTTTAGAATGTGTCAGGGAAATGGGTGTCTAGATCTGTCAGCTACACAGGGCACACACATTCTGAGTTGTTCAAAGAAAATGACCTGTCCACACAGGTAACCAGGTTTATTCCATTGAACTATAGGTGTCACTACTCCATAGTGAAGATGAAGAATGTTCTAAAGCAGTTCTGTGACAAGTAAAGAAATTGAGAAAATGTGTTTAGAAATTCTTATAGAATTTGATAGAATCTGACACTTGAATCTAATAGTAAAATTGAATCTAATTAAAAATTTGAACCTGTATTTTCAATCTATTTTTTTAAATTTCCTATTTTGAGCTATTCTTATTATATTTCACAAGAGTATTGATCTATGGCAGATTGGAAATTTTAACAATTGTTTTTTCATGATAGATAATTTGTGACTCACAGCTCTAAAGTGAGCCTAGAAGCACAATCTTAACATATAGGAGAATAAAATCCTTCAGGTTTTGTTATGTATTATTGGAATTTTAAAGACTCTCTAGGTATATTGTATGAATTACTGGAATAGAACAAGGTACATGAAACTCATATTAAAAATAATTTTGATAGACTATCCAGAAATTTTGTAATCCAGATAGCTTGCTGAATCTTTTTAAATTGAAGAATAAATCTTAGAGATCACACCCATTTTTCCCCCTACAGTTGCATATGATTCTACTGAATTGATGTGTCATATTTTATTTAATGTCTTTTGTTGATCGACAATTGAATTATTTCTATTTTTTATTACAATAAACATTCTTGTGTAATTATTTCACACATATATAAGTATATCCAGTAGTGAAACTATTCAGTAAGGGAGGACATGCCTTTTAAATTTTGACATCTATTGCTTAACTAACTTCCATAGGGTGTGTACCAATTTACATTCCCACTAGCAATACACGAATCTGCTTGCCTTTTCCTAACTTTGTCAGAGCCACAGAAGTATTGAACAGATTTATTTCAGATTGTCATTTTCTTTTTGTAGCATTGTCATGATAAGTGCCAGAAATAGGGTAAATGTGTATGTATGAACTTTTTTTGTAATTTCACATAACATTAATAATTTTCAAAATGAGACATTTTTATCATTTAGTACTTATTGGTATACTGTTTTTTTTTCAGATTTTTTTATTATTCATGTTATTGAGATATATTCACATACCACGCAGTCATACAAAACAAATCGTACATTTGATTGTTCACAGTACCATTACGTAGTTGTACATTCATTACCAAAATCAATCCCCGACACCCTCATTACCACACACACAAAAATAACCAGAATAATAATTAAAGTGAAAAGGAGCAACTAAAGTAAAAAAGAACACTGGGTGCCCTTGTCTGTCTGTCTGTCTGTTTCCTTCCCCCACCTTTCCACTCATCCATCCACCAACTAGACAAACGGGAGTGTGATCCCTATGGCCCCCCCAATCCCACTGTCCCCCCCTCATAAGCCACATTTTTATACAATTGTCTTCAAAATTCATGGGTTCTGGGTTGTAGTTTGATAGTTTCAGGTATCCACCACCAGCTACCCCAATTCATTAGAACCTAAAAAGGGTTGTCTATATTGTGCATAAGAGTGCCCACCAGAGTGACCTCTCAGCTCCTTTTGGAATCTCTCTGCCACTGAAGCTTATTTCATTTCCTTTCACATCCCCCTTTTGGTCAAGAAGATGTTCTCCATCCCACGATGCCGGGTCTACATTCCTCCCCGGGAGTCATATTCCACGTTGCCAGGGAGATTCACTACCCTGGGTGTCTGATCCCACGTATGGGGGAGGGCAGTGATTTCACCTTTCCAGTTGGCTTAGCTAGAGCGAGAGGACCACATCTGAGCAACAAAGAGGTATTCGGGAGGAGGCTCTTAGGCACAATTATAGGGAGGCCTAGCATCTCCTTTGCAGCAACAGTCTTCCCAAGGGCAAATTCCGTGGTAGAGGGTTCAATCCATCAAACCACCAATCCCCTGTCTGTGGGCATGTTAGCAACCATCGAGGTAGGGCAGACCAATACCCCTGCATTCTCCACCAGCTCCTCAAGGGGGCTCTGCATATTTTTTTCCTTGTTTTTTTTGTTTTTTTAACTTTTTTTTTCCTAAATCAACTGTATGAAAAATAAAAAAAATAAAAAATAAATAAAAAATAAAACATACAATAAAAGAACATTTCAAAGAGACCATAACAAGGGAGTAAGAAAAAGACAGCTAACCTAAGATAACTACTTTACTTCCAACGTGTTCTTACTCTACCCCAAGAAAGTAACCTAATATAGCAACATTTCTGTGAACTTGGTCCTACTATACCCATCAGAAATTAACAGACCATAGTCATTCCTGGGCATTCCCAGAACATTAAATTTACCCATGATAGCTTATCTGTTCTTGGATTATTGTTCCCCCTTCCTTAATTGCTCTCTATCGCTAGTTCCCCTACATTCTACATTGTAAACCATTCGTTTTACATTTTTCAAAGTTCACATTAGTGGTAGCATATAATATTTGTCTTTTTGTACCTAGCTTATTTCACTCAGTATTATGTCTTCAAGGTTCATCCATGTTGTCATATGTTTCACAACATCGTTCCTTCTTACTGCCGTGTAGTATTCCATCATGTGTATATACCACATTTTATTTATCCACTCATCCGTTGAAGCACATTTGGGTTGTTTCCATCTCTTGGCAATTGTGAATAATGCTGCTATGAACATTGGCGCGCAGATATCTGTTCGTGTCACTGCTCTCCGATCTTCCAAGTATATACCGAGAAGTGCAATCGCTGGATCAAAGGGTATCTCTATATCTAGTTTTCTAAGGAACTGCCAGACTGACTTCCAGAGTGGCTGAACCATTATACAGTCCCACCAACAATGAATAAGAGTTCCAATTTCTCCACATCCCCTCCAGCATTTGTAGTTTCCTGTTTGTTTAATGGCAGCCATTCTAATTGGTGTGAGATGGTATATCATTGTGGTCTTAATTTGCATCTCTCTAATAGCTAGTGAAGCTGAACATTTTTTCATGTGTTTCTTGGCCATTTGTATTTCCTCTTAAGAGAACTGTCTTTTCATATCTTTTGCCCATTTTATAATTGGCCTGTCTGTACCATCGTCATTGAGTTGTAGGATTTCTTTATAAATGCAAGATATCAGTCTTTTGTCAGATACATGGTTTCCAAAAACTTTTTCCCATTGAGTTGGCTGCCTCTTTACCTTTTCGAGAAATTCATTTGAGGTATGGAAACTTCTAAGCTTGAGGAGTTCCCATTTATCTATTTTTTCTTTTGTTGCTTGTGCTTTGGGTGTAAAGTCTAGGAAGTGGCCGCCTAATACAAGGTCTTGAAGATGTTTTCCTACAATATCTTCTAGGAGTTTTATGGTGCTTTCTTTTATATTGAGATCTTTGGTCCATTTTGAGTTAATTTTTGTGTAGGGGTGTGAGGTAGGGATCCTCTTTCATTCTTTTGGATATGGATATCCAACTCTCCCAGCCCCATTTGTTGAAAAGACCTTTATGACCCAGTTCAGTGACTTTGGGGGCCTTATCAAAGATCAGTCGCCCATAGATCTGGGGGTCTCTCCAAATTCTTGATTCCACTGATCTATATGTCTATCTTTGTGCCAGTACCATGCTGTTTTGACAACTGTGGCTTTAGAATAAGCTTCAAAGTCAGGGAGTGTAAGTCCTCCCACTTGGTTTTTCTTTTTTAGAGTATCTTTAGCAATTCGAGGCATCTTCCCTTTCCAAATAAATTTGATAACTAGCTTTTCCAAGTCTGCAAAGTAGGTTGTTGGAATTTTGATTGGGATTGCATTGAATCTGTAGATGAGTTTGGGTAGAATTGACATCTTAATGACATTTAGCCTTCCTATGCATGAACATGGAATATTTTTCCATCTTTTAAGGTCCGCTTCTATTTCTTTTAATAGAGTTATGTAGTTTTCTTTGTATAAGTCTTTTACATTTTTGGTTAAGTTTATTCCTAGGTACTTGATTTTTTAGTTGCTATTGAAAATGGTATCTTTTTCTTGAGTGTCTCTTCAGTTTGTTCATTTCTAGCATATAGAAACATTACTGACTTGTGTGCATTAATCTTGTATCCCGCTACTTTGCTAAATTTGTTTATTAGCTCTGGTAGCTGTATCGTCGATTTCTCGGGGTTTTCCAGATATAAGATCATATCATCTGCAAACAATGAGTTTTACTTCTTCCTTTCCAATTTGGATGCCTTTTCTTTCTTTGTCTTGCCGGATTTCCCTGGCTAGCACTTCCAGCACAATGTTGAATAACAGTGGTGATAGCAGGCATCCTGGTCTTGTTCCTGATCTTAGGGGGAAGGCTTTCAGTCTCTCACCATTGAGTACTATGCTGGCTGTGGGTTTTTCATATATGCTCTTTATCATATTGAGGACGTTTCCTTCAATTCCTACCTTTTGAAGTGTTTTTATCAAAAAGGGATGTTGGATTTTGTCGAATGCTCTTTCAGCATCTATTGAGATGATCATTTTATTTTTCCCTTTTGATTTGTTAATGTGTTGTAATACATTGATTGATTTTCTTATGTTGAACCATCCTTGCATGCCTGGAATGAACCCCACTTGGTCATGGTGTATGATTTTTTTAATGTGTCTTTGGATTCGATTTGCAAGTATTATGTTGAGGATTTTTCCATCTATATTCATTAGGGAGATTGGCCGGTAGTTTTCCTTTTTTGTAGCATCTTTGCCTGGTTTTGGTATTAGATTGATGTTAGCTTCATAAAATGAGTTAGGTAGTGTTCCATTTTCTTCAATGTTTTGAAAGAGTTTAAGTAAGATTGGTGTCAGTTCTTTCTGGAAAGTTTGGTAGAACTCTCCTGTGAAGCCATCTGGCCCTGGGCATTTATTTGTGGGAAGCTTTTTGATGACTGATTGGATCTCTTTGATTGTGACTGGTTGGTTGAGGTCTTCTGTTTCTTCTCTGGTCAGTCTATGTTGTTCATATGTTTCCAGGAAATTGTCCATTTCCTCTACATTATCCAGTTTGTTGCCATACAGTTGTTCATAGTATCCTCTTATAATTTTTTTAATTTCCTCGGGATCTGCAGTAATGTCAAGTTTCTCATTCATTATTTTGTTTATATGGGTCTTCTCTCTTTTTGATTTTGTCAGTCTAGCTAGGGGCTTGTCAATCTTGTTGATCTTCTCAAAGAACAACTTTTGGTGTTATTTATCCTCTATTGTTTTTTGTTCTTTATGTCATTTATTTCGGCTTTAATCCTTGTTATTTCTTTTCTTCTACTTCGTTTAGGATTGGTTTGCTGTTCATTTTCTAGCTTCTTCAGTTGATCCATTAGTTCTTTGATTTTGGCTCTTTCTTCCTTTTTAATATATGCATTTAGTGCTATAAATTTCCCCGAGTACTGCTTTTGCTGCATCCCATAGGTTTTGGTATGTTGTGTTCTCATTTTCATTCGTTTCTATATATTTAGTAATTTCTCTTGCTATTTCTTCTTTAACCCACTGATTGTTTAGGAGTGTGTTGTTTAACCTCCAGGTATTTGTGAATTTTCTAAGTCTCTTAGGGTTATTGACTTCTAATTGTATTCAATTGTGGTCAGAGAATGTGCTTTGAATAATTTCAATCTTTTTAAATTTATTGAGGCTTGTTTTATGTCCCAGCATATGATCTATTCTGGAGAAAGTCCCGTGAGCACTAGAGAAGTATGTGTATCCTGGTGATTTGGGATGTAATGTTGGTATAGTGTTTCTTTAAAGTGGAGAATCAATACCTGAAGTGGAACTCCAATATGGAACTAATATCTTTAACTTTTAGTTACTTTGTTTTATGAAGTAACTTTCTGGCACTAATAGCTCAAGACACTAGAACCAAAGTAGGTGTAAGATTTGCTTCTCTGGTAAGCTTGACCAACACAAAGAATGTATTTATAACCTCCAATTACAGAGGCAGTTAGGAGAATTGAAAGATTAGGCAGGTGACTAGCAAGATGGCCTAGCAGAAAGAATACAAAATTAAGAGTTTAAACACTAAGGTTTTAGTTTTAGTTGTTACAAACTTGCTTGTGTGATTTTAGACAGCAATTTAAACTCTCCTACCAACACTTAATAGGTTTATGACTTTGGCTAAGTATCTTAGCTCTTCTGGATTTTTGTTATCTATCAGAAATAATCCTGCTTTAATTAACTAAATGCAAGAGTCTGCACCAGAGACTTTCTAATTTAGGTGTTTTCTAACTCTAGGTTCTCCAATTCTACTCTTTATCTAATCTTTAAATGGACTGTGCTGACTTGTCTAAATTAAGAATAGCTGCCTTTGAGTATTATTTTAGATCTTACCTTAAAAAAAATATTTTTACTATATATTATTTCATATGTACAAAAATACAGATAAGCATATATGTAAGGAATATAGTATAATAAAATGAATAGCTGTGTACTCACCACACCTAATACTTCTGAAGCCTCTGATGTGCCTCTCGCTGATTGCCTCCTCCTTGAGCTGTAATTTTTACAAATATTTATCATATGCTATGATGGCATTCAATAACTGTGACACAGGATGAGTATTATTAATTATAAAATAAGCTATCAGAAAGAAAAAGGCATAAACACAGCTACAGACTGAAACCAATTATTGTGACTTTATTACAATAGTTACAAACAGTATTTTAGTGATTTGCAATCATATCACAATTACTTAAACTATATACAAATAGATATTTATACAAGTCTACATTGAAAAAAGAAAAAGCAATTAATGACCCCCCCCCAAAAAAAAAATCACATTATCAACAAGATTTTTTAAAAAGTTATGGCCAATAACAAAGAAAATTCACAGTTATTCTGAAAATATTTTAAAGATGCAGGAATCATATTGCACATAATAATAAACCCTAAGGAACAGATTTATACATTTTGATCTATTTTTGTTCACAAAATATACATTATCATGCAATACTTCACTGTATACAGAATGGTAGAAATAGAATAAACAGGTTAACTTACAAACTTTTAATATAATGGCCACAAAGTTAGAATTCTTTTAAAGTTATATTTAAAATAATTTTATTATACAAAAAAAAAAAAAATCTAAAACACTCCAGTGTAATAAACTTAACGGACACAATCATAATTTGTTCACAGATTAAGTTACTTTTTTAGTGTTCTTCTTTGTCTTTTCCTTTCTTTTCCTTTTCATCTTGTAGTGCAGTACCAAGCTTTTTGATGAGAACTGACAGAACCTTGTCCAGTGGGTCCATGACTCCTCTCTGAAGCCATTTAGGAATAGTAGTCCTAGCATGATGAAAGCCCAACTTTTGAAGAATATAATCAACACCTACTGGATCAATCTTTCTTCCAGTCCAAGAAATTAATCTAAAATAGTTGTAAATAATAATAATTATTAAGGAATATAATGCCATAGCACAGTCCTAAAGTAGGTTCATTAGAACATCAGTAACCCTGCATAATATGCTCACAGACATGAAATATTTTCAATAGCTGCATTTAAATGATCTATTCTATGGTTAATTTTTTTTCTTTACTTTTAACTTTATCAAAAAATTAAAAAACAAACTAAAAAATTGATCTACTCTAAATTCCTGGATTCACTATAAAAATAGCATTCAAAAACAGGAGGGTGGGGCAAAACGGCAGAGTGGTGAGGTGTGGAATCTAGTTACTCCTCTAGGGCAGCTGGAACTGTATGGAATAGCTGTTTTCAGGGACTTCTGTGACCAGTCATGCATTGTACACCAATGTGGAATAGGTGGAACGACTGAGATTGCAGCACAAAACTGTAAGTTTCCCCACCAAGGGGCTGGTGCCCCTACTCCCAGGTACGGAAGACTGTCTTGGAGCTGGTTCCCCAAGGGAAAAAGAAACAATCTGAGCTGGGAGCAAAGGCTGGGGGCGGGGGGAGGGAGGGGCGGTATTCAACCTGGCACCAATAAAAGAATTAATGAACACATGGACTGCTGAATAAAAGCTCCAAGCACAGATAAACCAGGAGAGGGCATGAAAAGAGCCAGGAGGAATCTGTCTGGCAGACAGGAGGCGGGGCTGACAACCATAATAACAAACAACAGAGACTTTTAGAGTTGGAGGTGTTAAGAATCTTGGAAAAGGGCTGGACTCCAAGCAAAAGGGGCAGCTGGAAATGGGTACCAGCTCAGGCTCTGGCTTCCAAACCTGGGGAGCTGGGGTCCAGCTCTGAAAAGGGTTTTTTCTTCTTCTTCTTCTTCTTCTTCTTCTCTCTTGTTCTCTGATTCTTTATCTTTTTACTTTACTTTTTTTTTTAATTAACTTTATTAGAAAATAAAAAAATTAAAAAATCATTTCCAGACAAAATAAAACAAAGGAATAGGAAAAGCCTCTTGATCTTGGGGCTTGCCCTTATGAAGCTTGTTGCTGCAAAGGAGAGGCTAAGCCTAGTTATAATTGTGCCTAAGAGTCTCCCCCAGAGAACCTCTTGGTTGCTCAGATGTGGCCTCTCTCTCCCTCTAAGCCCACTTGGCAGTGAACTCACTGCCCTCCCCCCTACATGGGACATGACTCCAAGGGGTATAAATCTTCCTGGCAATGTGGGACATGACTCTGGGGATGAGCCTGGACCTGACATCGTGGGACTGAGAAAACATTCTTGACCAAAAGGGGGAAGTGAAATGAAACAAAATAAAGTTTCAGTGGCTGAGAGATTTCAAATGGAGTTGAGAGGTTACTCTGGAGGGTATTATGCACTATATAGATACCCCTTTTAAGTTTTTAGAGTGTTGGAATGACTAGAGGGAAATACCTGAAGCTGTCGAACTGCAACCCTGTAGTCTTGATTCTTGAAGACAATTGTATAACTATGTAGCTTACATGGTGTGACTGTGATTGTGAAAACCTTGTGGCTCATACTCCCTTTATCCAGTGTATGGACAGTTGAGTAGAAAAATGGGGTCAAAAATTAAATGAAAAATAGAGTAGGATGGGGGAGATGGAATGTTTTGGGTGTTCTTTTATATTTTTATTTTCTTTTAGAGTAAGGAAAAGGTTCAAAACTTCATTCTGGTGATGAATGCACAACTATATGATGGTACTATAAATAAACTGATTATACGCCATTGATGACTGTAGGGTATGTGAATATATCTCAATACAACTTATTAAAAATAATATATGTATAAATATAAGTATTCTTAAGAGCTTACACACAGGTATAAAATTTACCAAAATTCATTCTAATTGATTTATTTTCGGCCTAATTGGTTACATGACCATCTTAAATATTTAAAACGTCATCTCATTAATTCTTAAAGATTTCACAAGCATGTGGCATATGAGGAAAAAAAGGGTAAAATTCACTGAGTATTTGCTATGTGGTAAACATATTTGAACAAACCATTTTCTCCCTATTCCAGATATTTCCTTCTGTGAGAAGGAACAGCCCTTAGTGAAACACTCATGGCTTTCCTCTGCCTTAATCCATGACTTAATCTGATTGGCAAGGTTAAGAGCGGAACTGAGTAGTGTAGTGCTGTACCCTCCTCTCTCTTCTCTTGGAAGCCACTAATTTTTGTCCTATTCTTTAGGTTTTTCAGCAGAAAGTCTCTAAAGAAGTTAGCAAAGATGGTGTTCAGTGCAGCCTGTGGCTAGGTGAGTAGGGGCTGATGACTGAACAATTCTGGGGGTTCGCCCCTTGATTTCTGCAACAGTGAAGCCCTGTAAGTTAAGTCCAAATGGGGGCTTTGTAGCAGAAAGTCACTGTTGCCAGACATCCAAACCACATTCTTTGTTATCAGATTTATCAGTATTAAAGCTATTATTTGGTCCTGAACTCAGGTGGGGAAAAGAAGTGTGTTGGTTTTTGAAACTGTTATGTATCCCAGAAAACACCATGTTCTTTTAAGCCATTCTTGTGGGTGCAGACCTGTTGTGGGTGGGACCTCGCCTATTCAAACTGGGTCTTAATCCTTTACTGGAGTCCTTTAAGAGAGCTCATGGAGAGAGAGAGCTTAGAAAGAAAATGCTCTGGGAGAAGCAAGAAGGACCCACAGGAACTGAGAGAGAAAAGTCCAGAGACCTTTTGGAGACAGCCATTGAAACCAGAAACAGGAGAGGACTAGCAGACATCACCATGTACCTTCCCATGGGACAGAGGAACCCTGGATGCCAGCAGCCTTTCCTCATAGAAGGTCTCATCCTCTTGATGCCTTAATTTGGACATTTACATGGCCTTAGAACTGTAAATTTATAAATAAATCCCCATTGAAAAAGCCAGCCATTTCTGGTATAGTGCATTCCGGCAGCTTTAGCAAACCGAAACAAGGGGTTATTAAGCACGGATCTCTTTAACTCCTATAGTTAGAAGCACTTTGGATTAATTAACTCATTTAACAGTGTAACAACACAACAAGGTGGATAACAATATTTTCCAAATTGCACATAGGAGGCAACTGAAGCAAAGAAAGGTTAAGCCCTTTGGCCAAAATCACTTACCTACTAAGTCATCAACCTGGGCTTAGAGCCTGAGTACATAACCATGCTCTCCACCATTACACTCATATTCTTTAACTATTAGTTTGCTAAATAAAAGAATATATTTATGGCAAATTTAACTATTCTAATATTCATTGTAAGTTAAATTCATTTTATATTCAATTTAATTTTATTCACTCTTAAAGATTTCAGTCATTTCCTTTATATTTATTTAGATTTACAAATACAAAACAGATTTTCCAAAAGCTTTTCTGCATCAGGACATTTGCAATATTTTAATACTGCTTTTGAGTACAGACACTGTTAATATTTCTCATGAGTGTGTGTATTACTAATTAATATTAAACTGTTATTTGAATGGTTTACATCAAATTTTACTGAACTTACCACTACTTTCTCCTTGTACAGGAGTCTATTATATAATGAAGATTTTGTTATTTTGGAATAATTTTGTGGCTTAACTATGTCTAAATAATAACTTAAACTAAATAAAATCTGCATTGTTTTGCAGAATTTTGTGCTGGGGTATGACAGACTTCTTTTGATATTGTTTTCCAGGATTCAGACAGTTACAATTTGCTTAACAAAGCAGACAAGAGGAAAAGAAAAAAAAAAAAAAAGTAGGAAGGCTGAGGTGTTAGATCACAAGACAGAGCAAGTACAACTAGTTACAGCAGCAATCAGAAATAGAATAAAATTAGAAAATACTTTAGAAATTTTGATAGAAAAACAAGTTGATATTATTGGGATCCTGACTGTAGTAGAATATAAGTTGGTAAAGATAAATAGATCTAATAGCATTAAATTAGACATTTCAGACATGGTTTTATATTGCTTAGTATGCAGAAAGAAGGGCACTGTGACACTGTAGGTTCTATTACATTGTCATGACATATATAGAGTGAGAAATTGTATCAGTTTCTTAATGATGATGTATGACTTCTATATCTTCCCAAACTAAATAACAAAATTAACAGTTTACTCTAGCCACTACAAAACATTGAAAATATCATCCTGGTGAGAAAGTGAAAAAAGGACAGAAACAGTGGAAGAGGAGTTATTCCAGTATTTCAGTGATTAACTGACAGAAGTTACACAGTAGACAGCTAATCTGCTCTAAACTATTCTCAGTGTTTGTAAGCACTTCTTTTGCCTCACCTAGGAGCACTTTCAAAAGCAGAAAGAAGCAGCAGAAAATAGCAGTCAGGAGTTATAGAGATTACAAGTGGCTAACTTCTAAAAATATTTTTTGGTAAACTATATTTAACTTGATACATTATTCGTAAACTTGTTTCTCATGATAATTCCACAGTCTAGGGGGTAAAATATCTATGCCTACTACTCACCTAAGAGTGGGTTCTAAATGCCATGTGTTGCACATAAAATCCCTCCAGTCCACAGTAGTATAAGCGATGCTATCTTCTCTGTCTTTATCAGAGGAATTGTCATCATGTATAATAATTGGACTTTTCTGTCCCGGTCGAGTAGATAAAATCCGAGGTGGAAAAATGGCTATAATGAAAATGATATATTAATACTGCAAATACACATCTTATAAATTACATTTTCTAAAAAATAATAATTTAAAATAAGCTGTAAATAAGTAGAAATTATTGGTATTTCTTGGAGAAAAACAGAATGACAATGTTATTTTATTCTCTTACAAACTTAGAAATAGCATGTCATCATTTATTTGGGGGTAATAGCATATGTTTTATATGTGGTTGTGTGCCTAAAACTAATGGTAAAGAATGCTGCGATCATTTACTTGATAGCATAGGGCACACATGAATTGCTTTCATATGATCTTATTAATTAAATACAGACATTTCTCTTGGGACACAAATTTTCAAAACACAAATCAGACAAACAGCATTTGTTTAATTAGGTAATATAATTTGCATTTAGTAGCTCTGGTTATGACTTTGTTGGGAATCGGACCTAGGGATGACATATTGATTAGGAATGAGCCTAGGAATGAAGCTGTGGTACCACTCTATATAAGAACATAGATGCCTTCAGTTACTGCCTGCTCAATTGTGCGCTTCTGTTTTTTACTGGTGGTGGTTATGGTGCTACAATTTATCGTGATGTTCTAGAAATATGTTGATTTTGTGTTAAAGTTTACATGATCTTAAGAATTTTCTCAGGATGTTTATGCTTATTTTGGCCCAACTCATTTGCTTTAAGTTTGTAGTAACAAAACATACTTACAGCTATGAAAATATCTTTATTTATAATTTAAATCCTCACAGGTAACACTTTGTTATTGGAGATCCAAAGATAAAGTGCCCTATCTCTCTCTTCCAACTGCAATTATGTTTTATATCAGTTTATATATATATAAAAAGAGAGATATTTTAGGAATATAGTTTGTAGCAGACCAAGATTGACATGATATTTCATAAAATGACAAAGATTTCATATTTTATCTGAGGTTAAGACAGAAATCTGATAGGCTTTCAATCTAAGTAGACTAGAAAAGAATTCCAACTTCACAGGTTTACCTAGGATCTATTTTTCTCCATATTAAGTTTTAATATTAAGGCAGAGGGTAAACAAAGGGATTACCATATAAAAGTACTGATATATATTGGCACTGGACATGAAGACTAGGTCCATTTATAACTTGTTTATTATATGATTTCACTCAGCTTATCTGAAGTCTCAACGTAAGGTCTGATAGACTTCTCCCAGGTATAATTACTGATTTTGCTCTCTCACTGAATTTTTGACACATCTAAATGGAAGAGCAATTCAGTCTATGCTATGCCATCTTTGCACTCTCTCTACATGGTCTTTTGATAATCTATTTTCTTTACTCAAGAACCATTTATCAAGAGGCTATTTTGAAATATCTGTAAGACAAATTTTATATTTTTTCTTCTTAAAGTACCATGATAATTTATAGTATGATCTGAATAAATTATATTTATTCCAAATACTGTCTGAAGGAGCCTATCTGTTGTTTATTGTAGGTATGCAATATTTACTGAATGAACAAATTACGAAATATTTGGGAGAACATTCCATGGCCTACATTTCAAATTACCTCATTCTTTTAAACAGCTACAGAATATTCCATTGTATGGACATGGCATAATATATTCAACCAATTCCATATAGATGTTAGGGCCCACCACATGTTTCTTAACGGACAAACATTTACCAATGTCAGCTAGCTCATAAAAACAAAATGCCACCACTGAAATCTAAATTTATTTTTAAAAAGAAAATATTTCCCTGTATTCCAAATAGATTAATCTTATCTAAATCAGTATTCCCTTCCAATTATGAATATAATTTCTGCTACTTTCTTATGTAATTCTTTAGTCATTTCACTTACATTTGCAATATTTCCTTAAAGCAGTCTTCTTTTCTACTTTGCTAGAACATCCTACAAGGCTTATTTGAATCATGTACATAAGATAATGTATATAGAAACACTAAAGTATAAAACACCATTTGGTGTGAAATATGGTTAGTAAGAGTGAAGTATACCTAGCAGATACTAAGTCTACTAAATAGTCTTACTAATATGCTATCAATTTTTGCAACTTATAGAGGAAGGAGACCAATCTATTCATTTTATCACTAGACCATAAAAATCCATATAAATGGCATGGACAGCTTTATTTCCTAGAGATGGGGGTAGGGGAGAAACAATGAGAATATGCTACCCACCTTTTTCTTTTTCTTTAAGATAAGCTGATACTAAATCATGAAGAAACATGATAAGCTCAGCATCCATAGTCACGCAAATGTGGTCAGTGAACTCTGTCACCACACTACATTCTACCTTTGGCTTCAAGTTGGCATCTGCAATGGTAAAGTTCTTTTATGGTAACAGATTTAATGACATAAGTTCCTTCTTCTTCCCATTAATAAGGGATTTATATAGGTCTATGTATCCACTTCAAATGGAACTATATGTAAATGAGGGATTTCTATATGTGATTTACAGAATAATGATGATGATGATAGTTTACTAAGCACTTTTCCAGTATGTGCCACTCATTCCTCATAACAGCCCTATAAAAGAAGTCCTATAATTATTTCCCCATTTTACTGAGGAGAAAGAGGCATAAATAGGTTAAATAATTTGCCAGACATCATGTAGCCGGTAAGAAAATCAATTTGACCCAGAAAACCAATTTCATTATGTTACATTAGAATTACAAAATAATTTGTGGGAAAACAGCAGTAGTTGAAACTTCTCTTAGAATTTTCTTAGTAACTGTAGAAATTAAAGAGTGCTTATTCACATACCCTGTAATGGAGGTTCCTGTGGTTCTTGAACATGAATGGATTTAAAGTCAAGCTGCATCCTTGGTAAAGCAAAGATAGTCTCTGTTTCATGATTGTAGCTAGAACCTCCTCTGAATCCACTTAATAAACTAGAGTTCTTCACAGTAGTGCTACTCTCAGTATTGTTAGCATCAACATTGCGTAGTAGGTTTAGCTCTACATGCATAACAATAAAGATAATAAAGAAGAATCAAATTAAAACCAATAGGCATTGATAAGCATATAAATTTCAAGGCATGTGATACATAGCAATTATCTCATATTGAGATGGAAAATTAAAAATTCCATATTCAAAAAAATAAAACATAATACATACATTACTATTCTCACAACTAAAGCTTTGAAATGTGATTTTAGATAAATTCATTAAATTTTGTTTTTGGTTTCTCTGGTTTTAAAATGAATATTATTCTCAATTGAATTCATGTCTGAATTTGAGTTTAATTAAGACCAAAGGTGTCCATAGATCAAACACTCTACTTCTATAAAATTTGGGATTAAATATGATCCTGACCATATGTTCTATTGTTAGACTATGACTGTCAATTATGGACTGAATTACATACTCCCCCAAAAATGTGTTGAAACTCTAATCCCCAGTACCTCAGAATGCAATATTATTTGGAAATAATGTTACTGCAGATGAAATCAGGCAAGTTAAAATGAGGTCATACTGGGATAGGGTGGACCCTTAATCCAGTATGACTGATGCCTTTGTAAGAAGAAAAAATTTGGACGCAGACAGTGAGGGAGCTCACTATGTGATGACTGACACAGAGAACACTATGGGTAGCTAGAAACACCAGAAGCTAGAAGAGGCATGGAACAGATCCTTCCCTACTGACTTCAGAGAAAGCATGGCCGTGCTGACACCTTGATTTCGGACTTCTAGCCTCTAGAACTGTGAGACAATAAATTTCTGTTGTTTTAGGCCAGTTTGTTATGGCAGTTCTAGCAAACTAAGATATTTGAATAAAAATTAGCATTTTTAGGTACTCTAACAGTGGTACAATATGCTAACAGCCCTTCCAGAGCATCACAACCAAAAAGTCTCCTCCCCAATACCTATTTAGAGGTAGACTACTTAAAACAGGCATAATCTTGTAATTTACTTTCTTATCCTTTGTTATCAGAACATTTTTTAACAATCTCTAATCTCTGGGATCTCCTATTCCTTGGTAGCTATTTTCCATGGGACGTAAGTCATCTTCTTTTCCATTTTGAGAGGTCGTTTTTTAAGTAAAATATTCATCTTCACATGTCTCGATCTAGTCACCTATTCATTGAAGATGACATAACTGATAAAAGCAATACTGTACACTAACACCCAAAAACAACCACAAAATAAGAGTTCCCACAACTGCATTATTACAAGACTGATGAATCTAATCAAATGAAGAAAACTCTTCAAAAGCACTCCCCTGAAACTTATGTCTTAATGGGAATAATGGTATTTAATTTCAGATCTGAACCTTAAATTTATGGCATTCCATTATTTAGCTGTGTAATAACTTTCCCAATTTTCCAATTTTTAGCTTTACTACAAAAACATTTTCCCAATTATAAAAAGTAACTTAGTTTGATTTTATTTATTTAAAACCAATTTTATTTTGAATGCTTTCCATTAAATCCCAAAATAATGAGATGTGTTTCTACCAGAGGGGTGAATCACATACTAAATAACTGTTACTTGTTTTAGGAAGTAAAATGAAACTTGCTTAATTAAAGAAATAAAAACTCAACCTCCATTTAAATTCTAAACACAGTTGACAGAACCCAAAATAGAAAAAACAAACAAACAAACAAAAAAGAAATAAATCTCTCCAAAGAATCAAATGTTAAACCTTCATTCCTTGTGGCTGTGACATAATTGAACCACTCTTTGACACTTGCTACTCCATGGGGTGGATTTTCATGGCGACGCCTTGTTATCTTGGTTATGGTTGCCATAGGACTTTCCAGAGCACCACATGGTTTGGTAACCATGGTATTATGACCCAGATGAAAATCCAATGTTTGTACAATATATGTAGAATGATCACAAGAACCTAGAGCAAAAAACAAAGTTTTTTTAAAGTAATTATATTTAGATGCAAGAAAGTAGTTGTGGTTCCAGACCAATAGATTTAGCTAAGTCATACACAGATAGGGAAGGTTGTAAAAATGAGGAGTAAATAAACAAGAAAAAAGGCACAAATAACTTTCCTTTCTTTTACTTATAATTGGACTTATCTCCAAGAAAATTAAAAGCAGCAAACATTCCTTCCTTCACCATTAAGAACCACTGAGTAGGCTGGATTTGTCACTGTAAATAGAGGTATATAGTAGAGCCTTGCCTATAAAGACTACAGTATAGTCTTAAATGTCAAATAATTTCCTCATACTATCACTATGAGTTTATTCTTCATGTTTTTATAATAAATATTTATAACTACTACTATTATGACTGTGGCCAGCCACAGCAGTAGAAACTTTAATTGCCTCAGTAAGAAACAGGGAATAAGAAGACAAGTTCAGAAATAGGTTTTGAAAATGTTCTAAACTTTATAGATATCAAGTCCTTTGCAGTGAACTCCTTGACATGTAAGGTACATAACAACAGAGATGAGCTACAGAAATTTTATAGGAAAAATAAGACAAAAGTATGAAAAAAGAAAATTACTTTGTAGTTTATAATCATATCAGAAGATTAGACAAAAAGTAAAAGCTGGAAATTTGTCAGTTTACCATCTTCCCAGATTTTCTGAGCTTCAGTCCAAAAAGCTATATTTGGTTCTTCTAAATGAAAAAGGGCCCAGGATTTTGAACGGAAATTTGGACCATGAAAACAAGCAAGTGTCATATGATTTCCATGTAAGCTCATTGATCCTCCAAACTGCATTCCATCTTCTGGTAATGGAATCTGAAATAAGGATATGTGGCATCCTGAAACCACCTTCAATACTCCAGGCCAGTGACGATGATGAGCTGCGTCAAGCACTGCAAGAAAGCCAAAACACTTTTATCCTGAAGTGCCTGATGAACATCCTGAAATGGGGGTGGGAAGGCAGGAGGTGGTTACTTTCTACAGCTGCAAGTGACTCAGGTAAGATGAAAACAATTACCTTACATTTAGTTAACATTAAGCAGTAAGTAGCTAATAAAGAACATTAGGCAGTAGCTAATAAAGAGTCTGGGAAAAGATGCTAAATGAGGAAAGACAAAGCTAAGGAAACCAGTACTTGCTAATGATAGTTACAACCAACACTCCTGTAATAATTAATGATTTACAAGGTATTTGTATGCAATTTTATAAAATTCTTACAATAAAATTGCAAACTAGGTATTTCATCTTGACTCTTTTCAATCGAAGAAGCGTAATAGAAAAGCTAAGTGAACCCAGTGACTGGAAGACCTAGAAATCAAATGCAGATTCTTGATTTTAAGTCTGCTGTTTTTATTCTTCTGTATGCTTGCTACTCAAATTGAGGTCTGAGGACCAGTAGCATCAACATCACCTTGGGAACGTGTTATGACTGCACACTCTCAAATCCACTCCATACTTTACTGTTTCAGAATCTACAAGATCTCCAGGTGTTTCAGATGCACATTAAAGTGCATAAATTCATATTTATATTTTCCTGCTTATCCCAGTAGTGTCCTTTTTGGCTATTTCCACACCTCTCTTCCCAGATCCAATCAAGGATCATTCAAGGATCATGCATTGTATCTAGTTGGCATGTCTCTTTAGTTTCCTTTAATCTCATTGTTCCTTTGTTTTTCATGACAAGGACATTTTTGTAAGACTCTAGGCCAGGTGTTCTGCAGAATACGCCTCCCATTTGTATAAGCCTGATATAAACTCTAGTTTAATGGAAATACAAGGGCTAGAGGAATGAAATAAATGGTATCACAGGGAAGCAACTGAAAAATATCTAGAAAGCAGGACAGGACATTTTGCAGGACAATTTGCTAGGTCTCTTCAACAATCTAGGTCATAAAAAATGGAACTATGCTAAGTAACGAGAGAGTGAAGGAACATAACCAGATTTAACCTATGACCCTGGATTGGAAACTGGTTTGGACAAATCAGTTGTAAAGGATACTTTTGGATTAACTGTAGAAATTTGAATTGGTCTGAAGATTAGAGGAGCGAATAATTAACAAAATGGGAAGTTGGAGATTGTTGACTGGAAGAAGGTTATGAAACAATATGAACTAAATTTTGGTACAAAGTGCACATAAATGCACAGAAAGGTATCTGGAAGTATATGCTCTAAGGTGGTAACAGTGGTGATTTCTGAGTGGAATGTAATGTTTTTATTTTTTTACTTTTTGCTTGTATGCATTTTCTAGTTTTCTTCAATGCCATGTGTCCTGCTTCTGTGATGATAAAACATTATTAAAAATTATCCTGATTCTGGCTACTTCTCACCCCTCCTAGTCAAAATCACCATCATTTCCTGCCTGGACTACTGCAATGTTCTTCTAGTGGTCTCCTTACTTCCATTCTTATCCCTCAATAGTCTGTTTTCTACATTGCAGCAATAGTGATGCTTTAAAAAGGAATATTTTAAGGAAAAGAAAATCAAAGGATCTCAACTCTGCTATCTCCAATAGCGTCCCATCCCATCTGTGGCCCACCTGTCTGAATTTACAGCTAGTACTTTCCTCCTTGCTCACTCTGCTCCAGTCACAGTGGCCACTTCAGTGTTCCTCAAACAAGTCAAGTGTGGTCCCACTGTAGAAGCTCTTCCCCTAGATCTTAACTGAGTTCCTTCAATTTATTCGCACTTCCAATACAATGTCACTTCAGAAAAGCCTTTCCTGATCACACTAACTAAAATAGCTTCTCCCACACCCTGCAATTCTCTGTCTCCTCCTGCTTTGTTCTTTTTTCTCAGCACTTTTCTCTACCTGAAATTATCTTAAATATTGAGTTAGTTATGGTCTGTCTCTCCTATTAGAATTAACCTTCCTGAGGGTAAGGACTGTATCCACCACTAGTTCTCTTATGCCTGGAACAGTGTCTAAGTACATGGTTGATGCTTAATAAACACTTGCTGATTAAATTACTAAGTGAAAAGACGATCTGTCTAATCCATACAACTAACAAATTCAAACCCAGACATTCTAACTCCACAGCCCATACTGTTAACCAAAAAATGATACTATTGCAATTAGTATTCAAGAGAATGGAGGTGGTATAGTTACAGATGAATTGGTGGCAGAGGGAGAGGATAATGAATGATAACTTCCAAATTGATGGCCTCTATTTCCATTGGGAGGTATGAATTCAGATCTGTTGATGAATGAAGGGAAGAGGGACATGGGATAAACGGCCTATGACTTACTTTATGAGTATGGTATATAGATTATTGTTGTTACTATTATTTTAAATTAAAATTGTGAAACATATTTAATGGAAGATAAAGAATATATACAGGCATAACTCCAATTCTTACATTGTTCTTGTGAACTTTTTTCTAGGTTGTTAGCCACTGTCTTAGGTGGAAGATAAGGAACCGGTCCCCAGGTAGACAGAGCTCGTTTGCTGGTATCAAACTGTTGTGTGAAAAATTCTTGGAGCTTCATTCCTATTTTTATCAGGTCAGGTGTAGTTGATCTTGATATCATTACTTGGAAAATATCCCACTTCAAGTCTCCATGGACAAAAATTTCACTAGAGCATAAAACAAAATCTTCATCACAGATCTTATAGAAGATTGTTGGAAAGAACCGGAAATATTCTCTTACCCCACCCTCACCTATAATAGTTGCACTATATGAAATCATTTTGTAGGAAAAATGAATTGTGGTTTCTCACTGGATAACAGAAAATATGTTAAATGGAATCATGTAAAGTGTTCAAAAAGTTATGTTTTGCTAAATACCTTTTATCAGTCATGCTTGAATCCAACATGTTATACAGATTTACTTTCCATTCATCCTGAAGCTTAAGATCAGCATTACTGAAGATACCCATGAGGATACTTGAGCCCATGTAATCAATACGAGCTTCAGTAGAACCCATAGTAATTTGAATTTTGTGACTGGGTTGTTGATTTGGATGTTCAGAAATATGAGCTAAAATAGAAACAATAATTAGTTTTCACAGAAATGCCTAATAGGAAAAATTCATCAAATCTTTTCAATGTAGTTTCTGAAGATACGTTAAATCAGCTGTAAAATTTCAACATACCAACCATCTCCAAAGCATTGACATCTATGGTCCCTCCAACTACTCCTCCTTTAGAATCTAACTGTGATCTTCCCAGACCTACAGACATGCTAATTTCTCGATCTCGATTACTTCCTACTGATAGACGGCCCTGGCTCTTCAAACCACTAGTTGTCCAACTGGAAAAAAAAAAAAAAGAAAACATTACAATTTAGACATACAACTTCTAATGTCTTGAATTAAAATATGAGTTAAATCAGATGATTTTTTAAAAAAGGTTAAGTTTGACAAAGAAACAACACATTTCTTATAGAAACCATGTGGTAAATATTTGAATATTAACACTGAGAATGACATCTTCCTTGCTAGAAAATTACTCTATTTCTTGTAACTTTCCCCTTTTTATAAGACATTTCATGCTGTTTTATATTATGGCACCCTTAAGATTAAGCTATTTTCAGGATAAAGCAAGTTACATATTTTATCTACTCTTTATTGTCTCAAAAATTCACCATAAAAAAGGCTTTGAGTTGCTTTACTAAAATGTAAGAAAAATTACAACTAATAGATTTTTTTCTTTGCATCTAAATAGCTTACGTTGTATTTCCCATCACATTGCTCATATTCATTTGAACATTTAATTGCTTCAGGTTGATAGCAAACACGACAAGTGTTTCCCATGGGGTTCCTTGTTGGCTTGCTGCTTTGTTTGATTTGTTAAAAGGAGCTGACGTTTTTGAAAGTGAATCTAAAAACAGAAAAATCAAATGCATGTTCATTCACAAATATTCCCAGTCAGTTGGAAAGCAAAAAGCCTACACCACTATAATCTAAAAAGTAAATATGACATTCTTGTATTATAACTTAACATTTAAAATTTGTCATATTGCCTCTATAGTACCAGCTACCATTTACTGAATGTTTAGTAAGTGCTAGCAGCCTTACTTCTTGAAAGCATAAAGTTCTGTATAACACTTAGTTTATATGAGGAAATTCTGATGTGTATGGGATATAGCTGCACAGATAATTCATCATCCTGGGATTTTCTTAACAAAGGCGAAAATCATAAGAAACTGCTGCCAAATAGAGGGCTTGAAGGCAAGAACTATTCTGAAACACAGAATCTGACTGGGGTGCCTGTCTTCTAGCTCAACGTATATCTTCAATCCTGCATTTGTTCATTATGCTCTAATCTTACCTCGTGACAGGACATATCACTCATTTTTATATGTTCAGGCACAAGTACAGGGCCTGGTACTTAAAAGGCTTCAAAAACACTGCCTGAATAAAAGAATGACTGAATAAACACAAAGATTAACTTTCTTAATATCAAAGCATCTTTTGGGATGCTTTCACAACACTATAGATTTGTTTCCTTTCTAAAAGTAACTATACCATATAGAACACTAATATTATGCTTATTCCTTTCTAACCCTTTTCAAAGTTACCAGACATCTAGTTGTCCCCAATGCTGGCAATACTTTAGAGTGTTTTTTCAGTTGTTTTCTGATCTATCATAAAAACTTGCAAGAGTATATCTCCCTGAACTTTCGGCAGAGATCTGGGAGTAATTAATTTGGATTTTTATTAGGGCATTGGCAGGTTACTGATAACAAAAAGAATGATGTTACCTCTTTGAGGAACTGAAGAATCAGACACACTCCTTGATCTGACAGAAGCTGGGGATTTTAGATTCTGCGCTGCTGTCCCTGGTGACATGGTGCTATTTATTATATGCTCATTGAATACATTAGGTGACTGAGGCATGTGGGTGAAGGAGGCTGACTGACTAGGCTGCTCCCAGGTCCTGCAGTAAGCTTTTCTTGATGATTCAGGGGAAAGGTGCTGGCTTACCCCTTCAATGGAATCAGGCGTCCCTGGGCCAGATGCTAGCAGAAAAGTAGGAAAAAAGTAAAAAAAAAAAGGCAGCCAAATAAACAGGTAAAATCACTTTGTTATAAAATAATAAATTTCACCCATGCACCACTGCTAATTAGATTATAAATTCTTTCTAGTTCTCTATTTGGCAAATGTACAGCAACTTAAAAGTTTGCAAAGCACATTTTGGCATGTTACTTAATTCTCCCAGAAATCCATGAAATGGGCAGGACGGGTATTCTGCTTGCATTTTAAGAAAACAAAATAGACCCCAGTCCCAGGCTTTCTAATATTTTCCACTGTATCACACTGATTTCTACCTTTCATTTCCACAGCTCTCTTCTTGAGCAAAAAATAAGCCAAGAGGAAAATACAGGCAAGATGGTAGCATGTCCCTAACATTTTCTTTTCCCCCCTTAACCAACTATGATTAACTTGGATAGCTAAATGTATTTCTACACTTTCAAAATTTCCAAAGACACAGAATAATTATTATAGAATAAAATGTCAGCTAAAATGTAATCTCCAAGAAGGGAAGCTTTTGTCTATTTGGTTCTGTGATATATCCCCAGTGTCAATGAAGGGCTCAGTAGATATTTGTTGAATGAGTACATGAATAACATGGTACCACTTACCAAATAAGGCAAAGTTTGTGTTACCTATCATGGATATTGTTATTACTGTAACCTAATTATAATTATGATGACATGACAATCTTACTTGGCAAATTTATAGTTTGGTCTCCAAGGAAAAGGCGTCTTGCAATGCTTCTCCTATACCAGGCTCTTGGAAATGCCAGAATTTCACTGAGTCGGCGCATATCATACTTAAAGGAAGCAGACCCTATATCACAAACAGCTGATAATAAATAAATAAAATGTATTAGAATTGAAACAGATTTTTCAAAACTTCTAATATTTTTACATAGTATGTATAAGACACGATATTATACAGGTAACCTATAATTATGTTACTACAAATCATGAACTATCAAAATAATTTATACATTATAGTTAGCAAGTGATAAATATGATCCTTCCACAAATTACAGAAATAGCACATTCTAACACTAGTAATTTCATTTCCTTTTTTGAGGTGAAGTGAGGTTGGAATTCTATTATCACTTTATCATGAAATTCTCAGAGGTTCTAAAGATTTATCTTACAACCAGCTTTCAACTTTAACACGAGGCTCTTAAATACAGAAAACGAAGCAGGATGAGTTTTGATACCAATTTCCTCAAAAGTAGTTGCAAACCACATAGCTATATGTTTTCCTTTTAGACAGAGCAGTGACTTGTCAGTCTGAAAAAATTCTGAAGGCTTTTTTCCGGGGTTCTTCTCTGGGCACTCTTCTCTGAGCACCCTTCTGCTCTGCTTTATGTGTTTTTCTATTCCACCGTTACTTTCATAGGATTTACTTGCCAATGACACCCACATCTCAAATTTCTATTTCAGCCTGAGCCAAGGTCCATACAGTCCATCAGTTAATCACCTACTGGATAATTCCACCTAAATGTCCTGTTCATGTCCTTCTTTATTTTCTAAATTAATGGCAGCACTGTTCCTAAGTTAAAAGACTAAGGCATTCTTGTCTCTTCTACTGTCCCTCACACAGCTTGTCCTCAAGCTTGTGGATTCTCTAATTCTCTCTTGAAATTATCACCTCCTCTCCTTTTTTTCTTTTTTTACTGTCAGTTTAGGCCTTCATCCCCTATTGTTTGGTCTATTTCAATGGCCTCCTCAAACATCTTTCCTTTCCCATCTTTCAGGCTATCATCAATTCCTTTTTAAAATACCAATCTGAAAGCACCATTCCATGTCTTAAAAACTTCTATTGGTATTCACTGCCCAAAAGATCAGAACCATTTCTTTAGCTTGGTGTACAGTCTATTTTATCAGCTCTACTTCTAGCCACTCCTGTTTCTGTCTGTCCCTGCCTACTCTGTAAACCAATTAAATGTTCCTTTATACCTATACTTCAGCAACAATGAACCAAAGTATGTTCAAAAGCATTCTTTTTGATGCTTCTGGGTCATTGAATACCATGTGGGTAAAGCCAAGTATGTTCCTATTCAATTTTCAAGATCTGGCCCAAATAGTACTTCTTTTGTGAAACCTTCTCTGATTTCCCATATAAGACAGAATTTGTTGTTTCCTCTTTTTTTGGTAAACCTCCATTTATAGCATTTATCACACTTCACTGTCATTTATCTGTCCACACATAATAAGATGTTGTCTTATTCATGCCTACTGTCCTCAAATCACCTAGCATAGTGCCTGGCACGAGTTTACAGTAAAATATGGGCTCAATATATGTTTGCTGAATGAATACTGGGCTGGTTGTGCATACCATATCAGTCCAATAAAGAATTACAAAAGTTTGCATTCACCTTGTACTCTGAATTATTCAAAATGTTTCACATGCATTTAATTTTAAATATTCAAATCACACAATGTAAAGATGAAAGAATAAAAGATTTGTCAATATTCACATAGCTAGTTAAAATGAGAAATTTTATCAATTCATGATAGAGAAGTGAAGGAAAAAAGCAGTTTTCAAGCATTTAATTAGGCATATTTTGGCCGTTGTAGATAACATTTCTAACATTGATCACCTGGATTGATCAAGTGGACTAGGCTGGATTGTCAAACTTTTCCTTTAAATAAACTTTCACAAAAAGCTTAATATTATTCAATGTATTTAATATGAAAACACTGGTAAAAAGGAGGCCATTAATTCTGAAAGATAATATTTTAATTTAAAAACTATAAAATTATGTACCAGATATATTTATTAATGTAGTGTCCATTTTGCTTGCAGACTTGCTTACAGACTGACTTTCAAAAAATGAGGTACCTCCTGAACGCCTTATCCGAGACAAACTCACTTTTACAAATTCAAGGTTTATACTGAGGGAGTCTTTCCGACCAGTGACTGAAGTGGGTTCCTCATCCACATTTCCTAAAAAGAAAGCAAAACAAGACCCCACATATATATACATATATACACATATACATATATACATACACATGATTATTTAGTTAATGAAAATTATCCAATACAAAGGAAGATGCCATAAATTAAATTCATTTAAGTAAGGTAAAAATTTAAGCAGAATCATCTAATGAGTATTAGAATTTCTAACAATAGCTGGATAGGTTCAATACCATAAACATAATTGATGATTTTTAAAACAGTTCCCCATGACAAAAACTAATATTTACATGGTGTCTATGTCTACATTATCTATCTAAATATTAGTCAAGAGGTTTTCACTAATTTCAAGACCACATGCAGTTTTAATAGGTTCATCTGCACTTTAAAATGCCAGTAGAATTTAAGTACAATAAACAACTTAAATAATAGTATTATATTAAATTTAAAAATGTGACCCATTCACTTTAAAATTTTACTATTTATAGATAATTTCTTATATAAACAGAATGATTTGGTAAAACACTTAAACATTAAGTAACACAAGTAATCTTTAATCTCCAAAGAGATTACTGTACTGTGTATGTCATCTATAAACTATTCTGAATTTTTTAAATTCTTGAGTAATCAATTTACTATAATTACTTTTTTATTTTCTACTTATTACATAGGGACAAGACATATTATTAAAAGGGAAAAGTAATAGAAGTTTCTGATCTTGGTTTGTATCCATTATTAAAGGTTTCATGGTTTCTGAAAAGACAACAACTTGAAAAGGTGCTATAAATTTGGAAAAGACACAGTATACCTAATCCTCCTGATCCAGGTGTGAGACCAGAAACGGCAGTTTTTTGTTTCCCTGCTCCATATGGATGAAATACATAAAGGGAAAAGTCAGACATGCATGCTGTGAAGCTCAAGCCAGATGAACTGCTGCTGGAACTGGTCAGATCTGACTGACTACTACTATGTCGACTTCTGCCAAGAGGACTGCCTAATCCTGATGAACCTATGTGAACACAAGAAATACAAAATAATTATAAACCACAGAATATAAAAAAAAAGCAGGACACTAATATTATGTTCTCAAGGACCAAACATGACTGAAAAATAAAATGGAAACAAAACAATCAATAGATTTAATTCCTTGATATCAAAGTGAGGACTTTTAAGTATTATAAGCAGTAGAAGAGGTCCAAAATAATTGGGGTTTAGGCAAAAGAGGAGAACAAAGTGAGGGAAAAAATCCAAATCATATAGATGGAGTCTGGGTTTCACTATGTAACAGTGAAGTCAGAGCAGGGATGAGAATGGAGAAAGGAAAAGATATCTCAGAGAGCCAAGTGTACTTATCAGCAACATTTGCTAGTGCTGAACAAAGCCAAATTCAAATATGCTTTAAACTAAATATTATGAGACCATTTGAATAGAGTATTATATGATTTTTCTGATAATTCTAAAATATATATTGCCAGCGCAGTTCTCCTTTGGATTCATGTTTTGCAACTGATAATCTGACATCCTACTAGAATGGGTCACAGGCATCTAAAAAGTATATCATGTCCAAAACTGAACTCTTGATATTTCCATCCGATTTTGCTTTCCTTCCAGTGTTTCCCACCTCCAGTAAATGATGCATCTATGCAAATAGCTCAGTCACAAACCTGGGAGTAGTTCTTCTCATCCTGACTCCCTATCATGCAATCTATCATTTCTATATCTAACATTTATCAAGTCTGTCAGCTTCCCTCCATCCACACTTGCTGCTGTTCAACCTAAGCAATCATCAACTCTGTCTGGACAGCTACAATGGCCAACTGCTCTCCCTTCTTCCTACCATTCTTGTTCCCCTCAAGTGCCATACTACAGCTGGTCTGGTGTATTAAAGTGTAAATCAGAGTGATGTCCACTTCCCTGCGCACCCTTTCATTGGCTTCCTGACATGACTCAGTTCTTTCCTATCTATTGAACCCTTTTCTCAGGCCAGTCTATACTTTCTTCACAATGCCTCACTTAAACAGTTCTATTTTGTTTCAAAGTTGCCAAACTCCCTCCTCATTCATGGATTTTGTATGATCTGCCTGGAGTGTTCATTCCTCCAGTTCTCTGCTTGACTAACCCATATTTAACCACTTCACCTTTCTACTTAGAATGTGTTTGTTTGCTTGTTTATTATTGGTTTCTCCAATTCAATTTAAGTTCCACATTAATAGCCTTTTAGGTTCGCCATTGAATGCTCAACCCCTAGCACTGAACCCTGACCACATAGGCATTCAATAAAGATCTATAAAAGAATGGATATTGTCATAACATATACTTTCTGTAAATTTATTCTCATCATCACTCCTTCTTGAATGTTTTATGGTGATAAAATGAGGAGTGGTATTTGATTTTTTCCATTTTCTAAAGAATCATAAAATAAGGGTATAAGAAAGAAGTGCTCCTTTTCATATTCCTTTTACTACATATTCCTAGCATGGTACGTATGTAGTGCTATAATAATTTAAGCATTAATAATTTATGTGACATTTTGTCATTAAGAAAATGGTGAATGTGGCAACAGAAAAACAGGCAATGTTTATATATTTGTTATAAAGTAATAAAATACAAATTAAAATAAATTTAAAGCACAATGTTGGGAAGAGTACAGTGAACTTGGTTGTCTTGTGATGAGTGTGTAGAAATTTTAGTCTTATTAGTGAGCAAAACAGATCAAATGCTTTAAAATGTTCACACTCTGACATAGGATTCACTTTTAAGAATTTATCCTAAGGATATTTATAAATATTTATATACAAAAATGTTCATTACAATATTATTTACAAACTAAAAACACAAAACAAAAAGCCCAAGGCATCACAAATATATATGATCCACATGATGGAATATTGTGCAATCATTAAAGTTATTGATTTGAGAAAGTTAATGATTTGGGTAAATAAAATGATATTTTATATTTTAAAAAGTTACACAGCAGAAGAGACCATATTAAATCTTGCCTGGGAAAAAGACTGTATTTCTTCAAAAATGCTTGGGAATAGGGCTGATAACACTGGTTATAAAGAAAGGGATATTGTTATTTTCACTTCATTCTTAGTACTTTTCTATTCTCTATATTTTCTATAATGAATGAATAACTTTTATAATAAGAAAAATATGCTTTCAAAAACCAACACTACCATCCCAATATATGGCTCACTATAACACAATTACAGCAATATTTTGGAGCTACTGTAAGACAATGGGCGATCACATTAGCAAAAGATTTTCTTCTAAGGAATTAACATTTTCTGTTTTGTGATGAAACTTTCAAAGAAACAAAGAGCCAAACAAATGTTTTGCTTTAACCATTTACCCAGTGTTACAAGTAAATACTAGGGAACTAAATAATTTCTATTTCTCCAAGAAAAAAATAATTTTTCCTATTGATACTTGATTATTAGGATAAAGTTTCAAATCCCAAGGTGACTGATCATAAACAGGAGCCAAAACCTGAGCTGCATTTCCTTCCAAATCAGAGAGTTGTTTCGCTCTCCACTGTCTTCATACTTCTCTTAAAAATGGAGTTTTTTGTTTGTTTGTTTTTGTTTTTGTCACTCTAATTCAGGCTTTCTAAACCTTGACGCTGTTATTTTAGACCAAATAATTCCTTGTTTGGGGTAGGGGTAGAGAGGTAGGGGAGATATGTCACGTGCATTGTAGGATATTTATCAGCATCCCTGGCCTCCTCACTAAATGCCAGTTGAATTGTCCCCTGACATTGTCAAATATCCCCTGGAGGTAAAATCACTCCCAAATAAGAACCACTGTTTTAAAGATACACCAGTTCTTATGAATTGTCATTTAATCTTGTTTTTTTTCCTTTAAAAGTATTCAATTAAATCTTTATCATTTGTATTTGTGATAGCTATAATTTTTATGGCAGAGATGACACTGAGCTTTAATATAGTGAACAGTGATGATCTCATCAGCATGATTATTAGTTCTGTTTTTAAAACAAAACCTTTCGTGAATCACATTTGGGTAAGGTAACAGAATTCACCATTTAAATATATATATCTGATACAATTTTAATTCAGCTCTTATTTTCCATTTGCAACACTGATTACTCTTACATGTAAAAATCTAGCATAAAATAAAGCATTCAAAAGTACTTGAACACTCTGGCCAATTGACTTTTGACAAGGGTAGCCAAGTCTATTCAATGGAGAAAGAATAGTCTCTTCAGCAACTGGTGCTGGAAAACTGGACATCCATATGCAAAAGAATGAAAGTTGACTACCTTAAACCATATGCAAATTTAATTTAAAATGGATCAGTAACCTAAGTATAAGAGCTAAAACTACCACAATATTAGAAAAAAACAGGGGAATATCTTCAGGACCTTGTATTAGATTAGGCAATGAGTTCTTATGTATGACACGAGTGCCAGAAGAAAAAGTAGATAAATTGGACTTCACCCAAATTTAAAACTTTTGTGCAAAGGATATTCTCAAAAAAGTGAAAAAACGACAACCTACAGAATGGGAAACCATAAGTCTGATAAGGGTTTACTATCCAGAATATATAAAGAACTCCTACAACTCAATCAAAAAGACAAACAACCCAATAAAAAAAAATGGGCAGAGGATTTGAACAGATGTTTCTTTAAGGCAGATATAAAATGGCCAATAAGCACATAAAAAGATGCACAACTTCATTAGCCATTAGGGAAATGTAAATAAAAAACACAATGAGATACCACCTCACAATCAGTAGAATGGCCATTATTTAAAAAAAAGAAAATAACAAGTGTTGGTGAAGATGCAGAGAAATAGGAACCCTCATCCATTGTTGGTGGAAATGTAAAATGGTACAGCCACTGTGAATAACAGCTTGTTGGTTCCTCAAAAAGTTAAACATAGAATTACCATAAGACTTGGCAATTCCACTTTTAAGTTGCATACCCAAAAGAGTATTTAGTTTTTAGCAAGGACTAGGTCAGATATTTGCACACCGAAATTCATAGTGGCATTCTTCACAATAGCCAAAAGGCAGAAGCAACCTAAGTGTCCACCATCAGATGAATGCATAAACAAAATATGGTATATACATACAATGGAATACCAATCAGCCCTAAAAAAGGAATGAAGTTCTGATGCTTGCTACAATATGGATGAACCTTGAAGACATCATGTTGAGTGCAATAAGCCACACACAAAAGAACAGGTACAATTACATGAAATAACTAGAATATGCAAATTTAAAGACAGAAAGGAAATTAGAAGTTACCAGAGGAGGAGACAAGGGGGAAAGAGGAGTTAATGCTTAATAGATACAGAGTTTGTGTTTGGGGTGATGGAAAAGTTTTGGTAATGGACAGTGGAGAGAGCAGCACAATGTTGTACATGTAATTAACACCACTTAACTATATAATTGAAAGTGGTTAAAACAGGAATTTTCTGTTGTATATATGTTACCACAATTTTAAAAAATTACTTGAACACTGTATTATTAGATGACAGTTACTTTATGGTGCATGTAGTGTGTACATTCAAGCCAACAACAAAATGGTATCCAATTGTCATTCAGTTAGAAATACAAACTAAAGGATATACAAGTTCTAGTAAACACATAAAATATACTGAAAACTTTGGTCTACTATAGATTGTTTTTTTTAATTTAAAATAATCTCCTTTTTCAAATGTATTTTAAAACCGCGTTTATTAATTACTAATAAAATTTTATTTATTTAAAAATAGTATTTGACTTTATACCAGAGGAATAAAAGAATGTTTCTAAACCTGGCATTCCAGTTTTGCTTGCAGAGGTCTTTGTTCCACTCTGAGCAGCATTACCTCCAGGAGATAAAGTCTCTGCAGGATATGTAGTTCCTAAAGTCTCGAGTTCTCCTCGGTTTGAAGAAAATACCAAGTCCAGGGACGGCAGCTTTAGCATGCATTCTACTCTTGATACTGGTAAACAGCTAAACTTGATCTGTGAGGGCTAAAAAGTATAAAAAAGACAAAAATACTGGATCCCAAAAGTTCCATTTAATTTCAATTCACATATACCAAAATTTTTATCATGTTTACTCACTTGACACTTAATAGTGTTTTGTGTTTAATGTCCTAGTTTTTTCAACTAGAAGGATAATACATGAACCGGAATATATTAACAAGATGGCATCATTTTAAAAAAAACAAGTATCTGAGGAGTCATCTCTAAGCAATACATTTAAATATTTCAGAAATTTAAAGATGTTTATACTCATATTATACTAATTCATAATCAATTCTTTTAAGGAAGTAACTTCCTTTATATTTTAAATTGAAAACTCTGAGCAATAATTCTAATAAAGGTATCATTGTGACTTCATATCTCAATTACACATTTTGACTGCCCAGAGAAAGGAACATAATGGCAAGAAATAAAGGTGTCATACTAACAAAGCATACAATGCTAAAAAAGGGTTTTAACTTACATACTGTATTTTTATTTTTGCCACAAACGTATGAAATTAAAATTTTGAAAACCTAAAGATCTGTGACACTTCTCAGCAAAAACGTAAATATACACATAAAATTTCACATATACTTCTTGACAGTTCAGGTAACCCACAAAACATCATAGCCATCCCAAAGGTCCATGAACTTATAAAGTTAAGAAAACTTTAAAGGGAAATCAGCTGAAAATGTTCAAACAAACTCAAGAATGACTTTTTTCTTTAAAATAAAAAAGACTAGACAATGTATATCACCTGAACTCGTACATAAACCACAACATCTACAGGGAAGGAAGAGTAAGCAGACGTTGAAGATGATACTAATGATGTTGTTGACTCTTCCATAGGATCTGGTATTTCAAAATGTCCCATATCTTCATCTTGTGAGCTGATAGCTGTTAAAATATTTAGTTTTAAGTTTTATTATGAGTACAAATGCAAACTATTAAAAAATCCTTTTCTATTACGCTAATACTGAGATAAGGGATATGGACACCCAGAAACATTTGCTTCTATATCCCATCATTCTAATATGTTTCTTGATTCAAACCTCTTGCGCATGCTTCCAAACTCAAATTTGCCTGCTATTATACCAAAAATGTACAAAGAAAGCAACATTGATTATGTCTCTGAGAGACACTTATGTAGGACCTATGCAAACCAGGGAAATGAATGGTTACTCTCAAACTGGGTTTAGTTTTAGAAACCCGTCACCCAATGTATAGCTCCCCTTCGCAACACTGTTTGGGTTTCAAATCTTTCTCCCAGATCTAGGGCCTTCTAGCCATGCCATTCAATGCCTCACTTCCTGTATGGGATCTTTTTTCACCCTAAGTCCAGATATAGTGTAACAGATATAGCTCAATACTAGGAGTGTGGAGATGTTAATTTTGTCATTAAGTAGCTGTGGCTTTAGGAAAATCATAGAATCTCACCAGGACTTAGTTTCTTCTTTGGTAAATGAAGACTAGATGATCTCTCAAGTTCCTTTTCAGTTTTATAATTCTTCTATACTTATCATTGACTATACAGATCATATATCATACCATATATCATATATATCATATCATATTATATCATATCATACCTTCTAAGTAATAGGCCCCCAAAATATATGTGATGGGAGAAGTAAGTATATAAGAAGGATTTAAAGGAGGATGCCTACCTGTATAATTCCGTTCAATTGGTGTAATTGGGATAGTTTCCAGAGCCTTTTCCAGAAAGTCTAATAGGCAGGGACTAATAACCATTTCTTCTGGCAATGACTGAAGTGCTACCCAGGCATATAACTTGGCTGTTTTTACTCCTCCACTTCCTTTGCCTTTGGCTAGAACATTTACAAATGTGACATACATTCAATGGAATTTGATAAATAGGTCCAATGAAATATAACAAGACAATTTAGTGAGAAATTAAATTTATAAGACAATTTAATCAGATGAAGCACCTTATACTCAAGACCATATGAGAAAGTAATAAGAAGATTAGGTTGATAGAAATGATACATTAATGTTAGAATACAAAGATGATTAATGATGTATAATAAAAGTTATTCCTACTTGCTCTAGATCACAAATTTGGTTCCATTGTTCAACTTTATACTTTGCTGAGTCTCTCATTAACATTAGTCCTTCTGTCCACTTCAGAAATAAGATATAGAAAACTCTAACAATGTTTAGTGGCAAGTAAGGAAAAACCTCATTATTTTCAGGCTTTCCTATTTCCTTGCAATTCTTAGCTTGTGCACAATAATAATGCTTCCCTTCTTGAGTCGCCACCTCACCTTCCTTCTACCTAATGAAATATTTTCATTTAAGTTGAGTGAGTAGAATAGCTAAGAATTAGCTGCTTTGGCTTACAATTCCAACTCTAACATTTATTAGTTGTGTAAACTTAGGAAAGACATTCAACTTCTATGAGGCTTAACTTCCCTCATTTATAAAATATGGATAATAATATCTGTCTTGAGCTCAATGGATACAGATGTGTCTCATCAATTGAAAACTGACATAAAAATATTAGGCATTGGTTTTAGTTACTCCTCCAGGAAAGTAGGTAAAAAGCCAGGAACTGCGTGGACTGGACACCACAGAGCAATCTGTCTTTGGGCATACTTCATACAACACTCATGAAAACGTGGAACTGCTGAGATCAGCGAAATCTGTAAGTTTTTGCGGCCAGGGGACCCACGCCCCTCCCTGCCAGGCTCAGTCCCGGGGGAGGAGGGGCTGTCAGCTCCAGGAAGGAGAAGGGAGAATTGCAGTGGCTGCTCTTACCGGAAACTCATTCTACTGATTCAAACTCCAACCATAGATAGACTGAGGCCAGACACCAGAGACTCTGAGAGCAGCCAGCCCAGCAGAGAGGAGACAGGCATAGAAAAAAAACAACACGAAAAACTCCAAAATAAAAGCAGAGGATTTTTGGAGTTCTGGTGAACACAGAAAGGGGAAGGGCGGAGATCAGGCCTTGAGGCGCATATGCAAATCCCGAAGCAAGGCTGATCTCTCTGCCCTGGGCACTTTTCCTTAATGGCCCTGGTTGCTTTGTCTATTAGCATTTCAATAACCCATTAGATCTCTGAGGAGGGCCGTTTTTTATTTATTTATTTATTTTTTTTAAATCCTTTTTGCTTTTTCTAAAACAATTACTCTAAGAAGCTCAATACAGAAAGCTTCAAAGAATTGAAATTTGGGCACGTCAAATCAAGAGCAGAACTAAGAGAGCTCTGAGACAAAAGGCAATAATCCAGTGGCTGAGAAAATTCACTAAACAACACAACTTCCCAAGAAAAGGGGGGTGTCCGCTCACAGCCACCATCCTGGTGGACAGGAAACACTCCTGCCCATCGCCAGCCCCATAGCCCAGAGCTGCCCCAGACAACCCAGTGTGACGGAAGTGCTTCAAATAACAGGCACACACCACAAAACTGGGCGTGGACATTAGCCTTCCCTGCAACCTCAGCTGAATGTCCCAGAGCTGGGAAGGGGGAGCAGTGTGAATTAACAGAGCCCCATTCAGCCATCATTTGAGCAGACTGGGAGCCTCCCAACACAGCCCAGCAGCCCAGAACTGCCCTGGGGGGACGGCACTCACCTGCGACATAGCACAGTCATCCCTCAACAGAGGACCCGGGGTGCACAGCCTGGAAGAGGGGCCCACTTGCAAGTCTCAGGAGCCATACGCCAATACCAAAGACTTGTGGGTCAGTGGCAGAGACAAACTGTGGCAGGACTGAACTGAAGGATTAGACTATTGCAGTAGCTTTAAAACTCTAGGATCATCAGGGAGATTTGATTGTTAGGGCCACCCCCCCTCCCCGACTGCCCAGAAACATGCCCCACATACAGGGCAGGCAACACCAACTACACACGCAAGCTTGGGACACCAATTGGGCCCCACAAGACTCACTCCCCCACTCACCAAAAAGGCTAAGCAGGGGAGATCTGGCTTGTGGAGAACAGGTGTCTCGTGGACGCCACCTGCTGGTTAGTTAGAGAAAGTGTACTCCACGAAGCTGTAGATCTGATAAATTAGAGATAAGGACTTCAACTGGTCTACAAACCCTAAAAGAACCCTATCAAGGTCAGCAAATGCCACGAGGCCAAAAACAACAGAAAATTATAAAGCATATGAAAAAACCAGACGATATGGATAACCCAAGCCCAAGCACCCAAATCAAAAGACCAGAAGAGACACACCTAGAGCAGCTACTCAAAGAACTAAAGATGAACAATGAGACCCTAGTACGGGATATGAAGGAAATCAAGAAGACCCTAGAAGAGCATAAAGAAGACATTGCAAGACTAAATAAAAAAATGGATGATCTTATGGAAATTAAAGAAACTGTTGACCAAATTAAAAAGATTCTGGACACTCATAGTACAAGACTAGAGGAAGTTGAACAACGAATCAGTGACCTGGAAGATGACAGAATGGAAAATGAAAACATAAAAGAAAGAATGGGGAAAAAAATTGAAAAACTCGAAATGGACCTCAGGGATATGATAGATAATATGAAACGTCCGAATATAAGACTCATTGGTGTCCCAGAAGGGGAAGAAAAGGGTAAAGGTCTAGGAAGAGTATTCAAAGAAATTGTTGGGGAAAACTTCCCAAATCTTCTAAACAACATAAATACACAAATCATAAATGCTCAGCGAACTCCAAATAGAATAAATCCAAAAAAACCCACTCCGAGACATATACTGATCACACTGTCAAACATAGAAGAGAAGGAGCAAGTTCTGAAAGCAGCAAGAGAAAAGCAATTCACCACATACAAAGGAAACAGCATAAGACTAAGTAGTGACTACTCAGCAGCCACCATGGAGGCGAGAAGGCAGTGGCACGATATATTTAAAATTCTGAGTGAGAGGAATTTCCAGCCAAGAATACTTTATCCAGCAAAGCTCTCCTTCAAATTTGAGGGAGAGCTTAAATTTTTCACAGACAAAGAAATGCTGAGAGAATTTGCTAACAAGAGACCTGCCCTACTGGAGATACTAAAGGGAGCCCTACAGACAGAGAAACAAAGACAGGACAGAGAGACTTGGAGAAAGGTTCAGTACTAAAGAGATTCGGTATGGGTACAATAAAGGATATTAATAGAGAGAGGGAAAAATATGGCAAACATAATCCAAAGGATAAGATGGCCGAATCAAGAAATGCCTTCACGGTTTTAACGTTGAATGTAAATGGATTAAACTCCCCAATTAAAAGATATAGATTCGCAGAATGGATCAAAAAAAATGAACCATCAATATGTTGCATACAAGAGACTCATCTTAGACACAGGGACACAAAGAAACTGAAAGTGAAAGGATGGAAAAAAATATTTCATGCAAGCTACAGCCAAAAGAAAGCAGGTGTAGCAATATTAATCTCAGATAAAATAGACTTCAAATGCAGGGATGTTTTGAGAGACAAAGAAGGCCACTACATACTAATAAAAGGGGCAATTCAGCAAGAAGAAATAACAATCGTAAATGTCTATGCACCCAATCAAGGTGCCACAAAATACATGAGAGAAACATTGGCAAAACTAAAGGAAGCAATTGATGTTTCCACAATAATTGTGGGAGACTTCAACACATCACTCTCTCCTATAGATAGATCAACCAGACAGAAGACCAATAAGGAAATTGAAAACCTAAACAATCTGATAAATGAATTAGATTTAACAGACATCTACAGGACATTACATCCCAAATCAACAGGATACACATACTTTTCTAGTGCTCACGGAACTTTCTCCAGAATAGATCATATGCTGGGACATAAAACAAGCCTCAATAAATTTAAAAAGATTGAAATTATTCAAAGCACATTCTCTGACCACAATGGAATACAATTAGAAGTCAATAACCATCAGAGACTTAGAAAATTCACAAATACCTGGAGGTTAAACAACACACTCCTAAACAATCAGTGGGTTAAAGAAGAAATAGCAAGAGAAATTGCTAAATATATAGAGACGAATGAAAATGAGAACACAACATACCAAAACCTATGGGATGCAGCAAAAGCAGTGCTAAGGGGGAAATTTATAGCACTAAACGCATATATTAAAAAGGAAGAAAGAGCCAAAATCAAAGAACTAATGGATCAACTGAAGAAGCTAGAAAATGAACAGCAAACCAATCCTAAACCAAGTACAAGAAAAGAAATAACAAGGATTAAAGCAGAAATAAATGACATAGAGAACAAAAAAACAATAGAAAGGATAAATATCACCAAAAGTTGGTTCTTTGAGAAGATCAACAAGATTGACAAGCCCCTAGCTAGACTGACAAAATCAAAAAGAGAGAAGACCCATATAAACAAAATAATGAATGAAAAAGGTGACATAACTGCAGATCCTGAAGAAATTAAAAAAATTATAAGAGGATATTATGAACAACTGTATGGCAACAAACTGGATAATGTAGAAGAAATGGACAATTTCCTGGAAACATATGAACAACCTAGACTGACCAGAGAAGAAATAGAAGACCTCAACCAACCCATCACAAGCAAAGAGATCCAATCAGTCATCAAAAATCTTCCCACAAATAAATGCCCAGGGCCAGATGGCTTCACAGGGGAATTCTACCAAACTTTCCAGAAAGAACTGACACCAATCTTACTCAAACTCTTTCAAAACATTGAAAAAAATGGAACACTACCTAATTCATTTTATGAAGCTAACATCAATCTAATACCAAAACCAGGCAAAGATGCTACAAAAAAGGAAAACTACCGGCCAATCTCCCTAATGAATATAGATGCAAAAATCCTCAACAAAATACTTGCAAATCGAATCCAAAGACACATTAAAAAAATCATACACCATGACCAAGTGGGGTTCATTCCAGGCATGCAAGGATGGTTCAACATAAGAAAAACAATCAATGTATTACAACACATTAAAAACTCGAAAGGGAAAAATCAATTGATCATCTCAATAGATGCTGAAAAAGCATTTGACAAAATCCAACATCCGTTTTTGATAAAAACACTTCAAAAGGTAGGAATTGAAGGAAACTTCCTCAACATGATAAAGAGCATATATGAAAAACCCACAGCCAGCATAGTACTCAATGGTGAGAGACTGAAAGCCTTCCCTCTAAGATCAGGAACAAGACAAGGATGCCCGCTGTCACCACTGTTATTCAACATTGTGCTGGAAGTGCTAGCCAGGGCAATCCGGCAAGACAAAGAAATAAAAGGCATCCAAATTGGAAAAGAAGAAGTAAAACTGTCATTGTTTGCAGATGATATGATCTTATATCTAGAAAACCCTGAGAAATCAACGATACACCTACTAGAGCTAATAAACAAATTTAGCAAAGTAGCGGGATACAAGATTAATGCACATAAGTCAGTAATGTTTCTATATGCTAGAAATGAACAAACTGAAGAGACACTCAAGAAAAAGATACCATTTTCAATAGCAACTAAAAAAATCAAGTACCTAGGAATAAACTTAACCAAAGATGTAAAAGACCTATACAAAGAAAACTACATAACTCTACTAAAAGAAATAGAAGGGGACCTTAAAAGATGGAAAAATATTCCATGTTCATGGATAGGAAGGCTAAATGTCATTAAGATGTCAATTCTACCCAAACTCATCTACAGATTCAATGCAATCCCAATCAAAATTCCAACAACCTACTTTGCAGACTTGGAAAAGCTAGTTATCAAATTTATTTGGAAAGGGAAGATGCCTCGAATTGCTAAAGACACTTTAAAAAAGAAAAACGAAGTGGGAGGACTTACACTCCCTGACTTTGAAGCTTATTATAAAGCCACAGTTGCCAAAACAGCATGGTACTGGCACAAAGATAGACATATAGATCAATGGAATCGAATTGAGAATTCAGAGATAGACCCTCAGATCTATGGCCGACTGATCTTTGATAAGGCCCCCAAAGTCACCGAACTGAGCCATAATGGTCTTTTCAACAAATGGGGCTGGGAGAGTTGGATATCCATATCCAAAAGAATGAAAGAGGACCCCTACCTCACCCCCTACACAAAAATTAACTCAAAATGGACCAAAGATCTCAATATAAAAGAAAGTACCATTAAACTGCTAGAAGATAATGTAGGAAAACATCTTCAAGACCTTGTATTAGGAGGCCACTTCCTAGACTTTACACCCAAAGCACAAGCAACAAAAGAGAAAATAGATAAATGGGAACTCCTCAAGCTTAGAAGTTTCTGCACCTCAAAGGAATTTCTCAAAAAGGTAAAGAGGCAGCCAACTCAATGGGAAAAAATTTTTGGAAACCATGTATCTGACAAAAGACTGATATCTTGCATATACAAAGAAATCCTACAACTCAATGACAATAGTACAGACAGCCCAATTATAAAATGGGCAAAAGATATGAAAAGACAGTTCTCTGAAGAGGAAATACAAATGGCCAAGAAACACATGAAAAAATGTTCAGCTTCACTAGCTATTAGAGAGATGCAAATTAAGACCACAATGAGATACCATCTAACACCGGTTAGAATGGCTGCCATTAAACAAACAGGAAACTACAAATGCTGGAGGGGATGTGGAGAAATTGGAACTCTTATTCATTGTTGGTGGGACTGTATAATGGTTCAGCCACTCTGGAAGTCAGTCTGGCAGTTCCTTAGAAAACTAGAGATAGAGCTACCATTTGATCCAGCGATTGCACTTCTCGGGATATACCCGGAAGTTCGGAAAGCAGTGACACGAACAGATATCTGCACGCCAATGTTCATAGCAGCATTATTCACAATTGCCAAGAGATGGAAACAACCCAAATGTCCATCAACAGATGAGTGGACAAATAAAATGTGGTATATACACACGATGGAATACTACGCGGCACTAAGAAGGAACGATCTGGTGAAACATATGACAACATGGATGAACCTTGAAGACATAATGCTGAGCGAAATAAGCCAGGCACAAAAAGAGAAATATTATATGCTACCACTAATGTGAACTTTGAAAAATGTAAAACAAATGGTTTATAATGTAGAATGTAGGGGAACTAGCAGTAGAGAGCAATTAAGGAAGGGGGAACAATAATCCAAGAAGAACAGATAAGCTATTTAACGTTCTGGGGATGCCCAGAAATGACTATGGTCTGTTAATTTCTGATGGATGTAGTAGGAACAAGTTCACTGAAATGTTGCTATAGTATGTAACTTTCTTGGGGTAAAGTAGGAACATGTTGGAAGTTAAGCAGTTATCTTAGGTTAGTTGTCTTTTTCTTACTCCCTTGCTATGGTCTCTTTGAAATGTTCTTTTATTGTATGTTTGTTTTCTTTTTAACTTTTTTTTTCATACAGTTGATTTGAAAAAAGAAGGGAAAGTTAAAAAAAAAAAAAAAAAAGAAAAAAGACAAACAAGGAAAAAAAAAAAAAAAAAAACGATGTAGTGCCCCCTTGAGGAGCCTGTGGAGAATGCAGGGGTATTCGCCTACCCCACCTCCATGGTTGCTAACATGACCACAGACATAGGGGACTGGTGGTTTGATGGGTTGAGCCCTCTACCATAAGTTTTACCCTTGGGAAGACGGTTGCTGCAAAGGAGAGGCTAGGCCTCCCTGTATTTGTGCCTAAGAGTCTCCTCCTGAATGCCTCTTTGTTGCTCAGATGTGGCCCTCTCTCTCTGGCTAAGCCAACTTGAAAGGTGAAATCACTGCCCTCCCCCCTACGTGGGATCAGACACCCAGGGAAGTGAATCTCCCTGGCAACGTGGAATATGACTCCCGGGGAGGAATGTAGACCCGGCATCGTGGGATGGAGAACATCTTCTTGACCAAAAGGGGGATGTGAAAGGAAATGAAATAAGCTTCAGTGGCAGAGAGATTCCAAAACGAGCCGAGAGATCACTCTGGTGGGCACTCTTACGCACACTTTAGACAACCTTTTTTAGGTTCTAAAGAATTGGGGTAGCTGGTGGTGAATACCTGAAACTATTAAACTACAACCCAGAACCCATGAATCTCGAAGACAGTTGTATAAAAATGTAGCTTATGAGGGGTGACAGTGGGATTGGGAATGCCATAAGGACCAAACTCCACTTTGTCTAGTTTATGGATCGATGTGTAGAAAAGTAGGGGAAGCAAACAAACAGACAAAGGTACCTAGTGTTCTTTTTTACTTCAATTGCTCTTTTTCACTCTAATTATTATTCTTGTTATTTTTGTGTGTGTGCTAATGAAGGTGTCAGGGATTGATTTAGGTGATGAATGTACAACTATGTAATGGTACTGTAAACAATCGAAAGTACAATTTGTTTTGTATGACTGCGTGGTATGTGAATGTATCTCAATAAAATGATGATTAAAAAAAAAAATATTAGGCATTATTAGCATGATTTTTGTCTGCTTTTAAAGATCTATATACCAAGTTCCATTTCCAAATGAAACTTTTCAAATAATTCTTATCTACTCTGGTATTCCCTTTTAGGAAATTCTACCATATATATAACATATTATCATGTGGTGTGATAGCTTCCAAGATGGCTCCCAATGATCCTTGCCAGCTGGTATTCATATCTTTATGTTGCTCCCTCTGACACCAAATAGGGTTGACCTGTATTACCAATAAGATACAGTGGAAGTGATGATACGTGACATTTGAAGCTAAGCCAATAAAAGGTATTGCAGCTTCTGCCTTGTTCTCTTCTAGATCAGTTCTTCTGAAGGAAGTCAACCACCATGTCATGAGAACACTTAAGCAGCCCTGTGGAGAAGCCCAGGTGGAGAGGAACTGAGGCCTTGGTTTGCCAGGCATGTGAAAGGGACACACTGAAAAGAGATTTTTCCAGTCCCAGTCAAGTGTTCAGATGACTGCAGCCCTGGCCAGTATCTTCACTGCAACATCATGAAAGACCTTGAGCCAATTCACACAGCCAAACTGCTCTTGAATTTCTGACTCACAGAAACTGTGTTTGTGTTTATAAGCCACTTAATTTGAGGGTAATTTGTTACACAGCTACAGTTAGATAATAGATGTGGTTAAGCCTACCATACTCTGTCTTAAATGTGTATGTTTGATATCTCCATCTAGATCATGAGTTCCCGAATTTGAACAACATAAAACTATCCTTTTCTAAATATATACACATCTAAACATTTAATTAAGTAAACTACTTAGTATATTAAGTTTATTTTAAGAACTGGTATTCTGAAATTTGAAAAATAGCCAAAAGTTGGCCCCCACTTCCATATGTGACTTCTGTATAGTCATTATTGATAAACTTATGTCTTTTTAACTTAAACATTTAAATTTGAAAGAAAGTCTCAATAGAGCAAGTAGGAGGTGACTAACAAGTTACAGAAAGAAAAAAAATCAACAACAAAAACTAGAGTATATTCTCCTTAAATACCTGAAGGAATAGGTGGGGTTTGGGGAGGAAGTAAGGTGTTAGTCTTGCTCTGGACAGTGCAAGGTAAAGGAGGAGAAGGAGGAGATGTTGCACTATCTTTCATACCATACAGCTTGGACTCTTTAGAGAGTGTTCTTGGCAAGGAAGATCCTCTGGAAGCATTAGGTGATTCAGTCTTTAGAGTCTTGGAATTGTAATGCAACTGTTAATGAAGCAAATAAACTTGTAAAATTAAAATTATACAGATGAGGAAAACCAAGAAATGTAGAAAAATGTGGTAGAAGAAACACTGGTCCAGGAGTTAGAAGACCCAGTTCTAGCTCCTACAAGTTAGCTCCGCGGTCCTGGCAAGTTTCTTAAGTTTTTCACTTTTAAAATGAAAAAAAAAAATCTTTAAAGTTCTTCCCAGCTAAACACTGTGGGATTCTACAAGTCTAGAATCTAAAAAAAAAAAAAAAAAAATAGCTGCTTAATAAAGTTGCATTAGACAAAGTTTAACGAGTACGTTAGCAATGAATAGGAGTATACAAAAGAGAAAACAACCATGTGATTCTTCTAGGTCTCCTCTGGAACCTAAGACACCGCAATACTTATGGGAGTGGAGGGCAGCACCAACAACCATACAGTAAGTCCCTAGAATTACCTTTTGTCAAGTTCTTTCTGCCAAACTTTCAAGGAAAAAGCTGGGTGAAAGAAATGGCAACCTGCAATGTGGACATTCTTATGATCAGACTGTTTGGGGAAAAAAGTCAGAAAATCTCATTTAAAAAAGAATGGTCAAATATTATAGAAAATAAACATTGCTACTAATAATTTAATCCCTTATCCTAGTCAATTAGGTTTATACCTTTACATCAACTCCAGGAATGTAAAATACTGTTGTTTCCAAGTCAGTAGGCTTTGTCTGTAGAGATGATGGCACTTTCTTGCCAGTCATTAAATGGGTAGTAGAAGCATAATTGGTCTGAAACTTCTTCTTTTTTGAAGGGGAATCTTGATCTAAGCTCCTGGAACTTCGATCATAACTCCTAAAAAGAGAAAAGTATTTTGTCTTTTTCAGAAAAGACACATTTATCTCCTTTTCTTTTGTTTAAAAGCAAACTTTCATTTAGTCAGAAAATGGAATGTAATGCTTCATTAATAAAGTTGAAAAAGTAGACCTCATCAGTGTCTCTAGCAAGAATGAGTAATACCTTGCACTGATAATATTAATGTTGTATGTTCCATAACCATATAGAGATGTTACGTTTATTTTTTCCTTAGGTCACAACTGTTCCATTTGAACACTTCAACATATTAGGTTGAACCATATGAAATTGCCATTTATAAAGCTAGAAAACAGCTGAATATCAGTAAATTATTACAGTTCAACCTAAAATATGAAATGCATTGTAGTAGTCATTCTATCATCATCAATGTATTTGTAAGAGATTTTAACTGTTCAAAGTGACTTTCTATCTTCCCTCTCATTTTATAGAATTCCCATTAGACAAACAGACCATTCAAAAAAAATCTTTTTATTATGGAAAATTTCAAAATACAAAGTAAACAGAATGGTATAATGATCTCCCATGTACCTATCACCCAACTTCAACAACTGTCAACATTTTGCCATTCCTGTTTTATCCATCTCTCTATCCACTTCCCATCTACCCACTTAATTATTATTATTGTCATTGTTGTTACAGTTCTTTTTTAGATTAGGAGATAAAAGCAAAAAATGAAGATTCAAAGAACAAATAATCTAATGTTAAGCTGCTTATATTATCTTCTAGTTAATGATCGAAACAAATGGTAAAACTGAATTTATATCCTGAACAACATTCCAGTCTACTGAGGCCTCTTTATGCAATTGTGGATTCTGTTTTCCGTTCTTTCTTATTTCCTTATGAATTCATCAAAACTCTCAATAAATAATATACCTCTGAGTTTTGTACTGTTCTTTAAAATTGAAATGTATACAATACACAGGCAGAGACTGTGAAACGTGCTGTTTCAAGGAGAATTTCAAAGACACAACTACTTTAACAAATTTTTCAGACTCTAAATCAGATATCCATTTCTAGTTGTCAGAAAATATTATACAATTATTTAAAGAAATTATATGTTACACAAATAACCACTCAACCATTTAAACTATTATTAAATCCTAAAATCTGTACTTTGGGACTTTGGGAAAAATTATTCATTATAATTCAGTGATATCTGAATAGTATCTCTAAGAGATGAAGTAAATATCTTTTCAACCATTTTCTTACCTTCTCAAGCTTATATCATCATGTTCCTGTAAAAGGGTAGTTGGATGGAGAACACATTTTCCACTATCAATTTCAACCCGTATATCAAGTTCAAAGTCAATATTTCTCTCTGTAGCTGTGCCACTAAGACTTCGGTTGACTGGTACTGTTGGCCAGCGTTCTGTAAACAGTTGATGAACAGCAGCAAAGCCTGTTGCTTTTTTACGAGATGTATGTCTACAGAAAGAACAACTGTTCATTACACATTATAGTAAAACAGGAAGACTTTTTAACAAACCATTTTTCAACATGTTATAGTAAATGACAGTCTGTAAACAAATTGCATTATTATATAAATTCATACAATTTACTCAATTAGCTCATACTAATTGAGGTTTTTCCTAAGTTTACTGGAATCACATTTTATTCAACAACTATGTATTGGGAACTATTCTGTGCCAGGCAATGTGCTAGGTCTTGAGGACACAGACACAATCACTGCTATTAAGGAGTTTGAATACCGGTGCATATATAATTTGGAGGAGATTTCATTTTCCCAAATTGTAAAATTTAAGCACTATTTTTCAGATTTTAGTAAGAGACAGAAGCACAGGGAAAGGAAGAAAAAGAATACCATATGAAGCTAAATTAGTAAACCATGAATACATCTCTTAGTCTATCTCAGGCTAGATACATTAAGATTTTTTTCTATAAAAGTAATGAATCATACGTAAACCTTTAAGCTCAGTTCCAGATTCTGAAATACTACCTAAAGATCTTAAAAAAAAGTCTACTCACGAGGGTTTCCTGTAAATATAAAACCTTTCCCTCTCGTGCTCTTCTTCCTTTTCATCCTTCTCGGATTCTTCGCTGGTAGAAGACAAACTGTCATCCCGTCGGCCCTCCTCCGGCTGGAAAGGAATGCCTGGTGAAAAGCCTCCTGGAGTTTTGGGAGAACTGAACACGGAACATGATCCTTCACTATTTGATGAATAATGGGATGGACCATCAATGGTTACTGACAAAAGGTCCAGTTCTGTCTCCTCTGGAAACTGATTGTAAAGGAAGAAAACACGATTCAGGTTCATATTACAAGTCCTGTCTCAATTAAATATATATACATATAAAGTTAAACATTTTAAAATGCTCTCAAGATTTGAATTTCTTGGCTCTGAACCGAAAGGCCAGATTTATGAATATACGAAATGGCACATCAAGAAAGGAAGCAGAATATTAAACCACAGAAAGTTTCACCACTGACACAAAAAATTAGAGTTAAGTTTTACTTTACATAAACAAATGCTAGCTAGTACATACTGTAAGTCTTTAAAGTATAAGTTAAACATGATTTGGATACCAAGGTAACAATGTGATCAACTGTAAAAATCAGAATGGAAGAGCAATTAGTGATAGAAGAGCATGCAGTGTCAGTAGAGCATATCGTCATCTCATACTTGTGATGTTTTTTTGTGGGTACAAGTAAAAAAAAAAAAAAAGAGCCCCTAAAGGGTTGAAAAAAAATACAGAAATAGTTGGGTAATTAAATATGTATCAATCAATCAAACTTAACAATGCTATATTTTAAAGCTAATAAAGTTTGTATAAATACCATGTTACTAACTCAGGACTGCATTGGGAGACCATTGTATTTAAGTAGGTCAAAAACCAACAGAACTTCCTATGACCTAATTGCTATTTTAAATTTCATATGGTTGCTTGAATATCGCTTGAGAATATGGTAACCTTTTGTAAAGTACAATGTGTAAGATGATGCAATTCATTTAAAATTACTGAATATTACTAATAGTGAAATCCTCAGTCAAAATTTCAAACGTTTGCAGAATCTTGCTTTTTATATAATATACATGCTATTGAGGAAATATGTAAATTGGATTTTATCAGAATGTCTTCAATTTTTAAAACTTGCGGTAAGAGTTAATGTAGACAAAAATTCCTTCATAAAATATTTAATCATGCCTTAATTATCTATTTTTTACTTTATGATTTTTTATATGCCATTTTTTTACAGGTAGATACACTGCTATTTAAAACTAGAGCTTGAATCAATTCAAATATTAATGCCTTTAATCATCACTTAATTAGTAGAATCCATTTGATTCAGTGTAAATGATCTATTTCAAAGTTCTTTTTTAGAAAAAAGGACATGTTTGCTAAGCTTGCTCACTAGATATTGCAATCTGAGAGTTCTAAAACAAAATTCAGTTTGACTGAATTCAGTGTGATTATGGAATATATGCTGAGACTCTAGCTTGAGAGAGAAGAGGAATGGAAACAAAATATATGTGCAATAAATGCCAATTTTTTTATGTAACTTGATAGAAAAATTTTATAGGATTTATATATTTGGTTATATTTTAAATTCATTTTTACTTTTATGAAATTATTCAGCTTATAAAAATGTTAATTCATTTTGTGAGTGATTTGTAGCCCATTTCCACACTGTTTTGAACATGAGGATAATTTTTAAAATATATTGCTTTATACATGCTCTTTTATACCAGTAACTCAAAAGAAATAACAGTCAATGATTAATGTGTTGTTCGGAGTTAGGTTTGAGTCTAGTTTGAACTAGTCCACTAATCTTTGTTTTTTAAAGAAAAGATTCATTTTATTGCTGAATGGAGAATAAAAGAGATTCATTTAAAGATTCAGCAAGTAACTAATAAATTTTAGTTTTTAGTTCATGATTGGGTGAGTTGATTTGATGAGCTGATTTTGTCTATTTTTTGTAGTTTTAAAGAGTAAAATAATATTAAACTATATGGAAGTATAGAACTAGAATATAGGCATGCAAAGGTTTATGCAATATATACCTAAAAAAGAATTCAAACAATCTTAAGTCTTTATGTAAAGTATTTTGAGTTCAGTTTGAAATCAGAGGAAGAATTTTAAAAGCAGATTTTCAGGTGGTTAATTACTTTTAAAGCAAAATTTACGTTGTTCTTAATAAGTACCTGAAAATACCCTTCCCCAGGACAGCTGGATTGTGGTGTACTTCCCCATACTGTATTTTTCAACTTAATTAAAACAACAGGAAAATTAAAAATAAATATTCATGAAAAACAAAAACAAAAATGGTTTAAAGGTAAACAAATACACAAAAATCAAAACAAACATTTTAACATAAATTTTAACATGCTATGAAATTAGAATATAACTTTGAAGCTAACTTTCTTACTTTTGGTTCTCCTACTATCTCTATAAATTCAGAACTAAAACACATAAGTACAAATATATCATATTTATACTTTGTATAGACCTATTTTATTGTGGATTCTCATTTGAAAGAAAAATTAACAAAAATATTTCTATCACAGAGCCAGCTGTTATTAAGTCTTTATTCTACATGCAAAACATTAACACCTAAACATTGCTCTCAAAAGATGGCATGCGGGAATACCCCATTACTGGGTAATATACAGACATTTCAACCGTCACAACCCACACCTTCATTTTAGGCATGCATCAGTGTTTCGAAATTATAGAACTACTATAATTTTATAATTACTAAAAACTATTTAGCAATTTGTATCTCTAACAAAGAATATCTCCCTTACTGTATCTTGGATATTGAAAGTTACTCTGGGTCCGGGAGATGCTGCATCCACACGGATTTCTGGGAGCTCCTCAGTTTCTCCTACTCGAGAACTGTAAATAAAATATAAAGTAATAAAGCATTGATATTCTAGGCTTTAAATATTCCTGGACTCTGTAACAGTCTGAATAATGACATTAACATTCTATTTCTAAATCTTTACCTTATCCAAATATTTAACTTTTGCATTCCATTTAGCATCCCACAAAAAAAAGACATATTTTGACTGACACAAGATTTTCTACAAGTAAACCACATAAAAGAATTTATATTTCTTACTTTATAGTGCTGATTTACTAGCAAAACAGTATTTTACTTCAATAATATGTAAAACTTCCATTTTTGTCATATGCCAAATGTGATTGTGTGTAATCACTGATAATTCAGAGCAGCAGCTACTAGTATGCACATTTTCATTTTTTCAGATAGACTATAAGCTTACACATAAAACTTCTCTAAATAGGAATGTACTTTATTACTAAAGAGCACACAGTGCACAAACTGCACTAAGATATAAATGTGATCAGGAGTCCCTCAAATAAACTTCTTTTGGTATTTGATTAATAAGGTCCATTTTTGCTATCTTACTGTAATAATTTCCCTAATTAGAACACAATAAATAGGTGGTGAACCTTGATAAAGGATTCAGTGATTTTTAATACTTGTTTCATTGGTTGAACTAAATATTACCTTGCCCTTTCCATTCGTTTAAGAGGTGGTCTTCCAGAAGCAGAAATGCTTTTTGATCGGCTGTAACTTGGTTTGTAACCCAAGCCCCACTTATCCTTTAGAGAAGCAGCCTAATGAAATGGAGAAAAAGGTGACTTTAGGTAATTGTTTATCATTGTTATAACAAACAAAAGCATTCTACCAAATGTTAAATAAAAACATTCAGATAAACAAAAACGTTCTACTATTAAAGTTAGTTTTCCCCTGGTCAATAACAAGTTACTTTAAATTGTGACTTTAAATGTCACTTAACAATATAGGTGGAGCAAAGTAGCAGGGAACAGCTACTGTTTAGTCCTAAGGTCAATTAGGAGGGCTGTGCAATGACTGAGAGAAAAGAGAAAAGGAGAAAAGATAAAGATTAGGGGTAGGGAGTGGGGTGGGAGACACAGAAACACAGTAAGAAGAAAAAATTAAAAAGGAAAGAACAGAGAGAAAAACTGAGAATTAAAGGTAAAGAAAAGGCTTTAGGAGAGAAAGGAAACTGAGAAGCTAGGTGAGGGGTGGGGAAAAGAGTCCAGCAATCATCTCAAGTGATACCCAGAGGCATCCTGCCCAGACTCCTCTTTAGTATAGTAAAGGAAAGGAAGAGGTGACAAACACTCTTTCTTTCTCTAGACTCCTCTTCTCTAAACTTTTCGCAAGGGAGCTAGATGTTAAGAAGTCTCTAATACAATGGAGACTTGGAATGCAAGAGGGATTCTGATACAGTGGATTGTGGGGGAAATGCTAAATGAGACAAAGTATTAAGAACTCAGATGTAGTTTCAATCACTTCTCTAACCCACTCTACCTAGTTTTATTTTTAACAGTCAGTTACCAAGTACAAACCACCAAACAAAAAGCACACAAGCAATATTTTAATTACATACTAAGAGTATATAAATGGTATTTAAATAGTATATTGAAAGGTGGTAGTAGCAAAAATTTAAGGTACAGAATTATGCATTATCGGTCACCATTATTCATTATTATCAGGGCCAGTGATGAATAAATCAAATTGGATTTTATGTTTAATTTAAATAAATACTTTAGAATGGTATTCAAACTAGTTTCTCCGGGAGTTTGGGGGTAGTTAAAGGAAGGTCAAGAAGGCAATGGCCCCTTGCAGCCTATTCCTCCCCCCGCTTCCTTTGACCCCAGCAGTTCTCATTTAATCTGTTTTTTTATGAATTGGGGTACCACCCAAAAACCTCATTCTGGGAAAAAAGAATTCTGCTGATTAACAAAAAAAAAACCTTACAAACCGATTTACCTTATTTAAAACAAAAGACAGTTTTTCTACTAACATGTAAGACCAGTTGATTCAAAGCAGCATTGCAACGTATCTACATTTGAATAAGTTTTAGAATTATTTCTACTACATTTTTATAGTATCTTTATTTATATATTTATCCCAATTTTTCAGCATTTAAACTAAATCCCAGGTAATAAAGCTAGGCAGTGGGGTCACAGATGAATAACCTGTTTTTCAAGAGACTCGAACTCTAGTAGGGGCAACCAAACCTGCAAATAATCACATTAAGAACAAAGTGCTGAGTGTGCATAGTATCTGAAAAGTAAATCTGGCTGTGGAGAATGGGATAGAGACTTTATATTTCAGCTAGAGGCTAAAAATCAAGTATGACCTTCATGAAAGGCAGTGAAAGGCAGACAGAATATGGTTATGGGTAGAGTCTATAGAGTCCCACTACCTGGGTTTGAATCCTGGCTCTACCTAAATTATTGGCTGTATAATCTTGGTCAAATTACTTGACCTCACTGTGCCTCAGTTTCCTTATCTTTAAAATGCAGAAAATGATACAAGCTACCTCAAAGGTTTGTTGTGAGAATTTAAAGGAGATGCTATACATAAAGTAAGGTGCTTAAAATAGTGCCTGGTATATAGTAGATACGGTATTTACAAATCAGATGGTATTATGAACATTGCAAGGACAAAGAAAAAACATAAGTATCATCATAAATAAGTTTTGTAAAGTAAAAAAAAAAATTATTAAGTAATCTACATGAATAAAATTCTCCTTAATGTTGACTCACTCGCATACTGGACCTCCGTAATTTTTTACGAACATCTCTTCGAATGTCATTCACAGCAACAGATTCTAACTGTTGGTACCGTTGAATTTCCTGGTTTATGGTTCCTTCACTTGCACCCAATTTTCTAGATACAAACAAATATGGCAATTAGTGTAAAGAAGTAACAATGTAAGAGTGATTTTTACTTACTCCTTTTTAATTCTTTCACATACCAGAATACCAAAGATTACATATGGACAGAGCAACACCTTCCATATGGTTAATACTCCTAAACCTGGCAAACTGTGAAAAGCTCTCTCTGTAGTTTGTGGAAATGGTTCTTATCTATTTTGGCATTAAGAGCCTCTGACAATTGCATGAATGCTATTGGCCTACTCTGTGGGAAACTGTATATATTTAACATCCAACATATAATTAAGCCTCAGGTAACTATTTTAGAGGAAGAAGTGTATTTTGCTTCAAGTCATCTTTTACCCCAAAAGAACAAAACTAAAAGTGTAATGTAAGCCAAAAGAAAAATATGAATCACTATATAATAATTAATTTACAGACATGGTTTTAAGTAATACCCTTCTTTACGCAAAATGCACATAATTGTGTAAAATCTTTGAATGCAAAAACCAGGTGCAGTTGTAGAAGACTCGAAAAGATGACCATCACTTTTTGGGAAAACACAAAAACTTCAAAGTTTGGCAAGGTGAATATTTAAACTTCCTCACAGAGGAAAAATTTACTTAAGTTAATCACTACTATATAGCAGGCAACAGATACGGAAGAAGATTACCACCACTTACACCCCTCTCTTGACTCACCCCTACCTTCACCTTAGTTTTACAGGCAGGAAAACAAAAAGCATAAACTTTTAGTTCAGACACACACAAGTTCAAATTTTAATTCTTTAATTTCTCTGAGCTCATCTGTAAGGTTTGGATAATGCCACCTAACATCACAGAAATGTTGTGAGGATTAAATTGAGATAGCATACTTCAAACTCACAATAGGTACTTAAAAAGTGCTAAATATGTTTTCTCCCTTAAAAATTTGCATTCCAGGAAAAACTAATGTAAGCAAAAACTAATACCTATAATTTATATGCATACGAAGATACATACATGTACACATGTGGAGATACGTATATGTGATAAAAAGTCAGTCATAAACTGCTCAGAAATGGGGATTGTCAAGAATGTTAGACCAGGATCCCAGGCCTAACTTTATTCCTAACAAATTTATGATCTCAGGCAAATTACTAAACTTCTCTTGACCTTGATGTCCTCAATTGGCTACGCTGGTTCAAATTCAGTTTCCTCCATAATTAAAATCTTATGATTCTATTATTAGAGAACATTATTTATTAAAAATCATTACACATACTTGAGATCATCTATTACTTTGGCCTGTTCATTTAGTTCTCTGATATCCACTATACGCTTCATAATTTTTCTTCCTCTAAATTCTCCTGGCTGGCTACAAGATGTACCTTGTCTACGATAATCCACAGCTTCCTGAAAAAAATCAAAAGTATATCTGTCAATGCCACCTTCAAGTTATGCAGAAAATCTATACTATCATAAAATTAACACCTTAAATCAAAGGAAGCATGCAAGAATCAAAGCCATCTACATTAAGTACACGATTGGAATTCTCCAGTGATTGAAATCCCTATATTTTCATAATGAATCTATTTAGTTGCTACCTACATTTCCCCATGAGTGAGCTCTGCATGCTTTCAAATGAGAATGGCTAGACTGAGGGGAGCCCCACATCTCTGGGTCACACAGATACTCTGCAGGAACAGAATGGCGCTGATTTGGGGTCGTCAGGCCTAGAAGGTGATTTACAAGTCGCTGCCCAAAGGTGAGCTTGTGGCCATCTCCACTTACTGAACTTCCATCTGAACTCTAAATGATAAACAGTAATGTTATTTATCTATCTATTTTTTAACTTTCTTTCAAGAACAAAACTATTCCATGGCACAACAGTTAAAAGATGTTTAAAATAATTTAAAAATTCAATACCAGAAAGAAAGCAGATATTATCTTTATTTTTGACTACCAAATAACTTGATACAATAGTATTATACTATAAATGGACACACATATTTTAAAAATGTGTACTTCATTTTGCATGTATGTGCTTTGCTTTGTTTCATTTTTAACATTTTACTGAGATATAATTCATATTCCATAAAATTTGCCCATTTAAAAATGTACAAATCACTGGTTTCAGTATATTCACAAGTTTTGCAACCATCATCACAATCTCAGTTTAGAATGTTTTGTCACCCCAAAGAGAAATCCCATATCTATTAGCAGTCACTCCCCATACCCCTCCTCTCCACTGCCCCAGCCCTAGGCAACCACTAATCTACTTTCTGTATCTATAGATTTGCCTGAACTTTGCTTTTAATGTTAGTACATTACCTGTAGCTTAGGGCACTAGTTGACTGACAGTCATTATGAAACAGAGAACTCAATAAAAAGACATTATTATGCAATGTAGACACAGGGCACCACCACTCCCTTCCTCCACAAACAGTTACTATGGTGTAACAAATAGCACTGAGTTAATAATATTCTTGTCTCAGGGTAAAACCCAGATATGGTGAGTTTACTTACAGTATGGATGGTGGGAGACATAGTATCAACTTCGTCCTCATCTGACAGGTCAGCTATGTTTACTGAATTTAGGTCAGCAATGTCATCTATGTCCTCCTCTCCTGTCAGTGTCGTAAGGGTATTGCCCAGAGCATTAAGTCTTTTCCCAATGTTAGGATCCATGTGGACATCAATCCCACACATTTTCCACAATACATTGAGTGTCCAGGTTCCAGCACTACTACTTTCTGTTTAAATAAAGATGCAGAATTTTTGGTAAGTCCTGAATATAGGAACTTAAATAATTGTACATTTAAGGAAGAAAATGGGTAATGGCCATGTATAATAACCAATGTCTCTCACAGCTAGATCTATCAGATAAATTAGACTATGGGACTGATTTCAGTATGTATATAGTGCACATCTACTGTTTTTCTGTGCAGCACCCTTCTTTCTTCTGTGAACCAAGGAGTTCCTCCTCTATTCCTGTGACAGTTAAGTTCATGCGTCAACTTGGCCAGGTTATGGTGCCCAGTTGTTTGGTCAAGCAAGCACTGGCCTGTTACTGTGAGAACATTTTGTGGATTTAAATCATCAGTATTGATTGCATCTATGACTGATAACATCTACAATCAACTGAGAAGACTGCCTTCAGCAATGAGACATCTCATCCAATCAGTTGAAAGCTTTAAACAGAGAAGTGAAGATTTCAGCAGTCAGATGCTACTTCAGCTACCCAGTTTCTCTTGGAGAATTCATCAAGGACCATCACTGGAGTTCCCAGCTTACAGACTGTCCTATGGAATTTGGACTTGTGCAACCCCACAGTTCTGTGAGACAATTCTTATAAAAATCTCATAATATTTACAGATATCTTGTGTTGGTTCTGTTTCCCTAGAGAACCCAGACTAATACAGTCCCCAAGCTGATTCACCCTTCCATGGTCATGGCAGGAACTACCATGACCCCAACTCATTAGTCAGAATTATAATTGGTTCAGGTGACAGTTAAGGCTGAAAAAATAAGAACCCTTCCCTGGACTTGAGAAAAGGTCAGTCCCTCTCTAGAGTTTAAGGGTGGGGGGAGTGAGGCTTATGAGCTATTGATAGCCATGTTTCCTGCATCTGACAGGTCAGCTATGTTTACTGAATTTAGGTCAGCAATGTCATCTATGTGTCAGGAGGAGATCAGAAGTAAGAAAATAGGAAACAGTCAGAGAGGAGCAAAAACAAGAGCCAGAAAGAGTCCAGGAGGCAGATGAAACCTTGCTTTCAGTAATTCCTGAAGGCCCCTAAATTGACTGGTTCCTTTTCTTCCCTGAGAAAGCTATTCTTATGTTGAAGTGTGATCTGAAAATATTGAAAATACTCTTTTTAATAATCTCCCCATTTTTGGCTATGCTAGCTTGCATGGATTGTTGTCACTTAAAAACAAGAGTCCTACCAAAGACTTTTATGTGACCTCTTCCCCAATACGTTTGCCCTAGTCATTCCCCTTTCCTCCTCACTTTGATGCTTGAATTTCCTGATTTTTTCAGTTCTCTGTCAGTAGGGACTGTAGGTCTTGTTGCTTCCTGAGATAACTTATTTAGGATAAACACTGAGGCCATCCTTAAGAAGGATAAGAGAGAATATTATGGGGAGAAAGGAAATCTACTAACCTTATTCAGTTTCTTCAACATTTTAATAGACCTTAAATATTTTCCTTTAGCTTACCTTGTCCAACTCTTACCAAGTGAAATAAAAAATTATGTGGTGCTATCATCTTAGTCAAGGCATTATAACTTCTATGATTATCTTCTTAGGTTTTTCCCCTCTAATCCTTGAAAGTGTTCCCTTTAGCAGTATCACCAACAGCCCTCTTGTTCAAAATACATTCAATGGCTTCCTATTGCTCACCAAATCAAGTCCAAAATCCTTAGTTTGACATTTATGATTTTTCTCATGTTATTTTTCACAAACTGTTCCAGCCAAATTGGACAACTCTGACTAGACACCGTGCTCTGACATTATGACTGATGTTATTCTCTCTGCCTGAATTTTATCTGACCCATGTCTTCCAGTCTTTGCTTAAGAAATGTTTTATCCATCCTTCCAGTCTCTGTTTAAATGCTCATTCTTCAAGGAAGCTGTCTCTGATCCCCGTATCCTCTCATATTTGGAAATTTTCTATCCCATTTGTAAATTTCAATGGAATTTTGTATTTTCTTTTATTTATCATTTATCACAGTGTAATTTCTCTGAATATGTCTTAACTTTAAGTTATCAGAATTTAAATTTATTGACGGTATAAAGTATATCTTATTCATCTTTGTTTTCCCCAAAACATTTTGCAGTGTATTTTATACACAATAGGTGTCTAATTAATAACTGTTGAATAGATAAAAATGTTAATACTATTGCAAAGTAGTTTAAAAAGCAGGGACACCAGAATTAACTAAAAGATCCTCTCACCATTAAAATCAAGGCAGAATTCGACTTGACACATGTAGGAAAAGTTATACCGTATGTGAACTTACCAGCTGCTGCTTGTCCTGTAGTCCTTGAACATACTTCATAGGTGCCATCTGGAACTACACCTAGACAAAAATCACCCCAAAAATAGTTTTCAATAAAAATATGCTTGTGATTAAATATTATATTCCAATTTTCACCCATAGACTGTTATCTAAATACAAATAGGATTACTGGCTTCTGTAAGCCTCAGTTCCTAATCTGCACAATAAAAGGGCTACCTTAAATGACTTATAAGATATAGTCCATGTCTCATGAAATCTTATTCTCTGATTTTAACAATTGAACTGCAGTTTCATCTTTACAATCTACATGTGAATTACCTATATGAGTGACAAAATCTGGGCAATTCTGAAACACTAGTTGGCTTTCTGTCAACATCCAGGATGCTACAATTCTCGCCACCACAAGTGAATGACACTTAAAGAATGTAAATGATTTAAAAATTAATTTTTAATAACTAAAACCTGCCACATTAGGTCAGTCATGATTCATCAGTCCTGTCTTCATCTTTGATAAGGAACATTTTAGAAGAGAAAATGACTTGACTGCTATGATGTCAATCTTATAAGGTCAAGGATGTATGGCCAGAACATATCTGACTTTACATTTGAAACACTTTTCTATCACTTAGCTTTAATTTGATAACATCAGCTCAAAAAAGAGATTAATTAAATTCAACAATTTTAAACAGTAAAGAACATACCATTCTTGAAACAACTTCTAAACAAAGTAAACTCTAAAGAGAGAATTAAAACTCTTTCTCAGTAATCCTTAATGGAAACCATGTATCAATATGAACCAGACAGCATAAAAGTCTTAAATAAATTCTTTTCTAATACACTCTGAATCTTAAGTTGGTATCAAATGTTACTGAATTTGGGCTTGCTATTCCTTTTCTAGGTACTTTAGTATCAAGTTTCTGTCATTCCTTATTTTCAAGAGAAAAATCTTTCCAAATTATAAAAACAATTTATTTTGAGAAAAAGGGTCTATTTGTTATTAAGTAATAGTTCACCTTATGTGGCTTGTTAAGGTATTACCAATTACTTTAAAATCTAAATTATATTTTTGAATCATCTGGTACAGGTACTTCATATGCAAATTCTAAATTAATAAAGAACTAGATGTGATATTTGGGTAAAAGATGGTCCAATTCACGTGTATAGTTATGGATAGAAATCAGAGCAAAAGAAACCAAGATTTCTTTATCAAATCCAAGAATGCTAGAACAAAAAGAAAACCCTTTGAAATTTGAATAATATAATTGAGGCCAAGTAAAAGGAAGAACTAAATAAAAAAGTGATAGAAAACTTTTGGGACTTCCTGTCCCAAAATATGGCAAATAATTTTTTAAAATTAAGTTTAAAAAAAGATATAAATTCATGGAATACAGAGCCATAATGGATAAGAAATATTAAGATTTTAAAGGATGAACTCAAATCTTGAAAGAGAGGTCTAGGAAACTGACTAGACTCCTCCCCAAAGCACCTGTGGTCTCGGTGTCAGAGACAAAAATGCTGGGTTGGAACAATCATTAGTCTGAATCCAGGATGGCAATTCTGCTTTTATGGCCAAATGCCACTCAGGTTTTAACAGAGCGCTTGGAGATTTTCAAACTTCAGATAGCTTAAAAAATTATTTTAAATACATTTTAATGAACCTGGTCTATATCCTTGCTTTCTACTTACATAGTGCTTTGAACTCTTCCTACAAATTGTCCCTAAAAATTTCTACTGCATCTCCCAAAAAACATCATCATCTAAGGACAAAATTTCACTGATCAACCTTTTTTCTCAGTCATACTGTTTTCTTAAAAATGCAATTTTATTGAGATATATTCACACATCATGTAATCCATCCAAAGTATACAATCAGTGGCTCACAATATCATCATATAGTTGTGCATTGATCACCATAATCAAGTTTAGAACATTTTCATTACTTCAACATAAAGAAAAAAATAAAAATAAAAACACCCAAAACATCCCATACCCTTTATCCCCTCCATTATTTATATATTTTTTGCCATCATTTTATTACTCATCTGCCCATACATGGATAAAGGGAGTGTGGGTCACAAGGTTTTCACAATCACATGGTCACATGATGAAAGCAATACAGTGATACAATCATCATCAAGAATCAAGTCTACTGGATTACAGTTCAACAGATTCAGGTATTTCCTTCTAGCTATTCTAATACACTAGAAATTAAAAAGGAATATCTATATAATGTATAAGAATAACCTCTAGAATGATCTCTTGACTATTTGAAATCTCTCTGCCACTGAAACTTTGTTTCTTTTCCCTCTTTTGGTCAAGAAGACATTCTCCATCCCATGATACCAGGGCCAGGCTCATCCCTGGGAGTTATGTCCCATGTAGGGGGGAGGACTTACAACCCTGGGAGTCATGTCCCATGTAGGGGGGAGGGTAGTGAGTTTATTTACAGAGTTGGCTGAAAGAGGCCACATCTGAGAAACAAAAGAGGTTCTCTGGGGGTGACTCTTAGGTATAATTATGAGTAGGCTTAGCTTCTCCTTCGCAGGAATAAGTTTCATAAGGGAAAGCCCCAAGATCAAGAGCTTGTCCCAGTCACATTTTAAAAATGATTTGTAAAAAAAGGACAGCCGTAAGGCATAATCCTACCATTCCTTATTTCTCTGCTCAATATTCATCTCTCTTTTCAACAACATTAAATGTCAATTATATCAAACTATGCTCACTACTAGTAAATCTTCACACTAGTAAACTAATTTGCCCATTTTATAACTTGCAATTCCTATAATTATGTCAATAAAACAATTATTCTGTTCACCTCATCCACATTCCTTAAGTCCCAAAGGAAACCAAAACAATGGTCATGTTGCAGAAACAAGTCTGTTAGTACTCTCTAGAATCCAGAATACATTATTCTGATCACTACATCAACATGGTAGGGTTCTAGTTTGTTGGTAGAATATATTACTGAGGTGGTTGAGAGTTACTATTTGTTCATGCTTTTTAATACATGTTTTTGATTTAGAGTCAGAGGCAAAGACCCAGAAATTATTTACTATTTCTTATGCATTTTCACTGTGGTTAAGACAAACTATTAAGAAAATGGTGTACTTCCTTTGTTCCTAAATATATTTTATGCATCCTAATGGCAAGGATACCATCTTAATAAAAACCAGTAAGTTTAAATTCATTTTTGCCTTTTAATAAGAAAACAAAAACAAAAACAAAAAGACACAAGTAAGTTACAATGATTTTTGTAAACATAGATAATACAGCTGGGTGAAGTGATAATTTGTAAAGATTTTCTATGAAAGATTTTTTTGGTTTTCTGGATTTTAGACATGAGTACTTGCCTTCTTAGTGATCTGAAATATTTTAAGGAAACCTTAATGTTTTATCAATGAATTTTCTAAATGCAAAGCATTCAAAGCCAAGAATTTCACCTGTAATTCTGCTCTAATTTTTAGTCAACATTAAATCCTAAACCATCAATTTTTGATGTATCTATAGTTGAAAATTTTCCCATTCCTCAAAGAAACCCCAGAACTGGAAAGATTTCCTTCTAGTGGAGAGGAAAAAAAAAAAAGTAAGCAGTGACATATCACCTTCAAAAAGTAATTACATATTAATTTTGGCTTACAAGATACAGTGAGGAATTTTAGTATACAACCACAACCTTTTAATTTCTCAAGTGTAACTTTTCTTCATTATTAAGATTAATGATAGCTTATCAATTCTAAAATATTCAGACACAAATAAACCCCCACACTTCCAAAATAGCCCATAAACAGCTTCAGTTATTTCCAACTGTGAGTATTACAGAACTGGAGGAATTCCTTAAAGCTATACTACAGATTCCTTCAAATCTGGATATGTTGATTTATTCATGTCAATATTAATTAGGGCTGAAGTTCCTGGTCCTGGTTATTTACAACCTGTTTAACGTTATAAGAGAAATTGAATCGTACACATTCATCGCTTTCTTTCAAAATTCCCACAGATCAAAGATGCCTTATCTGGTCATTCATAGATCAATCACAGGAAATATCAGGAAGTAAGCAAACCTTCAGATGTCATAACATCACAAAAAGAACAACTTATGCAGTTGGTGCAACATTATTTACCAAAACTACTGAAAGCTTCAGTTTTTCACAAATATGTTGTGGTACCTTTAATAATTAATAGACCTTCTTTCACAAAGTCTGAAAACATTCTTATATCTGCATATTCTTTAGTTTTACAAATGGAGACATTTTACTTATTTTTAAATTCTAAACTTCATATAGAAAACAAAGGAGACTCACAGGCATTCATCACTAGATCCCCACGAATTTCTGGCTTCCAGTCATCCCATGAAGTCTCAAAACCATCAGCAAAACGGATACAGAAGTTTTTAAAATGTCCTTTACTAACCAGAGACTCGGAAGAGCAAGCAGTGATGAGAGTACTTTCAATGGTCAGTACTAAAGCAGAACCAGTGTCAAGGTCTCCAGTATGATTAGACTGCAAAGTATATTAAAGAAGAAATAAGACAAAAGGTGATGAATTTTTGACATAGAACTCTCATAGATTCATAAGAACAAAACTCTAGGAAGGACTAAGCCTGGAAATCTTTATTAAAAAGCAACCTAGGAAGACAGTTGCTTTTAAAAATTAAATTGCTCAAGTGAAATCTATTTGCCATGTGTATTTTTTTTTTTTACTAAACTTGCCAATGGGCTAATTATCTCCTTCTGTACCCTAAACCTGTTTTATAGTTGTAGGGAGCTCTCTCAACTATGACACCCACCCCTAGTGCATATGGCCTTCCTGAGCCCTGTCCATCATGCCACGAAAAACTACCATTTTTCAGTTTCTGAAAATGCAGTGGTCACATGCTGCCAATGCCTAATTCAGTTTTGTCTTGCCAAACAAAACACTAAAGAAATTTATTCAATAGCTGGCTACATGTTATTGAAGGTAATTATAAAAGTTAAATTAGATCTTTGTATTCTACTGTTACAGTAGTTACTTCTTTTTCTAACAGGGATTCATAGCCTTTTCTCTCTCATAACCACGTGCACGCAAATTTGTAGTCCTAAGATTTGGCCCTAAGTTATGAAGGAAAATATTCTTGCTTTATCCAAGTATACACATAGCTTGGAAGTTTCATTATCACTAAGTATTACAGCTTAAAACTGTTTTGGAATTCCTTGTTCTATTATAGGTGAAGCTATTAAACATTATTGTATAGTATTCTTAATTGTTGTTTTGCTTCCATTTTATAAGAAAGTCTATGCCAAAGACTTTTTGGTTAAAAAACAAAACAGTAAAAAGACTCTGAAAACTAAGCTTTTTATTTGATTTTTCTTTTGTACCTGTGCAGTACTGGTGATAGGCAGGCAAATTCCCAGATCATTAACAGTGAGTTGGAGAAAGAGAGTCCCAAAGGCCTGGGCTGATGTTTGCTGAATACCAGGTAACATATCTACTACTTCCTTTGTTGCCATATGAATATCCTTATGTAAAGCCATTCGTTGTTCATTCCAATTGTCATAGGCAGCCTTATAATTCAGCCAAAACAGCACAGCTTTTAATAATTAAGGGAGGGAAGAAAGAAAACCAAAATCAACATGGTAAAAGTTATACAGCAAGCAAACCTCAAGAGATGCAAAATACTACTGAATAATAAAAATTACTCCCAGAAGAGTGTAGCATTAGAATTAGAAAAGATCTAAGAGGATATAGGCAACTTGATAGATTAAGAAATAGAAGTGTAATGACAGAAGGAAGAAGAAAATCCAGGTCTATCCAGTCATTCATTCCTTCAACAAATTATCTGTTGAATGCCTATCATATGTGAGGCAGTAGGATGGAGTAACAAGCAAAAAGAGACACAGTCCCTGATCTCATAAAGCTTATTGCTACCATCATTAAAAAATTCTTGAAGGACAGGTACGTAATGCTAGTAGTATATATTAAAAGGATTTGATTGAGAGAGAAAAGTCAAATCAGAGTTCCTTGTAGAAATAACATCTGAGTTAAGTCTGAAGGAAGTGAAGAACTAACTAGGTTGGGAGGCATGTACAAAGGGAGCTTGAGACATTGCCATAGAGATGAAATGCAGTCGAGATATGGTGGTATGAAATAAGGCTGGAGAGTGAGGCAGGCAGAGCCAAACTTTGCAAAGCCTTGCAGGCCACACTTAAGAGCACTAGGAATCAGCTGTTTTTTCCTGTTTTGTATTTTTTGGGTGGTGATGGCAGTGGATTCAGATCTGGCTGAATGTGGAAAACAGATAGGAAGGGAGTTGGGTAACATGAAAAGAGGCTACTAACAAGTGCAGGTGAGAGATCATAGGAAATTTGGCCAGAATGTTGAGGGTAAAAATGGACAGGTATAGAAAGATTTAGAAGATATTTAGCAGTTAATATCAACATTATATCTTGGATAGGAAACTGGAGGAAAGTGAGGTTTCAAGCATAAAGCCTGCATTCCAGCTTAGCTAAGTAGACAGATGGTGGTGCCATTTATAAGACTGATACTACACATTGATTTTGAGGTGTCTTTTCATCATCCAAATGGAGATGTCCTTGAGTTCAACTTAAAGTCATAGCAGTATGTGTGGCAAATGAAGCCATGGACATAGTTAAGGGAGAAAACATGGAACAGAGGTCACAAACAGGAGGAAGTTCTGGCTGGTAGATCTGTTTTGTTTGGTCTACAGGGGATTTTTTCCCAAAGGTTTAACTTTGCACTCCCTAGTTTGACACAGCTTATAACACTCCCTAATGGGTGATTCATACACATTTACCTACATGGCTCATATAGACATTTAAGTTTCTTAACCAGAACAAAGCCTTAGGGGAAAATCTTCATCTAAAGGTAAAGTATAGAAGGAAGAGTCTAAAAAGGAGATAAAGACGGCCAGAGAGAGAGAGAGAGACAGGAGGAAAAGCAAGAAAGTATTGTGTCATGGATGCCAAGAGTAGAAAGTACTTTAAGGAGTTGCTGAAAACTGATGAGAGGTAGGTAAAATGAACGAAAAAAACGTGCACTGGATTTAACAAACAACAAAATGTTATCCATCACACTGCCAAAAGAGCAGTTTTCTAATAAACACATCTAAGCCTATGCCCAACTCCACTCTAAATCTTAAATGGCTTCTTAAGTGGATTCTCATTACCTCTGTAATAAAATTCAAACATATTTGCCCAACACATATTAATTAGACCCTGTCTACCTTTCAGCTTTATTTCCCTTTTGCTTAGGCCTCTGTGCAACTTTATATTCATTCATTCATATTCTTTTCTCTCCCTCAGCCCCCACCCCTCCCCTTCCCATTTGGCAAATATTTACTATATGCCAGGGACTGTTCTAGGCCCTGGGAGACAAAAGAAAATAAGAGAAGCTTTCATTTCATGTCTCCCTGGTAAACTCCTAACCCCAAGTCATATCTCAAATATTAGTTCCTCTTCTAAGAACCAAAGGCAAAGACAGAGGCTCCTCAGCTCCTGAAATACATCTCTAGCTCCACTCTGTACTCTCCTTTGGTCTCTTTCTCACTGGACTGAGAGTTCCTTAAGGACAAGGATCCTGTTTTTCATCTTTGTATTAAACTTCTGGAGAATACATAACAAATGTTTGTAGAAACAATGAATAAACCTAGTCCCAAAACACAAATGGGTGTTATTAATTGTCTAAACCAAAAAAATGTAGCATTATAATTAAAACTCTGAATCAGAGACCTCTGCATATCCATGTAGAGAGCAAAATCACTTTTAAAATGTAAAATAACTTAAAAAAACTGAAGTGAATAAGCAAGAAATATATTTTGATTGTTCATATTTCAGAGTTGGAGGACATTTAGTTGTCAAGCATTTACACTGGTAAACTACTGATGATTTTTATTCTGCATTAGCAAAGAATTTCTAAGTCCCAGAAGATAGTAATGATGGACATTATCCTACCTCTATCAAAGGCCACAGGCTGTGCATAAACAATTGGTCTATTCAAAGTAATAAGCACAGCTTCTCTATCTGAGGAACCACTGATTTCTTCTCGAAGGGCATTTCTTAATCCGATTCTGGTTTTAAAATAGGCAACTTGATGAAAATCAGAACCAGCTTCCTCATAAACCTGAAACAACATTTAAAGCTCAATAAAATCAAATAGAAAATGTTTTAAAATTAAAAAAAAGTTTTAACATCATTAATGGTATTGCTTACCAAAGAATTATAATAAGTTTTCCTCAATTTTGTTTTTCAATGACATATTTCTTATATTTTTCCACCATATAACTTGAAATTAAAATACAATATGAATGGTCATAGAAGAAAGAAATATGAATTCTATTTTAAGCTTATACAAAAGATAGGGTGAGGTTCATATTCTGAATGGCAATGTATTATTAAATGTTTCAAAATAATGAAATCTTCTTTCCTCCTTTTAATATTTGTTTCCATTTGAAAAAACTGTTTTTCTAAATATGACAAATTTTTGTTCATTTTTCCCCCAAATTATCTATAAAACAGCCATTCAATCTTGAAAGTGTGACTGGTATTCTTTTAATTAGTTCTTCAAACTAAAGGGGGAATTTGTTAAATATACATGACAATTTTTAGCAAAGTAAAAACAAACAATGGAAAAATCCCAATGATCTGAGAAAGTTAATTTTTATAAAATAAAGAATCTGAGTAGCTGCTGTCTCTTGTTTTGATTTTACATGCTTAACATCATGATATGCAAAAAGTTGACAATATTCTACAGGACATCAAATGAACTTACTAAGAGTTTAAGAACAGAACAATGTTAGCACAAGGTATTGAAATGAAAAATAATGTTTAACAAATCAAGAGAAGAATATACTCAAATATTTATGAAGACACTGGATTACATTTCATATTATTGCATTTGCACTAAACTATATCAATATGCTGCCAACAATACTCTATAAAATGCCATGGTAAAACTGTAAAGGACTTACTTATTAAATGAGTATTTATTAGAATTTACAATCAGAAACTTTAGGAACTCACACTAAATACTCTGGTAAATACAGAAATAAGTAGGTTAAAGTAGTTCAAACTGATGTGCAAAATTAAAAGCTACAGTTCTACTGATAGCAACATTTATGAACTTACCTGATGTTTGACAATTTGTCCTAAAGCCAAATTTAAATCCACTTGGCATTTACCAAACAGTTTCAGGTAACTGCTACTTCCTGGTGAAGCCTTGGTTTGAAGCCGGTTTGAGAGTTCCAGTTCAATCAATCCAGTTTCAAATCTCACAGCTCTCATTGATGGAGTTGTGGCCGTTACTTGAATACCCTAACAGATTATATGTCAGGAGGAAAAAAAGTATCATAAATCAATAATGCACCAACCATTCAAATTCAAATTGTGCCAGTCTTTGAAAAATTCAAATTCCAATCTTTCAATATATAATAAAGTCATGCTTTAAAACATGCATAGGATATGTCTAATAAGCTGATAAAGCTGGCAACATTCTTTAATTTCTCATGACAGTAGGAAATTTTTTAGCTATTAAATTTCATTCAAGTATTTTGTATTTAAAACCCAGAATGCTCATTAGTTTAATACATTAACTACAACTAAATGACTATTTGGTAAGAACAAGCTTTCTTTTTAAGAACACTAATATCTAATTTATCTTTAGAAATGCTAATAAGGTTTCTAATACGGCAGATTTGTTAGCTGGAAAAGTATACAAAAATATTTCTTGCAGAATAATTTTTAACAGCAATAAATTAGAAAAACTAGAAATGTTCATCAGAAAAGGAGAGGTTAAATAAACTGGTATTTTTGTATATACACTCCTGCTTAGTGTGTGTGTGTGTGTGTGTGTGCGTGTGTATGTGTGTGTATAAAAACAGGAATAGAAAAAAGTCCTGAAGGATATTCAACCGTTTAATTGTTAAAGCTTTTTCTATGAATGGATGGGATTACAGTTCAGTTTTATTTTCTATTTGGTACATTTATGTATTATAACAGTTTTACTATAAGAAACTTACATTAATTAGTTAGAAAAATACTTTTAAACATTATTATTTATATGTTACCTTAAACTGCAAGTTCAGGGAATAGAGGAGAATTTTAGGTTTATCTCCATCTGCTGTTCCATCATGTTCATTCCAAAGAGGAATAGGCTGCTCCCCACCTAGAAGAAGTTAAATATTTGAGGGTTTGGGGCAATTTCTTTCAAAGAAAACAGTAACTGTTTTGTACATTTTTTAAAAAACCCTCACAAGATAGTTTTCTTTCTACTGGCTACTAACCTAGTCTTTAACAGAGATTTTTGGCCAAATTACATTTCACTGAAGCAGGTATATATATATATAGAGAGAGAGACATATAAAATAGTGAAAATTCAGCACATAGAGACATTTATTAAGAACCTTATAAAAGACTCAAAGCATTATACATATAATTAAACCAAAGATGTGATTATACATCTCAAAAAATATATTTATATATTTGAGGGGAAAAAGTAAACCAGACTGATTTTTTTTCAATCAAAAACATGAATTTTGTTGTTTACATTTAGAAGGGCTGAAAACAGAATGAAAAAAATAAAGGTAGGGGAATGAGAAACAAGATAATATGTGCTAATAATAAAGAATGTGACAGCAAGAGTTTGTCCTGAAATTCAAAAAAATGGGTGGTATCTCATAGGGGTAAAGTTCCTATTACATCACTGCTTCCTGAACTCACTTTCCTAAAATGCCTCTGTCGCCTCAGTCCTGTGCTTTTCTTATTCATTTCCTGCATTTTTGACCATGTATTTACCCTAATACCTAATAATAGTACACTTAACATTTACTGAGTGCTTACTATGTGCCAAGGGCTCTTCTAAGTGCTTTATCAAATACTTATTCAGACCTCTTAACTGCATAAGGTATGCATTATTCATCATTATTAATATACTTAGTCTAGGAATTGAGGAAACTTAGGTTGGGCAACTGCCCAAAGTCTCAGAGGCAGCAGAGAAACCTAGGCAACAAGGCTCTAGAATTTATACTTTTAAGCACGTGATTATACCATCTCCCAAGCCCTCTGCCTACAAACAATTCTTCATCTTGACTTTCTCTAATTCAAAGACTTCTCTCAATTGCCTAATACTTTAATTAGAAAGAAAACTTACTACCTAATGAACATGGTCAGGTGCTTTAACTCTGTCCTCCACTAATGTGCTAGACCAGCTCTTTAACCTCTTCATCTTCAAATGCTCAAAAAAAGGTAACTTTGGGCCACATGCTCATTTTTCTCCATTTTTGCTTTTAAACTACAAAGTGGTCCTGAAGAAGATACTGGACCCATGCTAACTTTACCCATGACTCTTTCTGTTCCCTCTTCTCTCAGATCAAATCAGTCATCAAATTGTTTCTGTTCCATCCTGTTTTCTTATGGCAAAATGAAGATAACTTTCTCATAATGCTGTTGTGAGGATTAACTTAGTTAATACCATAACATGCTTAGCCTGATGGCTGACTTGCTAAGCCTAAGCATGATGTAAGTGTCCAACAAATGCTAGCGGTTATTTCCTATTAATTTTAACTTCTAATGTCTCTTAACTTTGTCCCTCACTCATCATCCCAGTTTCTACACCTTTATTAAATTAGGACTCATCATCTTCCACTTAGGCTACACTACAGTGGTGCTGTTACTGGTCTTCCTCTCTCCCATCCAATCTGTATTCTAAACTAAAACTGCGGTTATCTTTATTTGTTCCACTGTCTTTTAAACTCTAACCTCAACACATCATTCTTTGCTTTGCATAAATTATAACATGAAATAAAGTCCAAATTCCTTATAAACATGTTACAAAAGACCCTGTATAGTTTGATTTCCACTTACCTTTCCAGCTTCTTCTCCCACCCTCTCATACACATGTTGTCCTGCAAGTAGGCACATCACTTTTTTATGCCTCTGTGCCTATGCACATACTGCTCTTTTTCTGTTTTATACAACTTGCACACTGTTTTTTAAGACAATGCCCACACTATTTTTCACTCCAGCTCCTCTCCAATACACCTCAATGAAAATTTAGTTATTCCTTCCATCTCCTTCCATCTATTATGTATGCCATAAAATACACCTCTGTTTTATTATTTGTGTGTTTATTTACATTTCTATCTCCTAATTAAACTGAGTTCCTAAGGGTAGGAACCATGTATCTTTCATATCCTAGCAAACTGTACCTTAGTGACCCTCACTACATGTTTATTGAATGCAATTAGGCAACTTATGGTGCTTGGTGATCCAACTCTTCATCTTCCGTCATGTCTCCAACACACACCTCACAACTACTGCAACTCTTCATTTTCCTTATGCCCTCACAATTCTTTCCTCAGTCTCACCAAATAAGTATGCATTACTTTCCCAGTTTCTTGCCATTTTCTTTCCTCAAAATTGTCCCTCTCTTTTAAAATGTACTCCACCACTGAAAAGAAGAACTTATTCAAGGATAAGTTCAAATCACTCCTACAACCATAAAACCTTCAATGATAACTCTACCCAGGAAGCTTTCTCTTTCCTTTAAACTCTTAAAATGCTTAACTATCTCATTCATTCACACTTAGTTTAAAGCCCTGTATTATTAAATTAGCAACTATCTAAGAATTAAGTTATACCTACACTTCTTACAACTTCCTCATTATCTAATGTGGAACCATATGTTTTGTAAGTTCTCAATAAACAACTATTGAATGGATCTGAAATCTCTCTTCTTTCATATGCTCAAAGATATAGAGACATAATTTCCTACTATAAAATACAGAGTGAATCATATTGTGTTCTAGAAAGGAAAGGATTACCTAGAATGATGTCTACATTTTTCAGAATTTTTAGGATACTGACACCAAAAAAAAAAAATGTTTGTAACTACTCACATCTTGATAATTTCTAATAGAATAGGTGAGATTAAGCCACAAGTCCTTAGTCTCTCCCATGGCTTTATAGGCAAGGGCATGTTCCAGGTGATTCAAGACCAATCATGAGGTACAATAAACACAACACAATGTGAGATCAAATAAAATAAGAACTGCAAGACTCTTAGTTTGAAGGTTGGTTCTCTTTTCTTTTTATTCAATTAAATAATGAATAACTTTGGTATTTTTTCTAAGTAACTAATAAAAACAAAAACAAGTCTAAAGAAAATCTGAATCTACGGGTATACACTTCCTTAAAAATCCTATCACATCTTGGCTACTTCTGTGTTAATCAAGTATTTAAGGCTATGGCATAAATATATAATCTTAGGTATATCACATCTATTATACTTGGCAAGCTATTTTGAAACTATAGTTTGACAAATTTCTGAACAATATTACTATTCCTTAACAAAAACTGTGTTTAAGAAGGTGTTGTTAGAAAGCTTTTTCCCAAAGACTTACATGCCATCCTAAGAATAAATGGCCAGGTATTTTGTTTGGATTAGCCAGCAGGGTGTTAATTCCTTGGAAGTTCCTTCCTATCCTTTAAGTTATGTACTGTATTTTTCCAGTCTTCTGGTACCTCTCCTGACTCCTATGACTTATTGAAGTACATTCTTAGATGTTCAAGAATTCCTCCACTAGTTCTTTTAAAACAACTTGGATGTGTCTCATCTGGACTTGAATATTTATATGAAATTTAGTCAGACAGGCTTATTAGCATTTCTTTCACTATTCTTGTACCTTGACAAATATCATCTCTATTTCTATTCTCTTAATATTATTCCTTTTTAGTTATCTTTTTTACTTAGATAAAAGCAGATTTTCTTTTGAATTTTCACTTACCTCAGCTCAAGGAAATTTTAATGCCATTTTACTTAAGAGTGTATTTATTTATTATTCTAATTTCTTCTGATAGTCTAAATGTAAGCCTTTCACTTTTTCACATTCTCTTAAATCATCTTAAATCACCTTTGCTGATGTGATGTTTTAAGCATATTTTAAATAATCTTAGATTTTTACATTGTTACATATTGCTATACTTTGAAAATTCTAATACTCTAAACAGACACTAAGGATTTGTGTAGATTCTCATCAATCTTAACAGTCAAGTTACCTAGCTAGCCATGATAGGATGATGTAATGGCTATGCTCCATCAGGCCCTGTGGCCAGCCAGTTGGTACACGACTTACATTTCAGCTGTATTCTCAAGGTTCATGGCTGTCTCTACAATCAGGAAGGAATGTGGTTCACAGAGCAGACCCAGTCACTAAATGACTTTGGCACCACAATCTCATCTCCCTATTCATTGTGATTAATAAGTTTTCATGGTTAGAATATTACTTTTTAGTCTTCTTTGCTAACACATTCATTCTTTATACCAACTAGTAATATACTTGTATCTCCTAACTGACTGCAGTCCAAAGGTAAAGAAAAGCCTTTGTCTTTTCAGTGGCTGAGAGATTTCAAACGGAGTCGAGAGGTCACTCTGGTGGACATTCTAATGCACTAGGTAGATAACATCTCTTAGGTTTTAATGTACTGGAATAGCTAGAAGTAAATACCTGAAACTATCAAACTCCAGCCCAGCAGTATGGACTCCTGAAGATGACTGCATAACAATGTAGCTTACAAGGGGTGACAGTGTGATTGTGAAAACCTTGCGGATCACAATCCCTTTATCTAGTCTATGGATGGATGAGTAGAAGAATGGGGACAAAAACTAAATGAAAAATAGGGTGGATGTTCTTTTTCACTTTTATTTTTTATTCTTATTCTGATTCTTTCTGATGTAAGGAAAATGTTCAGAAATGGATTGGGGTGATGAATGCATAACTGTGTGATGGTACTGTGACTAGCTGATTGCACATCGTGGATGATTGCATGATATGTGAATATATCTCAACAAAACAACTTAAAAAAAAAAAGAAAAGCCTTTCTCTTTGTTCAAAACAACCTTAAGGGAAGCTTACAGTAACAATCTGATACTAGGAACTATATAATGCTAGACTTTTCCCATGAGAGATACAAGGTTAATTAATGGAAGAGTCTATTTTTAAATATACATATTTGGTAATAAAGTCTTGAAAATATTATTTAGAACTCATAAAAATTTGCCAGCCTGAAATATTCTTAATTTTCATATCATAGACAATGTTCTAATGTGATATTAACCATGTAAATGAACCACATCAAAACGTGTATATGTTCCCCAAGTAGAGGCACTTTTGGTGGCAAAAAGGTCTTTTGTTACATATTTCTGTCTTCCTTAGTGGTTTCTATTCAACCATTTTCAGAGGAAATTCAAGACTACAAATTGATCTGATTTCTTATGACTTAATTTGTTAAGTTCTACAGCTATGATGGGTCTCTTCAATGCAACCATTAAGCAGCTTCCTGATCTCAGATGCAACCACAAGAAATAAGGAAAACTGAAGCTGCTACGTAATTGAATTCCCTAACACAATGAGCTCTGTCCCACTTCAGGGACTTATATCAGATACTGCCCCTCACGCTCTGCCTGCAACCCCACTACATCTTCCCTCTTGCTGAACTAGGCTTCATTCTTAAGGTTTGGGGTATCAGTTCAGCTTAGATGCCTTCCTTGATTCCTTAGACTAGATGAGGTTCTCCTGTGATACAGACTCATAAGACCTTGTTTTTGTCATACACAGAACTCATTAAAATTGAAACTGAATACCTAGATACTTATTTAATATCTGCCTTCTTGGGTAGAAAATAAATGTCAAGAAAGCAGATAATCATAGTACCTGTCACACAATAGGTACTCAATAAATTTGTTATGAGAATCAATTACTCTACAATCATGAGGTAAACTCCTCTTGATGCCAATGTAGTCTTTTAACATGATTATATTCATATAGCCTCAAAAGCTGTTATACAGACCAACTTATTTTCCACCCACTTCCTCTTAATACTTTAGCTCCTGAGTTAAAAGTCAATTAAACATTTTTTTAACAGTCTGGGAATGCAGGCAGGAATGGGGAGCCAGAAGGGCCACACAATTTTCTCTGCTGATGGGCAAAAAGAGCCTCAAAGTTCTTCTTAAAAGAATAGTACAAACGGACAATGTTGGCCAGGTGTCCTTAGAATGAAGACATAATTGGCAAAACCAGATGCTGCTGCCGACACCACTACCTCCATGACCACCACCACATGCACTCGAGAGGAAAGGGGGGAGTTCAGGACGAAAGTCTCTCTGGGAGTCAGGGTGACTCCAGTGGGAAGACATGGGCAAGGCCCAGACAACATGGGATAAAGAGAGAAGCCCTGGGGGGAGCTAGGAGACCCACCTCTGCATAGCCTGGCCCCTGACTTGCCCAGTCTGGGTGCTCTCTTCCCTGCCCTACCTCCCCTCCTGGCCTCTGGGATGAGGGAGCAGACCAGGATGCCAAGAGCTCTGACACTCATGATTCTGGGGATCTGTCTGCCCAGGCTGCTCTGGGAGTGCTTGGTACTAGACTCCTGACTGGAAGAGATGAAAAGAGAAAACACAGACATCACTGAAGTGTTCCCTGCACACCCCGAAGCCCTGCCAGGGGGGTTGCAGTGGTATTTAATTACTCAAACATTCCCTGGATTATTTTTAAGCCTCATTTTCCCTGGTTTTTTTTTTTTTTTTTTAATTTATTTTTTATGTACAAACACTATAAAATATAAGCATTTTGTATTCAAACATATATTTCTTGCTAAAATGTAAAACAGTTACTAGGAATCTCAAAACTTACTCCTGAGACTTGGCAAAAACATAATAAAGTTGCTAGAGACAACTAGCAACAGGTAGCCAGCATACAGTCACCATCTAGTATAGATAAAGGAAGAAATCTTATTAGTAATCTAAATTTTGTTCCCAGGTAATTAAGAATCAGACTGGTCAAAAGACACACTTTAAACTTTTTTTTTTTTTTAGGGGAGGCATGGAAGAGCTTTGTGGTTTATGAATCTTAAATATGCAAATTGAAGTAAGCAAAGAGTCTGTAGGTGGGAAAGCCAGAAAAGGAATCCACAGTTTCCAGAGAATTACTTGACATTTATATCAAAATGATTTGATCCATACTCAAGATAATACCACAGATACATGGAATATCATGTAGTCAATGAGACCAAAACCTGCATCTATACTATAAGATACCAGATCATCTTACCAGAAACTTTTTGTATTACTTCATTAACTTCCTTCATGAACACTTTTTGAACAAATACCAAGTGGTTTAGAAGATCAGTTGTGAGATTATGTTCAAAGGAACCAACCTGCCAAACAAAATCAGAGTATTACATTAACATGACTGACCATATTAGTTTTAAATTCACCTTTTTCTCATATAAATCAACTGGAATTCTGTGGAAAAAGAATTTGCTACCTACCTTTTGGAATCAATATACCCAAGGAGAGTTACAAATATTCAGATTACCTAATATTTTACTGGCCTTCTGACATCATTATGGGCCATTCTCAAAATCATTATTTTTCCATCAACATAGTCAATAAGATGTGAGAAATTTTTTTAAAACTAATGAGAATTACATTTTTTTGAGTTTTTTTCCCCATGCATGTTTATTTTATTACTCACCCACCCATACAATGGATAAAGGGGGTGTCAGTTACAAGGTTTTTACAATCACACATTCACAAGATTAAAGCTATATAGTTATACAATCATTATCAAAGGTCAAGGCTACTGGATTACAGTTCAACAATTTCAGATATTTCCTTCTGGCTATTTTAATACACTAGAAACTAAAAAGAAGTATCTATAGAATGAGTCAGCAGTCATAATCATTTGCTAAATCCTAACTTCTCAGTTACAACTCCTCCCTCTCATTTGATCATTCTCTCAATCTTCAGGGATTTCTACACAAAGACCATTCTAACTTCTTCTCACTGAAAAGGGGTATCAACATTATGGGGTAGAGGAATGAAACTGGTTGATGTTCTTGGAAAGACTGGTACCTCTGGGTTTCAGGGGAGAATTACATTTTAACTATGCAATCTGCTAGATTCAAAATTTAAATTTTGTCTAGAGTAAAATTTGTTTTTAATGATGACATTTTTGGCCTTAGAACCATGGACAAGTATCATTAAAAATGAGAGTAAATTAATTTATTCAGTAAGATATTTATTAACCAAATATTCTGTGTATTATATAAGGTGCTAAGGATACACTGTGAATAAAAATGACAAAATCCCAATTCTCATAAGGCTTAGGTTTGAGGTAATCAGCCGATGACATAAAACCAATCAAGGTTTTTTATAATATGTGTATACATATATTACCACTAATATAAGGCACTACATTTCTAGCAAGAATCACTTAATAAACACATTATATAGAAAGCAGGCCCTCATTGATGTTGAAAATTATGGGAAAGAGAGATGAAACATCCTTTATGATTAAGGTGCATACTTTGATAGGGTTCATATTTTGATCAAAAATTGAAAGCAAAAAATACTCGGCAGTCTGTTCCTGCATGAGAAGTTATATGAAGCCTAAGTTGTACTGGGCACTTTTATTTTGTATAGAGTAGGGTAAAGGTGATTTTTGTGTGTGTCCACTTCAGGCCAAAATAAAATAGGAAACCCTAAGAGGAATGCACTTTAAATTCTTTCAGAGGTTCAAATTTAACTGCATTCTTACTAAACTTGGGATTGTGTTCTACCCAAATAGCAAATATTGTGCCTTTCTGATTTCTAACTTTAGTAAAGAATTTTGCTATGCACTGCATTAGATTTGCTTTAATTTCTGTCAAATGAAGCAGTAATAAGAGTATTTCTACTAGAGTTTGGGGCACTTATTTTGCAGAGTGAAAAGCACAAATGAAACATATTTTATAATCTATCTTTTAAATAAAGCTTTGAAATAGAATTGTGTACACTATTGTTTGTATACTTTTTTTTTCACATACAGAAATTCCAATTCTTAGAGAAGTGCTATAGCAAAAAGATCTTCAAGAAGATGAATCAGATTTAAATTAAATATGACCTCTATATCTATAATATTTCCATCAAAGAACAAAAAGAGCTTTCTTAAAGATCCTTCAGGATTTAGAGAACAAATTTTTTTTTAATTTGTGAAGTGTTTTTTATTACTTGAATTCTTCTATTAGAGAAGTTGTAGGTTTACAGAAAAATCATGTAGAAAATACAAAGTCCCAATATACGCCCCCACTCCATGTGTAGTTTTCCCTATTATTAACATTTTTGCAATAGTGTGGTACATTTGTTAAAACTGATGAAATGATTTTAACACTATACATATTTAACTATCGTTGTATAATTATTAACATTATACATATTAACTATAGTTCATAGTTAACATTAGGGTTCCCTCTTTGTGTCATTTAGTCCTATGGTTTTGATGCTTTTTTTTTTTTTCTTTTGTATTCTAGTAATATATATATATACAACCTAAAATTTCCCTTTTAATCACATTCAAATATTTAATTCAGTGGTGTTAATTACATTCACAGTATTGTGCTACCATCACCACTATATACTACCAAAACTTTTCCATCACCCCAGACACAAACTCACTTTGTACCGATTTATCATTAACTCCCCATTCTCTATCCCCATCCCAGACCCTGGTAAACTGTATTGACTCAAAAAATTTGTATATTCTAATTATTTTACGTCAATGAGACCATACAATATTTGTCCTTTTATGTCAGGCTTATTTCACTCAACACGACGTCTTCAAGGTTCATCTATGTTGTCACATGTATCAAAACTTCATTCCATTTTACAGATAATATTCCATTGAATGAATATACCACTTTTTTTTTTTTTTTTGATTCATATATTGATGGACACTTGGGTCACTTCCATCTTTTGGCAATTGTGAATACTGCTGCTGTGAACATTGGTGTGCAAAAATGTCTTTGAGTCCTTGCTTTCAACTCTTTTCAATATATATCTATCATTGGAACTGCTAGGTCATACAGTAATTCTATACTTAACTTTCTGAGGAACCCCCAAACTGCTTTCCAAGGCAGCTGCGCCATTTTACATTCCCACCAGAAAAGAATGAGCGATCCTATATTTCCATGTCCTCTCCAACACTCGTTTCCATTTTTTTTAATAGTAGTCATTCTAGTGAGTGTGACATGGTATCTCATTGTGGTTTTGATTTGCATTTCCCTAATGGCTAATAATCTTAAGCATCGTTTCATGTGTTTATTGACCACCTGCATCTTTTCTTTAGAGAAATGGTTATTCAAGTGTTTTGCCTGTTTTTCAATAGGACTGTGCCTTTTTGTAGTTGAGTTGTACGACTTCACATATTCTGGATCTTAAACCCTTAACCAGATATGTGGTTTCCAAATATTTTCTCCCATTCTGTAGTTCTCTTTATTTTCATGCTAGGTCCTTTGATGCACAAAAGTTTTTAATTTTGATGAGATATTTATTTATTTATTTATTTATTTATTTATTTATTTATTTGATCACGCTTTTGGGGAAAAGTCTAAGAAACCACTGCTTAAGACAAGGTCCTGAACATGCTTCACTGTATTCTCTTCTACGAGTTTCACAGTTTAGGTTCTTATATTTAGGACTTTGGTTCACTGTGAGTTAATTTTTGTAAGTGGTGTAAGGTAGGGGTTGACCTTCATCCATGTGTACCTGATATCCAGTTTTCCCAGCACCATTTGTTTGAAGAGACTATTCTTTCCTGATTGAGTGGTCTGTACTCCCCTGTCAAAAAATCAGTTGACCACAGATGTGAGGGTATATTTCTGAAATTAAAATTAGACCACATTGGTCTATATGTCTGTCCTTGTGCCAGTACCAAGGTTTTCAGTTACTGTGGCTTTGTAATATGCTTTAAGATTGGGAAGTGTGAGCCCTCCAACTTTACCCTTCTTTTTCAAAATGTTTTTGGTTATTTGGGGCCCCTTACTCTTCAAAATGAATTTGATGATTGGCATTTCCATTTCTGCAAACACGGTTCTAGAATTTTTATTGGGATTGTGTTAAATCTGTAAATCAGTTTGGATAGAATTGACATCTTAACAATACTTACCCAATCCAAGAACAAAGAATATCCTTCCATTTAGTTAGGTCATCTTTGATTTCTTTTAGCAATGTTTTGTAGTTTTCTGCCTACAAGTCCTTCATATCCTTGGTTAGAAGTATTCCTAGTCATTTCATTCTTTCAGTTGCTATTGTATATGGAATTTTTCTTCTTGATTTCTTCTTCAAATTATTCATTACTAGTGTACAGAAACACTACAGATTTTTGAATGTTGACCTTGTAACCCACCTTTTTGCTGAATTAATTTCTTAGCCCTAGTAGCTTTTTTTGCGGATTTTTCAAGAATTTCTGTATAAAGGATCACGTTGTCAACAAATAGGGAACGTTTTATTTCTTCTTTTCCAATGTGGATGCCTTTAATTTCTCTTCTTACCTAATTGCTCTGGCTAGAACTTCCAGTACAATGTTGAATAACAGTAGTGACAATGGGTATTCTTATCTTCTTCCTTGTATTAAAGGGAACACTTTCAGTCTTTCACCATTGTGTCAGTTTGGATGTATTATGTCCCTCAAAACTCCATGTTCTTTGATACAATCTTGTGTGGGCAGACGTATTAGTGTTGATTAAGTTGGAACCTTTGGATTAGGTTGTTTCCATGGAGATGTGACTCACCCAACTGCAGGTGATAACTCTGATTAGATAATTTCCATAGAGATGTGACCCCGCCCATTCAGTGTGGGCCTTGATTAGTTTACTAGAGCCTTATATAAGCTCAGACAGAAGGAATTCACTATTGCAGCTGAGACAGACACTTTGAAGATGGCCGTTGAAAGATGGCATTTTAGAGAACACCATTTTGAAATGCAACCTGGGAGTAAGCAGACACCAGCCATATGCCTTCCAAGTTAACAGAGGTTTTCTGGACACCAATGGCCATCCTTCAGTGAAGGTACCCGATGGTTGATGCTTTACCTTGGACACTTTATGGCTTCAGACTGTAACTGTGTAACCAAATGAATTCCCTTTATAAGAGACAATCCATATCTGGTATTTTGCATAATGGCAGTATTAGCAAACCGGAACAACCATTAAATATGATGTTATTGGTGGGTTTTTCATATATTCCTTTGATCATGTTGAGGAAGTTTCTAAGTGTATCTATGAAGAAGGTTGTGCCTTTTCTGCATCAGTTGAGATGATAATGTGTTTTTTCCTCCTCATTCTGCTAATGTGGTATATTACATTAATTGATTTTCTTATGTTGAACCAACCTTGCATGCCTGGTATAAATCATACTTGATCATGGTGTATAATTATTTTAATATGCTGTTGGATTTGGTTTTGCTAGTATTTCATAGAGGATTTCTGTATCTATATTCAAAAGGGATATTGGTCTGTAATTTTTGTTTTTACTTGTGGTGTCTTTATCTGCCTTTGGTAATGGAGTGATGTTAGTTAGCCTCATAGAATGATTTAGGAAGTATTCTCTTCTCTCCAATTTTTTGTAAGAGTTCAGGTAGGATTAGTGTTCATCCTTACTGGAATGCTGGATAAAATTCACCAGTGAAGTCATCTGGTCCTTGGCTTTTCTTTCTGGGGAGGTTTTTAATCACTGATTCAATCTCTTTGTTTTTGGTCTGTCGAGTTCTTCTATTTCTTCTTGAGTCAGTGTAGGTAGTGTGTGTGTGTTATTAGGTTTTGTCCATTTCATTTAGGTTATCTAGTTTGTTGGCATGTAGTTGTTCATAGTATTCTCTTATTGTTTCTTTTATTTCTGTGGAATCAGTAGTAATGTTTCCCCTTTCAGTTCTGATTTTAGATATTTGTGTCCTCCCTCTTTTTTCTTTCAGTCTAGCTGAAGGTTGTTGATTTTTCTTATTTTCAAAGAACTAACTTTTAATTTTGTTGATTCTATTGCTTTTTTTTTTCTTTATTTCATTTATCACTGCACAATGGAAGAATAGCTGGCTCCACACATTGCCAGAGAAGGGACGGAGGAGGGACGAGCAAAATTCCATAAGATTCTACTATTTTTAAAGCTTCATTTTCTTGATTTAGCACTCACTCAGTTATTGCAAACCTTTAACTGTTTTCCAGCATTTTGAGGAAGACGGCTCTGCTAGGTTTTCTACTTGTCCAAAGGCTTGTAAGGGAATATCACCTGGGAACATTTTACACCACCATCTTGATCAGCTGAAGTGCAAACTGCTTTTTGATCAGGCTGCAATTGTACCTGACACACTGACAAAGTAAGCTGAAACAGCAGAGTGTGCCTGGAGGGAGATCACCCTTCTGTGACTCCTACATCTCTCACCTGACAGCTGGAAGACATGAGGAAAGTTGTTTACTCTCTCTGAGTTTCAATTTTCTACTTCATCAAATTAGGGTAATAATAGATGTCCTGCCTACCACAAATCAAGTAAAAACTTGTATCCAAATGCTTTCTAAACTTTTGGTAGTTACGCAAATATAAAGTGAAAAAATAATGGTGGAATTAGATAAGTTGGCTTTCAACTTTGCTTAGTAAAGGAATTACCATAATCATTACTATAGTTATTTTACCTTTCTATATGACCTTTTGATTGCTATTAATAATTCTGTATATGTGAAAAAATCATACAATCTCTCCAAGGCTCATTTTCCTCACTTTTAAAATGGCAACAAATATATCTTGTTTTAAGGACTGCACAAGTCCTTAAAACAAGGACTCAATGACTGGTAGCTGCTATTAGCTTTTTATAATCAAACGAACCACAATAATACTGCAGAGATGGATGTGAAACTCATTGTAAGAAATATGAATTCAAAGATGACTACCATGAAAGAAAAGCATGTTTAAATAAAACCACAAGAAGAGAGAGACAGACACACATGTACACAAAATTCACACATAATCACAACTGATTCAGCATAGAATTCTTCTGTAGGAATAAATGATCTACCTTAAAAATGTGGATCCCTACTTATTTTGGTACTCCTAAAGCTAAAAGACTCCTAAATTATAAAGAGCAAGAAAGTGAAAAAGTAAACTTACTTCTGCCACACAACGTAGATAATTTCCCTGTAAATAGTACCCTTGTTTAGAAGGCAGTTCATCTATACTCCACACCTGATCTGAATAACTATCATGTTCTTCCATTATATATTTCCCTGACATAGTAACAGGAGGAAGGTTAAGACTGGCAGAAGGAGGAATAGTTGACATATCTGTGGCAGAAACTTTTGAAGTAAAGCGCAATCTATGATTTGGCAGCTCAAATGTAAACCTTGTCTGTGCACCTGGAAGAAATAAGAGAAGTTATGTTTGTTAGTTTTTTGCTCATTGACTCATGCATTCCTCACTTTGTTCCAAAAATGCTGCCTATAAAAAATGTATGACTATCCCAAAACCTAACTTTAAAGTTATGAAAAGGATATTTTTAATTTGCTTATACAATATTTCCTAGCTATATTTAAATATATGTATGATTACTATAAAGAATCAGTCAGTAAATATTAAGCTCACTAGGCATAATGGGCATTATATACAGTGTGAGAGGAACATGTACAAATGTTCTTTATTTCATAGAAGGTAGCAGAATAGAATTGAATAGAAATAATCTGCCCTTCCAATAGAAAAGTTAAAAGAAGTTACTCAAATACCAAAGGAAAAAAAAAAAAAAATACTCAAGCCACACCACAGTGCTTTATTCAAAAAATAATGAGCAGTTAACAACTTGCCTCCTGGCCCCAATTCAGTGTAGAAGGATAATAATGAAAACTGTCACAATAATTAAATTGTACACACTGAAAACATTCATAAAGTATACAATTTTGCAAACACACATATCTTCGACCTTAACAGTAATTACAAAACCATATACCAAATGGATATGAATTTTAGTGTAAATAAACAATCTGGCAAGATTGTTCAAACAATTATGAACACAGTCGACACAATTATTCAGCTCATATTTCTCCAAATATCTATATAAAGCATGAAGGAATAAAAGAAGCCTTATTAAAATCAAGATCTATTATAGCCCATTACATAAACTATGTATTGTATATGTGCGTCTCCAATCAAAAAAATTTACTAACACCCTTCTGTACATTATCAATTCCCTCCAATCAAACATTAAATGATCTACCTTGCATGTACATAGATATTATAATTTATTACATATTCCTAGTGGTCTCAACTGAGTCAAATATAATCCTTTTTTTCAAAATACTAATCAAGGGTCACCTCCTCTGTCTCACATTCACCACACCGTACAATAGTGTTTGCAGTTGGCAATGAGTTAACCATAAAGAGAGCAATTCACTAACCAACTGGTGAATCTGTTAATGGCCAGATAGGTCACAACTGCCCTGACTACCTCTTACTCAGTACTCCAGGCAGACTCAGTGACTATCATTGCAAGTGACTATCACTTGCAAGTTACAGTCTACCACTATTGCTACTTCTACCACTAGCACCAGCATCAGCAATAAAAACACCAAGGCTGAAGTAATCCTAAACCTCACTTATGGGATTATCTTTTATCATTAGTGCAGTTGTTTTTTTATTGCTTTGTTCTTTTCCTTCATCTCGAGCAGAATTTCGAGTTCCTACCTATCTGGATATTTGACAATAAGTTTATTTGACACTAAACATTTATTTCCTCCTAGTTCTAAACTATCCATCTGGCTTTTGACTCGCTGCTTACTGTTAATCCTTTTATTTCATGGATACCCTAAACAAATGGCCAAAATGAGTCTGACATTCTGGCCTCCTTTATCTAGGAGGACCAATATGTCTGACTCTTCTAAATCTGGAAACTAACATTAGGGTGTTTCTGTTTCAAGTAACATACAGGCCCAGATGTTCAGAAAAAAACTCTCCTAATAAAGAAAACCTAAAATGCTATGGGTAGAAATAAATACATATGCATATACATAGATAAAAATATAAATATATACATGTATATAAGCATTAGTATGTGTGTATTAATGTTTTTTAAACTATTAATGCGATTTATCATGGTAACAGAATAAAGGAAAAATTTTTTAGTTCAGTAGATGTAGAAAAAGTATTTGACAATATTCACCAATTATTCTTCAAAGAAACTCTTAGCACACTAGGAACAGAATAAACTTTCTTAATCTGACAAAAGGAACCTAGCAAAAACCTACAGCAAATCTAATAATCATTAATGAAATGCCAATTTACGTAAAAAACAGGAGTAAGACAATTTTCACAACCCCTTTTCCTGAATATTGGAGTAGAATTCGTAACAATACGGGAAGAAAAAGAAATAAAAGTCATTAGGTTGAAAAGAAGAAACAAAAGTGTCATTATTTGCAAACAGTATGATTCGCTCCATAGAAAACTCCCAAGAATTCACAACTTATTAGCTATAATAAAGTAGTTTAATATGCTTGCCAAATATAAGATAAACATAAAAGTATCCCACACATTCTACCTACCACCAAACAACAATTTAGAAAATGCCATTTTACAAAAGACATCAGTTATATTACAGGTAGACCAACAACACAAGTTACCTAGTTATCTGAAATGTATTTAAAAATGAAAAATAAATCTTTCAATAGACACACAAAATCTTTAGGTTGAAACAGTTAACACTTCATTGGAAAACTTTAAAAAAGAGCTAAAGAAACAGAGAAATAGATATATTTAGGTATTGGAAGGTTAAATATTGTAAGTTGTCAATTCTCCCCAGGTGTATCTATAGATTCAATTAAATGTCAAAAATCCCAACAGGCTTTTTCAGGGAACTTGACAAAATGATTCTAAATACATATACAGAAGACCAAAGAACCAAAAATAATCAGGACAACTCCTATAAAAAGAAAAGTCATGTAGCAATGTGACACTGGTACAAAAAGAAGGCAATGAAGTAGAACAGAGAATTCAGAAATTAAGACCCCAACATAGATGAGAACTTACATGACAACAAAAGGATTATGTATCACTGAAAAAAAGGACAAATTAGTCAATAAATGGTGCTGAGAGAATTGGTTATGCATACTATCTCACACCAAATTTTAAAAAATTATAAAATTCCAGATTGATTAGGAACTTAAATGCTGAAAGCAAAACTTCAAAACATTTAACAGAAAACATAAGAGAATATCTTTATTTTCTTGTCAAAAGAAGAATTTCTTGAAGACAGAAAATACAAATTATAGAGAAAAATACTGATAAATTTAATTACATTAAAACTAAGAATATCTGTTCAGCAAAAGACAACAACAATGAAAAAGAGTGAAACAACAAGCCTCTGAGTGATGATAAATTTTAAACATGTAAAATGTAAAGATTTAATATATACAATATACAAAGAATTCTTGTGAATACATAAGAAAAATGCAAATGACTCAATGGTAAAAGGGACTAACAAACAAAAACCATGAACAAGTATTTCACGTAGGAAAATTTTAAAGGAGCTCCTAAACATTTAAAAAGATATTCAATTTCATTAGTAATCACAGAAATATAAATTAAAATGAGATACCATTTTATACTCACCAGACAAGCAAAACTGAAATGTCAGACCATACCAGGTGTTGATAAGGAGGTGGAGCAATATGAACTCTCATTTAACACTAGTGGGAGAGTCAAGTGGCATAAATGCTTTGGAAAACAGTTTTGAATTTCCAGTGAAACTAAAGGTGCATTTACCCTACAGTCTAACCATATCATTGCTAGATAATGTCCCTCTAAAATTCTTGTATATGTGTACCAGCTGATGTGTATGAGACAGCAAAAAGTCAAATGACCCAAAGATCCATCAATAGTCGAATGGATATATTGTGATATATTCGCTTAATGGACTGCTGTATTTCGGTGAAAAATGAATGAACCAAAAATATACAAATGAACATAGATGAATCTTAAACATAATGTGGAGAAAAACAAAATCCAAGCAAAAAATATGTTAGTGGGATTACACATAGAGTTCAGAATCAAAAGCAAGCATTACATTGTGTGCCAGTTTGAATGTATCATGTCCCCCAAATGCCATTATCTTTGATGTAATCTTGGTGGGCAGACCTATCGTGTTAATTATATTGAAATTCTTTGAGTGTTTCCATGGAGATGCACCCCACCCAACTGTGGGTGATGACTCTGATAGAATAATTTCCATGGAGGGGTTGGCCTGCCCATTGGGTGGGTCTGAATTAAATTACTGGCACACTTTATAAGATCAGACAGAAGGAACGAGCTTGCCACAGCCAAGAGGGACACTTTGAAGAAAGCACAGGAGCTGCAGATGAGAGACAGTTTGAAAACGGCTGTTGAAAGCAGACTCTTTCTCCGGAGAAGCTGACAGAGGACAAATATCCCAAGTGCAACTGAGAGTGACATTTTTGAGGAACTGCCGCCTAGAGAGGAACATCCCGGGAGAAAGCCATTTTGAAACCAGAACTTTGGAGCAGATGCCAGCCACGTGCCTTCCCAGCTAACAGAGGTTTTCCGGACACCACTGGCCATCCTCCAGTGAAGGTACCCGATTGCTGATGTGTTACCTTGGACACTTTATGGCCTTAAGACTATAACTGTGTAACCAAATAAACCCCCTTTTATAAAAGCCAATCCATCTCTGATGTTATGCATTCCAGCAGCATTAACAAACTAAAACACACTGCTTACAAGAATAAGATCAAGAGGACAAAGTGAGACACTTCAGGGCTCTGTCCCCAACAGAAGCACTGAACAACCAATAAGAACTGGCAGAAACAGCTTTCTAAAAGTTCCAGAGAACAGTTAAAGGACTGCAGTAACAGGATGAGTACCAAATCAAGAAAAAGGCCACTTAATAGGGGCAGAATCTCATGGCTCATTGGCTGCTCCTTCCCCATCTCCTAAGCAGCTTAACTGGAGCCATCCCAAGCTCCCAGTGCAGATCCCTAGACCTGGACCTTGGGTGGGGGTGGGAGAGCAAAGTAATCCTCATGCACATACTGAGGACATATATTTCTCGTCCAGTCTGTCTGGTGGTGGCCTGAGGGATCCTCTGCCCCAAAAGTTGCCCTGCGTATAGAAGGCAGCTCACTAAGCTCTCCTATAGAATGCTATGGGAAAGCAATTAAGTTAAAAGTTGTACTGCCTGGGGTCAAGGGATAGCCGGCTGTAGGATATATAGCACAGTGCCTGGGACAGTGAGCAAACTGCCCATGTACAAGCCCAAGACAAGAGGCATGCACAGAATGGTTCAGGGAAGCCTGCACTGTTTGGCCTGGAGCTCTTCTCCCAACTCACTGAATAGACAAGCCCTGGAGGTGAGCATTAATCCAAGTCAATCTTCAAAGACTAAGAAAGGTATTTTGTTTTTCCCTTCTTTTCCTTTCTTGAATTTTTATTAGCTTCTGGCAGTCAAAGGAAGTTCTATCATCACACTAGTTGGATAAAAGCTTAAGAACAGATGCCTCAGAGTCTAAATGACAGTGATAACACACTAAAATATAAAAATGCCCAGGTTTCAACAAAAGATAAAACATACAAGCAAACAGGAAGTGATGACCCAGGCAAAGGAGATTAAAGCATTAGAAACCATCACTGAAGAGGATCAGACCTGGGACTTTCCAGATTAAGACTTGGAAAGAAAAAAAAAAAGGTCCTAAATATGCTCAAAGAGATAAAGAAAAACATGGACAAAGAACTATCAGAATCAGAAAAATGACAGATGAACACAACTGTATCAATATAGAGATGGAAATTATGAAAAGGAACCAGAGCTGAACATCACACCAACAGAAATTAAAAATTTCCTAGAGGGATTTAACATCAGATTGGACCCGGCAAAAGAAAGAATCAAAGAACCTGAAGTTAAGACAGTTGAAATCATTTAGTCTAAGGTGCAGAGAGAATGAAGAAAAGTGAAAAGAGCCTGAGGAACCTGTGGGACATTATCAAGCATACCAATATACTCATTATAAGATTCTCAGAAGCAGAAGAAAGAGAAAAAGGGGAAGATAGAATATTCAAAGTAATAACAGCTGACAATTTCTCAAATTTAATGGAAGACATGAATATATACATCCAAGATGCTCAACATACTCCAAGCAGAATAAACCCAAAGAGACCCACACCACACCATGTTATAATCAAACTGTTGAACTGTTGAATACCTAAGATAGAGAGAAAGTTATGAAAGCTGCGAGAGAGAAGCAAAGTGTAATATACAAGGGAGGCTCAAAAAGATTAAGTACCATTTTCTCACCAGAAACCACGGAGGCAAGAAGGCAGTGGGGAGATATAATTAAAATGCTGAGAGCAAATAAATTGCCAACCAAGAATTCTGTATCTGGCAAAATTGTCTTTCAAAAATAAGGAAGGAATTAAGACGGTCCTATATTCTAAAAAAACCTTCATCACCACTAGACTGGCCCTACAAGAAATTCTAGAGGGAGTTCTGCAGGTTAAAAGGAAAGGATACTAGACAATTGGCTGAAGCCACATGAAGAAATAAAGATCTCTGGTAAAGATAAAGAGACAGGTGTAAATATAAATGCCAGTACTAATGTATTTTTTATTTCTAACACCACTTATCACTTCCGATAGGATCTAACAGGCAAATGCATAAAATGTAACGATAAATCAATGATTAGGACTTGTAATGTAGAAATATATAATCTGTGACAAGAACTACATAAAGGTGAGGGGACAGAGGTGTATAAGGACATAGTTTATGTTTGTGATTGAAATCGTTAAAAGTTGGTATCAAAACAAGAGAAATTGTTACCGATTTAGGATGATAAAATCCCATGGCTTAAAGATCGATGGTAATCACAAAGAAAATAGAGAATACACAAACTCACAGAGACAAAAAGAAGAGCGCAGGTTATCAGGGGTGGAGGACAGGGGCATTGGGTAGTTAATGCAAAATGACTGTAGGGTTTCTCTTTGGGGTGAAGGGAAAAGTTCTAGTAATGGATGGTGGTGAGGGTACTGCAACATTGTAAATGTGATTAATCCCACTGAATGGTACGCTTTGGAGGAGTTGGGATGGGAAGATTTATATTATATATATGTTTTCCAAAATAGAGAAAGGAAAGAGGGGGGCAGGAAGGAAGGAGGGAACTAAAGAAATAATGAAAATTAAATGCAATAAATAATACTGGATGGAATCTAAGAATGGAGGAGAAAAGACTCAAAAGGACATTACTGGGACATAGAAAAAAATGGATTGTAGAATATAAGCTTTCTATCAATGCCGAAAATCTTGTACTTGATAATCATGTAAGGTGATTATATTAGTGAATATCCTTGTTCGTAGGAAATGTACATGGAAGTATGTGTTCAAGGAGTATGATGTGTGCAATCTGCTTACAAATGTTAAGAAGATAGTTAGATGGGGTGGGCGGAAGAGAGATGATATAGACAGACAGACTGACTGATATGGCAAAGGTGGCAAAATGTTATAACTGGTGGATCTGAGAATCTAGGAGTTGGAGTTCTCTCTATGGGGTGGGGTTGTATTATTTTTGCAATTGTCCTGTAAGTTGGAAAATTATGTCAAAGTAAAAACTTAAAAAATTAAAAGAAAATTGAAAAATTATATACATATACATAAAATTATAAAGAGAAGCAAAGGAATGGTTAGGGCAAAATTCACCATAGTGGTTATTCTGGGGCAGTTGTGGGGAATAGGGGAATATTATCTGGTAGTGAGAATATTCCTTGAAGGAACTTCCAAAAGTATTGGTAGATTCAATGTCCAGGTAAGTCAGCAGAGTAGGGAACTCCAGGATTCATTTTGTCCTTCAGGGCAGCTAGTAAACATCCAGGAACAGTGTGAAACAATTGTTTGGGGACTCTGGAGACCAGAAGAACACTGTACACCATCCAGGGAAGAGCAGAAGGAAGAGACCCCTTCTGAGTCTCCTCCCCAGGGCACTTTGGAACCTTTGGGTAAACTGCGGTGAAGATCTCTGAGAGGAGCTCTCCTCACAGCCAAGGATGGTGCCCATCCCACACTCTCACAGCATGCCACCTCAAGATCCAATCCCTGGCTGGAAATAAAAGTCCTCTTCCCCAAGAACGGGGTGGGGAAATGGCTGAACACTGATCACAGCTTTTGTTTAGTGAACTCACATCACTGGGTCCCGGCTCTGAAAGCAACTATAGTTTCAAACAGATGAGGACAAAAAGCAGCTAGCAACTTCTGTTACAATCCCACTCTGGACAGGAGTGGAAGCAGGGATATTTAAAGACACAGTGCCTTCTTGGGACTGCAGGGAACAGTTTCCTGAAGGGCGGCTCTTCCCCAAGAATGGGATGAGGGGACACAGCCAAGCACCAATCGCAGCATTGATTAGTGAATTCAGTATGCTGGGTCCCAACTCTGAGGGCAGTTTCAACCAGCCCAGGACACAAAGCAGCCAGCAGCCTCTGTTCAACCTTGCCCCAAACAGGTGGAGGTGGAGGTGATTTTGAGACACAGTGTCTTCTAGGGGTTGTGGTGAACAGTTTGATGAAGGGTAGCTCTTCTCCGAGAGAGGGGGAAGAGGGGCACTACCCAATAATGTTTGTGACTTTTGATTAGCAAATTTAGATAGCTGGGTTCTGGCTGTTAGCTGTGGTTCCAACCCACCTGGGACAAAAGTGGCTGGCAACCTCTGTTTCAACCACACTCCTGACAGGGGCAGAGGTGGTTAAGACTTAAAGGCATACTACCATCTTAGGACTTCAGGGAACAGTGTGCCGAAAAGCACCATCTGCTGGGCAGGCCAGGAAAGCACAGATTTGGGGAGCTGTCAAAGAGAAGTGTGGCATCCTTTGGAGTCTTCTCCCCAGCAATGCTGGAATTGAACTACACTCCCTTTGTGGGACCCTGGCCCTGTTTTGGCTGGGAAACACTAATTTGGGAAAGTCCTCTCCAGAATTTGCTCTCCAGGCAAAAGCAGCAAGAGATAATGAAAGGAGTGTTAAAAAAAAAAAAAAAAGAAAAGAAAAGAAAAGAAAAACTATAGAGGCAAATCAAAAACAAAACAGATCAACATTTCCAGAGAAGGAACAGGGGAAAGAAAGTATTCTCCTGTGGTTGAAACAATTGCACAAATAGTGAAATCTCAAAAATTGTACCATATATCCAGGGTAAGAATCAGATGATAAGAGTTGGAAAACTCTGATCAGTTAAACAGGAGCTATTCTACGGGTCTAGAATAGGTTGAACCATGTATCAAAAAAGAACCTTAGCACAAAGCCAATCAACAAGAAAACCCTAGGCAAGAGAGAAAATAACCTCCAGAGTAAACTCATCAAGAAAATCAGATGTCTAGACACCATCAAAAAATTAAAAGCCATGCTAAGAAACAGGAAGATATGGCCCAAAGGAACAAATTAAAACTTCAAGGGAAACACAAAAATTGGAACATCTAATCAAATATGTTTAAACAATCTCCTAAATCAATCCAAAGAGATGAAGGAAAATATGGATAAAGGGATAAAGGATATTATGTGAGCACAAAGAAGAATTTGAAAATATAAAAATAAACATAACAGAAATTATGGGAATAAAAGACAAATAGAAGAGATTAAAAATACACTGGAGATAAACAACAACAGATTTGAAGAGACAGAAGAAACAATAAGCAAGCTGGAAGACAGGACAGTTGAAATCTTACGGACATAAGAACAAATAGAGAAAAGAATGTGAAAATTGAGCAAGGTCTCAAGGATTTGGATGACAGCACGAAGCATGCAAACATACATGTCATGGGTGTCCCAGAAGGAGAAGAGAATAGGGGCAGAAAGAATATTTGAGGAAATAATGGCCAAAAATTTCCCAGGACATAAGTATACATGCTCAAGAAGCACAACATACTCCAAACAGAATAAATCCTAAAGACTTACCATGACACACATACTAAGCAGAATGTAAACACCAAAGATAAGAAGAGAATCCTGAAAGTAGCAAGAGAGAAGCAATTTGTTACATACAAGGGAAATACAAACAGGCTAAGTGTCCATTTCTCATCAGAAAATATGGAGGCAGGAAGGCAGTGGTATCATATATTTAAGATACTGAAATAGAAAGGCCAGACAAAAACTCTTTATTCAACAAAACTGTCCCTCAAAAATGAGAGTTTAAAAATTTACAGATAAATAGAAACCAAGAGAGTTTGTCAACAAGAGACCTACCCTACAAGAATTAAAGGGAGTTCTGCAGGCTGAAGAAAAGACAGGAGAGAGAAGTTTAGAAGAGAGTAAAGAAAAGAAGACTATCAGTAAGGGTATCTAAAAGGGAAAAAAGAAAGACAAAAATAAGATATGACATATAAAAGCCAAAGGATAAAATGACTGAAGTAAAGTACTGCCTATATAATAATATCACTGTATATTAATTGATTAAACTCCCCAATCAAAAGACAGATTGGCAGAATGGATAAAAAAGTATGATCAAACTATAGGCTATCTATGAGACTCATCTGAAACCCAAGGACACAAAAAGGTTGAAAGTGAAAGATTTGAAATAAATAGTCCATGCAAACAGTAACCAGAAAAGAGCTGGGGTAGCTATACTAATATTGGACAAAGTAGACTTTAAATGAAAACCTGTCAGCAGAGACAAAAAAAGGACAACATATATTAATAAAAGGGGCAATCCACCAAGAAGAAATAACAATCATAAATATTTATGCACCTAACACGGGTGCACCAAAATACATGAGGCAAACACTGGCAACACTGAGGGTAGAAATAGATCTGTCTACAATAAGAGCTGGAGACTTTAACATACCACTCTCATCAATAGATAGACTATCTAGACAGAGGATCAATAAGGACAAGAGAACTTGAATAATATGATAAATGCTCTGGATCTAAAAGACATATAGAAGATGTTGCACCCCCCATAGCAGAGTATACATCCTTCTCAATTACTCATGGATCATTCTCCAGCATAGGCCACATTTTGGGTCACCAAACAAGTCTCAATAAATTTAAAAAGAGTGAAATTATACAAAGCACTTTCTCTGACCATAATGAAACAAAGATGGAAATCAATAATAGGCAGAGAACTGGAAAATTCACAAATACATGGAGGATAAACAACACACTCTTCAACAATCAATGGGTCAAAGAAGAAATTGCAAGAAAAACCAGGAAATCTCTCAAGACAAATGAAAATGAGAACACAACATATCAAAACATAAGGGATGCAGCAATGGCAGTGCTGAGAGGGAAATTTATAGCCCTAAATGTCTACATTAAAAAAGAAGAAAGAGCTTAAAATCAAAGACCTACCTGTATACCTGTAGTACCTAGAAAAAGAACAGCAAATTAATCCCAAAACAAGAAGAAAAGCAATAATAAAGAATGGAGTAGAAATAAATGAAATTGAAAAAAAATAAAATAAAACAGAGAAAACCAACAAAATAAAAATTGGTTCTTAAAGATCAATAAAATTGACAAACCCTCAGCTAGACTGACAAGGAAAAAAAGAGAGAAGAAGTAAATAAATAAAATCAGAAATGAGAGGAGGGACATTACTATGACCCCACAGAAATAAAAAGGATCATAAGAGGATACTATGAATAACTATATGACAACAAATTAGACAACCTAGATGAAATGGACAAATTCCTAGAATCACATGAATGACCTACACTGACCCTAAAAAAAATAGAAGATCTCAAAAGACCAATTACAAGTAAAGAAGTTGAATTCATCATCAAAAACATCCCAACATGGGAAAGGCCCAGGATCAGATGGCTTCACAGGTGAACGCCATCAAACAGTCCAAGAAGAATTAATACCAATCCTGCTCAAAAAAAACTGAACAGGACTGAACACCACCTAACTCATTCTATGAGGCCAACATCATCCTAATACCAAAGGCAGATAAAAATAATTCAAGAAAAGAAAATTACAGACCAATTTTTCTTATTAATATAGATGCAAAAATCAACAAAAATATTTGCAAATTGAATGCAACAGCACATTAAAAGAATTATACAACATGAACAAGTGCATTTTATATCCAAGTTATGCAAGGGTGGTTCAACATAAGAAAATCAATGTAATACAACACATATAAAAAATGAAAGGAAAAAACCCACACAGTCATCTCAATTGACACACAAAAAAGGCATTTGACAAAATCCAGCATCCTTTCTTGATAAAAACTTAGAAAAATAGGAATAGGGCACTTCCTCAATATGATAAAGGGCATACAAGAAAAACCCAAGCAAATATCATACTCAAACATGATGAAAAACTGAAAACTTTCCCTGTAATACCTGGAACAAGAAAAGGATGCCCACTGCCACCACTGTTATTCAACATTGTACTTGAAGTTCTAGCCAGAGCAATTAGGCAAACGAAAGAAATAAAAGGCATCCAAATTGGAAAGGAAGAAGTAAAACTCACCATTGGCAGATGACATGATCCTATATATAGAAAGTACAAAAAAAAAAAAAAAAATCTACAACAAACTCCTAGAACTAAGAAATGAGTTCAGCAAAGTGGTGGGAGAAAAGAATAACATGCAAAAAATCAGTACTATTTCTATACACTAGTATTTCTATACACCAGATGAGCAATCTGAGGAGGAAAACAAGAAAAGAATTCCATTTATTATAGCAACTAAAAGAATCAAATATCTAGGAGTAAATTTAACTGAGTATTGCGTAAGAGGACTTGTACACAGAATACTACAAAACATTGCTAAAAAAAAATCAAAGAAGACCTTAATAAATGGAAGGACATTCCATGTTCATGGATTGGAAGACTAAATATCATTAAGATGTCAATTTTACTCAAATTGGTGTACAGATTCAACACAATCACAATCAAAATTCTAAAAGCCTACTTTTCGAAAAGCTAATCATCAAACTTATTTGGAAAGGCAAGGTACCCCAAATAGCCAAAAACATCTTGAGAAAGAACAAAGTTGGAAGACAAACTTCCTGACTTTAAAGCATATTACAAAGTTACAATGGTCAAAATAGCATGGTACTGGCATAAAGATAGATATATTGATCAATGGATTAGAATTGCGAATTCAGGAATAGACCCTCACATCTATGGCCAACTGATTTTTGACAAGGTTGCCAAGCTCACTCAAATGGGACAGAATAGTCTCTTCAGCCAATGGTGCTGGATGAACTGGATACACATATCCAAAAGAAAGAAGGAGGATCCCTATTGCACACCTTTTACAAAAATTAACTGAAAATGAATATAATAGCCAGGACCATAAAACTCCTAGAAGACAATGTATAGGGAAGCATCTTCAATATCTTGTGGTAGGAGGTGGTTTCCAAGACCTTCCACCCAAAGCACAAGAAATGAAAGAAAGAGCAGATTCATGGAACCACCTCAAAATTAAATCCTTCTGTGCATCAAAAGACTTTGTCAAAGGGAGAAAATATTTGGGAACCACATATCCAATAAGGGTTTAATATTCAGAATATATGAAGAAATCCTATGACTCAACAATAAAAAGACAAATAACCCAATTTAAAAATGGATAAAAAACTTGAATAGGTATTTTTCCAAAGAGGAAATACAAATGGCTAAAAAAAAAGCACATTAAAAGATGCTCAACATCACTAGCTATTAGAGAAATGCAAACCAAAAACCACAATGAGAAATCATTTCACACCCACTAGAATGACAAAAAAAACAAACAAACAAAACAAACAAACAAACAAAAAAAACCCTAGAAAACTACAAGTGTTGGAAAGGATGCAGAGAAATAGGAACACTCATTCACTGCTGGTAGAATGTAAATGTTGCAGCTGCTGTGGAAGACACTCTGGCAGTTCCTCAGGAAGCTAAGTATAGAACTGCCATATGATCCGACAACTTGCCAACAGGTATATAACCAGAAGAATTGAAAGCAGGGATACAAAGACATTTTCACACTGATGTTCACAGTGGCATTATTCACCATCGCCAAAAGATGGAAGCAACTCAAGCGCCCAACAACAGATAAATGTGGTATATACATATGAAGGAGTATTATTCAGCTGTAAAAAGGAATACAGTCCTGATGCATGTGAAAACATAGATGAACCTTGAGGACACTATGAAGGTTGAAACAAGCCAGACACAAAAGGACAAATATTGTAAGATCTCACTAATATGAACTAACTATAATAAGCAAACTCATAAGAGTTAAAATCTAGAATATAGGATACCAGAAGATAGAATGAGGTAGAGAATGGCGAGCAGATGCTTAATTTGTGCAGAATTTTTAATTAGGTCAACTGTAAATATTTGGAAATGGATGTAGGTGACGGTGAGAGTAATTAACAGTGTTGAATTATGTGTGTGATTGTGGTTGAGAGGGAAAATTTAGGGTCGTGTAAGTCACTAGAAGCAAAGCTGGAGGGTAAAACAGTGATCCCTGTTGCACAAATACAAGAACGTTCTTTCATGAACTAGAACAAATGTATGTCCCTTTTACAAGGTTTTACTACTAGCAAGGTTTATGGGAAAAAACACACCTAATGCAAACTATGGACTACAGTTAATAGTGATATTTTAATCAATTCTAACAAAAGTACCACACCAATGCTAAGGGTCATTAATGGGGGTATAAGGGATATAGGTTTTTTTTCTTTTTGGAGTAATGAAAAGGATCTAAAATTGAGTATGGTGATGAATGCACAACTGTGTGATTATCCTGCAAACCACTGATTGTACACTTTGGATGGACTGTAGGGTATGGTGAATATAGCTCAATAAAACTGCTGTTAAAAAAAAAAGTACTGGTAATATTCCAATTTTTAGGTTGTGTGGCAGATTAGTGGGTTCATAGGTCTTTGTTACTATGTGTACGTGTATGTATGTGTAAGTTATATTTTTTCTATATATAACAGTTCACAATAAAGTAAGAAACGAACTTTGGGACATTCAAGAATCAATAAACCCTACAGAAGTAGATATTGTGAACTAGTCAAATTACTTCTGATTTGCGTTCATTGCACCCATGTGAAAATAAATCAAGGATTTAGGCTATAAGAATCTAGCTTTCAAGATGTAGACACTGGTTCAGCTTAGTTTAAACTGGAGAAATGGCCTCAATATTTCTGAATGACTTTAAAGAATTCAAATGAAAGCAGGGTCCATTCTGGCAATTCAAGAAGATTAATTCATATTTTCACTTGACTGGAGAACAACATTAATGAAATTTAAAACTGTTGGGATAAAAATTATTTACGTTTTCACAGAACATTTAGAAAATCAAATTTACTGTTTTATAAAAAAAGTTACTAAATTATCAAATTAAATTTTAAGGGGCTGAGTTTAAATTTCGTGTTACCTGTCATTCCATGACTTCGCATTCTTCCCATCTTATATTCTGCTCTCAGAGATGGTAAGAGTGCTGCGCCAATGGCTATACCATCTAACATGGCACTGAATTTAAGAACAATAGGCTTCTTTTCTAAGCCTTCAGGTAGCTGAGGAAATTCGTTTGTTTCAACAGGAGTTTGATTGACACTCGTTGGGGTTTTTTCTGAAGGTAGCGGGGTTGCAATGTCTTCTTTTACAGGTTGTGGGCTATAAACCAAAAGAAAAAAATAATAATAATACAAAGATAATACAAAGACCCACAATTAGAACAGTTACCATTTTACTGTATAAGATTGTTGGGGTTCTTAACAAAAAATAACAAAAATATATTGCATGCAATTTTCTTTCCAATACCAAATCACATGAGACTTCTCAGAAATCTATAAAAGTAGTAAAAGTAAAGAAGTAGCAGTAGTAACAATATAAACTCCTGGAATATTATATTGCCAAGGCAATTTATATCATTAATGCAAAACTGGGATTTAAACTCAGGTTTGTCTGTTTCCACATACCATGACTTAACCAGAATGCACTCTACTGTTGACCGAAAGACCATTACTGTTACTGCCACTAATGTTATTTCCACTATTAATACCACCAACAATAACACTAATCATGTGATTGTTTTCTGTGTACCAGGTACTATTCTTAGTGCTTTGTGTGTTTTATCTTATTCATTCATTTATTTCACAAAATCCTTTGAGTAGGTACCGTACCCACTTTGAAAATGAGAAGCATAACTAGTAAGTGGCAAAGCCAGGATTTGAAATTATTCAGTCTGACTCCAGTCTGATTTATTAACTACTACATTCTACTGTCAATACATTATAATAAGGGAAAATTCCATAGGATATTTTAAAACTAAGGCTCATGTACACATTCACGATTCCATATTCCATACACAGGAGAAAGTTTTAATTCATTGCTATTTAAGCCAACTTCAGACATGAATAAATATTACATCAGAATTAAAGATCTAGATAGAATAATTGGAAATAACAAATCACTGTTTTAGGACACCATCAAAAGACACACTAATGTTTTTCCACTTTATAGGATGGGAAAAAGGAAACAGAAAAAATTTTAACCGTTTTTACATATTATTTTATTAGTTCTTCCCTAGTCATAGCTTTTGGAGACCAGAATAAGGCTCAGCAATGCAGACCCATGGTCAAGGGCCATAGAGAGAATAAAGGTTAAAAGGCAAAGGTCTGATTTTACTGCCCTTTGAAATACATGTATGTGGCATGATCAAATCCTGCCTTGAACCATGTATAATAATTCCATATCAAGGAAAGCACAAAACCATGAGTGGGACAGAAATGACCATTGCAATTTTTTAAACCTGTGCAGTCATAAATTTCAGTGAGTTCAAAGTAAACTTGGATTAATACAGTCTTAGAATTTATCAGGTTGCTTTCCAACAGTACCTCTTATGATGTCCAAAAATCTCTAGGATGACTTAAGCTTTATTTATGCAATCTGGAACACTGACAATGGCATTCCTGACATAGTTCTTGAATGATATCCAATATGATTCTCCCATGATTACAACCTAGTTACTCTCCACCTGACCCACTGTCCATAATAGTCAATAATTAGAAGTAACCCCTCATCTTCCTCCAAACTTTTGTTAACCCAGCAAAGAATGCACTGAAGTATTACACGTAATTATAGAACATGAAGAAATACTTACACTGTCGAAGGTTGTCTGATGAGGTCTGAGATCTGTTTAGATAGTTGGTGAGAACTTCGAACCATCATGCTATGTAACGTGGCAGGGTGCTGAGGTATGTTGATGCTGATAGCCCCTACTTTGAATACGGCAGCATTGTTGGTCTTCAACCCTCTCTGGGCACTGTATAGGGCTTGAGACTTGGCAATACTACATTTCACTACAGTTCTATCAATAGAGAAGGAGGACCATTAAAACACACCCAAATAAAGAGTAATTTTGAAAAAATATTTTGAGAGGAAGAGAAATTCTATTGCATCTTTTAATGACTTAAACAGCTTAAATTTTTTATGCTTTAAAATCATATATTGAAGAAATAATGTTTTCTGAAAATAATGACAGAAATTTACTTTACACTGTTTGTACTGAATAGTAGTCTATACTTTAATAGGCAGAATTTATGGAAGAAAATAATTATGTACTTACATGTAAGTAAACTCATGAACATTGACACATTACATACATACATACACACACATACACGAAATTTCATTTTGATTATTTTTTTCACTCAGAACTCCTCTTTTCTTCTCCAACTTATTTTACGGAATTGTATAACCACTAAAGAGATTACAAACACTGAATATGAAAAGAAAAAGATTCCATCGTATTTCTTAAAGCCTAATCAATCAGAAAGAGCCCAAGAAATTATACTAACAATCATCCAATATGTTAAAAGAAATTGACAGGAAAGGAGAAATGAAACTTGCATTTTCAGTTTTTACTTAATATGTTTTCAACAAGAGGAAAAGAAATGACAAGTCCAAGTTATAATGAGTAAGGTTACTATTCTTGGTTATGAATTAGTAACACTTACTGGTACAGATTTTATAAATGCAGAGATATTATCTTTCTTGATTTCCTGCATTGTCTGTCCAGTGCCTGGAACATGGTAGACACTCACCAAATATGTGTGAAATGAATAAACAGAAATCAGTAAAGGAGAAAAATGGGTCTCAACTACAAGTGTGGGATTTCATAGAGAGCACGTTATAGGACATGTATGCAGAAGCCATGATGAAGCAGTCTTCGACATATACAATGGAAAGGTCCATTTCAATGAATCGCACCATTAAATGCCCAGATAATAAAAGGATAGCTTTTAAAATAAATATTCTTCAAATGGGCATGGATTCCTGACAACAGATTTAGCAAACACACAAAAAATGCAAATTTCATATTAACTATAGATCAGTTCACATACATTTATCTCTACCCAGGCTGCAGAGGATTCATCAATAATGAATTTGTAGTCTCAAGACAATAAAAAGAATAAATTTATCACAAATAACTCCTGTTAGAATAAACTCTGAGAACCACAACAGTGACTTTATCAGAGGTCTTGATTATTCGCAGACAGTGAAATCCAGACAAAATTTAAAAAGGATTACTAGAGATCTACACTGCTTTCTTTTACAAAGGCAACTGTTTCTCAGGGATAATTGCTGATTGAAAAAAGGCTGTTCTATGGAATTGGTCTAGTCAGCATAAGGGTAGGCTCTGGGATGTTTTACATCTTTTCTAAAATATTATAATAAATAAAACCACTTTTTGATACCAATGACATTTCATTTGATGCTCAGGTTCAACATGAGCCAGAACACATGAGATGGTGCTGCTACCAATCACTTCTTTACTAGTTATGAACAGTAGCCCTCTATTGAATGAAACTAAACACACTTTTACAAAGAAATCTGTCCTGTTACCATAACAGTCAAGAAATTTCACACCTATCTCAGTTTTATCTTTATAACCTACAGAAGTCTGTTATCCTATACTTTCAATCATAAAACACATACGCAACACTTTTTAATTACATGGCAAAAGTCAAAATGGAAAGCTAGTGGGGCTGATTGTTCTTGTACTGTAGATTCTACTGGGATATTTAAGTGGAAAGTTTGATGCTAGGGACTTCATGGGCTCCGTGTTGCCCAACTCTGGAAGGTCCCATTCATGCTGTAGTCTATATAAATGATGTCACCACTATAATGTGAGTGGTGTACCTTGGAGTTGGACAACATGGTGGTTGATCAAATTGAGCCAGAAATTGCTGAGGGTGTCTGATTAACTCTTAATAAACTAATGTGGAAAATACAGAAGGAGATCCTGGCTGAGTAATTAAAAGTTTACAAGCTGCCAACAAATTATCTATTCATAATTATAATTCTTGAATAGAGTTGTCACCTTATCTAGGTCATACAACATGGGTATATACAAGACTTTTCACAAGAAAGCAGTGACCAAAATATCTCTAAAGGTAAAACTATAAAAAATTGTAGCATGCCAGGCATGCCTAATATATGTGAAAAGTTCATGGCAAGTGAACAAGATGTCCAGTTAAATAATTCACTGATAGTCGTAGTCTACTATGCAAGGTCCTTCTAGACCCACTGTGAGCCTCCGTGACAATGACCACAGGGCCTTATCAGGTCAAGGCTTTTTCCTACCTTCTTTTACTTCCTGAGTCCAGGTAAAAGGGCCTTCAAGGCAGGCCAGCCATCCTTGTCCATGCAACAGGTTGAGTGAACAATTAGAGGGTGTGTTTTGGGAACGTGTCATCTCTCCCTCTATTGCCACTCCCCCCACCCCCTCCATCTACTTGAGCATACATGTCCCAAAATTTAGAGGTAGGGTGAGAAAGTAGACTAATTTATGCATCCTGGCCTAAGCTGCCCGCCTCAATCCAATTTTGCCAGAAAATCTCTGCAATGGGGGCAGGGAGTGCAGTGATCACTTGTTATTCAGTCAATTATTAAAATCATCGGAACGTCTTTTCCCATTTGGTAACTGCAATTTACATGCTTAATTCTCCCAGTAGGACACCCTATGGGGGGGAAGGGTGAGCGAGACATCCCAACAGGTACCACTTCTCATTTGCTTACTGTTGTATCCCTGGATTCTAATATATTACCTAGCACATAATAAGTAACCTAATAAATAATTTTTGAGCAGATGAAAACGTGATCTTGAGCCATTAAAAAAGCATCTCCTCAAAAGTCATTCAGTATTGACATTTTTTTTGCTATACATGTAGAGAACTCAATGATAAAAATGAAAGAAACAATAAATATTCTCCAGCTACTATGACTACTGAGTAGAATTAGACATTTTTCCTACATCTGTTAAAATGACATTAATGTGAAGGAGCTGTTTCCAGAAAACATTCTGGAAATTAGAGAAGTAGAAAATTAGTTTTCTAATTCAATATTAGTACACTTATTCCTTATCAGTACTTACAGTTGGCTACTGAAATGGTAAAGATATTTTGTCTATGCTCTATTATCAGTACTCAGTGAAACAAATGTCACCAACTACGATTATCTTACCATAATATTATGGAGCTTAATATGCACATCCATCCATGTTCAAAGAAATGACTAGTCCTAACTAACATATAAAATCGTCATGTTGACAGACTCTTGATGAGTAATTAAATGTAACACCTCAGTATATCTTACTACCACAAAACATCAGATATACAATGGATCAAATTAAGCCACTTGAAATGTCAAAGTACATATAGTAAAAACCCATACTGTCACTGTAACAGTAAGCTTTCTCCATCTTAAAAACAGAATTATAAGGATGAGATGTACAGATATTTTCATGTATTAGTGTTTTAACAATTATTTAAATAATTATTTTTGCAAATAGTGAAAACTCCTTTACACAGTGAAGCCTTTTAGCTTCTATTACCTTGTCTAACATTACCAGGGATTTTTGATAAAAATTTTTGATAGAAATTTTAACAGAAACATATCTAAAAAGCACAAGCAATACACAATAGTGGTACAACCTTTCAACAACAAAACAATGTATGAATTACCAAAAAAGTCCTTACCTGCATGTCTTTCTTGAACACCTGTAAGCTTTAGCTATAAAGGGTCAGTATCAAAGCTATAAAATAATATCTAGCTACATACATTCACAGCCATGCAGATAATCTAAGTATTTATCTTTTAAACTATTCCGTACTATGTTAACCACAAAGCGATGAAAAAGAATAATATGACATACAGAAACTCTTGTTTGGCTGTGCTTGTAGGAGATGTAGGAAAATCCTCCAGTCTATGGAAGAAGATTGAAGAGAAAGCAGGAAAACAAAAAGGAAGCAAATAAACATTCATGCATCAATTAGTCACAATATGACCAATCATCTGAAAGCTTTTATAATTTCCTGTTTTTGAAATTTTTCCTCAAAATACCTTTTAAATTATTTTTTTAAGTTTTCTTTCCTTTTATTTGAAATTAGAAATGAAAAGCCAAGGAATAAATCCAGAAAAAAAATTACCCCATTTCACAGGATTGTTGTGAGGATTAAATAAAATAATCTATGTGAGGCTCCTGGCCTACAATAAGTACTTCTTAAGACTGTAATTATTATATAATAATACCCCTTCCCCATACTGAATGAACAAGAGAAAGATCTTATCTCTCAACACTAGAATTTCCTGGTCTGTCTTTAAAAGATTGCTGAGGAAATGTGCTCTGGATACCAGGAAGTCATTATGAAATATACTCCCTTTTTTCTAGATTTACAGATCCAAACTACCCCAGAAAGACTTAAATCTGACACTCTTTCCAGGAGGTCTTGAGAATACTGGACTCGGGACAATGATTTTAACCAGAACTCAAAGTAGAAAGCTATAGCCAGTTTATAAACATCCATTTAGGGAAATGTTCCCCAAGATAGATGTCATATTATCCAGATTTAAAAAATATTCTGCACCTATAACTGATCATACTTATTAGTCAATCCATGATTAATATTTAATTTTTATAGTGCTGAACCAATATCCTCTATTTAATTGGTTATTATAGCATGATGGACACTTTATGGGACAATGGAAGTGTAACATTAACTAGTTATTATATTGAGAGAATACATTCTGAAAATATGGCCTGAATTGTCAAAACATGTTTCGGAGTTAGAATGTAAAACTGCTCCACTGAAAGGAAGTTAGGAACAAAGACATATACTCTCAAGTGTATGAACAAATTCAAATGATTAAATGTATTGATAACAGATTAGTGATTTGAAAATCATGTATAAAGACACTCATTATCAGAGCAATTTTGAGCAGATCAAGATTAGAACTTGTAAGGAAAACGTAAGAGCAGAATCAAAAGATAAGCTATACATGTATAAAAAAACATGGTATACTCACTATAAAAGGCTTACCTATACTATCATAAGAATTAAATAGACATTGTTTTTACATTCCTTAAATACAAATACGGGAAAGTTGTGAAACACAGTGTTAATATGGAAAATGATTAGTTATAGTTAATATAAATTTAACAGCTGGTCTATATTCTTTTCTTATAATTTTGTTTTACTTAAGTATTTGAATTAAATGGGCTTCTGCATCTCATATATTGAAATAAACTTTGTACTGTGATCATCTTTTCTTGTTAGATAATCTTACAATGCATTGGGAGTCATTTTTTTGGTGGGTGGGACAGGTAGATAGTAAAACAAATTTTAAAAAGGGAAAAGAATTATTCTTCTAAAAATATTTTATTTTGTGATTTTTTTAAATGACTGTCAGAATCTCAGTATCTGGGAACACTGTGTATAAACCTCAAAACAGAGAAGCCATGGATTCATCCAAAGGGCTTAAGCTTCCACAAAATTATATCAAACAAGTATGAGAAAACAGTAAAAATCAACACACTTACTGTATATTTGGTGTAATTCCCTCAAGCAGCACTATATTAACACCACCAATATGAGCAGTGGCACATGTTTCAGTCATCTTTTGGTGTAAAACATCTTAAATGTAAGGAAAAAATCATTTGAATTCTGGATAATAAGTGCACTTCAAAATATATTCAATTCAATTATGCCCATAATATACATAATGACAAAACTTAATTTTAAAGTTGTGATACAACTTGTTAAAATATTTCAGAAATATTTTAAAAATTTCTTTGAAGTTTTTTATTTCTATGCATTCATATATACATACCTATTGCATGCCAAAATTGGAATAACACTGAATATACAAGTTTAGAATGCCATTCAAGCATTAAATACCCTAATGACACTTTAAATCTCAAAAGTAATACCTCCTCAATGTGCAAACCTTGGAAAATTCAAAGAAACACAAAGAATAAAAAAAGAACCACATAAACGAGCAATCTTGCTCCATATAATTCCAGTGATTTTAACATAAGGTATAAAATAAATATTTTTATGACTTACAAGAGTCTAATCAAATCACACATACCATTTTTGCCTATTTTTCATTTAGCAATATGAACATTTTCCCATATTAATAAACTCTTCAACATGATTTTAAATGGCTACATTGTAAACTGTCATGGATATAACAACAACTTGACCAATCCCTTAATGGCAGACATTTGGTACTTCTTTGTACAGAAATCTTTTCACACAATTCTGATTTGTTCTTCTACCTAGGTTGGTAGACATGGAACTGCCAAGTCAAAGTCTGTGATTTAAAGAGTATTGATACAAGATACTGAGTTACTCTTTAGGAGGATCAAGCCAATTTATATCAATTTAGAAGTGAATGAAAACGTCCATTTCCCCCATTATCACTAAAACTGGGTACTGTCATTTTTAAGTTTTGCTAAACCAACAAATGAAAAAACTGATCTTTTTTTTTTAACCACTGAAGTTGAGCAAATTTTTATGTCAATTTAGCCATCCAAAATTTTTTGTGTGTGTTGTTTATATCCTTTACCTATATTTCTAAGCAGAGTTGAGGATGTTTGCATTTTTCTAAGCTATGATTTATGATCCATCTAATTTCGTAAAAGAAATTTCTTTAACGGTATATAATTTTTCAATTTAAAATTAGTTTTTAAGTATACAATACATGCTCAGGGTACAAAATACAACATACAAATAAGGGTATATAATGAAAAGTAATTTGAAGGCAATTTTTAATTAAACTTTGCATATTTGGCAATCATAAAATTAACAATAACAATACATGATGAATCATAATTTCCTTTATTCATGTAACATAATGTATAGGATTATTTACACAACCAGAAAAAAAAGAGAAACTGGTGCAAGTGCAATCCTGCATCTTCACTTCCACGCTTCTCAGTTTCTAAAGCTGTCTTCATTTAACAGCTTTAAAATCCCTAACACAGGGGGCAAACACTGTATCTCCTGACTATAATAAGAATTTACTTTTTAACGTCTCTGAAATCGTTCTGCATCTTACAATCAATGGCATCTAATCATATCTAGCAGCATTATTTCCTTTTTTTGTGATACATAAAATAATGGTACTTCTTCAAATTGATGCTGCCTTAGATTTGATAAAATTCCATAGGTTGCAGGATCATACACAAGATGTATGGTTCATTTTGGCTAATCTAGGAAATGTTATATCAACTAAGGGATCTCTTTTTATAGAGCTATTAAATGAACACTGGATTATAAGATTTCTATAGCAGTAAAAAAGAAAAGCAAACATTTTACAAATTTCATCATTTTGATAAGATTTTCAGGTATTAGAGACATCTTACTAGTTTATATTAAAAGACCATCAAAGAATAAGTGCCACTGAGTATGAAGTATATTATCTTACATCTTTATGTGTCCAAATATTTTCATTATTATCAAAGCTGCCTCATAATTCACTGATCTTCAATTACATTCAGAACTCTTGGCACCCTACCTTGGAATTTAGGAATTCTCATTTTCTGAAGAAATATTGCTAAGTAGGAATTTTGGAGACATGGCTTTGGTTTTTCAGAAAAGTAGCACTACAGAATTAGAAAACTGTCATACCTTTCATTTTTTCCTTAAGGGTAAAACTGCCATGAATTCTCTTCAGTTCTGATTCCATTGTTAGCCCACCAATGTCTGCCTCCAGGTGTGTGCGGTTCACCATGCCAATCCCAAACACTATTAGAGTAACATGCTGAGGTTCAGAAGTGACCAAACTACGTTTCCTCTGCGTCTTACTCAAACTGCTATTGTCTTGTTCATTCTCAAACACCACTTTACATGCTGGTTCTGTGGGGCTCCGAACTCCTTTGTAAGAAATGGAAATAAATGGGGGGATTAGATATGAAAACTGTAAAATGGAAGAATATTACAAACTCTTACCTTTCCTTTTACACATTCCCAACCAGCCCGCTTCTCTTCTTCCCAACAAAATGAATTGAAAATGTTCAACATTTTCCCAAGGTCCTAATGAAAGTAAATAGTAGAGCCAAATAATTGAAATCAGTCAGTCAGAGTTCCCTAAATGCACACTGTGTAAGAGTAGGAAGGGCAGGAGACGGATGGCAGGATATCTGAATGCCATTATTATTTTCTCTCTGTGGCAATCGCCAATTTCTGTGCATTTCAATTACCCACTTTTAAAATTAGGAAAACACAACAAATAGCCTGTTGTCTTTTTTTACATTACTGCTATTCTGAATGGGAAATTAAGACATGAAAATATCTGTTACCTGCTGGTCCAAATGTTTCTGAAGATTTTTCCAATATTCCTGTTGGATCAGAGATAAGTGAATAGAAGTTAAGCAATTTATACATATTCTGCCAGCACTCTGCTGAAGGTTCACTTTGTTCTGACACCGTAATTGAATCAGAGTCATCCATATGAATGGTCATGTGATCTACCACATCCTTTGAACCTTTCCTAGACACTTTTGAAGTTCTTCTTTCAGATCTTCCTAACGAATTTTTGTTTCGAGATTCCTTTTTGTTATTCTCATTGTTGCTCCTCTTGTTCTTTGCATTATTTACTCTATTGCCACCATTAAGACTTCCTCTGGAACTGCGGCTAAAATCAGATGAGCGAAAATCCCGGTGTTTTCTGGTTTTGAAAGTAGGTGTTGGGGAAGCTGATCCAGCTGTATATCTACTAAGTTTAATATCAGTCTGAGTAGCTTTGATGTCATCTATCATTGTACTAAACTGATGAATAAGACGAACCAATGCCATATCCACATGCTGACTTATTGATTGACAGGAAATAGTAAAGTTGCAGTGAAAGGTATTATAATAACGCTTATTGAGATCATGAAAAGAAAGGGCACTGGTAGAGTTCTGAGGGGTGTACACCGATTTTTCCATTACAACAGCACTGATGCTAAAGGTTTCCAACATTAATGCTGGTTTGAACTCAAGTGGAGGCAGATTCACATGGCCTTGCCTAAAATATTAAAAAAAAAAAAAGAAAATGAAAAGGTTTTACTTCTTTTCCAGAACTACATACTCTTCATTAATTTATAAAGCAAAATAATCTCCAGGTTGAAATATGTGACAAACTTTTTAAATAATGTTTAAGCAAGAGACCAAGTGGACTATACTTTTTTTCCACTAAGCCAGCCTTTTTATAAGTTGGAAACTGAGCTTTAATTCTTCCTTCTCCATCTCACTCTAAAATTAGCTAACCTAGTTTCAAAATCAGTCTTATGTTAAAAAATTATTTCAGTAATGTGATAAAACAATTTCTCTTGTTATCCCTACAGTACACCACTATGGCAATATGGCAGAGGCATAATACTACCTAATATCTGAAGAGTGCTTTAAATTCCCTCAAAGTGCTTTCACATCTATCCTAAAACCCTTTACTTTAAGTAACCAAGGCAAACAAAAGGGTTTAGACTTTATTAAGAGTAAGTGACTCGATTAAGAGTAAGATCTAACAAGCTCATTAGTGAGGAAGCCAGGATTAAAAGGTACTCTAAAAAAGGTCGTATAATTCAACCATAAAGCTGATGCTTGAATTTCATCTATAACAGTTTGTGAAATGGCTCTACAATTAATGCTTGAACACTTCCAAATCTGGGTTCTCCCTAATTATGAGCTTCTTATAGAGCTTTTAATGACACCAAACTTAGAACACCCACCTTAACCCTTCTCCCCCTCTGGAAAACATATATTTAATTTCTTCAAATTTTATAATTTTATTTGCTATTAGAAATGAAAACCTCATAACATACTTAGCCAAGTTGAAAGATGTGAGGAAAGCAATTAAAACAAACACAAGAAATACACACACAAAATTTTAAAGCCTTTTACAAAAATTATTTGGCAAATCCTCCTGCTTGTCTAAACATTTCTATGGTAAGAATATCAAAACCAAATTTAATATAAAAAGTCCAAATTAGCTCAGATTTCCACAAGTCAATTACTACTAATAACAATAAACCTCATGCACCAAACAATAAATGCAAGCAGTAAATCTTTAAAAAGGTATTTTTTCCTCTCTTTCCACATATAATATGAATATACAGCTATATAGATCACAGTAAACACAGGATTTTTTTTTCTATAAAAGAAATTAGAAGCTGCTTTGATGTTCTCAATTTAACTTAAATAATTTACAATTAGAGGACAGTAATTCCTTAATGAGTACTATTAGTTCTTGTTTATTAAGAAAAATCCCACATTTTAGTATAATTAGTGAAAATGTATTAGATCACAGAAAACTTACAATCAATATTAAGCATATGATCAGAGAAGGAAAAACTGGATTTTGAGAATTAGAACAGAAGGGAGAGAAGACCCAAAGAGGTAAAAATAGTCCACAACTGCAGAAATCAGAAAATAAAGCAAAAACAAAAATCTAAAACATGTAAGAGTGGCAAGAAAACCTTAATGAAAGGAGATTCAGGTAAAGGAAAAAAAATCTGGGTATATGATGAACCAGTTGTTCAAGACAAAAGCAGCCAGACAGGTAAAGAACTGTTATGGGCATTAGTGCCAAAGGTTAAAATATAAATTTAAAAACATTTATTAAATCTCTAATATGTGCAACTATTTTGATTGGAGACAACAAAGAGATAAGGAAATTGATATTTATGAGGACTTACTACATGCCAGAACTTACGCTAAATTATTTAATAAATGTCTTGACTTTACAGTCTAGCAGGAGAGTTACACATGTTTAAACAAGAAACTACAACCCAACAATGATGTACAATAATTAACATAATGAACAATGTGCTACCAAAAAAATAAAAAACAAAACACCTAGACAAAACTGAAATTAATGACTGGGAAAAGTCTGGTGTGGCCAAGGTCTCCAAATAAATAATTTAAGGTGGAATTACAGCAGATCTGAGAAATGAAAGCTAACCACGGGTTAGTAATAAGAATGTGGAGGACTCAGAGCTGCTGTGATATCAGTTGACTGGTGGTTTGATGGGTTGAGCCCTCTACCATAGGTTTTACCCTTGGGAAGACAGTTGCTGCAAAGGAGAGGCTAGGCCTCCCTATAATTGTGCCTAAGAGCCTCCTCCCGAATGCCTCTTTGTTGCTCAGATGTGGCCCTCTCTCTAGCTAAGCCAACTTGAAAGGTGAAGTCACTGCCCTCCCCACTACGTGGGATCAGACACCCAGGGGAGTGAATCTCCCTGGCAACGTGGAATATGACTCCGGGGGAGGAATGTAGACCTGGCATCGTGGGACGAAGAACATCTTCTTGACCAAAAGGGGGATGTGAAAGGAAATGAAATAAGCTTCAGTGGCAGAGAGATTCCAAAAGGAGCCAAGAGGTCACTCTGGTGGGCACTCTTACGCACATTTTAGACAACCCTTTTTAGGTTCTAAAGAATTGGGGTAGCTGGTGGTGGATACCTGAAACTATCAAACTACAACCCAGAACCCATGAATCTCGAAGACAATTGTATAAAAATGTAGCTTATGTGGGATGACAATGGGATTGGAAAAGCCATAAGGAACACACTTCACTTTGTCTAGTTTATGGATGGATGAGTAGAAAAATAGGGGAAGGAAACAAACAAACAAACAGACAAAGGTACCCAGTGTTCTTTTTTACTTCAATTGCTCTTTTTCACTTTAATTATTATTCTTGTTATTTTTGTGTGTGTGCTAATGAAGGTGTCAGGGATTGATTTAGGTGATGAATGTACAACTATGTAATGGTACTGTGAACAATCGAATGTACGATTTGTTTTGTATGACTGCATGGTATGTGAATATCTCTCAATAAAATGAAGATTAAAAAAAAAAGAAAAAGAAAAAAAAAAAAAGGAATGTTAAGTTCAGCTAGACCAAATACAATAAATTCAGAGAATCACCAAAGAACCTATCTAGGAACATAAAAAAGGAAATGCAGTCAGATGAAGGTCTAGCCTGTGGTAGTATTACAGGGCATTTAGTAGGCTACTAAGTAGGCCATAACTATAAACCAACTAACTTTTCTTTATATATTTATATATATACATATGTATTTGCATATATAACTTGTATCTAATCAAATAATATATATGAAGCTACATACACTATTTATGTGTGTTTTCATGTCACATACATACATACACATGCTTATTTATACTATATTTTATATATATAGGAAAGTTGGCTAAAACTTTAACTCAAATATTTTAACTCTAATTAGGGAGTGTATAATATAGATATTAAATGTTTTGTTGTTGAGGTTTGCGTGGTTCCAATATGAATGAATTTCAGTTACCACAGTTTAGTTAAATAACACCAGGCCCCCAACAATATGATTCAAATTTTAATTGCCACAGACAGTAACTAAAATTAACTGTAAGTGCATAAAGTACAAATGTCATTGACAGCTCTTTAGTCCACAAATCATTATATAAATAACAGATGCAAATCATGGTCATTGACCAGTCACATCACTTCTTTCAAAGTGTGCCAGTATATGGACATTTGTTATTCAGCCTGTTATTCAGTCTATGCACACAGAAAGCAACGCATGCAGCACTGTTGCCTCCTTGCCTTCTAGTGATAAACCATGTGATGCTTTACAAACATGGATAATCAAAAGAGAGAACTGGCCAACAAAGATGAAAACACAGAAAAGAAACAAAAAATGATAATGCTAGAAGTAAAATTCAATTGAACATAAATGGAGTCATAGAAGAAACAGTTGACTGGAAATGTTGACACTTTCACTGTTTGAGAGACTTTAGATATGCAGCTACAGGAACTCAGTGATGGAGAACTTATCGACATAAAGAAAGAAATTGTGAAAAAAAGCAGGAAGATATCCCAGAGGAAGTGAAGCTAACAAAAACTTCAAAGTAAAGGACTTCTTGGAGATATTTCATGACACTGAAAGTGCAAAGGAGAGCTGATCCATTCTTAGAAAGGAGTGTGACATTTCACCAAGGCAAAGAAAAGAGGCTCATTCTGTATTGTACATTATAGGATGAGAAGGCAAGCACTGTTCAAACTATCCTTGATAAGTTTTGTTACAAAGAAATAAAACACTTAATTCTCTATGTTTCTAAATGTTTTAAATTACAATGTACTAAGTAAATACTAGTTTTACTATTTTTTCATTTCCCCATATACTTATAATGAACAATAAGAGAGATTTTAATGTTTTGACAAACATTTTTAAAGGTCACAGAACAACTGTAATTTTTCCCATTGATTACTAATATCACTTTGCATAGTTTCAGCCTCCACAGTCATATGTATGTTCCACACTATTGTAAAAAGCACAGAACACTTGTATATAATAGAAAAGACAATGTAATTTCCAGGTGCCTGTGTCATTAGAAAATCTTCAGATATTTAGACCAAAAAAAAATTTAAGCTACATTTTTTCTATACATTAATTACCACAGAATTTTATAAAAAGTAATTGTGTTAAATTATTTAAAATTTTAAATAGAACTTTCCAAATGAAGAATATATGTTACTTAAATATATATATTGAATATAAGTTCATTCTACTTTTAATCTACCACCTTGCAAAAGCACAAATAGGATGAAAGCAAGAATGATGTAAAAACCTTTTGTCATAAGTGCCACCTATGTTCATATTCTACTATGCTTATACACTTAAGCAAGACCCCAAATGTAATTCCAAGTTTCCAAAGATTAATTAAAGCCTGTTAGGGGGAATATTATTTCCTGTACAAACAGTAAAGAAACTGAAGATCTATCCTGGCAATAAAGAAGGGCAGTAAAAGATAGTTCTTACCATGCTACATTTAGCATTCTTATATGGCTAACACTCTCAATATGATTCCTACCATGTTCCCAATACAAGATAGTACTTGCTACAAGTCAACTCAGAAAGGAGGTTAGGAATAAATTCTAAGTAAATATATAAAATCAGGATCCATAAAATCATAAAAATTCACTCACTGTAACGGCCAAGTAAGAAAATGCTGAGGGCATATATCAAATGTACACTTTGACACTCATACATGATCAAACATGGCATGAAAATATATCTGAAAATAGGCCTTGTTATCTGTTGATAAAAATCAACAGGTAATTAATAAGAAAATGTGATTACTATTTTTATTAAATGTAAATTACCTTTCCATTAATATATTAAAATTACTTTCTTGTTAGGATTAGAAGAAAGCAAAGTTAAAAAACAGATATTATAACTTTTGTACAAAATTTTACATAAAAACAATATAAAAGACACCTTCTTGCTCTTTTGCCTTTTCTCTCTTTAGCTGTGTCTGAATCCACGATATCTGCTCTGAGGCAATCCAAAGTCCCTGAAAATGAAAGGTGTTCTCCGAAGTACATTCGGTAGCAGAGAGGCATTGCATCCTGTGACTGGATCCCTGTATGACTCAAAAGAGGTTTGAAAACAACCTAAAAGACATAAAAAATTCATATTAGCTCAATTTATACTTCATCATTTACTTTTTCTTATACTACCTTGGTAGATATTATTACTATAATGTGAAGCAGGAAAAATTCTTACATAATAAATAAGGCTCCAATTTAAAAGTTAACCAGTACTTTAAAGCACCTATTATATGCCATTCATCTTCAAATTAATCATAAGGACAAAGATTCCTTGATCCTGCCTTTTTGAAACTACAAGGAAAATAAATTATGAATTAGTTTAAATCATTCTACTTCTTGCTTTTAAAAAAAGGTATGAATAACTAATGTGTTTCCATAAAAGTCTGCTATATTAGATTCACAAAGTAGTTCCTCAGCTTCCTGTTTTAATATTAAAACATATCAATGTTATATTAAGAACATCTGACCTATTTTTAAATGGTATCACTTGGTTAACAGTTGTCGAACATTTGTTTTCTGACAAAATTTCCTTTCATTTTTAGTATCACACATGCTTTTGAAAACACATCACTCTGGTTAAATCTCTAGTTAACTGAATTTCTCAGTTGCTAAGAGCTAACCCAAACAGAAGCAATTATATTTGTTTAATACTGGATCAGTACTATCTACTCATTCTCTGTTGCATGGTTCCATTTCCTTTCCTGTGTCCTAAATATAGGTGTTACCCAGTGTTTTCCTTGGCCCCCTTCCAACTCTTTCACTAAACATTTTCTCTGTGTGATCTTCTTCTGAAGCTTAAAACAATCCTATCCAAATGGACAAGTGCTATTTGTGTAATGAGAGCCAAGTCCACAATTTTAATTGTCTCCAGGTCATCTAATTTGGCTGTGCTTGGCAATAAGGCCATACTTGTGAAGGTCTGAGTGCCTAGAATGAGAGAATGCAAACAATTTTACTTTAGGCTAGAACTTAGGGGGAAGTTCTCTCTCCCTTGTATACTTGCTTGGCATACTTTTTCTTGGGCTTATTCTTTCTCAGATTTGCTATATCAAAGAAAAATTTCGTTCATCAAGGTTCAAACCATCCTCCATCCTTCTGCATCTTTGTCGTCTATTTATGCCTCTGGTCAATTCTCCATACCTACTGAGACTTTGGTTCCTGACTTATTTTCTCCCTTTTATTTTCCATCCCAATTTATTATCCTGAATGACTTCACTGGTTACACAGGTGACCCAACTGACACTTCAGATCCAAAGTTACATGACTTCCTTGTCTCCTTCAACCTTGGCTTAAACTGCATTTCAGCAACTTTCAAGACACTTAATTATATTTCTTCATCTCATTTTTCTTTCTACATCTGCCCTGAATCAATTCTCATCCATTCCTACAGCTAAGCTGCTAAGGACAATGTGAGCCATAACTGCATTCATTGGTACATCAACAGTAACCTAAACCCTTAACTAGACCCTCAGCACTATTTGACAATCCTTCTGAGGGTCTGTGGTGAGCTCTCTTTCCCATTCACTTCAACACTTACAAGTTTCTAAATTACCTTATACTAATTTTCATTTATTACTTAATATTCACATTCTTGGTGGATTTTATAGTCTCATACATATATATAGGAAATAACGTAGTTATCTCTAAAAACATATATTAAATGCTAAGAAATCCAACAAACTTACACACATAGAAATATAAAATAAAACATTTCTTTTCCCACTCTTGCTTTTTTAGAAAATAGAGGTATTCCTAAAAATTACTCTAATGTACTGGAGAAATTAATCTCAGGAAAATTTAAAAGTGCCTGACACATTTCTAACATTAAACTGCCTTCTGTAAGTAAAAGTGTTAAACTTACCAATTTGCAAACTTATCACAATAGTTGTGAACTGTTCTTATTGCCACCCCAAAAATTCTCAGAGGAAAACATATGTTTCTTGTCTAAAGCATCTCTCTGTATAATTGACTCAAATTCTAGTACTTCTCATCTATAAGAATCTTGCTCCACAAGTCAGGCTCTTTTTCCTATTGTACTGAATATGATTTTCCTAATTCCTAATAAGTATATAAATATACTCAAGACTCTTCCTTCCTGTAAGAATAACACCTCTCAATATCCATGCCCCACTCTGGCAAGTCCCACTCTCCCACTTATCTTCTGGTCATTCACACTAAAAAATAAATTTCAAAGGCCTTCCACCTTCACTCTCCATATTTAATTAATTAAATAAAATCTCCACAATATTTTTTTATCTAATCAGAGTCACAACCACCTAAGTTTAGAACCTCACTACCACATGTGAACAATTTCAATGACTCATCTCTTCCTTTCATCTCTAGTTTCTCTACTTCAATCCATTCAACACATTTCTCCCTATTTGATATTTTTACACATACAGTTCCAGTCATTCTATTTATTCCTCTGCTCTAAAATCTTCAAGCCTCCCCATTACTCCCTCAACAAAGTCTTAACACAGCACTAAAGACTACATGACATATTTGGATTTATCTTTCTAGTCATGTTACTTAGCCAATCTATCTCCGAATAACAAAACTATTACTACATTTGACAAAGAACTATATACGACTTTTCTGTTAATAAGCATCCATAGGTACTTAATTTGCATTTATAATTAACCCACACACTATTTTAAATGTTACATGTAACATTTTAAAATGCTAATTTACATTTATAATTGACCCACATACTTTTTAAAGGCTCCTCCTTTTTTTCATGAAGGCTTTAGGCAGATTAGGCAGAGAATAGGGACCGTCACTAGAATTCTAAGATACATATTGCCTGATGGTTCTGTTGCTAAATACTACCTAATGAGGCATTACTATAATTACAGAAAAAACAGACTAGCTCACCTGTGCATCAGCAAGCTGAACAGCAGGAAACCCCTGATTCGCTTCTTCTACACCTGCCACATCATCCTGACTAGTGCTATGCTGAGAATGTGTCCCATCCAAAGTATTCTGGTCACTAGACAAGACTGTGTTGAAATCTGATGCTGAGGGTATTGTAGGAAGATTGGGTGCAACACCTAACAGAGTAAATTTCAAGAATAAAATGTAAATTATTAGGAAAGAAAAACAACATAAAGGGCACAGCTAAGTAAATTTATGAAGCCTGTATTATAGCACTGTTACTAGACCACTTAAATTGAAAAGAAAAAGAAATTAGTACTTACAGGTTATTTTACAGACATGATCTATTAATGAGAAATGCAATTAAATTTTCAGAAAACATCAGTCATCCTCATACACCTATATTAGAGTTAATCAGACCAAATGGGGAATTTTATACCCAGAAGGTCTTTGAAAAGCATGTGATGTCCCATCAGCTTTCCAATGAAGAACAGAGTAACAGACAGTAGCAGGAATACAGAAAACAGCTGTAGTAGGGCAAAAGCCATGCATGTCACAGAACCACACATACACATTTCTTCCTAACTATGCCTTCCCGAGACAGAACAAAAATAAAATGGCATCATTGCTTTCCTCTGTACTCCTTTTATGCTTTAACTCCTCAGGCAAAGGACCTATGATAGAGAGGAAATGCTCCTTTCCGGTTCTCAAATTTAAACTATATACAATCTATACATTGGTTTAGTGAGACTAGTACCAGAAAGGTGCCAAGAGCTGGCAAAAGAATCATCTTTCTACCTTCCTCAACAAAGGCCAAGGCTAAGAAAGAGCAAGTAGTTAGTATTAGAATCAGTTCCAGATTCAAAAGCACTCCATATGCCAGCAAGAGAAAGGACTGAGTAAACAGGAACATTATCAACCACTTAAAACTTTCATATTGTCTAGCCTAACAAAATTTACTATCAATCCAAATAGGTGTTACATATATTACTTCTAGCTCTCTTCAGTAACTAGCAAAGGCTGCTTCGCGTGTTCCTTTAAATATATACATATTAAAATATATATATATATATATTTACGAGAAAATAATACATACGGTAAACTTGGAAAAACAAAAAATAAAAAAACAGAAAAACAAAAGAACAGAAATGAAGGGTGGGTTCACTTTAATTCTGGAGACAATGACCATTACTAATTTTAATTCTCTGCCAGTCTTCTTTCTACTTACATATATTCTTTTAAAATTAATAAACGGCACTCATGTATCTTCCTCCTTGAGGGCAGGGATACGTACATAATTTGCAATTACATTCTGTATTTCTTCATTTTTCTTCATTTATTTGAAAATTAAACCAGCCACATTAATTGGAAGCTTTAAACTCTTTCAATTATATACTACCTCATATATGACATATTTGGTTTTCCACGGAAACAGTAAGTACTTACTATTCTATTCTCTCAACTGCAATACTATCAAAAGTATTTTATAAATGGCCAATTCCAGCTAAACAGTAATTAAAATGTTTGAAATTTTTAATCATCCTCTGCAAAGTAGGATTCTGCCTGAATTTTCCATGTTCCCCTTATTCAGGGGAACATGTAATGTCATCACTCAATACCTGTTGCAATAATGTCATCACTTAATACCTGTTGGAAGACTATTGTGTCCTGGTTTTGTAACAGGAGATTCTTGTACCACACTTCCTCGATTACCCACAGCATTTGACATCCAATTATAGAAGCTTACAGATGATGGTTCAGACAGCAAGGGATGTTCTGATAACATATCAGTGGCCACTGTATTTCCTGAAATAAAGTTTGACTGAGTATAGAATTACTTAGGTATGAAAGAGCAGAGAATGTGATTTACACAATTACTTTTGAAAAATCACATTAAAATATCCATCTTTGCAGGTGTTTTTGACATCTCACTGCATAATGTTGGTATTGGGATATTACATACATTAATAAATAATTTATTTTTATTACAATGGGGGAAATTTCTATATTGGCTGCTCTAGACAGCACCTCACACCACACCTTGGTTGACACCAATGTCAATGCTACCATTCAAAAATGTAAACTAAAGACATGAAGATACCACGAATTTAAAAGAGAACAAAAGTTTCCTAAATTTTCTCAAAGACAAGAGGTAACATGAAAGATCAGTGTTGCAACCAAGCATATAATTAAATAAACTTAAGTACTGTCTTTTTTTTTAATTCCCCCTTAAAAATATAAATTTATTTTTAAATAAATTATAACTTTGTCAAATCTAGAGGATGTACCTGTTCTTGTTAGGGAGCTACTTTTCACAGCTGCACTACTTCTCTGAGGAGTCCCTTCCAGAAGATTGTGTAAACTTGGGAAGCTTCCAGTCAGGTAACTGAGTAGGCTCTCCTTCCTTGGACTCTCCTTTACTGGCATCGCAGCACGTCCAGTATGCACTGGAGAATCTGTGGCAGTATCTCCACTGGTATAGCTCAGAGAATGATATGGGTGAATGCCCTGTGGAAGGAACAACACAGGGCTCATTTTTACGCATATAAAAACCACTGCTAATACTATAACTACTATTGCTGCTGCTATTACTGCTACCTATTTGTCACATTAATACCAACACCAATCTACCAGGATTGTGGTAAATCTTAAACATGTGAAAATGTTTTATAACCCTATAGTACAATACAAAGGACAGCTTTTATTATCATTATTATATCGATGCACAGTCACTGATTTTTACCATGGCTCATTAATTCCCTTCTAAATGTGAAGAGGGGGTCCAGTTGCAAGACATACAGACCACAGTACAGCACATTAAATAGATGATAGAAAATAAAACACTAGTTAACACCTAAGGAGCAGGAGACAAAACACTAGGACTTCAGAAAGTTATGGATAAGATTGTTTGTGGAGGATCTAAAGAACATCCCTATGGATAGCAAGGAAAAAAAGCAGCCTGAAATGATTCTTTTTGTCACTGCTTATTTACTGAGCTAGCAAATGATATCCAGACACAATCCCTCTTACAAAAAAATAATTCCTCAAGAAATTACTGAAAAATATACATACCTAAAATGATCTGTAAAATGACATACCACCAAAAGTAAGTTCTGGTCATAGAAACTGCAGAGAGGAAAGCTATCTGCCTTCAGCAACTGTCCCTGTAGTTTCTCATTGAGGATCAGCAAAGATAACCTGAGAGGAAACTAGAAGCTCTTTGATAAGAGTAAGGAATACAGGGGCAAAGGCTCATATTGGTGTGAAGACTACTGAATTCTTAGCTTTCCCTGGAAAACACAAAGGTCTGTACCTTCCCTCATGCCTTACCAATCATCCTCATTTAGCTGGGAGAAGGTGGAGGAAGGTTGATAACCCAGGAGGGAAAAGAGCACTTACTAAATATCAAACACCTACCAAGCACGTTTCATTTATTGTCTTATTTAACCCTTAACAAGTTATAAAGGTAGGAGGTTATTTGTATTTTGCAGAAGAGGAAAGATCCCTTATATACCCAGGAAGGAAAAAGTCAGATTTTTAATCCAACTGCTTGATTTATATTTCCAAATACTTGACACTAGCCTTCCTAGTGCCCAGTTAATATATTGTTGTTTCATTCTCTGGAGAGTTTTTAAATGCCAAAAAGAATTTCCAGTAATTCTTTGAGGAAAGAGAAAAAAGAAGAAATTACAGGATTGTTCAATCTCTATCTGTTCTGTCACCTCCAAGATAAGAATTTCAGATCAGTTTAAAACACAGTGAAAAAAAAAAAAAAGATCAAACAGGAAGTCCTCAAAAAGCAGTGATCTAAAACTAAGGATCTGAAATTCCAATTCTTTGGAGGACTTTTATAACCCATAAACAAAAGATTTTTTTCGGAAAAAAACTTTTTTTTTCCAAAAGAGATCAGCATTAATAGCAAAACACATAAATATGATCAGAGGGCATTTTAAAAACTGTCAATCAGGAAAAAAGCTGAAATAGACTAAGAACTTAAGAATTTAAAGTGTCCCAGCCTTTAAACTAGACTGTGGAAATAGAATAAACCATACTGTCCAAACTCTTAAAAAATGTATATCAAACTATCATCATATGTTTTGTTTAAAAGAGCAATACTTATACAGAATAAACACTTTAGAAGTGCAAAAGGCTATTCAATCAAAATTAGGTCTTCCCTGTGCCCAGTCTTTTGGCCCACTTAACTGTTTCTTGTCTATCCTTCCATAAATCATCTAGGATTATCTAAACACATATACATAACTTGTCCTTCTTAAGATACAAATACATATTGTTCTATATTTTTCTTTACTCAATGTACTTTGGGGATCATTCCATATTTACTTATAGATCTTTTTAAAAGCTTCACAGTATGCCTCCGTATTGGTGTACACTAATTTATTAACCAGTCCTCTAATGGTTAGCCAGTTAGGATGTTTCTATTATTTTCCTATTATGAATAGTGTTGCAAAGAACATTCTTGGATCCCTGTCTTCAAGCATTTATGAGTATTTCTACAGAACAGATTACTGGAAATAGAAATGCTGAGTCAAAGGGCATAACATTTAAAATTTGACACATAGGTAGTCAAACAGTCCTTCAAAGAGGTGACAACAATTTACACTCCCATCAAGACTATATGAAAGCATCTGTTTTCTCACATCTTCACCAACACTGTAAAGTATCAAATGTTTTAGTTTTGTCAATCTGATAGGTGAAAATGGAAATCTCATTTAAACTTACATTCCTTTAATTATAAGAGAATAAATTTTCATACGGTTGTATGTATTTCTCTAAGAACTGCCTATTTATTTTCTTTAACCATTTTTCTATTTGATGCTTGGTCTTTTTCTTAATGATTAGGAAAAGCTCTTTATTAGGAAATTAGCCCTTTGTCATGTCTTTTCCATTTTGTTTACATTATTTTTTCCATGCAGAAATTTTTATTTTAATATAGTGAAATGTATGAAGCGTTTATCTTAAGGATTCTGGGTATCAGTGTAAGTCAATACCCAAACCTTCCAAAAATGTTAAAATATTAACTGTCTGTTGTTTTCAGTGACCGGAGAAGCAAACTTACAATAACCCACAACAACAACAAATAATTTACTGAGTGCTTACAATATGCCAGATAGTATTTTAAGCATTTTTCATTTATTAACTCAGCCATTTTTCACAACAACCCTCTAAAAGAGTTTACTATTATAACTCTCATTTTACAGATGAGGAAACTGAGGCACAGTGCAATTAAGAACTTGTTCAATTGCAGAGCAGGCAGTGTGGCTTCCAAGGCTGTAGTCTAACCACTTTGCTATGAATGCCTCTCATCAAATACAGGTCAAATTTCTTAAAATAAAAAAATGTAATTAAAACCATAAAATAGGCTAACCCAAACATACATTAATCATGCACTGCATCAAAGGCTTCTCATTAAAACTGACATTTAGGAGATTACCAACATTTTCAATATTGCATTTTACAGAATACAATACTTAATACAATATTCAATGAATTGAAAAGAGAGTGCTAAGGCTTGATGTTTGTTAAAGTAGTCTATATTGATATTAATTACTGATTACATAATTTCAAAAAATGTGTACAATAAAAGTCACTAATCAAGTTAATTTCAACATAAAAATACTCTTTGAATATTTAGGGTGGATAACTAATATTTAAATTTGATATAACAAAAGTTTAGGTCTTCTTTGTGAATTTGAGTAACTAACCAAAAGCAGCAATAATATACCTTTATTTTTAATGCCGAGTCACTATGAGTATGAGTCTTAGAAAGTTTCCTCATTATCTCAGCTCCAGTTACAGGTCCAGAGCCACCAGGTGGGGGCCGGTTAGCTGTCCCTTCTAGCAGCATTGTGTGTTCACTGACTGTGGCTGAAAAGTTCAAAAGCATAAATGAGCTACAGATAATTGTTCATTTTCTTAAACTATCAACCTGTTCTCTTGGTGGTATAACTACAATCAACTTTAACAGTCCTTGAAATTATAAACATGTAATTTGCTATCATTAGGCCCACTCCTCTCTCTCCCAAGCCCAATCACAAACCTCTCATTCAATCTCATAAAAGGCACAAACAATTTCTATTCGATCTTTCACATATGACACTCAAACTACACAGACACCAAACACCAGTTCAACTAAGCTCAAAAGAAAAGAATTTTCACAGATTAACATGGGTATCTGCAGATAATTAACCAGAAGTGATGTTCAACTGTACTATTCTTTTCAACTTTTGTATGGACTTGAAATTTTAGAAGACAAAAAATAAGTAAAAATTCAGACTCAAAACATGCTCATTTATTAAATACATTTACATCCAAATCCTGCAACATATTTTGGTGAGCCAGCCAGGAGACACTTCTCCTCTCTGACCATCTGGACTGGTAAGTCATGGTTATCAACTGGGAAGCTTGGTCGCATGCTTTCACTTTTTCTTCTAGCTTGGCTCATTGCTATCCTCTCCTATGTCCTCATGCAACTGTGTCTCTAGAAATCTAGGGGCTCTGATCCAGCTCCCTCAGGACATAAATTTGGCCTACTCTAAGCCTCTGGCTCCCTCCTTCAAGGTGGCAGGAGCCAGTCTTCATGCTGTGAAGATCCATGGAGGCTCAGGGAGGTGGGTGATACCACCCTTGGAACCTGACTGGAGGCTTCTCCCCATATCGAGCAGGAGTCCAATGGAAGCTAAATCAAGTCCCTGTGTTTCGCGCATGCTCTCTCTTTCTCTCTCTGTCTGCTTGGCACTCTGAGACTCTGCACTCACCCGGCTTCTGTGTCTTTAGGAATCCAGGGGCCCTGATTCAGCTCCCCTAGGACATAAACTCGGTCCACTCAGTCCCTTCTCAGAGGTCAGATCCAACAAGGCTCAGGGTGGTGGGTGATACTGCCCTTGGTATCTGACTGGAGGCTTCTCCCCATGTCGAGCAGAAGTCCAATGCAAGCCAAATAAAGTCCCTGTCTCTCTCTCTTCCTCTCTCTCCTCAGTTCTCCGAGACATCCCCACACTTTCCTTTCTTCCCCTCTAAGGACCATCTCTTGATCCTCGCTTGTCTAAGAAGATTTCCTGGTCCCTCAGAGCCCTTCCTCCTACTGAACCTGTTTCTCTTTTCCCCTCTTCCACAGAGATCCTATACTCTGCCTCCATGAGAGTCTCCTTCTTTCTCCTCTGTCTGGCTTTCAACGCATCCTGAGACATTCCGTCTTTTGCAACACACGATTCCAGACTAGTGATTCTTGTACCAAACAAGGTGTTGCCTGACATTCTAGGAAGTCATCTCTGGTTTAGGCCCATGGGAATTGGGTACTTCCCAATGGGAGTGTCTCTCCTTCGGGCCTTGATCGTTTAGCCTCTACTGAATCCTACTGTGGCCAAATATAAAAGCTTCTCTTCTAGAGCATGCTCTCTTTTTAACCCTTAGGAAACAGGAAACTTACAGGACAAAGGTATTCCCAGGAGTATTGTCCTAAACTTCTCTCAGATGGGGTGAGTACCCCCACAAGAGCGTAGGTCTAGACATCTCCTGGGTAGGAATGTCCTGGGGATGCCCAGCAAAACGTCCCTGGGACTCTCGGGAACTTTACTCCCCATGTTCTCAAGAGATTGGGCTGGCAGAGAGGAAGGGCTCCTCAAGAGCATTGTCCTGGAATTCTTTTGGACAAGGCCTGCGAAATCACCAGAAGCATAGGTCCAGACATCTCTCAGGAAAGGTGTCCTGGGGATGCCTGGTGACTGTACTCCCCGTTTCGCAAGAGAATGGGCTGGTAGAGAGGGAAACGCCCTGCTCTGATGCACATCGGGATGCCATGCAGTCACACTGATACTAGCATTTCCCAGAGAAAATGGGAAATGCCAACAGTCAATAAAGCTAAACAAAGAGGAAGCACAGCCCTCCAATGAGACTTTCAATTACAATACAATCCTCCAGTATGTAAAAGACAGGGAAAGTAGTCAGAAATTCCCTAAGCCTGGATATTATTGGCTCTCTATCAAGACAAGGACCTGAGAGGGATTTGTTGCTTGTGTTATGCCAATGTCTCAATTTTTATTAGAAAAGAAGATCTTCTTCAGGATCCCCTTTTAAAATCTGTTTGCTAAAAGGCATGAGAAAACGTACCACCAAGACAGTTATTGTAATAAGCTAAGGGAGATCACTCAGGAGAAAGAGGAAAACCCAGCCTTGTTCCAGGGGAAGTTGGTAGAAGCCCTTAAAAAGTATATTAATGTAAGCCTGGATTCACGGGAAGGTCAGATTTTGCTGGGCACTCATTTCACCAGCCAGCCTGCCCCTGACATTTGGAGAAAGCTGCAAAAGCTCTCCATGGGCCCACAGACTCCCACTAATGACCTACAAAAATTGCCTTTTCTGTCTAACAGTTGAGACAAGGCCAAGAAGGAAGAGAAGGTAAAGAGAGCTAAGCCAAAAAAAAAAAAAAAAAAAAACAGAGAACAGGCTCAATTACAGTCACTGTTAAAAGTGCTCTGCCCCTTCAAGGTCACCCAAATCACGGCTCCAAGAATCAAGGGCCTTGCTTCAACCATGGGTCAGAGGCTCCTGGAAGAGAGAGTGCCAGAAACCTCAAGCAACCCTCAACCTTGGGACCCACTGGGGCCTTGCCCCAGGTGCCACCAACATGGGCATTGATCTAGGAACTGCACCGTCTCCTGAAGGGGGTGGGTGGAAGCACAGCCCCTAGAGCCCTGCTCGTGGCAAATGAAGAAGACTAAGGGTTCCCAGGCTGCTTATGGCTCTGCTGACTTCACATCAGCCCATCAACCTAGAGGAGCCTCGGCTGATGCGCGACGTGGCAGGCAAGATTAACTTCTTAATTAAATAATGGAGCCACTTACTCTGTTCTGAAATGCCACTCTGGACTTGCCTAGCTATGGAATTGACAGTAAAGCCAAAACTAGAACCTTCATTACTTCTCTCCTTTGTAAGCTTAAGGACCTTCTAGTATCCCATTAATTTCTCATTGTCTCTGAATGCCCCATTCCCCTTCTACGGGGGCTCTTCTTCACTCCCTGGAGGACATCTTAAGACTAGTAAACCCAGCTAGCATTTACCCCCTTGTTTGCACTTTGGCCCCTAATGGATTGAGGCCTCTTGGCATCCTTAAGCAAAAAAACCCATCCATATGGGATGAAGGCATCCTGGGCTGAGCCCGCTGAGTAGCCCCCATCTGTGTTCAGGTTCTCCATCCTAGATCTTAAAGATGCTTTTTTTTTGTTTGGTTTGGTTTGGTTTGGTATCCCTCTTCACCCTGACTCTCAATACCTATATGCCTTTGAATGGCAGGGATTTAAGAAAAGATTCCCACCCTGCTCACTTAGTGCTGTCCCAAGGGTTTGAAAATAATCCCCATATCTTTAAAAGAATGCTTTAGCAGCAGACCTTACTGACTTCCAACCACCTCAGAGCAGTCTTGCAATATGTTAATTTTGTGAACTAACATATTCCTAGCATGAAAGTGAATCTTGTTTATAATCATTGCTGACTAAAAGCCCTAGGCGGATACAGAAAGTAGTGGAAGGTTTGAAAAAGTGAATTCTGTTAAAATAATATAAATTGTTAGTCTACTCTTAATGAAAGGTTACAAAAGGTTTTCTTAACCATCTAAATATTCTATTTGAAAGATAAAGGTTTTATGTTTATGTTACCTTATCCTTTATTTCAAAAGGCAAGTCTTCACACTCTTAAAGGAAAACTGTTACAAGGGATTTAGTCTTTCACCTTGTAAAAATAAGGTGCTACACTACTTTACTCTAAGGCTTCTCTACAAGTACATGTGGTCAGCTATAAGTCAGAACTCCATCTTCAACAAAAAGGGCTTTAAAAGAGAAACAAGGCAAGTATAAAAATTACAGTAAAATTAAGTATAACAAGTTCTACCTGTTAATTAACTTAATCCTGGTAAATAAATGTATAGAAGTGAAACAGGACAAAACTTCTGCTATAGTCTGTAGTTGATGACCCCAATATAAAACAACTGTCAAATGGTTTTATTTCTCGAAGTAATTTCATTTACAAATGCTTATAAAAAATTAAGAAATTGTAAGCTCTTATACCCTAAGCTTCAACTGTTACTTCTAAATTCTAAGATGCTTTGCTCTTTATATAATCTAGTAGTTTCCTAAAACTTTAAATATCTGTGTAAGCTGAAAGTCAGCATTACTCCCTACAGCAACATGTAAATGATGCTGATCTAGTTAGGATTAAGGCAAATCAGAATACAGGGTGAAGGATAATACTGTCTATATTCTAAAACTTTAACTTCCATGTGAGACCAAAAAGGAGCCAAAGTATTTAAAAATTTGCAAAGTCCCTTAAAGTATTAAATAAATTAAAATAAATAAATAAACAAACAAACAAACTGTTACCAATTTAATAAACCAAGCCCTCAATCTTCAGGCTTACCCTTATAAAACTTAGCTCTGTAATAGCAAAGCTAAGCCCACTTATAATTAATGCCTAAAAGTCACCCCAGAGCTCAAATGTTCTCTCTCTCTCTAAGCCAAACTCTACAAATAAACTCACTACCTTCTCCTCTACGTGGGACACGACTTCCAGAGGTGTTAAGTCTCCCTCACAACATAAAACATGACTCCCAAAGATAAGCCTGGCCCTTGCACTGTAGAATTAGTTAACCAAAAAAGGTAAATGAAATTTTGGTGGCTAAGAAGTTTCAAATAAAGTAAAAAATTACTCTATGCAAACTTCAGCCAAATATTGCACTGCCACAGTATGCCAAGCCCCATCCAAAAGGGTTCATAAAAACTCTAAAGAACACCCTGAGCTCTATCTTGCTCCTGCTTCTGTTCAGACCGTGTATACAATTTCTTACCTAGTTTGTTTCTTCCAGATTAAAAGGCTTTCACAACAAACTTCACACCAGAGGCTATACTCCTGTTCCCCATGCTCAACTAGCCATACTCAGTAGCATAGCCAGAGACTTTTAGACTCCCACAAGTAGGGCCTGCGACCCCAATGACAGCTTGAAGCAGCTACAGAAGACAGATCATTGGCCCAAATTCCCTTAAGGTTAAGGGAGCTAGAAATCTCTGAGGAGGATATGAAGTAGGGTTAGAATTAGGGCGATTGCAGGATAAACAAAAGGGAAAATTTCCCAGAAGTGGTCAGGTTCAAGGAGAAAGCAATCTCTGAGAAGAACAGCAATAAACAGTACCTGGGGGTTAAAAGACTCCCACCTGAGTGAGTCATCTAGAGAGAAGGGTGGCATCAACCAACCCTGCCTGAGTGAGTCATCTAGGCTCCAGCATCAACAGAAGAAAGGATAAGGGGAGAATAGTAAAATAGTTAATAAAAATTTCAAAAGAAACAAAAATCTATAAAAGCAGATTGCCCACAGTGTCGGGGCCTCTCACCTCTCACCTCTGTGTGAGAGTGCCCGCATGTCCTCTCACATGTGTTCTCAATAAAACTTTCTACCTGCTTACTTAAAAAAGAAAAGACTGTGGTATAAGAAGGCTAATAACCTGAAATATACAAATATAAATTTTTTAAAAGGCGATAAGGTATGTCACTGAGAACTTTGCAGCTATGCAAAGTTGCCTCTGTTTGTACCGGATAAATCAGAAGAAATCTATTATTAATTTATTTAGACTAATAAAAAAATCACACTTCTATAAAGAAGCCATGACATTTTCAAATTTGAGACTCTAATTATTAAAATTATCACAGGTACTATGTTACAAAGTACATAATACAATAATCTAGCTAAAATATTTGCTTATTAATAACTTACTAACAAACAGTTTATAAATATGGAGAAAATCAAAGGGCCTTAATATCTGTTCAAGGGGTATATTACCATTATTAATAGAAGCTGCACATATCTAAACAAAAAATATATATTAATTGTGAGGAGGAAGAAAACATCTTAATTGTGAAGGGTGAAAGAACATTCAAGACAGATTTACAAAATTACCTGCATCAAACTCAAATTCTGCTCCATCAGCACTGGTATCACTTTGAAGACCAACCCCATTGTCTAGCCCAAGTCCATCTTCATGTTTGTGGTCCACGGCTGCTTGCGGTTTCAGAGGTTGAGCTGGTCTATGTAAGCTAACACCTTTAAAGGCTGGTGTCACTACAATAAACTTCATCCATTGCCTTGCCAGTGCAACTAAACCTTTCTTTAAAGTTACCAAAGCAGGAAGTCCATCACTCTGTAACGATATGGTCAGAAGTAATTGCAAAGTTACAAAAACAGTTACTACTTAAGTGCTTTGCATGTATTTTTTCATTTAAATCTCATAAACATTTTAGAGATGAGGAAACTAAAAATTAGATGTTAAGTAATTTGTTCAAGCTTACACAAGAAAGCCAGAATTTCAAGCTGACTTCAGAACCCATTCTCAAAATACAGCATTACATCTTTTTGTCATAAACAAGACAATAGTACCATGTGAATAAAATATAAACCAGGTGCAAAATTGGGATTCTCCTCAAGAAGCATTCTGTCCACTTTACTTTTTTGGCCCCAAAGAAGAATCTAATGTATTTTGACCTACTTGGAATACTCACTAAACAGAGGAAACAAAATTCTCTTTTCCAACATTATTTCCCATCATTCATCCATACCAAATCTTATGCTTCAGTGATATGCCATTCTATTTCAAATGTGTTGTTCTATATTACACCTCTACACCTTTATATATTTGCCATTCTCTTTGCCTGTAATGCACTTCAACATCCCCTCTTTTGTCAACTCTTCTCAACATTCGTCTAGCAACATCTATGCAGTTTTTAAGACCTAACTCAGGTGTCTGCTCCTCTGTAATACATTCCCTAATCTACTTTAACAGAAGGGAGCATGTATCATCCCTTTCTACCACACTAAACCTAGGAGAGCTCTCTACTACTGGGCTTATGTTTACCACTATTGTACTCTATTTGGGGAGCTGCCTGAGTGCCTAGCATAGCCTGTGCCACTAAACAGGTTCTTAATAAAATGCTGCCTGACTTAATGAGATGGCTACATGATGGAATACTTTTACAAACTGGCTGGCCTTAGTTTCTGATGCTCTCTGTGGCCACAGAACACATCCAAGCTAAATGGTTTAAATGGGATTAAAATCAAATGACTTTCAATTCTTTAATACTAGTCCAATAAATGGACAATAAAGGGTATATTCTATTAATGGTAAGGATATATTTTTGTAACTATGAACTTTGCCCCAGATGCAAGAATAAGTGATCAAAAATCGGTATATTTTAACATATTTTTTTCTTTTGTTTTAGTAAAGTATAACTTGAAAGTACCAAAAAGATGTAGCTCTCAGATCACATAAGAATTAGACAGTGGTACCTTAAATTATAATTGCTATTCTATTTTAGGTTTTAAGTTTCACCAACAACCAAGAATTAATCTAGTTTGCCACTGTACAAGTATGGTTGCAGTTACACTCAATTCGTAAAACTGAGCGTTTCGTCTGTTTCAATAATTCATTAAAAAAAAATCAACAAATATTCCCTAGATTAATTATTCTTTGTTCCCCATGTACAAAAATAAATTAAAATAAAGGAAGAGAAATAGTACTTAAAAGTATTTCAAATCTTAAATACTAATTAAGTAAAGATTTGCGATTAGAGACATTGCTACCATTAAAATTTTTAAACTACCTGTAAGTTTAAGTTAAAAATTTAACACCAGAAGTCTTTATATATTAAAAAATACGTATATGCTTCTGAAATTATTTTCATTCCATAATAATTTAGCTACTACCATAAAGACCCTATTTCCTTTTTTGCTAAAAAGAGTTAAAATACTACCTGGCAAAAAAAAAAAAATCAGTAAATTCAGATGCTTCACAACTTTACACTAATTATATACTGCTTGTCCCTACACTTAACTGAAAGAATATGGAATTAAGATTTTTTTAAAAACAGTTTATTTATAAATTGAAATAAATAGCATTTTCTTCATTAAAAAAGTTTTTATTCTAATTAATAAGTAATGCATGCTCACTACAGAAATTTTAGAAAATGCAGAGGAGAATAACAATAAAATAACAAAATAATTCACCCATAATTCCCTCACCACAAGAATATCACTATTAATGCACCATTGTTTTGAAAAAGCTGGGATCAAATTGAAAAAAGATAAAAATCAGACAAGGATGTGACCTTTATATATCTCCAAAAGCTATTAAATTATTTAAAAACATGTCCATGGCTCTCAGTTTTATTCCACATGATTTTCAATGTTCTATTTTTCCCCTATGAGTCAGTGTCCCCTCAACAGAACAGAGACTTCTTTAGAGCTAACATAAGGTTTCAGGAACTCACCATGGTAGCATCATCAATGATGGAGTAATTTGCCTGGTGCAGATAGTGGTGTAGTATGTTGCACAGTAAACATGAAGGATTTTCTTGGAGAAAGCGGGCAAGTTTTGTAAGTCTGTTGTATTTACTTCTTAGGGGAAAATGTACACTTTTATTCTGAAACAAAGCAAAAATAACAGATTTAGAATGGTATATACCAAAGATCCTACAAATTTAAGATATCAAGTAATTAAGAATTTGCAGACCTGTTTTCCAGCAATGATTAACAACAGGGATCAATTTCAATAATAAAGTTTGCACACTACCTCTAATGCTTCTGTCATTATGCATCCCATAACAGCACAAATTCTCAAGGTTCCCTCAGTGTCTAATTTGTTTAAGGATGATTTGAGTTGATCAATGGGAACAAGCCAGGCACCAACTGCAGGGGTTGCAGTGCTTAAAAGGTTCAGCTGCCTTAAAAAAAAAAAATTATAAAAGCAAATGTCAAGATTTGTTTTTCAAACCTGTTGCATACCTGCTGTACTTGGTGGCTTATTTCCTTCAGGCAAAATTACTTTCTTTTCCTTTTGACCACCTAGTAAATTATGAAAATATAACTAGGAAATTCAAAGAATGGACAAAAGAAAAGAAAGAAAAATTGAAAAGCCTGCCAGCAGTGAAAAGAGTAAACAAGAATCCAAGGCAGGGTGACATGTAAAAATAAAACTGAAGCACTAGGAAAGAAAAAGGTGAACAGAAACAAGCTGAGAATAATGTCTAAAGAAAGTATGAAGTAGGAGAGATGGAAAAAAAGTGCAGCCCTATTATTATATTCAGAAAAATAATTGGAAAATATACGAAACCGAATTATATGCTACTTGAAATAGAAAAGAAACATCATTTTACCTAGAAAATGCATGTGTAGGAGATCTCACATTTGTGGGAGCTGCAAAACTAAACCAAATTTCTTTGATGGTCAACTTCATGCTACATGAATCTGGAGGTGGAGGCATTAGAGGTAGATCTTTTTTCAAATCATCGGATTCAACTCCTTCATCCTATACAACATAAAATGCCAGAAATTTATTAGCATACAGCCCATGACATATTATACTGACTGTGATACTCTGGGGAATATAAGCTTTAGGAAAGGGGAATATAGAGAAGTGAAACAGGGAAGAAAGGCTGGGGCCTGGTCATGAGGGGCCTTCCATGACAATGCTAAGGAATTTGATCTTTACTGTTTAAGCAAGGGGGAATAACATGAACAAATTTACCTTCGAACATCTTTGGGAATGATGTAGAAGATGGACTAGTAGGTTCAGACTTTCAAAAAAACAAACAAACAAAAAAACTAAGAGAGGATAAGATGCTAAGGTGTGGCAGAGGATGGAATAGAAACAAAGAGACTGAATACAAGAGATAGGTCAGAAATAGAAATAGTAGAAATCGGTTACCAGCTGGCTATATCAGGTATATGGGAAAAGAAGAGCTAATTTTGAGATACTAGCTTAAGTGAATGGTGTAGCTATTAGCTTAGAAGGAAAATGCAGGTGGAGCCATAGGTCTAAGCAAAATAATAATAAATTGATTTTAGACTGACTGAATGTATGGTCCCTATGGCACATCCAAATGATGATGTCTAAAAGACCACTGGAAATACAGTTTTGGAGCAGGTGAAGAGTTGGTGCTAAAGGCCTTTGGGGAAGAGACATGTCATCAGATTATGGAACTAGCCTAGGAAATGAGAGAAGAGCTGAGAGCAGAACCTGGGGAGAATACCCACATTTAAGGAGAGAGAAACTGCATAAGGAAATAATCTGAAAAAGTCAGAGAAATCAGAGAACCCAAAGAAAGTAAGGTTAGAGAATTCAAGGAGGACTTCCAGCAAGTAGAGTAAGATCAGAGAGATCAAGAACAAGACTCTGTCAAGTATTTTAGAAAGTGAAGGATAGGGGAAGTACAGCTAGGCTCTTCCCAGTGAACAGTTATTTTCCCCCAATACCCAAAAACACTTCCAGAGACCCCATAAGAAAACTGTGATTAAACTCTTAAAGTATGCATCCACACAAAAATAAATGTTCTTTAAGATATCCATCAGATCCTAGGGTTCAGAGGAGAACAGACCAATGAATATTGGATAACAATGACATCTCTTAATTAAAAGTTAGTATCTCTGGAGACGTTTTTCTTTCCTCTTTTATAGGTCTAATTTTCAAAATGACCAAGTGTATGCTTGTAAAATGGACAAATTTATGTTGTATATATGTTACCACCATAAAACAAACAAATATAGAATGAACCCTAATGTAAACTATGGACAATTGCTAGAATAATTATAATAATATTGTTTCCTCAACTGTAACAAAAGTACTCTGCTAATGCAAAGTGTTATTAATAGTGAAACTGGATGGGGGGGGTGGTATATGAGAACTCTGTACTTTCTGTCTTATTTTTCTGTAAACATACAACTGCTCAAATTTTTTAAAAAGTGGATACATGGATGTGTGTTTAAGAACATTTACTAAGTTCTTACTAGGTGCCAGGCACTAAGTTAAGTATTGGTTCCTGTAATCTTCACAACTCTAGAAGTCAGTATCATTACCATACTCCTTAAAGAAATTCAGGTGAAGAAACTTAGAAGAGGGTAAGTAACTTGCCCAAGGCCACCAACTGGTTAATGCACATTTATTCTGTAATCTGGAATTTTGAGTATTTTTGTTGCTACTGTTACTGTACTCAACACCATGAACTTCCACCATAATAAAAACAATCGAATTGCATGTAAGTTTTCTTCAGCACTCATTGAAATAAGATACTGCCAAAAATATTTAATACTTACATGAAATACCAACAAACTAATTATTTTTTTAAAAAATGAATTCTGTTAAAAATCCTTCAAGTGACATAAAAACAGTCTATTTTTCTTAAGTTCTATTAATTCCATAAGTATTTATTAAATGCCTCATATGAGCAAGATATTATGTTTGGTACTGTGAACTTAGATAAAACTATATCTATGATATGGGATCTAAATTTCAGAAATTATACTTTAGTATAATTATTATTAGAAATTCACCAACCTGTTCATCTGAAACAGAATTGCCATTTAAGTCTGAGGAAGGACTTATTCGGTCACAAGGAAGATTATCATCAGAGACATCAGTATTGTAGCCACTGCCGGTTGGAGAATCAGAAGAATTATTGGATGTCAGCACTCCACCCCGTTCTGCGACATTAGCTTTACCCATTACTCCAAAAGAATTATATAAAACAGCACCAGACTGTCTTCCTCCTATAAAAATGAAGGAATTTATTTAGTGAAAATAGTGGATAAATGTCTCAACATTGTACTCTACAATATCTGCATAAAATCTCAAAGATAATTGTTTTTCTTTCTCACCAAGATTTTGCCCTTATCTATCAAAATGATGTCTCATTGCATTATCAGGTATGGAACTGCAGGCATATGCAACTACAATTATATATGACTAAACATAAAGTTCTTATGCACAATTGAACCTTTCTGTTTTAAAATAATACTCAGTAACTTAAAAGAAAAACAAATATACTTGTAAGTCAACTTTTCCACTGGAAAAAAAGATTTACAGTGCTTTCATCCTACCTGACAAAGTTCTACTAACCAAGGTTCCAAGTTTTAAAGACGCAAACTTCCAAAGACTGGGTGACTCCGTATTTTATTCAGGAATTTTTTTCTGAATTACAAATTGTTTTGTTCAGGAATTGAGGTTTGTTATTTTCTGGATGCCGTGACTGAATCAAACAATGAAGGGAAAGTTCCACTTACACAAGTGGGATAGGGTAACAAACCTTGGTAAATAATCCCAGGAACCACACTTTCTGCTTGAATATGATTCAGGGTACTGAAAGTCATGGTAAGGGAATACCCTTAGACATTTCTTTGTTCAAAACACTTCAGCAATGTGGGACCAATTTGCACCCTACTTAGGCAGTAACTTAAAAAGAACAACAAAAAAGGTTACCTTTTATGGTTAGATTTTCAAGTCCACATTCAAACATTATCCAACCCCATTTTTCTTGGCTGGGACCTATTCGAGTTACATCAGGAACAGCTTGCTGATCAGTTTCATCTACAAAAGTAAACTCATCCAGTTCTTCAAGAGTAAATAAAACTTTGGACTTCTCAAACGGAATAGCAGTGATGATACAAGTCCCAATGTCTATTACCAAAAGAGAACAAAATGACCATTTTTAAGGACAGAGATTTATTTTTAAAAATTAAACATTTGGCATAGTGGTTGTCTTAAAAAGAAGAGTTTAGCATTCTATGGAAAAGACAGAAAAATAAAATTAAATAAACAAATGAACCAACTTTTGAAACAATGCTGCCTACAGTCTTACTATTTAAAAAGTACCTTAAGCTTCTTAAAGTGTTGAAGAAAAAGAGAGAAAAGAAGGTTTCATAATTAGGAAATACTTGCCCAAAGGTAATATGAGTTTATTTCAGAAAGATAATTAGGGTACTCAAAAAATCTAAAGTTACAAAACTCCTGAATAATTTAGCTTCATGGTAAAACTAGTTTTAAATACTTTCTCATCATTTTACAATGTAAAAAAATATTTAAATTACTCAGCCTTAGGGAAAAAAACATTATTCTCTAGGTAAATTATAGCTTTTAGTAAGACTGCTGCATGCTAACATATTTTATATAACTAGAATCCATCATAGAAATCATCATTATTCCAATGCTTATAGATGCAATAAGGAAACCAACATCTTGATTGCCTGAGAAAGGTTTTTATTTTATCTTATTTTTTTTCCCATTTCTTTCTCAGATAATAGCTAATGAATACAGAAAAGTATAGAAAAGGAAAAAGAAGACACAAGTTACATGTAATTTTATAACCCAGAGGTAACTTCTATTTATATTTGAAATAAATTTCCTTTTATCCCTTTAGAGATCATTTTGAAAACCCCACTTTGATTCCCATTTTCATTTAACAGTAAACCATGATATTTCCCTCAGGTCATTAAAAATTCCTCAAAAGATATTATTTCAATAGCTATATAAATAATACCATACTTTGCATTTATGATTAGAAAGTCTTCGGTGATCAGAGAGTAGATATTCACCTGTATACTTCCTATAATTTTGTTCTTTTTATATTTAAGTCTTTAATCCCACAAATTGATTCTGTTTCATGGTGTAAGGTTAGGGCTTAACTTGAATTTTATTTAAATTTCTTGAAAATATAATACTGTCACATAGAACAAAGTTCCAAAAAGTATCAAAGGGTATACAATGAAAGCCTCTAACCCCATCCCCAGCCACCCAGTTGCCCTCTCCATAGATAACAAAGATCATTAGATTACTGACCTTTCACAGATAACTTATGTACATAAAAACAAAGACATTTATATCTCTTTCTTCCTACATTTTTAGACAAATGTCCACCTTGGAATTTCAATGGAAGTTTTGCCTTTGATGATATGTCTTTCAAAATTATGAAAGTTATTGCTTATGAACTGTACAACACCCAAATACAAACTGATTACTAGTGCAAACTGCATAACTGAGAAAATTCTTTTTATACTCAAGTCACTGTATCTTGCCCCAGATTTAGGGCTACAGATACCAGGTAGTCACAAAGAGTCTTTTTACTTGGAATCTTCAGGTCAAATGCTTTAACCTCAAACTCAAGAATAGTGAAATACACATTAAAAGTCACAGCAGTTACAGAGACCCAAAATGCAAACAGAAATCATGGAAGCCTCAAATCACAGAAAACAGTGAGCAAATCAAGGAAATCATTTATTCCTTCAGCTAAGAATTGCGCACTTGTTACATGTCTAACACTGCGGCTGCTAGAGATAAATAGTAAATAATACAGGCTTGGGCACTTTTCCCCCAAAAAGATTTTTAGAATAGCAATCATCTCAAATAAGACTAACAGACTCAATTTTATCTGGATTAAATCCCTGACATTCTGAGAACATTTAAGTCTTTAAATAAGAATAGCATTGAATAAAGTAAAAAAATTGTAATGGGAAGCATCTCTACTTTTCTCTTTTACCTTGCCAGGGATCTTAAGTGAAAAGGCCATGCCTATCACTCTTACTGTTGCTTCTATAGTTTACTGACTTGACTACATCGGTTCATGATTAATATTGCAATTAATTATTTTAAACGAAGTTTTAAAAACAACAATTGAAAAAGAAAGAAAGACTGTCAAGGTCACATTCTCTCTGTTCTATGATGAAAAGTAGGTACCATGAAGAAAACAGATGGGAGATAAAAAACAGTTCCTAATTTGGGATCATACTATTTATTTTCTTACCAAAATTTACCTTCTATTCTGCATAGACTATGAGTAATAAGCAAATACTATGTGTTCAATCTATGTAGAACTACTTTTCTCTTTCTTTTGGAATACTCGAATGTGTGGCAATACTCAAAGGAAAAAAATCATCTTTCCTTCTTTCTTTTTGCAAAAACCTCTTATATTTATACATGTCAAAGAAAACATACTTGTTTTAGAATCCTACCTGTTGTATCAAGACCCCTAAGTTGACCATGAATTCGATGAATATTTAACTTGGCTGCAATTTCCTTGCCTTTTTCTGCTCCAGCATTTGATCTGAGAGAGCCAGATGACTGAGGCTGCATCTTAGTGGCATGGACATATCTATCAAAATTTGATGTTCTACCAGGTTCTGCATTATTTGAAGTCTCTTCAACCACACCTCTTTATGAAAGAAGAAAAAAAGTATGAGGTTTAACATTTAAATAATATAGTTTATTAAAAACATTTAACTGATGAGCAGTTTATATTTTTAAAAACCATTCCGCACTTTTAATTAAAACAAGACCAACAAATTCTTCAATGTTTATAGAAAAATGTTATGAATAAAAACAGCACAAGCTTTTAAAAAGCTACTTTGCTAAACTATAAAAATCTGAAAATCCAATAGCAGTTATGAGTTTCAACATTAGAATTTCCAGAAACATTAAAAAGATGTTCAAGACTTGCTTTTACATCCATCAAAATACTCATGGCTCAAATTAATAAAATCTTTCTTACCTGTTCATACGAACTTGTGTAGCAATTCTATCAAAACATAAAGCTACGAGGGAAACATGAGTCACACTTCGACTAGGAACTGTAGTTGGTGATTCTTCCACAGAGGCTTGTAACAAACATAAATTCACCTAGCGTACAAAATGTCACAATGTCAGAATTGAAAAAAATGAAAAGTTATCACTTCTTCATAAAGTATACAAGAAAAAGAAAAAACAGTTGGAAATGCCGGATCAATATGTCTGAAAGTAATGAAGACAAAGCATATATAGACTCTCATGAAATAATAATCACAATTAAGATTCTTACTAGAGGGGTGTGGGACATTTTGCTAAATATTATCCAGTACTCTGCTTAAGTAGTTTACTTCTTACATCAAAGGAAAAACTTACTTTCATTGATATTACAAAGTGTTCCACCACCATTCAGTTTAGTAAATACAGAGGATAAAATTTCCAAAATGTTCTCCTCTCACAAAAACTTTAAAAAATATTAAACTATTACCTTCGGTATGCTAACATTAGCCTGAAGACCTTTAATTGTTACATTGTCTTGCTTTGCTATAAGATTTGTCTGTGCTTGCCCTGGATTAGTAGTTCCTATGGGAGGATGCTCTGTTTTTGTAGCTCTAACATCTTGTTTGGAAGATAACTAAAAAGACAGAAAGTAGAATTATTTCACAGACTTTTCATGATTTCCATATCATCTGCAACAACTTTCTCACAGGACCCTCTATGGCTATCTTTGTGCCAGCAGCATGTGGTTTAGCACCCCAATATTAAAGTCCAAACTTTAAAAAGCTAGGGAATATTCTGATAGTGTCAGTGTTGAGAGAAAGTAATACATATTAAATTGAAATTAGCCTAAAGAGAAACAGTCAGAAAAAAATGGTAATAAGAATTACAGGCATTTTTTAGGATCGTTAAATTCAACTAACTTGAGGCAGACCTGGTTTCTGAAAATAGGCTCCTTGTTGGCTGGAAAAATTTTCAAATTTATTTTTATTTGCACTCAGCTAACTACCTCTCACATTTCCAATATACTTTGACTAACTGGTTCACTAAAAATAATCAGCCTCACTTTTTAACCTCTTCTCTGGTCCCCAGTCCAAATATGAGCCACATAAATTTAAAAGTCAAATGGAGAATCACCAGAAAAGCACCAGGATACAATTCCTAAGCAACTGGCTTGACTAACTAGAACCACAGCATGAGTAGAACAGCACACACTAGGGGGCAGAAACTTCATTCATTTAGGCAACAAGAAATAATCTCAAAATTATTATGATACCCCAATTCTGCTTTAATTATTCCTCAGAAAAGTATGTTTTAGAATTATACACCTTTTACAGATACTGAAAGTGCCTCCTTTTGTGGTGTAAAAATCAAATTATGGTGCAAAAAGTAATCAGTAGATGGAATACATGAAGGTTTTTTTGCTTTTTGACATATAGAAGTGTCAAAAGAAAGGCCAAAGTTTTGTACTTTTTCACTTAACCTATAAAGCACTCCTTTTTACTTAAACTTTTCTGTCTAATTAGATTTAATGAGATAGTGGTATTTTTAAGGCACTGTTTATGCAGAATGGTTTTGATGAGAGTAATTTAAACTATTATTGAGTACAAGCGTGAAGAGGAGTATGCATTTTTGCTAAAGAGATCACAAATGACCATCCTTCCATGAGCAAAAATAACAAGGTTTACTAGATAAGCAGAAAAATAAATCTCAAATGCACTGCTATTTACTCTTTTCAGAAAAATTTTCAGTTTCTTAAGCACATAGTTCGTTTCTACAGAATCTGTGTTTATTCTTGCATGCTGAGGATGGTACTTGCATATGGTGAATTACTGTTGACAGTTTCCACAGATAACTATTTTCGATGGACCAACATTGTGGCATTGCAGCAAATGCCAACATATTGGGGAACCACAGCAAATCTACCAGGGAACCTGTGTTTTGCTTTGTTTTGTTTCCTTTCCTGAATCAGCAGGGATGGAACGAGGGTAGGGAAGTTATGAATTACTCCTCCCTCTAGTAGTAGCTCTGAAGTGTCACATTCAATATCAAAAATTTTTTTTTAAACATCACTCTAGTTAAATGTAGACAAGAGGAAAAAGAAGAGGAAGTGTTCACTTTTTTAATACACTGATTTAGAAATTTCATGTCATATCAGCAGTTCTGAGGTATTAATAGCATTCTTTATTTCTGCTTTTATGTTGACAGTGTTGAAGCAGGGTGAATAACTAGGACATGTTTTTTCCTAGTAAACGGTTTCATGATTTTTTTTTTTTTTAAGTTTCTGGATAAGTTCAGGAAAACATTCTGCATGTTGTATTTAGTCTGATGTACTTTTGCATCTCAGTAAAAACAAACACATAGATTGCATTTTGTAGCACTGTAATCCCTGAATACAGAAGTAATTTCCTTCTTTCCTGACTTTGACTTTGTAGCTCTAATGTTTTCATTTTGATTTCTACAAATCCTTTGGGTCTAATTCTGTGAGCCTACCTATAGCACTGCATTAAAATGTCTGTATCATTTCTTTAGTTATCCAATTAACTTTAAAACTGTTGTAAAAGTGTAAACCAGCCCATGACAGTTTTTTGCACGTTAGAGAACTTTTATTGTTCAGTTTTCATGATTATTGTGTAAGGAAGACTGATATAGATGCTGTCCTGGACCATGCTAATTATACTTATGATGTATTTTGGTTCCACATCACAATGATTTGTTCCCAATGACCCTTTTATCCTTCTTAGGCACATTTTTTTGTTGTTATTGTTGTTGCAGTTTCCCTTCATTGTATTGCTTTGACAACTGTAATTTGAATCAGATCTGAAAGAGGTCCAGAATAAAATATATTTTGATATTATGAAAAAAAATATTATTATGATACAAGCTAATCATAGAGGAGAGTCAAAAATAGTAACAGCTTTGCTTTCTTAGAAAGCAAATTCTTGGAATTAACCTACTTTCAAAATAAAAGAAAAAAGAAAGCTACATTTTAAAAAATATTTGTACTATTATTTAATCCATAGTATAATTACATATGCTATCTTTTATGCAGCCAATAACACATAAAGACTATTTAGAACATGCCCATGTATTTCAATTTAACTTGCTAATAAACTTTTGACACATTCAAGTTTTTCAAATCTGAACATTGTGTACACATGAAGAATACTCATAATTTGCCATGGCCATTAAATAAAAAATTCTTACATTTTCTGAGAAGGTAGTCTTGCTATTTTGGACAGCCTCCCTGAGAACTTTGGCATGAAGATCATCTACAATTGTAGCTGGATGTCGGGTATTAACACAATGAACCATTGCTTCAATATATCTGAGGAAAGAAAAAACAGTTACTGAAAAACTTAAATATCCCTTTACCAGTATGATCTAGTTTATCTAAACATACCAATGAAATTTAACATTATTTGGATATTTACAACAATTCTTCAATACTGGTAGGAGAATGCCTAAGCCACCTTTTTAGAAATTATATGAGAGAAACATTCCTGGGATGTTATCTTCCCCCTCTACCATCCTGATAAAGCATTCCAGATTGGGCAAAGTTCTTTTCTTTTACAGTCTCCTCAAGACGAGTTCCTACATTTTTCATTCTACTTATTTGTATTAAGTCTTATATAGTATGACATAAGAATGTTTGCAGTATAAATTATCATAGAAAACTGTATCTTTGCAGTAAAAGCAAGACTTCTATTTGTCCCCACTAAACTCCTTTTCATCTGAACTCCTTTAGCACTCAGTATTTACCACTCAACTCCGTACTTTGTTATCTTTGGATTTTTTTCATGTAGTCTCCCTAGATAGACTATAAGCTCCTTGCAGGACAAAGCATCTATTACTTCCCCTTTTTCCTTTCATTAGGTAGCTAGTAGTAAAAATGCAAAACATAACAGCTAGTTACAGGGTGTTTGATCATTTTGTTCATCACTTCAAAAGCAAAAATAGAAAATATATTGTAATATAATTACTTTAGGCTGAAAAAACATAAGCTAACTTAAACATAGACCTTTTTAAACATACTTTTTTATTCAATCAAAATTGCCACCATTAATATTCTTCTAAATGAACATATTTATCATTTTAAAAATAATAGCTATATTTTTAGACAAAATTAATACCTGTCTAAAGCTTCAGCCACCAGAGGAGTCAGAACAATATCAACAGTTCCTTTTACTTCAACTATGGCTGTTGTCCTGGTCTGACAGACTGGTTGATCCAAGGTCCACTCCTCTGTTAATGTTTCATCATCTGTGTTATCAATGGCTTTCTTTTCGAGAGGAGTATACGGTGTACTATATAATTTCATAAGCAAAGCATATACCATGACAAATAATAGATGTTGGTGACCACTTAAACCTACATTTATTTCAACTAATAATTTCATAGAATTAACTAAACATTTTATTCCCAAAATACTTTTCAAAGACAGATCAAAGAATGCACTAAAATGAAAAGTGACCAAAGATGGCTAATGCATAGAATGAAAAAAAAAAAGATTTGTTTGATATATTTACTTGATGGAGCTTTTCCAAAATACGGAAAGTATAATACTGAATTCTTGTTAGTCACAAGTTTTGATATGCCAAGTTATAGCTTGCCCAGTATGTCTAACAGAACTACTACTGACTATTTAAATGTAGTCAAAGCCATTATAGAAAAAAAGAGCTAAATTATTCTGGGTGATTTAGTCTTCAAGTCAAGGCTATGCTTAAAAAAACAAAAACAAAAACAAAAACAAAAAACTCTATGTATTTCATGTCAGTCAAGAAAGACTGACTTTAAACTTTTTAAGTATGTCATTTTTACTTACTTTAAAGTTGATCCTGAAAGTTGCATGCCTCTGTCTAGCAAAGAATTAGCTGTGAGTCCCTGTTTGATAACCTATAACATAAAACATTACATATGGTCTAGAATCTTAATATTAATTATTTCTCTAATTTTATGATATCTACCAGGTACCAAATTACCTGGTTAACGTGATTTTGATATATTCAATATAAATATCTGACAAATAGAGAAAATCATAGAAAATAGTCAATAGGCAATTTCATTTTCTGTTTCTTCCAACAAATGGCAGGGCATGGTCGTGAGGGTTAAAGAATGAGAGTAAAAGACTACAATTAAAGTTTAAAAGCAAGTGCTTCAAATGTCTTTCCTCTAGAGTTTCTTTTTAAATTCATCTTTTTATATCCAAAACATAACAAATAAAATAAATGATGTACTTGAACAGCCAAATTGAACTGTTATAAATGCTAGTCATTACCTCCTTTGTTCTACTTTTGAAACTGTTTAAAGACAGGAACTCCATGACCTATCTTTTCCAAAGATTTGACTGCCTAATCAAAGTAGATTCATTGAAAAGTAATATTAAAATAATTCTAATCTTTCAGTTACTATGCTGCACATCCAGTGATACCATTAAATTTTATATTGGAAAATTCATATGTCAACATATTTCCACATGGAAAAGCAGAATATTTTAGAATCTTGACATGGACAATTTACCTTAAGTAAGATATGAAATGGGTACAATCTAAGTACTACTACTATTTCTTCTTACTTCAATATATACTCAAACCTATACTTCAATATGTACTCAAACACCTACATAGATCTGTAAGGATAGTCAACACAATTTACCCATCTCCATCATTATCGCTATGTCTTAAGTCCAAGGACTCGTCATCTCTTACACAGATTGCTGCAAGAGACTCCTAAGTGATCATCTCTCTTGACAATTCACTTCCACTTAGTAGCCAGCCATAGGACATGAGAACACATCATATTTCCTTAAAGCCTCCAGAATTTCCCAATGAAATTAAAATAAAATTCTACCTCCTGGTCCAATGGTCTCTAGGTCCTGAATGATCTGGCCCTTGTTTAGGTCTCCATCCTCAACATGAGCAACTCTCTCCCCATTCACTTACTATGCTTTAGGCTCATTGGTCTCTTCCCCACTTTAGGACTTTAGCACAGGCTGATTTCTGTGTCTGTAACACAGTGCCCCCAGCAACTACCATCCTCAGTTACACCCCTTCTTTCGAGTTTCAGCTTAAATATAACCTGCTCAGACAGAACTTATATGTCAATACAGTCTACTAGCCCTGCCATCCTGTTATTCTCTAGCCCAGCAGCCTTTGATTATCTTCATAAGACATATTAATTTGTAAGCATATACTTATCTATTTACCTATTAATTGTCTTTCTCTCTCCCTTAAGACTGTATGTGCCATGCCTGTTTCCTTCACCACTGTGCATCAAATGCCTGGCATACAATTGTATATAATACATATTTGAATAAAGAATGACTGAATAAATACAATTTAGACACCTGAAATATGTATACGTATGTATATACCACATAATATTCTTGCATATTTTTAATCAGATCCATAAGATTTTATATGCCTAATTTTGGTTTTTATCATAAAAAAATTCTCTTATAATTCATAATTTTACAAATAGAGTTTTCATATTGGCTACTATCACTATATTTACTTTGACACATTTTATATTTTCAGGTTTCCTAAAAAGTCATTTACACAATATATTACAGAAATAGACGATAACCACACTGATAGTAAATAATAAAATTTCAAATGGCAAGTGAGTGGAATTGGATTTGCACAGGCATGGCTATGGAGTAGCAGAACTATTAAAAACAACTTTAAAAATTTATTTTTAAGATACAGAAAATATGAAGTTACAGAGAGAAAGACTTGATCCTAATCTTGGAGTAAAATGTCAACACATTATATGTTAATCAGATCATCATTGTGACAATCAAGTCTTCAACTATTCTTCAATTTGATACACTTCAATTTATAATACTCATCAATAACCCTGAGACTTACTGTAATATATGAAGCCATGACTTCAGAAATACTATCTTTCAGAAAGATAACTAAAATGACAGTAATTTTGAAAACTTCCTAAAAATCTATTATCCAAAATAATTGTATCAGTGGAAGTTAATGGTCTACTTTATACCTTAAAAGTTGGAACAGAAAGCTGTTCAAATGACGATGAACTTTCTTCACTGGTTGGTGTATCCAGATCGAGGGGACGATGCAATGAGGACTTAGAGGTTCTTTTGTTGGCTGGGTGCTTAACTGACCAATTAATCACCTGGAACTGAGTAAGGTAAGTCTGATAACAATTCATCACAGGTTGCTGAGAAGTAATCTGTTCACTCTCTACTGTTTTCTCGCCTTCTACAATATACAGATGTTCTATAAGGTCATCTTCTCCACCTAATGCAGAAACAAATGAAGCCTGGGAAGGATGAGCTTTGAATGGCAGAGTTCGGGGATCCTGACTGCTTTCTCCATGGCCAGTAAGTGGTCCTTCTACACTGTGATATATGGAACCCCTACTGTAGTCAATCTGCTGGGTCTGCTTTTTTTTCTTTTTTCTACCTGGGTAAGTTCCAGGGCCTTCATCACTGCTAATGGGCTCAAATTCTTCGGCTGCAGAAAAGTAGGCTTCACTATCAGCCATTGACATGCTGGAATCCATTGATCGATACTGATGAAATGAATTAGAGTCTGCTGATGGTGTGTATGGGAATGAACCGAAACTCCTTCTCTGCTTTGGTGAGTCTAATACATTCTCATCACTTCGAGAGACATCACTACTAAACTGAACGCCAACTGTAACAGGCTGCTTGTCCCCATAAAAAGCAGCAGTAAGGCTCTTGGTACTTCCAAGTCGGGTGGAACACACAGACGCTTGTCGTTTCAAGGGAGATCTAAGAGGAGACTGACCTACTGACTTATCCTGAGTATTAGGAGACACGGGACTGTTTCCTGAAACTTCTGTAAGAACACTAAAACAGAAAGTAAAGCTATTATCACTTCTGTAATCATACAATTTACTCTAAGCATAAACAGGACCTATAAAATCTTTTTAGTATTTTTAACCATTTATTGTCCAAATAAAGCAAAATCTAAAAGTTTACAAAATGATATTTATATAAAGTAACAAAAAAGCACAGTATGTGTTCATTAGCCCACATAGTTCCAAAAGAATTTGAGGCAGCTTACAACACAATAAAACTTTAACCAGAGAATAATCTTATATCCACAATCCATGGAAACAATTACACTCATAAGGTTTTACTTCACATCCTTTAAAAGCTTGTCCAGGGATAAGCCTGGACCCAGCATGTGGGATTAAGAAAATCTTCTTGACCAAAAAGGGGAAGTGAAATGAAACAAAATAAAGTTTCAGTGGCTGACAGATTTCAAATAGAGTCAAAAGGTCATTCTGGAGGGCATTCTTATGTGCTATACAGATATTCCTCTTTAGTTGTTAGTGTATTGGAAGAGCTAGAATAAAATACCTGAAACTGTCAAACTGCAACTCAGTAGCCTTGATTCTTGAAGTTGATTGCATAACTATGTAGCTTACATGGTGTAACTGGTGGCTCACACTCCTTTATCCAGTGTATGACAGATGAGCAGAAAATGGGGACAAAAACTAAATGAAAAATAGGGTGGGATGGGGAGGATGGAATGTTTTAGGTGTTTTTTACTTTTATTTCTTTTGGAATAAGGAAACTGTTCAAAAATTGATTCTGGTGATTAACACACAACTATATGATGGTACTGTGAATAACTGATTGTGCACTGTGGATGACTGTAGGGTATGTGACTATAGCTCAACAAAACTGTATATTTAAAAGAAAAAAAGCTTGTCCAACAAAATATATCAAGGGTCTCTGATTAAATGAGAGTGACTGAAAGAGAAGTAGTCATGGAAAACCCCAATATTTCTAACTTCAGTAACAGATGTAGTAGTGCCATTTACTGAGGCAGAACAAGTTAAGAATGACAGACATAACGTCATGTTTGAGCTCTCCAGGAAAAATCCAAATGGAAATACAAAGAATGTAGGGGGATAATGGGGACAAAGTGGGTTTATGGGACCTTAGCTAGAGCTTTACATTTAAAATATGTTGGCTACAGACCATAATTGAAGCATTTATTGAGACTGTCTGAGAAAATATATAGAATAAGTGGATAAAAGGTGCAGAACAGAACAGAGTTTTAAGGGATAACATTTAACAAACAGCTGGCTATAGGAGAGAGAGAAAGAATAAAGGGAGAAAAGCATGGAGGACACGGTAATGGACACTAAGAAGGAAAAGCCAAAAAGGTGGGAGAGAAATGGGAAATGGGCTATCAGGCCAAGAGGAAAGAGCATTTCAAGAAGGGTGTAGCCAAGGAAGACCAAAAAATTATCCACTGCACTGGAAATATAATATCCAAATGTTAAGAATGGTTCACTCTGAGGGCTGGGATTATAAGAAACACTTATTTTCATAATACTTTTCTGTGTTTTGCCAATATTGGAATAAGTATATAGGTATTACTTTTATAATTGAAAAAACAACAGCAAACAAATATTATTTAACAATATGTCAGGTAGAGAAAAAAAATTTTCTAAAGTAGGAGGAGTGGTAAAGAAGAAGTTTTTCTTGCCTTAATTTTAAGCAACTATAATCTTATGATTAGGTTCTAAAACTAACTGAATACTAACCTTACTTGGCCATCATCTCTTTTCGTACCATGCAGGAACTGTTTTTGAACCAAATGGTCATCAGCAACAGAAGAAGGGCTTTCCTTTTCACCTGCCAATAAAGGTTGTGCAGCACTAGAACTACTATTCTCTTCTGAGGAAGAGGATGAACTATGAGATCGTAATGGTACTTGAAGACTAAGGTGTTGAGTTTTTCTCTCTACTTCTATTCCCATTGACTTGCCTTCCCATTCTTTCCTTTTCACGTTACCTGAACAAACAAAAAAGTGGATTAAGTGAACACAAAAAATTCAAAAACAAATGATAAAAATTAGGAAAACTTAATTTTTAATTCCGTTTTTACATATAGACATCTTTTTAAAATTCAAGGACTTAATTTCACATAGCAATATGCTAAACACTACAGAAATATGTCTACATAGGTATAGATCCAGAGTCCATGGACAGTGATGTTTTTTTCATTCTTTTTTTTTAACCTTTCATTTGAAAATTTTCAACTCACAGAAAACTTTCAAGAATAGTACAAAGAACACCATATATCTTTTACTCATATTTACCTATTTTAAACATTTTGCCCCATTTTGCTCATTATAATATAACATACACAGCACTCTTTGAACCATCTGAGAGTAAGCTGTAGACACTGTGGCCTTTTATCCTAGGCACTTAAAAGTGTATTTCCTAGCAACAGTAGTAAGACATAACCACTGCATGGTTATCAACTTTAGTAAGTTTAATACTGATACAATACTTGAAACTAATCTACCATGTGTTTTTCAATTTTTTCAATTGACCCAATAATGTCATTTAAAGCACTTTTGCCCCCTCTAGTACAGGATCCAATCTAGGATCATACATTACTATATTTGGTTGTCCTATCTTCTTTAACTGAACAGTTCCTCAGCCTTATTTTATCTTTCATGGCATCAATATTTTTTAAGAATATGGCAACTTTCCCCCCGCCATACACATAAGATATAAGTTCGGTGATGTAGGGATTGCATCACTTTTCACTCACTGATGTACTTCTAAGCATCTAGAACAATGCTTGGCACACAGAAAGCACTCTATAAATTTTTTTTTGAATGAATAAATGATTATATAGCCAGAGTAGAGTGAAGCTCCACTGTTTCAGAGTTTTAGAAAAACATTGTGATATGTTATATAAATCTGGAAAGTGGGGGGGGGGGGGGTGAGGAGAATAAAAGAAGAGTTCTATAGCTGCCTAGATCCAAAAAATAACTCCCACCCAACTACCCACATTCACACTCTGAGCTACCTCTGTGATACCCAAGCAAGGGAACCTGCCAGCAAAAAACATCTACCCGAACAGAATGCAGTTCTTGATTGAATTTAAGAGGTAAGAAGACTTAAGAACTTAGAATATGAGTAATATTATTTGCTTCTACTAACACAAATATAAAAATTAGAGCAGCAAAAGTCAAAAGTAAAATGGGTTTGATTCACTTCTAAGTGATAGGAAACTAGTGTTCATTGACTTTCCAAGGAAATCCTTGTTCTACCAATACGTCTTCCTTGATTCTATTCTGACACTGTACAACATCTATACTTAGTTACTGGCAGACTCAACAGTCAGAAAGTCAGATACTTATGTAGGGGTTAATTCTGATCCTTCCTGGACAAGAAACTTAAGACAATTTAGCAATTACAATTCACTACTGAGAGAATCATCAAGAGTTATAGACACTTCCTATTGTACATTATAAGAATCATAATAAGCTTTGCTCTCCTCAGTGTTAGAGGATCTACCATTTTCTCCCCTATCTTTTCCATTACGTGTAAACGTCCTGTAGATTTTCTTTCTTGAATTTGCAATGGTTAAATTTTTGAATTGAAGATCAGAAAATCAAGTCAAGTCTTTATAATTAGTGCCAACTGTAGTACAGCAGAAAGAGAACCAAAGTAGCTCTGATGGCCCTGATTCTCATTTTTACTAAGCCATACACTTGGCTGGATGACTTTGTGCAAAGCAGCCTCAGTGATGAGCCTCAGTTTCCTCGCTATAAAATGGTTAATATCCACCTCACATAGCTGTGGGGTTTAAATGAGAAAATGTCTGTGAAAGCCTTTAAAACCAACATTATTCAATGTGAGAAAATAATATTGTAAGAAGGCAGCTGAGTTAAACTTTATTTAGCATCATTCTTACGTAAATGCCAGCTGAGTTAAACTTTATTTAGCATCATTCTTACGTAAATGGCTGAAAGTTTGGTATTTGCTATTATTTTAGATAATCTGCTGTTATTCTAGGAAAACACCCTTAAAACAACATATTCATGTTTACATATTAATAGTCAGTAAAAAAATCATTTAAACAGGAATCTAGCAAACACAGCTCTTTCCCCTAAGAGCTCCTTATATACGGAAACTCGATCTGATAAACTCTTAAAGCTAAAACTATTTATTTCCTATCTTTCTTTGTTTACTAACAAAAGGCAAAGCTAATGTTTTCAAAAGGATCAAGGAAGAAAGACTAGATATTGGTGAATTATCAAGACTTTTCTATATTTCACTTCTTTACAGCATGGCAACTTCAGCAGTAAATAATGCCCTTAATTGTAGGAACAAAAAAACTAAGAAACCCAAAGGAAAATCCGTTTTTCAAGTCTTTAGAGGAAAGCCACTACATAAGCGTAAATCTAATACATTTAAAGCCTCCATTCATTGCTTATATCAAACTAACATATTTACAAAGTTATTTTAGAGGCTCTAAGGGAAGACCAGATTTATCTTGCTGACACGTTCAATTTCAGTGATAATGAAAATAATCGTGAAAAAATATTTTGCAAAAGAAGTTCGTAACATGGGGAACAATAGTATAAATGTTACTATTGATAAGCCTGCCTTCAAAAGTAAGCTAGTAAATCAACTGTTACCTTGAAGCACAGCCATTTCTAAGTATATGTCTGGAAGCTAGATTACAGGAAAATAATGATACGTAAGGAAACATTGAGAATAGTCTTAGATAGGAAAAATCAACAAGTTAACAACAGGAGATATGAATACTAGATCTACTTTTTTTGCCTTGTGTAACTGAAGAATTCACTCATTTTATTTGGCACCTGCAAAACAAAGGTGGATTATACTGAACCCCATCCATAGGGCTGCTCAAAAAAACTGAGTTGAACAAAGTTAACAGTGAACTTCCCTTGGAAGAACAGTACAGGGATGAAGGTAATAAAAGATTAGCACACACAGGTGACAAAATAACACATTTTCTTACCATCAACAATTTTGGGAATTTCTTTAGTAATAATCCATTCTCCAGGCTGTAGCAGGGACTGTCCATAATACATATCAGACTCTGCACTCGTACTTGAAAATGCAGAGCTACTGGAAGGTGTCAACTCTTCAAGTTTGAAGAAATCTAGGCCTGTCACTGTGCCACCAAAGAATCTACAGCCCCCGAGACAACCACACTTGTTCCTACACCTCTTATTCTTCAGGGTATCATCTGGCCATAAAAACCACAACCTAAAAAGAACCCAAAACAAAAAAACAAACAAACAACAAAAATTCATTAAGAAAGGAAAAATTTTTTGGCAGATAATGATAAATGTAATTTAATTGCTAACATTTCTCCAAGACAAAGTTAACACAAACAAAAGGCTTATTTCTACTTTTTAATCATTTTGCCTTTCTAAAAAAATAAGTCTCACCAAATGGGTGAGACAAAAATGAGTAGGAACAATGATAATACAGTATACATAAACATAAAACAGAGTTCAAAAGAAGAAAATATAAAAATCAGATATTTAAACCCAGTTTTAAAAAGCAGTAAATATTTGCAAAAGGACTAAAATTTTAAAATATCAATTTAAAAAATAAACAAAACTATTAATATAATTATGTTTAGCAGATAACTTACTATCTTTAGCATTCCAGGACATATTTCAATGGCAAATTTAACACATCAAAATATTATAAATATGGGGCAAGTAAGAAATTATCTATCAATGAAACCCAAACAATATACGATTTTATGTTTTAGAGAAAAATATAAATAGGTCTGTGAAGGGCCTGATTATGTGAATTTCTAACAACTTCCCAAGAGATGTTGATGCTGGTGGTTTGGGGACTACACTCGTAGGAAACATAAATCTAATGAAACTAACAGCGTGTGTGTGTTGTGTGTGTGTGGGGGGGGGGTAGCTTTTCCAGTAATATCAGGAATGAATACACCTTTTCCCTCAAACTCCTCAAACATGCACAAAGGTAGCCATGCTGAAGATCAGTGATTTAGTAGGTATATAGGAGGCAATCCACCTTGGGCCCTAAGCACCCTCCCATGTTCTTGCTGGGTACACAAGGCTCTGCTACTGTTTACAGAGGTATTTCTCAGGGTTGTGGTCACAGCAAGCAACCTGAAGGAATGAGGTAATATTCCACACCAGAGAAGAGCAGACTTCCACTTACTATAAAAGTATTAGATTCCTTAAGCTCAATGTTCTTCTCCTGCAACACAACTTACTGTGTGTGCACACATCCAATACTAGCCCTTTGGGTCATCCCCACAGGATTTAGGGATAGGGTTGCCAGAATTAGCAAATAAAAATACAAGTAAAAATACTGTCCTATGCAATATTTGAGACATATTTATACTAAAACATTATTCGTTATTCATCTGAAATTCAAATTTAACTGGTCATACTGTATATTTCATGCAACCCTACTTAAGAGGCATGGGGAACTAATGCAAATGCATATGGAATTCCGGCTACTGCTGATGCTTTTCATTAAGCAATGAAACCAACTTAAATGATCCATATTAAGCAACCTGAGTCATCTGGAATCACCTTCCTCAGCTTCATTAGCACCTTGCTTCACCACCTGACCTAATCAGACATAGTTTACCCTAACTGGCTTCCTGAGCAATAATTAAGTAACAAACCCAGATTTTTTTAAACAACATTCTCCACAAATGAGCTTACATACTCAGATTTACACACTGTTACGTCTTCCTACATTAATATAGATGATTAATGTAATCTCAATCAAAACCTCTTCTAAAATTTCTTCTAAACTGAAAAATAATCCTAAAGTTCTTTTGGAAAAGAAAAATATATGAAAATACCTAAAAATTTTGTGGAGAAATAAAGAGGGACTAGGTGTAAATTTTTTCCTCTGTATTTAGATAGATATTTGCAGAAAAATCTTACCTACATTCTCACACACACACGCCCCAGACTGATTAGTGTTTTACATTAAGGAAAAGTAAAAGAAAAAAATGAAAAAAAAAAGGGGCACTATCTGATTTCTAGCCAAAGAAGCATTTCTAAAAGAAGTGGAAGAAATCATAAAGGGAAAGACTGTCACTTGAAAGTAAAAATTAAAACCTGTACATCAGAATTTAAAAGTCAAAAAATAAAGCACACTGGAAAATATTATTTACAGGGATCACAGTATGGGTGATAATTTATAAACAGTTCTTAAAATTGGTAAGAGAACACTAGGAGTCCAATAGATAAATGCAACAAACAAACAAAAAAACCAAAACAGTTAATAAATATATGTAAAAAAATATGAATCTCGAAATAAATGTAAAATAAAACAGAGATCCAAGTTATAAAAAAATTTAAAAAATAAACAAAACACTTAAAAGATAGCAAAGGTTCAGTGAGACAGGGACTCACCTAAAAAGCCACTGGAAACATAAAATGAAAAAATCTTTCTGAGAAGTAAACAGGAAATGCATTTCAAAATTCTTAATCTTTAAACCAATAACACCCCCTTCTAGGAAAGCATTTAAAGGAAATAATCAGAAAAGTGTGGAAAAATGACATTATGTGTGAAAAGATGTTCCTCTTACTATTATTTATATGACAAATTTAGAAACAATTTCAATATTTAATATAAGGACAGTGGTTAAGTAAAGCATAGTATATCTTTTTGATGGAGTATCATAATTTGGTTAAAAAGATCTTTATAAAATTTTCAGTCATATGGGCAGATGCTTAGGCTATAAGTTTAATGCAAGCATGTAGAATTAAAAAAATGTAAATACAAAATGATCTCAAGTATAAGAAAAACATTAAAATACTGGAAAGAAATATGATAAAAACTGTAGTAGGTTTATTTTCCTTTTTTTCTTGATCGTTTCTTGCATTTTTAGAATAAGCATGTATTAACTTTATAATGGAGAGGTAGAAATGGAAAAAGTCATACAGTTATTTCACAAGAAGTGATTCAGGAAAAGGCTCTGGCAACTTTTTAAAAGGCAAGTAAAATCATTTCTTAAAGACCAATGGAAAGAGGTCTATGTGCACTCACTCTTCCTGCAGTTCTGAAGGCCCACAAATGGAGGACTTTTAGAGTGCATGGTGATAGTAATGATGATTTCTAGGAATGATGAGTTGGAAGTGGAAAGCTGGTGTGAGGGTAGTGCTCTACAAAATATTATTTCAGGACTAGTAATTTAAACATGTTTCACTTTTCACAAACACAATTTGAGCTTAGAAATGCATTAGAACACAGCGTCATCTACAGCAACACACCATCACCAGAGAGGAGATATATAAAGTATTTACTTAAATATCGGGTCCTTATACATTCCATTGAAGTGCAGCAGAACAATCTTACTAGGCTTTTACTTAAAATGTTCTTATTCCATTTTTAACAGCACAGTTTCCTCTAAATTACCTAGTTATTTTTCATCTTAACCTGAGACTACTGATATTCTTAAAATTTTCACTTACCTCTTAGTTCTGGCATCATGAGTTTCTAAGAAATGTCTTTGTGCCTCATGTTTAGAATGATGATCAGCAGCTAATGCAATATCAACAGTAATAAGTCCTAAATTGGCTGACCCAGCTTCGAGCCAATAGGCTCTCCGTAGCACTGCAGGCTGAAGTCCACCTCTGCAATTGTTTAATTGCTCGATGTATTGCCTCACTTGAAAATCTTGAATTGCAGCACTTATTCCTTCCCCAACCGACTGATTGTGGAGATTACAGTTTGCAACCCGAATTGCGCCCATCTAAAATTGAATGAAGTAAATGAAACAAAATTGTGTTTTTATAAGCAGCTTAGAATAAACTACCAAATAGGTGGTCCATTTCAAAAAGAGGGAAAGGCAGGTAGTGGAAGGAAAGAAGTATACAGAAAAGAAAAGGAAATGGAAAAGGAAAGGCAACAAGTGGAAAGAAAAAGGTAAAAGAAAAAAAGAAAAAAAAGCAGGGAAACAAAAGATAAACACAATAAATAAAACAATTAAACTTTCAATAGGAAATAAGAGGATAAAAGGAAAAGTTTATAGTTTATATTCCTGCCATAAAGAAATGTTGTAATAATTTAGTTGGAGTAAAAAGGTGGTCAAAAACATGCCTTAAAAAAGTAGTAGTCGAAGAGAACATGGATGAATAAAAAATTGAAAGCTACCTCCTAAAATGCTGTGATATTCTGGGATGGTAAACTATAAATGTGAGTGTATTTCAAGAAATAGAGTTTTGGTTTAATAAAAAGGAGAAAGAAGTACAGTGACCAAAAAAAGACAAATTTTTTTACCTTTATATTTGTAGCACAGCCATGCTCCACAATATAAATATCAGCTCCATCTATGGCTAAACGAGTCATAGTATATTTCAAATCATCTGAAGTTGGACAAGGCCCAGGAATACAGTTCAACTAAAATGATAATTAATTATGACCAATTTTTTAGATACTTATGTCTCATTATTTAAATAAACGAATACAAAAACAAAAAACCCCAAGATTCCAGTTGCATGTGTATTTTATTCATAAAAATCAGTCTATTAAACAGTATATTTTTATAACAGCAAATGGAATCATTAGTAATTAGTTACCAATTAGAAAACTAATCACAATTAACCATGTAACTATTTTCATTCAAAAGGGGCAAGTGGCAGGTATACTTAATAGAATAAGCATACAACCTGTCATCAAAACTATAAAATAATAATTAAGACTGTAAGTGACAATGTCACAGGTTTAGAATTGTATAGGAATTTAAACTCAATGCTCTCTATTGATGTATTTCCTCCATGCAAAAATAAGTCTAAACAAAATAATCTGAAGTGAAAAAAAGCAGATTAAATGTCTGCCTGGAGTAGGGGACTGACTACAAAGGGACACAGGAATTTTCAAAAGTAATAGAAATGTTCTATATCTTCATTGGTGATATGTTACAGCAGTATAAAAAGTATTTGTCAAAACTCAAACTGTACACTTAAAAAGAGTGCATTTATTGTATCAAAGTATGTCTCAATAAAGTTGGTATTAAAAAAAAAAAAGAAGATGGGGCACCTAAAGGCATGTGTGAATTATCTATAGGCAACTAATTGCCTGACATATGCCTGAGGAACCAATTCCCTGGAGCCTGGCAACGTGCTGATAATAAGAAAAAAATAATTTTATCATCAATTATAGCTGTTTCCCTTATTGTCACTAAATAAGCATATATTTCAGATTCTTTTTTTGCTGAAAATGTAAAGCAGGATGTATTACTTTCAATGCACAGGAATACAGTGAGGTAAACAAATGTAGTTTGTAGAGCAAAAGAAGAAATAAAAAAAGAAGGATACCTATGAGAAGGAAGTTAGAAAAAAAATAAAATGTTAACAACCATTATTATTTCTGAGTTGTGGAATTAGAATAAGTTATTTTTCTTTTTTGAAACTGTGATGTTTTCCAGGTTTTCTGAAATAAGCATATTTCCAAAATCGGGGAAAAATGCCCCACCCATCCAATTTATAAAAGGAAAGTAGTTGTTGCAAAACAATACTCTACATTTTACTGCCACTGCACATGGTTTTAGGGCTTAGCATCTATTACAACCCTTGTGAAGGTACTGAAATGAAGGCACCTGTGTAATGTAAGGCAGTGTCACACAGTGGAAACAGCACAAGATTTGGAGTCAGGAAACATGTCAAACACCCAGAATTTGGGAGTCACATTATAGGATAATAGGCATGTTCCAGAATGGTCTGCAAACCATCTCATGTAAGGAATTTGACCTTCCCCTTGTTTCAATTTCCAAATCTTCTACATAAATATACAGCCATATGCCAAATAATTAAGTATAATAATGTAATAAGACATGAGTGTTAGTATAAAGGTAAAAGGCAATATACAACTTTTTATATTCCATTTATTTGGGAATATATATATTCATAATACATATATGTATATAAGATATATAAGATATTATATTCATAATATCTTAATCACTTGGGACTAAATAACTGGTTCAGAATTTGGAAAATAATTTTATTAAAGAAAAAAGTGTACTGCAATGTTTACTTCATGGCTATGTGCATTAAATTTAAAGTTAACATCCCAATCTTTCATTTTTAAAAATCCATAAATGTTTATAATACTGATAACATATTTGTTAACATACCTTAGAGTCACAGAACCGACGATCAATTCCATGCTGACATATTATTACTGACTTTGGTCTTTCCAGTTCATACTCTCGACATACCACATGAAAAACAAATGTCTGTCCCCACTCCAAGAGAGATGTCAGCTACAAAGAAGCAGTGACAGGATGACAACACTGCTAGCACTTTAAACAACTGTTCAGAGTTTAAAACCTTATTAAGAATATTAACACAGCTTGAAAGAACCCAAAAGCTATCTTAAGACCTGAAGCTACATTTTGTTGTTAGCCAATATTGTGATTTTTCTACCTTGACATTATTCATAAGCTTCTGTCACATGTCAGTTGTGAATGACAAAATGTATTGCCAAAATGAACACTCATTCTGATTGAAATATTCCACTTAGCATATAGCAAATACTTTTCTTCAAGGTTTTACATGACAACTGGAATCATCTGTGCAGAAAAGCATCTAAAATTCTCTACTTAATAATAAAGCTTTAATGTGAAATTTTTTAAGTACAGTATCTAGTTATCATATTGAGGGACAATTTTAGAAAAATAGATATTTTGAAGATAAAATTACTTTTGTCTATGTAAATAGAAGCTTAATTAAGCATGTATCAATTCTTAATCAAGTCTTGGGTTAAAAAAAACGTTAATTTTGTAACTGATTAGAGTTATTAACCATAAAAACCAAAGGAATAGGTAGAAATTATGTTATCTCTCCAAAAAGTACATAATTTAAACTCTTGGAAAACATCTTTAAAACGTACAAAGAATGAAATAAACATTAAAAACACCTATGGATTCATGAACATCTCAGGAAACAGTGATGCCAAAATTCTAGTGCATAGAAAGAGAAATGTTTCATCTTCTAATGAGGGCAATTTATAAGAATATGAGATTCTAGTTACAATAAAGGAATTGTGCCCAGTCTTACAGGGCCAGCCTAGCTTTATTCTTTTGTCAGAGAATAAGGTGCTTTGTTATACGCTTCAGCGATTATTGTGTATTTAGAGACGGAAAATGGGAGATAATAAAGAGAGGATAGTTACAAGGCCAATCAGCACTGAACATTTCTTTTCATCCATTTTAATGCATACCCTTATACATTCTAATATTATGCTGAGATGCCATTCAACTCCAAAATGGACCTCTCAATCCTATTCCTTCTCCTGCTGTTTCTAGAATCTTAATTTTTGCTACCCTCCAGCAATTTCTTTCAGATACACAAGATACCTAGATTCTTTATTTACTTTCTTGTTGCTACTACATGCCTCTACTTTCTATGCTTCATATTCAATCTGTAACTTTTTATCAAAATTGAGTATGTGTTTCTACCACTTTCCAATTTTTCTGAAATGCCACAATACATATTCACATTAACATAAATATATAACTCAACAGGTAAAATGTCACAGTAATACAACCAATCAAATAAATTTCAATGGTCTATTTCTAGAATGAAATAATCCTTAAGGCTTCCGAGTCTTCTAAAGATAAAGGGTGGAAGGCAGAGAGGAAGAATTTAATCAAAAAGTTCACACGTAGCACCTCTGGACCAGAATTACGTATCAGTAAATTTATTTTTCTGTTTTTAGACCAGTAACAACATCATTAATAGCAAGTACAAATGAAGTTATCTTGCTTTGGGGCCTGATAGGTTAAGAAGTATTCTACTAATCCTTAGCATCATAAGAACTACTTCAAATCCTACTTAAGAAAGCAAAGAAAACAAGAAAGCAAAGTTCTTGGAAAATTATTCCAAATACTGGTAAAAGATCATTCCAATAGCAGAAAGCCAAATAATATAATTTGAGGACTATTCTAACTTGATTTCCAGAATAGTTTTCATCCTGAGATTTCCCCTAAGAAAGTCTTGAATTCTTGAAAGTATTATGTAGAACTATATATCATTACAACCGTCAAACATACGTAGCTCAGAAAAATGAAACCGGTCTCATCATTCACTGCTAGCAAACTTCTGAATGGCAAGAATGGCTTCAATCCAAAAAATAAAAAATAAAAAAAGGTTATCTGGCCATCAGAAAGCCTTTAGTTGAGATGCAATGCACATCTCTAACAGTCATACAAGTTACTGTTGAAGATGTGAGAAAAGCAAAAAGAAAATAAGTAGTAATACTATGAGAATCATACCTGTGGTGCTGTGACCTTAGCTGTAAGGCTTCCAGCCTGCACATCAATTAGCCATGCATATTCTAAGGAATCACTTCCCAAAGGAAGACCTTCTGCTGAGAACATAGCATGTGCTCTCAGCTGCAGACCTGACAAACTGATGTGACCTTCTCTGAGTACTTCATCCACAGGGGGTCGCTGCTGAAAACAACAATATTGAGACCGTAAATACAAGAAAATAACACAGTTTACAGTTGCTTCTCCACCCCTGCAATCCCCTCAGAGATGAACAGTAAAACCACGCTATCTGAAAAATAGACTTCAGAATCCACATGCTCCTAACACAACCTTGGACCTATAAAAGTAGTCTGAATTAAATTTCTTTAGTGACAACATCTATAAGTCCAACTACAAAGCAAGATTCACAAGTCCTAAAAAGCCGATTTTCTACAACTGGTAACTGCATCTATTAATAAGAAGAAATTAGCACTCTGACAAGAAATGTAAGAGGCCAACTTTTGTATAGAAAGGTTAGGAATCATGAGATTAAAATACTAAAAAGAAGAAATAACAGGGAAAAATGAAGACTATTAAGACTGTTAAATGAAAAACTGGGGAAAAAAGGCCAACTTCCATATAGATTTTGAGGGCTGCATAAACATACAAGGGATAAGAATTTTATCTTATAGAAAATAATTGTAAAAGCAGTATATAATTATAACAGAAGTATATTATTTGAAAGAGGAAAATTCTGAGACTTATTCAGAGATAAAGGATATGTCCTAAAATAGGGTGTTCCATGGAACACTAGTTCTTTAGAATATTATTAGGAATAACGAGTCATGTAAGTTTGGAAATTCCCTACCATCAGTCACCAAGTGCTATTGAATCTACTGCCCAATCTCTATCAAATGCATTGACTTCCTTCCATCTCCTCTGCTATCATCCTGGTCCAAATATCACCTCTTGCCAGGAATTTTGCAATAACTTCTAATTGGCCTCTCAGCATTCACTTTTATATCTCTTTGCTCCATATTCTACAAATGCCCACAGAGATCTTTGTAAAATGTAAATCTGATGTCACTTCTCTATTTAAAATCTAATACCCTTAGAATACATACACATCCAAAGTCCTTAAGTTCACTTGCTCCCATTAATCTCTTCAGCCTCATCTCTTGCCATACCCCTGTTCCATCTGTTTCAGCCATAGCATACTTTTCTTGGTTCTGCAAACACATCCACCTGCTTCCTCCCAGACCTCAACCACAGAGCATTTCTTCAAGATGTGCTCTTTGCCTAGAATGCAATTCCTTCTCTTGGAATAACTAACTCTGCCACATCCCTCAGGTCTCAGGCATTACTTTGTCAAAGGAGACATCCCTGCTAACAGACCATTAATGCTACCAAGACAGCTTACACCTCTTCTTGCAGCACTTGCACAATTGAAATGATCTAATTTTAATGTCCCCAGCATTTACTTCTCCACCAGCTTCATTAGGGCAAGGACCATTTCTTCTGTCGTGTTCAACATGTATCTTACTGCTCCTAACAGAATGACTACACAGAGTAGATGTTGCTAATTGACTGACTGACTATATAGATTTCTTCATAGCAAACATTCTCAGAGCCTTCAGTATAATAATATACATTGTGACATTCAACAAAAATTTCTCAAGGTAATTTTATTTAACCTTTTTATTTAATGTGTGCACAGGGCATTTCACAGTGTGAGTACTAACTATCTCAGAAATAAAATATCCACCAATACTTCTACTAGTACCTTGATATTTCCACTTCATGAACTCATTCTCTAATCCCCAAATAAATGATACTGTATGATTTATTTCTCAGTCTCTCTAGAGTTTGCGATACATCGATAACAAGGGTTGATATTAACCCTCATACTGGGCTCAATAATTTTTTTTTTTAATATTTGGTAAAGCCTTTTGAATATACAGTGGATAAAATAAAAACTGAAGTGCCAGCCAGTACTCAACAAACCAGATATTCATCTAAGATTCTCAGAACTCATCCTTAAGAACAGATTTCCCCTTTCCCGTTTATCAATTTCCCTAACAGACCACAGCATAAAATCTGTAAGTAAAAACAGCAGATGCAAGCCGGGAGACCACTCCCCCCACAGCCTGAGCTGCAAAGCCTCATGGTGCTAGACAGAAGCTCTCTCCCAGCAAGCGAATGTCACTCAGCTGAGCTCCAACTGGGGTTTTAATTATCAAGTGTGAACTGCTCACTATGAACTACGAATCCCCAGCAAGCAGACAAGGCTTTGGGTGACGACTGACTTTGGAGAGCTGAAGGGTCACTGTGGACTAGCCCTGAAGGGGACTTTCTGTCCCTGTTTCAGCTCAGTGGAGAAAGGCTCAGCCATTTTCAGTTCCTAGTGCTTGGACCCAGACAAGGGTGGAGATAGCACAGGCAGAGAGATCATTGAAATGCTAATGACCTCTCCCTAGGGGGTTTATCTTCTCTAAGACAAAAGGGGTGGGGCCCAGCTCTACCACCCGCCTTCAATTCAGAACCAGACCCCAGAGCCTGGGGGAAAACAGCCACAGGCCACACCTCCTTATAACAGTCTGGAATTAGAGGCTGACAGGCACCACCTGCTGGGCAGAAAAGCACAGGGACCTGAGGCCTCACAGAGTATACAAATTTTCTAAGACATACCCTCAGGGAAATCAGATACTGAATATTTTTTTCTTCTGGGACCTGAGCCTGTTCTGGTCTGGGAAAACCTGAATGGGATATTCAAGGAAACCACACCTAGACAACAGAAAACTACAACCTACACTAGGAAAAATGAAGTTATGGCCCAGTCAAAGGAACAAACTTACACTTCAACTGAGATACAGGAATTGAAACAACTAATACTAAGTCAATTCAAAAAGTTTAGGGAAGATATGGCGAAAGAGCTAAACCGTATAACAAAAACACTGGGCGTACATAAGGCAGAAATTGAAAGTTCAAAAAACTAACTGGCAGAATCTACGGGAATGAAAGGCACAACACAAAAGATGAAAGATGCAATGGAAACATACAACAGCAGATCTCAAGAGGCAGAAGAAAACACTCAGGAGCTGGAGAACAAGGCACCTGAAAGCCTACACTCAACAGATAGAGACAAGAAGGTAAAAATATGAGTAATGTCTCCGGGAACTTAAGGACAAAACAAAAAGCAAGAATGTATGTGTCATGGGTGTCCCAGAAGAAGAAGAGAAGGGGAAAGGAGTAGAAGCGATAACAGAGGAAATAATCAATGAAAATTTCCCATCTCTTATGAAAGACATAAAATCACAGATCCAAGAAGCGCAGCGTACCCCAAACAGAATAGATCTGAGTAGGCCTACGCCAAGACACTTAATAATCAGATTATCAACATCAAAGATAAAGAGAGAATCCTGAAAGCAGCAAGAGAAAAGTGATCCATCACATACAAAGGAAATTTGATAAGACTATGTGCGGATTTCTCAATAGAAACCATGGAGGCAAGAAGGAAGTGGGGTGATATATTTAAGATACTGAAAGAGAAAAACCACCAACCAAGAATCCTATATCTGGCAAAACTATCCTTTAGATATGAGGGAAAATTTAAAATATTCTCTGACAAACAGACAATGACAGAGTTCATGAACAAGATACCTGCTCTACAGGAAACACTAAAGGAAGCACTGCAGACAGAAAGGAAAAGACAGGAGTGAGAGGTTTGGAAAACAATTTTGGGAGATAGTAGCATAACAATGGAAATACGCCGAACAAAGATGACTGTGAATATGGTTGAAAGATGAAGGCTGGGAACATGTGAGACACCAGAACAAAACACGAATTATAAAGATTGGGACTGTGTAACTCAGGGAAACCTGGGGTGCTCAACGATTGTAATAAAAGGTACAAATATGTTTTTACATGAGGTAGAACAAATGAATGTCAACATTGCAAGGTGTTAAAAAGAGGGTGGGATTGGGGGGAAAATACAGTCAATGCAAACTAGAGACTATAACTAACAGAAACATTGTATTATGCTTCCTTTAATATAACAAAGGCAACATACCAAAGCTAAATGCATATGGGGGTGGGGGTGGGGATATAGAGGAAGGGTATGGGACTCCTGACATTGGTGATGTCTGACTCTTTATTCTGCTTTAGGTTTATGCTATCTTTCGTTTTGTCACTTTCTAGCTATCAAGTTTTGTGGGTTATATGTTTGTTTGTTTTTCTCTCTTTCTCTTTTCTTTTTCTCTTGCCTCTCTGCCTTCTTTGACTCTTCCTCGGTCTTTGTGGAAGAAATGGAGATGTCCTCATATAGACAGTGGTGATGGTGCTGAATATGTAAGTACGTGACTTTACACGGGGAACCAACAATTGTTTACTTAGGATGGAATGTATGGTGTGTGAACAAAACCATCTTAAAAGAAATAGGTTGATGAAGAAACCTTGAGGGCACTATATTGAGTGAAATAGGACACATACATAAAGGCAAATATTGCAGGGTCTCACTGGTATGAACTAATTATAATATGTAAACTCATACACATGAAATATAAGTTACCAGGGTATAGAATGAGGCTAAAGAATAGGGAGCAGTTGCTTATTATGAGCAGAATGTTCAACTAGGCTGAACTTAAATGTTTGGAAATGGACAGGGATGATGGTAGCATGTTATGAAAATAACTAACAGTGCTGAAAGGTGTGTGAAGGTAGTGGAAAGGGTAAGCTCAGAGTCACGCATGTCACCTGAAGGAAAGTTGGAGGTTAAAAGATGGGAATGTATAAAACACTGAATCTTGTGGTGGACAATGTCTGTGATTAACTATACAAATATTAGAAATCTCTCTCACGAACCAGAACAAGTGTATGACACTATAACTAGAAGTTAATAATAGAGGGGCATATAGGGAAAAAATATATATCTATTGCAAACTGTACTACAGTTAGTAGTATTTTAACATTCTTTCATCAACAGTAACAAACGTACTATACCAAAACTACGAATCAATAATGGAGGGGTGCATGGTTAGGGGTATGGGAGGATTTGAGTTTCCTTTTTTTGGCTTCATTTCTTTTCTGGAGTAATGAAAATGTTCTAAAAATTGAAAAAAAATCAATTGTGTTGATGGATGCACAGCTGTATGATGATACCATGGGCAATTAATAGTACACTTTGGATCTTTGGATAGTTGTATGGTATGTGAACAATCTTAATAATATATATATATATGTATATATTTTATATATATATAGAAAAGACAGAGAACTATACACTATATATATATATTTATAAAAGACAGAGAACTACACACTCACATTGTAACAATGTCAATTTCCTGGTTTTGATATTGTACTATAATGATGTAAAATACAACTATTAGGGGAAACTGGAGGAAGGGAACAAGTTTTAGTTATCCCAGCTATGCCATGTATATACATGAAAAATAAAAAGAAGTAGAAAAAAATAAAATTTTATGAAGAAAAATAGACTCAGCTATGGCAAAAGAGTGAAAAGGGGGTATGTTATTTTAAATAAGATGATCAGGTGCTACATATGATTCTTAAGTGAACATTCATTAATAATTTTTGGTTTCAGATTCATTTTCCTGTTTATAGTTTAATTTAGGCTTGCATTAAAATCAGTTTATTCTTCTAAAGCATACAACTTGACTACAAGTAGGGAAGGAGGTCCTTAAGTAGCGGAAGACGCCAAGCCATTTGGGCACTAAAAAAAACAAAGTGATAATCTACAGAGACACATAAAATATTCCCATTTGGTAAGTATCACTGGTTCCCTTCCAAAAGAACACCAGAGAGATCTCGAAGGAATTAAAGTATCTTGCAGGTAAGTTGGATGAATAAGAATAAATCACTGACCATGTAGATATTCATGCTTCAAAGATTTATGGTACTGGTAAATATTAATAATTATGTTGTGATTTTCAGTAGAAACTACCAACATTTGATACAATTAGTTTCTTCTTCCTATAAATATAGTTATATATTTATAGAAAATTATAAAGTATTTCCATTTCTAAAACCAAAAGATATTAGGATATAATTGTTTGGGATCATATCAATAGGGAGCAGCAAGCAGAAAAAGAATAAAGAAGACTGAGATTCCTGAAATACAGTTCATTATCAAGTCCATACTGTGTCTGTATTACTCATATATATACACACATTTACTCATAAAATTTCTTAATACAGTTAAATTATAAATCTATTAAGTGCTATGTATTCCACTCACAGAGGTTAACACCTTGTTTTGACGCCACAAATATTAATAAAACTCTACCATAACTCACTTTCACATTACCTGATAGTTATCACTGACAAACACATTTAAAGGTGAAAGGACAAGTTGCAACATTGTCTCCCTAAATCCTTTTTTCATTTCAAAACACAGTCTTTCCAAGAAAGCTGTAGGGCACTCAGGACCATCAGTAGTTCCATGCTAAAATTCAAACAAAATACCATAATCAAGATACAGAAAAAGTGGAGACCAAAGAAGTACAGAAAAATAAAAATTACATTTATCATGTTTAACAGAATTTGATTTTTAAAAATCAATAACGAAAATTACTGATAAAAATAACTATTCGGTACCCCAATAAGGACTGACAAAAGTAACTATTCTGTGTCTCAATAAGGACATCAGATGCACTAAGAAAAAGGCAACTTCTCTACAGTGCAACCCTGGATATATGACACAGATTCAGCATACAGCACAATGCTCTAGAGCCACCCTCTCCCTATCTGGCCTGGCTCCAAAGCCCTGGATCCTTGGGGCAATATGTCACTACAAGTCAGTTCCAATAGGTCCAAGAGGTATCCTGTGAGTGAACCAGGATACTGTGTTGAATCCAGATCCCTGATACAATACATCTCCAGGGTCAAGTCTGGAACAACATTTTGAACTAGGTCCACCATCAGGACCCAACCTCATCCAGGGTCTACACATCAAGGTTAAGAAAATGTAAATCCCAGAATATCCATCAGGCTAACTATAAAGCCAGCAATTCAAAGTCATGACAAAATACGCTTAAGTTACACAGAACAGCAAAGGAGGAACTAAAGGGAAAGCAGAAAAACAGAAAATAAAATTATCAATGATCAGGCAGTATCATGAAGAAAATAATATGCTAGCTTTATAAAAGTAAAATGATAAATACAGGAGTTTTTGAATCTGATTTTTCCTAAGAGTATGCACACACACACTCATATATAATTACCTATGCTATATGTATTTCATAATATACTCTGGACTATGTTGATATGTGGACACTTACAATAGGAAGACACCCATGAACTTTGTACAAATTAACAAGTACAGTAATAACCCAAGGACGCAAGGTAAGCGGATGCATTGACTTGGCTGAAGTTTCATTCTTTTTGTCACTTTCCATTCCAACAGCAGTCCACCCCGAGCTGGATGATGTTGACAATGACAGAACAGGACTTGAAATAATCTCTTCAAAATCCATATACATGTCATCTTCTCCAAAGTAATTTTCCTATAAGAAAAAAACAAACTGCTATCAAAAGAAACATAAACAATACATTTTCATCTAAGAGCCCTAAATTTCTAACCTGAGTATCCCCTTAACCTATTTATTTAGTAAAAAGCATCATGTCTAATTCCTTATAACAAAATATGTATCTATGTATCTAAGTATTTACTTAGCTGCATAGCAAAAAACTATTCTGTAGCAAGCAACACAATAAGTTTCAGAAGTTTACAGTAAAGCTTCATGATAGCACTAACCAATTACAACAAACACTTATAATCTTGGACATACGAGGGAACTTTGAAGATTTGTATGGCTTGGTGGTTTTTTGATCTGTGCTCCTCAGAATTCTAAGGCAAGACATACAGGACATCCTTCTGTGGAAGCAGACAACTACAATGAAAATCAATTTGGCTAAATTCAATTAGCTAAATACTAGAATTCACATTTTCCAGAGCAATAACTAACAGGAATGTTTTAACAGCTTTAATAAAAATATCCAATTTTGGTTACTGAGATAAAAGTATGTGTTATCAACAGTTATCAAAACTTCTTTTCACATAGTTCATTTTGGTTTTTGATATTGGAGTGTTTTAACTATTAGTATTCTGATTTCTTTTGGATGTTTTAAAATTAAATTTAAATTTGGTTTTAGTTGAAATTATTTTTCCCACTGATTGTGAATTTAAATTTTGTCTATTTGATCTACGAGGAGTAACAAAAAGTTATTAAAATATTCCTAATGACAATGTTAACTATATCTGTTAAATATTACAACCAAGTCTGTATTTTGGTAATTTTTTCATTTTAGTTATTAACAAACTGATTTTCTGCCTAGGATTCTGAACATGAGACCAATCATTATCTTTTTTGAAGCAAAAGATGTTGAAGTATCAGTTGGGCTTAAGGGCATACCGTTAATTAGTGGCAAGACAAAGATTAAAATCCAAAATCTACTGACCAGTAGGACTGGTGCTTTTCCTTCTGTTTTCTACTGTCATCTACCAACTTCCTTGAAAACCACTTGAAACCTTGATAATTATCTTTATAATACAACTCTGAAGCATGGACAAATTCGAATACTTATATAAAGGCAGATAAACATCAGATTACATCCTAAATTTCAACATTAAATTTTAAAAACTGAAAAGAAATGTCTAATTGATTTCAATCAACATTAAAATCGTAAAGGTATTCAGAGCCGTGGTTCAACCTTAGATCATTTAGGAAGACTTTTTAAAATACGAATGCCATCCCAGACTTGGAGACTGGTTCAGTAGGTCTGCAGTGAGAAAGGAGTCAAAAGTTATGTGTAAAACACAAAGTTTCTTTGGTGATTTTTATCTGCACACAGTCTCCAAACCTAATCATCTCTGTCCCACCCTCACTCCACACAACTGATCTAAGGAATCAGTATACACTGCAAGTGCTTATTAGTTATCAACATGCTAATAGTTACCAACAAATCATTAGAAATTCTGTTTTTAGTATTTATTTCAGTTAATTTTTAATAATTCTAGCCTTCAAATCTTATTTGTAAAAAAGAATCCCTTGTAGTCTATAACAGTTCCAAGATTAATTTTTTATGTTAAAAAAGACCCCTTTAGATTATTACAATTAAAAGGAAAAAGATTCTCTTGGGTCTAAAGTTCAATCTGCTACTAAACTAATCTCCACTTAATTATCTGAAGCAGAAATAACTCATTTCATATTCTTTAGGGACCACTGAATGCCCAATATAGTAAACGACATTCCCTAATTTTTTTAAATGTGTCAATGACTGATTTTAAGGAGTAAGGCTGAGTCTTTTTACATTTTTATCTATTGAATATTATCAACTAAATGTACTTCTAAAATTATAACTCCTTTAAAAAGCTAGTCTAATGTTAAATGTTTAATACTGGGCACCTGATTTGAGTTGTTGGGTCTATTTTTTTTTTTCCTCTATCTAATATGTGAATTCCATCTAGAATGGTTAACTGCTTAAGAGTTCACTAAAAAAAAAGTGGGGGGGAGGTGATTGGCCAAAGTATACAACAAGTGGTAATACATCAGGCAAACTTCGAAGGGGTTTTAAGATTAACGAATATACAAAAAACGTTTACACACACAAACAAACTTCCATTTGCATTCTGTTTTAGGTAGCACCCAAAATTTAAAATCAACTCCAAACAACCTTAGAAAAAAATCATTGATTTATAAATCTGGGAAAATGTGAACCCAGTACAGATAGGCTTCACTAACAACAAACCTTTTCCCTGACCAACCCTGATCTTCCTTGTACCTTTCCAGAATTAATTACTCCCCTCACTGTAATATTACAGAATTCCATGTTAGCTGAGAATTCAATATTCAAACCTTCGCAGTTGTGAAACTGCAAAAGGAAACAAAAAAGTAGGCACTTATAAGTACCAGATGAACATCCCTCAAATAACTCTACTATTCATGATGTTATTATTTTGATAATTAGGCTCTCTTACTATCAGATGTAATAAACATCCAACAGAACCATGAAAATCAAAAGCAAATTGAATTTGTAAACTCCAGAAAAAATGCAAAACTTGATGAAGTTAGTGAAATGATGTTGGAGAATGGCTCAAACCACAGGCAAAACTGTCAGTGATTCATTAGGATCTGGAAGAATCAGAGCAGTTAACAATAAAGATGAGTAAATCAATAAAAATGATAACTTGCCAGGGACCTTTTAAAAGTAGGATTTGAATATCAGAAGAATAAGGTATTCTAGAAAATTGGCACAGTTCTCAAATATTTTTCTAAAAATAAACCTTCTTCATAATCGTGCTACAGAAATCAACTTAAAGTGCTATCATACTGTGCAATCATATAACTTCAGTGGAAAAATTACACCAAAATGAATCAACACTGTTTTGGCCTTTGTTCTAACAATTAGTGCATATCTATTCATAACCTAAATGTAATTTACTCTGAGAAAAACTTATTTTCATATATTTGCTTCAAATTTAAAAATAAAGCTACAAACAAATATTTTGCTCATTATTGACCATGAAATGTCTGTTTTCAAAAGATTCATCCGAAGTAGACTTTTCTTGGTACCAATTATCCAATTGGTTCTCTTGTACTGCTATTGCTGCATTAATTATGATGCATACAAATGTGTCCATATATTTGTCTCTCCCTCTAGTCTATACACTCCTTGAGAATAGATGCTATATCATCTCTGTATATAGAATCATTCCTGAAACATACTAAAAGCTCAATAAAATGATGCATTGAAGAGTGTACTATCTGTAATAAAGAATTTTTTAATTGCTTCTATCACCCCAAGTCCAGTCAGTACATATAATAGTATCTTCATCACTTCAAATCACCCAACTGGTTATTTCAAACGGTCTCAATGTTCAATTAGATTTTAAAGGCTTTGCCTATGTTCAAATATATATGTAAGTTATTTTTAAAATCATACCTTTATACATAGAAAACCATTTAATAGAGGTCCGTAGAGAGTTATATGAGAATCTGGGGAAAGTTCCATTTCTACATGAAGTTTATCAGGTGCAAGTTCTGAAGGATCAATAGGTGGGCGTGAAGAAGTAGATGGAGAAGAAACAACTCTGTCTGAGATCTTCTGGGATGGTCTTAGTACAGATAGCATTGTTTCTTCCATTTCTGACACTGGAATAAATTGAAGAAGAAAAAGTTAATGTTTGGAAAAGGGGGAAAAGCACCTCTTAGAAGTACTTCAAGGAAATACTAAGAAATTATATTTTCCAAATACGAAAGCAACTAACTTTGATACAATACATATAGTATACAAATAAAGCAGATCTAAAAGACCAATAATTAAGAAAGCAAACAGAAATAGACTTAATTGAAATAGGTAAAGAAATACATAAGTCAGTGTTCTAGTTTGCTAATGCTGCCGGAATGCAAAACACCAGAGATGGATTGGCTTTTATAAAAGGGGGTTTATTTGGTTACACAGTTACAGTCTTAAGGCCATAAAGTGTCCAACATAACAAATCGGCAATCGGGTACCTTCACTGGAGGATGGCCAATGGTGTCTGGAAAACCTCTGTTAACTTGGAAGGCATGTGGCTGGCGTCTGCTCCAAAGTTCTGGTTTCAAAATGGCTTTCTCCCAGGACGTTCCTTTCTAGGCTGTAGTTCCTCAAAGATGACACTCTTAGTTGCACTAGGGGTATTTGTCCTCTCTCAGCTTCTCCAGAGCAAGAGTCTGCTTTCAATAGCTGTCTTCAAACTGTCTCTCATCAGCAGCTCCTGTGCTTTCTTCAAAGTGTCCCTCTTGGCTGTAGCTCCTCTTCAAAATGTCACTCACAGCTGCACTGAGTTCCCTCTGCCTGTCAGCTCATTTATATAGCTCCACTGATCAAGGCCACCCTGAATGAGTGGGAACACGCCTCCATGGAAATATCTAATCAGAGTTATCACCTACAGCTGGGTGGGGCACATTCCATGGAAACACTCAAAGAATTCCAATCTAATCAGCATTAAAATGTCTGCCCCACAAGACTGCATCAAAGATAATGGCGTTTGGGGGACATAATACATTCAAACAAGCACATTCCACCCCCTGAACCCCAAAATGACATTATCTTTCCATAAACAAAATACATTCATCCCACAACAATATCACAGATACTTAAATCATTTCAGTAACAATAGTTAAGTACAAGATTCCATTAAAATCAATTAGAGGCATGGTCAGTACTAAGGCATAATTTTCCTCTAGCTGTGGATCTGTGAACTTAGAACAAGTTATGTGCTTCCAATATACAAAGGAAGGACATTCATAGGATAAACATTCCCATTGCCATAAGGGAGAAACAGTAAGGAAAACAGGTTAACAGGACTGTTCTAGTTTGCTAATGCTGCAGAATGCAAAACATCAGAGATGGATTGGCTTTTATAAAAAGGGGGTTTATTTGGCTACACAGTTACAGGCTTAAGGCCATAAAGTTTCCAAGGTAACACATCAGTAATTGGGTACCCTCACTGGAGGATGGCCAATGGCGTCCGGAAAACCTCTGTTAGCTGGGAAGGCAGATGGCTGGCGTCTGCTCCAAAGTTCTGGTTTCAAAATAGCTTTCTCCCAGGACATTCCTCTCTAGCAAGCTTGCTCCTCTTCAAAACGTCACTCACAGCTGCACTGAGTTCCTTCTCTTTGAGTCAGTTCATTTATATGGCTCCACTGATCAAGGCCCATCCTGAATGGGTGGGGCCATGCCTCCATGGGAATATCTCATCAGAGTCATCACCCACAGCTGGGTGGGGCACATTCCAAGAAAATCTAATCAGCACCAAAACGTCTGCCTCACAAGACTACATCAAAGATAATGGCGTTTGGGGGACACAATACATTCAAACTGGCACAAGGACCAAAACAGTTCCTAAAACCTGCAGGACAAACTGCATTAGATTTCAAAGCCTGAGAGTCATTAACAGAATGAGGCTGCATCCTTGGGGTTTGAGAGAGAGGGAGTCTAACCCTTCCTAAGGGTCTTTGTGGCAACCCTTTCCTCTCCAAATGCTTAGGTGAGTACTCCAACATATCCACACAATGGGGAGACCACCTTCTCGGCCCCAGCCTCCTCAAACATCGGGGCAGCTCCTGGATTTCCTTCCATCCCCGGGGCACATGCTCAACCCCTTCAGAACAGTGGTGTGGCAGCCAGGCTCTCCCCAATTCCCTGGGAATGTGCTCCACCTTCTTTGGGACCAGGGAGGGGCAAAAGTCTTCCAGAGCATGGAGGTGCAATGCTCGCCCTCAACCTGTGGGGCAAACTCACCCTTCCCATTTGTGTGGGCCTCTCTGCTCTCCCAGCCCAAGGCCTCTTGACTCCAGACCTCAACCTCCATGGCTCTGTCTTTGGAGAAATTTTTCCTTCAATTTGTTCCTTGTCTGTCTCCTCCAGTCCAGACTGGCAATGGCTCTGTCTATAAAGATCTTGCAAAAATTCTGTTGGTTTTGCATGAAGCACACAGGGGTCAAAGCCGTCAGACAATAGGACTTTCCACAAATCCTTTCTGCATAACTCCATCTCCAATCTTGGCTTGTACTGAAACAGCAGCTGGGTTCCATGTTTAGTTAAATCCTCATGTTGGGCTGTATCTTCTGGGGATCCACCCCCTGGAAGTCTGAAATTTTCCAAACCATCAGTTTCTGGTTTCTTTGAACCCAAGAGTTCAGTTCTAAGTTTATCTCTCTCTGCTCGCATTTTACTATAAGCTGCAGGGAGAAACCAGAGTACATCCTCCACACGTAGTCTGGAGATCGCCTCAGCTAAGTATTCCAAGTCGTCGCTTTCAAATTCTTCCTTCTATCTGACACCAGGACTCAATTTTGCCAAATTCTCTGCTACTTTAAAATAAGGATTGCTTTCCTTCCAGTTCGCAACAACACATTCATCATTTCTGTTCAAGGTCTCATTAGAAGTATCTTTAGAGTTCACATTTCCACAAACAGTCTCTTCAAAGCAGTTTAGGCCTTTTCTATCAAGCTATTCACAATTCTTCCAGAATCTTCCCCTTATCCATTTAAAAAGCCGTTCCAACATGTTTGGTATTTGCAAACTCAGCAGCAAAAGCACCCCCCTCTCGGTACCAAAATCTGTTCTGGTTTGCTAATGCTGCCAGAATGTAAAACACTTGAGGTGGATTGGCTTTTATAAAAGGGGGCTTATCTGGTTACACAGTTACAGTCTTAAGGCCATAAAGTGCCCACGGTAACACATCGGCAATCGGGTACCTTCACTGAAGGATGGCCAGTGGTGTCCGGAAAACCGCTGTTAGCTGGGAAGGCATGTGGCTGGCGTCTGCTCCAAAGTTCTGGGTTCAAAATGGCTTTCTCCCAGGACGTTCCTCTCTAGGCTGTAGTTCCTCAAGAATGTCGCTCTTAGTTGCACTTGTGGTATCTGTCCTCTCTCAGCTTCTCCGGAGCAAGAGTCTGCTTTTAATGCCCGTCTTCAAACTGTCTCTCATCAGCAGCTCCTGTGCTTTCTTTTTTTTTTTTTTTTTATTAAATGCTTTGTATACTTTGACATTTTATTAAAAATACTATAATGTAAGGTAGAATGCTTAATAGATAAACCATTTGAAAAATCTTTTTTTAATAGAATTGGACAGATTTATTATTTTCATTTTTATAATACTTGAGAAGATGGTTTTGATTGAAAACTTATGAATTCATAATTTAAATAAAATAGATATTTATATTATCATTAAATTTTTGTACTTCTTTTTCTTACTGGGTATATCCTAACTTTTTTTTTTTTTTTTTTTTTTTTAATCTTCATTTTATTGAGATATATTCATATACCACGCAGTCATACAAAACAAATCGTACTTTCGATTGTTCACAGTACCATTACATAGTTGTACATTCATCACCTAAATCAATCCCTGACACCTTCATTAGCACACACACAAAAATAACAAGAATAATAATTAGAGTGAAAAAGAGCAATTGAAGTAAAAAAGAACACTGGGTACCTTTGTCTGTTTGTTTCCTTCCCCTATTTTTCTACTCATCCATCCATAAACTAGACAAAGTGGAGTGTGGTCCTTATGGCTTTCCCAATCCCATTGTCACCCCTCATAAGCTACATTTTTATACAACTGTCTTCGAGATTCATGGGTTCTGGGTTGTAGTTTGATAGTTTCAGGTATCCACCACCAGCTACCCCAATTCTTTAGAACCTAAAAAGGGTTGTCTAAAGTGTGCATAAGAGTGCCCACCAGAGTGACCTCTCAGCTCCTTTTGGAATCTCTCTGCCACTGAAGCTTATTTCATTTCCTTTCACATCCCCCTTTTGGTCAAGAAGATGTTCTCCGTCCCACGATGCCAGGTCTACATTCCTCCCCGGGAATCGTATTCCACGTTGCCAGGGAGATTCACTCCCCTGGGTGTCTGATCCCACGTAGGGGGGAGGGCAGTGATTTCACCTTTCAAGTTGGCTTAGCTAGAGAGACAGGGCCACATCTGAGCAACAAAGAGGCATTCGGGAGGAGGCTCTTAGGCACAACCATAGGGAGGCCTAGCCTCTCCTTTGCAGCAACCGTCTCCCAAGGGTAAAACCTGTGGTAGAGGGCTCAACCCATCAAACCACCAGTCCCCTATGTCTGTGGTCATGTTAGCAACCATGGAGGTGGAGTAGGCGAATACCCCTGCATTCTCCACAGGCTCCTCAAGGGGGCACTACATCAAAGTGTCCCTCTTGGCTGTAGCTCCTCTTCAAAATGTCACTCACAGCTGCACTGAGTTCCCTCTGCCTGTCAGCTCATTTATATAGCTCCACTGATCAAGGCCACCCTGAATGAGTGGGAACACGCCTCCATGGAAATATCTAATCAGAGTTATCACCTACAGCTGGGTGGGGCACATTCCATGGAAACACTCAAAGAATTCCAATCTAATCAGCATTAAAATGTCTGCCCCACAAGACTGCATCAAAGATAATGCATTTGGGGGACATAATACATTCAAACCGGCACAGTTGGGTTACACAGAATCAAGAAAAGTTCCTTTTAACATAGGCAACAAACATTTTCATTAAGTACCGCAATATAAATTTGGGTCACAATTACAAGTTAAATATATTTGGACATTAAACTACAAAGTTATTTTCACACAAATAGCTATTCAAATACAATGTGACATTAACAAGCTACCATGCTTATCAACAATAATGAAAACTATTGAAAATTTACACTGAATAAATACAAAAAACTTTCACTTGACTCAAGTTTCTTTTTGGACCCAGATTATATGACAAATTATATTCAAGGGAACTATAAATTATGTGATAGCTGTTAAAATGCATTCAAGAATCTAACTTTTCACACAATAAAGTCCTTTATATAGATGGACATAGATTCACACAGACCTTGTTTCATATTTTATCTCTGCTACTTCTAGGGAAAATTACCTACCTTCTCTATTTCCTCAACTCCAAAGTGAGAATAATAATATATTCCTCATAAAGAAATGAGATAACTCAAGCTTGGAAACTTCTTGGCCCAGTATTTGACACATAGTAAATATACAATAAAAATTAGCTATAATTATGCCAAAATCTTCAAAAGTTTATAAAGGTATACAAATATGTCAGAAGAATATATTTACTTTCAAAATGTTGTTAATTCTTTCTTTATATCTTTGATGATAATCATAACACCAGAGGTTTTAAAACACAAATTATATAAAAAACTTACATGATTGTTTTAGCTGTTCATCTGCTTTTTGTGGATAAATTGGATGCCATGTATAATCAATTGTAAGCATGACACTTGGGACAGTCCAGCATTCAACCCAACCAGCCCTTTGAAGAGTAAAAAACAAAATTTCTAGTTAAGCATTTATTCCTTTAATTGTACACAGATACTAATTAATCAAATTTTATTGTTTTTCTTAAAAATATAACATTAATAATAATGATGAAAATTATTTCTCCACATATAAACACAAAAAATGCTTAGGTCACTAATTTCATGTACTCACGTTTCTTGAGTAATATTCCGCCATTTTGGTTTAACTGTTTTTTGGCCACTTTGACACTCAGCAGGAATACCAGTATCATGAGTCATTTTATGTGGGTGACAATCTTTTACTAGCATAAATAATGAATATTTACTAGGATGACAATCTGGTAGAAACAAATGAAGATCAACATCTTCTCCCTATAAAATAATTTATAACCATCAAAATTTTAAAAATTGGTACATAAATATGTTAAGTTATTATTTACAGCCAAATATAGCTTCCACAATGTTGAAAGTAAACTGGGAAGATATAAACATGATAAGTCCAGCCTCATCAAGAAATGCAGAGAGAGAACAGCAGCCTCTGAGGCCTTGAAGAAAACCAGCCCGCAGCAATAAGAGATTAACCCCCTATCCAGGACTGGCATCAACAAAAAACTTTTTGCTACAAACTTTTCTTCCTTCTCCTCCTCCTTCCACAGGTTCCCATGTGCGTGAACCTGCCTATATAACGCATTCTCCCTGCCACGGCCGGTACAGACGCCACTTTGTGCGCTGCCCAGGCGGGCTCATTTCCACTCTCAGAATAAATGCCTCTGCCTGAGCTCCTCAGCTGTCTCTCCTCTCTGGCGATTGGGGGTACCTTTCACATAACTTTCAAATGGCAGATTTTACACTGAATAGTCACATAACTGGAATAAGATTTTACACTGACTAAAACTAAATTCTGATTCAAAATAAAGAGGAAAAAAAAGGCAAGAAAAGAAACAGCATACTTTCCATATAATTGTGAAAAAGAAAAAGGCACAGAATATCTTCCAAAGGTATCCATGGAATATTTCACATCACCCACTAAAAAAAAAAAAAATTACCTCACTAACACAAGCTCAAATAAAAGCTTTTTATTAATTGAAAAATTATTAGTATCTCTTTTGATTCTAGTAAATTTTGTTTCTTTAACTGGCTTTTAATCATTGTGAATTGACATATCTAAGAATCTTCATTTGGTTTCACTTTCTTTCTTCTAGGTCCTCTGATCTTTGTTCTTGAGGTCTGACTTCTTAACAGGCAGTAGAGTACAGTGGTCAAAAGAATGGATTCCTAAGCTATACTGCCTGAGTTCAAATTCCAATTCAGCCACTCACTAGCTGCATGACAATTTACATAAACCCTGTTCCTCAATTTCATAATCTGTAGATGCAAATAATAACTACTTCAAGCACTTGTAACAGTATCTGACAATGGAAAAGGTTTAATAAGTTTTAGGTTTAGTCTTACTACTGTTTTATTTGTTACCACCATAACCACCGCTAGTACTGTAATTACTATCTTTCCCATGCCCTAAAATTAGGTGTTCTACAAAATTTTGAACTTAGAAATACATAAGAGTGGCTTTCAGATAAAAGAAAAAAGGTGTTTGTGGTTATTCCTTGAATTCATGTTTACAAATAAGAATTAAACATAGACAAGTATACAATCTAGTTCACAGACCTACTGAACATTAGGGCTAGAAGTAGTACTTAAAAGTATAGATTAGCCAACAGAGGCTAGAAATGAGCCCTAAGAATATAACTGACTAGGAAATTTTTTTCAGTTGTCCTACTACTTCTTAAGGGCAGTAAATGACAAAAAGGAAACAGCAGCAATTCTGTTGCTGAAACTAGTAAACAGTGGAGGAAAACTAAAATACATCAGAGCAGCAATGGGATGGGCATAGGAGAGTAAAGATATGCTTTGAGAAATCAAACTTACTAATAAATCTTGTGGTATAAACAATGTATCCAATTATACGTACTCGTAAAGAGAACTTGGTATTGCATGTAGCTGGAACAAAGTCCGTAAAAGGCAAAGAGAAATCAATATTTAGTGTTTCCCCACAGGCTGCCAGGTAAACTACAAAAAAAGAAAAAGGAAAAAAAATTTACTTTTAATTTCAACATAATCTTAACTAAAAATTGTCCTAAATGCACACATAAACAAAACTGAATTTAAGACAATATGCTTTGTGTAATACAAACTCTGAAATAGTCCTCTCAGAGTCCTATGAGATAATGGGGGGGTGGGTCAGTTCTGGAATCTATTTAAACTACTAAATCAATACTAACTTTGTTAGCATTTGTCTTAATGAACAAAATACTTAATTTTTAAAAATTTCTTACCATTTTCTTGTTGTTTAGTGGAACAGTCAATCCAATTGTGTTGGTTAGCAGCCCAAATCATTTCAAACTGATGAAACATGATTTTAAAATTCCATGTATAAGGAACAAATGAAAAAATGTCCGGAGCACTATCACTAGACCAATCTTGAACTAAATCTAAAATTACAGGGGTGGGGAATGGAAAGTTAATTGAAATTCAGAAATCAAACATAAAAATTCTAATATCAATTAAATATCAATTTTTCTTTTCTAACTAAAAAGAATTTTTATACTGAAATATTTGAAAGGTGATTAAGATGTGGATAAGTGATTTGACAATAAAAAGATGTTTACTAACTAAATTACAGTTCCAATAAGAAAAATGTTATACATATCACATACCTATTGTTTTTTAAAGAAATTATAGAAAATAAAGAAAACAGGAAAAATATTACCTGATATTCCCCTACTCAAATATCCAGCACTGTGGATACATTTCCTTCTAAATTTTTTATATAGAGACTTTTATACTATTTTATAGACATGTGTTTTATAAGTTGCTTTTGGCACTGAACTTAAGTATTTTCCCATATTATTTCATACATATTTACATAACTTTTAGATAATAATTAATTAGATACATTTTCCAGAATTCACTTAATCATTTCCTATAGTTGGATATTTAGACTCTTTCCAAATTTTATGTTATAAAAAAGGCTATCATTATATTTTGGGGCAAGATATTTTTCATATTTATGATTACTTTCTCAGCATAGATTCCAGAAGTGGAATTGCTGGATCAAAGCTTAGGAATCTTTTAAGGCTATTTTAAATTAACGAATTGCTTTCCAAGAGAAATGAATCCATTTATATGTATGCTTAACTACCCTAATTCATTATACCTTCTACCTGCCTTGTATGTTTTTTTTTTTACATGATAATTGGTAACTGTAAAATGGTATCTCAATTTAATCTCATTTCTTAATTAGAAGAACCATTGCATATTTTCATGTTGTTTTATTCATTAAACAAATATTTACTGAGTGCTTACTGTGTTCCATGCTCTGTTCTAGACTCTGATAATATAATGGTGAGTGAAACATAGACTCAGCATTCTTAGAATTTATAGTCAAACATCTTTGTTGACTGTTGACTGTTGTATGTTTTAGTTGCAGCTTCTTAGAATCTTGTTTCTACCCTTAGTCTACTTATCCTTTGTTACCTTAATTTATTTTAAATCTCAATATAGTACATATAGTACATACATAAAGATATTAGTCTTTGTCTATCACAATAGTTTCCTCAACTTTTACTTCTGTTCTCTACATCGTTTACATGCACTGTATACTTGCAGTAGTAATATCTTTCAATAAAAGGTCTCTTCCCAGAGGTGTCAAATTCATCTTTGTATTTTCACAGTACATAACACAGTGTCATGCATATAAAATTAGAACCTTAGAACCTTGTGAGAGAAAGTGTGTGTGTGTGTGTATGTGTGTGTATCTCTATGTGTTTGTGTATATGTGAGAGACAGAGAGACAGACAACTGGAAGCAGTATTGTTGCAGCATAAACTGTGACACCAGATAGTCATTAGGTTTCAATCCTGGCTTTATTCTTTAACTAGCTATGAAATATCTCAGACCAATGATGTAAACTCTATCAGTTTTCTCTTTTTACAATATGATGACAACTTCACAGACTTATTGTGAGGACTGAGATGATACACATGAAATTTTAGCACAATATCTGGCAAGGATAAGCACACCCACAAATGGTAGCATTTATTATTACAGATATCCTAAGGATAATAATAGGTAAAATTATTAAATGTTTAAAGTAGTTTTCTCTGCATTTTAAAGGGGATATTTAAACTGAAAAATATTAAATTCAGTATTGAAATCAGAAATCAAATTTATCCTTCATAATATCCTATGAGCTCATTTAAAATTTAGCTACACATATATTAGGAGAGAAATTCGTCACTCTAACATGGCAAAATAATGTATTTCATATCAAAGTTCAGTAGTAATATAAATTAATATTAATTAGATATAGCTTTACCTTCTCAACAATAAAAGGAATAGGGCATATTAAACTGTTCTATTAATAGAAAAAGGAAAATTCCACTTATTAAATTTACTTTAAATATATTTTCATTTCATTTAACAAGCAGTCACAGAAGTTCATCATGCCTTATAGTATCTATGCTTAATTCTACTCTTTCTCTTCTTTTAACTAACCTGATTCCATCCTTACTTCCTAACTCTATTCTTTAGCACAATGTCTAGCACGTAGGAGATGCCAAAAATTACCTGTGGAATTAACCAACACCACAAAATAAATTCATCACTCATCAGGCTGACTTCCTCACTTTTCTACATCATAAAAATTTTTGGTTCAGCATTTACTTAAGCTTCTCATCCTATCTAAAATAAATATGCTCTTTCATAATCACTCTGTTAAAGGAAAACCCTAGACATCTCAAAAAAGCACAATACTACATAAAGAGCACAGTATCTGCAGTCAAAAAAATTGTTCTCAAATGTCTCTTTCACTTACTAGCTTCATGAATCTGGCTAAGTCATTGAATATCTCTGTGCACCTCAATTTTGTCATTGTTAACTCAAAGATATTAACAATGCCTCTTCCTTTTTGGGGTCATTATTAAAATAATATAAGTGAACATGCTTTGTAAATGGTAAATCTATGCAAATCTCAGTTAATATCATTGAGTTCATTATCAAAGACATATCAGACCTTAAGGTCCTTCCTTACTTTTTTCAGATTACACTCAGATCATAGAAATGTCTTCCATATTCAAGTCTTACAATATGCATTTGTCAGCTTCACAATTCATACTTGCATTTAATACATTCTGTTTTGTATTGTTTCATTTGTCTATTTTTTGTGCACATGCCAATATACTTGAGACTGATAAACAATACAAAACAAGATATGCCCGTAAGTGACATGCCCATAAGCTCTCTGAAGGGAGAGATAATGTTTAATGTCTGTTTTGAATCATCAGCCATATAAAAGATTTTCAATTTTTATCGCTTACATTTATCTACTTTATACTTCTACTAATTATAAGCTGGAGATATAATAAACGCCAGTAAAATAAGCACCAATTCAAATAATCTACCACGTATCTCAGGAAATCAATGAAATTTTATGTTATTAGTTATTTCTATTTTAACAAATCTTATTAGATTTTTCTTCAATAACTTATTTGTATTTCAACATGTCATTATTCTAAATTATGGTTTTCCTATCAGCTTCTACAATACCTTAAATGCTAAATATTAAAAATTATACTTTCAGGCCCTGTGGGGCTCCCCCGGCGTCACAACCGGGTCTTTTCCCCCGATTGGGCCACTGAGCAAGCTGTGGAATCCGGTGCCATGACCACCTTGGGCCTTGCGGGACTGCTCAACCGTGTTCCGGCCACAGCCTGGAGAACCGCAAGATCACCCCTTTTGTGGCATTCTTTGAGGAAAACGAGTTCTCTAGGAGGAAAGTCTGAACCTGCCAAACGATCCCTTAAGAAGCCAGAGTTACCAGAAGGTCGTTTTGATGTACCAAAAGGTTCCCATTTAGAGAAAGAACCACTGGAAAAATTTCCTGATGATGTTAATCCTGTTACCAAAGAAAAGGGTGGACCCAGGGGCCCACAGCCTACTCGATATGGAGATTAGGAACGTAAAGGACGTTGTATTGACTTTTAAGTCACATATAATTTTTCTGAATATGTACATCTGAATTAACTTATTTTTTATTATTTTATTTCTTACATAGTTTAAGGCATCTGATTTCTATAATGTGTTTAAAAATATATATGATGGCTTTGGAAGAAAATATACTACTATAAATTGGGAAAGAAAATATTTCTACATTAGCACATATGACTTTAAATCTATTGAGGTATGGAAGTGATCAGAGCTGCAAACTTTTACTTCAGCATTTTTCAGTTTAAATTAATTAGTTACTTGTAAAATGAAAATAAAATAATTTTTTAAATTCCATTACCGTGTGCTAGGTAACAGTGACTTTTTAAATGTGAGTTAAATAATGCATTATAGTTTGAGTAGGCCATAGTAACTACAGAAAATCTTTTAACAAGGAGCTGGATTACTTGCTTCAAAACCTGGCTCCACTTCTTACTAGCCATGTGACCTTGGGTAAATTACTTACTTTCTGTATGCATTAGTATCCTTATGTGTCAATTTGAAATAATAATAGTTCCACTTCATAGGGTGGTTTGAGGGAGACTTAAATAAACAAACATGTAGACCCCTTGGGGCAGTGTATAACACATATCTCTCATTAAATGCTAGCTATCCTTAAATCATATATTTTTCCAGGTATTTAGACTATCTGGGGAGGAAAATTAAGAAACAGTAATTTGAAATACTTCAGTTGGAATTGTTTTATATATATGCAACACTTAAAAATCATTAGTTGAAAAATAGTGATTATTTGCTTGGGTGAACTGAGATGAAATATGTTAAATTTGTAAAACATAAAATTCAGGTACAGCGGGCAAATATGAGAAAAGCAGAAAACAGAATCTGCCAATCTAGTCAGATTTGATGACTCAAAAGCTCCTATGCTATGGCCTTGATAACTAGGTCAGGAAAAGTCAAGTCCAGTTTACAGATCTGGAATGAGGGAAGGTAAGGAATTGCTGGGCTCCCTTAGGTGTCCTTTGTTACAGATCCTTGACCTCATGTGGATAGAGATTGGGCCTTCAGCTCCGGGCTACTCTTGAATTACCTAGGAAGAAAGGGTTAACAGACCCTATGGAAAGCAGGATGCCATGGGCTGATAATTTTGTGACATTATTTCAGAAGATTGTAAGGAGACCTATTTAAGAACGTAAATTTTTTAAAAAGTATATTCTACCCAGAAACATACTAATAGTGTGCAAATAAGGACTAGTCATTTGGCCTTTATATCAGTTGTCTCTCAGTCAGTGTTTGTTCTGATGGCAGTTACTGTATATGGTGTGAAGTAATAACCACATTACTTTTAAAATATCCTATAATTTAATCAGCCTCCAATTAGCCCAGATTAGTGAAGGTTTTTATTAGGTTAATTCAAAAATAGCACTTCAAATTATTTTGTATTGTATAGTCTTGCTTGTGTTTTGTTACAGTCATCATTATATGTGATAGAGAAAAGACAATTTATATACCAAGAGCTGATAAAACAACCAAAGAGTTGTATAAAGATAATATAATCTTTCACCTCTGTTAATAGTAATGTATTTCACGACAGTTACCGAAATATTTATGGTCTTTATTTCCATCAAACATTAACAAGAAAACTTGAGAACTCTCAATTTGGAACACGAGATAATGTGAGCTTCCTGGAAATCTGTTGCTCACATCTCCTCCTTCAGAAAGAAAAGTTGACTGAGAACCCCAGCTGCTGCCCTTTGGCATCCACTACTATGTTCTTATTGAGGCCCCCACCAATGACTGAGCATATAGATGCTATTAATGCCAGCCCTTTCCTGTGATGGGTGAATTTGGTTCAACAACTCCCCATAGGCCTGCTCAAAATTTTTTTAGGACTGTGCTGCAGTCCAAGACTTCCTACCCAATTCTCATTTTCTTTCCTCTCCTTCACCGTTTTCAGATCCTACCTGCTCCTCCCTTTTACCATTCACAGATATCTCCCCCAATACATCTCTTTCACTTTTAATCCAGTCTTGGCATCTGTTTCTTAAAGAACCCAAAATAACATGGATGATGTTTTTTTTTACATTTTTTATTATGAAATATAATGTTATATATTTCATATTATTTCAAATATATGTATAACATATACTGAAAAGTGATGACTTTCAAGTACAATTTAACTAGTCAGAGAGTAAATTTCAAAGGATGTTATGGGTTACAGTTAATATGGATGATTTTTAAAACACACTTATAAGCAGGTTTTCAGAAAATGTCACTGGCTTTTTCCAGTATAATCATAGTTTAAATAATTTTACACTGCTTTGTGTTATGGATTGACTTGTGGCCCCCAAAAAGATATGCTGAATTTGCAATCTCCAGTACCTCAAAATGTGACCTTATTTGGAAATAAAGTCATTATGCATAGAATTGGGCAAGTTAAAATGAGGTCATACTGGAGTAGGGTGTCTCTTAATCCAGTATGACTAGCGTCCTTATAAGAACAGAAAATTTGGACAGAGAAGGGACAGCCATATAACAGAGGCAGAGATTGAATTATTCCACAAGCCAGAGATCACCATGGTTTGCTGGCAAGCCAACACCAGAATCCTATAGACTTCAGAGGAAGTGTGGCCTTGCCAACACCTTGATTTTGGACTTCTAGCCTGCAGAACTGGTAGACAATAAAATTCTGTTATTTTGAGCCACACAGTTAACCATACTTGGTTTCAGCAGCCCTAGCAAACTAAGACTCTGAGGGAATTTTGGGAAATAAGTTGAGCTTTTAGATGTAAGACTCATACCATGAAACCTTGTACATAGTAGGGATTTTGGTTGAATTGAATTATGTCCAGCATTTTCTCTTTCTTTGATGTCAGTTGCTGTGACCTACTATCAATCAAAATATAATGTTAACTATTGAACTTTTAAGAACAAACTGAAAAGCCATATTCTGGTAGCCAATAACAAATATTAGTTGGATGGCTAGAGTAGTTTACAGTGAGTAAGTTTTGTAATAGCAGTTGTTAATGACGTGTCAGCAATTTTAATAATTTCAGAAGAGTAATTTTTTTAAGTACAACATAAGAATGGCAGAGGGCAATTGATTGATTGATTGATCAATTGGCAGAGGGCAATTGATTGATTGATTGTTGATTGATCAATTAGGAAAGAAAGTAAAATGATGGTATATGTATCAAAGAGTGCCTGGAAAGTTCACTCATTCAACTGATTCACTTAATCAATGTCAGTTGCCCACTTTGTGCCAGATACTATGCTAGGCTCTTCAAATTTGATGATGAATGAAACAGAGCCCCTCCCATCCTGGCATTAAGTCTGGTGGGTTTGATTTGCATTTAAGAACAGTTCCAGAAGGCAGCTGAGGACTAAATGCATTACAGGTACTTCACCCCAAACAAACCAAAGGGAATTTCATAAGTTTGGTGAGACTATTCCACTTCTGGGGCTTTTGGTACTAAACGACTCTTCAAATACCTGAATTTTCACCTCTTTAAATTAAAACTGACTCTGTGGAATATTTATTAATTAAATATTCATTCCATGATCAAACATGTTCTGATTTTGCTGTAATCCTCCCTGGACATTGATCAAGAAGATATGGAGCAAGCAGAGTGATATAATTAAGATTCCTGGACATATAAATAGCCCTGAGAAGAGCATTTTTTGGTGGGCATCTATCTCTGCACAAGACTGGAACTAAAGGTGCCCCCATCTTCACTAAGCTAGGAATGGTTGACCTGAATGAATTATAAAGATTATTGTACTATCCATGAATGTGAGGCTGTGTTCTTGTGAATATTAATAAATATTTATGATTAATAAATACTTAATATCAAAAAATTATACTGTAAAATATTCTTAATAAGAGTCATAACAACTATTTTTACTACGTATTTCTCTTTAAACCAAAAACTGCTCTCATTACTAGTTGGTCTTATCAAATATTGTGAATGGAAAAAGGAAGCATTTTCTTGTCATTTAGACAACAAATTAAAAAATTATTAAGGTGGTAATCTAAATTCTAGTCTGAAAAAACCCACCTACAACACACTTTATAATCTGTTGTTAGGTAAACATCCTATAAAATGCCAATCAATTGGTACCAGAGCTTTGCAATACTATAATATTGTTTTCTTCTCCCACTGATCAGAGTAAATCTAAGTCAATTTCATTATTCCAAGAAAACACTTAAGCTTCTGCATTTGTTTTACATCTTTCACTCCTGAGGCTCTATATTTATCAAAGCTATTTTGTCCCACATTGAAATTTTGTGAGAACAATTTTATATCACCAATAATTGGCATGAGAATAGCTGTTGAGGAATATTAGGCATTCCCTCCCACCCACAAAACAGATAATTTCATGTCTGCAGAATTCTGCCACTAGAGAAATATAAAACTGTGAAAAAAGGAAAACAATTCAAACACGATAACCAAGTGTGTTCACTAGAAGGCTAAACTAATATTACTCTCTAATATACATCCTTTTAAAAAAATAAACAATTTAAGAATAATTCTAGAGTTATTTGTAATGCTGTATGTCTTTTTAAAGCAGAAGTAATATGATCAAATGTTACAGCTGTTAAATCTGGGAGATGAGAATTTAGGTGTTGGTTATGTTCCTTTTTGAACCTTTCTGTAATTTTTAAATTTCTCCAAATAAAGTTTAGGGAAAAAAAAAAAAGTGAATTTCCATAAGTATAAGATAAAGGTAGACAGTTAAAGAAAATAATTTAGTTAGAAAAGTACAATTATAATTCAGGAAATGTGTTCTTAGCTATTAAATGTAACTAACACAATATTTAGTCTAAATGTGCTACTACAAAGCACTTACATGATTTAAAAATCATGAAGAACTTATACTTCCATTCCAGCTAGTCCTAGCACTGCTAAAATCTGAGGCTGTGAAACATCTAGAGGAAAAATAATGTGAAGGATTAAATGTTTGAAAAAAGGAATCTATTTTAAACTATTAGCACAGTAAGAATTACAAAAGCGTAAGTGTGAGGGAAAACTCTACAGTCAGAAAGGTTCAACAACAGATTCTTGAGCCGGAAGTCTACTTGGTCTTAGGTTGACCAATTTACTAGTCGTGTGACCCTAGACAAATTGTTTGACCTCTCTCTAGCTTACTTTCTTCATCTGTAAAACAATATTAACAATAATACTGATCTCATAGAGTTATTATGAGGATTCGATGATTTAATATGTACAAATTGCTGAGAACACTTCCAGATAAATAATACACACTGTATAGCTTAGTTGTTAGTTTTTCATAAATCTGACAGTTAATTCGAATGTTCAGCTGACAAAGGTTAACTTCTGTCGAAATTTCTATTACTGAGATCCTGACACAAGCCTTAGGGAAGAATTACACACCAACCCCAAGAATGCCGAAGCACTTAATGTAATACCCCAAATAAGGGTCCCAGTCAAACTGCAACAAATATAAATCACTTATGATTAGACATCCTGTAGTAATGACATTATAAAAAATCATAACTCTAGCAATACCAAAATTAGTGTAGAAATTGTCATTCCTATTTCACAGATAAGGAAACTGAAGCTTAAACAGTAAAGTAATTTGACTAACATCACACTGCTAGTAAGTAATGTGAGAACAGGATTATTTATACCTTATTCAACACTATACCCCCAAATATCTGAAAATACTCAGATGCTTAGTAAATGACTGTGCAGAATGCATGACTGATTAAATGAGGGAATGAAACAAGCAATTAAACAAAACTTAGGTTGCTCTGATGTAGCCATTCACCCTGACAGATCAAACCAACTCTGTTTGGCTAAACTTTATAGAGGAAGACTCAATAAATGCTACTTACTTTTATGCAGTAATAATATTTACATTATTCACAGACCAAGACAAGCTGTTCCTATCCTCGTGAAAAAGAACCAGCCATGCCTCAAGAAATAAAAGAATTGCTTCCAAGTAATGATAGCACCAACCCAATTATCCTTGCTAATGGAATGGAATGGAGTGTTAAATAGGGGCTCCAAATGCAAAAAATAACATAAACTGTTTACAAGTTACAATAATTAAAACAAAATAATGAAGCCACACTGATGCCTAATTCAGGAAGTAAGAGAAATTAGTTCATCTTCCCATCTGATCCCCACACTAGACTAGTAAAAAACACCAGTCTAAGATGAGTTCTTTCATTTATTTCTAAGTTCAATTTTTGGTTCACATTTTTCTTGTTTGGGTTAGAAAAGAGCAAAAATTGTCTTTATTTAAAATTTCCCTTTGACAGACTCAGTACAAAAAAAAAAACGATTGAAGGAAGTATGAATGATGTCATCAAATCACAATGCTGAATTAAAAGCAAAATTTACTGAATGTAAATAAGTTCATTCTGACAAACTTCATTGTATTTACACTTATGAGAAAATTACCTGTAAAAAAGTTCTTCTGTGCAAAGATGAAGTGGTAAGTGGCCTTATAAACCTCCAGTTCACACTGCCACGTCTGAGGCATGTTCCATATTCGGGGGTAGCTGGCATTGATGTGGAACTGCAAGCCAAATGTTAAGTAAAAACACTAGAACTTAAAAGGTGACTATGAACAACATAAGAAATGAAGTCACACATGCCAGTAAGTAATTAAAACTTATTTTTCTACTGAGCAAAACAGAAGGCCCTCAAATTTTTTAATCTTGCTGTGGCTAAAGGTCAGTATCCAAAGTTACATCGAGCTCCTTAAAATACTAAGCTATGATGTGGTGAAAATGCTGAGAACAACAAATCAGGATACAGTTTTCACCATGCACTCCAGCTAAGCTAATGGAGTAGCAGCCGATGCCCCGAATTCCTCCTTAAATGAGAGGCTCAGGGTGAAAGATGCAACATATAGTGTCGCAGAGAAGTCTGGCTACCTGTGTTCCTGGGGCTCCCATTTGACAGCATGGTAGTTACAGATCTAACACAGCACTCTGTTGACATATTCCACCTGACAAAGCTTGGTATTTCTGCAAAAGCAAAAGCTGCCTGCCCAGGAATACGATTGTTATGTACCACTATTTATAAGCAATAGCTCAGGAATTCATTAAAATACTGAACATGCTGTTTAACAGATACTTATGGTGTTCAATAAATTCTTGGTAATTGCAAGTTTCCTCTTAATTTACATATATATCTTGTGACGTCTGTGACAAGTGATTAAGTACCTATGGTACCATCTCATATGAAAGAAACTTCTCTGTGAATATCAACCATTCTACATAGTGGCTTTTGGTATTGTTGTGGTACCTGATAAAAAATAATAATCTGTCTGATTAATGGCTCTCCAATCTGCAATTTTAATCATGGACATTCCCATAGTGTTTGTGTTTCTAACATGAAGCATCTAGAGTATCAATAAGATTGTTTTCCTTTTACCTTATTCATCATGTTAAAAACACAACAAATTATTTAAGCCCTAAGGAAATATCAAATTGGTCTAGAAAACATATGATAAAAAATTATCTTACTTACAACTTAGGAGAGTTGTAGTTTAGCCATATAACAAGGTTTAAAAATAACATTCTAACAACTTTAGGATTTTTAAAGGCCAAAAAACCATGTATCTGCTTTTTATTCCCTTCCCCCATATTAGAGACAGAACAACAGAGAGATGCCAAAGGAAGTCCACAGAGCACTGGGAATCCACTCCTCCCAAAGATAGGGCCAGCAGTACCTGGTGGTTCTTGAAGGAGAAAATGGACCATTCAATGGCTTCCTGGTTATTTAAATTTTATATTAAAAATTTAAAATTAAATCTGTATTTTATGCATGTGTGCATATTATCATATGTTCTAGACTTACTGCTAACATTTCTGCTTCTAAAAGAGTCCGGTATTGCATGCTGGTGGTGGCATCAACATGTAAGAGTTGTCCTTTAATTGCAGGGGTGTAACCTAATAAATGAAAACATAACAACTGAAACATAAACGAGAACCTAAAAAATTATATGCAATTGACAATGTGAAATGGAACCAACTCCCACCACTGAAAGAAGGAATCCCTAAAAAATGGTGATCAGTCACTATTTAAATGCACTCCAATGACAGGGAGGTTGGTACCTAATAGCTTTGAAGGTAAAAGTTCCATCTCTATATAATGTCCATCCATTAGTCCTAACTGGCTTTCCAACAGAAAACTACAAGTCTACTCTCTAATGATAGTACTCAACTATTTAAGACAACTCTAGTGTCTTCTCTTACTCTACTTGCTCAAGAGTATGTATTTTCATTCTTTTCAACTACTCCTCATGTAATGACAGTTTCTAAAGAACATTTACTCCTTATGTAATGAAAGTTTCTAAATACCATAATCTTATTCTATACAAAAGTAAAAAAGTTTAGGGCATTACACCTACTTTCCTGATGGGATACTGTGCTGGTTCGAGTCTGTTATGTATCCCATAAAAGACTATGTTCTTTTAATCTACTCTTGTGGGGGCAGCCCTATTGTGCTTGGGATCTTTTGATTAGGTTGTTTCCAGGGAGATATGACCCACATTTGGGTGGGACCTTTGGATTTGATTATTTCCACAGAGATGTGACCCCACCCATTCAAGGTTGGTCTTTATTAGTTTGCTGGAGTCCTTAAGAGAGCTTAGGGAGAGACAGAGAGCTCAGAGCCAACCCAGACCCAGATGCTTGGAGATACAGACAGAAAGACATTTGGAAATGCTAAGCTAAGAGATGAAGCCCAGAGTCTGCCCCAGAGAAGCTAAGTGAAATCCACTTAAAGAGAAAGCCACTGGAATCAGAAGCTGAAAGCAATGCAACCTGAGAGCAAAGGACCAGCAGATGCCAGTCATGTGCCTTCCTAGATGTCAGAGGTATTCAGGACGCCATGAGCCTTTCTTCACTGAAGGTATTCTCTTTTTGATGCCTTAGTTAGGACAGTCTTATAGTCTTAGAACTGTAAATTTGTGAAGTAATAAACCCCTACTGTAAAAGTCAATCCATTTCCGGTATATTGCATTCTGGCAGCTTTAGCTAACTGGAACAGGTGCCTTCCTATGAACACTAACTCTGCAATCACTATTACACAGCTAGTTCAACATGCATCCTGCTCTGAGAGCTTTCTTTCAAACACCTGGATTTCTGGAAAAAGTTTTAAATTAGTTTATTTAGAATTATATTTTATTTTTGCCTGAGACCTAGGTACATTTTTCCCTTTGGCTTTTCAGACAACCATGTTAAAAGCTACCTAATCTTTATATCCAAGAACTTTACGGGAACTTCCTTAGACCCTTAACTCACAATCAGTATGCCGTGGCACTTTCATAACAGGTATACTTGACAAATTGATCCTCTCAGCGTTTCGGTGGCCTTTTTACCCTAGTGTGTCAGACAAATATTTCCTGTATGTATCATAATGTTAAAAAAAAAGGTGGAAGCACTCCTTTAAGTGAACCATTCTCAATTTTGTGAAACCTGGACTGTCTTCTCCCCCCCCAAATATATCTATAATTAACACTTCTCTAAAAGCTGCTAATATCCAACTATCTACTCTAAATCAGGCAGTTCTCAAGAATCTCCTTAAAATTTAATATGATTTTTCTTTTTAAACTAGCTAAGATGAGCTTTGTTTATTCACTAAAATAGCCCGAAAGTTAAGGTGAAAAGATACACTATTGTATTGCCAGTCACTTTTGCACTTGATTATTTAAGTAGGTGGGTTCCACTGCTACCATCTTTTACAAGCAAATAGGCCTAGTCAATGTCTCTGCCTCCCTTCTTCTTATAGCAGCACCAAAGATAAGTGACAGAACAAAGAGGAAAGCTAATAATTATATTTTTAAAACTCTATGTTTGTGATCACAGCATTGCTGGTTAGTGATTTCAAAGTATAGGTCAGTTCCTATTCTCTTTTCTCTCAGGAAAGTGAATAAGTAAGGCAGAATTTCATCTTAACTGCTCTCAATTACAAATATAGTAAGAGAATGGTAGGAAGAAGATAAAATGAAGATGGTTATATAATAATTTGATACATTTAACAAAAAGTATTTAATCATGTTATCAATTAAGTTGTATCAGTGCCCAAATTTCAACTGCATAACAAACTTAGATTACCTCAGCTCAGATGGAACTATAGCTACCAGGACATTAGTTAATATTTTAAATATGAAATGTTCTGCTTTCTTCAAGTTATGTTTTTCAAAGTATTTAATTTATTTCATGAAAAATCTATTGATATAACCTAAAACAAAGCTTATTAGTCATTAAATCAGTTCAGCCATGTACCACGTGCCAGGCACTGGGTGCAGCACTGGGGATACACTAGTAAAATACAACAGCTGAACTGGCAAAATGTACATTAAGAAAATTATTCTCTGTCCCACAAAAGAGATGTATAGAGCATAACGAAAGCATAGAATTGTAAGATTAATTGTGAGTAGAAGTTTTGTCCCTTTTCTTTAGGTGTTCAAATAATTTAATTACATAATATCCACCCTAACAACCACAGTTACATCAAAATATAATTTTAAAAATTGAAAAATATAACACTATTAATGTTAGTCCAAAGTGATTTTAATAAACTGCATTATTTATATATTATTTTATTGCTAATCATTTAAAGTGAAAGGTAATAATCTCAGCTTACCACTTTCCTCAACTGTCATTGGAATATTAATTTCTAAGTATGAACCAGCTCCTACATTTACATGTACAGCATTCGTCTCCTACCAAAAGAAAAATATTAATTCATATAAAACATTTATTAAAATTACACTCCTATCATCTTTATTTTCAGTTATTATTTCAAATAAGAAATACCATTATGATGATCCTAATATGTATTAAAAGCTTCTAAGACAAAAAGTTCAAATTTATACCAAAAATACACTAAGATTATTTGGTCAGATATAAAAGGTAAAATGAACCATATTATAGTATAAACATCTACTATTAATAAATTTCCATTATTCGGTATTTAATAAAAGTCTAATGTAAGTAACATATATACAATTAGTTGGGGAAAAAGAAACTCATAGAAATGAATCTAAGTATCTAAGTATAGGACGAGTCACCATAAAAGTACTCTGGAAAATAATGTTAAGTTTTAAACACTAGTTTTTTTCTACTATATTATTTCAATAATTACCCTGTTTTTTGTAAACAGCAAGTCAATTGTAGCATCTGCAATAATATTCATTCGTAGTTCAAAAGCAAGAATTTGTCTTGGCCTCCCAGGCTGTGCAATTTCACAAACTTTCAGAACTTGATAATCAGGTGGAAAAAAAAACTTCCATAAACAATCTCTATATAAGGAGGTAGAAGGAATAATGACATGCTATTAAACAAAAGAGTCCAACACCCGTATTCTAACTTTATAACTGCTATCTCATTTGACAATTAGACAAGAAATAGACATTTTTTAAATTCTCAAAATGGTAACACTACCATAAACTCTAATTTCTCAACAAGACTGAAAGATGGTTTTCTCCAAGGTTTTCTACTTCCAGAGATCAATGAGCTTTGAGCACATAATAGATAAATTATTATCAAATGAGACACAGGTAGGACCAATCTGCACCATCCAAGTGTATCGTGAGAAATTAAAGACATTTCACAAGTACTTCAATTGTTCAAATGTCGAAGGAAGAAGCGAAATAAGATAGTCTAATTAGAATCATCATTCTACCCCAAACAAGCTACTTAACGCTTCTGAAGAAACTTGACCTATTTCCTCTTCTGTAAAATAGAAATAACATAGCCTGACTCATAGAATGGTTCTAAAGATTAAAGAACAACACATTTGGAAAAGACTTGACAATGTGTGGCACATGCAATAAGTGGCTGTTACATATATTATTTTCATAGTAATTATTTTTAATCAATATTATTATAAGAGACTAAAGAGAATAATAGATTTGTGAAAAGTAAATGGATATCCTAAGGCTAAAGCACTAATGTACTTGCCTTCCCTTATCATTTGAAAAAATGAAAGAACTTCAAAAATTTTCCAAGTCTTCTATGTGAGCAAACATTAGTACAATGTATCTCATGCATTCAGGGGAAGTGCCACTTTGTGGCTTTTAGACAGCAAGAGTTGAGAAAGGAGTCACCAGTGACAGGAAATGCTGCTTGGAATACATAAGAATAGGAAAAATAAGATGAACAGAACAAAATATGTAAACTGAGCCAGCATAGATTATAAATTGCCATTATTAAATTAAAATATATGAAAGGAAAATGTAGCTCTGCAAGTGTTTTGGCTAAAAGAAACAAACATAAAAAAGAATATTAAGGATAGAGAATCCAGTTGACTCTTGTCTCTAGACGCTGTAGCTTTACTATCTTGCCCAAATCGCTGCATCTCTCTGAATGTTATTTTTCCCTAGGCATAATGAGTTAACCGCACCTGTCCTATGTCTCTCACTGGCTTATAAGGAGCAAGTGTGAAAATATAAATGAAAGCAAAAAAAAAAAATCACATAATGTGAAGACTGTTTGTATTATTATGATAATCATCTAAGGATTAGGTTCAGTTTTAATAAATTTATATTTCAACTGTCATGAAAATCTTAAAAAGAAAGTATCACAAAAGAAACACTCAATAATATCTTAAAGATTCATAAAATCATATAAAAGTAGAATAGCCTAAAAACCTATAAAAGGTCTGTCATGCTACATCAGAGATCAGTAAGTTCTACAATGCTGACAGAGTGAACTACCCAATAGCAAAACAACTGAGATTTCCTCCTGTATTTCTTACATTAATAGAAGGATGTTAAGAAAACAGACTTCAATATTCACTTCTGGTTACAGCTCATATTTGTGAAGAAATTTAGTATGCGGAAGGAGGAAAAGAAATTGTCACATTAGAGGAATTGCACAATCTGTACATGTAAGTAAGGAGACAAATATCACTCACATTACTAAAGTAAACACATGTGAACACAACTTTTTTTTTTAATGAACTTGAACAGTTTTGTTAAATCCAGGTGAAGAAAGGTATTGCTGTTCTCTCTTGACACTGGCATAATCAACTAAAGGAAATGTGGTAAACTGAATTCCTCTTTCATGTTAACTTCAGTATCATTTCTCAATATAAAACAAAGACCACCCCCAAAGTGAATATGACTATATAGTGTAAGAATTTTAGATTGGTTCTCATGTAAATACACTGTAATACTTTTTTGAAATATATAATAAAGGTAAATATAGCTTAAGAATCACAATTTACTCAAGTACTAAAAACGCAAAAATATTTCATGTGTCTGTGCTTGTGCCAGTTTGGACATATTAGGTCCCCCAAAAAGCCATATTCTTTAATGCAATCTTGTGGGGGCAGATTGATTAATCTTTTTGATTAGGGTGTGACCTCTTGATTGAATGTTTCCATAGAGATTTGACCTCACCCATTCAGGGTAGGTCTTGATTAGTTCACCAGAGTCCCATAAAGGGAGCTCTCACAGAGAGCAGAGAGAGAGAAATGCCCGGGATATGCTAAGCCAGGACACAAAGACTTAGAAGCTTGGAAGCCAAGCAAAGCTGCTTGCTGACACTTTGAGATGCTAGCCCAGAGTTTGCTCCGGAGAAATTAAAAGAGGAAAAAACGCCCCAAGAGATGCTTGCTGATGCTTAGAGATTATTGGAGATGCAGACAGAAGGACATTTGGAGATGCAAAGCTAAGAGAAACCCAGAGACATTTTGGAGAAAGACATTTTGAAACCAGAACCCTGGAGCAAAAAATCAGCAGACACCAGCCATGAGCCTTCCCAGCTAACAGAGGTTTTCTGAAGGATGCCACCGGCTGTTTTCAGTGAATGTATACTCATGCTGATGCCTTAATTTGGACATTTTCATGGCCTTGGACTGTAAATTTGTAACCAATAAATCCCCTTTATAAAAGGCAATCCATTTCTGGTATTTTGCATAACAGCAGCATTAGCAAATGGGAACAGTGCTAAAGCATTATTTTAATTTTTCCTGTCAAATAAAACAATATATAACTGTTATACTGGCTAAAGAAAATGAGGTTTTTCTTGATATTTCCGGATATAGTTGAAATTGATTTAGCTTTGTTACTTAATAGGATATGAAAATACCCATTTTCGACTGTCTCATAGAGTATACAGCAAGGCTTATTGTAAGAAAAATTTTATCATAAAATGAAAATTAAAATCCAGTAATGTAAAAGCACTTGTTCTTTACCTTGAAAAGTTAAGCTGTTTATTTCCAAGTTTACTAAATCACCTGAAGTCATTTCATCAATTGTAACTAATGCAAGGTTTTAATAAATAGGGAGGTATATGGGAGCTCTGTATTTTATGCATGATTTTTCTGTAAATAACTTCTCTAATTAAAAAAATGCATGCTAATAAATAAATAAATAACCTAACCCAAAACTTTGTGAAGTATTTTATTAGTGTACTGCAAAAATTTTTCAAATACAGACTTATTCATTTACCATGTAATTGTTAAATAGCTACTTAGTTGCTAGGTATTCCTATATACCAAGAGTACCAAATTAACAGAACATTGTACTTAAAGTATACAGTTCTTCTAATAATGATAGGTAGGTAGAAGTTTATAAAACTATGAAGTATAAAAAGTCAGTACATCAAAAGTATTGGCACTCTTTGATTAACCCACCTATGGTCCAATAATATCTGCTGCAGTGGATGATTTGGCTTGCACTTTTTTCCATTCAAGAAAGCTAGCTCATAAATAGAAAACTAAGCTAACTCTAAGAGATGTCTACTTACATAAAAATTCTGACAGTCCCTCATAATTGATGGTAAACATCCCTCCTCTGTTTAAAATTCTTCAATCAGAAAGTAAAAATTACTTCGGAATTACCATAACTAAAAAATAGAGAACCTTTCAGATCTCCTCTTATCTTCAGTATAAAAATCATACTTCTTAACTACCTATAGAACTCAGAAAAGAACCAATTCTCCACTGTTCTCAAGCATTTGTAAAATTCCTCCCTTTGCCTCAATTATTTACCCTTCTCCTTTCCTAATTAACTTTTACCTATCCTTCAAACCCGCACCTCACGTTACCTCTATCAAAAAGTCTTCCCCAAATCTTTTCTTCCCTTAGAAATGTATCTTTCTAAGTTCTTCATCAGACTCTTTGCTTACCTTTATTAAAGCACTTAGTCAAATTCTTTTGCTTGTTTTCCTCTCCGACTAGAACTATATATATCCTTTACCTCTGAATCTCCATTACCCCAACAATCCCTGGCAACAGTAGGATCAATAAATTAACTTGTTGGTTAAATACGAAAGAAGAAAACAGAGAAATATGATCATTCACCATCTCTTTTATGAGTCTGCTCCTCTTTCAGTAAAAATTACAGTATTATCTCAATACATTTGAAAGATTTACTAGAAATAGAATTTACTCAAGTACCTCTGTCTATCAGCCCATGGTCCATAGTTGAAATCTGTTCCTTTACCACAAACTATATCCAGGCCCCAACATGGAGGCAAGTCTTGTAATTTGCAATCATCATTGCTCATTTCTCCCTCAATATTTTCTTCTGTTTCTTCTGGAACAAGTCCTGTATTGAAGAATATATCATATAAAGGTAGTTCTTTAAATGACCACGAAAAATCTTAGATCAGCAGTTCTCAAACTTTTTGGTCTCTTTATATTCTTAAGAACTATTGAGAACCCCAAAGAGTTTTTGTTTCTGTGGGTTACTTCTATCAATATTTACTGCATTCAAAATTAAAATTGTAAAATTGTAAATAACACTAAACCCATTACATGTTGACATAATAACACTTTCAACGAAAAATAACTATTATTTCTAAAACAAAACAAAATAATTTAGTGAGAAGTGTGGCATTGTTTTAAATTTTGGCAAATTTCTTTAATGTCTAGCTTAATAGAAAATATATGGATTCTTATATCTACTTCTGCATTTGATCTGTTGTTGAAGCATTTGAAGAAAATCTGGCTTCACTGAGGTATGTGGAAAGAAAAAATGGTATTTTAATCAGTTTTCCAGACAATTTTGACTATTTTCTTTGATACTATACTAAATCTCAACAAGTAACAGTTTCTTGAAGGTTAGTTGTAAAGTGGAATCTGAAACCATATAACAGAACTCTTCATACTCTGTTACCTTAAAATCAGGTCTCTTTTGTAATTTGAATAGATCTTTTACCATGCATGATTTTGTAACATCATGCATTGGTCATTTGGAAAAAGTTAGCTCACTTAGTCATGCAGATTTTTCCAAATGTTTGCAAATTTCATTATAAAATATTTTTTAAATCACAATTGTTAATAACACCAGTGATCTCATCAGAAAAGTCGATAACTATTGGGAAGCTGTGGAGCACATAGTGGCAAATCCAAGTTTTCCCTAATTTTAATTTTCTCTTGAAAGCTTGAAGCCATCATTTGTATGTTAGTTGTTCTTTCAAGTAAAAACGGTTTTCCATGAAAAAAGGCAAATAATTCAGCTTGCAACTCAATCACACAATTAATCGCGCAACACAAATGTACCTTGGTATGCAGAATTGCTTTAAGTGTACTGCACATCTTGTTAATACTGAAAAAGACTTTACTTCAAGTCAAGGTTTGATAAAAATAAATAATATTTACTTAATCAAGGACTTTACGTGAAACTGGCACTTTTTGTTTTATGGTGAGTATGTGACAGAAAAAAATAAAAGAACTACTAGTATAGTTTGGAGCCGTTTCCTTGATCGATGCTTTAAAGCACCAGTTTTACCCACCATTGCTTTTGCATCATCAGTGCAAATGACAACAAGGTGAAAAAAGCAAATGACATCCTAGTTTTATTATGAAAATAATTTTGACTTTGCAACCTCCAGGGATTCACAGATCATAGTTTGAGAACTGCTACTTTTAGTTAGCTTCAAAAATTTATATCCACACAGCTGTTAGGTCATTATTAGCATACAAAAACATAAGTTTTTCTTATTTGGGGGGGGAGGGATTGACATGAAATAGAAAGATTAGAAGTAGGAAAATAGGACTAAAATTCCAAAACATTTATAACTGAAGTCACCTGTAAAGCATTTTAACTACTGTATTTCACTCTTCAAATTTTAAGACTCAAATCTAATATACTGTGATTTTTCTTCCTGAGCTAAGATAGTTCAATCTTAACTATCACCACAGTCTCTAAATGTTTCAACTCACGGTCATTTTGCATTCTCAATTTTTCAGGAACTTCTTGAAAATGGAACTTGGGAAAATTAATATATTGTTCTCTTCTAATCTACAAATACTAAGTAGTATTAAACCTTTGAGAAATGACACACATATTTTTTAGGAAGGCATTCTTACCATTTATTAATATTCATTTATATCCTAGGTAAGTAGATTTAAAATATTATTAGACATCAGCATATAATAGAAGAAACAAAATTATAGCTATGAAACATACTTTCAGAAAACAATACCTGGCTCATCCATGTAGTAGTAAATGTCAACATCATTTGACTGCATCACTACAAAACCTTCTCCCATTAATCTCGGTGGCCTATAAGAAGTGGGAGGAGCAAACTAAATATATCTCCAGAATATATGATGTTCAGTATTGTAGTTAATGGTCAAAACAAAATGGAAAAAAAAAACTAAAAAAGCATTTAAGAGTAGAATCTTGAAAAGGGAAAAACATCTTTCATGTAGAAAATAATCACAATAAATTATTCCATAATTGTATTCTGTATTAGATTAAATAATTAAATGGTACTGAAATTTTTTTCAATAAAAGAGGACAAAAAAGGGGAAAAAAGGTTTTGGTTTTGTATTTTTCATTTTAAGCTTTAAATGAGAGAAACTTATTTAAAACAAAGTTTAATTAAATATAATAAAGGAATAATAATCATCGGAATATAATAATCGTAACTCTAACATTTGCAACAAAGTACAATTAGACTTAAAAGTCAACCATTTTTTTAGTCAACCCTAAAAACTCATTTTTTTAGTCAACCCTAAAAACTAAACAGGATATTTCATTTTATCATATAATAAAGTATAATTCAGAAACATTAAGAAAAATGTTACATCATTTTTATCTTTAACAACTTCATGTCATGCAATTCTAAGAACACTTAGTTGATCAACTTGAAGTAAGTTTAAAGCAAAATATCTTGAACTCAAACTGGAATGACTATATCTATGCCATCAATTAATTCTCACAAAACAGTCTTTATCTGCTTTGATTTAGCATCTTTTTTTTGTCATACACTGCAATATTTTCTTCCATATCAAAATAAACTTAATTCTCAATCACTAGTTAATAAGATAGCATATACTAATTCAGCAATCTTCTAAATGTACTAAATCACAAAGGTTAATGCTTATTCTCTTAATGAGTTTCTCTCTACACTTTTGAAGAGTGCAAAATACCAGTTAAAATCTTTTTAAACAAATTATTAATAGCAGAGCACTTGATTACATCTTACTTTCTAGTAATTTTCACAAAATCCCGATTTATTCAGCAGTGTAACCTTTACCCATAATTACAGTATTGTGTGCCTAGTCCACATCCCGGAAGATGCTTAGCAAAGTCCATAATCCTAGGTTATCAGGCAAGGTAGGCCCATAGCCAACATGGTACTTAATTAGGAAACACCCTCTCTATCATTCTAGCCAATTTCCAAAGAATCTAAGAGCAAGCCAGAAAGAGATTAAGAAGGAATGATTATACTTCTTGTAATCTCTTATACTGCTATGCAGAAAGAAAAAAAGCTGAGATATTACAATGAAGACTAATTATATGGGCACTTAAATTACACAAATTCAACTGCAGAGTTTCCTTCACAAAAAAGAAAAAAGATTGAGAAGAACATAAAACTACCAAGATCGCATCATTGCACTCATGAGCATGTGGCCTGGAGTCAGATGGAAATTATAAATCTGCTATTCTATCAGTGTCCCAGTCCATTTGTGCGTAAGCATCTCACAACTCTGAGTGTGAGACTAGTGTGCATTATTCATACAATATGTCCCCTAAATGCAAACAGCTACTTCACTAAAGGAAAAAAGTACCTGGAAAGCTAGAGGGGAAACTGACAGTTTTGCACTGAAAGAGGTGTCAAGTAGGTCTCAAAACTGTACTATCCTAACTATAGTAATTTTCCAAGAGCAATTTTGATTCAATTTTCAACTTTAACTCAAAATAGAACTCCACTGTAATGAATCTGTTTAACTCACTAATTAGTCATTCCTTCTGGAAACAAAAACCCACCTGTAATGTGTATTCCCTAACAAACCTACATCATGGCTTAATTGCCCAAAATAAGTTTCCCAAATACAGTGAGGAGGAGAAGGAGTAAAAAAAAGTCTCTGTAATCATACAGAAAAATATTTAAAATTAGTTAACTAATGCATAGTAGATCCATTTATCCTATAAAGCAGGACTACACTGTTAACTGCTACTATAGACAGAGAAATAAACCTAATTATCGCACAACTTGCAGCAGAGAAGTTAAAAGTATACTAAAGGTTCCAGTTGAAAATCTATATTAGATAGATAAAAGTGATATGTTATTTTACAAGTCTTTCTTACTCATCATTTTGAAGACCAACATATCTTGGACTCGGAACAAGCATAACTCGAACATTTTCAAGCTTTCCTTTCACAATATGCATAAACTGATCAAGATGACTTGAAGGAGGTTTTGTAGTATAAGTTAAGAAGGCATCATCAAAGTTGATGCATAAAGTTTGAGGTTGGTAATGATTCCCGAAGGCCAAACGTCCCTTTAAAAAAAAAAAGGATAAGAGAAATTATACCATGCATTTCTGGTCATATTTTTCCCCTTTAACTGACATAATAACAAGCATTTTCAAGCAACAACTAAATGATTCCACTTTAACACTTTATGCTATTTAAATTATTCTAGTGGTCAATTTGGACCAGTGTCCAAATTGTAAAAAAAAACAGCCTGTAAGGTCTGATAAATTTGTGCTAAAACAGTATTGGTGTTAAAATAATTCCTTCACACTTCATGGAAATAGGAACCCAAAAATCCACAAAATTACTATATTTTCCCAAGTGAAAATTACATTTGCAAAAATAAATTCCTCTATAAAAGTTCTAAATTAAGCCACCAAACATTAATTGTGGCACAATTTACTTACTGTGCTCACATTGACCTTTATGACTGGAATAAGTGATCTCCATGAAGATGTGGGGTCTTGAGATTCTGTTTTTACTTTAACTCTGAGGGAAAAATTAACATAAATAAGAAAAACTTAAATAACTGAGGAATAGTTGACTTCCTCACAATGTTCTTTATTAACATCAGCTGTAACTTTCTAATGGAATACTGATAGTACTAAAATATCTCTGGGAATGCACTCTATCATATCAATTTTCAGAATTACAAGCTATAATAACAAAACTATGTTTTTAAAAAGACAAGCTATAAAAATGCAACAATGAAGTATGCATATGCTGCCAAAACATCTATTATTATGCCCATTACAAAACCGTCAAAATTATTACCAAAACAATATGCGATCAAGGTACAAGTCACTTTGATGTTTTCCACTGTTTTCAGCACTTTTGAAAACAACCCAGCTGGGTCCTTTTCCTTCTCTCCCCAATCACCTTCTGCCAAAATAATTTCCCTCAGTGAAATGAAAAGAACATAGGTCAAGAGTAAGAAAAAAGAAATAGGGCATACATAAACTTAAGGAAATGAAAATTTCACAGAAATTCACTAAAGAATTCAGAAGAGAACTTGAAGTATATCTCCTCAACAATCAATAACCAGATGACTCCCAGATCACTTCTCTGAGGCCATCTTCAGTAAGGTGTCCCCCAATACTTAAAACTAAATTCAAAACTGACCTTATCACTTCCTACTAAACTCATCTTTCTACAAAGTTCTGACTCCACATGACCACCGATCAAGTTAGATATTTCAATTCACTCGACTCATCCTTCTTGCTTATTCTCTATAGCTAGTCACTGTATCTTTTAGATTCAATCTCCTAAATATATCTGGAATCCATCCACTTCTCACCCTTCCTCTCTACTGCTACCAAACCAGTTGATGATCATCTCTTGTCCAAATTTACCACAGCCTTCTAACAAGTCTGCCTGCCTCCAGTCTTGTCCTCCTCCAACCACACTGCAGCCAGAGTCAGCATTTCCTCACTGGCTTCCAGGTAAAGCCAGCTTCCTAACACTTGGCCCCCAAATACCTCTTTAGTCTAAATAATCTCCACCTCAAATAATCCATTCCAGTAAAAAAAAAAAACTACTTTGCAGTTTCCCTAATTATGATATTTCTTCTCTAAGAAATACTCTTCATTTCCTACTTTGCCTGTTTAACTCATTCATCCTTCAGGTCCCAGCCCTTCCTGATCCTTCCATGTGTGCCCAAAGAATTCTATTCTGCCCTTACAGTAACTGCATATTTACTAATCTAACTCCCTTGTAGACTAAAAATTCCCTCAGGACAGAACAGTTGCCATATTCCCAGTATCCCAGTAATTCAGAATAGTGCCTGGCACATAGAAAGTGTCCGCTAAATATTTACTGGAGGAATAAATGTCCTCGTCATCTACTTAAAAACAACTATTTTAGTTTGTTTTTTCCTTAGGAGTAGGGGAAGTTGGGGTTGATGTAAATGGTTGAAGCAAATAATAAAAGCATTTTGAATGGTATAGGCAACATAATGTTAGCCATAAATCTTGTTTCTTAAATACCAAATTTAATTCAAGAGGTTCTTTATGAAACTGTGTGATCTGTAAAAATCAAAATCATTTTAATTTGAACTAGAGATTCTTTAATTTATATTTTTCCTTTATTATATGTAAAAACTGTTAAAGAAAGGTCCATTTTTCCAGAATAGGTATTTAATGAATCATTCCACTTAATAATGAATTTTTAATTTAAATAAGCCTTATTAATTTTTAAAGATACACATTAAAATATAACATATATGTATAAAAATGTAGCTTATGAGGGGTGACAATGGGATTGGGAAAGCCATAAGGACCACACTCCACTTTGTCTAGTTTATGGATGGATGAGTAGAAAAATAGGGGAAGGAAACAAACAGACAAAGGTACCCAGTGTTCTTTTTTACTTCAATTGCTCTTTTTCACTCTAATTATTATTCTTGTTATTCTTGTGTGTGTGCTAATGAAGGTGTCAGGGATTGATTTAGGTGATGAATGTACAACTATGTAATGGTACTGTGAACAATCGAAAGTATGATTTGTTTTGTATGACTGCGTGGTATGTGAATATATCTCAATAAAATGAAGATTAAAAAAATATATATATAACATATAGACCATTATACTTATTCTCAACATCATTTAATCTTTCTTTAGTAGTTGATTATTTTAATGTACTTCTGTGCCAGCATTCTCCTCTTTCCTCTTGTTTTGGAAAAAGGTGTCCTTCTTTCTTTGCAAGATAGCCTCATCAATCTGTGCTTACTTCCCATTCCTCAAAGCCTTCTTCCATCAAGCATCATGCTCAGGACTACTCCTCACATTAACAAGCACACGAAGAGCAAAGAGCTTCCTTGATCATTAATCCCTAAAATAATCATTTCAATCTCTTCATTTTTCTGTAAATCATGAGGGTACGAGTGAGAAAAGGAATCTAAACTAGTGACCATCTTTTCCTCAGCAGTGATTCATTTCTAAGTCATTTTATTCACACTGTCTTCCCTATAACTCTATGAAAGTATTCTACACTGACCTAAATGCCTTCTCTTAAGATTTGGTTTTCTCTGACTTCTAAAATAAGAGACATTGTTTTACTCCTTAAAACTTCTTCCCTTGGTTTAGTGACAATTACTTTTATCTTTCTATCTGCTCCATCTCTGTCTCCTGCCTTGTCAACGATATATATGCACAAAGATATGCCATAGCACAACATTTTTAAGAGTGAAATACAGACATCAAGGTTAGAATGGTTATTTAAACTTTGGTAAACTGAATGTTATCTAACCATTAAAAATATTGTTATTAACACTATAAAACATGTCAAAATTCTTAGGCTACAATATTACATTCTGAGAGTAAAAAGTATGGACCTAACATTGTTAGAACTTCGTGAAGGTATGTGCATAAATTCCAAATTTACATCTAAAATTCTGACCTATCATCTCTTGATAACTTCACATTTTTAACTGAGAGCAGAATATCTCCACTTGGGTATCTTTCAGTCACTCCAAATTTACTCCTAACTCCTACAGAAGAGTCTCCCCTCTAGACTTTCTCTGAGATTCCCACCACAGTTTTGTTTTGTTGTTTTTTGTTTTTTTTCTGATTGCAAAGACTCAAAGCTTACTGTTATTTTGTTTGTTTGTTTACCCTTCCTTCCTCCAACCTGACCATTTCAGATAATCTATTACTAAGCTGATCTTCTTTCATAGTGTATCTTGTATTTCTCACTTCCTTTCCATTTCTACAAGTATCACCCTAGTTGAGACCCTTCTCACCTACCTGGGCCATGTGTTGGCCAATAGCACTAAATCTTATTTAACCAACTGTCTCCAAGTCTTTTGTCATTTATTCTGTACCAGGTGTCAGAAAAATTTCCTTGTAAAGGACAAAATAGTAAATATTTTAGACTTTCTGAGCCATGTAGTTTCTGTCCAAACTATTCTAACTCTTCCACTGCAGTACAAAAGCAGCCACAGACAATATGTAAACAAATGGGTATGGATATGTTCCAGGAAAACTTTATTTACAGAAACAAGAACTGGGCTAGATTTGGCCTATAGGTCAAAGTCTGCCAAACCTTGCTACAGAATAATACTGTATAGAATAATATAATACATACCATACGAGCCCACACGATTTTTTTAAATGCACAAAACAAAATCATATATTTGTACATGCATATGTATATGCATGTATATATTTAGGTATATGCACTCAAAGGATAAAAACCAAATTATTAACTGTGGTTATCAACGTGGAAGGAAACAGGATGGAGGAGGAGGAGAAGTAGAACTGGACTTTTTTAAATTATATAATTCTGTATTATTTGAATTTTTTAAAGAATTATATAATTATTTATATAACTAAAAGTTTAAATCTACAACGAAAGATTACATTGTGTTTAGGAGAACAGAGACAATGATACTCTGATAAAGGCAAATGTTTAAATGTTGGAGATTAATAAAATTAAAGTGTGACATTGAACCTTTCAATTTTGGACTGGGTTCTTGTTCTTCCATTCTCCCGTGTTTTATCATCCTCTTTCTTGGGTGGAATTATAGTTGGCTCCAAACCAAACAATTCTTGAAGGCGTCCATAAAGATCCGAACGATTGTAGACATGAAATTCAAAATCATTGACTGTGATGTACAATCTGGTTTCTGCCTTTGGATCTATAGATACAAGTTACAAATAAAGGAGGTTTTAGTCAATTACTTTCTTTCACAGCTAAGTAACTCACATGACTTAAAAAAAAATTGTATGTATAGAGATGTTATTGAAATAAATACAAAACATTGGCAAAAGAATGGAAAAAGTAGATGTTACTCTAGTTTTTTAATTTAGCATTCTGAAAGCAACCTGAATTTCTAGATTCCGGTTGTATAATGACTAAATTTTAATTTCATGCTAAGAAAATTTACAGGTAAAAGAAAATAAAATTATACCCTAATATAGCTACAAGTTTATATTAAAACATACATAGTGAAACAGTCAAAGAGTGATGCATTTAAACATCACATTGGTAACTGAACTTTTGTGGCAGAGAAACTAGGATTTTTCATAAACACCAATTTGTGTTTAAAAACTACACACTAAAGCAAAGGTTTTATGGATTTCAGGTTTCAAACAATTTTATCAAATAAAAGACATAATTATATTACATATGATAGTAATAGTAATTAATGAATCCATCCATAAGGTGATGTTTCTATTAAGGACATAATCTAAGATAGTGTATCTGTTCCCAAATAGAGGAAAATAATTAACATCACATGTCAACCAGAGTGTCAGAAGAAAGGCACATTTCCAGTGCTTTCTTTCTGTTATAAAATGAATCACACACATTTTTCTGAGACTACTCTTTTTCAACTTTTATCCATGTATCTCTATCCAGCAAATTCAGTTGAAAACAAATTAATATTAGATGTGACCTGTTAGAAAAGTTTAATTTTTAAAAAATGGGTGGAGGAAATGTTTAATTTTCATTTCAGTAGCTTAAGGTGCAATTTAAACATGAAGTACATATCCTTTATTAAGGTACCCAATTTCATCAAAATTAATAATTTCTTCTTAAGCTATTGGCAAAAAGACCTAAAGAATGTCAAGCACTTCAAATAAATGCAAATTTTAATTTAAACAAACAAATGAAAAAACACTGCAATGTATATTTCAAAAATAAACCAAGTAAAATAAATCAGCAACATTAAATTCTCTCAGTAATACTTTTACTAATGCTCCAATCTAGGTTTTTTCCCTCCTTACTTCCCAAGACAATTGAGAAAGGAAAAAAAAAAAAATTCCAGTTCTTCAAAAACTTAATGTTTAGGTGCTATAATTATCCTGGTATTTTTTAACTAGCTCTTTGACCTATGTTCCCTCCTGTTTCTTCAGATTTACTATATATATGGCTAACAACTAAGACAGCCTCTGAACTATTACATCACTTGTTTCATCCTTTTTTCTTATGTGGATCAAATTCTTAACATTAAAATAAAAATACCAGAAAACATTGGTTTTTAATATGTATGATGTATTCTAAGATCTGATAGGGATAAATATCATCATATATTTTAAAAAAGTAAATCAAACTCCTATCGCTTAGTAGGTTTTAAGCCTTTTCCTCAGTAATAACATAAATCTCATCCAGGACTTCTCACCAGAATGCCAGGGTCAAATATCCAGCTGCCTACTCAATATTTCCACCTTGATGTCTAACAGGTATCTCACACTTGAAATGTCTGGTCAAACTGATTTTCCCACCCAAACCTACTCCATAGTATTCCTCATCTCATTAATAGTGAGCCCATCTTTACAATTGCTCGGGCCAAAAAACCTGACTGCTCCCTTTCACATCCCAGATAGAATCTTTCCTGTTCCCCTCAAGACTAACACAAGGGCCAGATCTTTAAAAAATTAATTAATTAATTAATTAAAAAAAAAAACAAAAAACAACTAAGATCATGTCGCTGTCCTGTTCCAGCTTCCCATCTTACTCAGAGAAACACCAAGGTCCTTTAAATGACCTGTAACATCCCAAGGGATCTGAACTCCTTCCACCTCCTAATCTTCCGTCTCCCACCTTTGATCTAACTATCCTAGCCTCCATTTTGGTAATGAAACAGGAACAAACCAACTATGAAACAGTCTTACACCAAATATTCACAATGTCTCATTTCCTTACCTATTTCATGTTTCCTGCTTAACTTTCCCCAATCAATGAAGTTTTCCTGGATTATCTATGTAAAATCGCAACCTCTCTGCAAACCGGCACTCCCTAGTCCACTGACCTTGCCTTTATTTTCCTCAATGCCATTTTTCTTCAAGCATTCCTCAATGCCATATATATTTACTTGCTTATTATCTATATGCCTCCCCCCATTTGAATATAGTAAGCTCCACAAGGGCAGGGACTTTGTTTCACTGTTGTTTCCGTGGTGCCCAGAACCATGCTTATGACATAAAAGTGCTCATTTGTATGAGATAGTAACAGAGCACCTTCCTACAAGCTGTACTGCTACAAAAAAAATACCACAAACAGATCTTAGTTGAGAATTTTTGAAAACTCCAAGTAGAAGCCTAATAAATGCAAAATGAAATATTTTTCTCTTTCCAGGTTGATGTATTCAAGTAGAAATTAATTATTATACAATTCCTCAAGGTCATAAAAAAACTCAGAATGAAAATTTACCTCAAAAGTCATTTAAGTCATTTGTTTTCAAATTTACCTACTGAACGTGTACTAATGATCCCTGAATACACATGCCCTTATCATTAGGGATATGCTAGAAAGGCTGGGGTATAAGCTGCAGAAGCAGCAATGAGGGAAAACAAAGAGTTTTGGCTAGCCCCTAACTGAATCAGCAGCGATGAATAAACAAATGCTGATTGTATAAACATGGATGCACAAATACAATCAATTTCATCCCTAACTTGCTGGACATGAACAACACATTCTCTTCATTCAATATAAACAACTTGATAGCAGTATGATGACATTAACTTACTAAGGACACCAAATCATAAAAATGTAGGTGTTAATTTCTGAAAGTATTTTGACAACACTGATGACCACTAAATACTTTAACATCTATTTCAACGCCCTTTCAACATTCCCAATCCCATTTTCCTGACTTTATTACTAGTTTTTGCATTATTGTTTTTGTCTGCCTCACACTACTAAAATGTAAACTCCAGGAAAGAGGTTTGACTTGTGCTCACTATTATATCCCTGATGTCTAAAACACCGTCTGGTACATAGGAAGTGCTCAGTAAATATTTGTTCAATCAGTGAATAAAAAATAACAATCGGTATCTTAAAATTTTAAATAGGATTGAACAAAATGACTGAACCACTATTTCTTTCCAAAAATCACTTTAGGAAAGTATTCAACAAACACAGAATCTATCACATTTTTAAAGCACCTTTTGACCTCATATTTTAAAAGGAAAACATCTCACCTTTTAGATTTTTTCTATTATTTATATTTGCTCCATCTTCATTAATAAAATTCAAGCCAGAGAAATGTAAGATTAAATAATAAATCGAATCTCCAAGCCTGGCTGATCTCCAAGTTTACATGGCCTCTGCCCAAGGTCTTTTCTCTCAATATTCCTAGGCCTCTGCTACTCCAGGTGCATTCGATAAGGCACTATCCTTCCCCTCCTCTTCCAATGCACACACACAGATACAGAGACAGATTCATGCCTAAGGGCACACCCATAGAGAAACACAGGGAAAAGACACCGAGGTGGGCACACACAGAGAGGTGCATGTACATACAAGTACACTCATGTACACAGAGAAACACATTGACAAAGACAAGCACACACACATACTCTCAAAGACACAATACACACAAGTAGTAGCACACCCACAGTATCACCCCCATAGACATATGTACACACACAGAGCATACATGCACCCTTCCAGAGCAACAGGGGCAGGTATCTGTAAATAAACACCTCTCCTTCATACAAAACTTCCACAAACAAAACAGACTCTAGCTTAGAATTCCATGAAAATGCAACATGTGAAAACATAATAAATGCCAAGTAGAATAGTTTTCTATTTTGTCTACCCTCCACAGACAATCACTCCCCAGAAGACAGACAGGTCTCTTCCAAAGACAGACATCTCCCACATACAGACATATGCCACCATCACCCTGTCCCTCCCCGCACACACAAGGCTTCTTTCTAAGGAAAAAAAAAAAAAAAAAAGATGGGACTCTTGCATTGAATTCTCCAGGAGCTGGAGAAAGGAGATAAACAGTAGAAAAGACACAGGACCGGTTCCCTGTAACATCATTTACCAATGTTGAGTCCTAAGGCACGTACCTTAGCCACTATGATCCACATGTTCCTCATTTATAAAATAGGAAGACCTTTATCTACCTTGTATGACTGTTCTATGCAATAAATACTAGTTTCATTCTCTTTGCAGGTCAAATTCTTATTATTCATATAAATTATGTATTCAGTAAATTCTCTTCTTATAAATAATTTTTCATCATTCCATAATGCAATATAATATTAACAATAAAAGCAGCTCACTTATACTGATGCCTGCTATATTCCAGGCACTTTTCTAGGTACTCCCACAGTCTCATTCAATCTTCACCAACAACCCTCACAAAAGTAGCCCAAGGTTACACAGCTAGCAAGAAATACACTGAAGCCCAGGTTTCTAAACCACCTGCCCTTAACCACAAAACAAAATTTCCTATCAATTATATTAATGAATATGATAACAATTTTCAAAGCAAAAATTAATGTTTTTAGTGCCCCCAAACAGAAATTTATAGAAAGATTTCAGTTATTTCTTTATATCTTATAAAAAAATTGATCAATATTCAAAGCTTAACTGTAATATCTAAAATTGTACAATTACACTAACACTAGATTTCTCACTGACATTTACATCTCTAAGGGAATTTAGAAAGGACTTTTTATGGTTTTATTCATTCTGATTATACTAGGCGTCAAAGTGAAAACTTTATACATTGTTTAAGAAAGGTATCATTACTTTTTAAATCTTATCTCTACATTAAGGTTGCTCCATTCTTGAGGGCAGATACCTTCTTTATTTTCCATACTTTGTAAATCTCCTTACCATCCAACATAATAGCATTCACATAATACGCTCCCAAAAAATACATTTAAATAAAACACCTCACAGACACAAGATTTGGACATAAAAGGCTCTTGACTTAACAAGCAGTTAATTTATAGAACAAAAATTAAATGAATGTTGTAGAACAGCTAAAGCCTCCTGAGCAAACAGCTAATTGAGACTTCTTGTTTTCCAAATGGAAATTAGGAAAAAGGCACTTACTTAACTATGTAACTAGGACACAAGCTATTTGTTGTAAAAAAAAAAAAAAAAAAAAGATAAGGTGCAGAAGTGCTGCTAAGGCCTTGCAATATTTAGAATCAATATTTAATACAAAGCCAAAATAGTCTACTGACCTTTTAAAAATTGTTCACTGTAATAACTCAACAAATAAAATTTAGATGCTATAAATTTCAAAAGCCAGGAGGCGGGGCAAGATGGCGGACTTCCAGGAAAGTAGGTAGAAAGCCAGGAACTGCGTGCACTGGACACCACAGAGCAATCTGACCTTGGGCATACTTCATATAACACTCATGAAAACGTGGAACTGCTGAGATGAGCGAAATCTGCAAGTTGTGGCCAGGGGACCCGCACCCCTCCCTGCCAGGCTCAGTCCTGTGGGAGGAGGGGCTGTCACCTCCGGGAAGGAGAAGGGAGAACTGCGGTGGCAGCCCTTATCAGAAACTCATTCTACTGATCCAAACTCCAACCATAGACAGACTGAGACCACACACCAGAGAATCTGAGAGCAGCCAGCCCAGCAGAGAGGAGACAGGCATAGAAAAAAACAACACGAAAAACTCCAAAATAAAAGCGGAGGATTTTTGGAGTTCTGGTGAACATAGAAAGGGGAAGGGCAGAGCTCAGGCCCTGAGGCTCATATGCAAATCCCGAAGAAAAGCTGATCTCTCTGACCTCTGACCTTTCCTTAATGGCCCTAATTGCTTTGTCTCTTAGCATTTCAATAACCCATTAGATCTCTGAGGAGGGCCCTTTTTTTTTATCCTTTTTTCTTTTTCTAAAACAATTACTCTAAGAAGCCCAATACAGAAAGCTTCAAAGACTTGCAATTTGGGCAGGTCAAGACAAGAACAGAACTGAGAGACCTCTGAGACAAAAGGCAATAATCCAGTGGCTGAGAAAATTCACTACACACCACAACTTACCAAGAAAAGGGGGGTGTCCGCTCACAGCCATCATCCTGGTGGACAGGAAACACTCCTGCCCACCGCCAGCCCCATAGCCCAGAGCTGCCCCAGACAACCCCATGTGACGGAAGCGCTTCAAATAACAGGCACACACCACAAAACTGGGCGTGGACATTAGCCTTCCCTGCAACATCAGCTGATTGTCCCAGAGTTGGGAACGTGGAGCAGTGTGAATTAACAAAGCCCCATTCAGCCATCATTTCAGCAGACTGGGAGCCTCCCTACACAGCCCAGCAGCCCAGAACTGCCCTGGGGGGACACAGCACAGTCATCCCTCAACAGAAGACCTGGGGTGCACAGCCTGGAAGAGGGGCCCACTTGCAAGTCTCAGGAGCCAGACGCCAATACCAAGGACTTGTGGGTCAGTGGCAGAGAAAAACTGTGGCAGGACTGAACTGAAGGATTAGACTATTGCAGCAGCTTTAAAACTCTAGGATCACCAGGGAGATTTGATTGTTAGAGCCACCCCCTCTTCCTGACTGCCCAGAAACACGCCCCATATACTGGGCAGGCAACACCAAATACACACGCAAGCTTCGTACACCAATTGGACCCCACAAGACTCACTCCCCCACTCAGCAAAAATGCTAAGCAGGGGAGAACTGGCTTGTGGAGAACAGGTGGCTCGTGGACGCCACCTGCTGGTTAGTTAGAGAAAGCGTACTCCACGAAGCTGTAGATCTGATAAATTAGAGATAAGGACTTCAATTGGTCTACACATCCTAAAAGAACCCTATCAAGTTCAGCAAATGCCAAGAGGCCAAAAACAACAGAAAATTATAAAGCATATGAAAAAACCAGACGATATGGATAACCCAAGCCCAAGCACCCAAATCAAAAGATCAGAAGACACACAGCACCTAGAGCAGCTACTCAAAGAACTAAAGATGAACAATGAGACCATAGTACGGGATACAAAGGAGATCAAGAAGACCCTAGAAGAGCATAAAGAAGACATTGCAAGACTAAATAAAAAAATGGATGATCTTATGGAAATTAAAGAAACTTTGACCAAATTAAAAAGATTCTGGACACTCATAGTACAAGACTAGAAGAACTTGAACAACGAATCAGTGACCTGGAAGATGACAGAATGGAAAATGAAAGCATAAAAGAAAGAATGGGGAAAAAAATTGAAAAAATCGAAATGGACCTCAGGGATATGATAGATAATATGAAACGTCCAAATATAAGACTCATTGGTGTCCCAGAAGGGGAAGAAAAGGGTAAAGGTCTAGGAAGAGTATTCAAAGAAATTGTTGGGGAAAACTTCCCAAACCTTCTAAACAACATAAATACACAAATCATAAATGCTCAGCGAACTCCAAATAGAATAAATCCAAATAAACCCACTGCGAGACATATTCTGATCACACTGTCAAACACAGAAGAGAAGGAGCAAGTTCTGAAAGCAGCAAGAGAAAAGCAATTCACCACATACAAAGGAAACAGCGTAAGACTGAGTAGTGACTACTCAGCAGCCACCATGGAGGCGAGAAGGCAGTGGCACGATATATTTAAAATTCTGAGTGAGAAAAATTTCCAGCCAAGAATACTTTATCCAGCAAAGCTCTCCTTCAAATTTGAGGGAGAGCTTAAATTTTTCACAGACAAACAAATGCTGAGAGAATTTGCTAACAAGAGACCTGCCCTACTGGAGATACTCAAGGGAGCCCTACAGACAGAGAAACAAAGAAAGGACAGAGAGACTTGGAGAAAGGTTCAGTACTAAAGAGATTCGGTATGGGTACAATAAAGGATATTAATAGACAGAGGGGAAAAATATGACAAACATAAACCAAAGGATAAGATGGCTGATTCAAGCAATGCCTTCACGGTTATAACGTTGACTGTAAATGGATTAAACTCCCAAATTAAAAGATATAGATTCGCAGAATGGATCAAAAAAAATGAACCATCAATATGTTGCATACAAGAGACTCATCTTAGACACAGGGACACAAAGAAACTGAAAGTGAAAGGATGGAAAAAAATATTTCATGCAAGCTACAGCCAAAAGAAAGCAGGTGTAGCAATATTAATCTCAGATAAAACAGACTTTAAATGCAGGGATGTTTTGACAGACAAAGAAGGCCACTACATACTAATAAAAGGGGCAATTCAACAAGAAGAACAATCGTAAATGTCTACGCGCCCAGTCAAGGTGCCACAAAATACATGAGAGAAACACTGGCAAAACTAAAGGAAGCAATTGATGTTTCCACAATAATTGTGGGAGACTTCAACACATCACTCTCTCCTATAGATAGATCAACCAGACAGAAGACCAATAAGGAAATTGAAAACCTAAACAATCTGATAAATGAATTAGATTTAACAGACATATACAGGACATTACATCCCAAATCACCAGGATACACATACTTTTCTAGTGCTCATGGAACTTTCTCCAGAATAGATCATATGCTGGGACATAAAACAAGCCTCAATAAATTTAAAAAGATTGAAATTATTCAAAGCACATTCTCTGACCACAATGGAATACAATTAGAAGTCAATAACCATCAGAGACTTAGAAAATTCACAAATACCTGGAGGTTAAACAACACACTCCTAAACAATCAGTGGGTTAAAGAAGAAATAGCAAGAGAAATTGCTAAATATATAGAGACGAATGAAAATGAGAACACAACATACCAAAACCTATGGGATGCAGCAAAAGCAGTGCTAAGGGGGAAATCTATAGCACTAAACGCATATATTAAAAAGGAAGAAAGAGCCAAAATCAAAGAACTAATGGATAAACTGAAGAAGCTAGAAAATGAACAGCAAACCAATCCTAAACCAAGTAGAAGAAAAGAAATAACAAGGATTAACGCAGAAATAAATGACATAGAGAACAAAAAAACAATAGAGAGGATAAATATCACCAAAAGTTGGTTCTTTGAGAAGATCAACAAGATTGACAAGCCCCTAGCTAGACTGACAAAATCAAAAAGAGAGAAGACCCATATAAACAAAATAATGAATGAAAAAGGTGACATAACTGCAGATCCTGAAGAAATTAAAAAAATTAAAGGAGGATACTATGAACAACTGTATGGCAACAAACTGGATAATGTAGAAGAAATGGACAATTTCCTGGAAACATATGAACAACCTAGACTGACCAGAGAAGAAATAGAAGACCTCAACCAACCCATCACAAGCAAAGAGATCCAATCAGTCATCAAAAATCTTCCCACAAATAAATGCCCAGGGCCAGATGGCTTCATAGGGGAATTCTACCAAACTTTCCAGAAAGAACTGACACCAATCTTACTCAAACTCTTTCAAAACATTGAAGAAAATGGAACACTACCTAACTCATTTTATGAAGCTAACATCAATCTAATACCAAAACCAGGCAAAGATGCTACAAAAAAGGAAAACTACCGGCCAATCTCCCGAATGAATATAGATGCAAAAATCCTCAACAAAATACTTGCAAATCGAATCCAAAGACACGTTAAAAAAATCATACACCATGACCAAGTGGGGTTCATTCCAGGCATGCAAGGATGGTTCAACATAAGAAAATCAATCAATGTATTACAACACATTAACAAGTCAAAAGGGAAAAATCAATTGATCATCTCAATAGATGCTGAAAAAGCATTTGACAAACTCCAACATCCCTTTTTGATAAAAACACTTCAAAAGGTAGGAATTGAAGGAAACTTCCTCAACATGATAAAGAGCATATATGAAAAACCCAAAGCCAGCATAGTACTCAATGGTGAGAGACTGAAAGCCTTCCCTCTAAGATCAGGAACAAGACAAGGATGCCCGCTGTCACCACTGTTATTCAACATTGTGCTGGAAGTGCTAGCCAGGGCAATCCGGCAAGACAAAGAAATAAAAGGCATCTGAATTGGAAAAGAAGAAGTAAAACTGTCATTGTTTGCAGATGATATGATCTTATATCTAGAAAACGCTGAGAAATCGACGATCCAGCTACTAGAGCTAATAAACAAATTTAGCAAAGTAGCGGGATACAAGACTAATGCACATAAGTCAGTAATGTTTCTATATGCTAGAAATGAACAAACTGAAGAGACACTCAAGAAAAAGATACCATTTTCAATAGCAACTAAAAAAATCAAGTACCTAGGAATAAACTTAACCAAAGATGTAAAAGACCTATACAAAGAAAACTACATAACTCTACTAAAAGAAATAGAAGGGGACCTTAAAAGATGGAAAAATATTCCATGTTCATGGATAGGAAGGCTAAATGTCATTAAGATGTCAATTCTACCCAAACTCCTCTACATATTCAATGCAATCCCAATCAAAATTCCAACAACCTACTTTGCAGACTTGGAAAAGCTAGTTATCAAATTTATTTGGAAAGGGAAGATGCCTCGAATTGCCAAAGACACTCTAAAAAAGAAAAACGAAGTGGGAGGACTTACACTCCCTGACTTTGAAGCTTATTATAAAGCCACAGTTGCCAAAACAGCATGGTACTGGCACAAAGATAGACATATAGATCAATGGAATCGAATTGACAATTCAGAGATAGACCCTCAGATCTATGGCCGACTGATCCTTGATAAGGCCCCCAAAGTCACTGAACTCAGTCATAATGGTCTTTTCAACAAATGGGGCTGGGAGAGTTGGATATCCATATCCAAAAGAATGAAAGAGGACCCCTACCCTCACACCCTACACAAAAATTAACTCAAAATGGATGAAAGATCTCAATATAAAAGAAAGTACCATAAAACTCCTAGAAGATAATGTAGGAAAACATCTTCAAGACCTTGTATTAGGCGGCCACTTCCTAGACTTTACACCCAAAGCACAAGCAACAAAAGAAAAAATAGATAAATGGGAACTCCTCAAGCTTAGAAGTTTCTGCACCTCAAAGGAATTTCTCAAAAAGGTAAAGAGGCAGCCAACTCAATGGGAAAAAATTTTTGGAAACCATGTATCTGACAAAAGACTGATATCTCGCATATATAAAGAAATCCTACAACTCAATGACGATAGTACAGACAGCCCAATTATAAAATGGGCAAAAGATATGAAAAGACAGTTCTCTGAAGAGGAAATACAAATGGCCAAGAAACACATGAAAAAATGTTCAGCTTCACTAGCTATTAGAGAGATGCAAATTAAGACCACAATGAGATACCATCTAACACCGATTAGAATGGCTGCCATTAAAAAAACAGGAAACTACAAATGCTAGAGGGGATGTGGAGAAATTGGAACTCTTATTCATTGTTGGTGTGACTGTGTAATGGTTCAGCCACTCTGGAAGTCAGTCTGGCAGTTCCTTAGAAAACTAGATATAGAGTTACCATTCGATCCAGCGATTGCACTTCTCGGTATATACCCGGAAGGTCGGAAAGCAGTGACACGAACAGATATCTGCACGCCAATGTTCATAGCAGCATTATTCACAATTGCCAAGAGATGGAAACAACCCAAATGTCCTTCAACAGATGAGTGGATAAATAAAATGTGGTATATACACACGATGGAATACTACGCGGCAGTAAGAAGGAACGATCTCGTGAAACATGTGACAACATGGATGAACCTTGAAGACATAATGCTGAGCGAAATAAGCCAGGCACAAAAAGAGAAATATTATATGCTACCACTAATGTGAACTTTGAAAAATGTAAAACAAATGGTTTATAATGTAGAATGCAGGGGAACTAGCAATAGAGAGCAATTAAGGAAGGGGGAACAATAATCCAAGAAGAACAGATAAGCTATTTAACGTTCTGGGGATGCCCAGAAATGACTATGGTCTGTTAATTTCTGATGGATATAGTAGGAACAAGTTCACAGAAATGTTGCTATATTAGGTAACTTTCTTGGGGTAAAGTAGGAACATGTTGGAAGTTAAGCAGTTATCTTAGGTTAGTTGTCTTTTTCTTACTCCCTTGTTATGGTCTCTTTGAAATGTTCTTTTATTGTATGTTTGTTTTCTTTTTAACTTTTTTTTCATACAGTTGATTTAAAAAAGAAGGGAAAGTTAAAAAAAAAAAAAAGAAAAACAAGGAAAAAACAGATGTAGTGCCCCCTTGAGGAGCCTGTGGAGAATGCAGGGGTATTTGCCTACCCCACCTCGATGGTTGCTAACATCACCACAGACATAGGGGACTGGTGGTTTGATGGGTTGAGCCCTCTACCATAGGTTTTACCCTTGGGAAGACGGTTGCTGCAAAGGAGAGGCTAGGCCTCCCTATGGTTGTGCCTAAGAGCCTCCACCCGAATGCCTCTTTGTTGCTTAGATGTGGCCCTCTCTCTCTGGCTAAGCCAACTTGAAAGGTGACATCACTGCCCTCCCTTCTACGTGAGATCAGACACCCAGGGGAGTGAATCTCCCTGGCAACATGGAATATGACTCCCGGGGAGGAATGTAGACCTGGCATCGTGGGACGGAGAACATCTTCTTGACCAAAAGGGGGATGTGAACGGAAATGAAATAAGCTTCAGTGGCAGAGAGATTCCAAAAGGAGCCGAGAGGTCACTCTGGTGGGCACTCTTATGCACACTTTAGACAACCCTTTTTAGGTTCTAAAGAATTGGGGTAGCTGGTGGTGGAGACCTGAAACTATCAAACTACAACCCAGAACCCATGAATCTCGAAGACAGTTGTATAAAAATGTAGCTTATGAGGGGTGACAATGGGATTGGGAAAGCCATAAGGACCACACTCCACTTTGTCTAGTTTATGGATGGATGAGTAGAAAAATAGGGGAAGGAAACAAACAGACAAAGGTACCCAGTGTTCTTTTTTACTTCAATTGCTCTTTTTCACTCTAATTATTATTCTTGTTATTTTTGTGTGTGTGCTAATGAAGGTGTCAGGGATTGATTTAGGTGATGAATGTACAACTATGTAATGGTACTGTGAACAATTGAAAGTACGATTTGTTTTGTATGACTGCGTGGTATGTGAATATATCTCAATAAAATGAAGATAAAAAAAAATTTTGAAAAGCACTAGATTATATCAGGCTAAAACTTCTAAGGGGCAAAAATAACAAAGGGATATGTTTTGCCTTCATCTTTCCACTTCTTAACAACATAAAAATTCCTTCTGGATAAAAATAGATGCATGCCTACTTATTCAGATCAGTATTCACTTAAAATATGATGATATGAATATATCATCATATGTTAAGAGGCAACCAGTCCTGCCATGTAATTATTTTCCAAAAGAATGGCTTAAAATCAACTTCTAAAAACAAAGTGAAGGTATTTGACATATCCTCAACTGATTGGTCTTTAGCCAACAAATCTCTAGCAGATCATTGATTCCATGATCTAGGGCTAACTGTATAACAAAAAATTTCTATGGCAAACAAATCAGATATTTTCTGTTTTGTTTGTTTTTTTTTTTTTTAATAGAGCTGCACTGGAGTGCTAGGATTACAAATCTAACCATTCCTAGCAAAAATTATTCCAACCAAGCTCTATTGCACAGAATTTGGACGCTAATTCATCCCTCTTTTCTTCTAGTAAAGTAGTCCTAAATCTTCCTAACAAAAATCTTGGCCCTACTCACAGATAGCTCTCAGTCATTCTTAGAGGTATGGATGGCCATCTATCTATTCAGGCACACACCCTGGTTAGGCTTCTGAATTTTCCAACAAGAAATGTAAACCATCTCCTGTCTGCTTGGTCAGTTGTCAAAGCACATGGATTTGCCCATTAATCAACAGGAAAGACTATAAGGTCATACTAGAAGTCTCTATTGTCCAAAAACTTAGTTTGCAGGCTATTCCTTCCTTTATGTACTACATTCTAAATTCTGTACCCGAAATCATGCTGGATTCATAATGTACTTAGCCCAAACTTCTTATTTCTGCATTACTGTCTGGCACTGTGTGTTTACCTTTGAAGGGTATGACTATGGGCATGTTATTAAGGGTGTTGTCCTCTATAATCCAGTATTTCCTTTAAAAGCACCTAGAAGAGAAACTTCTCTGATCATTCACCAAAGCTGTTCCACTCTTGAGAAATACATAAATTTAAATGTTAAAATGTAATTAAAGCTATGGGCAAATAATTACTAATTGCAAAAGTAAGAACTGATAAGTCTACCAAACTTCTAATATCACCATAAACTGGAGGTGAGGAATATTTTTTTCTATTGAAAACCACTGGCACACACAAAATAAAAAAGATGCAGCAAAGACAGAACTTAAATATTTTTAAGTATTAACTTAAGAAAATTTTTAAAGATTTTGGAACTTTGAGCCTATTTTCCCATAGGAATAAAATGATAAATGACAGTAATATTTCTAGGTCGGCTGACAAAAAAAAAAAAAAAAAACCATTTAACTGAAAAAAGTTATATAGAATCTAGCCACCATTTCAGAATTTTAACCTGGGGTACCAGAAACACAGATTATCCTGAGATCTAAGAAAAGATGGAGCAGTTCATCCTCTTCTGTCCCTATACTCCCAGGCCCCTCCTACAATTTTCTAGTACAGCAGGTCTCAAAGTATTTCCCAAGAAGATATAGGGAGCCCAAGAACCTTTCCAAAACTATTTTCATAATAATAGTAAAATGTTTAACCTTTTAACAATCATTCTCCCATGAGGTGAGAGTAGAATTTTTCAAAGGCAAAACGACATACAGTATTTCAACAGGTTGGAAGCAGAAGCAGAGGTGAGAATAGGCATTGAAGAAATTTACAAAAATGTAAAACAATGCTACTCTTCTCACTAATGTTTTTTACTTTGGAAAGTAACTTTTTCATTTCAAACATTATTTTAATATATAATGGGTTTAATTTTTTGAATGAATTAAAAAATAAATGTTTCTAAAATTCTCAGATTCAATTTCTAAGGCAATATATTTAGATAAACACTATGCATATAAACAAAAGCTTTTTGGGGTTGTGCCGGTTTGAGTGTATTGTGTCCCCCAAATGCCATTATCTTTGTGGTCTTGTGTGCGGCAGGTGTTTTGGTGATGGTTGGATTTGCTTGGAATGTGCCCCACCCAGCTGTGGGCAATAATTTTGATGAGATGTTCCCATGGAGGCTTGGCCCCACCCATTCAGGGTGGGCCTTGATCGGTGGAGCTATAAAAATGAGCTGACTCAAAGAGGAAACAGAGTGCAGCTGGGAGTGCTGTTTTGAAGAGGAGCAAGCTTGCTAGAGAGGAACGTCCTGGGAGAAAGCCATTTTGAGGCCGGAGCTTTGGAGCAGATGCCAGCTGCCTTCCTAGCTAACAGAGGTTTTCCGGAGGCCACTGGCCATCCTCCGGTAATGGTACCCGATTGCTGATGTGTTACCTTGGACGCTTTGTGGCCTTAAGACTGTAATTGTGTAGTGAAATAAACCCCCGTTTTATAAAAGCCTATCCATCTCTGGTGTTTTGCATTCTGCAGCATTAGCAAACTAGGACAGGGGTCCTCAACAATTTTGAAGAATGCTAAGAGTTCTTGATATCAAAATGTTTACTATTCTAGAAAGTATAAACAGGGGCTATGTGCCAGTTTGAATGTATTGTGTCCCCCAAATGCCATTATCTTTGATGTAATCTTGTGTGGGCAGACGTTATCAGTTTTGATTAGATTTCTTTGAGTGTTTCTTTGGAGATGCGCCCCACCCAACTGTGGGTGATGACTCTGATGAGATAATTTCCATGGAGGTGTGGCTCCACCCATTTAGGGTGGGCCTTGATCAGTGGAACCATACAAATGAGCTGATGGGCAGAGGCAACTCAGTGCAGCTGAGAGTGAACTTTTGAAGAGGAGCTAAAGCCAAGAGGGATGCTTTGAAGAAAGGATAGGAGCTGCAGATGAGAGACAGTTTGAAGACGGCCATTGAAAGCAGACTCTTGCTCCTGAGAAGCTCAGAGAGGACAAATACCCCAAGTGCAACTAAGAGTGACATTTTTGAGGAACTGCAGCCTAGAGAGGAATGTCCTGGGAGAAAGCCATTTTGAAACCAGAACTTTGGAGCAGACACCGGCCACATGCCTTCCCAGCTAACAGAGGTTGTCCGGACACCACTGGCCATCCTCCAGTGAAGGTACCCAACTGCTGACGTGTTACCTTGGACACTTTATGGCCTTAAGACTGTAACTGTGTAACCAAATAAACCCCCTTTTATAAAAGCCGATCCATCTCTGGTGTTTTGCATTCTGGCAGCATTAGCAAACTAAAACAGGCTATTCTTCCTTGAAGCCAGTGGTCATGGTTAACATAGACTAGGGAGGTTAGGAACAGAGACAAGAGTACCTAGAAGGCAATGAAATGAAGATCCCAGGTGAAAACCCTAAGACAAAGGGTAAGGTTTTGATGAAAAGAGCAGACCCAGAAGGAAGCCTAGAGTCTGCATTTCCTCTGTTCTGTTCATCCTTACCAGGGCAGATAAATGAGAACAAGTAGCAGTCTTGGATAGACGTATGAATGAAGGCATAGAGACTGAAAAGTATGAGCTCAGTAGAATCATTAGGGTGTTAGAGAGGCCAGCTTAACCAGAATATGGGTTAAGTCCAAAGAGAGAGTGGCAGGAATGGCTAGACATGTAGTAGGGGTCATATTGAAGAGAATCCTGAATAAATAACAGGCTGAAGAATCTAAACTTAACCAGGCAGCATGAAAGCCACTGAAAGATTCTGAGCAGAGTGGTGATAAAATCAAAATTTTTAAAACTCCAGAGTTTTTAAAGATATTTTCATCTATTATAAAATGTGAAACATTTCAATATCCACAAATGAAAACTCTGATGACATGTTTGAACATTTTCAACACATGAAAAAATGAAACTCACCATGCTGTTTCTGTTTTGGGTTATACATTTTCCACCACCGAAAAATGATAAATCCATCTTGAATTCTAAGCAAGGTAAATTACAAAAATGAGAACTTAAGTAGCACTTTACTTAACTCACTTATTTATAAGTTGTTATAAAAGGCAGTTAATTGATACTGAATAAGGAAATACAAAAAATTTTTGAAAGACACTGGTAACCAAATACACACCTTTTTCAGAACTAAGAGTTTTGAAGTATAATGTCTCATAATCTAGTCAAAAAAGGAAAAGAAGTTTTGCATAGCTCTAAATTAAATTCTTCTAGTTGGGTAAAATTTAATGTCAGATTACATTTAACAGTAAAATGAAGTGCTAACAGAGAAACATTTTTGTTTCTTTTTTAAATAATATTTTCTAAATGGTGTAAAATTATATAAACTATAAGCCAAATCCTTAAAGAAGAATAGGTTAGCACACTAAAAGAAAACTTTTAAAGATCTTCCTTCCTTTCTAAAAATCATATATCACCCTTATGCACCTAAAGAATAAATCTTTTAACTTTATTTTTATTTTTAATTTTGAAATAATTTTAGACTCACAATAAAAGTTGCCACCTAACGTTTTAAATAAGGTATGGATGTTACCAAACTCTAGCACCTCTCAACTAATTTAAAAATTTCAAATACTAAGTCTCAAATTTTAAGAACATCACAAATACTAGAGTAGGTTTTTCTTTCAAGACTTAGGGAAGAGGCAACACTTCAAACATTTTATTAATTATCATTTCTCACTACATTCAGATTCACGTTTCCTTCTTAAAGTAAAATTGGTCACTAATAGATGTTAAACAATTCTAAAACCTTATTACCTCTAAATAAGGAGCTAATAAATGAGTGCTATCAACATCCCTTACCCTGTTATATAACAAATGACTACCATGAATCCTACAACAGAAATGGACACATAATTTAATGGTTCAATTTTTCATCTAGGAATGAAATGAGATCATTATTCATTTCTATGAGCTGCTATCTGATAAACTTTTTAAGCCCAAACTTTAGCTAAATTAACCCACTGATAAAAAGATTTCAAAATATCAACTGACCAGGTAGTATTCACTGAAAAACTAATTTTTGCTTTATGGTTTCATTTGAGGAAACAAGCCATATTAAATAGTTTATCACAATCAGAAAGTCTATACAATATTTCAAATTTGTGTTTTATTACAATGGGTTCTTTTTCATTTTTTTACCTGATAGACATGTCTTCTGTAATGTAATAGATTTCACGAACCATGACTTTTCCAGAAAGAACAGAGAAAGAGAAGGAACCTGATGTAGGAAAAACAATAGCAATTAATGTACTTGTTCATAGATAGCAGAGCCCCGAAGCGTCAAATAATCTTACAATTCAATTTATTCAATAATTAAATGTTCTCTCACCATTCTCTTCCTAACATCCTTTACTGCCTTACTAATTTTCTATCGTCCTTTCTCCAAAAGCAACACAAAGTGTCATAATTATCACCACTATGGAATGAGCTGCTAGATAACCACAAAGATATTAGTTTTCATAGCTGCTTTGTACAGATAATTTCCTTAACTATGCAATTATATGCAGCCATTAAATAAACGCAAAGCAGTGACTAATTCCCCTTTTTCCTCTATAAACTTGAGAGACCCCAGGAAACAGCCACTGCCCCAAATTAATGTTTGAGCAATGTTTCATTTATGTCCACTAAGAAGTATTCGACTAGATGGAAAGTGGAAACAGTTCTATCCAGTGACTCTCTTTTCCCACTATTTTAGGGCTTTTCAAAGCATACAGCTTCCTAAAACACCTTATTTACCTGATGGTTTCCCAATTATAAGTAACCAGAAATCAGATTATTGTATACTCATGAAATCAATAATAATGCAGGCTACCAAATGAAATATACAACATGATTCCAACTGTATAGCTATAGATTTTTTTTAAAAACTATAAAATTAAATTTAAAAAAAAGCAGAAACTAAATTGAGTATTAGAAGTATTCTTTGGATGGTGGAACCTTGAGAAATTTCTATTTCCATATTGTATATATGTCTAGATTTTTTTAATTCTTTTAATGAGCATATTTCATAAGTAAAAGAAAGATAAAGGTTATCATTACTATAGAAACACTGTAAGAATGGGGTAAAGCATGCAACAAAATGGTATCTCTTCTCTAGTCATGAAGTGCTAGGTGAGAAAAACTCCAGTCAGGTTGATGAGTTTAAACTTCATGAAACAAAGGTAAATTTTGAAAGTTACTATCAGTTTATAAAACATAAATTTTTAATATACATCTCAAAATTATATGGAGGGAAAAAATTCAGTGTTACTCAAACTTACCAATATGGATATAGCCATGTTTGTATAATCTGTTAAGAACCAGTGTTAAAATGAGACCAACATTGCGAGAATTATAATAGGTGAGATAAATAATCCATCCACAGGACAAAATGGTAGCTGTTGGGAGAAAAATGCAAAAGATTCTCAATATATGTTTCCTTTTGATCATATTAATATCGTAATAAAAAATTTGCTGGTAAAAAAACATATATCACATTCACAAATGTCAACATTTACTTCCATATGGTAATTTGTTCTCTTACAATTTAATACTTGGGATTTCAAAATCAGAGATAGATTCTACTTCATCCAACTTCCCTCAATCTCTTCAGTCATTATCCAGTAAAGCATAGATTCTAAACAGATCAGTCAGAACACCCCTTCAAGTACATCTGCTTTCCTTTTTTTCTGCTTCCTTTTTAATTGTTTTGCACTGTTTTAATTAATTACTGAACATAAGGAAAGATGCTCTAGAGGCAGAAAGCCCATATCTTTCACAGTGGGACCAAGTGACTGTGACAACCTTGTGACTGACACTTTCTTTATTCAGTGTATGGGCAGATGAGTAATAAAATAAAGACAAAAAATATATACAAATAATGGGGGGGTGGGATAAGAGGTATAGGATGTTTTTGGTGTTCTTTTTTATTTTTTTTTCTTTTATTTTGGAGTAATGAAAATGTTCTAAAATTGATTGTGACAATGAATGCACAACTATATAATGATACTGAGAGCCACTGATTGTATACTTTGGATGGCTTATATGGTGTGTGACTATACCTCAATAAAACTGCATTAAAAAAAGAACAGCAAAAAAAAAAAAGCTAAAAATAAGATAATAGAAAAGAAATGGCAATTTTTTACTAATCAAAGCCAGATCTATGCTAAACATAGGACACCTTAATTGATAAGCTTATAACCTGTTTTTAAAGAATGCCACTAAATATGCTAGAGTAAATGATATTCTAACTTTGATCATTTCCTCATGAAAAGTTTATAGTCATTTATAGACTTTACACTATTCCAAATGAAAATCCCAATTCATGAGTACACAAAAGGCAAAACACAAGAAAGCATTGTTTTGATAATAAATTTCCTTTATCCTTTTCAAAAGTATAATTATTCTCTAAATTAAGACAAATAATGTAAAGCAACAGCATATATAATCTTTTAGCAATATCAAATTAGGTTCTGAAAATTTTTTTTAATTATGTAATATAGACAAAACAAAGCAGTCACTGAGGGTAAAAGGGAAAAAACACATTTTTCAGAGTAGTTCGCATTGATGTTGGTAACTTTGATGTAGTAAGTGCTATATATTTGCCCATAAAAAAATCATTCCTAAAATAATTCTTTTGAAAAGTTATTTTGGTGATATGCTATTATGTTTGAAGTTTAAAGTAATTTTCTTTTAATTTTTACTCTAAATTACTGTCAACAGCAGTTTATTGTGAGTCCTTCATAAACTAACCAGTAATTGTGACCTTCTCATTATATCATACATGCCGCCCTCACCCCTTCAATATCATAAAGCCACTAGTAAAACAGAGGTATGAAACAAGCACTTGATGTTTGTCTGGTCTTTGTAGTTTGCTGTTGCTTCCTACAGAAAGTAACTGTATAGAACATTAAAAAGTCAGGAAGTTCTAGGCAATAGGAGAGGAGACAGATGGGAAGTAAGACAGAATTCTTCCCTTAATTAAACTGAAAGGTAATCTTCAATACTGCTTTTATGAAGTACTGTTTGGCATTTCGTTTTCTTCTTTCTGGCTTTCAATAACGGTAATTTAAAATAGTTCACTTTAGTCAAAAAGAAAACATGGAACTAGACGTTTATATGGTAACCCAATCCTACTCACAATTCATGAAGCATTATAATTCCTTCTATATACATTCAACTCTACCCCTATCCCCACCACACATCCTGTATTGTCATGAAAGCAGCACGAGTATGCACTCAGAAAAATCTGAGTAAATCATACAAGTTATTTAATTTAAAGTTATTTGGGTCTCAATTCCCCAACATGCTAAAAAGAAAAGAACAACATCTGCCTTTATAAGGTTGCTCTTACAAGCATTAAGTAAGACAATATATGCAAAATGCATGTGGTATTTGGCACACAGATGAGGCTCAATAAATATCATTCCCCTCCCTGCCTTCTCTTATCCCACCTTATCCTTCGTATTTCTCTTTCTACCTTTCCAAATCCTATCTCAAAATTCAAATCAAATACCATTCTTCCACAAAAATTTCCTGGGCAATAGCAGCCTACAGATACCTACCTCTTCCTTCCCAGATATTATTTTTGTATTTCTCCCTGTCATTCATTCACTCATACTCCCTACCTTCCCACCATTCAATTATACACTGCTTCATATTATTTGAAAACTAGAATATTACACATAAAATTATTAATAACAGAGTCCACTGCAAAGTACCTAAGGAGTAAGGAAGGAGATTAAAAGTTTAATTAAGCATATATATTCTACTTTACTATATTTAATAGGAGAATTTATTACTTTTATAATAAAACAAACAAATATGTTTGTGTGTGTGTTGGGGGGCTGGGAGGTATGGGACTGAAATGGGAAAGACAAGTGCAATATCTTTCTTCTTCTCCCACCTCCCCCAAATCAGGCCAGGGAGACAGCCGAAGACAAAATAAAGAGCATTCCAGAGCAGTTTCCAGAGCAAATCTTCACAGAAACATAGATAGATTAAAACCTTCTTTCCTAAAAATAACTAAATATATTATAAGCATTCCAACTTCAGTTAACCACTGTTTAAAACCTGTTAATCCATACATACAAAATAATAAGGTATAAGAAAATATATTCTACCTACCAACGAGGAGCCAAACAACATTGGAATTGTGCTCTGTAAGAAAATCTTCTAATTGAGTGATGCTAGGGACAATACTGTCATTCTTCCTTTGATCCATTATTGAAGTTTTTCCAGAGCACATCTAAAGGCAAAAAGTTCAAAAGTTAAATTTAAAATCACAAATTTATTAAAATGCAAGGGATATCATATAAAGGAAAAAAGACATTGTGCAAGTTTATTAAATCACAGTCTGGTTCCTTCAATGATGAGAATGCAAAAACAAACAAACAAGAACATACTTCCACATTTATAACTAAAATATAAGACAATGGATCATATTTTTAATGCCCTAATTTCACCATTGTAAATCTGAGTATAGACTCAGGTTCAGTTTTATACTCTAGCTCAGAATAAGAGGGATATGAATATTCTCAAATCTAATCAAAGACACCTATCTCAACAATAAGAAGGGACTAAGTATTAATCATCTACATTAACAAATTCATCTATATTTGCCCTAAAAACTGCCATTTAACATTATATTTATGTGTTAAATTGGATCAATCCTCTTCACCTCCATCAGCTCTGTGTATTCCCCATTATTCTATGGGGAAATAATCTTCCTAGTTCAGATTAACCCTGGGTAGGGTTTGGACAGTAGGCAGATCTACTGTTATCAGATAAATGCTCAGGATAAATCTGACAATATACTGTCAAACTATGATGAACAGACATGTGAAGAATGTATATGTATGCCCATTACCAGGATAGTATGAATATTTAGATTATTAAAAATGAGTAAAAAGTCAGGACTAAAAGTTTTTATGATCCAATAAACAAGAAATTAGTCTTCTGATACTACAATATTAACATAACAAACCCAATCTGCCATTAACAAAAGTATCTTGTTATAAACCAGAAAAATGTAAAAACGTTAGACTTAAACACAAAGAGAACTACACAGTTAATAATCCTTTAAGACCTTTAAGACCAAATAGCATAGGTGATTATACAGCAAACAGCCTATTTTGAAGCAGGAAAAAAAAACATGAGGACAACTTTCTAGGTGAAATTCAGTACAGCTGACATGTTTTCTATTTATTTACCACAGCTCTTCTCTAAGAAGATCACAAAACAAGTTTAAAAATTGGATAAGACACCATTGCCAGACACCAGGTTACATTCTTATTACAACACTTCATAACTCTACATTGTTGAAATCTTAATATAATTTACAGAGGCAAATTAAACATGGTTTTAAAAAAGTAACAAAGAGCTCAATAAAAAAGGGGGACAGCAGCTCTCAGTATCAAAGCCAGAGAGAGATGAGGAGGGTGTACTTGCAGGGTACACACAGGCACACGGTATTGGAGCCTGAGTGGAAGAAGGAAGACATCCATGGCGAGGATGGGGTGGGGAGAGGTGTGAAGCCAATAGGAGCAGTCCAACTCCAAGTAGAGGAGCCTGAGCTGAGTAAGGAGCCTGAGAAGAGCAATTGCACAGGCAGGGGGTGGGAACCCAAAAGGAGGGCATCAGACCCCAAAAAGCTAAGTAGGACATGCATGGAGGAGGACAGCCTGGTGTGGTGGCTGGAGCCAGGGCAGGGTAAGGAGGACATCCACATGGGAGGTAGCTCACATAGGGTCTGAAGGGAGTGGGACTGATCAAGTAAGTAAAAATATTAAGGATAATGGAAGCCAAGTTTCTCACTGTTAGAATGAACCCTATGGTGTCGGATAAGAACTGAAGGTATGGTTTACAATATGATTGGATATAGAAACAAATATAACTGTAAATGTATAGATATATATGTATGCATGTATAAGTATATATTCACTGACAGGTACTGGCAGCAGCAACACCCCAATAAAATAACACACCTAATGCCCAGAACTTTCCTTCTAAAAACCACTCTACTAAGAGGAAACAGGATTCCATGAAGAAATGGCTGATTCCACAGCTAAGGCAGGCAAAGTTAAGATAAGTAAGAAAGTAAGGAAGGGCTTGGAGTTTGATGTGGACATGTCAAAAGGACACAGAGACTCTCACCACTGAGAAGAACAAGAGAACTGCCCACCCATTCTGGGGGCTAAGGAAACCTACTGAGCCGTAGAAGCCCATCTCCCTAAACTATCAAGAATCTTCCTCCCACCAACCACCTCACTGATGACCAGTCCAGGCTGTCCATTGCTGGTGGGTTCCAGGCAGAATGTTGAAAGGTGAAGAGGATGAGAGTGATGCTGATGGAGGAATTAACTTCGCTGGTCTGAGAACTAAAGGAAGAGATTGCAAAATGCTTCAAACAAGATGAGGTTGGGAAATGCTAAAAACACTGGAGTCCCAAGAAGAGGTCATGAGAACCAACAGAGCACAAGGTCCTTTTCCATACCCAGAATGTGACCCCCTTACTCTTCTTGATGTTTCATCCTCCAGGAATGGGCCAGGTTCTAAAATCAGCAATGACCTCGGGTTCCACGCATGAGTCCTGAACCACTTGTCTGCATTCACCCAACCCACTGTCCATCTGCAGGTCAGTGAGACAACCATGGAAACCTACCCCATGGCCTAGAGTCCCTCTAATGTCACCTCCTGGACACACAAGCGATGTCCTCCATGGTCATTTCACCCTTCAATCACAGAATTTTGGACTTTCAGGAACACACCAAGAATCATTTGGCTTTCTCTGTACAGGAAGTGAAAAATCACTCAGCATGAATAAAGCTGCTACTAAATAAAAAATATTATTTATATATTCAAGGACTACATGAGAGTCATATTGATGTTTCTATGTATTTATTTGGTTATAATTTATTGATCTGTTTATGTATTCACATGTTGATAGGTACACCCAGTCTGTTTTATATATAAATATAATCTGCGTATATATACTTTAGAACAATGAGACTTTGGCAACTGAATTTTGCTTCAAATTTCAAGTGTAAATTTCCAACAGTCTCAAGTTTTAAATTAAGTAAAAATATTTTACCAAAGTATGTACTTGTAGAAAAAAAATTAAACCTGGGGCTATTGGCCATTTTGAAGGAAGATTGTACTTACAGGGGACTTTATAAAATTTAATGTTACAATTTAAAATAAAAAGGATAAAAATTCAAGTCAAAAAAAAAAAAAAAAAGGACACAGAAGCCAGCATGAAGAGGCTCCCACTGGCAAATCTGGGACAATTTAGGTATCAAAATAAATGATAGTATAATCTGCATTACAACCTATTAAATACAATAGGAATCTATGAGTACATACCAATATAAATAATAAACTGGAAATTTGATGAGCAACAGGATATTCACATAGTCTCAAAACAACTCTCACAAAATACTTATTAATGACAAAGTTAAAGTATTCAAAGTAAACACCATCAGCAATAGGATAAATTGAAATTGTGTGCCACTTGATAGAAAAGCACAGCCTCACTTCTTTGAGATTCCTGCCAAAGACACATAACCTGAATCTAATCATGAGAAATCATCAGACAAATTCATAATGAGGGACATTCTCCAAAATAACAGGTTTGTAATCTCTCAAACTGTCAAGTCACAAATTGAATATTAAAGAGAAATGACAACCAAATACAATACATGATTCTGAATTGGATCACTGTGTTATCAAGAACATCATTGAGACAACAGGCTAAACTTATAAGGGCTTTGAGGATTAGAAGGCACTGATTACCAATGTTATTTTTCTGAGGTGACAAATATGGTCAGCTCAAGTGTCTTCTCTCTTCAGCAGTCCCTGTCTCTCATGCCATTTTTTCTTAGCAAATTCCATAGCACTTCCTAAAAATCTTGATTACTGAACTTGTTAAATTGTATTATGCTAATGTAATGGAATATAACATACAATTATGCATACATATCATATATTATATATACTATATATAAATATATATAAATTATATATAATATCTTAGCAATATAAATTAATAAATGCTATAATAGAGGTACAGGTATTTACAAAATATAATATATGCATATAATAGGGATATAATAGGAAATTATATATACCATATATTATATTATGATATTTGATATTGTAAGTACTTTATATTTTGTCTCTCTCCCCTGACAGATTATGACCTCATTCATAGGAACTGTTTTAATTCACCTCTGTATTCACAATACCAATGACAGTGCCTTGATCATAGCTACTGCGTTCAAGTATTATATCATTTTAAATGGCATATTACTGATAATACAAGAAAATAATACAGATCTACATAAGAAATGCTCTCTTAATATTTTCATGATTCATCTATACTCTATTTATCCTTCCTTAAACCCATCATATGCATTTGCAAAACTGCTGTTCAGCTTTAGAAAAGATATCATAGCAATAATTATTTTAGCGATACACCAAAAAGAACATGAAAATGTGAAATAATTAAATCAGAATCACAGCACAAAACAGAGATTAACAGTTCCTAATTTACCACCATTCAAAATGAACTGCCTGTAAAATCTTTTAAAACATTAACTTTAAGCTATTTCATTTCTCTCCTCCTGGCACAAAGGAAATAAAATTATCCAACACCTAATACTTGTGTCAACAAACTGTTAAAGTTCCAAATCTTTATTTTGTCTTCAAAAACGGAGACCATTCTACAAATGAAAAATACAATCTGAAAAATACAAATAATTCAGTAGAAAAAAATGAATAAAATATATAAACAGGGAAAAAATGATTAACACTACTATCAGACACAAGCACCAGTTGTTATCCATTATATAAGTAAAAATTTTAAAGACTGCAAACAGGTATATCTGCAGTGGGCAAGTGAGCACTCATGCACAGCTGATGAGAGTAAACTGGTAGTCTTTGAGAAAAACAACTTATCAGATATTATAAAAACTATAAATGCTTTGACTTGGACATTTTGATTCTAGGAATCTATCCCTTAGAAATACTTCCTCAGCACAGAGATGTTCATTCAAGGACAGTCACTACCAGCATTATATAGCATACAGAAAAACTAGGGAACATGTCCATTAAAGGGAAAATAGTTAAAGAAATTATGGTAAATTCTTACTGTGAAATACTATACATCTTTCTCAAAGAATGAGATGACTCTATACCAGCTGATAACAGAGAAATGTCCAGGATGTAATGTTAGCATGAGAAGCAAATTAAGAAGCAAGATGGTATCATTTATGTTTAAAAAAAAAAAAAAATCAACTATACATTATGTATTTTACACATACACAAACACACATACACATTCCATATATATGTAAATATTTTTAAAAATCTTCAAGCACATCAGCAAAGCTCTAAGAGTGGTCAGCTCTGGGAACAATGGGAGATTTAGGGGGAAGGAGAAGAAAGAAACAGGACTTTCACTTCTGATACGTAAGCATGGCTCAAAAGTTTTACAACTGGCATGTAATACTTTAATAATTTAAAAAAGAAAAAAAGGAGAGTGATGGCTAGGGCCTAGGATGTGACAGGTGGGAAAGAGGATTTTCATACCCAAGAGCACACATATCTCTTGACCTCTCCTTCTAATCCAGTCCAAAAATACCAACCTGGCTACCTGCCATTCTACCCATCAAGTCTTTCTTTCTGTGGTTCTTAAACACTTAACTGTCTTTTAAAAAAATTAAAATGCAAATACCACTTAATATTATAAAAATCAGAAGCCTTCATTACATTACATCAGGAAGATCAGTTAATACCTTAGGAAGAACTACAGCATTTGATTTTATAGCCTTGGGCTTAAGAATGGAAGGAGGGAAGGAGGAATGGTTATACTGTTCTAGAATGGGGGGAAGGGTAACTGCAAACAAGAAAAGAGGAAATGAGCACTAAAGAAAGAGACTGGGGGAAGGAAAGAGAGGAGGCAGCTATCAAAGAACAACAGCGGAATCAAAAGGCCTTCCTTTAGACTATATTGTTCCAGAGGCAGCCCAATGTATGGATTAAGGGTGTGTACTCTATACTAGACTACCTGGGTTCAAATACTATGACCCTAGGTAACTTTCCTAAACTTTCTGTGCTGTTTCTTCCTCTGTAAAATGAGGACATTAATATTACCTACTTCACAGAGTTGTGTTGTGCATATATGTATAGCATTCAGAATGACTGGCACATAGCAGATATCACACCATATAAATGTTTTCTATTGGTAACCAATGCCATTGGTGTCTCGTCCATGTACCGTTGGCATTCATCTCTACACAAGAAAGCTGCTTATTTTCAACATTTGCAACACTCTGCTGAGAGTGCTTCCTGGTTGCAGGAACATGGTCAGCCTGTGCTCAGGGAAAGCCCAAAGTCCCGAGCTAATGCCAAAGATGGCTGGGAAGTTGGTGGATAAACACCTGCAACTTCCTTGCTCTTCAACTGGAATAACTAAGGCATAGTTCCTCATTGGGATTGAGCTCCAAATGCCCACAATGGTAACTACCACAATAATGCCCTTTATTGGCTTCATCCCTTTCCTGTCTTACTTCCCTATGATCACTTCCCAAATAATCTACTTGTTTTTGAATCCCAATCCAGATGTTTTTGTGAGGAAACCAAAACTAAGACATTATTTATATTATTTGTTACTGATCCTGTCATTTCTGAGGATAGCTTTCTTTTACAAGAAAATGACCCTTTGCTTTAGAAGACACTATAAAATCATACAATTTAAAGCATATAGCATTTAAGGAAATATTTAAGATTTTTACTAAAATCTCACTTCAATTCAGAGCATATATAAATATGGAAGAAATGTTTATTGACAGAGAGATACTTCCTTTACCTGAACAGGAAGAACAGAGAAAAGGCTGGATGCAGATGAAGGGAGATTCAGTGATGGAAAGATGAGGGACTATGACAGATTCTATGTATTTTTGAAGTACAAGTCAAGGTCATATTTGTTTAATTCTCTTCTTTTTTCTTTTTTTTTTTTTTTTTTTGGTCTTTCTGCTTATCTTACTCCCAGTTTTATTGTTGCTAATACCATAACCTTCTACCCTCCCTTTTTTCCTTCTATTTTTCCTCATTTTTAATTTGATGGTTGAAAGGAAACATGGATGAGAGGGCCTTCATAACCACAGCTTACCCCAATTCCCTCAATTCTATCCCACCTCAATAAGAATTATTTGATTGCCTCTAGGGAGGGAAGTGGGAAGAACTGGGTGATACCAATTCTTTCCACTCTCATCTGTATACCTACCCACAAACCCTAAAGAAAATTTCATCTACTAGTTAATCCTCTCCCAGGTCTACATCATTCCTCTAAACCAAATGTTATCCCATAATATGCCACAGGATTGTGGTATTGGGGATTGAATCATACTCTCCACAAAAAGCATGTATAGCTCCCAACCCCTGGTACTGTGGATGTGAACCCATTTGAAAATAGAACTTTTGAAGATGTTTTTAGTTAAGGTAAGCCCAAACTGAATGAGGCTGGGCCTTTATCCAATATAGCTGAAGTCCTTATAACCAAAGTAAATTGGACCCAAAAGGAGAAGCCACGGGGAGCAGCCAGAAGCTGGAAGTCAACAGACCCCAGAAGAGAAAGAAGATACCACCACATGCATTGCCATGTGACAGAAAAGCCAAGGACCAAGAAATGCCGGCAGCCAGCCCCAGAATGCCAGTCTTCAAGGAGAAGGCACTGCCTTACTGACGCTTTGATTTTAGACTTCTCTTAGACTCAACACCATGAGCCAATAAATTCCCATGCATCTGTTCTAGCAGTCTGGAAACCAAAACATGCAGAAACAAGGTTTTCATGTATCAGGCTTAAACTGCATTATATCTATATAAAATTACTTATAACTTGGGAAGACCTAGCTATGAAGAACCATAGCTTACCCTGGCATTGTCATGGGAAAGTATCTATTTGATTTTGATTATTTGGAGTGACAAAATAAGACAGTGCATGACAATGTAGGGTTGAATAATTAGTAGATTGTCTGACAATATATAAACTGAATAAATGGTGTCTAAATAACACCTATATCTTAGCACTTATATTGTGCTGTAATTATCAGCTTAGAAGTCTGTCATCCCCTCTAGACTGCTGCTCCTTAAGGATGGGCTTGCCCTATTATTTGAACATGCAGTACCCAAGGAAGTTCCTGGTATACAGCAGCCTCTCAATAAATATTTGCTTCATAACTGAATGAAATAAATGCATCATTATGAAAAGTGCATAATTATGAGCTATTGCCAAAGATAAGCAAGTATTTACAATGCACTTAGTACCAAAGAGACTCAAATGATCTTCCTCACCCTCATGAAAATTCAATTTTCATTTGCTTGAGTTTAAGAAATGAACAGGTAAATTAAAAAAAAGAAAAAGAAAAAAAAAGTGAAGAGGATATTCCACAGCCTTTTAACAACCTAATTTCAAATATAACAAAACTGAGAGAAAAAAATTTAATCATACTCAAATTCCTCATGTAACAATGAAATCACAATTTTCGTATAAAAGCTATTCACATATCTTTAGACCATTATATTAAAGTTCCCTGGATTTAATCACAGTTCCTTTTCTATAAAGCAAACTCCATGGGTTTTGAGGGCTGGAAAATAAATCAACTTTATAGCTCCCCTTTGAACTTCATCAACATTCACAATATTTTTATCAAGATTAAGCACCTATAAGCACATAGCAGCATTACTGGATACTAAGAATTCTGTGATTTACGCACTTCTTTTAATCATATGTCTGCACTGCCTACTCACAGAGTGAAACTTCACTGATCTACATTAAGTATTACAGGAATATATGCTTATTTGAAAACTTTTCAGCTCCTATTTGGTTCTGCACATATATTACAAATTATCTTGACATACCTTTGAAGAGTTTCCCAATTTCAAAATTACTTTCTCCTCCTAATGTCCTCCATAACAATTAAAGTAAGAAACCAGGTATAGACCCAAAGATCTCAAGTGAATACCACCACAGAGAACTGCCTAAGCAACTGCTTATCTTTCCTGGGCATAATGACATAACATAAAATTTCAAAAAAGACAAATCAGATCATAGTATTTTTATCCAAAATGAATTTTCAAACAAGTGTTTTATTCACTTGAACTCTGTTTCTAAAATGATCGAGGTAGTCTCAACACTGAAACAAATGACTTTGTGATACTCCTTCCAACTCTATGATGCCACACAAACAAATTATACAAAATATAGAAGTGCCTACTGCAATTGAATATCTCACACTAAAAGATATATGTAAACTTATACATTGGAGATAGTACTGGAATGTATAAAGATTTGGCAATACCCACTGATCTTATCGTGATTTGAAAAGGCCTTTGACTAAAAATTTTACTCATCGCGATACCACAGGCCTGAAAGTTCACCCATCCCATTCCTTTAGTTTAATAGAGTATCAACCAATATTCTCTTTAAATATGCAAAATGTATCTTTAGTATTTCAATAATAGCTTCCATTAATTAATTATAACATGTTATTAGTGTAAATTAATTCATTAGATTACTTTTCTCATTAACAAGTAGGACCTAGGAATATCTCAAAAGGGCTGAGATTGCTGAAGACAGAAAAATCTTAAAAAGGAGACAGTGGGCACAAAGCAAACTTAGCCACCTCTACAATTTTGACAAGGGCAGCTTGCGTCAAGTAAAATTATATAATTTTCTAATTCTGTTCAAATAAAAGAGGCAATTATCTTCTTAGGTCAAATAGATTAGGTAAATCTTCTACACCTAGGAAAAAGTCAATCCAGGTCCCTTTCAGTTCCAGGAGTCAATATTTGACAGTGTCACTTGTCAACTAACTGTAAAACACAACAGCATTAAGTTGTAAAATAACATTCAATCAGAAATATCAGAAATAGTCCGGTATCTTGGAAATACAGTAGGCTTTAGAGACAGATCTGAAATACAAAGCAATGGAAAGTTCATTCTATCCCTTCCTTAGCTCAGTAAGTTATTGAATCTCAGTGAGCCTCTGTTTCCTACTTGTAAAATAGCCATCCCTTCCTTGAAGAGATGCTAAGAACATAAAACACACAGAGCAAACATAAAACTCCTAGCACACTACTTGAGAAGCACATTATGGTAGTGGTAGCCACTATTATTAATGTACTAAATGAAAAAAATCAGTTCAACAAAAAAAAGTGGCAGCTAAAAAACAATAAAATGCAGTAAACTACAATTAAAACATTTCTAATTCTTTATACAATATATAAGAGAATATAGATACACACACTTAAATAATATAGAACTTCACAACCAAAAGAAATTAGTTGGCATAAATAACAATCAAGAATATATTAAGTTAATATGAGTAATACAGTTCTACAAATACCAGCAAGTATGGTTCTTAGAAGCAAACCAAATACCAAAATACACTAGTCACCAGGCAACTATTACAGAAGAAATATTTGGCTATGTCAACTGACAATTTAAACACTATAAATCAGCAACTAAACAAAATTGAAGTACTTTTTAATATCAATATCTATGCTACAAAATAGTTCAGTCTTGTTATATACAGAAGAATTTTTAAACATCTAACAAGTCATATCATCTAACAAAAATGCCGCACATTAGCAAACCTCACTTCTATAGCCAGAAATGTATGCTGGTGCACCTACATACTGAAATCAAAACATCCCTTAAAAATCTGTAGAAAACATATCAACCAAAAGAGTAAAGAGAGCTAACTTCAACCTCTCCAAATCTAGAAAAAAAAATTTTAACATTACTTTAATACTACTTGCAGCAGATTCCTTAATATGGAAAGCAGTACAAAGATATTAACAGAAATTACCAAGAATGAAAGATTTAATCCTCCCTCTTCTATATCCCATAAGCTGATTTGTGATGGGGTTTCATTTTCACTTTTCTATTAGCAGGTGAACACACTCTCCAAGTTTCTTTTAATCAAGAATGCAATGTCACTTCCATTTTGATTAAAAATACTCCAAAAGGCATAACACTAAAAAGCTAGCAGCAACAAAGTAAAATTCTGAAGATTTCTTGTAATAAAACTATTCCCATTTTCCCATCTGGTCCTTAAGCTTCCCTCAAGCCACTCCAATCAGCAAGTCCCCACCATACTAAATAAATAATCAAAACTAACCACCCAATAAAATAGGGTCCTGGGACTTGAGAGAGGGAGGAAGAAAGTGACTATGTGTGTTTACCAACACCCTCATCATATCAAGTCCAGAGAAAATATTTTTTTATTAGTATGTTACTACGCAGATCCATTTAAGAGCCAATCCCTTTGAGTTGAGAATATTGCTCAACTACAATTGAAAATTGAACTTTAATGTTAGTACAACAAAAAAAAAAGGCTACTTCAGGAGTTATTAAAGGGCTATAACCTGTATAATACTACCAGTGATATTTTGGCACAGTATATTTTAAATGGAAGATGAGCTAGGCACAAACTATTTTAATAATGCATAAAAGATGAAAAAGTACAGTAAGGGCAATAGTCTAAAGTTCAGACTAAATGTTTTAGTCAATGTTATCTTACTCTTTGAACTTTTCCTTCTATAGTATTAACTGACAATTTAGCATATAAAATGTAGCTACCATAATAATAATTAGCATTCATTCATTGCTTGCTATGTGCCAGGCACTATTCCAAACACTTTACATGTATTTACTAATTTAATTGACACAAGTAACTCCCCAATTACAATTCCCTGCCTTACAGATGAGAAAACTGTGGCACTGAGCAGTGAAGCCACTTACCCAAGTTCGCAGATTGCACAGACATAGATAAGAAATAGCAAATCTGGGATTTGAACCTAGACTGGCTCCAGAGGTCTAGGTTATGTTGCTGCTCATTTTTATGTTGACGGAATCAGTCAGTAATTATCTCTTAGCCTTCTGTTTCTTTTCTATGAAAAGTAGGTCCTTTTCTCCAGTTCTAAAATTCTGGTTTTGGAGCTAATAAAAATGTTACTGAACTTTATATATTGGTAAAAAAAATTCCTATTTTTCCAACATGGAATTTTTCCCCCAAAAGGATCCTCTATTAAATTCTCCATTAAATAAAAAATCAGCAATCCCTCTTCTTTGAATAAACAGAAGAGGTAATAAATCAAGCTATAGAGCATGATCAGTAGCAATAGAGGCCACATGGTAAAGTGAACCAAATCTGACTGAACCACCTCCTCACCTTTCTGCACCTCTTTCACCTCCTGGATATAAAAGCTATCTACACATTTTTAAAGAGCTCATTTGCCCCTAAAGAAACTGACAATTAGAAGGTATGTGGCGGCTTAAACATACTTCCAAAAGTTCTTTACGTCCCCTGTAAGAGGTAGAGCTTAATTCACCTCCTAAGTGTGGGCTGGACTTTGTGACCAGTTCTAAAAGAATACAGCAGAAATCAGTGGGTGACTAGGGTCAAAATGGCAATGCAGTTTCCTCTTGGCTCTATCTCTTGGATCAGTTGCTCCAGGGGAAGTTAGCTACCTGGTGAAGCACTATAGAGAAGGCCCCGTGGTAAGGAACTGAGGCTCCAGCCAACTGCCACATGAATGAACCATCATGGATGCAAGTCCTCCTGTGACAGCTGAGTCCCCCACAGCACTGTAGTTCTAGCCTACATCTTGGCTACAGCCTCATGAGAGACCGAGACAGAAACACCAGTTAGTCACTTCCAAATTCCTGACCCATAACAAACTCTGAAATAACAAATGTCTGTTGTTTTAAACCATCACGTTTTGTGGTAATTTGTTACTAAGCAATAGATAACTAATACAAAGTATAAAAAAAGGTAATTTTGCAAGATATTTTCAAAGGTATCTCTACTCCAATGGTTTAACCTGTCATGTTAAGCTAAATTACCCTTACTCTCCTCTCCCTTACCAAAAGATCAGGAGTCAGAATGCCAACACCAAGAATGGCTACCAAGCACATAAGTGAACCATTTTCTCTTCTGCTTAAGTAGGAGTCCTTTGCATGGTCTCTATAGAGCAACCTCTACCCTGCCTCCTCTAAATTTATGCATCCGTAATCCTTATTCCCTCCCACCTTCCATTCAGCAGAAGTCTATCTAAAGTACCCTTGACCTGTACCCTTGTATTCTATCTCTAGTCAGTGACTTTACTTCACCAGTTATGCTTCCTCATTCCTGTATCTTCAAATTCTCTCTCCGCTGGTTTTTTATTCTTAGCAAACAATATTGTAAACATGCTCATATCTCCCATGCTTTTAGAAACAAAAACCCTCACTCAAACTCCTACCTCTAGCTATCCCTTCTCTATCTCACTGACAACCAAACTTTCTGAAAGAGTAAATACTAGTTGTTTCATGTCCTTATCTTTTACCCACTGTGAATTAGTTCCACCTGTATAGCTGCTCTTGCTCAGGTCAACAAAGATTTCCTAATTGACAGGTCCAAGAGATATTTTGCTATCCTGGTGGTCATGTGACATCTCAAATGACAATACTCATTTCTTTTCTCTAAAATCAGTTCTTCTGGACTTTTGTGATTTTTGGTTTTCTCCTACCTTCCTTACCACTCCTTCTCCTCTGAGTATGTTTTCTCCACCTTATCCTTAAATTTTCGTGTTGCCTATCTTCATTTCTCTCCTATTATCACACTACAGTCTTCTCCCTAAGTGATTGCATTCATCCCCATTGCTTTTATTATAATCTGTAGCTGTGACTCCAAAATTTACAGCTCCAGCTGGGTCTTCCTTTTTAACTCAGATCCAACATACAACTGCCTAATAACATTTCTTGGAAGTCATACATGCCTCAAACAACCCCATATTGAACTCATCTTCTACAACCATGCTCCCCAACCTATTCCTCTTCCTGTACTGCCTACCTCAGTTAATAGCCCCAGAATCCATTCAGTTTCCCAAGCCAGATATCAAAGAATTTGTTTCATTAATTCCACAATATTTATTAATCATGAATTATGCAGCTAGAAATCACTCTGACTACACTTTTTCTCAACTGCACTAAATCCTAGTCAACCTCCTTCACCTCTATCTAATCCATTTCTGTCTCTTAATTCCCTTTTGCACTACTTTACTTCTGGTTCTAATTTTCCACCTGGATTACTGAAATGGCCACTAATTGATCACCGTGCTTCTAAGCTCACCTCCCCTTCATTCATCATCCAGATCATTGCATAAGAGGTCATGTCACTGCCATTTGTCCTACATAAGTTCCCCAACATTTTCTCAAATTAAAAGCTAGTTTCCCTAACTTTCCCATGAAAAATTTGAAATCCTGTCACTACCTTTAACATGAAAAACAGTATGCTAAAATGAAGTCTATAACACTCTTAGTTCTCACTGTACTTAAAGCAGCACTAGTAGAGTGACTTGGTTTATCAACTAAAATAATATGAAAGATTTATTATAATACATTTACCATGTGCTTAGTGCTAATTAGCTAAATTACTAAACTTTGATTTTTTTAAACTTAGCCAAAAACACTTACCCCAAGTTTTTCAGTCTGTAATGTTGTTTTTCCTTCTCCTTATCTTAGCAGGCCCTTTTACAGTGTTTCATCTTAACAAACCTGAAAAGTACATACATTTTAACCAATTATAGAAGGTATTCTGGCTTTATCAGCAGTGTCAACCATTTCCTGATTCAATGATTTAATTTCACACACTCACAAGGGAACACTTTTACATTACTCCAACATTACATTTCCTTCTTTAAAGTTTCCAAACAAATACTCTAAAATCTAGAGTAAGACCACAACGCCAAACTATGGCTTTCCAAAGGTTTCAAACCACAGCAATATGGAAAGAGTATGGGTTTCAGAGTCAGAGGGTTCCAGTGAATTCTGGCTTTCTTACATACTCAAAAGTGTGGTCATGGGAAAGTTTGTTCTCTCAAACTATACGATCCTTGCTGAAAAGGGCCGGGTGCCTTAGTTTGCCTCATATTTCCAGCACCTGGCACACTTTTCATCAAATGAAATCAGTATGCTTATGAAAATCACATCTCAAACTCTTAAGATCCTTGGGAGATGTATAGATGACTTGGAATCAGTAAGCTGGCATCAGGTTACCTGGTCTGAATCACAGCAACTCTGACTTTGGACAAATTACTTCAGAGCTGCAGACCTTAGTTTCTTTATGAATAAAATGTGAATACTAATAGACCGTACATAATAGGCTTGCTGTGATGATAAAATGAGATAATACATGTTCATAAAGCATGTACTATTCAATAATTATATAAAATAAATATTCTGGTCAATTCATCTATTTTTATCCTTTGTCTAGTTAACTGAGAATAAGTCAGCTTCATTACAACGCACGGTGTGAAAGCAGCAACATGAAACCGGGTGAAACGTACACACTTGGATAGTTATAAACTCTGATTTCCTGACAAGGAAATTACAAGAACTCTTGCCCTTTTAACAAAACGTCTCTCTTTCTAAGGCCACTTATGCTCTCTGGAAGGAAAATCCACTTCACCCTCCTCTGACCAAAAAATTAATATTTCCGTTGAAATGTACTTTTCCACAGTGGAGACAGAGCAAGTACCAATTCAGAATACATCCCCACTGGGAAGAAGGGGATTCTAAAACTCCATCGCCCTGTCACCTCATCCACCCTATGTTAAGCAGTATCCGGTAAACAGCAGCCAGGCGCTACTAGCAAGGCTGACGCCCAAGCCTGTGCACGCACCGTCGCTCCCACCGAGTCCACATACCGGCAAAAGGGCGCCGCCCACCATCGTTATCACCACTCGCAGGGGCGGCTCCTGCGTCCAGCCCCCAACTATCTGAATGTCATGGCCCTTCCAGGCCTTCCCACAGTACCCCCGACACCCGGTCTATAAGCCCCTCCGCGCTGCACATAAAGATGGAAAAGGAATACTAAGATGAGTCGCAGCCGCAGCCAGGCACTCGCGACGATGCCAAACCTCCCGGACTCCGACCCGGATGAGGTCCAGAGACGCTGGAAAATGTGCTGCCCAGCCCAACCCTGACCGGCCGACCTGTCCCCTCACCTGTGCGAGCACCGGAGCGGCCTGGAACCGCTCTGGCCTCTATCCAGGGGAGCCGAGGACCCGAGGAGGCAGCAGTAGCAGCGCCCAGCCTGACACAGCCCGCAGAGTACTGCTCACACCTGCACTCTCCAGCCCGGCAGCCAGGGCCCGCCGCCCCAGGTCCTGCCCGGGCCTCAGCTACTGACACCAAGGGGGCGGTGGAGGAGGGGAGGAGTCCCAGCGGAGAGCCGGGCAGCACTGCGGCTGCGCCAACCTGTAACGCCAAACGTCAGCGGCGCCAGCGCCGGCGCCCCAAGGCACACCGCTGAGCCTCTCCCAGGAACCCGGCGTCGCCCCGCCTCCTTCCTTCTTCAACTTCCCTCGCCTCCTGGCTGTGGGCGGAGTCAGGGTGGCAAGGCGGAGGTTGCCAGGTAACTTTAAAATCGCTTTGCTGCCCTCTTTAAGAGAAACGTTAATGGCCTTCCAGAGATCCGGAGACAGACAATCCCACGTGCGAAAAGGAGATTAAACGAAAAAGTACAATCAGACGAGAGCTATGAGGCGGAATGAATTGGCATGGAATACCGACAAATGCTTTTATATCCGTACCATCAAATGGAGCTAGATTGTGTGAAACGCTGTTGCACTGAATCTCTCACCTAAACCTGAGTCTATTATTATATTAATGAAAAGTGAGCTTGATGTCACCATTTTAATTTATTTATTAATGCATTTTTTTACTGTGAAGTTCAACATGCATACAGGACAGTGATAACTTTCAAAGCACTATTCAGCAAGTAGCCAGAAAGCAAATCACAAAGATTATGGGCCACAGTTCCACAACTTCAGTCATTTCCTTGTTCTGATATATGACATATATATAGAAACATGACAACCATTTTTACGGTGATGTCACCATTTTTAAAGAGAAAGGCTCTTAAATACTATTTAGTGAGTGACCAAAGACAAGGGACTTCCTGGAGTTAGAGGTTTACTACACATTTATTTTGTGCACCTCTTAGGTAAAAACTGTACTAGTAATAGAAAAGAGGAAAACAGTCTTTCTGTGGAAGATTTAAGATTGATGGGGGGGGGGGCGTGTATAACCTGCACATAAGACAACTAAAAGTGCAGAACAGTACTACACTAGTAATAGTGTTTAGCATAGGCCAGGCACTGTCTAAGTACTTTATGCTTATTGGCTTATTTAATTCTCTTAAAACCCTGTGTTAGGTACTCTTATCATGCCCATTTATTTCTATTTTACGAATTATAAAACGAAGACAGAGAGGTTAAATAACCTGGCAAACTGAAGAACCAGGCTTCGAATCCAAGAGTGGCTCCAAAATGCATGCTGTTAAGCATTACAGTATACTGCCTTTTAAATTCTAAATGTCTAAATCTCTAGTTCTGACTTACTTCCTACTCAAAGTACCACATCCCAAAGTTCCCTTATGGAGGTTCCACTGTTAACCTTAAAAAGGAACAGATATAAACCAAATTTAAAATAAAAGCTATAAAAGGTTAAACACAGGAGGTATAATTAACTTTTATTACATATGAAGAAATGGAGGCCTAGACAGAAGTGGTTTATGAAAAGATAGGATGAAAGCCAAGAGAGAACACACCTTATCTAGGTTACTTCCACCTGCCACTCCAACACTCCTACCTCCCTCATTTAAATAAACTCTTTAGAGTTTATTTCTTCAAATATACAAGAAAAACAATTAATTTTAATAGTCTTTGTCAAAGTCTAGAAGAATTTTGTCATTCTTAAGCTTTACTCAGTAGTAAGTTTCCAAAACCCCCACAAGGATTCAAGTCTGCTATGCCGAAACCACCAAATCTCCCCAGGAGGGAAATTGTCCCAGTACTAGTTCTTTGGACTAGAAATGTCAAAGACACATCAAAAACTAAACTGAAACTAAATTGCCCTGGAGGTAAGGGAAAGAGTGAAGAGGGGAGAAGGAGGTAAAATTCACCGTGGCCTCCATCTAACCACGTGAATGAACTGCAGGGATCTGGAGGTTTTTGCCTCTATTTCCTCTCCATTCCTATTTCTCAGAGCCTCCCTGTAATTATAGACACACTTTAGATGATATCATAAAAATGAATTACTTATTTTAAAAGCCTTTCCGTTCTAAAGGACTTTACAATTGTAAATATTGTTACACTCTTTGACATTTGATTTGGCTCACTAAATTAGCATTGCAATTAGAGATGTGAATGAAGCAGATCTGGTTAGGTCTAAGGCAAATCAGGCCAAAAGGGTAAAGGATTATATCAACTGTGTTTTGTTTCGTTTTGTAAAAACATATTTGTACCTTTTATTACAATCGTTGAGCACCCTAGGTTTCCCTGAGTTACACAATCCCAGTCTTTATCATTCATCTTTTGTTCTGGTGTCCCACATGGTCCCAGCCTTCCTCTTCCAACTATATTCACAGTCATCTTTGTTCAATGTACTTACTTACATTGCTGTGCTGCTATCTCCCAAAACTGTTTTCCAAACCTCTCACTCCTGTCTTTTCCTTTCTCTCTGCAGTGCTTCCTTTAGTGTTTCCTGCAGAGCAGGTATCTTGTTCACAAACTCTGTCATTGTCTGTTTGTCAGAGAATATTTTAAACTCTCCCTCATATTTGAAGGTTAGTTTTGCTGGATATAGGATTCTTGGTTGGTGGTTTTTCTCCTTCAGTATCTTAAATATATCACCCCACTTCCTTCTTGCCTCCATGGTTTCTACTGAGAAATCCACACATAGACTTATCAAGCTTCCTTTTGTCTTTGATGGATTGCTTTTCTCTTTCTACTTTCAGGATTCTCTCTTTGTCTTTGACATTTGATAACGTGATTATTGTCTTGGCATAGGCCTATTCAGATCTATTCTGTTTGGGGTATGCTGCACTTCTTGGATCCGTAATTTTATGTCTTTCATAAGAGATGGGAAATTTTCATTGATTATTTCCTCTATTATTTCTTCTGCCCCCTTTCCCTTCTCTTCTCCTCTGGGACACCAATGACACATATATTCTTGCTTTTTGTTTTGTCCTTAAGTTCCCAGAGACATTGCTCGTACTTTTCCATTCTTTTCTCTATCTGTTCTTTTGTGTGTAGGCTTTCAGGTGCCTTGAGTGTTTTCTTTTGCCTCTTGAGATCTGCTGTTGTATGTTTCCATTGCATCTTTCATCTCTTGTGTTGTGCCTTTCATTTCCATAGATTCTGCCAGTTGGTTTTTCAAACTTTCAATTTCTGACTTATGTATGCCCAGTGTTTTCATTATACGGTTCAGTTCTTTTGCCATATCTTCCCTAAACTGTTTGAATTGACTTAGTATTAGTTGTTTCAATTCCTGTATCTCAGTTGAAGTGTAAGTTTGTTCCTTTGACTGGGCCATAACTTCATTTTCCTTAGTGTAGGTTGTAGTGTTCTGTTGTCTAGGTATGGTTTCCTTGGTTGCCCCAATCAGGTTTTCCCAGACCACAACAGGCTCAGGTCCCAGAAGGAAGAAATATTCAGTATCTGGTTTCCCTGAGGGTGTGTCTTAGAAAATTTGTACACCCTGTGATCCCTCAGGTCGCTGTGCTTTTCTGCCCAGCATGTGGTGCCTGTCAGCCTAGAATTCCAGACTGGGGTAAGGAGGTGTGGCCCATGGCTGTTTTCCTCCAGGCTCTGGGGTCTGGTTCTGAATGGAAGGAGGTAATAAAGCTGGGTCCCACCCCTTTCCTTTTAGAGAAGATAGACCCCTAGGGAGAGGTCATTAGCATTTCAATGGTCTCTCTCTGCCTGTGCTAACTCCACCCTTGTCTGGGTCACAACACTGGGAACTGAAAATGGCTGAGGCTTTCTCACTGAGACAAAACAGGTACAGAAAGTCCCCTTCAGGGCTAGTCTGCGGTGACCCTCCAGCTTTCCAAAGTCAGTCATCACCAATAGCCTCTGTCTTCTTGTTGGGGATTCATAGCTCATAGTGAGCAGTTCACACTCGCTAATTAAAACCCCAATTGGAGCTCAGCTGAGCTATATTCACTTGCTGGGAAAGAGCTTCTCTCTAGCACCAGGAGGCTTTGAAGCTCAGGCTGTGGGGGAAGGGGTCTTCTTGCTTGGATCCACAGTTTTTACTTACAGATTTTATGCTGTGATCTCAGGCATTCCTCCCAATTCAGGTTGGTGTATGATGAATGGACAGTCACATTTGTCCCCCCCTCCTCCCACCACCACAGTTATTCTGGATTATTTACTAGTTGTTCCTGGTTTTTTATTAGTTGTTCCAGGGGAACTAACTCCTCTCTATGCCACCATCTTAGATGTCTCCTGACCATGTTTTAAAATGACAGCTTCTGTGTGAAACCAAAGAGATGTTTATTTGGTGCAGGCTTTATATTTTCTGTAGCACACTAAATAATTTAACTTGTACAGTCTGTTTATTCAAACACCATAATTGCATGGAAGTTTGAATAGAAAGTGAGATTTGGTAGGTTTGTATAGATTAGTGTGAAATCCCGATACATCTCAAAGTATTTTGGGCAGAGAATAAAAATGTATTTGCAGGGCCCTCCTGAGGAACTAGGGAAAAATGTGGAAATGTTGGACTTCCCCACCTGGGTTATTACTGATATTCTCACAAACATTTAGGACTAACAATTTAGTAGCTGAGCCCTCAATCTTGGAGCGTGCCCTTATTAAGCTTGTTACTGCAAAGAAGAGGCTAGGCCTAGTTTTAATTGTGCCTAAGGGTCTGCCCCAGAGAACCTCTTTTGTTGCTCAGATGTGGCCTCTCTCTCTCTAAGTGCACTCAGCAGGTGAACTCAGTGATCTCCCTTCTACATGGGACATGACTCCCAGGGGTGTAAATCTCCCTGGAATGGGGGACATGACTCCTGGGGATGAGCCTGGACCTGGCATTGTGGGACTGAGAAAATCTTCTTGACCAGAAGGGGGATGTGAAATGAAACGAAATAAAGTTTCAGTGCTTGAGAGATTTCAAATGGAGTCAAGAGGTCACTCTGGAGGGCATTCTTATGTGCTATATAGATATCCATTTTCAGTTTTCAGTGTATTGGAATAGCTAGAAGGAAATACCTAAAACTGTTGAACTGCAACCCAGTAATCTTGACTCTTGAAGATGATTGCATGACTATGTAGCTTACATGGTGTGACTGTGTGATTGTGAAAATCTTGTGGCTCATACTCCCTTTATCCAGTGTATGGACAGATGAGTAGAAAAATGGGGACATAAACTAAATGAAAAATTGGGTGGAATGGCATGAAGATGGAATGCTTTGGGTTTTATTTTTACTTTTATTTTTATTCTTATTCTTATTTTGGGGGGGAGTAAGGAAATTGATTGTGATGATGAATGCACAACTATATGATGGTACTATGAACAGTTGATTGTACACTGTGGATGATTGTATGGTATATCTCAATAAAACTGAATTTAAAAAATAATTAGCATTGAAAGGCTTACTCATCTCCATTTCCCCACCCACTTTCACTGATCAGCATACCAAGGCTACCAAAACAACTACCTCCAGAGAATTTGATAAGAAATGCTCTAACAATGAAAGCCCTCTAGTGATTTTTATGTGGTTTGTTTTATTTTGTTTAACATTTTACTTTGAAATAATTATAGAATTCACAGAAAGTTGCAAAGATAGTACAGAGAGGGCTCTTGTATCCTTCACCCAGGTTCCCCCAAATGATTACATCTTACATAATTATAGTACAATATCAAAACCAGGAATTTGACATTGGAACAATGCATGCATATAGCTCTATATCAGTTTATCACATGTGTAGATTTCTATAACAATCACCACAATCAAGATACAGAGCTATTCTATCACCACAAAGATCTCCCTATTGAGGGACATTTTGGATATTTCCAGTTTGGGGCCATTACAAATAAAACTCCTGTGAACAATTGTGTTTTCATGTGGTTTAATGAAAAATACATATATATTAAATTTTCTTTGTCTCTACTTTCTTTTGGCCTGCTGGAGAGCACTGTTTTGTTTGGTTTTGCTTTGTTTTGTTTTGTTTTGTTTTTAAGGTGGGCCCAAGATGAAAAGGTGAAGTTTATTTCTTTCAGCTTTGTCTTTCTCCCTTGGTCCTCTCATTTACCACTCACAGGATGATATCCAAGGCCAGTCTCTGAATCAGATTAAAGCAGATTCTCATGTTCCACCCTGAAGTTATCTTTCATATCTCCTTCTGGGGGATATTTCACTTTTAAGCAAAAATTCTAAAGACAATAAAAATCTTCAATTTTAAAGAGAGATCACTTTCAAAATAATCCCAAGGGTAGCCACCAAATTAACCAAACTTAGCTGCATTCTATTTGCATTGGTATTTTCACCAAGAAAATGTTTTACACTAAGGGTACAATAAAATGTGTTTCAGAAATAATATTAAAAAAAGTAAAGATTTATTAAATACTAAGTGCTAGGCCCTTAGCTAAGTTGCTTACGGGTACTATCTCATTTAACTCTCACAACAAGCCCATAATGTAAATACCACATTAAGATGAAGAAGCTGAGGCTCAGAGAAGTTAAGTCTCTTTCCCATGGTTACATGAGCTAGAAAGTGGAAACAGAACTTGAAATCAAGTGAATTTGGCTCTAACACCCATTGCATTTCACTACTCCATACTAGATCTAAGTAAAAAAAAAAAAAAAAAAAAAAAACCATAGTTTTCAAAGTAGTACTGTAATAGGACAATAATGTCAAACTACAAATACTGTACAGATAATATTAAAACAATGATGTTAGAGCAGCATATTGTTTGTACTTTTAATGAAAAAAGGAAGTTTATACAGTATTTAATGTTACTAAGTTCAATATATTAGTTATTTTGAACGCCTAATTCAATAATTAGTTTATTTTTACTACCATTTAATAATTTCTTAAAATTACCATGTCTTTAGATATTTAATTTAGAGTATTCCTCAAGTCATTATGTACTTTTTATAACCCAAGATATCAATTCTGTATCAATTCATGCGCGTGCACACACACACACACACACACACACAAATAATAACATCAATAAGTCCATAAAAACAAAACTGATTCCTATATAATTTCCCAATACACTTGTCAGCTAAAATTATCTCTTTTATTTCCCTTACCCCTAGAAAAGACAAGCCGCAGTTCAAGCTTTTGTCAAGCCACAAGTGTCCTATACACCACCATTGACAAAACAAGCAAATGAGAATTAAGTTGCACAAAATGCCAAATATATTTTAGGAAAACTACAATTGCTAACCAAAGAGACAGCATCTTATCTCTCTCATAAACTCTTTTTATTGCCTTTGTAGCTACAGTCTTTCTACAGTTCATTAATTATCTATCTCCTTATCTCAGTTCTTCAGGTTACAATGTGAAAATTATTTCAAAGTCTTTTTTATTTTGGTTCTTCATATCTCTATTTTCCTTGACCACTTAAGTCAAGAAATAGTTATTTAACATCTGACATGCCAGACACTGGACTAACCCCTGGAGATGCAGAAATATCAAGTTAGATGTAGCCACTGCCCTTGAGGAGCTTATGGATAGTGGAGAAAGATAATAAGCTAAAAGTTAAAAATTCTAACCTATCATTGCAATCTGATGATTCCTGCTATGATATTTTTCTTCCCCCTCTCCACCCAACCCCACAATAAGTTCAAATGCTTTTAATTGTATGTGATAGGGAACTAATATAAGCTGAACTAAGTAAACACTAGAAGGTGATTGGCTCCAGGCTAAGTGAGAAGCTCCAAATCATATCTTGAGGACCAGGCTTGGCTCTGTCTCTTTGCAAAGCTGTTTCTTACATTGGCTTCAATCTCATTCTTTCCATGGTAGCAAGATGGTGGCAGAGCCCCAGGCCCTATATCCTCTCTGGTTTTTGATCCAATAAGAAAGAACAAAAGTCTTTTTGCCAGAAATCTCAGCCAAAGTTTGTTTTGTCTTACTGAATCTTCTTGAGTCTGATGCCTATCCTTAATCCAATCACAGTGCCGATAGGGACTGCCATGGTGCTGACTGGTGTAGGTCTCCACCCCCAGAATCAGAGCTAGTTCCAAATTGACACTGAAGCAAAAGCACTTATAACAATATTTTGTGATTTTTCTGTTTTTAAATAGCTATTTGCCCTACTAGATTTTGAATTCTCTGAGGAAGGAGCTATGTCATACTGATCATTGTATTCAGGTCCAACACTGTGTCTGACATTAGGCAAATGGTCATAAGTGCTTATTTGTTTGTTTGTTTGCTTTTAAATGCAATTTTATTGGGATATTCATATACCATATAATTTATCCAAAGTATACAATCAAAGACTCACAGTATCACCATATAGTTGTGCATTCATCACCACAATCAATTTTAGAACATTTTCATTACTCTAAAATAAAGAAAAAAAGGAAAACAATACCCAAAACATCCCATACCCCTTATTCCCCCCCATTACTTACATACTTTTTGTCTTTCTTTTATTACTCATCTGCCCATACACTGGATAAAGGGAGTGTCAGTCACAAGGTTTTCACAATCACACAGTCACACAATAAAAGCTATATAGTTATATGATTATCATCAAGACTCAACTCTACTGGATTGGACAGTTCAACAGATTCAGGTATTTCCTTCTAGCTATTCTAGTGCACTAGAAATTAAAAAGGAATATCTATATAATACATAAGAATAATCTCCAGAATGACCTCTCAACTCTATTTGAAATCTCTTAGCCACTGACACTTTATTTTGCTTTGTTCCACATCCCCTTTTTGGTCAAGAAGGCATTCTCAAGGGAGGGGCAAGATGGCAGCATAGAGAGGAGTGGAATTTATTTAGTCCCCTGGAGCAACTAATAAACAATCAAGAACAACTAGTAAATAATCTGGAACAACTGCTGGGGAAAACCATGACTATCCACACATCGTGCACCAATCTGGATTGGGTGGAATGGCTGAGACTGCAGCACAAAATCTGTAAGTAAAAACTGCCAAGCCATTCTGGGAGCCCCCTCCCCCCACAGCAGGATGAGCTACAAGACCTTGCTGTAGGAGAAAGCAGAAGTTCCAGAGCAAGCAAATATAGCTCAGCTCATCTCTAACTGGGGTTTTAATTAACAAATGTGGACTGCTGAACACAAGCTACAAACATAGACAAACCCCTAACAAGCCGAGAGAAGCTTTTAGAGACAAATGACCTTAAAGAACCAAAAAATGCCTGTGCCCTGGGAGGGGAAGCCCAGAAGACCAGGTGTTCTCTCTGACAAATGGGCAAAACTGGGGGGCCATGGAATGGCTCTGAAAGGGGGCTTTCTTTCCCTTTTTCTCTCTCTCAACCTGAGTGGCTCAGTGGAGAAAGCCTCAGTCATTTTCAGTTCCCAACACTCTGATCCAGACAGGGGTGGACATGACAGAGTCAGAGAGACAAAGGAGCAATTCAAATGCAGAAGATAACTCCCTAGGGGGTGTACCTTCTCTAAGAGGAAGGAGGTGGGGCCCAGCTCTAGTGCCAGCCCTCCCTTCAGAACTCAAACCCCAGGGCCTGGGGGGAAAACAGCCAAAACATAAACTAAAGGGGTCAAACCTCCTTACACTGGTCAGGAGTGACAGGCTGACAGCCGCCACCTGCTGAGCAGGTTAGGAAAGGCACAAGGACTAGAGGCCTCACAAGAAAGTCTGTCATTCTTCTAAGATACACCCCCAGGGAAAGTCAAAACTGAATATAAGCCCATTTTGAGACCTGAACCCATTCTGGTCTGGGAAAATATGACTGGGGTGACCAAGGAAACCAGATTCCTAGAAAACAGAAAACTACAAATTACACTAGGAAAAATGAAGATATGGCCCAATCAAAGGAACAAACTTTACACCTCAATTAAGATACAGTTGAGATATTGTTTCACTTTAATGAAACAATCAAAGATTTTCAAAGAAATATGCTAAATAAATTAAAAAAACCATGTCAATGAGTTCAGGGAAGATATGGCAAAAGAGATGAAGGATATAAAGAAAACACTGGGTGAACATAAGGTAGAAATTGCATGTTTGAAAAAACTACTGGCAGAATCTATGGAAATGAAAGGCACAACACGAGATGAAAAACACTATGGAGACATACAACAGCAGCTCTCAAGAGGCAGAAGAAAACACTCAGGAACTGAAGGGCAAGACAAATGAAATCCTATACACGAAAGAACAGGGAAAAGAATGGAAAAATATGAGTAACATCTCAGGGAATTGAATGACAACATGAAGCACATGAATGTACATGTCATGGGTGTCCCAGAAGGAGAAGAGAAGGGAAAAGGGGCAGAAGCAATAATAAAGGAAATAGTCAATGAAAATTTCCCATCTCCTATGAAAGACATAAAATTGCAGATCCAAGAAGCGCAGTGTACCCCAAACAGAATAGATCTGAATAGATCTATGCCAAGACACTTAATAATCAGATTATCAAATGTAAAAGACAAAGAAGAGAATCCTGAAAGCAGCAAGAGAAAAGTGATCCATCACATACAAAGGACCCTCGATAAGATTGTGTGATGGAGGCAAGAAGGAGGTGGTGCAATATATTTAAGAAACTGAAAGAGAAAAACCGCCAACCAAGAATCCTATATCCAGCAAAACTGTCCTTCAAATATAAGGGAGAGTTTGAAATATTCTCTGACAAACAGACAATGACAGAGTTTGTGAACAAGATACCTGCTCCATAGGAAATACTAAAGGGAGCACCGCAGACAGATAGGAAAAACAGGAGTGAGAGGTTTGGAACACAATTTTGGGTGATGGTAGCACAATAATGTAAGTACACTGAACAAAGATGACTGAGTATGGTTGAAAGAGGAAGGTTAGAAGCATGTGGGACATCAGAAGGGAAGAGGAAAGATAAAAACTGGGACTGTATAACTCAATGAAACCTAGAGTGCTCAGCAATTGTGATAAAATGTACAAATATCTTTTTACATGAGGGAGAACAAATGAATGTCAATCTTGCAAGGTGTTAAAAATGGGGTGGTATTGGGGAAAAAAGACAATCAATGCAAACTAGAGACTATAGTTAACAGAAACATTGTATTATGCTTCCTTTAATGTAACAAAGGCAATATACCAAAGCTAAATGTCTATAAGGGGGGCCATAAGGGAGGGCTATGGGACTCTTGGCATTGATGATGTTATCTGACTCTTTTATTGTCCTTTAGTTTAATTCTATCTTTCCTTTTGTTGCTTTTTAGCTGTCATTTCTTTTTCTTTTTTTTTTGTTTCTCTACCTTCTTTGACTGTTCCTTCTCCTTTGTGGAAGAAATGGAGATGTCCTTATATAGACAGTGGTGATGGTGATGAATGCAGAAATACGTGATTATACAGGGAACCATTGATTGTTACTTAGGATGGAATGTATGGTGGCTGAACAAAACCATCTGAAAAAAAATGGGTTGATAAAGAAAACTTGAGGGCACTATATTGAGTGAAATAAGTCAGACACATAAGGACAAATATTGTATGGTCTCACTGATACGAACTAATTATAATATGTAAACTTATAGACATGAAATATGTTACTGGACATAGAACAAAGCTAAAGAATGGGGAGCAGTTGCTTATTATGAGCAGAATGTTTAACTAGGGCACTTAAGTGTTTCAAAATGGACAGAGGTAATGGTAGCACGTTATTGTGAGAATAACTAACAGTGCTTAATGGTGTGTGAATGTGGTGGAAAGGGGAAGCTTAGAGTCACATATGTCACCAGAGGAAAAGTTGGAGGTTAAAAGATGGGAATGTATAAAACAGTGAATGTTGTCATGGACAATGCCCATGATTAACTGTACAAATATTAGAAATCTCTTTCATGAACTAGAAAAAATGTATGATACTACAACTAGAAGTTAGTAATAAAGGGGCATATAGGGGAAAAATATATACCTAATGCAAACTATATACTACAATTAGTAGTATTTTAACATTTTTTCATCAACAGTAACAAGTGTACTATACCAATACTATGAGTCAATAATGGAGGGGGGGTGATTAGGGGTATGGGAGGATTTGAGTTCTTTTTTGTCTTTGTTTCTTTTCTGGAGTAATTAAAATATTCTAAAAAATTGAAAAAAAATTAATTGTGGTGATGGATGTACAGCTGTATGATGGTGCCTTGGGCAACTGATTGTGCACTTTGGATCTTTGCATGATTGTATGGCATGTAAATAATCTCAATAAAATTAAAAAAGAAGAAGAAGAAGAAGGCATTCTCAATCCCAGAATGCCAGGGACAGGTTCATCCCTAGGAGTCATGTCCTACATTGCCAGGGAGATTTACACCACTGGGAGTCATGTCCCATACAGCAGGGAAGGCAGCGAGTTTACATGCAGAGTTGGCTGAGAGAGAAAGGCCACATCAGAGCAACAAAAGAGGTTCTCTAGGGGTGACTCTTAGGCATAATTATAAGTAGGTTTATCTTCTCCTTTCCAGGAATGTTTCAGAATGGCAAGCCCCAAGATCGAGGGCCTGGCTTATTAAATTGGAAGTCCCTAATGCTTGCAAGAATATGAGGGATTCCCCAGGTGTGGAAGTTTAATATTTCCACATTTTTCCCCAATCCCTCTAATGAACTGTGCCAGTTTGGATATATTATGTCCCCCAAGAAAATGCCATGATCTTTTAACCCAGTCTCTTGGGATATTGGGATTAGGTTGTTTTCATGGACATGTGACCCACCCAAATGTAAGTGACACCTTTGGTTCAGGTGTGACCTCTGATTGAATGTTTCCATGGAGGTGTGGCACTGCCCATTCAACATGGGCCTTGTGATGGTTAGGTTCATGTGTCAACTTGGCCAGGTGACCCAGCTGTCTGGTCAAGCAAACACTGGCCTAACAATTGCTGTGAGGACGTTTGAGGCTGGTTAATAAACCAACAGGCTGGTTTATTAAATCATCAGTCAATTGACTGCAGCTGTGACTGATGACTCACCAAAGGGCGTGCCTTCCACAATGAGAGAATGCAATTGGCTGGATTTGATCCAATTAATCAGTTGAAGACTTATAAGCAAGACAGATAGAAGACCTTCACTTCTTCTTCGGCTGCCCAGTGAAGCATTTCCTGAGGAGTTCGTCGAAGTTGCCGGTTTGTTTCCTGAGGAGTTCATCGAACATGTTCTTCGAAGATCCCAGTTCATTTCCTGAGGAGTTCATCAGACATCTTCCTTGGAGTTGACAGTTTGTTGACGGCTCTACAGAATTTGGACTCGTGCATATCCACAGCTGTGTGAGTCACTTTTACAATTTGATAATCAGAGATACCTCTCATTGATTCTGTTTCTCTAGAAAACCCTAACTAATACAGGCCTTGATTAGTTCACCGGAGTCTTATAAAAGCTCACAAATAGAAGGATCACGGAGCTGCAGCTAAGACAGACATTTTGAAGATGGCAATTGAAAGCTGATGCTGATGCTCAGACATGCTTGGAGTTGTGGACCCTGATGTTAGCAGCAGCCAAGATAGACATTTTGGAGAATGCCATTTTGAAATGCAAACTGGGAGCAAGCAGACACCAGCCACATGCCATCCCAGCTAACAGAAGTTTTCCGGATGCCAACAGCCTTTCTCCAGTGAAAGTACCTGATTGTTGATGCCTTACCTTGGACATTTTATGGCCTTAAGGCTGTAACTTTTAACCAAATAAACCCCTTTGTAAAAGCTAATCCATTTCTGGTATTTTGCTTAACAGCAGCATTAGCAAACTGGTACAGGGACTTTGCAAATACTTTTTTATTTTCTGCCCAAAATACTCTGGGATGTATTGGGGTATTACATTTACCTGTACAGAATAACATGGTCTTGTTTCTTTTTCTAAGTTCATGTAAATATGTTGTTTAAATAAACTGACATACAGGTTAAATTAGATAGTGTGCTACAGAGAATATAAATTCTGTACCAAAAAAAACATCTCTTAAAGAACAATTAAAACTCAGAAATAGATATGACTGCTGTAAGAGCTTACTATCTAGGAACCTTTACAATAACCCTTATTGAACCTTCTGTACTCCTGCATCATTGATTGCCCAATCTCTGCCCACATTCTATCCCCTGATAACCTATTATGTGAATTCATTTGCTCATTATACTTAGTTTATATTAGTGGGGCCTTATAATACTTGTCCTTTTGTTTCTGGCTTATTTCACTCAACAGAATGTCCTCAAGTTTCATTCACCTAGTTGCATGCCTCACAACTTCATTCTTTCTTGCAGCCAATCAATATTTTGTTGCATGTATACACCACAGTTCACCTGTTGATGTACGCTTAAACCACCCCCATCCATTGCAAATCATGAATACTGCTGCTGTAAACATCAGTGTGCAAATGTCTATTCATGTCCCTGCTTTCAGTTCTTCCAAGTATATACCAAATAACAGGTTTGCCGGATCATATGGCAACCCTATACTTAGCCTCCTGTGGAACCACCATACTGTCCACCAGAGGGGCTACACCATTCTACTTCCCCACCAACAATGATTAGGTACATCTCTCTCTCCACATCTTCTTCAGCACTTGTATCCTTCTGTTTATTTTTTAAACAGTTATATTCACACACCATACAATCCATCCTAAGTAAACAATCAATGGTTCCTGGTATAATCACAGTTATGCATTCATCACCACAATCTATACGAGGACATTTCCTTTTCTTCTGCAAAGAAAGAGTAAGAGGAGATGTGCTGGTTTGAATGTATTGTGTCCCCCAAATGCCATTGTCTTTATAGTCTTGTGGGGCAGACGTTTTGGTGCTGGTTGGATTTGCTTGGAATGTGCCCCACCCAGCTGTGGGTAATGATTCTGATGAGATGTTTCCATGGAGGCATGGCCCTGCCCATTCAGGGTGGACCTTGATCAGTGGAGCTATATAAATGAGCTGACTCAAAGAGAGGGAACTGAGTGCAGCTGTGAGTGATGTTTTGAAGAGGAGCAAGCTTGCTAGAGAGGAACGTCCTGGGAGAAAGCCATTTTGAGGACAGAGCTTTGGAGCAGACGCCAGCTGCCTTCCTAGCTAGCAGAGGTTTTCCGGACGCCATTGGCCATCCTCCGGTGAAGGTACCCGATTGCTGAGGTGTTACCTTGGACACTTTGTGGCCTTAAGACTGTAACTGTGTAGTGAAATAAACTCCCGTTTTATAAAAGCCTATCCATCTCTGGTGTTTTGCATTCTGCAGCATTAGCAAACTAGAACAGGAGAAAAAAAGAAACAAGAAAAAAGAAAAAGAAATGAATAAAAAAGAGAAAAAATGAAATTAAAATAAAATAAAATGCGAAGGTCAGACATCACCATCACCACCAAGAATTCCATATCCCTCCCTTATATCTCCCTCTATTGACATTTAACTTTGGTATATTGTCTTTGTTACAATTAATGGAAGAATATTACAATGTTACTGTTAACTATAGACTCTAGTTCGCATTGATTGTTTTTTTTCCCCATATACCATCCCATTTTCAACACCTTGCAGTATTGACATTCAGTTGTCTTATATTTCTACATTTAATCACCATCATTGTCCACTCCAGGTTTTGCTAAATTATACAGCCCCAGCTTTTACCCTCTATCTTTCCTTCTGGTATCATACCTGCCCCTAGCCTTCCTCTTTCAACTATACTTACATATAGTATAATCAACTATGTTCATTATACTTACAATATTGTGCTACCATCAGATAGTATTGTGCTATCCAAATAAAAGGTTATTAAATGAATAAAAGAAGGAATGATTAGTTTCCAATAACAGAAAATCTATATGAAAACAAACTTACTTAGATCAAAGAATGTTTACAAATCACTAAATGTGACACCCTTCATTTGAATGTGAAATAGCACAAACTTCATTTCAATTTCCATTTAATGAACAATATTTAAAAAATAAGCTTACCATTATCTGGTTCTTTTGGTATTGGCACTACTTCTCAACTTGAAATATGATACAATAATCCAATCTTGTATTTTCTACTAACTCTACATATTCAAATTTGCTGAGTGATATCATCATAATAACTGCTTTACTTAACACATACTGAGCACTCAGCATGTGCTGATAAATTTTTTTTATACATATTATTTATTCATTCCTCAGAACAAGATGTGGCAATCTAAAGTCAGGATGGCATAAAGATGAAAACAGATGTCTATCAAACAATTATGTGACTAGGAGCCAGTGTTTCTTTTAAGTATATGTTAATTTGTTTGATTTAGATTAAACCTTTCCTAATCTAAAAAAATAAAATATAAAAGGCAATGGACGTGCCTAAGAGTCTCCCCCTGAGTACCTCTTTGTTGCTCAGATGTGGCCCTCTCTCTCTCTAACTGAGCCATCTCGACAGGTGAACTCGCTGCCCTCCCCGCTACGTGGGACCCAACTCCCAGGGTTGTAAATCTCCCTGGCAATGCAGAATATGACTCCCGGGGATGAATGTGGACCTGGCATCGTGGGACTGAGAGTATCTTCTTGACCAAAAGGGGGATGCAAAATGAGACGAAATAGTTTCAGTGGCTGAGAGATTTCAAATGGAGTCGAGAGGTCACTCTGGTGGACATTCTTATGCACTATATAGATAACACCTCTTAGGTTTTAATGTATTGGAATAGCTAGAAGTAAATACCTGAAACTACCAAACTCCAACCCAGCAGTCTGGACTCCTGAAGACAATTATAGGAAAATGTAGATTACAAGGGGTGACAGTGTGATTGTGAAGACCTTGTGGATCACACCCCCTTTATCTAGTGTATGGATGAGTAGAGAAATGGGGATAAAAACTAAAGGATAAATGGGGTGGGATGGGGGATGATTTGGGTGTTCTTTTTTCACTTTTATTTTTTATTCTTGTTCTGGTTCTTTCTGATGTAAGGAAAATGTTCAGAGATAGATTGTGGTGATGAACGCATAACTATATTATCATACTGTGGACAGTGGATTGTATACCATGGATGATTGTATGGTGTGCGAATGTATTTCAATAAAACTGAATTTAATTAAAAAAAAATCTATGAGATGCAATTAAGGCAGTGCTGAGAGGGAAATTTATAGCTCTAAATGGATATGTCAAAAAGGAACAAAGATGCAAACCAAAGATCTACCTGAACAACTGAAGAGGCTAGAGAATGATCAGCTAACTAACCCTAAAGCAGCTAGAAAGAAACAAATAATAAAGATTAAAGCAGAAATAAATGAACTGGAGAAAAGAAAAAAAAAAGAGTAAACAAAACCAAACAAAACCAAAAGTTGGTTCTTTGAGAAGATCAACAAGATAGACAGATCCTTAGCTAGACTGACACAGTCAAAAAGACAGAAGACCCAAATAAACAGAATCAGAAATGAGAGTGGAGTAATTACTATGAGACATGAAGAAAAAAAAAAAATCATGAGGATACTATGAACAACTGTATGCCAACAAGATAGACAATTTAAAGGAAATGGACAATTTCCTGGGAACACATGAACAACCTAGACTGACCCAAGAAAAAAATAGAAGACCTCAATAAACCAATCACAAGCAAAGAGACATAATCAGTCATCAAAAATCTACCTGCAAATAAAAGCCCAGCGTCTGATGTGACTCACCCAACTCTGTGTGATAACTTTGATTATATTATTTCCATGGATGTGCAGCCCCTCCCATTCAGTGTGGGTCTTGATTAGTTTACTGGAGTCCTTTAAAACAGCTGACACAAGGTGACACTTAGAGATGCTTGGAAATGTGAACAGAAGGACATTTGGAGATGCTTAGCTAAGAGATGCTAGCCCAGAGTTAGCTCCAGAGAAGCTAGGAGAGAAAAGCCCAGAATCTTTTTGGAGAATGCCATTTTGAAATGCAACTTGGGAACAAGCAGACGCCAGCCACATGACTTCCCAGATGACAGAGGTATTCCGGACTCAAACAGCTGTTCTTCAGTGACGGTATCTTCTTGTTGATGCCTTAGTTTGGACACTTTCATGGCCTTAGAACTGTAAATTTGTAACTTAATAAACCCCCTTTATAAAAACCAAGAAAAAACAAACAAACAAAAAGGCAATGGAAAACTAACCCCTAAATATGCAGTGGAATTCCAATGTCAAAAACTAGTTTAACTCCCTTTATCCAGTGTACGGACAGATAAGTAGGAAAATGGGGACAAAAAGTAAATGAATAATGCAGGAGGGGGGGGTGGGGGAGGGGCATGGGATGTTTTGGGTGTACATTTTTACTTTTATTCTTATTTTTATTTTTTGGAGTAATGAAAATGTTCAATAATTGATTTGGTGATGAATTGACAACTATATGATGATACTGTGAACAACTGATTGTACACTTTGGATGATTGTATGGTATGTGACTTTATCTCAGTAAAATTGCATTAAAAAAACTAGTTTAGTAGAAGAGTTTCAAGTGAAAACTTAAGTAGAAAATGTTGCAATAGTATACTATTCAGATGTTGTATCAAGATTTATGAAAACAGAAATGAAAACAAAAAGATCCATCCTTACAGAAACATTGGAATCTACTGGTAGCAATAAAATTCAAAGCCAGTAAGAGACACTATTTTCAATGAAAACAAGAAACATTATACATTTACCTCTTTTGAAATGCTTTTTCTTTCTTGTAAGTGTCATTTCCTTCTTGTCTGAATAGATTCTAGCAACTTTCTAATATAACTTCAAAAAATAGCAACCTATGTATGATTAAAAAGAAGTAGAACAGAAAATTATCTACCTGAAAAAATTATCTTACAGAAGTATGGTATATTCTGCCATCATTCTAAATGACCTCTTGCACACATTTAATCAAATAGGCCAACAAAGGATAAAGCTATAGACTTGAAAAAGAAGTTTTCAGTTTCCAGTTACGTACGTGTGTCCTGCATATTCCCTTACAGACTTGGCAACTAATGTTATAAGTTTCCTTCCCACCACTTAACATGTGACAGCAGTGAAATGTAGTCATCAGAAGTATTGGATTCCACAATTAACTGTAACATTTTCTCAGTGTTTTACAAAGTTTCTCTACTGCTAATATACAACTCAAACCTATTTGCATTTCTGCTTACATCCATTTATTTTTTGAACCAATAAGCAATTACTGTGTTTTTACTTAAAAATTATGGCACTATTCTTGGTGTTTGTTTTACAAGGATGAACAAATTCTCTGCCTTCAAGGAGTCTACATCATAGAAGTAGAAACAGACAACATCAAAAGTAAATAAATTACATCATTTTTAGATAGCTATGAAAATGAAAAAGAAATAAAATACAGTGATAGAGAATGTTTGGATTTAGCTTTGAATGGATGGTCAGAAAGAGGAAGTAAACAAACAAAAAACATAGATTATTGTACTGATGTTAATTTCCTGGTTATAATAATTTCTGTGGTTATGTAAGCTGTTGTCACTGGTAAACGAGATGTGGGAACTCCCTGTAATATATTTCACAACTACTTTTGAGTTTTAATTATTTTAATATAAAAAGCTTAAAATAAATAAATAATACAAACTTAAATAAGCTTAAAATAAATAAACTTACACATTGCACTCTGGCCTCCAAAGGGAAGGGTGATGGGACAGGGAGAGAGAAATGGAGACTTTAGGGAGGGTGATCAGGAAAGGAAGCTCTGATGAAGTGACATTTGAACAGAGATCAGAAAGATAAAAGTCAGCTGTGTGACGAGAAGAGGGGTAGCATTCCTGGCAGAAGCTGTGCACAGGTCCCAAGGCAGGAAAAAGCTCAGCTTGCACAAGCATTTGACAGAAGGTCAGTTTGGCTGGAGCACAGCAAATAGGTAAGCGATTGTGACAGGCGGATAAGGTTGATGAGATAGGAAAAGCACTCAGGTGCTACTGAGGCATTACACTAGCTGGATTTTGCTCTTTAATTTCAAGCCTCAAATCTAGCATATAGGAGGTGGGGCAAGATGGCGGACTGGTGAGCTGTATGTTTTAGTTACTCCTCCAGGAAAGTAGGTAGAAAGCCAGGAACTGCGTGGACTGGACACCACAGAGCAATCTGACTTTGGGCATACTTCATACAACACTCATGAAAATGTGGAACTGCTGAGATCAGCGAAATCTGTAAGTTTTTGTGGCCAGGGGACCCACACCCCTCCCTGCCAGGCTCAGTCCCATGGGAGGAGGGGCTGTCAGCTCCGGGAAGGAGAAGGGAGAACTGCAGTGGCAGCCCTTATCAGAAACTCATTCTACTGATCCAAACTCCAACCATAGATAGACTGAGACCACACACCAGAGAATCTGAGAGCAGCCAGCCCAGCAGAGAGGAGACAGGCATAGAAAAAAACAACACGAAAAACTCCAAAATAAAAGCGGAGGATTTTTGGAGTTCTGGTGAACATAGAAAGGGGAAGGGCAGAGCTCAGGCCCTGAGGCTCATATGCAAATCCTGAAGAAAAGCTGATCTCTCTGCCCTGTGGACCTTTCCTTAATGGCCCTAATTGCTTTGTCTCTTAGCATTTCAACAGCCCATTAGATCTCTGAGGAGGGCCCTTTTTTTTAATCCTTTTTTCTTTTTCTAAAACAATTACTCTAAGAAGCCCAATACAGAAAGCTTCAAAGACTTGCAATTTGGGCAGGTCAAGACAAAAGCAGAACTAAGAGAGCTCTGAGACAAAAGGCAATAATCCAGTGGCTGAGAAAATTCACTAAACACCACAACTTCCCAAGAAAAGGGGGGTGTCTGCTCACAGCCATCATCCTGGTGGACAGGAAACACTCCTGCCCACCGCCAGCCCCATAGCCCAGAGCTGCCCCAGACAACCCAGTGTGACAGAAGCGCTTCAAATAACAGGCACACACCACAAAACTGGGCATGGACATTAGCCTTCCCTGCAACCTCAGCTGATTGTCCCAGAGTTGGGAAGGTGGAGCAGTGTGAATTAACAAAGCCCCATTCAGCCATCATTTCAGCAGACTGGGAGCCTCCATACACAGCCCAGCAGCCCAGAACTGCCCTGAGGGGATGGCACTCACCTGTGACATAGCACAGTCATCCCTCAACAGAGGACCCAGGGTGCACAGCCTGGAAGAGGGGCCCACTTGCAAGTCTCAGGAGCCATACGCCAATACCAAGGACTTGTGGGTCAGTGGCAGAGAAAAACTGTGGCAGGACTGAACTGAAGGATTAGACTATTGCAGCAGCTTTAAAACTCTAGGATCACCAGGGAGATTTGATTGTTAGAGCCACCCCCCCTCCCTGACTGCCCAGAAACATGCCCCATATACAGGGCAGGCAACACCAACTACACACGCAAGCTTGGTACACCAATTGGACCCCACAAGACTCACTCCCCCACTCACCACAAAGGCTAAGCAGGGGAGAACTGGCTAGAGGAGAACAGGTGGCTCGTGGACGCCACCTGCTGGTTAGTTAGAGAAAGTGTGCTCCACGAAGCTGTAGATCTGATAAATTAGCGATAAGGACTTCAATTGGTCTACAAATCCTAAAAGAACCCTATCAAGTTCAGCAAATGCCAAGAGGCCAAAAACAACAGAAAATTATAAAGCATATGAAAAAACCAGACGATATGGATAACCCAAGCCCAAGCACCCAAATCAAAAGGTCAGAAGAGACACAGCATCTAGAGCAGCTACTCAAAGAACTAAAGATGAACAATGACACCATAGTACGGGATACAAAGGATATCAAGAAGACCCTAGAAGAGCATAAAGAAGACATTGCAAGACTAAATAAAAAAATGGATGATCTTATGGAAATTAAAGAAACTGTTGACCAAATTAAAAAGATTCTGGACACTCATAGTACAAGACTAGAGGAAGCTGAACAAGGAATCAGTGACCTGGAAGATGACAGAATGGAAAATGAAAGCATAAAAGAAAGAATGGGGAAAAAATTGAAAAAATCGAAATGGACTTCAGGGATATGATAGATAATATGAAATGGCCGAATATAAGACTCATTGGTGTTCCAGAAGGGGAAGAAAAGGGTAAAGGTCTAGGAAGAGTATTCAAAGAAATTGTTGGGGAAAACTTCCCAAATCTTCTAAACAACATAAATACACAAATCATAAATGCTCAGCAAACTCCAAATAGAATAAATCCAAATAAACCCACTCCGAGACATATTCTGATCACACCGTCAAACACAGAAGAGAAGGAGCAAGTTCTGAAAGTAGCAAGAGAAAAGCAATTCACCACATACAAAGGAAACAGCATAAGACTAAGTAGTGACTACTCAGCAGCCACCATGGAGGCAGGAATGCAGTGGCACGATACATTTAAAATTCTGAGTGAGAAAAAATTTCCAGCCAAGAATACTTTATCCAGCAAAGCTCTCCTTCAAATTTGAGGGAGAGCTTAAATTTTTCACAGACAAACAAATGCTGAGAGAATTTGCTAACAAGAGACCTGCCCTACTGGAGATACTAAAGGGAGCCCTACAGACAGAGAAACAAAGAAAGGACAGAGAGACTTGGAGAAAGGTTCAGTACTAAAGAGATTCGGTATGGGTACAATAAAGGATATTAATAGAGAGAGGGAAAAATATGGCAAACATAATCCAAAGGATAAGATGGCCGATTCAAGAAATGCCTTCACGGTTTTAACGTTGAATGTAAATGGATTAAACTCCCCAATTAAAAGATATAGATTCGCAGAATGGATCAAAAAAAATGAACCATCAATATGTTGCATACAAGAGACTCATCTTAGACACAGGGACACAAAGAAACTGAAAGTGAAAGGATGGAAAAAAATATTTCATGCAAGCTACAGCCAAAAGAAAGCAGGTGTAGCAATATTAATCTCAGATAAAATAGACTTTAAATGCAGGGATGTTTTGAGAGACAAAGAAGGCCACTACATACTAATAAAATGGGCAATTCAGCAAGAAGAAATAACAATTGTAAATGTCTATGCACCCAATCAAGTTGCCACAAAATACATGAGAGAAACACTGGCAAAACTAAAGGAAGCAATTGATGTTTCCACAATAATTGTGGGAGACTTCAACACATCACTCTCTCCTATAGATAGATCAACCAGACAGAAGACCAATAAGGAAATTGAAAACCTAAACAATCTGATAAATGAATTAGATTTAACAGACATATACAGGACATTACATCCCAAATCACCAGGATACACATACTTTTCTAGTGCTCATGGAACTTTCTCCAGAATAGATCATATGCTGGGACATAAAACAAGCCTCAATAAATTTAAAAAGATTGAAATTATCCAAAGCACATTCTCTGACCACAATGGAATACAATTAGAAGTCAATAACCATCAGAGACTTAGAAAATTCACAAATACCTGGAGGTTAAACAACGCACTCCTAAACAATCAGTGGGTTAACGAAGAAATAGCAAGAGAAATTGCTAAATATATAGAGACGAACGAAAATGAGAACACAACATACCAAAACCTATGGGATGCAGCAAAAGCAGTGCTAAGGGGGAAATTTATAGCACTAAACGCATATATTAAAAAGGAAGAAAGAGCCAAAATCAAAGAACTAATGGATCAACTGAAGAAGCTAGAAAATGAACAGCAAACCAATCCTAAACCAAGTAGAAGAAAAGAAATAACAAGGATTAACGCAGAAATAAATGACATAGAGAACAAAAAAACAATAGAGAGGATAAATATCACCAAAAGTTGGTTCTTTGAGAAGATCAACAAGATTGACAAGCCCCTAGCTAGACTGACAAAATCAAAAAGAGAGAAGACCCATATAAACAAAATAATGAATGAAAAAGGTGACATAACTGCAGATCCTGAAGAAATTAAAAAAATTAAAGGAGGATACTCTGAACAACTGTATGGCAACAAACTGGACAATGTAGAAGAAATGGACAATTTCCTGGAAACATATGAACAACATAGACTGACCAGAGAAGAAACAGAAGACCTCAACCAACCCATCACAAGCAAAGAGATCCAATCAGTCATCAAAAATCTTCCCACAAATAAATGCCCAGGGCCAGATGGCTTCACAGGGGAATTCTACCAAACTTTCCAGAAAGAACTGACACCAATCTTACTCAAACTCTTTCAAAACATTGAAGAAAATGGAACACTACCTAACTCATTTTATGAAGCTAACATCAATCTAATACCAAAACCAGGCAAAGATGCTACAAAAAAGGAAAACTACCGGCCAATCTCCCGAATGAATATAGATGCAAAAATCCTCAACAAAATACTTGCAAATCGAATCCAAAGACACGTTAAAAAAATCATACACCATGACCAAGTGGGGTTCATTCCAGGCATGCAAGGATGGTTCAACATAAGAAAATCAATGTATTACAACACATTAACAAGTCAAAAGGGAAAAATCAATTGATCATCTCAATAGATGCTGAAAAAGCATTTGACAAACTCCAACATCCCTTTTTGATAAAAACACTTCAAAAGGTAGGAATTGAAGGAAACTTCCTCAACATGATAAAGAGCATATATGAAAAACCCAAAGCCAGCATAGTACTCAATGGTGAGAGACTGAAAGCCTTCCCTCTAAGATCAGGAACAAGACAAGGATGCCCGCTGTCACCACTGTTATTCAACATTGTGCTGGAAGTGCTAGCCAGGGCAATCCGGGAAGACAAAGAAATAAAAGGCATCCAAATTGGAAAAGAAGAAGTAAAACTGTCATTGTTTGCAGATGATATGATCTTATATCTAGAAAACCCTGAGAAATCGACGATCCAGCTACTAGAGCTAATAAACAAATTTAGCAAAGTAGCGGGATACAAGATTAATGCACATAAATCAGTAATGTTTCTATATGCTAGAAATGAGCAATCTGAAGAGACACTCAAGAAAAAGATACCATTTTCAATAGCAACTAAAAAAATCAAGTACCTAGGAATAAACTTAACCAAAGATGTAAAAGACCTATACAAAGAAAACTACATAACTCTACTAAAAGAAATAGAAGGGGACCTTAAAAGATGGAAAAATATTCCATGTTCATGGATAGGAAGACTAAATGTCATTAAGATGTCAATTCTACCCAAACTCATCTACAGATTCAATGCAATCCCAATCAAAATTCCAACAACCTACTTTGCAGACTTGGAAATGCTAGTTATCAAATTTATTTGGAAAGGGAAGATGCCTCGAATTGCTAAAGACACTCTAAAAAAGAAAAACGAAGTGGGAGGACTTACACTCCCTGACTTTGAAGCTTATTATAAAGCCACAGTTGCCAAAACAGCATGGTACTGGCACAAAGATAGACATATAGATCAATGGAATCGAATTGAGAATTCAGAGATAGACCCTCAGATCTATGGTCGACTGATCTTTGATAAGGCCCCCAAAGTCGGTGAACTGAGTCATAATGGTCTTTTCAACAAATGGGGCTGGGAGAGTTGGATATCCATATCCAAAAGAATGAAAGAGGACCCCTACCTCACACCCTACACAAAAATAAACTCAAAATGGACCAAAGATCTCAATATAAAAGAAAGTACCATAAAACTCTAGAAGATAATGTAGGAAAACATCTTCAAGACCTTGTATTAGGCGGCCACTTCCTAGACTTTACACCCAAAGCACAAGCAACAAAAGAGAAAATAGATAGATGGGAACTCCTCAAGCTTAGAAGTTTCTGCACCTCAAAGGAATTTCTCAAAAAGGTAAAGAGGCAGCCAACTCAATGGGAAAAAATTTTTGGAAACCATGTATCTGACAAAAGACTGATATCTTGCATATATAAAGAAATCCTACAACTCAATGACAATAGTACAGACAGCCCAATTATAAAATGGGCAAAAGATATGAAAAGACAGTTCTCTGAAGAGGAAATACAAATGGCCAAGAAACACATGAAAAAATGTTTAGCCTCATTAGCTATTAGAGACATGCAAATTAAGACCACAATGAGATACCATCTAACACCGATTAGAATGGCTGCCATTAAACAAACAGGAAACTACAAATCCTGGAGGGGATGTGGAGAAATTGGAACTCTTATTCATTGTTGGAGGGACTGTATAATGGTTCAGCCACTCTGGAAGTCAGTCTGGCAGTTCCTTAGAAAACTAGATATAGAGTTACCATTCGATCCAGCGATTGCACTTCTCGGTATATACCCGGAAGATCGGAAAGCAGTGACACGAACAGGTATCTGCACGCCAATGTTCATAGCAGCATTATTCACAATAGCCAAGAGATGGAAACAACCCAAATGTCCTTCAACAGATGAGTGGATAAATAAAATGTGGTATATACACACGATGGAATACTACGCGGCAGTAAGAAGGAACGATCTCGTGAAACATATGACAACATGGATGAACCTTGAAGACATAATGCTGAGCAAAATAAGCCAGGCACAAAAAGAGAAATATTATATGCTACCACTAATGTGAACTTTGAAAAATGTAAAACAAATGGTTTATAATGTAGAATGTAGGGGAACTAGCAATAGAGAGCAATTAAGGAAGGGAGAACAATAATCCAAGAAGAACAGATAAGCTATTTAACGTTCTTGGGATGCCCAGGAATGACTATGGTCTGTTAATTTCTGATGGATATAGTAGGAACAAGTTCACAGAAATGTTGCTATATTATGTAACTTTCTTGGGGTAAAGTAGGAACATGTTGGAAGTTAAGCAGTTATCTTAGGTTAGTTGTCTTTTTCTTACTCCCTTGTTATGGTCTCTTTGAAATGTTCTTTTATTGTATGTTTGTTTTCTTTTTAACTTTTTTTTCATACAGTTGATTTAAAAAAGAAGGGAAAGTTAAAAAAAAAAAAAAAAAAAAAAACAAGGAAAAAAAAAAGATGTAGTGCCCCCTAGAGGAGCCTGTGGAGAATGCAGGGGTATTCACCTACCCCACCTCCATGGTTGGTAACATGACCACAGACATAGGGGACTGGTGGTTTGATGGGTTGAGCCCTCTACCACAGGTTTTACCCTTGGGAAGACGGTTGTTGCAAAGGAGAGGCTAGGCCTCCCTATGGTTGTGCCTAAGAGCCTCCTCCCGAATGCCTCTTTGTTGCTCAGATGTGGCCCTGTCTCTCTAGCTAAGCCAACTTGAAAGGTGAAATCACTGCCCTCCCCCCAACGTGGGATCAGACACCCAGGGGAGTGAATCTCCCTGGCAACGTGGAATATGACTCCCGGGGAGGAATATAGACCTGGCATCGTGGGACGGAGAACATCTTCTTGACCAAAAGAGGGATGTGAAAGGAAATGAAATAAGCTTCAGTGGCAGAGAGATTCCAAAAGGAGCCGAGAGGTCACTCTGGTGGGCACTCTTATGCACACTTTAGACAACCCTTTTTAGGTTCTAAAGAATTGGGGTAGCTGGTGGTGGAGACCTGAAACTATCAAACTACAACCCAGAACCCATGAATCTCGAAGACAGTTGTATAAAAATGTAGCTTATGAGGGGTGACAATGGGATTGGGAGGGCCATGGGGACCACACTCCACTTTGTCTAGTTTATGGATGGATGAGTAGAAAAATAGGGGAAGGAAACAAACAGACGAAAGGTACCCAGTGTTCTTTTTTACTTCAATTGCTCTTTTTCACTCTAATTATTATTCTTGTTATTTTTGTGTGTGTGCTAATGAAGGTGTCAGGGATTGATTTGGGTGATGAATGTACCACTATGTAATGGTACTGTAAACAATCGAAAGTACGATTTGTTTTGTATGACTGCGTGGTATGTGAATATATCTCAATAAAATGAAGATTAAAAAAAAAAAAAAAAAGAGGAGGTTGGTAGCTCCAGTACAAGCAAAATGGTATAGCAGCCAGAGGTTTAATAGGAAAAAAAAAAAAAAAAAAAAAAACAAGAAAGAGGCAGCAAAGAATAGCTTTCCTGAGATCATAGACAACTCTGGGGTCCAGAAAGTTGTGAACATATACTACGCTGCACTTACTCAGAAGTAATCAGAGCAAGACATGGGGCAGACTTGAAATCATTCTCCAAGTTGCACAAACTCATCAACCCAGGGCAAAGCCTTACTGGCACAAGGGGTTTAAATACAACATCTGACCAAACACTGACTGAACAATATGCTACTCTGACCCAGTAGTGAATACTAGGAATTCAGTATTTAAAACAACATCACAGTCAGCTCTGACAGTCTGGAAGGCTGTGTTCATGCCAAAAGATGTGAGAAAAAAAATCTGAGTGAGAACAAAAGAAACTGCACATTGTGGGGATAAATAGACTTCAGAGAATTAGTTCAGCTAAGTCTCTAAACAAAACAACAACAACAAAAAAGAACAAATGACCAAGCAAGCAACAACAATCTTTGAGGCAGAGTGGGAATTACTACCCAGAATTGCTACAATATATTTTCCAAAATGTCCAGTATTGAAAAAAAATTATGAGACATGCAAAGAAAAAAAGGAAAGTGTTACTCATACACAGGAGAAAAAAAACAGACAACAGAAATTAACTTTGAAGGAGCTCCCATGGTGGGCTTATAAGACAAAGACTTCAAAGCATCTATTCCAAATATGTTCAAAGATCTAAAATAAACCATTCTTAAAGAGTGAATGGACCGTATGGTGAAAATATCTCATCAGTCAGAAAATATGAAGAGATACAATTGATTTTTTTATTTTCAGTAATTATATTCTATAAAGCCACAGTGAATGCTGAATTAGCAGGTATTGAACCATTGTACCTACAGGAAATACCAGGTTAGGAGCCTCTGGTAACAATGTTTCATCAAATAATCAATATATTGTACTGTTTTATGTGTGGTTCCATTTAAATACACCCTATATCTTTTGCTTTCTCCTTAAATTTGCATGCACTGATTCCCTGAGAAGTTCTTTGTTTCACCAGTCTCTTTCAAACTGTATCATTTTCTTCAGAACATTTTAAAGCATTTAAACAAAGCCTCTGAACATAAATTTAAGCAAGTTTAAATATAAATTGCATTGGGAGAAGGAAGGTCATTGGAGTTCAATAAGTAAGGTGTTGATTCACTAATATTGAACTCATGGCCAACAGCATTATAACTCATGCCTGAATGAAGCTTGTCTAACATGTGTATTTTCTCTATAAGGCATATCATAGCCTTCTTGAAGTTAGGAACACCAGACAGTACTTTAGTACTATGCTTTGGGCTATTTTAAACAGAGAAATCAAACATTAAAATCACAAATGTGAAAAATGGGACCAAATATACCATGAAAAGGACACTTGTTTACATCACAAGAGCTAAATGAAGAAGGCTGAGCATCAAGTTGTTCAACCTTGACTAGGAATATATGCATTAGGCAATTCAAACTTTTTGCCACACCGTGCATGTCTGCAAATGACCACATAATTGCAGTGACTATTGATTTGGGGCTTATAAATATGTTTTAGTGAGTATATGAATTCATAAATATAAAATCCCTGAATAATGAGGATCAACTGTATAAATGATTTTAAAAGAGCCAAAAGGAAAACCAGGAGTTGAAAATTATAATAACTTAAATAAAAAATTTCACTGAGGGAATTCAATAGTACATTTGAGCTTGCAGAAGAAAGAATCAGCACACAGGAAAATAAATCAATAAAGAATATGCAATCTGATGCAGTTTGAAGAACAGAGGAGAAAAAGAATGAAGAAAAACGAACAGAACACCAGAGAAATGTGGGGTGCCTTTAAGTGCACCAACATGTGTGTGTGTGTATGTGTGTGTGTGTGGTGTATATATATGTATGTGTGTGTGTATATATATATATATAATGGGAGTATTAAAAGGAAAGGAGAGAGAGAAAGGGACAGGAAATATATTCAAAGAAATAATGACTGAAAACTTCCCAAATTTGATGAAAAATGTTAATTTAAATATACAAGAAGCTCAGGTAGCTCAACTGTAAGAAAGATAAACACAGAGAGATCCACATTCAGAACCACTGTATTCAATACGTTGAAAGGCAAAGTCTAAGAAAATGTCTTGAAAGCAGGAAAAGAAAGACTCATCATCTACAAGGGAACCCCAATGATATTAACAGCTTACTTCTCATCAGAAATCTCTACACTAAAGGTCTATGTACCTTTTCCTGTTAATTGATACAACCTGTCTGGTTTTCAACAAAAATTGACAAGGAATGCTAAAGTTAAGAGAAAACACGGTTTGAAGAGACAAAGTGAGCATCAGAACCAGACCTAGATGTGACATTTATCTTGGAAATATCACAGAATATAATGCAATGGTGACTAATATCTTAAAGGCTCTAATGGATAAAAGTAGACAACATGCAATAACATACAGGTAATGTTAGCAGAGAGATGGAAACTCTAAGAAATAAAAGGATATATTGGAAATCCAAAACATTGTAAAGGAAATGAAGAATGCCTTTGATGGGCTCATCAGTAGACTGGAAATACCTAAGCAAAGAATCAGCGAGCTTGAATACATATCAATAGAGACCTCTCAAAATAAAATGTAAAGAGAAAAAAGAATTTAAAAAAGAACAGAATATGCAAGAACTGTGTGATAATTTCAAAAGGTGTAAAATAGGCATAATTGGAATAGAGAAAGAGAGAATGGAGAAGAAGAAATATCTGAAGTAATGATGGCTGAGAATTTTCCAAAATTAATTATAACATGGATCCAGGAATCTCAGAAAGCACCAAGCAGGATAAACACCAAGAAAACTTCACCTAGACATATAATATTTAAATTGCAGTAAACCAAAGACAAAAAGAAAATCTTGAGAAGTCAAAGAGAAAGAGACAAATTGCCTGTAGAGGAAAAAGGATAAAAATTACAACAGAGTTATTTTTAGAAACCATACAAAAAAGAAGAGAGTGGAATGAAATATTTTAAGTGTTGAAATAAAAAAACACCAACTTAGAATTCTATATCCAGCAAAATAACCTTCAAAGTGAAACAGAAATAAAGACTTTCTCAGACAGACAAGTAATGAGGGAATTCATTACCAAGAGAAATACTCTGAAGAAATGTTAAAGGAAGTTCTTCAGGGAGAAGGAAAATGATGTAGGTCAGAAATTTGGATTTACACAAAACAGAAAAGCATTCAAAAAGGGATAAATTAATGTCTTAGTTTCCCAGGCTGCTCTGACAAACACTGCACTGTCTGTTGGCTTAAACCATGGGAATTTATTGTCTCATGGTTTTGGAGGCAAGACTTGCTTCCTCCTGGAGTCAGCAGCATTCTGGTGCTGGCTACTGACAATCCTTGGCTTCCTTGGCTTGTATCTCTGCTTCAATTCACGTAGTGATGTCCTCTCCTTTCTGGTTCTCTTACATCTGGGTTCTCTTTATAAGGCCACTAGTTATCCACATGAAGACTCACCCTGCCTAAATTGGACACTCTTTGACTAAAAAATAACATCTTTAAGAGGTCCTATTTGCAATGAATTCACAACCCTGGGAATATGGATTAAGATTAAGAATATGTGTTTTTGGGGGTACATAATATTGGGAATGCACAACCTAGGTACATTAATTATTTTATTTTTCTTATTCTCATGTGATCTAAGAGATAACTTTGTCTAAAGCAATAATAGTAATAATATATTGGGCAATTGTAGCATACAGATAAGTGAAAATAGTGATAACAATATCATAAAGGTTGGGAAAGAGGAATAGAGAATACTGTGTTACAAATTACCTGCACTATATGTGAAGTGGTATAATGTTATTTGAAGGTGGACTTAATATAGTTTAAAACACACATTGGAAACTCTAGGCTAACCATTCAAATTTTTTGTGCAAGCATAATAGGTATGCAAAGGAGGAGATAAAACAGAATCATATAAATGCTCAATTAGACCAAAGAAGGCAGACAAATTTGGGGGAAAAAAAAACAAAGAAAAAAGGCAATGAATAAAAAAAAGTAGTCTCAAACATGATGGATATTAACCCAACTATGTTAATAATCACCTTATATGTAAATGGTCTTAATACATCAGTGAAAAGACAGAACTTGTCAGATTAGTTAAAAATAATAAGACCCAATTATGTGTTGTTTATAAGAAACTCACTATAAATATAAAAACAAAATTAGGTTAAAAGTAAAGGCATGGAGAAATATATACCGTGCTAACATAAATAAAGAGAAAGCTGGGGTAGCTATGTTAATTCCAGAGAAACACTCTTGGGAGCAAGGAAAATTTTCAGAGATAAAGAGGGGTGTTACATAATGATAACAGTGTCAATTCTCCAAGAAGATATAACAATCCTAAATGTGTATGCATCTAAAACCAGAGCAGCTATCATCTAAAAACTGTTATCTATGTCTGTATCTCAAAGGAGAAATAGACAAAGCCACTACATGAGTAGGAAACTTCAAGACCCCTCTTTCAGTAACTGATAGATTAAATAGGAAGAGAATCAATAAGGATATAGTTGATCTGAATGGTACTATTAACCAAATTGATCTAATTGACATTTATAGAATATTCCATCTCCCAACAGCAGAATATATAATCTTCTCAAGTTCCTATGGAATGTTCACCAAGATAGACCACATTGCGGGCCATAAAAAAATCTTAAAAAATCTAAAAGAGTAGAAATAGAACAAAGTATTTTCTCACACCACAATGAAATTAAACTAGAAATCAACAAGAAAGACAACTGGAAAATTCCCTAAAAATTCAAAAATTAAACAACACACTTATAAATAACACACAATTTGAAGAGGAAGCCCTAAGAGAGATTTAAAAATAATTTGAACTGAATGAAAATGCAACTTATAAAATTTATGGAATTCAGTGAAAGCAGTGGTGCTGGAAAAGTCATGGATACACTCAGCAGCCATCTCCTAACCCTCACATACCCCAAACTCCTTTTCCCTTCTTGCTTGTTGGCATGCAGATGTTCAGTATGTCTCCATTTTGCAAAAAACTGCAAGCTGCCAGGGAAAGACATTAGATCTGAACTGTGAAAAAACAAACTTACCAAGAATGGCTTAACTGTACCTTGAACCCAAAACTGGGAACTAGCAGCCCCAGCTGTTGCCAGGGTAGAAACTCTGCAAAAAATTTACTTGATTCATGCTATTTGCTCAGTGATAAAGGAACACCTGCATGTCAGCAAACAAGAGGGAAAAATGCAAGGTTGTCCCCTTATACCACTCCTCATATTACTGGAAATCCTAGCTAGTGCAATGAAACCAGAAAAAAAAAAAAATTAAAGGTTTACAGATTGGAAAAGAAGAAATAAAATTGTCTTTATTCACATATAACATGATTGCTTATGTAGAAAATCACAAATAATCAACAAAAAAACTCTTATAACCAATAAGCAAGTATAGAAAGGTTACAGGATAAAAGATTAATATACAAAGTCAATTCCTTTCCTATATACCTATATACTGAACAATTGGAATTTGAAATTTAAAATTGTACAATCCACAATAACACCAAAAATAAAATAAATATATAGATGTTAAACAAAATTTGTACAGGATCTATATGCAGAAAACTACAAAACACTGATGGAAGAAAAACCAAAGATCTAACTGAATGGAGAGACATTCCTTCCAAAGTTTATATGGAAAGGCAAAAGACAAAGAATAGCCAACAGAATACTGAAGGAGAACAAAATTGTAAGACCCATGTTACCAATTTTAAGACTTACCATATAGGTACAGTAATCAAGACAGTGTGATGTTGCTGAAGGAATGGACACATAGATCTAGGGAAGAGAACAGAGAACCAAGATATAAGCCTGCACAATATCTTCAAGTGATCTTTGACAAAGTAGTAAATTCAACACAATGGAGAAAGAATAGCCTTCAAATCAAATGGTATTGGAACAATAAGATGACCATATGCAAAATAAATAAATAAATAAACTAGACACAGACCTTGTATCTTTCACAAAAATTAATTTCAAGTGGATCACAGACCTAAACTTAAACTGCAAAACTATAAAATTCTAGAAGAAAACATAAGGGCAAATTTTCATGAACTTGAATTAGGCAATACTTTCTTAGATATGACACTAAAAGCCCATGTAAAAAAAAGAAAATACAGGTAAATTTTAATACATCAAAAATTAAAGACTTTTGTGGGGCAAACGGTATCATCAAGAAGGGTAAACACAACTAAGGGAATGGAAGAAAAGTTTTCCAAGTCATACATCTGACAATGGACATGTACTCAGAATATAAAATGAATCATTATAACTTAAAAATACAAATAACCCAATTTAAAAATAGGCAAAAGATTTGAATAGACATTTCTTCAAAAAAGATATACACATAGCTACTAAGCGCATGAAAACATTCACAACTTCATTCATCATTAAGAAAATGCAAGTAAAAAATGAAGAATGATTCAAAAATACTGGTAGACCAAGATAGTAGAATAAGATGCTCCAGGTTTCAGTTCCCTGATAGAATCTTTGAACAACTAGTAAAAACTGGCAGAGTCATCTTCCTCTGAGCTCCAGAAAACAGTTAAAGGACTGCAGTCACTGGGCGAGTGATGATTCAAGAAAACACAATTTTAAAACAGTAGGAAAATCCCATGGTGCCCTTGCTGACCTCTTTCCCTTCCTCTCCCCAGTTGGTGTGGAGCCAGCCTGTGCTCCCAATGTGGACCCCTGAACCCATTCCGGAGGGAGCAGAGGAACCTGTATGCACTTCCTGGGTGCATGTATGTCTGTGCCAATATATCTGGTAGCAACCTGATCAACTGACCAAGAACACTTGTCTTGGTTCTTATCCCAGAACTTGATCTGCATGCAGAAGCAGCTTGCAGAAAACTAAATGAGTGAAACAAATATTCAAATCAAAGCAGACTGGGGCAAGGGATTATTAACTATAAGACATACAATAGAATATCCAGGAAGAGGAGACAGTCTCTTTCATCAGGAGATGAGGGGGAATTTGAATCCCTGTAAACAGGAGAATTCCTAAAACAATACTGTATGCCCAGGAAAAGACTCATGCTCAAAAAAGAGCACAGAAAAATAGAAGACCCTGTACTTTTGCCTCAGGCTAATCTTCTTAGTCAGAAGGTTAAGGACAGCACCAGCCAACACAGGAAATTTGCAAAGACTGTGAAAGATGTGTTTTGTCTTGGTTTGATTTTTTACATTAGGTCCTGGTGCTCAAAGAAATTTCTGCCATACTATTAGCTGATACAAATTTAAGTAACAGACAACTCAAAGGCAAAATTCAAGAGTTAATACATTAAAATGTTAAAATATACCGTATGCAACAAAAAATTACAGGACACATTCCTTTTTGATAAAAACACTTCAAAAGGTAGGAATTGAAGGAAACTTCCTGAATATGATAAACGGCATATATGAAAAACCCACAACCAGCATAGTACTCAATGTTGAGAGACTGAAATCCTTCCCCCTAAGATTGGGAATGTCACCGCTATTATTCAACCTTGTGCTAAAAGTTCTAGTCAGAGAAATTCACCAAGACAAAGAAATAAAATTTACCCGAACTGGAAAGGAAGAAGTAAAACTGTCATTATTTGCAAATGATATGATTTTATATTTGGAAAATCCTAAGAAAGCAACAACAAAGCTACTTGAGCTAATTCATAAATTCAGCAGAGTGGTGGGATACAAGATTAATGCACATAAGTCAGTAATATTCCTATACACTAGTAATGACCTAACTGAAGAGGCAATAAAAAATTCCATTCACAAAATCAAGTACCTAGGAATCAATTTAACCAAGGATGTAAAAGTCTTCCACACAGAAAATTACAAATTGTTACTAAAATAAGTCAAAGGGGACCTAAAGAAGTGGAAAGATATTCCATGTTCATGGACAGGAAGGCTAAACATCATTAAGATGTCAATTCTACCCAAACTGATCTACAGATTCAATGCAATTCCAATCAAAATTCTAACAAGCTACTTTGCCGACTTGGGAAAGCTAGTTATCAAATTTATTTGAAAGAGAAAGGGACCATGAGTTGCCAAGAACATTCTAAAAAATAAGAATGAAGTAGGAGGACTTACATTTACTTATACGATAAAGCCACAGTGGTCAAAACAGCATAGCATTGGCACAAAGATAGGTATACTGATCAATGGTTTGAACTGATTTTTGACTGATAAGGCCCCCAAATACACTAAACTGGTACAGAAAAGTCTCTTCAACAAATGGGGCTGGGAGAACTGGATATCCATATCCAAAAGAACAAAATAGGACCCTTACCTCACACCTTATACAAAAATGAACTCAAAGTGGATCAAAGACATCAATATAAAAGACAGCACAATAAAACTCTTAGAAGATATTATGGGGAAACATCTTCAAGACCTAGTAATAGGAGGTAGCTTCTTAGACCTTATACCCAAAGCACAAGCAAGAGAAGAAAAAAAATAGGATAAATGGGAACTTCTCAAAATCAAAAGCTTCTGTGCCACAAAAGACTTTATAAAAAAGGTGAAGAGGCAACCAAATGAATGGGAGAAAATATTTGGAAAACATGTATCTGATAAGAGACTGATATCCTGCACATATAAAGAAATCCTACAACTCAACAACAATAGTACAAGCAGTCCAATTGTAAAATGGGCAAAAGATATGGAAAAAAAACATTTTTTTCTGAAGAAGACATACAAACAGTTAAAACACACTGAAAAAATGTTAATCTTCACTAGCTATTAGAAAAATGCAAATCAAAACCACTATGGGATAACACCATCTCAGACCAATAAGAATGGCTGCCATTAAATAAACAGGAAACAACAAATGCTGGAGAGGATGTGGAGAGATTGGAACTCTTATTCATTGCTAGTGGGAATGTATAATGGTGCAGCCGTTTTGAAAGACAGTTTGGCAGTTTCTCAGAAAACTAGATATCAAATTACCCTATGATCTAGCAATTCCAGTTCTTGGCATATACCCAGAAGATCTAAAATCAGTGACATAAATAGACATTTGTACACTGATGTTCATAGCAGCACTGTTCACAATTGCCAAGAGATAGAAACAATCCAAGTGTCCTTCAACAGATAAATGGATAAATAAAATGGGGTATATACATATGATGGAATACTATGCAGCAGTAAGGAGGAACAAGGAACTGAAATATATGGCAACAGGGATGAACCTTGGAGATTTAATTCTGAGTGAAGTAAGTCAGACACAAAAGGAGAGATATGGTATGTTACAACTAGTATGAACTCCCTGAACAATATAATATTGAAGTCTTATAATGTAGAATATTGGGAACCTAGAGATAGACAGAAGTCAGTGAAGGCAGAATGATTACCTAATATGTTCAGATATGTTAATGAGGGTGAATTTACAGGTATGGGAATAGATAGGGTATGACTATTTGTTAATGGGATTATAAGTATCAGAGCTGCATTGAAGGTGAACAGGATCGAAAGGGGTTGTTAAAAGGCATGTATCCTACAGATCAGCACTACAAATATAGATAGGTGCTTACGTGATATACTTCAAATGTATGACACTGGTACAGAGAGTTGACAGCAGAGCGGTATATGGGAAAAATCTTACTACTGCATACTAGGGGCTATGATTAATAGGAATACCTTACTTGTACCACACAAATACAAGGGACAGATAATTAAAGGCTGAAAAGAGCTATGGGGTATTTTGGGTTATGAGAATTGTTTAAAATTGAGAGTGAAAAGAAAAAAAAAAAAAAGATTACAAGACAAATGAGATAGGAGGCAATGGCCATCCAGAGGAACAGTACAAAATATCAGAAACCATCAACAAGAAGACAAGAGTTTGGATATACCAGGCAAAGACTTCTTTTATTAAAAAAAAAAAAAGGTCTTAAATGTGTTCAAAGAGCTAAAGGAAAACAAAGACAAGAACTAAAGGATATCAGGAAAACAATATACAAGCAAAATGAGATTATCAAAAAAGAGATAGAATTTATAAAAAGAAACCTCAGAAATACAGGAATTGAAGATGACAGAGAAAATTTCAATTTCCTAGGGGATTTCTACAGCAGAATTGTGGCTGACAGAAAAACAATAATGAACTTGATGATAGGACAATTGAAATTGTCCAATCTGAGGAACAGAAAGAAAAAAGAATGAATAAAAGTGAACAAAGCCTAAGAGACCTATGGGATACCCTTAATCCCACCAATATATACATTATGAGAATCCCAGAAGAAGAAAAATAAAGAAATGTGCAGAAGGAATATTCAAAGAAATAATGACAGAAAACTGCCTAAATTTAATGAAAGATGTAAATGTACACATTCAAGAAGCCCAAAGACCCCATACAATATAGAGATTCATATCCAGATATATTATAATCAAACTGTTGAGTTCCAAAGAGAAAATCCTAAAAGCCCCAAGAAAAAGAGCAATGTGTCTAGTACAAGGGAGCTCCAATAAGATTAAGTTCCAATTTCTCATCAGAAACCACAAAGGCAAGAAGACGGCGGGAAGAAATATTTTAAGTGCAGAAAGAAAATAATTGCTAACCAGGAATTTTATATCTGCAAAACTCTCTTTCAAAAATGAAGGAGAGATTAAGACATTCCCAGATAAAACTTGAAGGAGTTCATTATAATTAGACCTGCCCTACAAGCAATGCTAAGGAATTTCCTCAGACTGAAAGGAAAAGACACTAATGAAATAAAGGACTCTGGTAAAGGTAACCAAATGGGTAATTATAAATGCCAGTACTATTTTATTATATTATTGTTATGTAGCTAAACTTTATACTTCTTACAGCATCTAACATGCAAATCATTAAAATAAATGATAAATCTATGGTTTCAGACACACAAAGTTTGAAGAAACCATTTATGACAAGCACAACAAAGAGGTGGGGAGACAGAGTGGTATAGGAATATAGTTTGTATATGCTATTGAGGTTAAGTTGGTATCAAATAAAATGAGATTGCCATGAACATAAGATTTTAAATTTAAGCCCTATGGTAACTACAAAGAAAATATCTGAAAAAATATGAAGAAGGAAATGAGAGGGGACTCAAAATAGTTTATTATAAAATAATAAATAGAAAATGGCAGTAATGAAAGTATTGAGGGACTAAAAGGTATAAGACTTAGAAAAACCAAAAAGCATAATGACAAAAGAAATTCCTGCATTATCAGTATTTACTTTAAATGAAAATGGATTAAATTCTCTAGTAAATGGTAACTATTGGCAGAAGGGACAATAAAACATCACCCAGCTATATCCTATTTAACAATAGACCCATTGTAAATTCAAAGACACAATTAGGTTGGAAGTAAGAGGATGGAAAAAAGTATTCTGTGCAAATAGTAACAAAAAGAAAGCTGGGGTAGCTAAACTGATATAGTCATACCTTGGTACTCAACTGCTTTGAAACTTGTTGAATTTGGTACTCAATGCATTTTGATGCAAAAATTTTGTCCCACTACTTGTGATTTGTTTGGTACTCAATGTACAAGCTAGAACTTGTCAGTGTTGGTTGCTTCATGACTCATTACCCTTTCCAGCCAAAACAAAGGGTCATGTGTTGGTCACGTGGTAGCTCTTGCCCTGTGCACATCTCCTTGCAGTCTTATCTTGCCTCTGTGCTTGTTTTGTGTATTTTTGTGCTTTTTATTACTCATCATGGGTCTTAAGAAAATGCGGAATGCTAGCACTGAGCAGAAAAGAAAATTACTTTGCACCACCATTGAGCAATAAAAAGAAATAATAGGCAAATATGAAAGTGGTATTCACATTACTGATCTTGCTAGGGAATATGATATACATAAAACTATGGTCTCCACCATCATTAAGAGTAAAGAAGCAATAAAAAAAGGCTGATGTTGGAAAAGGGGTTAAAGCAGTAACAAAGTAGCATTCCCAAACACTCTAGGAAGTTGAAAAGTTGTTATTAATTTGGGTAAATGAGAAGCAGTTAGTGGGCAGCAGTGTATCAGAAGCCATAATGTATGAAAAAGCAAAAGTGTTGCATGCTGCTTTTTTGAAAAACAAACTGGGGCCAAGTGATGAGAGTGTTGAAGTTTTTAAGGCCAGCTATGGCTCATTTGATAATTTTCAAAAGAAGACTGGGGGAGAACCTAAGATGGCAGCTAGGTGAGAGAGGGCAAAAAAATACCTCCGTGAAAAATACTAGATAAACTCCAGAAAGTGACCCAGAACACCATTTCCAGTGATGCACCAGCCAGAAAAGGTCTGCTAAATCCACAGGGACCGTGCATTTGGTGAAACTGGGAGTCTGCATTCTGAAATGAGTGAGCAAGCTGGCAGAAAGTCTGGCAGCCATGCTGTGGTGTGGGGAAACTGTGGGTTAGCATTTGGAGATGGACTAGTTCTTTAAAAAAAAAAAAAAAACAGGAACAGCTGTGGATACAGCAGCAAGAACTGTGCAATGAAGCATGGTAGGAATGGGCTGTGCCAATACCTCAATATCTGGCATGGAAGATAACCCTTCCCACACCCGCTGCTAATTGTCTTGGGGCCAGGAGGGCAGAGGGGAGCCAAAAGGAGAAAGAAACCATGCCCCTTGCAGCCATCTTCCCAGCAGGCTGGGGACACTCCTGACTGGGGCTGGAGCCAGAGCCCAGAGCCGTGCTAAGGGTCCCAGAGTTACAGGGAGTGTTTCCTGCAGCACCATGCACATGCCACGATATCAGCTGTGGACAGTGGCCTTTAGTGTCCCACAGCTAATTGTCCTGGAGCTGGGAAGGTGGAGCTGTGCAAAAAGGGGGAAATTAACACTCCTCATTCAGCCATCTTTACAGCAGGCTGGGAACACCCCTGCACAGGCCAGTGGCCGAGGGCTTCGGAGGGCTGGTGTGCACTTGTGATGTGGCACAGCCTTCCCTCAGCAGAGGTCCTGGAAGAGCACAGCTGAGAAGGGGGACCCACTCAGAAATCCCAGGGACCCTACACTAATACCAAGGACTTGTGGGTCAGTGGCAGAGACAATCTGTGGCAAGACTGAAATGAAGGCTTAGACTCTTGCAGCAGTCTTCAATCTCTGGGAACACCTGGGAGGTTTGATTATTAAAGCTGCCCTGCCTCCCTAACCACTCAGACACATGCCCCACATTCAGGGCAGACAGCACGAACACACCCAAACTTAGTGCACCAATTGAACCCCACAAGAATCAGACCCCCACATACCACAGAGTCAAAGTTGGGGATAACTGACTTGAGGAGAATAGGTGACTCACAGGCACCATCGTCTTGTTAGTTAGAGAAAGTGTATGCCACCAAGCTGTAGATCTGACAAATTAGAGATTGGTATTTTTCATATCCTGAAAGAACCCTATCAAGTAAAGCAAATGCCAAGAGGCCAAAAACAACAGAAAATTTTAAAGCATATGATAAAACCAGATGATATGGAGAACCCAAACCCAAACACCCAAATCAAAAGATCAGAAGAGACACAGTACTTGTATTAATCAAAGATCTAAAGACAAACAACGAGAGCATGGCACAGGATATAAAGGACATGAAGAAGAGCATGGCACAGGATATAAAGGACATTAAGAAGACCCTAGAAGAGCATAAAGAAGAAATTGCAAGAGTAAATAAAAAAAAGATGATCTTATGGAAATAAAAGAAACTGTTGACCAAATTAAAAAGATTCTGGATACTCATAGTACAAGACTAGAGGAAGATGAACAACTTAGTGTCCTTGAGGACCACAGAATGGAAAATGAAAGAACAAAAGAAAGAATGGGGATAAAAATTGAAAAAATTGAAATGGATCTCAGGGATATGATAGATAAAAGAAAACATCCAAATTTAAGACTCATTGGTGTCCCAGAAGGGGAAGAAAAGGGTAAAGTTCTAGAAGGAGTATTCAAAGAAATTGTTGGGGAAAACTTCCCAAACCTACACAATATAAATACACAAAGCATAAATGCCCAGCAAACTCCAAATAGAATAAATCCAAATAAACCCACTCCAAGACATATTCTGATCAGACTGTCAAATACTGAAGAGAAGGAGCAAGTTCTGAAAGCTGCAAGAGAAAAGCAATTCATCACATACAAAGGAAACAACATAAGACTAAGAAGTGACTACTTAGTGGCCCCCATGAAGGTGAGAAGGCAGTGGCATGACATATTTAAAATTCTGAGAGAGAAAAATTTCCAACCAAGAATACTTTATCCAGCAAAACTCTCCTTCAAATTTGACGGAGAGCTTAAATTTTTCACAGACAAACAAATGCTGAGAGAGTTTGCTAATAAAAGACCTGCCCTACTTCAGATACTAAAGAGAGCCTTATTGACAGAGAAATAAAAAAAGGAGAGAGAGATATAGAGAAATTTAAGAGGCATATATAGAACATTACATCCCAAATCACCAGGACACATATTCTTCTCTAGTGATCATGGGACTTTTTCCAGAATAGATCATATGTTGGGACATAAAACAAGCCTCAATAAATTAAAAAAAAAAAATTGAATTTATTCAAAGCACATTCTCTGACCACAATGGAATACAAATAGAAGTGAATAATTTTTCATTTGTAACTCCACTATTTACTTCCTACATGATATAAAATACACAAACTCTAATGACAAATCAGTGGTTTTGGACTCAATGTAAAATGTAATTTTTGACAAGAACTATATAAAGGCGGGGTAATGGAGGAGTATAGGAACATGGTTTTATGTGTCCTATTGAAGTTAAGTTGGTATCAAAGAAAAACAAGATTGTTATGGATTTAAGAGGTTAATTTTAAGCCCCACAGTAAACACAAAGAAATTATCAGAGAATATAACCATAGAGATGAAAATTAGAGTATGGGTTACAAGAAGTGGGGGAAGTGGCAATGGGGAGTTAAGAAATGAGTGTAGGGTTGCTGTTTGAGGTGAAGGGAAATTTCTAGTAACGGAGGGTGGGAAGGTGATAGCATTGCAATATTCTAAATGTGATTAATCCCACTAATGGAATGCTAGGGAGGGGGCGGAATGGGAAGATTTAGGCTATATATATGTTTCCACAATTGAAAAAAAAGTCATTCTAAATAGATGACAATTGAATGCCAAGGATGATCCTGGATGGGATCTGAGGATGGAGGAGAGGAGGCTCAAACGGACACAGTTGGGATACAAGAAAAATAAAGGAAATATAGAATGTAAGCTTTGTATCAATGTTGAATTTCTTGAACTTCTTAGCTGTGTTTAATGGGATTGCATAAAAGAATGTTCTTGTTCATGGGAAATGTATATGCGAATTACATTGCTTGTTCAGGGATGTGTGCAGCTTGCTCTCGTATGTTCAGAAGACAGAGCAATAGATGATGGATGATAGATGAGGAGGGAGAGAGGGAAAGAAAGAAATGGTGGTGTGACAGGATGTTAAAGTTGGTGGATCAAGGTATCGGGGTAGGAGGGGTCAGGGTATGCTGGAGTTATGTGTATGGGGTTTGTATTGTTTTTGCAACTGTTCCTGTAAGTTTGAATTTATTTCAAAATAAAATTAAAAAAAAAAAAAAAGAGGATCAGCATCCATAGTGTCGTGAGGCATGGCAAGGTGGCAAGTGCTAATAAAAAGGTTGCTGATGAATTTGTCAGTGAATTTCAAGACTTTGTAGAGGCTGAGGGTTTTATTCCCCATGAAGTTTCTAACTGTGATGAGACTGGACTTTTTTGGAAAAAAATGCTGAGTAGAACCTACATCACAAAAGAGGAGGAGGCATTAACAAACCATTGGCCACAAACCAATGAAGGACAGGCTCACACCATTGTTGTGTGTGAATGCTAGTGGGGACTTAAAATGGAAGCCTCTGCTGGTCTATCATAGTGAAAACCTGGGAGTTTTCAAGAAGCGTGATGTCATAAAAAGCAAACTACATGTGATGTGGAGGGCAAACAGCAAAGCTAGGGTCACAAGGCAATTTATCACCAAGTGGATAAATGAAATATTTTGTCCCTCCATGAAAAAAATATTTGCTGGAGAAAGATTTGCCTCTGAAAGCTCTCCTATTTTTGGACAATTGGCCTGCCCACCTTCCAGGTTGGAGGATGGCTTACTGGAGGAGTTCAGCTTCATAACTGTAAGGTTCCTGTTCCCCCCCCATCCCCCCCACCCCCCAACACTACTCTTCTCATCCAGCCCATGGACAAGCAGGTCATTTCAAACTTCAAAAAATTGTACACCAAGGCACTTTTCCAGAGTGCTTTGAGATCACTTCTGACATCCAGTTGACCCTCACAGAATTCTGGAAGGAGCATTTCAATATCCTACACTGCCTTAACCTTATTGATAAGGCCTGGAATGAAGTCTCTCTTAGGACAATGAATTTGGCATGGAAGAATGTGTGGTCAGAAGCTGTGACTCAGAGAGACTTCAAGGGTGTGAGGCTGACCCTAAGCCTGCAGGTACAGAGGGTACAGTTGTGCCAGATATTGTATCTTTAGGCCAATCCACGGGTCTGGAGGTTGATGCTGCTGGTGTTGAGCAGTTAGTGGAGGAACATCATGAAGAGCCCAGCACTGAGGTGCTTCAGGAACTACAGAAGAAGCAACAAGAGGTGGCTGAAGAGATTTCAGGAGGGGATAAGGGAAGATGTCCCCATTTCCTTGATAAAAGAAATGTGTGTAAAATGGGCAGAAGTTCAAAATTTTGTAGGGAAGTATCATCTGGACAAAGCTCTGACAAGCAGAAATGTGCATTTATTGAATGACCAAACAATTTCACATTTTTGAGGAACTCTGAAAAGAAGACAGAAGCAATCCTTATTGGATAAGTTTTTAGTGAAGGTGATGAAGAGTGTGTCAGAGCCTGTGGTGAAAGTTGAAAAAAGGCAGAAAAGAGACAGAACACTGAAGTGTAAGTGCCCAATGTTCTATTGGGGTGGGGGGGGCCCTCCTTCCAAGCAACCTCCGTGAAACCTCTCCTCCTCACCCTTCTCCTCTCACCATTCCTTGAGGCCATGGACTCTTCTCAGTACAGGTAAAGTGAAGTTTTTATTTTATTTAATCTAAGTATGTATTAATTTTTAGGTTTATTTCTCATGTAAAGTAATGATATACCACCATATCTTTTTACATATTTCCTTAAAAATGTGCATTGTCTTTGGTTTGTGAAGGCATTAAATTTATTTACATTATTCCTTATGGGAAAAATTTGTTACTCATTGTTTTTGGTACTCATCACGCCTCCCAGAACCAATTAATGATGAGTACTGAAGTACCACTGTATTAGGTAAAATAGGCTTTAAGTCACAAACTGTTACGAGGGACAAAAGAGGACACTGTACACTGATACAAGGGTCAATTCAACAAGAAGATACAACAATTATAAATATATATGTACATAACAAGCAGAGCTCTAAACCATATGATGTAAATATTGACAGATTTGAAGGGAGAAATAGATGATTCTACATTAATAGTGGAGACTTCAATATACCACTTCCAACATACATAAAACACCTAGACAGATTAATAAGGAAATAGCACAGGCAACAATGACAAAAAACCTCATAAATAGGCTTTCATCAAAATTAAAACTTTTGCACATCAAAGAACATTATCAAGAAAGTGAAGAGACAGAAAAGGACAACATATTTGGAAACTATATATCTGATAATGATTTTATATCCAGAATATATGAAGAAGTGCAACTCAACAACAATAACAAAGACAACTCAATTTAAGGACTTGAAGGCATTTTGCCAAAGGAGATATACAAATGGCCAGTGATGCTCAGCACCATTAGTCATTAGGGAAATGCAAACCAATACTACAATGAGATATCACTTGATATCCACTAGAAAGACGATTTTTTTAAAGGAAAATAACAAGTGTTGCCAAGGATTTGAAGAAACAGGAACCTTTGTACATTATTGGTGAGAATATAAAATGGTACAGAGACATGTGTTAAAACATTTGGCAGTTCCTCAGAAAGTTAAATATAGAATTACCATATGATCTAGCAATCCCCTATCTAGGTATATACTCAAAAGAATTGAAAGGAAGGACTTGGACAGATATTTGCACACTGATATTCATAGTGGCATTATTCACAATTTTCCAAAAGGTGGAAGCAACCCAAGTGTCCACAGATGGGAGAATGGGTAAACAAAATGTGGTATACACATAGAATAGTATATTATACAGCCATAAAAAGGAATGAATTTCTGATACAAGTTACAACACGGATGAACTTAAAAAATATCAGGTTGAGTGAAATAAGCCAGACACAAAAGTACAGCTATTTTATGATCCCACCTATACGAAATAATTAGTATATGAAAACTCGTAGAGTCAGAAATTAGAAAACAGGTTCCCAGGGGCAGTGGTGGGGGTGGGGAATGGGGAATTAAGCTTACTTGGTACAGAGTTTGTTTGCAGAGTTGGAAAAGTTTTGGTAATGGATGGTGATGGTAGTAGTCCAACATGTAATTAATGCCACCAAATTGGGTACTTGAAGGGGATTAAAATTATTAATCTTAGGTTATATGTATGGTACCAGATAAAAATTTGTGAAAACTCATAGTACTGTACAACACAAATGGAGAAACCCAAATGTAAAATATAGACTATTGTTAATAATGTAATTTACAGTGATATTGTTTCATTAATTCTAGCAATGGTACCACACTAATGCAAAGTATTAATAATAGGGAAAACTGTGTGTGAGGTGGGGAGTATATTAGAACTCTGCATTTTCTGAACGATTTTTCTGTAAACCTACAAATGCCTAATAAAAAGGTAAACAAAGAAATTGAAACAAAAAACATAAAAAGTACTGGAAAAAGAAAAAGCCATTCAAAACATGGGGGCTCTGGTCTACCCCTCTCCTCAAAAGGAAAATCTATTCATTTACTATTCATTCAATTAATATTTGTTGAATACCTTTCTTTGTCAGCCAGTCTTCCAGGTTCTGGGAAATAGAATAGAAAATTAAAAGCTTCTCAAGGAAAGATCCAGTGTAGAAGAGGAGAAATGGACAAAAATAACAAAACAAACAAACAAACAAAAAGAAATGTGATTTTTCTCCACAACCACTAGGTTGGCTATAACCAAAAAGACAATGACCAGTGTTGGGGAGGATATGGAGAACCCGCATACATTCCTGGTGGGAATGCAAAATGATGCATTCACTTTGGAAAACAGTTTGGAAGTTCCTCAAAAAGGTAAAAAATTGTTACCACGTGACCCATAATTCCATTTCTAGGAACATACCCAACAGAATTGAAAACATATGTGTGCCAGTTTGGATGTATTATGGCCCCCAAAACACCATTATCTTTGATGTAATCTTGTGGAGGCAGACTTATTCATGTTGATTAGGTTGGAATCCTTTGATTGTTTCCATGGAGATGTGACTCAATCAACTGTGGATGAGACTTTTGATTGGATAATTTCCATGGAGGTGTTTCCCCACCCATTCATGGTGGGGCTTAATTGGATTAATGGAGTACTTTAAAAAGAGCCACACGGGCCCAGATGCTAGTGCAGCTGTGCATGACATTTTGGAGAGCAACTGAGACTGACATTTTGAAGAGGAGCTGCAGCTGAGAGACACATTTTGAAGACGGCTGTTGAAAGCTGACATTTTGGAGAACACCATTTTGAAACACAACCTGGGAGCAAGCAGATGCCAGCCACGTGCCTTCACAGCTAACAGCGATTTTCTGGATGCCATTGGCCATCTTTCAACAAAGGTACCCTATTGTTGATGCCTTACTTTGGACACTTAATGGCCTTAAGACTGTAACTGTGTAACCAAATAAACCCCCTTTATAAAAGCTATTCCATTTCTGGTGTTTGCAAATGACGGCATTAGCTAACCAGAACAATATGTTTACAGAATAACTTGTACATGAATGTTCACAATAGTATTATTCGTAATAAGGAAAAAGGGGAAACAACTCAAACAGTTATCAACTGATGAATGGATAAACAAAATGTAATATATCCATACAGTGGAATATTCTTCATCAGTATAAAGGATTGAAGTACTTAAAACCATTATACTAAGTGAGAGAAGCCAGTCAGAAAAGACCACGTATTGGATAATTCCACTTATATGAAATGTCAAGAATAGGCAAATCCATAGATAAAGAAAGTATATTTGTGGTTGATTAGGGATGGAGAGGAAAGAATGGGGATTCTCTGCTGATGGCTATGAGGTTTCTTTTAGGGGCATGAATATGTTCTAAAATTAGAATGTGATGACCATTGCACAACCCTGTGAATATACAAAAATATTGAGCTGTACTTTTTAATAGGCAAATGGTATTATACATGGGTTATGTCTCAAGGCAGCTTTGTAAAGGAATAAATTTATAAAAGTGGCTCATTTCTCCTTGTTCCAGCAAAATTCTGCCTAAGGTAGACTTGCTCCTCCACCCTGCTGTGCTTCAAAATTCAGTAAATGCCTTCTAGGATGGAAGCAGCACTGGATGTTTACACACTTGTAGGGGCTTATCCCTCTGTGAATTTAGTTCATTCATACTTTGTGTCATTAAATAAAAATATGACTTTTTGTTTTGTTCAATGTCTTCTCATTTTTAAGATGACCTTCCATCCCTAACCATGGATATGCATTTGATAGTTGCATGCATATATTTGATTGTTCTCAGTTAATATAAACTAATTGTCTCACTATGAAATAACACAAATATTCATAAGATAACTGAAATAAGGCTGAGTATTTTGGAGTCTGAAAGTACCTTGAAAACCCTATCTTTTGAGTTAAGAAATGAGTCAGAATTGAGAAAAATCTGAACAAAAGGAAAACTTTAAATGCACATAAAATGCTGGCTATACGAGGCTCAAGGTCATTTTAGTTTTTTCAAGGGCATGCCCTAATACTGGGGGAAAGAAATGGTTGTTCCCAGCAAGGTAGAAATGAAGAAATAGAATTGGGTGTGGGATTTCCCGTGGAAGAAGAGAGAAATACACACAGACCGTGGTTTAAAATTGTCTTCATTTAACAAACGTGAGGCTACTACAAAAATTAGCCTCCTTTCAAAAGCAGTGATATTGCTTTTTACGGTGTATAAACTGTATAATGTATCTTCAATAGCTGATTATGATTAGAAATATAATAGAAAATGGGGCACCATTAACAAAGCCAACAAAACTAGGCATTAACTAAAGAATGTATAAATCTTTTATGAATAAAATTTTAAAGGATATAAAAGATCTTGTAAGAGGAGAGATAAGCTATGTTTATGATATTTCAGTTTTTCATGGCATGAATTATATTCTCCTTAAATTATTCTATCAATTCAATGCAATCCCCCCCCCCAAATATTCAACTGATATTTTGAGGAACTCAACAAACTCATTATAAATTTTATACTGAAGTACAGAAGTACACAAATACATGGATCAATTTTAGTAAAGAAGAGTAAAGAAGAGAGACATGACTTACCAGATATTAAGACAAAAAATCAAATCTTTACTAGTAAAACAAGATTATACTGGAGCAGGAACAAATAAGTAGGCTGGCTGGGTAGGTTGAATTATGTGCCTCAATTTAGACATGTTCTTAATCTTAATCCACCTCCCTGTGGGTGTGAACCCATTGTAAATAGGACCCTTGAAAATGTTATTTTAGTTAAGGTGGGGCCCTATCGAAGGATGGTGGATTTTAATTGGATTACTGAAGGCCTTATAAAGAGAAAGCCTTAAGAAGAAAGAAGTCAGCAGGAACCTGGACAAAAAAGGAGAGGACATTGCCTCATGACAGCAAAGCCAAGGAACCCCGAAGATTGTCATAAATCAGCACCAGAAAACTAGTCTTCAGGGAGAAAGCAAGACTTGCTGATATCTAGACTTTGTAATTCTTATAGCCTCAAAACCATGAACCAATAGAATCCCATTGCTTAAGCCACCCCATTGTGTGTGTATTTGTGATAGCAGCTCTGGCAAATTAAGACAGACAGTGAAAAAGAATATATTGATGTATGTTTGTCTATTGAGAATTTATATGTGAAAATTAAACCCCCAAACAATGGAAAAGTGAAAGCCTCTATTGTCAGGGGTGATGGAACAACTGGTTCATCATATAAAGAAATACAAAACTGGACCTCCACCTTATGGCCTATAATAGCTGAATGCTATTATAGAAAGATAAATTATAGAGGTAGATAAAAATATGGGACCGTCTTTGTGATAAGGGATAGTGTGCTAGTTTGGATGTTATGTCCCACCAAACATTATTCTTTGATGCAATCTTGTGGGGGCAGATGTATTAGTGTTGATTAGATTAGAATTCTTTGAGTGTTTCCATGGAGATGTGACTCAATCAACTGTGAGTGAAACGTTTGATAGGATAACTTCCATGGAGGTGTTACCCAGCCCATTCAGGGTCAGTGTTAATTGGATCACTGGAGTCATATAAAGGAATTCACAGACAGAAGGACCTCAGAGCAACTGAGAGTGACAATTTGGAGAAACTGCAGCTTACAGAGACATTTTGGAGAACGCAACTCAGGAGAAAGCCCATGCTTAGAGAGGGACATTGTGGAAGAAAGCCATTTTGAAACCAGAACTCCAGAGCAGACGCCAGCTATGTGTCTTCCCGGCTAACAGGGGTTTTCCAGACGCCATCGGCCATCATCCAGTGAAGGTACCCAATTGTTGATGCCTTACCTTGGACACTTTAGCCTTAAGATTGTAACTGTGTAACCAAATAAACCCCCTTTTATAAAAGCCAATCCATTTCTGGTGTTTTGCATTCTGGCAGCATTAGTAAACAGGAACAGATAGGGAAAGGATTCCTAAACACAGACAATTAGGTGAAAAATGGATATTTGACTATGTTGAGGATTGAATCAGAGCCCCAATAAAAGGAATGTTTAGAACACAACTTCTGGCCCTGTGGGAGAGAACCCATTTGTAAATAGGACCTTTGAAGATGTTATTAGCTAAGGTGTGTCCAAACTGAATGAGGGTGGTCCTCAATCCAATATGACTGAAGTCCTTATAAGCAAAGGAAATTGGACACAGAAAGAGAAGTTATGGGGAGAATAGCTGAAAGTTAACAGAACCCAGAAGACAAAGGAGACACTGCCACCAGGCGCATTGCCATGTTAATGGAAAAACCAAGGAATCCCAAGGATTGCTGGCCAGACAGAAGATGACCTTGCAAAGAAGCAAGCCTTCTTGCCTCTGAAGCCGTGAGCCAATAAATTCCTATTGTTAAGACAACCCATTTTATGGTATTTGTTTTAGCAGTTGAGAAACTAAAACATTACATCAAAATTAAGAAATAAAATTATGAATTTCTGTTCAGGGTAAGACACCACAGATAACATTAGTAGACAGGTGACTGACTAAGAAAGGATATTTTCAATATTTCAAACCAACAAATCATCAATACCAAAAACAAATAAACAAGCAATGAAATGAAGCAAGGCAAAAAAACGGGGGTACAATTGAAAAACGGGCATAGTAAATAAATGGGCATTCACAGAGAGGGAAGCCCAATGTCTAACGAGCATATAAAAAGATACCCCAATTCACTAGTAATCAGAGAGATGGAAATTTTAAATGAGATACCACATTAACCTATCATGTGCAAAAATTATAAAGGTGAATAATACCAAGTTTTGGTGAGGTGGTGGCGTACTGCTGATGATAGTTACATTCTGGAAACCATCTGAACATGTTCAAAGTAGTTAGGTAAATGTAGGCCCTGTGACCCAGTGATTCCATCCTGGGTCTATCCCAGAGAAATCTTTTTACAGGTCCTTAATGGGCTATTTTTGAAGATATTCACAGTGATCATGGGGAGCTGGAGGCTAGAGGAATGCATATATAAAATGTGATAGATAAATACCATGGATTGATATGCAGAAGTTATATGCAATTATATATAGCAATTTGGGTAGGTATCAAAATAATAAAAAGATTTAAGGAAGAATGAGATCCATAGCACAATACTATGATGTTATAATAGCCCTACATCTAGTACCACATATTTTATGTGGATAAATATACAATTAAGGACATTTATCCTTGTAATTGTCTTCAATTAGAATGGGAGCCTAAAGGAAGAGAAGAACATGAGTAAGGATATAAACAGATACTGATAATGTGTTAAGAATTTAAGAGTAAGGTTTGCTCCATGCTCTGTCCCTTAGGTACCCAAAAATAAATACATACTATAAATGCACAAGGGGACATAGGAATATTTCATTCTTATGTATGAGTTACACTGCTCAAATATTTAATAAAATCTATTTATTCTGTGAGGTCTAGCAGTCCTATTACCCTAATGAAGGAAGAAAAAAAATTTTTAAAGAAATTTGACTTCCTAGTTCTATTTTTGGAAATACTACAATAGGCAAATCTTCTCAAACTTGGTTTCATAGTTTTTGGAAGAAAACTGCATGTTTCCTGCTGAAAACCTCTGAAAAACAAGTGACTCTAGTACCATCTTTGTTGGATGGAATTTCAGTTCAGTACTTGACCTAGTTGGGGATTTAATGTATTCGGGTTTCGTGACCCAGATAAGGATTACACTGAATGGCTTCCAAGACTATCTGCAACTTTAGCATCCCATGATCTTGCTTTTCCTTCTCCGAGACTCAGTGTGTACAGTATATGCTTCAGTGAGAAAAATAATAAATTAAAAAGTAATCACTCATTTGGATATTTTTTTATGAATGGACCCAAAATGCATTTTTTTAAAAGTCAGACATTCTCTAGACAGTAACCAAATGGTTTGCTAAAACAGTAATTAATATACACAAGTGTGAACGAAAGTTGTAGATTTTCCCCCTTTTTTAAAATTCAATTTCATTGAGATGCATTCACATACCATACAATCATCCGTAAATTTTTTTTTTTTTTTTTAATCCTGAGAACCTTATTTTCAAAATCTGTTTCTGCACTGTTGTGGCTTATTCTTGTTGCAGAAAAAAAAAATGTTAACCTCATTCTTGCCTTATTTTTACTACCATCACTAGCACTTCAAGCCTCTAGAATGACTGCAGGGCCCACCATACTAGATGTTTGGAAAAGTTTACCTCATAAAGCTCTGACTAGACTCTTTAGAAGTGAGGTGACTGAGAGGTAAAAGGAGAGGAAATGGAAAGAAAAATTACAGTGGAAGGATAAATAAAAGAGAGAAAGGAGAATATGTGATGTTACAACCCTGCAAACAACACATACAAGCCCTCCCTTGGTCTATTTCCTCATGTCGGTGAGAAGTCCAGGGTCATCTGTCATCTAATATCTATATAATGAACCCCAGGTCCCTTTTCCAGAGATGTGCAGAGATGTTTGAGTGTGTCTGTGTGTCACTTCACTGCAATCACACAAACTATTAGGAGAAGCAGACAATGCTGTCATAAATGTTGACATCAACTTTCCTCTCTCTGACTTTTCCTTCCCTTCACCATTCTTTACCCTCACCCTCTTGCCATAAACTTCACAATCTGCCTGGGAAGACATTTTAAATTTTAGGGGGAGTCCTGTTAAAATCAATTCTGCCTGCCACTTTCCTTCTGGCTGCAGAAAGGTCTACTGCACCAGATGTGCAACTTTTTACTGACATTGTCTCTTTGTTTTTCTCCCGTATATTCACTGGGATCATCATAAGCCTTTCCTCCATGCCAGTCATTTGCTTTTCAGCCTTGTCTATTCTGTGCACTGCTGGTTCCTAATGTAATTTTTATCTTTTAAAATTATTTTATTATATGTGCAAAATCATTTCTGCATTGTGTTTGAATAATCACAATATTTTTAAAACTTTTTTTAATATTTTTAAACTTTTTAAAACTTTTAAAACTTTTACAACTTTGTACGCCAACCTTTAATTTTGAAATGTTTCAAGCCTGCAGAAAAGTTGTATAAATAGTATGAACATTCATTTATCCTTCGATCTGATTTACCCATTAATAATATTTTAACACATCCTGTTGATCTATCAGAACTCTTCATCCAAAATACTTCAGTACCTATTTCCTAAGAATAAGTACATTCTGCTACATAACAATACCAATAACAATACCAATAACAATACCATTACTATACCTAAGAAATTTAACACAATATTTTTATTGACTATAATGTCCAATATTCAATTTTCTCCAATTGTTTCCAAAATGTAGTTGTTTTCTGTTTCGTTTTTCTTTCTTTTTCTCCTTGTCCTTTTTTTTAAATTAGAGAAGTTGCTGGCTGGGTTCTCTAGAAGCAGATGCTGAGATGGAGTTGTGGTGCACTTGCAAAGGGAAGGGAGAGGATGCAGGCTTTAGGGCAAGGGAGAAGTTGAGCTGCGATGCAAGCTGGACAAAGCTTCCCAGTAGGGAACCCTGAAGTACTGTAGAGCAGAGCTGTCCTGCATCGTGCCCTTATGCCCCAACCTCGCTGCTCAGTCACAGGATGTGGGTTGCCCCAGGAAGGGCGTGACCTTGCAGGAGGCAGTTTTCCCGCTGAGGCAGATCCTGAAGAAGCTGACAGCTGAGGCCCTCTGCTGACTGCACTCCCCAGAGCTGGACAGCCAGTCCTTCCTTAAAAGAGGATGGGTGGCACATCTCAGTACCCACCACATGGTTTTAACTTTATTTTTGGAATCACTTAGAACATGTACACAGTTTAAAAGTCAAAGCCATGCAAAACATCATACTCCAATGAGTCTCATTCTCATCCTTTCTACCCCATAAGAACCATTTTCTTAGGTCCTGCTTTTATTTCTTGCCTGTGTTTCTCTGCAGAAATAAGCAAACATCCCCCCCCACACACACACATTCTTATTTTCCTTCCTACTTACTCAAAAGTTAGCATTCTATGTTCATTTGCTCTTTCCTTTTCACTTAACAAAATATCCTGAAACAGAGATCTAGAGAGCTTTCTTTCTTTCTTTCTTTCTTTTTAACTTTTTTATAGCTGCATAGATTTCTGTTGTGTGCGTGTATCAGAGTTTGTTGACCAATCTCCTATGGGCAATCATTTAAGCAATTGCTGGGGAGAGGCACCCTGGAGTGTCTTATACCATCTTTGTCAATCAGAAACCTCAAGCCTGAATATTTTTCTTGATTTCTTTTTCAGATTTTTCATTACTAATGTACAGAAGCACTACTGATTTTTGCATGCTGTTTGTATAATCTGCCACACTGTTGAAGCTGTTTATTAGCTCTAGTAGCTTTGTTGTGGAGAAATTCTTCAATTCAAAGTATATGGAGATAACAGAATGATTATTGAGAATGAATGAACCTAAATTCATTTTTGGATGAAAATACAAATATGTTTGACCAATTTGAATTCAAATATTTGCAACAAATGTGAATATTGTATATATTCAGCGTATACAGAGGGGTTCTACTAGTTTTTGTTCCTCCGAAAAAAGGGACTGAGGGAAAAACATACTTGTTTAGGTGGTGTGGTGGTTTGAAACTGTAGAATACCCTAGAAAAACATGTTATTAAGTTTAATTTTTCTTCTGTAGGTGTGAACCCCAAAGTAGGACATTTTGGTGAAGTTACTTCAGTTAATATATGGTCCAGTCCATTCAAGATGGGTCTTAATCCTATTACTGGAGTCATTTATAAGCAGAATGAAATTCAGTCATGAAGAGAGAGAAAGTCATTGGAAGCAAGAACCTGACAATATCAGTAGAACCTGGAAGAGAAGGGAGAGACCAGGAGATGCTACCATGTGTCTTGCCATGTGACAGAGGAGCCAAGGATCACCAACAGCCAGCCCTAGAATAGCACAGTCTTAGGGGAAAAAGCATCACATTGATGATGCCTCAGTTTGGACTTTCTTTAGCCTTGAAACCATAAGCTAATAAATTCCCATTTTTTAACCCAATTCATTTCATAGTATTTGCTTGAGCAGCTCAGGAAACTAAAACAGGTGGTTTCTTTGGGTAGTGTCCTAAGAAGCAGAAGCAAGGGAGCAGGGGAGTGAGACCGGGAAGGAGGGAAATCATATATAAAAAGCAAATTATAGAGACTTGATTCCACTGGTAAGTATGCAGAATGCCTTCCAGAATATCTTCTACTTGGAGGCTGGAACATTTGTCCACTGGCTGTGTCCTCTATTGCCCCTTATTGTTTGAGAATTGCCTGAAGGTTCCTTAATGTACCCACAGTCTGGAGTTTGTACTTGCATGAAGGTAGAGGAATCCATCTTCTACAGATGACACTCTGGGGAAGAATGGGACCGCAAGTGTGGACTGTCCACCGTGGCTGTGGCTGACATCAGAGGTGGGCTGAGAGGCTGTGATACTTATAGCAGAAAGGTCTGCTACAGGGCTTCTGCTTATAACTGGGGGCTCCTCCTTACTAAGCAACGGGTGACAGCCATCAGACACTGTGGCTAGGAGAATGCTCTCTCTTCTCATCTGGTGTGTGCCCCTCTTCTTCCTTATCTTCCCCGATGCCCCAGAGTTTTCACAATAAGATATCTACTTCTTATTTCAGGCCAAAGCTCTCAGTATCTGCTTATACTCTTGCACAGAGTGAGCAAGCAGAGTTTTGTTAACTGATATAAACAGTAGTCTTCCATTTCTTTCAAAATGTCCTCTAAAATGTTAGCTTCCAACCACAGAAATGGTTAAATAATGTGCAGGACTCCTATGGTGGTTTGAAGTTGTATGTATGCCAGAAAAAAACATGTTCTTAACCTACTCAATTTCTGTGAGTGTAAATGCATTGTAAGTAGGATCTTTTGATGAAGTTATTTCAGTTAAGGTGTGTCCCACCTCATTCAGGATAGGTCTCAATCTCATTACTGGAGTCCTTTATAAAGGGAAAGAAAAGAGAGAGAGAGAGAGAGAGAGAGAGAGAGAGAGAGAGAGAGAGAGAGAGAGAGAGAGAGACCCAGGGAAGCAAGAAGCTGAAATCAACAACATCCAGAAGAGAAGGGAGAGACCAGCAGATACTGCATGTGCCTTGCCATGTGGCAGAGGAGTGAAAGATCACTGGCAGTTGATCCTTGGGAGCAAAGCATTGCCTTGATGATGCCTTGATTCACACACTTTTCTAGACTCCAATTGTAAGTGAATAAATTCTCATTGCTTAAGTGGAACCATTTCATGGTATTGCTTTAAGCAGCCTAGGAAACCAAAACACATTTTGTACTGGGAGTGGGATGCTGCTATTGCAAATACCAAAAGTGTGGAAATGGCTTTGGAATTAGATAATATGTACAGGCTGGAAGAATGGTGAGCTGTTTAATAGAAAAGGCTTAGATTACTTTGAAGACACTGTTGGTAGAAAGATGGATGCAAAAGTTACTTCTGATGAGGCCTTAGACAGAAATGATGAAAGTGTTATTTGAAACTGTAAGCAAGATAATACTTATTTTAAAATGTCACAGAACTTACTAAAATTGTGTTCTGATGTCAGATGAGTCGCAGAATTTGAAAGTGATGAGGTTGGATACTTAGCCGAGGAGATTTCAAAACCAAATGTGGAAAGTGCAGCCTGGCTTCTCCTTGCAGCTTATAGTAAACTGCAAGAGGAAAGGGAAAAGCTGAGAACTGAACTCCTGGGCACAAAGAAACCAGAAATTGATGGTTTGGAAAATTCTCAGCTTTTGGAAAGCAAGTCCCAGAGAATAGTGCTCCATGTGAGGGTTTAACTGAACATGGAACCAGTCAGCCATTTCAGCCTAAGTCAGGACTGGAGGTGTGCAGCTATCCAGGAAGGATCTGTGGAAAGTCCTACCATCTGATGGTTTGAATCCCTGTGTACTACATGCAAAACCGACAAGTTTTTTGCAAGATCTTTGTGAATGGAATCACTGCCAGCCTGGACTAAAAGGGACAAAAAAGGGAAGGATTAAAGGAAAAATGACTTCAAAGGCAGAACCACGGAAAATGAGGTCTGGACCAAAGACATCTTCTTGGACAAGAGAATGAGCTCACCCAGACTTGTGAAAAGGATGAGTCTGCCCCAGAGCTTGGAGAGGGTGGGTCTTCCATCCCCTTGTTCAGGAAGGGTGCAACCACCCCAGTGGTCTCAGAAGTTGGAGCCTATTCCCAGGGGATTGCAGAAAGGCTGGTCATCACCCCAGTGTTCTTAGAGGGTGGAGCCTTCACTGCAGTGTTTGGGGAGAGCATAGTCACTGCCCAAGTCTTGAAAAGGGTGGAGCTGTCACTCCATCAGGCCTGGAGGACAAAACATCATTCTACAGATGACTCTTAGACCTTGAAATCTAATGGACTATGCCCTCAGGGGTTCAGAATTTTAGGGGACCTATGATCCCTGTTTATGTTCTAATTTCTCCCTATGGGAATGGGAATGTTTATCCTATGCCTATTCCTCCTTTGTATTTTGGAAGCAGATAACTTGTTCTCTAGGTTTTACAGGTCCACAGACAGAGGGGAATTGTGCCCCAGGATAGATCTCACCTATAACCAATTTTGATGAGGCATTGTACTAAGTATTGTTACTGAAATGACTTAAGGCTCTTAGGATATTGTGATGGAATGAATGTATCTGCATATGGAAAAAACATATCTTGTTGAGGTCCAGAGAGTGGAGTGTGGTAGTTTGAAGTTGTATGTACCCCAGAAAAGCATGTTCTTAAATCTAATCCATTCCCGTAGGTATAAACCCATTGTAAGTAAGATATTTTGATGAGGCTAAGGTGTGACCCACCATATTTGTTCTAGTTTGCTAATGCTGCCAGAATACAAAACACCAGAGATGGACTGGCTTTTATAAAAGGGGGTATATTTGGTTACACAGTTACAGTCTTAAGGCCATAAAGTGTCCAAGGTAACAACACATCAGCAATCGGGTACCTTCAATGGAGGATAGCCAATGGTGTCCAGAAAAATCTCTGTTAGCTGGGAAGGCACATGGCTGGTGTCTGCTCCAAAGTTCTGGTTTCAAATAGGCTTTCTCCTAGGACATTCCTCTCTAGGCTGCAGTTCCCCAAAAATGTCACTCTCAGTTGCTCTTGGGGTGTTTGTCCTCTTTTAGCTCCTCTGGAGCAAGAGTCTGCTTTCAACAGCCATCTTCAAGCTGTCTCTCATCTGCAGCTCCTGTGTTTTCTTCAAAGTGTCCCTCTTGGCTATAGCATGCTCACTCCTTCTATCTGAGCTTATATACTGCTCCAGTAATCAAGGCCCAGGCTGAATGGGTGGGGCCCATGCCTCCATGGAAATTATCTCATCAGAGTTATCACCAAAAGTTCACATCACCAAAAGTTCACATCTCCATGGAAACACTCAAAGTATTCCAATCTAATCAGCACTAAAACACCAGCCCCACAAGATTGCATCAAAGAATATGGCTTTTTCTGGGAGATGTAATACATTCAAACTGGCACAGTATTCAATATGGGACTTAATCCTATTACTAGAGTCCTTTATAACAATGAATACTGAGAGGGAGAGGGAGAGACAGAGGCAGAGGCAGAGGGAGAGGGAGAAGCTGAAATCAATGAAACTTGGAAGAGAAGGGAGAGATCAGCAAACATTGCCATAAACCTTGCCATATGGCAGAGGAGTCAAGGATCACCACAGCCAGTCTTCAAGAAGAAAGTATCATTTTTATGATGGCTTGATTTGGACATTTTCCTGGACTCTAACCATAAGTGAATAAATTCCCATTGCTTAAGCAAAACCATTTCACATTATTGCTTTGAGCAGTCTAGGAAATGAAAACAACTCCATATCTAGCCCTCTAATCTGAGAGTGCTTTCTGACTGTGTTCTTTCTGACAGCTACAGTCTTTTTGCTGCAACCAGAGTATCTCATGCTCACAAGTGCAGCTATAGAGGGGCGGGTTTCTAAATTCCTTAGACAAGAAGATTTACTTTTTTGTAGGTATCCAAGCCGAGAGTAGGTTTTTCTCATCAAGAAGCACTAGGGTAATATTTTATGCCCTAGTAAGATATAGCTCAAGACTATTGCTATTTAACTATTTCGTGAGCACCATTGCATGAACTACACTTGCATAAAAGCTAACATGGAAAATTTTCCAGTAGCAAGATTTTTAAATCCCATTAGGTTTATATAATTAACACCATCCTCTGACTCTTAATTTATCTTGGAGTAAGGTCCAAAACTTTTCTTTTTAGACAATTTGAAGTTCAGTGGTTCTCAGCCAGGGGCAATTTTACCTCTCAGCCCAGCAGACAACTGACAATGTCTGGAGACACTTTAGATTGTTGTAACTTGGAGGGGAGGGGGATAAAAGCCTCTAATGGGTTTAGGCCAGGGATGCTGCTAAGCATTCTGCAATGCACAGGACAATAAGAATTATCAGGTGAAAAATGTCAATATTGCCAAAGCTGATTTTAAAAATAGTGAAATTCTACTTCCACTGACTTGTGAAAGATTAACACAAGCATCCTTTGTGACCTTATGCAAGTAATTTCACATCTCCTGGTCTCAGTTTTCTCTTTGTTGTGTAAGACATTGAATTAGATCATTCCTAAGATGACTTCCAACTTTGACATTATATGATTCCATGATTCTGCTCCTTCCAGTGCTACATTACTCTCTTTAAGTTTTGGTACTGTAAGATTATTGGAGGTTTGAATGTAAATAAGAATTGATTCTTTAACATATATTCTAAGCTGTAGAAGAGTAATTACTGAGTTGCTGTTGAGATGGTAATATTACTGATTTTAACTCTGCTGTGGGATGGATTTTAACATATGTAGAAGAGTAAAGTCACAGCAGCATTCAAGATGCCTAAGAGGCAATTTTTCCTTTCCCAATCAGCATGTTCTACAGGTGGCCCCATACAGACGGTCCCAGCTTGGAGCAGAAACAGCCTGGGGTTGGGGGCGGGGGGGGGGACATTGCTCCTGGAGGCTCAGGACTTATTTCCTGATTGTCTCTGTGTAGGTATAGTCCTGTCTTTAGTGAGAAGGGTACTCAGGAAAAGCTTAAGAAATCCTTTCCCTTCCCTTCAAGATAATACAAATACATGCTCCTCAAAAGGAAAAAGGAAACCTGTACGAGGACGTGCTATTCAATTACTGTAACTATGCACTAATGTAAATGCAGAGATAATATCTTTCTGTTAGATAACTCTGAAGATGAAGATTACCCAAGAAGGAATTTTTGTAGATCTTATTGATTAAATGTAAAATATAGAAGACATAGAAACTATCTTTTCTAAGTTTGCGTATGAGACCAATCTAAGGAAGAAGTAAGAAAAATGATGAATGGTAGATTGGAATTGTCCAGTATGGGATGGCTTCTTTTAACAGCCAAATTCCTCATCAGAGCATTTATCAGGCACACAGAGAAGAAAAACTGACTAGGCTCTGCACAGCCTTTCCGTTCTCTAAGTCACCACTTTCCACTTTTTTTGAATCTTAGAATTTCATGATATTGCAGAGTTGAGACAAACTTTAAAGTTTACCTATGGGCCTCATGAAGTTGAGATGGGGCAGATGGGGGCAGCAGAGGTGAAGAAGTGCCTCCAGGGCTGGGTGAATCCAGCATCTATGCATTGCTGGGATTGTTGGGAAGAGTCAAAACTGTGACTAGGTTCGATAACATTACCAGGTCTCAGGAACACTGGGCAGTGGCCAGCAGCTCTGTTTATTTTGAAGGCTAAGCCTGTTCAGAATGTGTGATCCCTGAATCCATAGCTCTATATGCTCTGTGAAAAAATGGTTAAATTGTATGAAATTGCACAAAGGATAAAGCCCTTATTTTGCTGTTAGTTGAGCAAGTGAAAGAGATTATGAAATAATACTTGATTTATAAATGGTTAAAGATATTTTGCCTGTTCAGCAAGCCAGGAACCAATTCCTGTAAGAGTCAATTAAAGTACATTTTTAACTTTAAGTTACCCTACTGACATTTCCTATTAACTTGTCTTCTATTTGTTGGGTCAGCTATTTGCCTCTATAAGATATATATTTTCTTATTAATTATTCCAATTCATTATTCTACAAAATTATCTTTAAAACCTGTATGTGTATATATGTATCTATATCCCTATCTTGAGATATCAAAGCACAGAGACTCCTACGTAGGTTTTCCATCATCTTTCCAAACGAGGTAACATTATTGACACTTCATTTGGGTCCTATTAGTAAATACCTCCACTGGACATGATGGATGAATAGGAGATGCTGTTTTTAGCAGGAGATTGCTAAAAGGCAAGCTGCTAGAAGTGTCAGACCTTTTTGGCAGCTGCTAAATATAAATATAGTAAAGGTAGCGGTGGTGGAGATGAGTGTGATCATGCATGAGATTTCTAAGCTATTTGTGAGCAATCTAATCAGTGTCGTCTCTCTAACTCTTTGACTCTTTATGAAATAAATATAATCCAGAAGTGAAAAACAGTGGCTATAACCTGGGGCCAGTATTTTGTCAGTGTTAATCATTAACTTTCCTACCTGGAATTTCAGGATAATTTTATTAAGTTTATATATGTGTATATAAATTGGGACAAAAGTAGATGTGAGTCCAGTAGTGTGTTCTTTGGAAAAACAATTTTTTTGACATGCTCTGATTTCTAGTGTTTGCTGATTTCTATGGTTTAAATACAGCCTCCATGGTGTCACACTATGACACCACTGAACATGGAGTTGGGAAGAGATGTGCAGAGTCAGCAAACACAAATCCAAACACAAATCATTGGGTGTCATTCCAGAGCTCATCTGAAAATATTAAACTTATTATTTGGGGCCAGGGAGATATATTTTTTTAAAAAGTTTTATTGTGGTAACGTAAATACAACATACCGTTTCCCATCATAACTATTTTCAAGTGTACAGTTTAGTGGTGTCAGTTACATTCATATTGTTGTGCTACCATCACCACCATCCGCTGCCAAACTTTTCCATAACTCCAGACAGAAACTCTGTACCTATCAAACATTAACTCTCCATATGCTCTCTGCCCCTGGTAATGTCTATCACTATGAATTTTCATATGATGGTTATTTCATATAAGTGAGATCATACAATATTTGTCCTTCTGTGTGTGGCTTATTTCACTCTACGTGTCTTCAAGTTTCATCCATGTTGTCCCATGAATCAGAACTTCATTCCTTCTTGTGTGTGAATAATATCCCATTGTATGAATATAGTGCGTTTTATCTATTCATCTGTTTATGGACACTTGGGTTGTTTTCACCTTTTGGCTATTGTGAATAAGATATATTTTAAAAATAAATTGTAAGTTAAAATAAGAATTTTCTCATATATGGTGTGACATTTGAATATATAAGTCACCATACAAGATTAATGTCTATTTATGTCAAGTTGATTAAGAGCAGGGGCTCTGGGGTAAGGTGGCCTAGGTTAGGTCCTGGCTTTATCACCTGCTAGTAGTGTGACCCCAGTGAAGTCACTCAACCTTGCTAAACCTCTAATAATAGTATCTACTCTGATGACTGTAAAGGGTTTAGAAAAGTACACAAGAAAGTGGTTGGTAGGAGGAGGAGGACCACTATGAAAATATTTGAAGTTTATAACACACATCTTGAAAAAGTTGACATCTCTAGCTTCTTTTGTCCCAAACACTTTTCCTTCTCTGTTCTAAGGTCCTTTCTTGTAAATGTTCTCCAAACCATCCGTTTTATTTTACCTCTGAAACTTTCTCCAACACAAATCAAGTAAAAAACATAAAACATTCCAAATCAAAATATTTAAAAATATATAAAAATGTATTATAATTATTCATACTACTTCTATTCCTGTAATGTTAAACTTATATTGTAATAATGTATGTTTATGACTGTTCTTCTTGCACATTCCACTAGTTTGTTATATTGCCACAAATGACTTATTTCTCATATTGAAAAATGTAACCCCTTTATTTAGGCATGCATCTTTTCAAGAAAATCCAATGCGGAAAACTAAAATTAAATAAATTTGGGAATGATTTTTTAATAAAATGTATTCATTTTAATGACACTGTTTCCTTTAAACATCTAACTTATCTATTAATTTAACAATTATTGAGCACTATTATGTTTCAGACATTATTATTGTGCTAGGAAAATTTTAGAATGAGAAAGATATCATCCCTGCTCTCATGGAAGTAACCGTCTAATCTTCCTTTGGATGTAAAACAGAAATTATTTAAAGGGAAATGATTTCAAGAATACATCTATTGAAAGACACTGAGGCACACATGGTGGTTACAAACCTCAGTCTTCAAGTCTGCAAGAACTTTATGTCTAGTTTCAATTATTCAGCTAACTTCCTATTTGAACTCCTAATTCCATTTGTATGGCAGCAATTTAGCCTTGTCAATTTATTGTTCCCACCCCTCACCCCTCCTGGGGTTGGGTTTTAGTGTGGGGGGCCTATGTAATGTCAAGGCATGGGAAAGGGGGAAATTGGTCCATATAGGTCACTACAGAGATGATTTCTTGGAGTCTGTGTGGTCCCCTTTCAGGACCACCAGATCTCCCTTCAAACTTGGTCACGGAGTCAGAATGCAGAAATCTTCCTACTGCTGTCTTCCATGCAGGGCACAGAAGTTTCTGTAAAGCTGCCCACTTACCTAGAAGCCCATGCACTCAATTCCCCTACTGGGTCTTTCTTCTGCCACCAGGGACTCTGTCCCAGAAGCAAAGAGGAGGATTTTTTTGTTTTTGTTTTTGTTTTTTCTTTCTGGAATGCTTTCCATCCTGTTGTACTTCTCTCCGCACCCCCCCCCCGCCCCGCCCCATGCCACCTTCACATTTACATGTTTATCAATGAAAATACGATCTCTTTGAAATGGAGATAATATCTTAAAGGGGAAAAAGTAGCCAATATCACAGAACTATTGTTTCATATATATTGTCTGTACATACAGTGCATATGATAAAACTAAGACTTTACTAAAATTCAGTGCAGCTAAAGGCGTCTATGTACATGACTTTGAAAAGTGAGCTGTATAACATGAAGCATGAAAAGAGACGTGCAATTTAAAAAAAAATTTATGTCTCCTTCACTGTCCCTTTACTTTATTAATAATACTCATAAAATTTTCAACATGAAGAACTAGAACAAACATTCCAAAAAGAACTAGAATAAAGCATATCCCCCAAAAGGAAGACCTCAAAACAAGATGAAGAATTCCCTCCTCCCTACAAATAAATCTGAAATAAAAAATAGAAAACAGTTAAAGAAATTTTAATATTAAAAACAAAAGACAGTAAAATAGAAAACAGAAGACAAAACTCTTTCAAAATGCTATTCTATGTGATTGTGAGTTATCAATGTCACCTCTTCCCACGGGCTGCCACCAGTAATTTTCTTTTTCATGCAGCCAAAGGATCTATGTGAGGCCTTTATACAATTCTAAATATATTCTGAACTCAGAAGCAAAACCTTTCTAAAAATGGTTTCAACCCCAGAAAAAGGTACAGCAGAAATTTCTTAAACTCTCCAGCCCTATTGCAATAATAGACTGTGACCCTGGCCAGTGCCAGAGCTGAGAAAGGCAGGGCTTTACTCTGTAAGGCCAGGGGCAGCTCCCAGCAGTCTCTCGAGTGCTGTGTATAAAATCAGAATCTGAACTGTTTTATCTGGGACTCTGAGCTCATAATCACTGCTTTTTATATTCCTATACCTGACCCTGTCACCATTAATGTACTCCAATCCAGCAAAATGCTACTGCACACTCTGTACAGGGGTACATTTGATAATCCAAGAATAAAAGCAATAGTATTACTATTTAGTCATACTAGGAGAAGACTACTAAACATTGGGTTAAAGGGAAGGAAATGAAATTCCATGAAATTGCAAGTGTGGTGGTGGGCAGTCCCCTGGGCTTTCTGGGACTGAGTGAGTCCTGACCTGGCACGCTAGGCTTTGAACTGGACACTTTTTTTTTTTTTTTTTGGTCCAGTGAAATGAAAAATTAAGTACAATATGCAAATATCCATTTTGAAATCATTTAAAAACCCTTACTTTTGACTGAGGCTGTTCCTTGCTAATTCTGACTTCTTGGTGATTGACAGCTGGGATAAAATGGATTTTAAAATCTCCAGAAAATTGCTTCCTCCAGTGCCTAGGCTTAGAGTTGGATCTGTGTCTAATGTGTCTTTGGGGTAGAATCCTGGGTTTCAGGAGGAAGTTCTTTGGGAATGGGCTTGGCCTTGCTGATATGAGGCAAATGCTTCTACACATTGCCTTGTGGTCATGCTACAAGATAATCTGTGTGTAAGACTTCACACCAGGCCCTAAATATCTGTTTTATGAAAGGCTGTGGAGTGGATGGGGAGAAAGGGCATGTGTTTCCAGAAAGGCTTTGGGTTTGCTTTCCTTCCACTAGCCCCTATATCCCTAATCCCCGCTGGTGGTTAAGTAGTGGGGAGACAACTTTGGCAGCACTAAGCAGAACCCCAGACACTTGGTTGAGCAAGGAGTACAAGGTCTGGAACAGGCTGCAAGTATAACTCGTATCAACTGTTACTCCTTGCTTTCTTAGAAAGGGTATTACCGCCTCCTCCCTAACGAGGAACCCCAGGTCTCAGTCCTATATATCTTAGGAAATCCCTTACTCCTGTGCGCTCTGAACCTTCAGATCCCTCACCCACAGAAAGGAGAAAATAAAGGAAAATTTCCATTATAATAGGAGCTCCTATTCATTCAGCACTTTTAATGTGCCACTCAGCATGCCAAGAATTGTGCTTTAGCTCCTTTTTCCCTCACGACTTCCTTATGAAATGGGTTTGAATATTATCTATTTCACTTTTACAAAGAAGAAAAATGAGGTATTCCAGAGAGGTTAGGTAACTTCCTCAAGCTCACACAGCTAGCAAGTGGTGGGGCTATCATTTGGACCGGGCATCATGGCTTCAGTATGCCTCAGTATCTCCTGGCCACTACACCTTGCTGCTGACTCCATGTTTGAGGGGATGGGGCAGGAGGAAGGAGGTTCCTGGAAACTATGATCACCGGGGACATTTGCCAATCTCTCATTTTCTATTTTATTCATTCGGTTTAAGTCCACAAACAATAACCGAACACCTGCTCTGTGTGAGACATGGTGCTAGGCTCCTGGGGTATAGATAAGATAATGTAAGCTAAACAAGAAAGAAATAAGCAAATTTATGTCAGGAACTGGTAAACACAATTAAGAAAAATGAAGGGACAACAGTGTGACAGGGTCAGGGAAGTGTACTATTTTAGAGAGGATACACAGGAAAGGCTTTGCCAACAAGGTGACATTCAAGCATAAGCCTGGGGGCTATGAGACTATACAGATGTCTGCTGGATGAGAGTTTCCAGCAGAGAAAACGGGGAGCACAAAGGCTTGGAACTTCGTACCTACCAGCTGATATCCTGCCTCATGAGGTATGCAACTCTGCAACCTTATTACATAATAACAATTATTTCCAAATGGGTTGTACCAATTTATACTCCCACAGCAGTGTGCAAAAGTTCTCACTAGTCTGCATCTTCTGTTCCTTGGTATTGTTAGACTTCTGACATTTTCCCAATTATGGCATATAAAATGAATCTCCTTTTGGACTGAGTTTGCATGTTCCTTTATTACTCAAGAAATTCAACATCTTTCCATGTGCTTTAATAGCTAGTCATGTTTTCTTTTTCTTTGAAATGCCTGTTCATATCTTTTGCTTGTTCTATTTGATTGTCTTTTTCCTAGTGATTTGTAACAGATCTTTGGATGTCAGTCCCTTAAAGGTTATATAAGTTGCAAATACAGTATGTGTTTCTTTTTAGTATTTTATTTTGAAATAATTTCAAACTCACAGGGAGGTTGCAAAAATAAAACAGAAATAATACAGAACACTCAAGTATACCATCTACCCAGGTAAAGTTTATGGTTTAAACAACAACAACAAACTTTCTTTATGGTGTCTTTAGAGGAAAAGAAATTGTTAATATAGTCAAATCTATCAATCTCACCTTTTATGATTAGCGTTTTTGTGTCTTATTTAAGAAATTTTCCCTACTCCAAGAGCATAATGATATCCTCCTATATTTTATTTAAAAATTCAGTCTCATATCTTTGGATCTACTGTTGATTTTTGTGTATGGCTTGAGATAGATGTCCTATTTCACTTCTATTGTCACCTCTTGTCCCAATATTTATTGAATAGTCCTTACTTTCCCCAATGATGTGCAATGCTGCCTCTAACATATATCAAGTTTTTATGTCAGTGTGAGTTTGTTTCTGGTGTCCTATTCTTTTTCAGAGGTCAATTTGGCTCTCCCCGCAACCATCCACACAACCCATTACTATAGTTTATAATGTATTTGGTTATGTGATGGAACAAATCCTATATCTGATTCTTATTCAATCTATTGCCTATTTTAAGGTCCTTGTGATTCCATATAAGACAAAATCGTTAAAAAAAAATTCGTGAAATTTCATTGAACCTTCAGATTAAATTGGAGTTAATTAACAATTTTGCAATATTAAGTTTTCCTTTCCAAGAATATATGGTGTATCTGTCCATTTATTTGCTCTTCCTTAATGTATTTCAATAAAATTTTAAATTTTCTCCATGAAGGGCCTTGCGCATCTATGCTTAGATTTAGTCCCAGGTAGCTTATATATTTTGCTGCTATTGTAAATGGAATGTCTTTTTAACAGATTTGTTTATTATTGCATTTTCTACTTATAGCTGATTTATAAGAACCCAATTAATTTGTGTATATTTGGTATTATATTCAGCAACCTTGCTAAACTGTTAATTAATTTTAATAAATTTCAAATTCTTGGGATTTTCTATGTTACTACTCATATCTGTAAATGATGGCATTTTCTTCCTTTCCAAGTCTACATTTTTCTAGTATCTTTCACTTCATCTTTTGTCCTACTAACTTGAAATACAATGTTTAGAAAAACCAGCAAAGACAGTCATGGTTGTCTTGTTCCTGGTATTAGAAAGTATGCATCCAACATTTCATCTTTCAGAATCACGTTTCCTATAGGTTTTTGTTAGATATCTTTTTTCTGATTAAGAAAGTTCCCTTTTATTCCAATCTTGCTAAGAATTTGAAAAATTATCTTTAAAATTTTTATTAAAACTTTGTTCTTATCTATTAAAATGATCAAATGGTGCTCTTCCTTTAATAAGACAATATGTTGAACTATGGTTGTTGAATTTTCAAATGTTAAATTATTCTTGTGTTACCAAGCTAAATCCAATTTGGTCATGATGTATCCTATATTCATAAATGTGTTCAGCCTATGTTTTTCCTTTCTCATGTCTTATCTAGCTTTTGTATCAAAATAAATTGTCTTCTTCCATCTAATGTTGATGATGAGAAATCTGATATAAATCTTATTCCAGTTCCTTTAAAATATTTCTTTTTTGGAAATTGTTAGGATTTTCTCTTAATTCTTTTTTTTTAAAGTGGAAAAATGTGTTTATTAACATTCAAACTCCCCTCATACAAGGCCATATAAAAATTCTTAGCTTTTTTCGATTATACATAAGTTTATATAGTCTACATAGTTACAATGATGTATAATATAATTTAGCTTTTCATAATACATTGTTAAAATACATCATTAGTGCTGTTAAACATAAGCACTTATTTTCAAATCCAATACTTGAAATGAACAATTTTCTTCTGTACATAGTTTAGCAGGGCTAATAAGTATAAGATGCTCTTTATTAAGAGGTATGTGATTTGAATATCAACAGTTGCCGAAGTTTGTTATTTTTTATGCAGTGTTTTCTTTTTGCTTTGATCACAACCACATAAAACCCTTAAGGATACTGACATTCATTAAGTAAAGTTCAGAGACTTATTACTTTAGCTGTGGAATCAAATTCATACATAACACTATAGTATTAAAAACCTTAAAAAAACTTGAAATCTGCACTAGTATGGACCATTCTATCAGGAAAAGACTACTTGGGAATAGGAGGGAAAAACAGCTTTAAGTATACATGTTTTTCTTTGTGGTGTGGATAGGAGGAAAAAGGCATTATAATATAGTACCTTCCTACCTCTCACTAATTTGGGGATATACCAGGAAAACAGATATTACTCACCAACTATCTAACTTTATGGAAGTGGGAGTTGGTTTAGCTCATGCTAGGTGGTAGCAGCTCAGACTTTGTGTGGTCAAACAAAACACTAGCATACTGTGAGCTAGGCCTGCAAGCTTTACTAAGGAATTTTTTTTTTTTTTTAGTGTTTTGGCTGTATATTTCACTCCAAAAGGAGACCTGATTTGATGCTTGAGGTACAGCACCTTTCTGTTACTTCTTATTAAAATGGAAGTACACTCCTGAAGATAAATACTGGATCAAAAAACCTGTTTCAGTCATTTGATTAAACTGTAGAATACTGAACAAGTTATTTCTACAGAAATCTCTGAAGGGAGTGAAAAATTCAAATTATGTGCCTAAATATTTTAAAGGGAAATAAACAAATTGCCTTCCGAAGGTCAAACTGTACTTGCTATGTTGTTATCCCATTCACCATTAGGCTGCAGTTGGACCATGACGCTATGTTCATTAATTTCATTTTCTGCCTCACTATTTTCGGTGTCTTCATTGTCATCTTCCTCATAGTCTGAAGATTCTGTCATGTTCTGATGTGAATGGGATTCCGATAAAGCTCCAAATGACTGGGTGCTGACAGAAGCCAAAGGCCTAAGTAAAGGCGTATGTTCTGACACTGTTTTCTTCTTGACTACTGTCTGTGTCAGAGTCTGAATCACCTTGAGAAGGAACAACTTTTTGCTTGCAGACTGGGCACCTTTTTTTTGGTTTTAGTTAGCCAAAAAAAAAATAAGCATGGGAACAGGGAAGGATTCTTCATATTCATCCAAACAAATGGCACACACATCATACTCGTCTCCTTTCTTGAATTTACATATAGGGAGTTTTCTAAGTTGGTCTTTACAAAGTCTGTTTCTTCTAGTTCTGTGTCTGTCCTGGACAAATTTTGTAATCATGAAAATGACTATCAAGATGATACAGATGCCCACTATGATAAGAAAGGGGATTAGGTAGTATTCCGGAGGAAGACTAAATTCTGGAACTAAAATAATGTGGCCCCCTTTTTCATACATGAATTCATTTTTCAGGGAATTAGCTGATGATTCACCAATAAAGACAGATGGACTGTCAATTTTCTTCAACACATCAATGTCGTTGGAACCCATGCTAATGAGGTCATCAGAATCAACATTGTGAGCTATGGCTGCTTTGAATCCTGCTCTTTGTGCATTTCAAACCTTTATGTCAGAATTGAAATCAAGTTTTCTAATTAATACCATGAAAGCACCAGATGAATTATCTTTTAGTGGAGGAGGCACCATAGGTTCACAGGCATTCTCTGGTTTTGAGTTTATCAGAAAACCCTTTAAACCTTCAGCTGGAAGTCTATAACCAAATCTTGCAGGAAGGTCATCAAATGTCTGAGACGCATTTTCAAAATTATATGCTAAAATGTCTGCTTCTACAGGCAGTAGGTTTAAGAAAGCAAAGAACTGTACAGTCAGGATGGTGTAGACTTGTGTGGCCGACAACAGAAGCATTCCTATGGAGAGCAGCATCTCGTTGGAAAATCACCCGGAAGCCCAGACCCGGAACACCAACAGGCTCAGTCGTCGCGTCGCTGACGGAGAAGCCCCTATCGAGCCTTCACGACTGAATATCCGCCGCGACCCCCTTCTCTTAATACTTACTGTGATAAAATTTCAATATGGTGTGTCTAGATATGAGGATTTTTTTCTTGGTGGTGGTGGTGTTTGTGTTATTTTTGGAATTAAAAAAAATACCCTACTTGACACTTAGTGAGTCCTTACAATACTGTTTTCTTTTATTCTGGGAATTCTCTTGTACTGTTCCTTTGACTTTTGCCTCCCTCTTCTGTCCTTCTGGAAGTCGAACAAGATCAAAGTTGGGACATTGGGATCTTGACTGTCATATAGGAGGCCCCTTTCCCATGTACCAATACATAACAATATCAGGAGGGGTTCTTGACTTTTTCTCCTTAATCAGATTTAACATCTTTTATCCCTTTGCTTCATGCTATGAGATTTCTTTGTCTTGATTTTATAGAATATTAATTCATTCTTTAGTTGTGTTATTCTGCTTTGAAGCCATCTACTGTTATTTTTAATTTTAATAACCAAGATTTTTAAAAATATTACTATCTAGTTAATTCTTTCTTAGAACTTTGATAAACTTTCAGATCTTTCTGACAATTTTCAAACACATAGAACAAAAAATTAAGACCAAAGAAAACTAAATCAATATAATAAAGTTCAAAAGTGGGGTGGGGATAAGGGGGAGCAACAAAAAGACTAAAACTGGAGGAATGAGTATCAATACAATTATAAATTACAATATAAATGTGTGACTTATCTATTGAAAGAAAGAGGTTGTAATATTGTATGAAATAAATCTGGCTACATGTTATTTAATGAGACATATTTATAAAAAATAATTCAGGGAGTTTGAAAATAAAGGTACATAATAGATATAACAAGCTATGGGAATAGAAAATTACAATTACCATATATTTTTATTTCATTCTCGATAAAATTGAGACCAGATGCCATAGGTCTCAAATGACAATTTAGTGAAGAGCCTTTATAGAAAAGGAATCTATTATCACAGATGCTAGGAAAAGAAATGCAAAGTGCTGAACTAGCCATTAAATCTTGAAATACGAAGAAATGTAAAAACCAAAAATATTTACAAAATATTCACTTTAAGGACACTAAGAATGTAAATGTTAAGGAGGTTGGGGAAAAGATCCTTTCTTGTCAAATTTCTACTTATTATATATCTTTTCAATATAAAATTGAATTTCTATCTAAGTCTATTTACAATAAGAAACAAGAAGATTCAACTGACAGTGTTGAACAGTTTATTTTCCCCATCCCAAGGATGACTCACCTGCGGCGTTGAGACCATGAGATCTAGCGTAGTTTTGTTACAGGAACAGACTTGTTAGAATGTTTGCTGTAGAAACCATGCTTGCTTTCCTAATACTGCAAACATTAGTTTTGGAATAAATTTTAGTCACCAATCTTGTGATAAATAACCAACTACTGGTAACTCATTGCTGCAAACACAACCATTAAAATAAAGATGGTGCAGATTTTCTTAGAATTGAGAACATACAGGCAGTTCCCTCAGAAAAGTGTATCTCTACAAGTAATGTAAACAAGTGACTCTAACGGGTTAAAATATTTTATTAACTAAAAAATTTTTAATAGAAAATATATATACAAGGTTCTACTCATGGGTTTAATAAGGAGATGCATCAAGGTTTGGCTTGGGCTTCAGTGTTTAAGTAATAAATACTCTTCAGCATCGTTTGCCCTCAGTATTGTGGGGACTGAGGAACCAATTACCTATACCAATGTCATATACTACTTTACCCCTGGGAAATTGCTGAAATTGGCATAATAAGGTGAAAGCTGAGATGAGATAGAAATTCAGAAGCAATTTTATTATTTTGAAAGCCAATTATGTTGCTCTACTGCCATATTTCTAGACACAACATTTAAAGGCAAAATTTTCTCAAGTTGAATGTATTAAGACTAAAAAATAAGTGAGGGCAACATTCTGAAGTCTAAATATAGACTTTGTGGAATTGCTTTGTTGTGAGTGCACCATCACCACTGACCAAATTTCCAAACCCAAGAGTTAAAGAGAAGTCTCCAGTTACTATTTAGTTGCTATTTTAGGTACTATTAGGGAAGAAGGTAAGATTAATAGTATAGTGGCAATAAGACCATCAGCAGGACCTTATACTTGCAGAACTAGCCAGAAAAGTCTCCCTTCTACATTAACTTAGTTGAAACAATGAAACTATTTGGCATAAAAAATATTCAGTACCATTTCTCATAACAGCTAATAATGCTGAGAAAGAATTACTGTCTTGACTTTAAAAATTTGGCTGATAGATTCTTATAATAAAATTGTAATTATAACCAAACTTTTAAACACACTATCATATGTATTCTTTTATCCCAAAAGGTCATTTTGTGATGGGGATATTTGGCTTCAGCCTAAACTGAAGATTAGCTACATATTGATTTTTAATACTCAGCCATTCAGTTTTTGACCAAATTGTATTCAGCACATTCCTAGTTTCTTGTGTATTCTTCTAGTGTTTCTATATGCAAATGCCTGCAAGCTGTAGTACATATTCTTAATTTTCCCCTTTCTAGCATGAAAGTTAACACAAACACACCCTTCTGCACTTTAATATACTAACTTAGACTACAATCCAGCATCTCAGTTTTACATGACGAAGGCAAATAAGAGCTAAAAGAAAGCAGGTATAGAATATTTAGATCAGGCAGTAGAATTCAATGTGAAAAGTTGTATAAGGGAAAAACGATATTTCATCTTGGTAAAAGAAATAATCAACCAATATGATAAAATAGCCATGAACTTTAATGTCCCCTAACAACACAGCTTCAAAATATGTTAAACAATAATTGACAGAGGTAAAAGTAATAACAGATCTATGCACACTCCTACTATGAGACTTTAGCATACTTCTCTTAGAGATGAACAAATGAAATAGACAAAATATAAAATAAAATACAGAGAATTTGGATGAGCCAATACACAAGCTTGCCCTACTAGGCATATATAGAGAAAACATTGTACCAATCAAGAAAAAAATACACATTCTTTTACAACACACTCAGAGCATTCCACAAAGCTAGCCATATATCTATTTACAAAGGAAATTACAACAAATCCCAAATGATTTATGATATATATAATATATTTACTGACCACAATGCAATACAATTATAATTCAGCAATAAGAATATAACCAGAAAATAGACTGGAAATTTTTTAAAAATAAGAACATTTCTAAATAAGCATTAGCTGAAAGAGGAAAGCAAAATAATAATTTCAAATGATTCATATCAGAAAAAGTAAAAACTCAATATCAAAAGAAAGACTTTTAAAATTTTTTAAAAAGAAAAAATTTTAAAATAAACTAAGTTTTCAACATAAAAAGCAAATAAATGCAAAAAAAACAAGAAACTTATGAAGCAAAAAAAAGAGTTAAGGTTAATAATACACTAAAATAAACTAAATTAAAAGAGAGAAATAGCATTAAGAACAAAAATGAGAATTACAGAAGCAGGGAAATTTTTTAATTGTCAGAGAATAATACCAATTACCAGAGAACTGGTTTTCACCTTTATACCAATAAATTTGAAAACCTAAACAAAACATGAAAAACTTCTAGGAAAATATAAATTTTCAAAATTGGTTCAAGGAGATATAGAAAACCTGAGTAAAATGAATTTAAATGATAATCTCTCTCCCTACCTCCTCCCAATAGCAACAGGTCCATGCAGTTTTATGGGTCATTTCCATCAAAGCTCTAAGGAACAGATAATTCTTTTCCTATAGAACTGTTCTAGAACATAGATAAATGTAAGAAGTCACACAATTGATTTTTCTGAGGCATAATCCTGATAAAATCAGCCCCCAAAGAAAACAATAAGCAAATATCATATATGGATGTAGATGTAAAGATATGAATAAATTGAGTCATATAAAGTATTAAAATAGGATTTGTGGCTCTTAAAAATAAGACAAGTAGGGTTTACCCTGGAATGCAAGCCAGATTCAGCAGTAGACAATATATTAACTGATGTAACTCATTTCAGAAGAGATTAAATGAGAAATTCATATAAATTTCTTAAGAGAAGCCAAAAAGGCTTTTGATTAAGTTGAAAACCCATTGATGAAATAAACTCCTATGAAACTAGGAAAGCCCTTAACTTGATAAAGATTAGCTGCCAGAACCCAACAGTTTACTTCATTCTGAACCTGGACTGGGATCATGGTGAGGCAAGTGAGGCCCTCACCTCAGGCATGGAATTTAAGGAGGCACCACAAAACTTGGTAATCAAGATAAATAATATTTTAATGCAATATTTTAAAAAGAACAATATTAATACAAAAGATCTGTGATGACTTGAAAATATAAAAATTTTAAATAATGACTAGTGCTGTGCTGAGCCTTGTTGGAGCCTGAGACCAAAGGAGAACCATAGGACACATGTGCCCTTATATTCATTGCTTTTATGTTACATTAAAACAGTTGAAAAAATATTGAAAAATTGAAAACTAGATGTATTAAAACTCACAATATTATTTTAAGTTCAAATATTTTGTTAATATCAAGAACAGAGTCTGTTACACTTTCTGTTGTCTAGCTTTGATGGAAGCAAACTCCTCAACAATATTTTCAAAATCTACTTCTTTGCTTCTCTCATTTTCCTTCTTTTTTTTTTTTTCATTTTTATTGAGATTGTTCAGATACCATACAATTATCCAAAGATCCAAAGTGTACAATCACTTGCCCCTGGGTACCCTCATACAGCTGTGCATCCATCACACTTAATTTTTGTTCAATTTTTAGAAACTTTTCATTACTCCAGACAAGAAATAAAGTGAAAGATGAAAAAAGAAAAAAAGAAAAGGAAACTCTAATCCTCCCCTATCCCTAACCAACCCCCCTCAATTGTTGACTCATAGTATTGATATAGTACATTTGTTACTGTTTATGAAAAAATGTTGAAATGCTACTAACTGTAGTACATAGTTTGTAATAGGTATATAGTTCTTCCCTATATGCCCCTCTATTATTAACTTCTAATTGTATTGTCATACATTTGTTCTGGTTCATGGAAGAGTTTTCTAGTGTTTGTATGGTTGATCATGGACATTGCCCATCATAGGATTCAGTTTTATACATTCCCATCTTTTGACCTCCAACTTTCCTTCTGGTGACATATATGACTCTGAGCTTCCCCTTTCCACCTCATTCACACACCGTTCGGCACTGTTAGTTATTCTCACATCTTGCTACCAACACCCCTGTTCATTTCCAAACATTTAAGTTCATCCTAATTGAACATTCTGCTCATACTAAGCAACCACTCCCCATTCTTAAGCCTCGTCCTATATCTTGGTACCTTATATTTCGTGTCTATGAGTTTACATATTATAATTAGCTCCTATCAGTGAGACCCTGCAAAAATTGTCCTTATGTGTCTGGCTTATTTCACTCAGTATATTGCCCTCAAGGTTTTGTTATCAACCCTTTTTTTTTTAATATGGTTTTGTTCACTCACCATACATTCCATCCCAAGTAAATAATTGATGGTTCTCTGCATGGTCATACATTTATGCAGAGAACTCTCATTTTCTTTTGAGAGAATTGCCTTGTTTTACAATTTTTCTTGACAAAGTGACCATCCTAAATAACTACAATGAAAATAAAAAATAGGATGCATGATTTCTAAATTTATAGAAGAAAAAATGTCAGGGAAAATGGAATCATTACAGTAAAGTCAGTAAAGGGGGAAAAAAGAGAATACCAACAGAGACATCAAATATGATAACAAGAATCAGATCAAACATATTTAGTTTATAATAACTGTAAAATGGCAAATTTCTCCATTAACAAAGATTATCAGAATGAGTAAAAAGATAAATCTGATATGCACTGTTTGCAAGAAATATGCTTATAACTAAATGATCCCCCAAATTGAAAATTGTCAGATAAATGAGTATCAGATAAATGTAAAGAAAAAAGAGAGCAGGGGAGCAATATTAAACTTAGAAAAAGTAGAATTCAAAGGCAAATATATTAAATGAAACAAAGGCATGACATCTAAAAGGAAATTATAATAGCAATTAACTTTTATTCAACTAACCATAGCATGAAAATATAAAGTAAAAATTTTTTTGATATAAACCCCAGTTATAGTAGTAGACATTAACACATTTCTTTCAGAATTTGATTGGTCAAGTAAACCAAAAACTTTTTAAATACAGTTATTAAATAATACTAGTAAGAAGCTGGATTAATATATTTAAACTCTACAGAGAATACACCTTCTATTGAAATGACCATAAAACCTTCACAATAAATATCCACAAAGAAAACCACAATGAATTCTCAAATTAAACAGACAACATTCTCCTGTAAGAGTAAAATAAAACTAGAAATTTATAATAAATAATTAATGAGCACATAAGACTGGAAATTAGTACTGTACTCTTCTAAATAACTTTTGGATTAGAGAAAAAATAAAAACTAGAATCACAAAACATTACCCACATATTTGGGTACTGATTGTGTGCCAGGCTTTCTTTTAGATGCCAGAACCACATGGCAGAGAACAAACTAGGGCTATTCAGGGTTGTTTATATCCTCATGGAGAAGACAAACAATAAGCAAGTGGATTAATTAATATTAGTGGGTGAAAAGTAGTGAAAAGTTCAATGAAGAAAAATAAAACAGACTGATGGGTGGCTAGGGAAGGCCTCTCTGAGGAGGTAACAGCTGAGCAGGAACTGAAAAAGTGTAGAAGGCAGCCATGCAAATATCTGGGGGCAGAGCAAGGGAAGGAAGCAGCCCTGAACGTCCGAGTGGGGAACTCAGCAAGTAGAAAATGGTGGAGAGGTGACAAAAAGGTCAGGTCATAGAGCCTCACAGGAGCTCTGGTTTTATTCTAAATGTGATGGGAAGCTATTGATGAATTTCAAGGTTTGGAGAATCACGAGATATTTTTAAAAAGATCTGTCTGTATGGAAGACAAACGTGGGGATGAAGGCAGCTGGGGAAGTAGGGAGACAAGTTAGAGTATGATTGTAGTGGTCTGGGCTGGAGTTGTTGACAGTTTGGACTGTAGTTGGAAGTGGTTGGATTCAGAATGTGTCTGGAAGGTAGAGATCACGTAGACTGGGTACACTGGGTGAGAGAGAAAGAGGAGAATTAAGGAGAATCACTTGGTTCGTGGCCATTTACTGAGATAAGGAAACCAGAACAACAGGTTGACAGTAATCAAGAGTCAGACCTAGAGTTGCCAAAAAAGAGGAGAAGCAGTAATTAAAAGAAGTGACATTTTATTTAGATCACCCTGGAACTTTCGGTACTGAGAATAAGACTCTGTATTAAAATGTCATTAATGACCATGAGAAGCCCTGGGATGTGCCTCAGATATCATCCAAGAAGAAAATGCTGGTACAGTGGCTTTGAAAGATAGTAATGTAAGAAAAATAAATCATTTACCAAGAGAGGAAGGATGAAGCCCTGGGTCACTTCAACTAGAAGTTAGAAGCAGGAGGATGAGCAGGAGTGAGAAAAGAAGCTGCCAGTGAGTTCAGTCAGAAGAAATGGCATTTTGGAAGCCAACAGAGGAAAGTTTCAGGATGGACAGGAGCGACCAAATGAGTCAAATTCTGCTTCATCAGGTAAATTGAGGGCTGAAAATTAAAAATGAACTTGGGATTTGGCAAGATGTAAATCATGGGTGATTTTGAGAGACGTAGTTTTCAGTACAGTGAAGGGCCCAAAGCCTTATTAAAATAAAGACAGAATGGAAGATGTGAAAGTGAGGAAACAATAAATATGGTCAACTTTTTTGAGGAATGTTGCTATAAATGGGAATAAAAAAATGGTGGGGTCCCTGGGAGTATAAGGCCAATAACTTTTTTTTTTTAAGATTGGAGCTATTACAGCTTGTTTATGTTGGTATGAGAATGCTTCAGTAGATAGACAAAAAGTTGATGAAGTAACTAAAAATAATAGCAATAACATAATACACAAAATTCTATGGAATTGAGCTAAATCAGAACTCAAAGAAAAAATTTAATGTTTGAATGTTATTAAAATAAACAATAAAAAATTAAATGAATCAAGTATTGAACACAAAAAGCTAAAAACAAACAAAAAAATAAACCAAAAGAAAGGAGAATTACTAAAGATAAATTCAGAATTGAATAGCTACAAAAATAATAGATTAAATTCAAGAACTTGTTCTTTGAAAAGACCAGTAAAATAAACAAGCATTTGCTAAATTTCAATAGAAGGGAAAGAAATATAGCATATTGGGAATTAAAAAGGGATATAATCACAGCTATGAAGAAATTTTTAAAATCATAGGCAAATAACAGTAACAAACACATATATTATTTTCAATGTGCCAGGCACTGATTTGAGTGTTTTGCATATATTAACTCATTTAAATCTCACAACAACCCTATGAAGTATTTTATTAGCTGAGCATTACAAAGAAACCAAGGCAGGGAGAGGTTAAGTGATTGGTCCAATATCACCTTCTTGGTAAGAAGAAGGCTGGGATTCCAGTGTGGCAGCCTGTCTCCAGAGTCCATGATTTTAATCACTACAGTATACGACTTCTAGTGTGCAAGGTAGAGCCTGAGGCCGACAAACATGAAAATCTAGATACCTCAGAAAAAACTCACAATGCCTCAATTAATTAAACAGGAGTTAGAAAATCCAAATAGACCAATAGCCATACAAGAAATGGAAAAGTTAGTCAAATACGTAATGCCTGTAAAGGTCCTGGGCTCAGATGGCTTTATAGGTAATTCTTCTGTTATTTTAAATATTTCAGAGTCCAGAGCCTTAATATTAATAGCAAACTTCAGAATTCATTATATGAAGCTGACATAACCATCACACAAAACCTGACAAAGGTAGCAAACACACGCAGACGCACACAATTACAGCTCATTCTCACCTATGAATAGAAATAATAGCTAACTAATAGATAGCGCTAACTATGTGCCAGGCTATTTTAAGCAGTTTACACATGTTAACTCATCTAATCTTCAAAACAACCTCATTATTGTCATTTTATAAAAGAAACACACAGAAAGGCTAAGTGACTTGCCCAAAGTCATGGTGTTAGTCAGTGGTAGCTAGTTCGTGGCAAAGTGGATAATAATATCAGGCATAGAGTTGGTTCAACATTAGGAAGTCTATTAATTACATTTATTACAAATAGAATAAAGGAGAAAAGCTATATAACTGTGCTAATAGATGCTGAAAAGACATCTGATAAAATTTAAAGGCCATTTCTAACAAACAAATGAAAAAATTCATGGTGAATTAGAAACAGAAGGGAGCTTTCTTAATACGTTAGAGAATATATCATAAAGCAAAAGTAAATGTGATTAACAGAAAACATTACATGCTGTCCCACTAAAATCAGGAACATTAATATATACTTTTAAATAGATAAAACGGCACGATCTACATTTATCAAGGGATAGAAAGACATTTACATATTTGTATACAAAAGAATATTTGTATTTGTAATCAATTGCCACATATTAATCTATCTATATTTTGAAAATGAAAAATTAGAACTCTGAGCTGTTAATCTTTTCCCCTTGTTTTGTGGGGCTACAGTCTGGATGATGAAGTAGCCGTTTATTCTTTTTTAGACATTTCTAATATTTCTTGGGCCTTTGTCTACTCAAATAAAGGAAGCAGGCAATAGAATGATGATCTTCCAAATTAATTTTAGAATGTCATGATTCATTCCTTGTAATAACCAACCCACAACTCCCTCCCCATCTTCTTTTCCCTCAGCCGCAGCCCCTAACTCAGACATTAGTGGTTAGTGGACTGATTAGAGTTTCCAGATTTAACATATAAAAATACAGGATGGACTCCCAATTAGTATTTCAGATAAGCAATAAATAATTTTTTCGTATGAGTATGTCAGATGCAATAAAAGATTTAAAAAATTATGTGAAATTCAAATTTAACTGGACATCCTGTATTTTATCTGGCAATCCTAATCTTTTCCCAGGTTTTTAATTTGGGACTGTGTTTCTCCAAAGCCATGGCTAGCCACAAGATTGAAAACTTTTCAATGCCAAGTCTTCCTATCTTATGCCAAATTTCAGCTATAAATTTTGTTCTGTGTAATGGATCTGAGGGTATATGACTTCTAGCACTGTTTAGAACTTTGCTAAATAGATAAAATGCTTTTAACATGGATAGGAGTATAATTAAATTTTATTTGATCCCTGTCCATCAACCAATAAGTAAATCAATCTCTAAGTACTCAGAAGAAGTAAGCAAATGGATGTTTTTTTTTCTTTATGGCATTAATAGGAAAGACAGGATTGCAGTAGTAGCATATCATATGTACGCCAATCATACACACAGGGCAATAAGTGCTCCTTTCAAAGTACCTGTTGAATATAAAATTAAGAAATGTGTCCTCAGGCAGCACAAAATGTAAATGCGTTAATCATTAAATTTTAGGGCATGTGTTTCCCATGGTTCATATTTGGAAATTTCAATAATCACTAATTTGAAAAAAAAAAATGTCTTATTTGTGTATGAATTAATTCTGCAAATAGATACCATGAGGTTTACAGGATAGAGCACAGGTTTACACTGCTGTGTGACCTGATTTCATACCCAGGTTCTATTACTTACTAGCAGTATGATTTTTAAAATACTTTAAAAAAAAATGTTCAAATCCACAGAACAGTTGAAAGAATGGGAAAAAAAGCACTCTTCATTAGATTCACTGTGTCAACTTCTTGTCACATATACAAACTCACATAATACACAGATACACACACACACACACACACACACTTCTCTTTTGCCAAATCATTTGATAGTAGATGGCAGACATCTTAGCATTTTATCTCTAAATACTTTAGTATGCATCTACCAAGAACAAGGACATTCTACTAACCAACCACAAAACTATTATCTTATGTAAGAAAATCAACATTAATTCAACAGCATAATTCAAATTGTAGCCCATATTCAAATTTCCCTGTTTACCTAAAAAAAAAAAGACCATTATAGCTCCTTTTCTACTTCAGGATCAATCAGGCTTCATGCATTACATTTGGCTTTTTTGATCTCATTATTCCACCTGAATCCAAAACAGTTCTCTACCTCTCTTGCTCTTTTTTACAGCATTGAATTCTCTGAAGAGTCCAGGTCAGTTGTCCTGGGAGATTGTATCACATTCTGGATTTTTCTGATTCTTTCTTAATGAAAAATTTCCAACATGAACACCACTGAGGTGATACCAGACTTTTAAAAATCTTTCCAGCATCATATTGGGAGGCACAGAATGCCATGATACCAGTCTGTCCCACTATTAGCATTTCTCAGTATAAAGGAACATTTGGTAATTAGTAATTTGTAGGGTGAAGGATTGAAACCACATAAACATTCCATGCTCAGTAAATCTGTATTCTATGGTTTAAACATTCATTAACAATTCATGCCTGAATCAGTTAGTGTGTTACAAATGGTGCTTTTCTAATCCTATCATTTCTTCTACATTCTGTCATTCTTCTGTAAAGAAAAGCTTTCCCTTTCTCTCCACCTATTCTCTCTTCTCTTATAACCATAAACTAAGGATCCTTTACTTTTTAAATTTTAGTCTGTAATAATCCATTGCCATCATTTTTCCTCTTGATGCTGAAATTGTCCAAAATTTGGCTAGCAGGAAGCATTTCATGCTGACCCATGGTCCTTTTGACATGGCCCCATTAATCTTTGAGCACTTCGCTGCTTTCTGGCATAAGACATTCCAAGCACACCTTGTACTTATACTTTTCCTTTCTCAGACCTGGAATCTTGCATTTCTCCAAAGAGTCATAGTTTCTTTTAATGGAAATTAATTTTTAGAAACCAAGATTTGGATACAATTACTACTGGGAAGTTATTTGTCCTTTTATTGAAAGTAGTAAATATAGATTTTTAGATAGATAGATAGATAGATAGATAGATAGATAGATAGATAGATACAGGCAAATGCTTCTTTTCTTCCTAGTAACACAATTTAGTTCTCTTTTCCTGGGAGAAAATTCTAGACTAATAGCTTTTGTGTATTTTACATTTGTAAAAATTAACCAGAGTATCAATTAGGCTAGGGATTGCCTTGTGGGGTTTAAGTTGAGGAAAATAGTCAGCAATTTGCACAGAGATATTTTTTCCATGTATGTACAGCATGACCACTTACAAATTAAGTTCTTTTTTCCTGGAAATTGGGAGGTAAGCTTTGGCATTAAAGATGGAGAAAGGGAATATGTTCTTAAGTTCAGGTCTAGCTGATTTGTGTGAATGAAACATCGACGGGTATGTTAGTTTGCTAGGCTGCTGGAAGCAATATACCATGAAATGGGTTGTCCTCTACCAATGGGAATATATTAGCTTACAAACTTTACAGTTTTTAGACCATGAAAATGTCCAAATCAAGGCATCATCAAGATGATGCTTTCTTCCTGAAGACTGGCTTCCAGCGATCCTGGACTCTTTTGCCACATGACAGTGTCTGTAGATATCTCACTTCTGTTCTGGGTTTCACTGAGTTCAGCTTCTTCCTTTGTGGCTTTTTCTCTCCCTGTATTCATCCCATTTATAAAGGACTCTAGTTAGAAGATTAAGACACACCCTGTGCCACACACCATAACTGAAGTACCTCATGAAAACCTACTTATACCCATAGGAATGCATTAGCTTTAAGAACATGATTTTCTGAGTTACATACAGCTCCTAACCACAACAAAGGATGAACTAATGGACAAAATGGATAAAACTGAACATTACATTATAGATCACTAAATCATTGATTCTGTTGTTCATATTTATTCTTCTAAAGTGTGAGGTCTATTTGTGAGCACAGCCAGTAAACCAACATTCATTGTGTGGAGAGAATATAGTGAGGAGGTAAAAGGTTACTTAAAGAGCAGTCCAACTGCATTTATACCTTATCAAGCTATCATGTACCTAACAATCTCAACTTTGGAACACAGACTTAAATCGTGAATATGCAAAACAGTTTCTGAACCATGAAAATCCAAGTTAGAAAATGTATACACTTTATCAGAACCATCTTATTTAGTTACAAATCAGAATATTTTAAAGACTTTGGCTTTCATTCTTGAGAGAGAGAAGAAAGCAGTGGATGGTTTGGAGCAAGGAGTAGCACGAACTAATTCCTTTGGACAGGATCTATCTGCCTATCACATCGAGAATAGACTATGGAGGGAGGGCTCAAGGGAAGAAGCAGTGAGATCAGTTAGGAGGTTATTGCAACAAATCAGGCAGGAGATGATGGAGGCTTGAACTAGAATGGAAAGAGTGGAGACAGTAAGAATGGGTCAGATTCTGGATATATACTGGAGGCAAAGCCAACAGGATTTACTATTGGAATGGATGTGGGGAGTGAGATATAGGGAGGAGTCAAGGATGATTCCAATTTTTTTGCCCTGAGCAACTACAAGTATGGTATTGCTAATAAATGAATTGGGAAAGACTGTGGGAAGAGCATCTTGGACAGAAAGATCAATGCTTTTTAATAATGGCACCATGACACCAAGAAAAAGTTCAATTACATTCAATAGATATGGTTATAAAAGGGAGAACAAGCATGTGATATAATTACAGAAAAATTACCTTTAAAATTAATGTAAGCTTCTAACCTTTGGCAATGAAAGAAATAAGCTTAAGTCTTCAACATTTTTTTTCACTTACGTGGAATAGATCACTACTTTGGAAAGCCAGAAAATGAGGCATTATGTTTTCATTATGAAAAGTTGAGGGGACACAAAGTAAAGGCATAATCAGATTTAATTGGGTTAATTTGAAGAAAATCTACTGGTGTAGGTAAGGTTTAATCCAGAGGAAAGTTTTCATTGAAGAAAGGAAGGCAGAAGGAGAGTGGACCTGTGAAACTTATCAGGAATCTTAGAGAGGCAGTGACCCTCCTGCATGGAGAATTCAAGAAGCCTGCTAAAAGCCAAGTCTGTAGATTCAGAGAGACATGAGAAAATGTATCTGTGAGAGGCTCTGAGGGAAGGAGGTAGGTTGAAACGAGGATTCACAAAATAAGAAAAAGAACAAATGTTCAGGCATCAGAAGTTCTGGGGCCACCACTGATTTGTTGGACAAGTGTCTGCTTCCTCTCCAGAGGGGTTGAGCAAATTGTGTGAAAGGCACCTTTACGCCCCAATTAAAATTCTAAAATTTTAAATGAGAGTTCCTCTTCAAGCCTGGAAAGGGGTTATTATTCTAAAGGTATTAACCAACTGTTCATCACCTCCAATAAGGACGGGATGTGAGGAAAGAGAGGATTAGGTTAATTCTAACAGAATCTCTTGCCTCTTATTAAATCCCAGAATGAGGTCCTGGGAGCAATCTGCTGTGGGATTAATCTTCTTTAGTATTACTTTCATTGTGTCACTGGCCTTTGCCAAACGCCCATGGCTTCTCGTTGCTTATGGACTCACGTCTCACCCACTCAGACCTCTATGGTCTGGCCCCAACGGGGCCCACCCTTTCTAACCACACGCCTAAAGCCGGTCAATCTGGTCTGCCCCATCCATCATCAAATATGTTTTGTACCGGCCTTTGTTCATGGTAGTAATATCTCTCTCTGGAGTGCTTCCTCGTCCCCGTTTCCCCTCTCCCCAACTCATTTCAAAACCTAGCAATGCCTTTCCAGATTGCCCTGGCAGAAGTGATTGATTCATTTTACTACTTATATGGCACTTAATATTCTGCCTTATGGCTTTACTACGTGTAAACTCGTGCACTTAAATCTTTCACAGTATTTTATATACAGCATATAACTATGAAGAAATGAACAAGTATTCTCTTGATATAATTAGAGAACATGACAGAATGGTTGGAATATATCAGTTTGAGTAATGTAAGGAAAGTCCTGATCAAGAGGCTGGGAAAAATATTTAAAATATTATGCCTAATTAATGTTTCGATTTCCAGTTTGCTATGCATGTTCACTCTTGCTGGGTTTTCAAGGACAGGTTTTATGGTATATGTGCTGGTTAACTCCAGGCACTGATTTTGGAATTCCATTGATGGAATATGTTTTTGTGTATAGTACAGAAAACCAGCAAAAGAAAAATCAGAAGCTCAGATTTATGTTCTTTCAGCTTCTCTCTGAATTCTAACTACCAAATGTTCCATTTATAATATGCTGACAATGAAGATCATATGTATTAGCAAATCAGCTGAAACTAGGAATTGGATATGAGAAGGACAGGAGGGGAGAGCAGGGAAGGAATGAAGAGTAAAGAAAGAGTAATATAAAGTTTCCTGAAAAGCATAAAGCAAATGATATAGGGCTAGATGAACTGAATTGGAGACTTCTTACTTTAAAAGAATGATGTGAAATATGAAAATCCTCCTCAAACTAAGAAATGTTTGCTTAAAAATTGAGAAAGTACTCTTATTTCACTCTAGAAAATAAAGTGAGAAAGACAGAGAAGGAAATCTTGGTAGTGATGGAAACAAAACTGTATGCCAGTGAATAGTAATGAAACACAGAAATGCAGAATTTCAAATCAGTCCCATAGACAAAGTGATCTAGTTTATTGATTGTAGCAATATATGACCAGCTCTGCATGGCAGTAAAGTATATTAAATTAAATTCCAAAGGCCTACAGTTTGAGATGGCTCCACCAGAAGATTTCTAGTCTAATCGCTTGATCATTTTGCATTTCCCCAATGCTGGGTGTTTTATAGGTGTCTGTGTTCACTGAGGCCATTGAAATTGAATTTACTTTTATGCTTTATTTATGATAATTCATTCAAGATGCATGCCTACTTGGTAAAATCATCTTATAAGGAAAACACTGATGTTAACAATATGATTCAATGCAGTGGAAAACAATGCCATTATGAACATAAATCAGCATTCCCTTCTTTTCACCAAGTTTTAAATGCCTACATCTCTATAAAGCTTATTCCTTAGATTTAAAAAGGAAAAAAGGGGAGGAAAGCACACACATGACAGTTGTTTTAAAAACTGAATTTCCAGCATTTCTCTCTTAAAACTAGTCGAAAATATTTTCATCCTTGTTAGGAAACTCCAAATCCTACTTAAAGAAAAGGTTTCATTCTTTACTATTCCTTTTTCTTCCCAGAGGTTCAATCCTTTAAATTAACCAGTTGACAACATGCAATATTTTGTCATAGAAAAATAAAGGTAGCATCAGTGATGGAATGATAAAAGAACCTAAAATAATCCATTTCTAATAACCAAATCTATCTTCTCTATGGTTGTTATTCTCTTAAGTTTTTTTTTTTTTTGCACTTAAGAGAGACCATGTGTGTTTAAATTGATTTCCAGTTTTTGATGCTGTGATTTAATATGAAACCTAGATGGTTCTCTTTGTTATCTGATGAGATAATGAAAGAAATGTTCGATGGCTACAGTATAAATACTGGATCATAAGCTTTATGCAAATATGCTAAGCGTGGTTACGTGTAAGTAGCATGGATGACTCGGTAAACACTGTCTTGTATTAGATTTTATATTAATTAAAATAATTTAGGATCAGATAGCCCCATCATATTACCCTCTGACTCCACTAAATTTCCATGACACTTGGGTTTTCACCCGCTGTTTATTACAGACAGCGTCATCTCCCAGTAATTCAGAGCAGTATGGGAAAGGTGGGGAACCCCATGGATAAGTAAGTCAACCTGACAATCACTCAGTCTGGTGGAAGTCAGACTGGGTTGGTGGGCTTTGAGGAGAACTAGGTTAAGAAGTATTTTCCTAATACAGAAACAGAGAAGAAATGACAAATAGGAATTCTCACTCAGCCACTTGGGCTGACAGGGGCCATGCTAGCTAAGGGGGGCTGGCTACATTGCATAATTCTATGAAGGGGAAAGAACACGAGGAGAGGGGACAATGTTTATAAGAAAGTTCAGCAAACATGTTAAGAGAGAAGGAGTAGGGGGCAGACATTGAGAACAGGGGCTAAACAAAGGAGAGCTTTCCACTCCTGTTTAAGGTGTATATATTAACTGGACCAATGCAAGTCAGATACTGTGTATATTAATTGATGTCAGTTCCTTAAATAAGTAAAAGTGATTAAAGAAGAAGTTAAGAAGTGGCAGTTATGAGTACCTTTAGCTATTTAGATAATTTTAATTTTATAAAATAGCCACTTAGGCAAACATTTGCAGTCTTAGAAGAAACAAATTGGAAGGTTCCTGTGCTCCACCCATTTAAAATCTGATATTTACAGACTTACTCTAGTTGAAAGCCCTTACTTGGTAAGCTTGACATTTGGTCTGCTCAGTGGGAAGTATTATTTTTACCTATTAATCCTGGTTTTAAAGCTGGGATGTCAGAACCTGGGCTGAAACTGCCTTTATTTATCAAAGCTTTCAATCCTATACATTATTATGACTGGGCCCTATCTTCTTAGATCTTCTTAGGGGGATCCCTGAAAGTTCCCTATTTTTGATCTTTGTTCTCTCCACTGAAAACTTAATTAATAGAGTGAACACTTCTGCCAGTAAGAGCAGTTTTCCTCACAGTAAAAACCTAATTCAATTTTTCCTAACGAAAGTTTAATTTATATCCTATTATATCCTGTGATCCAGCAAGGACAGAATGATTAAGAGAACCAGAATGGGTTCGAATCAAGACGGGATAGAATGAGAGAGGCTGCGAGATGGAAATTAAGTCAAGCTGCAAAAGAGGGGACCAGATTCAACTTCAAATGACAGGAAATTCAGCCAAGTAATAGTGTACTGTACCTAGAGAATATAATCCTGGCAGGCACTGGTTATCATCAGGAATAGGAAAGGGAGAAGGAGGAAGGCATCCACTGTATCTGTAATTTAATTTCTTATTAAAGTAAAAGATCTAAATCTTATACAGCAAAATGTGAATATTTGTTAACTCTGGGTGGTTCTCAAAGTGTGGCCCTGAGACCAATAGCATCAACATCAACTGGGAACTTGTTAGAAATGCAAATTCTCAGATGCCAGCCCAGAACTACTGAATCAGAAACTCTGGGTATAGGACCAACAGAGTGTTTTACCAAGCCCTCCAGTTGATTCTGGTGCATGGTAAAGCTGCAGGACCACTGTAATGGCTATTCTCTGTACTTTTCTTTATGCTTTTTTTAAATGTCACAGCAGTGTGGGGGAGTCCTGACAGGGGTGTTGGTGGAGGGCAGCAATAGGGAAAGCTGAGATTGGTCTGGCCATAGGTCAGAGTCTCAGGAACAGGACCCTGGGGCCCTGCAGAGTGGAGTTTGAGGTGGGGGGTGGGGAGTTGGAAGGGCATGGGTTAGGAACAAAAAAGACAAAAGCAGGGCAGTAATCTAAAAGGAAAGGTGCCAGGTGCTTTAACCATTATAGGATAATAGGGCAAAGATCTTATTATCAAAGGACACAGGATGGAGACAGACCAAGAACATGGCAGGGGGCTGGTGTTACCAAGCAAGGGGCCACTGCAGCTTGGAACTGATGGCAGCAGCAAGACCAGCTTGGTGCTGAAATGCCTGGGCTAACAAACTTGGACTCCTTCAACCTTGCCCTCCTCTCTTTCCCTCCCTTCCTTTTTTCCTTCCTGGTAGGCAGACACAGACAAAACTGCAGCCAGGGGCCAAGGGGCTTTGCAGTAATTGGAGGGTTAGACTGGCCAAGAATAGGGCAAGTTAATGTCTCATAAAACTTCTCCCTGTAACAAAACTCCCCTCTGTCCTTGTCTGTTTCAGCCCTGAGCAAAAGAAGTGAAGTCCATTTTGGAGGGTTTTGAAAAATATATAATTTCAACTGTATAAAGCCTAACATAAATTTTAAAATGCACAGAAAAAAACTTTTCCAACAATTGTGACCATGAACTAAAATTTTGCAAACCTCCAAGTCTTTAGATTTGGCCTGAATTAACCCAGATGTTTTTCTCATCTTAGTCTCTCTTATCTCATTCCTCTCCTCTGTACTCCCTGTTTCATCCCAGAAAATTCTTAAGACTCCTGGAGCTTAAATGTACTGACCTAAAGCTCCCTGCCTAGACACTAGTACTAATGGCCCAGTCTGAAGTGGTTGCTGTATTAAGACATCAGTGCTTGACGCTTGAGTCACATTTACCTTGCTGAAGGATCCTTTATCATTTTGCCTCAGGCAGTGGATGCTGAGAAAGGAAAAAAATGCAGAGATCCTGAATTCTAACTTTTGAATATTGTTCTTGAGTTAGTACATAAGGCATATCAATCAACTCACTATTTAAACACACCCTCATACACAACATATTGAAGTTTGTAGAACCTGTTTGAATTAAGCATTGTATTCCCTTGCAGAGATTTATTTAGCACATGCTGAAAACACATGTGCTGTAATTCTGTCATTTACAAAAGTGTAGGAATAACATCATATTTCCTCACAGGGTTATCTAAAATCTGTCTCCAAGACCTACCAAAAGACAGACTGCTATCATTACCCTGTTGGAATTATAACCAGGGTACTCATTTTGGTATCTTCCATTTTGTACAGCAGTAAAAATTCCCAGGAAGCATGCCATATATATATGAAGTTAGAGAATGCAGAGGAAGGGAAAGCTTTCAAAAATGAAAATTCCATTTTTGTAATAATAAAAATTATTCTGAGCATGAATTTATTGTTAGTTGCTGTAGTATACAGAATAACAGCCTGCAAACATGTCCACATCCAAATCCCCAGAACCTGTGAATATGTTAGGTCACATGGAAAAGAGGAATTAAACTTACCAGTAAACTGACTTTAAAATAGGGAAACTGTCATAGATTAACCAAGTGGACTCAATATTATCATAGGATTCCTTCAAAGGGGAAGAGGAAGATAGAAGAGAGAGAAACAGAGAGATGACAGGCATGACAAGGACTCAGCCTGAGGTTGCTGGCTTTGGAGATGAGAGAAGGTGCCATGAGCCAAGGAAAGCAGGCAGTCTCTGGAAGCAAGAAAAGGCAAAGAAACAAATTGTCCCCTACAGCCTCCAGAAGGAACACAGCCCAGTCAGCACCTTGCTTTTAGCCCAGTGAAACCCATTTCAGACTTCTGACCTCCAAAACTATAGGATAATAATTTTGTCTTAAGTCACTAAGTTTGTAGCAATTTATTATAGCAGCAATAAGAAACTAATACAGTTGGTTTCTGGGAGATGTAAGTGGAAAACTCAGAATCCCTATTTCCTAAGACTTTCTTTGGAAACTCACTGATCTTGCACATTGCTGGAGAAGTAGGGTTTTTTCCTGAACTTATTCTAGCCAGGTTCTCATAAATCTCTCTCATCCTGACTACCTCTCCTGACTAGGTCAAGTCATCTCAAGAGAAAACCAGTTCTATTTCCGAAATTCCTTAATTCCATTAATGAGAAGACATGGGTGTGTACAACTTTAACTACATTTGCCACTTCATATATTAAAAAGTTTCCCCAAATTTAAAATCTGTTTGTTCCTTGGTTCTAAAGAGGAAGGAATTTGAATATTCTGCTCTATTTCACTCTGTTTGAAAGGCTTATGTTTTCTATATTAGAAAACAGTTTCTGATTTTGATTTGTAATTCTTCAAACTTCGGATTAAATTAAAACCAAGGAGATTTAGGGGGTGGGCAGACGAGTGCTCACTGTGAATTTCTTTCTGATTTTGATTTGTAATTCTTCAAACTTTGGATTAAATTAAAACCAAGGAGAATTAGGGGGTGGGCAGACGAGTGCTCACTGTGAAATTCTCTCTACTTTGTACATTTGAAATTTTTCATAATAAAATACTGGGAAAAAAATAACCAGGGAAGTTACTGTAGTCTGCCTGATTCACTGAATATGAAATGACCAGAACTATAACTGCTGCCAAAGAGGGAAAGGGAAGACTGGGGTTGGGTGCCAAAGTGAAGCTCAGAGGAATGGGATTATGGAGCTGACAATCTTACGCTGGAGACAGAACTTCCTGTGGATGAAGCACTGGTCTCTAAGTGTTCCTCAAGTGATTCTGCTTCTGCACATTTCCCCATGTCCCAGCTACTGAATTTATTGAAGAATGAATGGATAAATGAATGGATAAGTATGCCAGCTCCTTGCCGCTCTCCTTCATTTACCCCACTCTCTACACACCCCAGCTGGGAGGTAGGAAAATACAGAGGCAGCCAATGGCCCAATACATACCCAGTTTGCCTTTATTTTTGCTGTCATGCAGAAAAATTGAAGCTGTCTTTAAATATTGTTTTGAGAAGTATTATTCTCATATTAATGAAGTAGATAGAATATCAATTACTTTCAAGACTTACATCAAAATCCACTAAGGAATAATAAAGACTCACAAAAAATAAACCAAATATAAGTGAGTTTCTGCCTCAGACTGAGATAAAACAGCACAAAAAAATTACTTGAATGATCTGATGCCTCACCCTTACATTCTCTCTCTTCTCTCGCTAACTCATTTTCCATTTACTCTTCTACTTGTACAATTATCTGCATTCTGGGTATTGACTCATGTATCATGAGTTTTTCATGGTGGCCTTTTGTTTGAATGAATTGAAATTGGCTGTCTAAGATGCATTGACTAATGTCATAAAGCATGAATAAATTAATTATTCTCTTTCATTTTATTTTTCCCCACTGTATGAAATTAATAATACATCAGAAGGTGACCTTGATGGGATATCAGAAACAATAATGAGAGAAAAAAAGCAGAGAACTGGCTACCAGATATTAACTATTATAGTATTCATTTTTTTCTAAAGGACTGAGGAATTTTAAACAATTTTCATGCAAAACATTTCTTAAATAGAATTCAATTTATCTACAGAATATGCCTAACAATATGTAATATAAAAATAACCCCTCTTAGATCAGCTTATGATCATTTGACCTATGATCAAAGCTGAATACAGTCTTGGGAAGAATTTATCCTTTTTTTCTATCCTGAAAGTTACAGCCAAATTGAGTGAAGTATATTTCCTGCTTTCCATTTCCCATGATGCTGGATTATTACCCAGGAAATAAACATGATTGAGTCTGTTTGTTTCCTTAAATCATGAGAAAAATGTGGAAGGCGTGGCAAGTTAACCCAAGGGAAAAGGCTCAAGCTGAGATCATTGATGTTGTGAACGTGTTTGGTTACTTTTCTCAAGAGTCCACTTCTCATCACTGGATTAGGAGGCCTGCAGCTCATAGAGAAATGGCCTCCTATCCAAGGTCAACAGAGTTGGAAAACAGTCTAAGCTTAAGAGAGCTTTTCAACATCCAATGGTGTTGACTGAGGCAGAAATTCTGCACTCAACCTTCCACCTCTGTCAGCTCCTTTGCAGGGCATGAATTTGGTATTTTAAATATAACATACTGGAAACCTTCAAACCTACCAACTTTCAAATTAAATTTCTTTCTCTTTCTCCCCAAGCTGCCTTTGTTTACACTTGTGACCTCAGGTCTTGTAGAGTTAATTCTTTGTTTAGTTTGCTTGCAGTCAAATTTATAAATAAAGTGGCAGGCCATAAAGGATTTTTTTGGACAACTGCCATTGTGAGAATAGAGAGTTGTTAGAGGAGAGTAAGCAGCTCTGCTGGGTACTAGGCAGATCAAAAATCAAAATTAGGGAGGGAACCCCTGAGAGAAAAGGGAGGAAGAGAACAAAAATAGAAGGGCAGAGCTCAGTGGCTGAGAAGTCTCAAGAGCATGGAAAACACGAGATGGGTAAAGGAAATCAGCAACCAAAACAGTCAGGATGTATAACTTTTTCAAGGAACGCACAGGAGGCAGGATATCCAGTTTGATTACTTTTAAAAATTTTTATTATTATTATTATTTTTAGTAAAAATAGCTCCCATGACCAAAGATCAGGAAACTGGCTGAGAAGTTAACTGGTTGAAAAGGCCAAACCTCTAGAAGATAATGAAAATTCAAATAATACCTTTTGCTTTCTATTTCAGTATAGACACTGTAAACCTTGAAGTAAAAATCAGTGATAAAAAAGAAGGATTAAAAAGAATACTTTAAATGTAATCTCAGAAAGAAAACTCTTGAATGTTCTTTCTCCTCTTGAGATTCTGGGCTGGCTCCTTCTTAGTTTCCTTGCTCCTTATGACCCACGCCTTTCTGATTTTAGCTTTGCTTAGTAGGAGCTTTTCCAGCTTGTGACTGAGTTTGCTTTCAGCTATTCGGGGGTCCATGCCTTTTGTCTTGAACATTTAACACCTCAGCTTGTATCTCCCTGTCTTCTTGTCCGGGTGTCCTCTGCCTTATTCATCCACACAAAATTTCATAGAATGAAGGCAGAGTCAGAGCAAGTCATGTCCATGTAGCAATGTTGCAATAGCTCTAGGACACATTTGAGAATCATCCAGTAACCAATTAATTCCACATAAGTGTTGAAAATGTTTTCTAAAGCTCCCAAACACGCCTCTCTTTCTAACACTATCCAGAGTTCTTTTCTATTACAACTATTTCAATAAAATGCAGGCCATTCAGAATGAGCTTTTTTGCTGTGCTACTGCCATAAGTCCTCAAAATACCCACCCACTTCTCCATTCTGCGCTGGGCCTTGTCCTCCTCCTTGTCACTTCCCATGGGCGTCCCCATCTGCCTGTAAACTTCTACTTAGGAAAGACCTAAAATGTAGTCCTGCGTTTTCCTTTCTCTTCCTCCTTGGAAGTAGCAGACTCTAACAGTAAGAGTAGCTAACATCTATGAGCCAGACAGGGTCTCTTGTACTTTCATGAAGAAGTTCAGTCACTTGGCTGAGGTCTGCTAGCAGGTGGCTGGGCAGGGTTTTGATGCAGTTGATCTCTGCCCAGGACTCACTCTCTTAACCACTACACTTTATTATATTTCCTTCCTTGCCATCAGGGGGCAAGTCAGTAACATAAATGTTTAATCAGACCAGGCATGAAACAATAAGAAATTCCAAGGCCTGATACTCACTGTGGAGGTCATGCACTACACAAGGCATTCAAACTCAAAATTTAAAAACACTGCTTTTTTTTTTTTTTTTTTTTTTTAATTCAGTTTTATTGATATATATTCACAAACCATACAGTCATCCATGGTATACAATCAACTGTTCACAGTATGATCATATAGTTATGCGTTCATCACCACAATCTATTTCTGAACATTTTCCTTACATCAGAAAGAATCAGAATAAGAATAAAAAATAAAAGTGAAAAGAGAATACCCAAACCATCCCCCCATCCCACCCTATTTGTCATTTAGTTTTTACTCCCATTTTTCTACTGATTTTTTTTCAATTTTTTAACTTTTGTTTATCAAAAAATTAAAAACAAACAGGCAAACAACAACCAAAAAAAACCCCACAACATTTCAAACAAAGCAATGGATTAAGGAAAACAAATAACCTAAAATAACTACTTTCCTTCCAATATGTTCCTACCATACCCCAAGAAAATTAATAAACCATGTCCAAACAGAGGAGTAAGAAAAACAAATAATCTAAAATAACTACATTGCTTCCAACATGTTCCTACCATACCCCAAGAAAATTAACAACCCCTAAGAAAACAAAGGAATAAGAGAAAAAAAAAACCTAAAATAACTCTATTGCTTCCAACATGATCTTCCTATATCTAAGAAAGTTTACAAACCATAATCATTCCTGAGCATTCCCATAACATTGAGATTACCCTCCATAGTTTATCTGTTCTTATTAGATTATCATTCTCCCTCCACTAATTGGTATCTCTAGGTCCCCTACATTCTACAGTATAAAACATTGTACATTTTTCACAGAATTCACATTAGTGGTAACATACAATATCTCTCTTTTTGTGCCTGGCTTATTTTGCTCAGCATTATGTCTTTCTTTTTTCTTTTTTTTTTTTTAATATTCATTTTATTGAGATATATTCATATACCACGCAGTCATACAAAACAAATCGTACTTTCGATTGTTCACAGTACCATTACATAGTTGTACATTCATCACCCAAATCAATCCCTGACACCTTCATTAGCACACACACAAGAATAACAAGAATAATAATTAGAGTGAAAAAGAGCAATTGAAGTAAAAAAGAACACTGGGTACCTTTGTCTGTTTGTTTCCTTCCCCTATTTTTCTACTCATCCATCCATAAACTAGACAAAGTGGAGTGTGGTCCTTATGGCTTTCCCAATCCCCTTGTCACCCCTCATAAGCTACATTTTTATACAACTGTCTTCGAGATTCATGGGTTCTGGGTTGTAGTTTGATAGTTTCAGGTATCCACCACCAGCTACCCCAATTCTTTAGAACCTAAAAAGGGTTGTCTAAAGTGTGCGTAAGAGTGCCCACCAGAGTGACCTCTCGGCTCCTTTTGGATTCTCTCTGCCACTGAAGCTTATTTCATTTCCTTTCACATCCCCCTTTTGGTCAAGAAGATGTTCTCCGTCCCACGATGCCAGGTCTACATTCCTCCCCGGGAGTCATATTCCACGTTGCCAGGGAGATTCACTCCCCTGGGTGTCTGATCCCACGTTGGGGGGAGGGCAGTGATTTCACCTTTCAAGTTGGCTTAGCTAGAGAGACAGGGCCACATCTGAGCAACAAAGAGGCATTCGGGAGGAGGCTCTTGGGCACAACCATAGGGAGGCCTAGCCTCTCCTTTGCAGCAACCGTCTTCCCAAGGGTAAAACCTGTGGTAGAGGGCTCAACCCATCAAACCACCAGTCCCCTATGTCTGTGGTCATGTTAGCAACCATGGAGGTGGGGTAGGCGAATACCCCTGCATTCTCCACAGGCTCCTCAAGGGGGCACTACATCTTTTTTTTTCCCTTGTTTTTTTTTTTTTTTTTTAACTTTCCCTTCTTTTTTAAATCAACTGTATGAAAAAAAAGTTAAAAAGAAAACAAACATACAATAAAAGAACATTTTAAAGAGACCATAACAAGGGAGTAAGAAAAAGACAACTAACCTAAGATAACTGCTTAACTTCCAACATGTTCCTACTTTACCCCAAGAAAGTTACCTAATATAGCAACATTTCTGTGAACTTGCTCCTACTATATCCATCAGAAATTAACAGACCATAGTCATTCCTGGGCATCCCCAGAACGTTAAATAGCTTATCTGTTCTTCTTGGATTATTGTTCCCCCTTCCTTAATTGCTCTCTATTGCTAGTTCCCCTACATTCTACATTATAAGCCATTTGTTTTATATTTTTCAAAGTTCACATTAGTGGTAGCATATAATATTTCTCTTTTTGTGCCTGGCTTATTTCGCTTAGCATTATGTCTTCAAGGTTCATCTATGTTGTCATATGTTTCACGAGATCGTTCCTTCTTACTGCCGCGTAGTATTCCATCGTGTGTATATACCACATTTTATTTATCCACTCATCTGTTGAGGGACATTTGGGTTGTTTCCATCTTTTCGCAATTGTGAATAATGCTGCTATGAACATTGGTGTGCAGATATCTGTTCGTGTCACTGCTTTCCGATCTTCCGGGTATATACCGAGAAGTGCAATCGCTGGGTCGAATGGTAACTCTATATCTAGTTTTCTAAGGAACTGCCAGACTGACTTCCAGAGTGGCTGAACCATTATACAGTCCCACCAACAGTGAATAAGAGTTCCAATTTCTCCACATCCCCTCCAGCATTTGTAGTTTCCTGTTTGTTTAATGGCAGCCATTCTAACCGGTGTTAGATGGTATCTCATTGTGGTCTTAATTTGCATGTCTCTAATAGCTAGTGAAGCTGAACATTTTTTCATGTGTTTCTTGGCCATTTGTATTTCCTCTTCAGAGAACTGTCTTTTCATATCTTTTGCCCATTTTATAATTGGGCCGACTGTACTATTGTCATTGAGTTGTAGGATTTCTTTATATATGCAAGATATCAGTCTTTTGTCAGATACATGGTTTCCAAAAATTTTTTCCCATTGAGTTGGCTGCCTCTTTACCTTTTTGAGAAATTCCTTTGATGTGCAGAAACTTCTAAGCTTGAGAAGTTCCCATCTATCTATTTTCTCTTTTGTTGCTTGTGCTTTGGGTGTAAAGTCTAGGAAGTGGCCGCCTAATACAAGGTCTTGAAGATGTTTTCCTACATTCTCTTCTAGGAGTTTTATGGTACTTTCTTTTATATTGAGATCTTTGGTCCATTTAGAGTTAATTTTTGTGTAGGGTGTGAGGTAGGGGTCCTCTTTCATTCTTTTGGATATGGATATCCAACGCTCCCAGCCCCATTTGTTGAAAAGACCATTATGGCTCAGTTCGGTGACTTTGGGGGCCTTATCAAAGATCAGTCGGCCATAGATCTGAGGGTCTATCTCCGAATTCTCAATTCGATTCCATTGATCTATATGTCTATCTTTGTGCCAGTACCATGCTGTTTTGGCAACTGTGGCTTTATAATAAGCTTCAAAGTCAGGGAGTGTAAGTCCTCTCACTTCGTTTTTCTTTTTTAGAGTGTCTTTAGCAATTCGAGGCATCTTCCCTTTCCAAATAAATTTGATTACTAGCTTTTCCAAGTCTGCAAAGTAGGTTGTTGGAATTTTGATTGGGATTGCATTGAATCTGTAGATGAGTTTGGGTAGAATTGACATCTTAATGACATTTAGTCTTCCTATCCATGAACATGGGATATTTTTCCATCTTTTAAGGTCCCCTTCTATTTCTTTTAGTAGAGTTATGTAGTTTTCTTTGTATACGTCTTTTACATCTTTGGTTAAGTTTATTCCTAGGTACTTGATTTTTTTAGTTGCTATTGAAAATGGTATCTTTATCTTGAGTGTCTCTTCAGTTTGTTCATTTCTAGCATATAGAAACATTACTGACTTATGTGCATTAGCCTTGTATCCCGCTACTTTGCTAAATTTGTTTATTAGCTCTAGTAGCTGGATCGTCGATTTCTCAGGGTTTTCTAGATATAAGATCATATCATCTGCAAACAATGACAGTTTTACTTCTTCTTTTCCAATTTGGATGCCTTTTATTTCTTTGTCTTGCCGGATTGCCCTGGCTAGCACTTCCAGCACAATGTTGAATAACAGTGGTGACAGCGGGCATCCTTGTCTTGTTCCTGATCTTAGAGGGAAGGCTTTCAGTCTTTCACCATTGAGTACTCTGCTGGCTGTGGGTTTTTCATATATGCTCTTTATCATGTTGAGGAAGTTTCCTTCAATTCCTACCTTTTGAAGTGTTTTTATCAAAAAGGGATGTTGGATTTTGTCAAATGCTTTTTCAGCATCTATTGAGATGATCAATTGATTTTTCCCTTTCGAGTTTTTAATGTGTTGTAATACATTGATTGATTTTCTTATGTTGAACCATCCTTGCATGCCTGGAATAAACCCCACTTGGTCATGGTGTATGATTTTTTTTAATGTGTCTTTGGATTCGATTTGCAAGTATTTTGTTGAGGATTTTTGCATCTATATTCATTAGGGAGATTGGCCGGTAGTTTTCCTTTTTTGTAGCATCTTTGCCTGGTTTTGGTATTAGATTGATGTTAGCTTCATAAAATGAGTTAGGTAGTGTTCCATTTTGTTCAATGTTTTGAAAGAGTTTGAGTAAGATTGGTGTCAGTTCTTTCTGGAAAGTTTGGTAGAATTCCCCTGTGAAGCCATCTGGCCCTGGGCATTTATTTGTGGGAAGATTTTTGATGACTGATTGGATCTCTTTGCTTGTGATGGGTTGGTTGAGGTCTTCTATTTCTTCTCTGGTCAGTCTAGGTTGTTCATATGTTTCCAGGAAATTGTCCATTTCCTCTACATTATCCAGTTTGTTGCCATACAGTTGTTCGTAGTATCCTCTTATAATTTTTTTAATTTCTTCAGGATCTGCAGTTATGTCACCTTTTTCATTCATTATTTTGTTTATATGGGTCTTCTCTCTTTTTGATTTTGTCAGTCTAGCTAGGGGCTTGTCAATCTTGTTGATCTTCTCAAAGAACCAACTTTTGGTGATATTTATCCTCTCTATTGTTTTTTTGTTCTCTATGTCATTTATTTCTGCGTTAATCCTTGTTATTTCTTTTCTTGTACTTGGTTTAGGATTGGTTTGCTGTTCATTTTCTAGCTTCTTCAGTTGATCCATTAGTTCTTTGATTTTGGCTCTTTCTTCCTTTTTAATATATGCGTTTAGTGCTATAAATTTCCCCCTCAGCACTGCTTTTGCTGCATCCCATAGGTTTTGGTATGTTGTGTTCTCATTTTCATTCGTCTCTATATATTTAGCAATTTCTCTTGCTATTTCTTCTTTAACCCACTGATTGTTTAGGAGTGTGTTGTTTAACCTCCAGGTATTTGTGAATTTTCTAAGTCTCTGATGGTTATTGACTTCTAATTGTATTCCATTGTGGTCAGAGAATGTGCTTTGAATAATTTCAATCTGTTTAAATTTATTGAGGCTTGTTTTATGTCCCAGCATACGATCTATTCTGGAGAAAGTTCCATGAGCACTAGAAAAGTATGTGTATCCTGGTGATTTGGGATGTAATGTCCTGTAGATGTCTGTTAAATCTAATTTATTTATCAGATTGTTTAGGTTTTCAATTTCCTTATTGGTCTTCTGTCTGGTTGATCTATCTATAGGAGAGAGTGATGTGTTGAAGTCTCCCACTATTATTGTGGAAACATCAATTGCTTCCTTTAGTTTTGCCAGTGTTTCTCTCATGTATTTTGTGGCACCTTGACTGGGTGCGTAGACATTTACGATTGTTATTTCTTCTTGCCGAATTGCCCCTTTTATTAGTACGTAGTGGCCTTCTTTGTCTCTCAAAACATCCCTGCATTTGAAGTCTATTTTATCTGAGATTAATATTGCTACACCTGCTTTCTTTTGGCTGTAGCTTGCATGAAATATTTTTTTCCATCCTTTCACTTTCAGTTTCTTTGTGTCCCTGTGTCTAAGATGAGTCTCTTGTATGCAACATATTGATGGTTCATTTTTTTTGATCCATTCTGCGAATCTATATCTTTTAATTGGGGAGTTTAATCCATTTACATTCAACGTTATAACCGTGAAGGCATTTCTTGAATCAGCCATCTTATCCTTTGGTTTATGTTTGTCATATTTTTCCCCTCTGTCTATTAATATCCTTTATTGTACCCATACCGAATCTCTTTAGTACTGAACCTTTCTCCAAGTCTCTCTGTCCTTTCTTTGTTTCTCTGTCTGTAGGGCTCCCTTTAGTATCTCCAGTAGGGCAGGTCTCTTGTTAGCAAATTCTCTCAGCATTTGTTTGTCTGTGAAAAATTTAAGCTCTCCCTCAAATTTGAAGGAGAGCTTTGCTGGATAAAGTATTCTTGGCTGGAAATTTTTCTCACTCAGAATTTTAAATATATCGTGCCACTGCCTTCTCGCCTCCATGGTGGCTGCTGAGTAGTCACTACTTAGTCTTATGCTGTTTCCTTTGTATGTGGTGAATTGCTTTTCTCTTGCTGCTTTCAGAACTTGCTCCTTCTCTTCTGTGTTTGACAGCGTGATCAGTATATGTCTCGGAGTGGGTTTATTTGGATTTATTCTATTTGGGGTTCGCTGAGCATTTATGATTTGTGTATTTATGTTGTTTAGAAGATTTGGGAAGTTTTCCCCAACAATTTCTTTGAATACTCTTCCTAGACCTTTACCCTTTTCTTCCCCTTCTGGGACACCAATGAGTCTTATATTTGGACGTTTCATATTATCTATCATATCCCTGAGGTACATTTCGATTTTTTCAATTTTTTTCCCCATTCTTTCTTTTATGCTTTCATTTTCCATTCTGTCATCTTCGAGGTCACTGATTCGTTGTTCAACTTCCTCTAGTCTTGTACTATGAGTGTCCAGAATCTTTTTAATTTGGTCAACAGTTTCTTTAATTTCCATAAGATCATCCATTTTTTTATTTAGTCTTGCAATGTCTTCTTTATGCTCTTCTAGGGTCTTCTTGATTTCCTTTATCTCCCATACTATGGTCTCATTGTTCATCTTTAGTTCTTTGAGTAGCTGCTCTAGGTGCTGTGTCTCTTCTGATCTTTTGATTTGGGTGCTTGGGCTTGGGTTATCCATATTGTCTGGTTTTTTCATATGCTTTATAATTTTCTGTTGTTTTTGGCCTCGTGGCATTTGCTGAACTTGATAGGGTTGTTTTAGGATTTGTAGACCAATTGAAGTCCTTATCTCTAATTTATCAGATCTATAGCTTCGTGGAGTACACTTTCTCTAACTAACCAGCAGGTGGCGTCCACGAGCCACCTGTTCTCCACAAGCCAGTTCTCCCCTGCTTAGCCTTTGCGGTGAGTGGGGGAGTGAGTCTTGTGGGGTCCAATTGGTGTACCAAGCTTGCGTGTGTAGTTGGTGTTGCCTGCCCTGTATATGGGGCGTGTTTCTGGGCAGTCAGGGAAGGGGGGGTGGCTCTAACAATCAAATCTCCCTGGTGATCCTAGAGTTTTAAAGCTGCTGCAATAGTCTAATCCTTCAGTTAAGTCCTGCCACAGTTTGTCTCTGCCACTGACCCACAAGTCCTTGGTATTGGCGTATGGCTCCTGAGACTTGCAAGTGGGCCCCTCTTCCAGGCCGTGCACCCCGGGTCCTCTGTTGAGGGATGACTGTGCTATGTCACAGGTGAGTGCCATCCCCCCAGGGCAGTTCTGGGCTGCTGGGCTGTGTAGGGAGGCTCCCAGTCTGCTGAAATGATGGCTGAATGGGGCTTTGTTAATTCACACTGCTCCACCTTGCCAACTCTGGGACAATCAGCTGAGGTTGCAGGGAAGGCTAATGTCCACACCCAGTTTTGTGGTGTGTGCCTGTTATTTGAAGCACTTCCGTCACACTGGGTTTTCTCGGGCAGTTCTGGGCTATGGGGCTGGCGATGGGCAGGAGTGTTTCCTGTCCACCAGGATGATGGCTGTGAGCGGACACCCCTGTTTTCTTGGGAAGTTGTGGTGTTTAGTGAGTTTTCTCAGCCACTGGATTATTGCGTTTTGTCTCAGAGCTCTCCTAGTTCTGCTCTTGACTTGACCTGCCCAAACTGCAAGTCTTTGAAGCTTTCTGTATTGGGCTTCTTAGAGTAATTGTTTTAGAAAAAGAAAAAAGGATTAAAAACAAACAAACAAACAAACAAACAAAAAAAAAACGGGCCCTCCTCAGAGATCTAATGGGTTATTGAAATGCTAAGAGACAAAGCAACCAGGGCCATTAAGGAAAGGTCCACAGGGCAGAGAGATCAGCTTTTCTTCGGGATTTGCATATGCGCCTCAGGGCCCTTCCCCTTTCTATGTTCACCAGAACTCCAAAAATCCTCTGCTTTTATTTTGGAGTTTTTCGTGTTGTTTATTTTCTATGCCTGTCTCCTCTCTGCTGGGCTGGCTGCTCTCAGATTCTCTGGTTTCTGGTCTCAGTCTATCTATGGTTGGTGTTTGAATCAGTAGAATGAGTTTCCGATAAGGGCTGCCACTGCAGTTCTCCCTTCTCCTTCCCGGAGCTGACAGCCCCTCCTCCCCTGGGACTGAGCCTGGCAGGGAGGGGCGCGGGTCCCCTGGCCACAAAAACTTACAGATTTCGCTGATCTCAGCAGTTCCACGTTTTCATGAGTGTTGTATGAAGTATGCCCAAAGCCAGATTGCTCTGTGGTGTCCAGTCCACGCAGTTCCTGGCTTTCTACCTACTTTCCTGGAGGAGTAACTAAAACTTACAGCTCACCAGTCTGCCATCTTGCCCTGCCCCCCCTAAACTAACCTTTTAATTAGTATCTCTGGTTCCAGTCTCTCTCTGTATATAATATAACCCAATCAACCCACTTCAGAGTAATCTTGCACACACAGTTCTTTGTGGTATTCCTCTGCTTCAAAATTTCTATTACTCCTCTGCTAAATAAATTATGTTCTTGAAAGTACTCTTTGGTAGCAATTAATAAAGCCTGAAAGGAAATGTGTGTGTCAGAATCCAGAAAAGGCCACACAAGCAAGGATCATTAGAAACTGGGGTCCAGGCAACTTTAAGATTGGGTTGGTCTCTGCTGTCTTCTCTCTCCTAACCTTCTCTGCTTTTCTCCATGCATCAGCCACATGGGCCCCCGCCACCTCTCCCCTAGTTGGTTTCCTTTGCTTATTCATGTTTTGTGCCTACATCATGCCAGGATGAACTCGATATGACATCCCAGATTCTGGGGCCACCACAGTGCCCAGTTCCATAATTTAAAAGTCACTGATAAACAAACTGACACACTAGTTCATCATTTCTCATCTAGCTTTTCGGAGGAAATTTATATTTCCCTCTCCTTATGTTGCTGTAGGATAAATCACTATTTGTCTCCCTGAAGTGGGAGAGTACAGGAGAGATGACAGTAAAAAACAAAACAAAACACCTGGCTTTCCTGAGCCCTGCTATCAATAGGAAGGGTTCTCGTGTCCCCCAGTTTTCACCTTGCATTTTTCTCTCCTTCTCTTCCTCCTTTCCCTCTCATCTACTGCCTTTTCCTCTTCTTTCTTCTCCCTCCCCTCCTTCTTCTCCTCCCTCCCTCCTTCTCTTTTCCCCTTGTCCTCTTTTCCCCCTGCTTTCCTTCTTCCCTCTCTTCCCCTTCTCCACCCCCTCCCCCCAGCCTCACTTAGGTGAGTTTACCTTGAATATCTATTCTCCATGAAGCAGAAAAACTAATACACCTAGCTGGATCTCTGCTTTTTTGTTCCAGTTTGTGACTTGCATCTGCATCAATCAGATTTACCTTCCTTAGGGGCCAATAATATTCAGATCATGCGAGAGTTCCATTTTGGCTTCAGGTCTAAGCAGTTTCTAATCCAGCTTTACCAGGGAGACTTGTACTTAGCCCAGGGAGTAACCAAACCTCTACAGTAAAACTTGATCTCCATTGTAACTATTCATATCTTGTTAGAATCCAGAGCAAAGGAAGAGTATGATTTTCTCCCCTTGGCCTCCAACACAGCCCTCAGTGCAGCTCATGCTGGTGGCACAGGTCTGGGGTCATGTAGTCTTGTTACTGGGGTAACCCTGGGTCCTGGTTTCCTAGGAACAGCCCCAGTTTAAAACTCATGACCTGGCAGATTTGTTACTGTAGGTCCCTTTCTCTCAAAACAGTGTGCCATTAAGGACAGTAAGTTATACTGCCACCCTACCGTTTGCTTTCTTATTTGATCATCTCATGAAGTAAGAGAAAAATATGTTGCCATTTTTATTTCACAGACGAGAAAATGGAAGTTCTAAGACAGTGGTCGGCAAACTACAGCCCATTTCCTGTTTATGTGTGGCCAGTGAGATAAAATTAGTTTTTACATTTTTAAATAGTGGATAAAAAAACAAAAGAAGAATCACATTTCACAATGTGAAAATCCTATGAAATTCAAATATTCATGTTCATTAATAAAATTTTGTTGAAATACAACCATGCTCATTTATTTAAATATTGTCAATGGCTGCTTTGCACCACAACAGCAGACTTGAGTGAGTACACCAGAGACTCTATGTTCCACAAAGCTGAAAATACTTACCAACTGGCCCTTTACAGAAAATGTTTGCTGACCCCTGCGCTAAGAGGTCAGTGACTTGCCCGAAATTATACAATCTCTAAGTCTAGGTTTTGGGACCCGAATCCAGATGCTTCGACTCATCTAAAAGAACAGACTCACTGTTCTTTTAACTCACTGTTAAATGTCTCTTTGTTTTGTAGATTTTAGATTTTTTTTTTAAATAAAACACTGGTTTTATGCTTTTGAGACATTTTTTTTTTTTCTTCACGGTCTGTACAGTTTATACACAGGCAGGGGACTGGCCTGGGCCCTGCATCTCCTACAAATATGGAATTCTCTCTACAAAATATAGATAATTTAGCCTCCCAAATAGCCAGGGACAACGTGAAAGGGAAAGATTCCGGCTCCTGCCCACTCTGAGGGAACAGAGGGGGCAGGGGCCGGGAGAGGGCTCCAAGGCACTGTCAGCAGTGAGAGGTGAGGGCCACAGTGAGGGGCTACAGGAGGGCGGCCTGTTGCGTCAATTTCAATTATAAAAAGCTTCACTTATGGAAGCATAAAAATGCAGACTCGGCAGATACAAACTCTCCAGCACAGCTGACGTGAGTGCCTCCTCCATGCCCTAATCAGACAGCTCCACTCCACTGTCCCAGGCTATCTAGGAATGCTGAAGTGTGTCACCTGCGGGATGCTCCTCTCTCCCAACAGTGCCATAATGGGAGTTATTCTGAGCCCGATGGCAGCCGTAGCACTTATACAGAGTATTACACTTCTTGGTGCTCTTGTGAGTAAAGAAAATCAAAATAACTTATTATTAGATGGAGGAAAGGAATATCATAGTCTCATAGTGGCTCCTCTTCAGATTTTTCTTTTAATATTTACTGACAGTATCTGCTCTATTTACTTTACATACAGAGGAAGATTTAAGAACTCATATAGTTACCTCTTCTGCTTAAAAGAAGTTTGTTAGATGGTAAGTTTGCAATAACCTGGAAGACAGCCATCTGCTTTCAGCAGGAAGGAAGATGCCTAGAGTGTTTAAACAGGAACCGGATGCCCAATTTGGGCAGTTTCCCAAATATTACTGTGTTGGCCATGGTATCCATGAGTTTTTTTCTGTGAAGTTTCAGAATATTAATAGCACCCATGTTCAAATATAAATATAAAACATATCTCAAAACTTAATTAATTTTTGTAATATCCTAAATTTTGGAATAAGGTCCATCATTCCCTGTTCCCTCCATTAGTGCTGATAGCCAAGAATAGAACGAATTCAATTTTAGAAAACATGGCAAGCAATTTCTTTCCCCCAAATTACACAGTGCTAAAACTTTGTCCATTAGACCTCTATCTGCTATGGTTTTTTAGTTTATGACAGTTACTAATGAATTTATAAGAAAAAAAGGAAAGCACATACATGCAAACTACAATAGGAAACATCCATTAGGTAGGTGGTCATTTCACCATCATCATCATTACTACTAATAAAAGCCGATTGGAAATGCATTGGGCATGAATTTCTACCAATCCGTAAGTCAGGGAAACTTCTGGTAAGGTGGTGATTTAATTAGAGTAGAGAGAATGAGTTGGGTAGAGAATGCTAATCTGCCTTAGTTCAAATTTCTACCAGTCATAGAGCCTTCCTAATACTATATAGAGCAGTTCCTAATTTATTCTGTCACTGCAGGTTTTGTTTTTTATGTTTTTCTTTTGAAATAATTTAATAATTACAGAAAAGTTGCAAAATTACTGCAAAAATTTCCATATACCCTTCAGCTAGATTCCCCCAAAGTTAACATTTTACATGTTCTTTATCATTTTTTGTATAAATAGGTAGGTAGGTATAATTATTTTTTTTGTACCACTTGAGAGTAAGTTACAGACATGATGCTCCTTTATCACTAAATAATTGTGTGTATTTTTAAAACCAAGAACATTCTCTTACATAACTGCAATCAAGTTATCAAAATCAGGAAATTAATTTTGATACAGCATTATTATCTAATCTACAGATTTCACTCAAATTTTACCAACCATCCTACAAATATCCTTTATAGGAAAAGAAAAAAAAAATTCTGATCCAAGATCCAATCTGGGAGCACAAGTTGCATTAAGGTTTCTTCTCTCTCTAGTCTCCTTTAATCTGTAATCTCCAGTTTGCCCTTAACACTTTTGAAGAGGGAAGACCATTTATTTTGAAGAATATACCTCAATTTGGATATTCTGACAATTCCTCATGATTAGAGCCTCGTTATGTATTTTGGGCAGGAAACCACAGAAGTAATGTTGGGTCCTCCTTTCTCAGTGAACCAAATCAGGAGGTGCATGATATTTATTTGTCTAATTAAAGGCAATATTAACTTTGAATACTGATTAAGGTGGTATCTGCTAGGTTTCTCCAATGTAGTCCCTATCTTTTCCCTTTGTCATTAATAAATATCTTGTGGGGAGTTACTTTAAGACTATATAAATACCCTATTTCTCATCAAATTTCTTTTTTTATCATATTTTTAAATTGTAGAATCCAACATATATACATAGAAGTGATAACTTTCCAAGTGAAATTTAACAAGTAGTTAGATAACAAACTTCAAAGAACATTATAGGTTATGGTTCCACAGTTTCAGTTATTTCCTGATTGTGAAATACAACATATAAACAAAAAGGTAATATCTTTCAAAATGTGCTTTAACAAGTAGTTATATAGGAAATTTACAAAATTCTTATGAGTTACAGTATCATAGTTTCAGTTATTTCCTTGTTGTGAAATATAACATATGTACAAAAAAGTGATAGCTTTCAAATTACAATTTAACAAGTAATATAGAAAAAATTTCAAAGGATGCTATGTGTTATAGTTCCATCATTTCAACTCTTTCCTTCTAGCTATTCTAATACTCCAGCAACTAAGAAAAAGAAAATTATATAGAGATTCAATATTCATAATCCTTTGTTAGATTCCATCTTGTGTATTGCTTCTCCTTCCTCTAGTTTAATCACTTTCCTGATATTTAGGGATGTCTAGGCAGTGACCACCAAAATTGTTCATGTTGAAAGGGGGTGTTGAATTTATGAGAAAAGGGGACACATCTCGTTGAGGTTCTTGAAGAAGCTATTGCCTCTGGGTTTTGGGATTTAGCTGGCATAGGAGCACTCTGAATAACTTAAGTTTCTGAAGAATAAACTTAGTGAGTGAAACCTTTATAGAGTCTCAGATAGGGATCCAGGTAAGGTTTTTGGGACTACTGTTGACTTGGACTTATCACGCTGGGGTCATTTGGCATATCTAGGTGAAGCTTGCATAGGAGTAAACCCTAGGAATCTCTTAGCCCCTGGAACCTTATTTTTTTGCCTTCCTTTCCCCCTTTTGGTAAAAAAGGCATTCCCAATCCTTCAATGCCAGAGTCAGGCTCATTCATGGAATCCATGTCCCACATCGCCCAGAAGACTCATTCATCTGGGAGGTCCTGTCCCATGTTGGGGAAGGGTGATGAATTTATTTGAGAGTTAGGCTTAGAGAGAGAAAGTCCACATTTGAGCAACAAAAGAGGTTCTCTGGAGGTGACTCCCAGGCATAATTATAGGTAGGCTTAGCCTCTCCTTTACAACCATAAGCTTCTCCCAAGCAAGCCTCAAGATCGAGAGTTTGACTTATAAAGTAGGGAGTTCCTAAGTTCACATAGCATATGTTATGTCCATGATAACCCATCCATATCTCATATGGAATCATACAGTCCTCATCACTCTCCATTTTAAACAATTCTCATGACCCAAAACATCTCATAGCTCTTGTTAGCCCTTATTTGTCCCTAGTATTTGTGTAGTACTAGTATGGTATTCCTATTAATTATAGTCCCTAGTATACAATATGTAGATTTTTCCCATATACCCTTCTGTTGTCAACCCTCTGTGCTAGTGTCTTACCTCAGAAGTATATCATACAAGCACCTATCTATATTTGTGGTGCTGATCTGTTGGGAAACATGCCCTTAAACAACCCCTTTCCATCCTATTCCCCTTCAATACAACTCTGATACTTATAATCCTTTTAATAAACAATCATCATCCCATCCATTACCATACATTTGAATTCACCATCATTAACATATCTGAACATATTAGTTTATCATTCCCCCTCACTAGCTACTGTCTGTCACTAGGTCCCTGTATTAATTAGGGTTCTCTAGGGAAACAGAACCAACAAGAGATATTTGTAAATATAAGATTTTATAAAAGTGTCTTACACAACTGTGGCAATGCACAAGTCGAAATTCTGTAGAGCAGGCATCAAACTGGCAACTCCAATGAAGGTGTTAGATGAACTTCTCAGGAGATGGTTCGCTGGCTAGCCAAAGAAGAAGTGAAGGTTCTCTCTCTTTCTCCCTTAAAAGTCTTCAACTGATTGGATTAAATCCAGCTGATTGAATTCTCTCATTGCAGAAGACATGCCTTTCACTGATGTAATCAGTTGCAGGTGCAGTCAATTGACTGATGATCTAATAAACCAGACTTCTGGTCTATTAGCCAGCCACAAATGTCCTTGCAGTAATGGTTAGGCCAATGCTTGCTTGACCAGACACCTGGACACCATCACCTGGCCAAGTTGACACATGAACCTAACCATCACAGTCCTAATATTCTATATAATAAGACATCAATTTTACATTGTTTAGAGAGTCCATAGAAGTGGTAACATACAATATCTCTCCTTTTGTGTCTGACTTATTTCACTGAGAATTATATCTTCAAGGTTCATCCATGTTGCCATATGTTTCAGACCTTGTTCCTTCTTACTGCTGCATAGTATTCCATCATATATATATATATATATATATATATATATATATATATATATACACCACATTTTGTTTATCCACTTGTCTGTTGAAGGACACTTGGATTGTTTCCATCTTTTGGCAATTGTGAACACTGCTGCTAAGAACATTGGTGTACAAATGTCTGTTCATGTCAGTGCTTTCAAATCTTCTGGGTATATACCAAGAAGTGGAACTGCCAGATCAAAGGGTAATTCAATATCTGGTTTGCTAAGAAACCACCAAACTGTCTCCCACAGTGGCTGTACCGTTATACATTCCCACCAGCAATGAATAAGAATTCTAATTTCTCCACATCCTCTCCAGCATTTATTGTTTCCTGTTTGTTTAATAGCAGCCATTCTTATTGGTGTAAGATGGTATCTCATTATGGTTTTGATTTGCATTTCCCTAATAGCTAGTGAATATGAACATTTATTTCATGTATTTTTTAGCCATTTCTATTTCCTCTTCAGAAAAATACCTTTTCATATCTTTTGCTCATTTTATAATTGGGCTGTTTGTACTATTGTTGTTGAGTTTAGGATTTCTTTGTATATGTAGGATATCAGTGTCTTATTCAGATATATGGTTTCCAAATATTTTTCCCTATTGAGTTGGCTGCCTCTTCACCTTTTTGACACTATTTCTCATCCAACTTTCAACCACTAGTTTTATCATCTACTGATGGTTCTTTCCTGAAATAATTATTACTATGGCCATTGCCAAATGGTGATTTTCTAATTTCATCATTCCTTCCACTGTATAGCATAGCTTTTCTTTTCTTGTCCATTTATGTATTTCTATCAGAATAAACTCATGAATTCTTATTTTATTCAGTGAGTTATAGATCATCACAATCAATATTTATTTTGGTTAGTGGGAGCTTCACTGCAAATTTTTGAGGTAGGGCATAAGGTAATCTGAACTGTGTTTTGTGGTAATAATTCTGACAGCACTGTAAAGTGTGCTTTAGAAATGCAAGTGATAGGAAACAGAGAAAACCACCAGAGATGATGATAACATTGGGGATGGAACAGAATGGATTTTAGTGACTCCAGAGACGCAGCATTGGTAAGATTTGGAAACTGAGTATAGTGGTAAAAGAAAAAGAGAACTCTGGGGTTTTGGTATGACTAAGTGGGAAGGTAATGGTTCCACCGGTAGAAGCAGAGGATGTAGAAGCAGAGACAAGATTTGAAGATAAGAAATTTAGTTTTAGATTTGTTGAGCTTCAGTCTCCAAGGGTACATCATGTGGGAAGGCTCAGTGGATGAAAATAGAGGCCAGGAGCTCAAAAGAGAAATAATGATAAGGAAGTAAATGAGCTCCCTTAGCAAGACTGTAAATCCAAAACAGGAAAGAAGAGGGCCAATTTCAGAAGCTGAGGGAATGCCTACAATTAAAAAATCAATAGTGGAATAAGAAAAAGATACTATAGAGGATACAAGTATCAAAGAGTGCTGTCTTATAAAAACCTAGATGTAAGATGATTTAAAAAGGAAGGGGTAATAAATGGAGCTGAATTTTGTGGTTGAAAAGAATAAAGAATGGGATGAGGCATGAACTTAGCAATTAGGAGATCAGTATAATTTTTGAGAGAATATTTCAATAGAACAATGAGGATAGAAACCAATTTACAGGTAAGCAAGGTAAGGTTAGGAAGTTATAACTGAATTTAATCTATACCTTTAGAAAGTTTGGCAGTGAAAGGAAGATAGGAAGTGTCTTGGATGAAGCAGGACAATGCTGGGGTTATCTTTGGAAAGCAGAAATTCTTGCCATATCTTGAAATATAGGAGAGAAGAATGGGTGAAAATGCAGAGGAATCTTGAAGGGAAATGGAACACTGTTGACGGAAGCTGATATTGAGGCGAAATAGTCTTGATTTTCTCAGTACAGTCAGAGTGAAGGAGAGATTTTTGAAGAGTGGAAATGGTTCAGAACAGAGGCCATAAAGAATGCAACATGCCAAAGGATGATTTGGTGGTGTTATTGTAGGTATAAAAATCTGATTGAGTATATATCACGTCAATGTATGGTTGAGCACATTAAGATCTCGAATCCTTTATTGATCAGAATAGAAAACATAAATGAAGTATATTGTGAGTGTGTTTGTTAGGCTTCTCCAAGAATTAGATGCCAAGTCAGGATTAGATGTGCAAGAGATTTATTGGGGGAAACTGCCTGTGAAGGAAAAGAGAGTCAGAGAAGGTGGGGAGAGCCTTCAGACCTCGATACAGGTCTGACCCCTGTGAAGGAGAAAGGGAAGGAAGGAGGATTAAGTAGGAAGAATCTCAGACTGGAGTGCAGTTATCAGTAGTTCAACTAGGCTGATGGTGTCTCCTGGAGCCAAAGTCACCTGTTCGGAATGGGTCGGCATTGGTAGTCCTGCCCTGGCCTGTCACTGGCTGGGGGCAGCCTGCAGGAAGCATGGAGTGCACATGTGGTTGGGTCCAGAGGGAAGGCAGCTCATTTATGCTCAGCAGCAGGAGATCTGAATGCTCCTCAGTGGCTGACATAGTGAACACATAATGAATATTTATTTTGCAAGACCAGTTCTTTAGGTGAAGGCATATCACCTGAAAAAGTCCCCAGTGAAAGTTTCAAAGATAGGCTAAACTGAAAACCTTAGCCTGGGAGAATCTGCAGTGACATAGGGCCCAAGTGGATAGGTGCAGTGGGCTGTGGAAGGTTTGAACTGCTGTATCAAAGTGAGAAATCTATAACATAGACAACTTCTAGGTAAATTGCCTTATAACAGCTCTGAAGACCTTACATTTGAATAGGCAGACAGGGAGTCAGGAAGGAAGCAAGCCACGCAAAGGTGCCTGAATATTTGTGCTCATCTAATAGGAGTTAAGAGTGATGTTACATTAGGAGGAGAAAATTTGGGGATCTCTTCTGCTTAAAGGTCTCTGTAAAGGTCTCCGCTGCTTTCCCGGAATGTTTAAGATTACAAATCTGTCCTTTGCAAAGGCATTTCTAAAGTTTCCTACAATTAGAATAAGGTAACTGAGGCAGCATCATGAAACTACAGTGTAGGATCCCTTCTTTATCTAAATCATTTTGATATTTTTTTGATCATGTATTTTTTGCACTGATGTTTATTTTTTAAAATATTGCATTAAAGTATTTATCTTGATTACTGAGATTCTGATGTACCTAAAATACTGCATCCAAGATGAGTGCCTTACTTGTCTCACCCTTGTCCCAGCTGTGGTCCAATTTTGTGATCATTTCTTCCTGTCTTTGATACTAAACTATCTCATGGGATGCTAAAGGACATTAAAGGGAGAGAACATCACTGAGGATGCAAACCTTTGGGGGAAGGAATGAGAGTTCCATTTTTTTAATGCTTCTGTGATCAAACCTTGGATGATTTTACTCTGTGTTAAAAAAAGAAGCCATTTCTTGATAGATGAAGAAAAAGATTGAATAGTACTTTCAGGGCCCAGCTAAGGTTGGAGAAAGTGAATTTTTAATAGCAGCAAGTGGCATAATTAAAGGAATCTTGCCAGGAAGTTAAGCAGTAGCAAGGGTGATGTGGAAGTGTGGGAGGAAGGGGATCTAGGATGTTGGTCATAGCCTCCACCTGTCCCTCCCTCCTTGTTCTTCCATATAGTCCTTGCTAATCCTAACGTAGAGTTAACATCAGAAAACATTTATTACTTACATGCTCCTGAACAATTCTGGCCAAAATAGATCCCCAGTGCCTAAAATACTTCCTAGCACATAGTAGACACTCCATAAGTATCTATCCGTGGAATGAGTGAAAGAAGGTCCATTGAGATTTTAGATGAGACATTAAATTTCATTTTGGAGGACAATGAGAAAACCAGGATGTCAAAATCTTTTTCTCCTGGCTCTCTCCACTGAAGGAAGTCATCAGGCTATCTTCATTGATTTATCACCTCTGGTTTGTGACTTTGTTACCTGCAAGTGTCTGTTGCTTCAGTATACAATCTCTCTGAGCTTCATCTCTTTAATCTTTGTTCCCTGTGAACCTTTTGGGCTATTCTATGCCCCACCTCTGCAATTACTATCCCCACTCCTGGGATCCAGCTTCATCCTGGAGAGAGATGCAATGACAGTCCTTGATTAACTGGGAGTCATTTGTGGATCCATCCCAGTGAGGCCAAGGAAATTCCAACTATCAATCACTGCAGAGACATTTAGATCCTTCAGATAAAGCAATGCCAGGACAAACCAACTTTTCTCTTCCTAATATTGATGTCCTCTCATAACATAACTTTGATGTGCTATTTTTCCAATAAAGCCTCTTTCTCTTTATTCTGCCTTAACCTAGACACTTGTAGTAAGGGTAGGTGGTGGACAGAAAAGAAAATCCCATCCTCCATATTATCAGGTTATAGCATTTGGCTTGTGCTCCACATTAAGTTGTTACAATAATGCTATAATGGTCTTTCATTGTTTTGTGATCTTGTTGGATATTGGGTCCCACTTAGTCTGTATGCACAGAGCCAAACTTAGCCTTAAGCCCCCTCTACTGCTGACATTCTGCGATTCCATGATCCTGACACATCACTTTGGGTCCTTTGGGAACTGGTTCGAGTCCTCACCTGCCCCCATGGGAACATGTCTCATTCCATCTTTTGAAAGCTTCAAAAAATGAGCCTGCAAATGGATATTCATGAGAATTAGAAACAAATCACTGCAGGGAACTAACAACATGAAAATGCTTCAAATAGGAGGAACTCAATGGACCCAGCATGTGGCCAGCTATTAAAAAAAAAAAAAAAAAAAAAAACCACTAGAGGGAAAAATTTGTCTATGAAAAACAGCAAACAAATTCACAGAGAGCTCAGATATCTCATGCAGAGAATGTAACTATTACAGAAACATCACTGGGCTGAAGGGAGAAAATCTGTGGCATAAATGTAAAGTCTGAAACTAGAGGTAAGTCTTTACCATGCCCAGCCCATCTCATTATGCCCACAAATGACCTTCAGTGTAACCAAAGGTCTCCTGCTTCTACCAACTCTCAAGAACTACAAGGCCAAGGAAGCAGAGAAACATCACCATGTTGTAACCAAAAAGTTAAGATTTAAGGGCTGATTACAATTACTGAATCATTTTACAGACATTCCTTTTTACTTTCTGGTATATTAGAGTAGACAGAGGGAAATACCTGAAACCTCTGAACCGTAATCCAGCTGCCTTGATCTCTGATAATGATTGTAACAGACTTTATCTTGTGCCCCTGTGTTGTAAAAACCTTGTGACTAATCTTCACTTGTACCCATTTATCCAGTTTTTCAACTTTAAATCTTATGGTCACTAAAGACACCCCAATGTTTATTAAAGAAGGGTCTTGGGGCAGTCCAGAACTAACTTATCCCAAGTCCAAAGTTATCCTGATAACTGAAGCTGGATCTAACCAAAATGGGCCTGTCCAACATGCACGGCAGCTTAGACTTTAACCTACAAGTGATCTATACCACGTTATAATACTAAAAATCATGCCCATCATCATATTAAGGTCACCATTTTCTTACATATATTCTGTGACTAAGATATAATCAATCTGTGCATGCTCAATAATTAGATCACCTCTAATTATATCATCTGGGGCCACTCTGCTCGTTATCCTAAAACCTGCCCATCTTTTGATACTATAAAACTATCATAACTGCTGCAATTCAGAGAGACAGATTTTGGGCTGATAGGCCATCTGCTCTTCTGCTTTGCACCTAGCAATAAAACTCTCCCTTTGAAACCCCAGTGTCTCAGGAATTGGTCATTTGAGCGCATCAGGCAAAGAATCCACTGCCTTTGTCCAGTAACAATGTCCATTCCAAAATTGCCTTATTATGTAAAACTGGATAAGGAAGATGAGTAATCCAATTCAGTTCCTCAATTTAAGATAATGCATTTATTTCTAAATTAGTGCTTTGACAAAGTTCAAAGTAACTTGTAACTTGTTATGCACATGGGTGATTAGTAAAGCATATTGAATCATCACCATATTATTTTTTAAATGTAAACTTACCCTATCATTTCAAGGCAAGATTACTTTGAATTGACTGAAGTGTGAAAATAAAAAATAAAAATATAAGCCCCTTATAATCATCATTTAATATTATGTTTGTCAAAAAAGGATTATTTTACATAAGGATCACATCCTCTGAAAGAAAATGAATATTTTGAGAATAAGTAGCTCTATCTGAGAGTGACCCTGAACTCCCCTTTGATACTGAAGGAACAACTTCCCTTTTGGTTAACTAATGAGAAGTTTATTATACTCAATCTGTTTTATGATCAAGACTCTAGATTATAAAGTCCTAGAGGACAAGGACTGCACATTTCATTTGTAATTTGAAAACCTACTCCAGTTGGTACAGTATTAAATACACAGTGACTTTTTGTAACACTTAGGATGTTTGCAGCTGGAATTAACAGAAAACTCATATCAACCTGTTTAAGCAATAAAGATATATATTATCTTACATAAGAAGTAGTCCAGACTTAAGGAAAGGTATCAAGTAGTGCAATCACATTATCAAAGACCAAATTCTTTGCATCTTTTCCTTTTACCGTCCTCAGAAAGTCAGCTTTTACTTATAAGCCAATTCCCTTCATGCTTTTGAGATGGCGTCCAAGTTCCAGGCATCATATGCAGAAATGACAGTGTCTGATGTAAAATGCATCCTTCTCTGCTCATGCATGTTGATCTAAGAGAAAGAAACATTTTCCAGGGGCCTCCAGCATTCCTTTCTTCTGGAACTTGGTCACGTAACTACTATTAAACCAATCACTAATAAGGCAAATATATCCCATGATTAATTTAGACCAATCAGGATTAATTGTGAGGTCCATGAGAGAAGGATGGACAATTATATAGGGAAGAATAGATTTGGTTATGAGTAACAGAGTTTCAAAATAATTGAGGCTTTAAAACAGAAAGTTACCCATCTGCAAATTCAGAGGTAAACAGTGCTGGGCTGTGACCAAGTTATCAATTGCCAAAATAATGCTGTATAATAAATAACCACAAAACCCACAATGTCTTAAAACAATAAACATTTAGCTCATGAACCTGTGGGTCAACTAAGCAGTTCTGGCCTCAGCTGGACTTGCTCAGTGGTTGAGTCAGCCAAAAGTTAGATTTACTGATGTGGGTTTCCTCATGTGTTTGAGATCTCCACTGGGACAACAAGGCTGACTCAGCTCTATTCTACATTGTCTCTCATCCCGAAAAAGGCTAGTCCAGGCTTGTTCCCACGGCAAAGGCAAAGATCCAAGAGCAAGCAGAAGTATGCAAGACTTCCTATTACTGCATAACAAACCTCCCCAAATTTAATCATTTAAAACAACAACCATTTTTCAGCTTATGATTCTGCAAGTAGGCAATTTGGGCTGACTCCACCTGGGTTCCTCATGCATCTACATGCAGCTGTGTGACACGTAGGTAACTGTTTTTGGAGCTTGGCTGGCTGCCACCTGGGTCCCACTCAGCTCTCCTCTACATGGTTTCATACTTTCCAGGCTACGCAGAGTTTGTGCTCATGGTGCAATCAAGAGTCCAAGAGAGATGGTAGAAGCATGCAAGGGTTCTTGAGATTTAGGTGCGAAACTGGCATGTGGTCACTTTTGCTGCATTCTATTGGCTAGAGCAAGTCACAAGGCCAAGCCAGATGTGAAGGTGTGACCAAATAGATGCCACTTCTTGATGAGCATAGCTCAGTCACATTGCAAGGATCATGGATTCAGGGAGAGGAATAGTTGCAGCACTTTTTTGCAGCCAATCTACCACAGCCATGGCTCTGTCCCTTTCAACACACCACTCTGCTATTTTGGGGGTTGATCTTATCCTCCTGACCCAAGATAGCAGTCATCACATCCACATTCTTGGGTGCAATTTGAAAAAAGGAATAAAGAAGATGTAGTGACCATCAGGCCAGCTGTCTTAAGGAGTATTCTCAGAAACTGCTGTTAGGTCAAATGCTAAATAAGGCCCTTGCCAATCTCACAATCCAGTAATGTTTCCTCAAGGACCTGAGAGCCATCTCTTTGAAATGCAGTCATCAAGGAAGCTAACACTGCTTCTCCATTTCCTGAGAGATACAGGCCTAACTTCAGTAGTACCTGACTCCAAATTGCAAACCTATCTCTGCTCAAAAAGACATGAAAAAATATCTTGAGAACATGTATGGAATGGGTCATAATGGCTTAGCTACATAAAAAAGGATGAGCTTTCTTTGACTTTGCAATCTCTTTAGTGGATTGCTTGTGAGGTATTGATTCTGGTTTAAAGCCTATTCAATAATAAAATTGTTTTTCTTTCTCTTGTTCCCTTATGGGGAGCTTTTCTGAGTTGGGAGAAGATTTTGCTTTTAATTGTATTTCTCCAAAACTGCTAACTGACTCTTTCCATCCAATTGGTCAGAACTTCGTCACATGGACAGACAAGGGGGTCTGGGAAATGCAGTCTTTATTCTGGGTGGCCAAGGGCCTTGATAAAATTCTATCCATATGAAAGAAAAGAATAAGAGTTACAGTCAATCTGACACAACACTCAAAGAACATTAAACAAGAAGGAAGGACAAGGGGTTAGTTATAGGTCAACCAACAGTATCTGGTACTGTTTCCCATAATTATTTTTAATTTATAAAAAACCCCCAAATTCAAGGTTTTCTAACAAGCTACCACTATAATTAGGAGAAAAAGAAAACCTACATTAATTTTATAACTGCCATATTCCTTTTTCTACAGAAGTGGGAGCTGCTATGCAACAAACCAGGCACAATAGAAGGTAGGGGGCATGAAGGAGGCTTGGACAGCAGCTATTTACCAACTATTACCAACATATGTCAATATTTTTTAACAATCCTTAGCTGTACTAGTACAAAACAGCTGAATATCAGCACTATCTCAGGATTCTCAGCACTTAGCAGCTGGGCACAGATAGGAATGACCATATTTATTTCAGGTCTGCAATTACCTAAAGTTTGGATCTGCTTGAGGAGTGCACCTTGGATTTTAGAACTTCACCTTCTTTACTGGACTTAGCCTTAGGAGGAAAGAATAGTGTGGACTCTGCTTAATAATATATCTGTAATGATCACTAGCATTGAGTGGCATGATGTCTTTTTGGTTTTCACTAGATTGTCATTTTTCTCCTTTCTAAAATCTCCATAATAGTTAGCTTCCACCTATTACCCTTTATCCATTTGTCATTGTGCACTGCTGAATCTTCATTGCCTAGAATGATGCCAGGTAGGCAATGAATGAATTATTATGGCTTCTAGAAAAGAAAAAGGTATCTTGTGCAGAGGAAAGATCTGAAGGGAGATGGCTGGACGTCTGGTACTATCCTGAGTGAGCATTCCTTATACAGAAATCTGTGTTTAGAGGGCAGCACCCTTGGGGCCCCACTCTCTTCTCAAGTGCAAGGCTGCCAGATGAAAGAGAATCTTAGACAGCAAGGTATGTTAAGAAAAGGGCAATGGGTGATGAAACCTTTTGCATTCTCCTCTGTCCTATCTGTCAATTACAGTCAGTTCATTTAGACAGAGAAAGGAAATTGCTCTACCCTTAGATAAACATGACTCCTTTATTCTAATCCCCAACTGCTTCTTCAAACACTACCCAATGTGAAGGACGTGCACTTCTCATACTCCATCCTCTTAAAATGCACTCGTCCTTGGATTTACAACTATTGAGTCATACATTGATTTAATTCTTTTATTTTGCTGTATGTCCACATCTAAATGTCTTCAATTCTAAATTACAGAAGAGCAGGGAATGAGTCTGTGTAATCATCCTATTGAACAGTCATGTGAAGCACTGAATAAAATTAGGTACCTTGTAGATTTTTTAAAATAATGATGGCAAGGAACTCGGAAATCTGAAGTATTTCATTTCTATAAACCAGGATTCTTTTTTTTAAAATTCATTTTTATTGAGATATATTCACATACCATGCAGTCATACAAGCGTACATTCAATTGTTCACAGTACCATTATACAGTTGTGCGTTCATCACCAAAATTAATTTTTGAACATTTTCATTACCACACACACACACAAATAATAAGAATAAAAATTAAAGTGAAAAAGAACAATCAAAGTAAAAAAGAATACTGGGTGCCTTTTTTTTTTGCCCCCATTTTTCTACTCATCCGTCCACACACTGGACAAAGGGGAGTGTGGTCCATATGGCTTTCCCAATCACATTGTCACCCCTCAAAAGCTGTATTTTTATACAATCGTCTATGAGATTCATGGGTTCTGGGTTGTAGTTTGATAGTTTCAGGTATTTACTGCTAGCTAATCCAATTCACTAGAACCTAAAAAGGGTTGTGTATATTGTACGTAAGAGTGCCCACCAGAGTGAACTCTTGGCTCCTTTTGGAATCTCTCAGCCACTGAAGCTTATTTCATTTCCTTTCACATCCCCCTTTTGGTCAAGATGTTCTCCATCCCATAATGCTGGGTCTAGATTCCTCTCTGGGAGTCATATTCCACTAAACTGGGATTCTTAATCTGGAATTCATAAACTTGGGTGGGAAAAACTTACATCTTTTTTTTTTTTAAGCTACTTCTAACTGAAAATTAGTAATGTCTTCATTTATGAATGTAGGTAACAAGTCACAGAAGTATTAGCTTTTGTTACCTATAGAAATCACAGACATTTTCATATCACATTACAGTTGTTGTGGATATCTCAAAGTAATGTTTACACTCATCATTACTTCAAAATTAATTGTGGTTCAGCATATCAGGGGAATGCTTATTGTAATGGTCCCTAGATTGTAAGTTCTTACAGCAGTCACATCTATTCCTGAATTGTAATGGCTATCTCCAGATTCTGAGGTGCTGATCTCTTTGTGTATAACCTAATCCCTGGAACTTCGGGTATCTGTGTGACACCTGAAACTCAGAGCTAGAACTTGGCAGATATGAATGTCAGTATTAGCACATATAGCAATTGTTAAAAAAGCTGGAAAAGAGTCCAGACTTCACCTAGAGACATGAATGAAGCAGATATGGTTAGGACTAGGGCAAATCACACCAAGGGTAAAGGACAATACTGTGTTTTAAAACTTCAAATTCCATGTGAGACCAAGGGAAGAGATGTTTAGTTGGTGCAAGATCTATATTTCCTAAACAACTTAACTCATACACTTTGTCCAAATACCATAATTACATGGAAATTTTAATAGGAAGTGAGACCTGGTAGGTTTGCATAGGTTAGTGTGAAATGGCAACACATCCCAAAGTAATTTAGACAGAAAATAAAAATATATATGCAGGGCCCCCCTGAGGAGCTCGGGGAAAATGCAGAGGTGTTGGGCTTCCTCACCTGGATTGTTGCTGATGTTCTCACAAACATAGAGGACTGGGGGTTGGTATGTCGAGCCCTTTATTACGGGACTTGCCCTTATGAAGCTTGTCACTGCAAAGGAGAGGCTAAACCTGCTTATAATTGTGCCTAAGGGTCTCCCCTGAGTATCTCTTCGTTGCTCAGATATGACTCTCTCTCTAGCTAAGCCAACTCAGCAGGTGAACTCACTGCCCTTCCACCTATGTGAGATCTGACTCCCAGGGGTGTAAATCTCCCTGGCAATGTGGGATATGACTCCCCTGGGTGAATCTGGACCCAATATTGTGGGATTGAGGACATCTTCTTGACCAAAAGCCAAAAGGGGGATGCGAAATGAAATGAAGTTTTAGTGGCTGAGAGATTCCAAATGGAGTTGAGAAGTCACTCTGGTGGGCATTCTTATGCACTATATGGATAACTCTTTTTAGGTTTTAATGTACTGGAAAAGCTAGAAGTAAATACCTGAAACTATCAAACCTCAACCCAGTAGCCTTGGTTCTTGAAGACGATTATATGGCGATGTAGCTTACGAGGGGTAACAGTGTGATTGTGAAAGCCTTGTGGATTGCACTCCCTTTATCCAGTGTATGGACGGATGAGTAGAAAAATGGGGACAAAAACTAAATGAAAAATAGGGTGGTGGTGGGAAATGATATGGGTGTTCTTTTCTACTTTTATTTTTTATTCTTATTTTTACTTTTTCTGGTACAAGGCAAATGTTCAAAAAATAGATTGGGGTGATGAATGCACAACTATATGATGATACTGTGAACAATTGATTGTACACTTCGGATGATTGTATGGTATGTGAATATATCTCAATAAAATTGAATTAAAAAAAGGACACATGCTCAGAGAAAACACATAAGATTGTTTTTTCTTAACTGTGGAATTGTATGACATACATTTTTTTTTTGTTTTGCAAATGGAAATTTTATTGTAAAATGTTACTTAACTCATGTTTTTATTCCAATTTCTATTAAAAATAAGACCAATTGGAAAAAAAATTGTGGTTATTAGGCCAGCCACTAAATCTTATTATTTGACATGTTAATAAAGAAGCATATAAATTACATATCTATTTTTATGTTTTCTTAAGCATAGTTAATTTAATTGGTTTCTTTGAAATTTTAAGTATTCTACTTTATGTATTTAAAGACATATTCTGAGTAGTTTATAAGCTCAGACTGCTACAGGGGTCCATGGCATACACACAAAAAGGTAAAGAACCCCTGTTTCATGCCAAAGATTTTATATCACATGTTTAATCATTATAATAATCCCATGAGTTAGATATTAATGCCCACCATGGTACAGACTTTGGCACCGAGCTTTAAAGAATTTAGTAACTTGCCCAAAGTCCTGCACCTGAAAGGTGGCAACATTAGGATTAGTCTGCCAGACTCCAAAGCCTCTGTTTAGTCATTACCCTACAGCACATCTTCTAGGTATTGTAAAAATTGTGTGCAAAATATTATGTTACATGCTATCATAGGTTTAATTTCTGATGTGAAATGAGTTTAAAAATATTTTTTAGCAGGTCCATGCTCTCTCTGAAAGCTCCAGGGAAGAATCCTTCCTCTGGCTTCCAGAGGCTCAGGTGCTCCTTGGGGTATAGCAACATGACTTCAATCTCGACCTCCAACTTCACATGGCCATCTTCCCTCTGTGTCTGTGTTTCTGGGTCCAAATTTCTTTCTTCTTATAAGGGCACCAGTCATACTGGAATAGGGTCTATCCTAATCTTAACTAATTGCATCTGTAAAGATCCTATTTCCAAATAAGTTCACTCTCAAAGGTAGCAGGGTGTTCTGGTTTGCTAATGCTGCTGGAATGCAAAACCCCAGAAATGGATTGGCTTTTATAAAAGGGGGTTTATTTGGTTACAAAATTACAGTCGTAAGGCCATAAAGTGTCCAATGTAAGTCATCAACAATTGGGTGCCTTCACTGGAGGATGGCCAATGGTGTGCGGAAAACCTCAGTTAGCTGGGAAGGCATGTGGCTGGCACCTGCTCCAAAATTCTGTTTTCAAAATGGCTTTCTCCCAGGACGTTCCTCTCTAGGCTGCAGTTCCTCAAAAATGTCACTCTTAGTTGCTCTTGGGGTGTTTGTCCTCTCTTAGCTTCTCCAGAGCAAGAGTCTGCTTTCAACGGCCATCTTCAAAATGTCTCTCATCTGCAGCTTCTCTCTCAGCTTCTGTGCATTCTTCAAAGTGTCCCTCTTAGCTGTAGCAAGTTTGCTCCTTTTGTCTGAACTTATATAGTGCTACAGTAAACTAATCAAGGGCTATGCTGAATGGGTGGGGCCACACCTCCATGGAAATTATCCAATCAGAGTTATAACCCACAGTTGGGCGGGGCGCATTTCCATGGAAACAACCTAATCCAAACATTCCAACTTAATCCCCACTAATATGTCTGCCCCCACAAGATTGCATCAAAGAACATGGCTTTTTCTGGGGGACATAATATATACAAACTGGTACACAGGGTTAGGACTTGAACATATCTTTCTGGAGGACACAATTTAACCCACAACAGCTTATGAGATCTTTTTTATCTACTTGTGATAATACAGTAATGATACTGCTATATTTCAGAAAAGGAAGGGCTTGCTGTTAGTTTGGGCAAAATAAATATTTCCTCAAGAAAAAGTAATTCAAGCTTTATTTAAGTGCTGTTGTATAAGGAAATCCTGATTCTGGCCTTATTCTATGAGATCATGGAGTAATGGTTCCCAAGCATGAGTTCCTGATGAAAAAATGAGAAAAATAAGGGCAATATTGTGAGTTTTTAAATGAAGTTAAATTTACTACATTTAAAGTACTAGCCTCTAGTCTGAAATTGTCTTTTCTTTTTAACTTTCCTTTTTTTTTTTTTTTTTTGGTGTTGTAATTTTCCATGTTTCATGAGATGACAGTGATAGTTGACATTGCTGTTTTAATGGCTTTGACAAATTTAAACTCCATAACCCCATGTACTTTTCATATTAAAAAATTATGTTTGTGTTTTGGTTATCTATTGCTGTATAACAAAAAACCCCAAAAGTTAGAATCCTTACATATAATCATTTATTTGTTCTTGATTGGTAGGGTTGGTGGGAGGAGCTTGTCTCTGCTAGGCATGGCAGTTGACAGCTTACCTGGGCTGTTGGATTCACTCCCAAGATGGATCATTCCCATGGTGACTGCTGGCTGCCCACTGGGATCTCATCCAGCGTTGTGGGGCTGCCACTCCACTAGCCAGACTGGATAGCATGAACATGGGACAAAATTCTGGCCAATGAGATATAAGCAAAAAGCTTTTGGGAGGCACTTTTAGGAAGGTGTACAGGAAAAAAGGGATGTACAGGAAAAGATTTGATTGTTTTTGTTGTTCTGTGAATGTTGCTATATCTACAGGTAATGCCTGAAACTGTGACAACCATTTGTTTTTTGTTTTGTTTTATTTTGTTTTTTGTTTTTTACCAGTAGCCCAAAACATCATAACTGATAATCTATATTTTGTTGTTTACGTCAGAACTTGCATAAAGAATAATGATTACACTAAAGATAACAAACAGCAACTGTATATAATGAGGTAAATTTCACAATACCACGTAATATGAACAAGCTAACTCCTGAGGGGTGCATTCCAAAGAAGCTATTATTTAAAGTAAATAAATAAAAGATTGAGCTTGTTAACCACAGTCCATTGAATCACTTCTCTTTCTAATTTCTGTCAATCCTTCTATTTGGTCTAGGAGAAATTCTGTTTGATGCTAGGATGTCTTTAACATCTAATAGTTCCTAACCCAAATTTTTATGAGAGAGCAGGCCTCAAGCTCAAATCACAGGCAGACAATGGTATTTAGCTAAAATTTAATAATATCATTTTGCTTTAATTGAAATTACTTTTATGGTTACATCCTAATAGTGGTAAATGACATTGTTTTTCTATTTATGGTAGTGATATAAAGTTTACATTTTTAAGTAAAAATGATTTAATTTAAAGATAAATGCTAAGTAAATATTAGATCAGCTGAAGCATGGATATGGCAAAATTTATGAAGTTGACTCAGGGATCCCTGAAGTTTGGAGAATACTAGGGAGGTGTTTTATAAACTATTGGTGTAGAAACAGTGAAGAAACCCTACATATACCTTGGCCAGGTGACTGGAACATGGCTTTCCAATGAGACTATTTGCTGAGGTGTCTGTCCTAGTCCTATTCTTTCCTATTCCATTTCAGCTGGATTTTCCAATATTAATTAGCTCTGCATAAGGTATTCCCACTGTCTCCACTGCATGTCCACAGCTACATCCTTATCCTGGTCTTTCCAGAGCAACCCCTCCCCGGATTTTGATGTCTCCTTGAGAGAAGCAGATTTGTCATGCTCTTGCTTGACTTATTACCAGTACCTTCTCTTGCCACATAATTCTACCCTCCACTGAGCTCTGACATTTATTAATTTCAGAACTTTATTAATTCTGATACATTTGAAAGAAATGTTTCCCTCTGCTCCAACTCCATCCACCAAAGTCCTATCCCTCCTTTAAGGACCAGCTCAAAATCCACTTTTTCCATAAAGCTGCCCAGATCTCACTGTAGTAGGAATTAATCACTTCTCCCAAAGCACTTTCCCAAAGCTCTCATGAAAGCTTGTTTCACAACCTACCTTGTGAATTGAGGAGATAGGGAGCGCCCTGAGAATGAGGAGCTTATCTCATTTATCTTCATCTTATTATTAGATGCCTAAAACATAAATTATTTGTTAAATTGCATTGAAATAGAACCAAGTCATAAATTTAAGTGTTCGAAATAACCTTGTAACTATTCTCATTTTAAAAATGCTATTTTGACATTTTTGCAATAGTTTATGTCCATTTTTCTTTATCTTTTGTTTTCTCAAGAAAATAGATCAAAGAATCCCAGCGATGGAAAGGATCTTAAGACATTTATCACAATAGGAAGACAAGGGCAAATTTATTCCAACTTGCAAGATAAAAAAAGGTTATCTCCTTAGAAACCCATTCCAAATTTTTACATATTTTATTCACAGGAAATTTTCCCTCAGATTAAGCTGAAACCACTCCAAACTTCAATTTAACTTGTTTCTTACTGTTCTAGTCTCAGAGCCTCCTTTGAGAACAGCTGGGTACTATCCACTTCATCTGCTCCCACCACAATTAAAAGCAAACATCTAAATGTCCTTTTGAAACCATACACAATTTTATTAATTGAGTCAATAGGCATTCAGTACTAACAGGGTAAAAATTATGAAGTTTATTTATTTATTTATTTTTTTAATGAGCATGGCAAACTCTTTTAAACAGTTCCTAAGATTATCGTTGACAGGGCAGTAGTTATCAGAGGAGAAATTCAGAGAGAGAATATAGTAAACTATATTTGAGGAAAGAAAATGGATCAAAGTTAGTTCATTTGTAGAAAAATCTGGACTTTCCTTGGTGAACAAATAAAGGTGTACAGTTAATTTGTGGCTTTAAAATTTATTTAATAAAAAGAGATCACTTTTTAATGGGTAACACACCCAGATATAAATAAATCTTGTTAGCCAGAGTCTTGATTATAAATAAGAGGTTTTCTTTCATTTCTTCTAGCAATGTTTTGTAGTTTTCTGTGTACAAGTCCTTTACATTCTTGGCTAAATTTATTCCTAGATATTTCATTCTTCTAGTTGATATTGTAAAGGATTTTTTTTTCTTGATTTCTTCTTCTGATTGTTAATTGCTAGTGTATAGAAACTACTGATTTTTGGCTGTCGGTCTTTGCACCAGTTTGAATGTATTGTGTTCCCCCAAACGCCATTATCTTTGAAGCAGTCTTGTGTGGGCAGATGTATTAGTGTGATTAGATTGTAATTCTTTGAGGGTTTCCATGGAGATGCAACCCACCCAACTGTAGGTGATAACTCTGATTGGATAATTTCCATGGAGGTGTGGCCCTGCCCATTCAGTGTGGGCCTTGATTAGTTTACCAGAGAACTATATAAGCTCCTACAGAAGGAGCAAGCTTGCTACAGCCAAGAGGGACACTTTGAAGAATGCACAGGAACTGAGAGAGGAGCTTCAGCTTACAGAGACATTTCAGAGATGGCCTTTGAAAGCAGACTTCTGCTCCAGAGACGCTAAGAGAGGACAAGTACCCCGAGAGCAACACTTTGGAGAATGCCATTTTGAAACACAACCTGGGAGCAAGCAGATTCCAGCCACGTGCCTTCCCAGTTAACAGAGGTTGTCCAGATGCCAATGGCCTTTCTCCAGTGAAGGTACCCTTTGTTGATGTCTTACCTTGGATACTTTATGGCCTTAAGTCTGTAACTTTGTAACCAAATAAACCCCCTTTATAAAAGCCAATACATTTTTGGTATTTTGCATAAGGGCAGCATTAGCAAACTGGAACAGTCTTCTATTCCATCTCTTTGCTGAATGTGTTTATTAGTTGTAAGTACTTTGTTGTGGATTTTTCAGGATTTTCTGTATAAAGGATCATGTCATCTAAAAACAGGGAAAGTTTTACTTCTTCCTTTCCAATTTGGGTGCCTTTTCTTTCTTTTGCCTAATTGCTGTAGCTAGAACTTCCAGTACAATGTTGAATAACTGTGGTGACAGTGGCTATTCTTGCCTTGTTCCTGATCTTAGAAGAAAAGCTTTCAGTCTTTCACCATTGAGTGTGATGTTAGCTGTAGGTTTTTCATATATGCCCCTTATCTTTTTAAGGAAGTTTCAGTTTCTTTCTATTCCTAGTTTTCAAAGTGCTTTATCAAGAACGTGTACCAGATTTTGTCAAATGCCTTTTCTGCATCAATTGAGATGATCATGGGGGTTTTCTCCTTCGTTATGTTAATGTGGTGCATTATAACAATTGATTTTCTTATGTTGAACCACCCTTGCATGTCTGGGATAAATCTCACTTGATCCTGGTGTATAATTCTTTTAATGTGCTGTTGCATTCTATTTGCCAATATTTCGTTGAGGATTTTTGCATCTATATTCATAAGATAAATTGGTCTGTAATTTTGTTTTCTTCTAGTATTATTATGTGGCTTTGGTATTAGGGTCATGTTGGCTTCATAGAATGAGTTAGAGAGTATTCGCTCCTCTTCAATTTTTGGAAAGTTTGAGCAGTATTGGTGTCAGTTCTTCTTGGGATGTTAGGTGAATTTCACCTGTGAAGCCATCTGGTCCTGGGTTTTCTTTGTTGGAAGGTTTTTGAGGACTGATTCAATCTCTTCACTATTATTGATTTGTTGAGATCTTATATTTCTTTTTGAGTCAGTGCAAGTAGTTTGTGTGTTTCTAGGAATTTGTCTATTTCATCTAGGTTATCTAATTTGTTGGTGAACAATATATATTCAAAGTATCCTGTCATAGTCCTTTCAATTTCTGTGGGGCTTGTCACAATGTCTGCCTTTTTATTCCTGATTTTAGTTATATGTGTCTTCTCTCTTATTTTCATTGTCAATCTAGCTAGATTTACAGATTTTATTGATCTTTTCAAAAATCCAACTGTTGATTTGGTTGATTCTCTCTATTGTTTTTTATTCACTATTTCATTTATCTCCACTCTAGTCTTTGTTACTTCCTTCCTTCTGCTCATTTTGGGTTTAGTTTGCAATTCTTTTTCTAGATCCTGCAGTTCTGAGGTTAGGTCTCCAGTTTAGATCTTACTATTTTTTAATGTAAGCATTTAAAGATATAAATTTCACTCTCAACACTGCCTATGCTGCAGCCCATACATTTTGGTGTCTTGTGTTTTTGTTTTCATTCCTCTCAAGATATTTCCTAATTTCCCTTGTGATTTCTTCTTTGACTCATTGGTTTTTTAAAAGTATGTTATTCAATTTCCAGATGTTTGTGAATTTTCCATTTCTGCCTCTGTTATTGATTTCCAGCTTCATTCCACTGTGGTCAGAGAAGATATATTGTATGATTTCAATATTTTTTAATTTATCAAGACTTTTTTTGTGGTCTAACCTATAGTCTACCCTGGAGAATGATCCATGTGAACTAGGGAAGAATGTGTATTCTGCCCCTGTTTGATGAAGTGTTCTATATATGTCTTTTACATCTAGCTTGTTTAGAGTATTGTTCAAGTTTTCTGTACCCTTATGGATCTTCTTTCTGGAAGGTCTACTCATTTTTGAAAGTGGTGTATTGAAATCTCCTACTTTAATGTAGAACCATTTATTCCTTCCTTTGAATCTGTCAATATTTGCTTCATATATTTTGGGACTCTGCTATTAGGTGCTCATATAATTGTTATATCTTCTTGTCAACTCCTTTATCAGTATATAATGACTTTCTCTTTCCCCTGTAACAGATTTTTATTTAAAGTCTATTTTGACTGATAGTATTATAGCTACCCCAGCTCTTTTTTGTTACTACTTGCATGGAATATTTTTTCCATCTTTTCACTTTCAACCAATTTATGTCTTTGAATTTAAGATGAATATCTTATAAATAGCATATAGTTGGGTCATGCTTTTTAATCCATTCTGCCAGTCTCTGACTTTTGACTGGAGAGTTTAATTCATTGCATTTAAAGTAACTACTGATAATGCAGGACTTTCTTCTGTCATTTTGATATCTTTTAAGTCTTTTAACATTTTTTGACCTTTGATTCTTCCATTAATGCCTACTTCCATATTTATTTAGTTTTTTTGAAATTGTACCATTTTGTGTCGCTTCTCATTACTTTCTGAATGTATTTTTCATATATTTCTTTGTGGTCACCATGGGGTTAAAATTAAACATCCTAAATCTCTAGTAACCATATTTGAGACCAACTTATCTTCAGTAGCACAAACACACACTGTTTCTATACCTCTATATCCCCTCTTTTTTTTTTTGGTACTTGTTACAAATTATGTCTTTGTACACTATAGGTCAAAAACCAGAGATTTATCATAATTTTTATGCATTTTGGCATTTGCACCATAGGTGTTTATTTCTTTATTCTGCTTTGATCTACTACCTATTGTCCTTTCCTTTCAGTCTGAAGAATTCCTTTTAGCATTGCTTGTACAGCAGGTCTAGGGGTGATGTACTCCCTCAGCTTTTTTATAGGAGTGTCTTAATTTCTCCCTCATTTTGAAAGGAAGTCTCACTGGATATAAAATTCTTGGTTGGCAATTATTTTCTTTCAGTGCCACTACCTTCTTGCCTATATGGCTTCTGATAAGAAATTGGCACTTAATCTTTTTGGGATTTCCTTTTACAAACTTGTTACTTTTCTCTTGCAACTGTCAGAACTCTCTTTTTGTCCTTGGCATTATACAATTTACTTACTATGTGTCTGGGTGTGGTTCTTTTTGACCTTATCTTATTTGGGGTTTGTTGGGCTTCTTGCATGTGAATATTCATGTCTTTCATTAAATTTGAGAAATTTTATGCCATTATTTCTTTGAATAACATTTCCTTCTGCCCCTTTGTCTCTTTCTTCTCTTTATGGGGCTCCCATAATGCATATATTTGTATGCTTGATGGTGTCCACAGGTCTCTTAGGCTCTTAGGCTGTTCCTACTTTTTTATTCTTTTTTATTCTGCTTCTCAGCCCAAATCATTTCAATTATCTTGTTGTCGTGATCACTGACTCTTTCTTCTGCCATTTCCAATCTGCTATTGAAGCCATCTTGGGAGCTTTTCATTTCAGTTATTGTATTTTTCAACTCTAGTATTTCTGTTTGGCTTCTATTGAGAATCTCAAAGATATCCTCACATTGTTTATTCATTGCTTTCCTCATATCTTGTAGTTATTTCTCCATGTTTTCCTTTATCTCCTTGAGCATACTGAGGATCATTTTTTTTTTTTTTAAGTCTCTGCCCAGTAAGTCCAAAGCCTAGTCCTCTTTGTTGATGGTTTCTGGATTGTTATCTTATTCCTTTGGATTTTCCATGATTTCCTGTTTGTTTGTCTTGTAATATTTTGTTACACACTGTACATTTAATAATTTAAAGTGTTAGCTCTGAGATATAGTTCCCAACCTCTCTGTCCCCTAAGTTTGTATACAGCTAGTGATATGACAGAGATTTTCTTGAGTGCCAGGAGTGGTATTTATTAATCATAATTTACCAGACTCTTCCTCCCACACATCCCTGGATGCTGAAGTGTTCCACTAGATTCCGGAGTTCCAAAGTAGTTGATTCAGACTGTTCATGTCAGTTCAAAAGTTGGTATGGTTGGGGAATGGATTCCTGGATTCCCCTACTCTGTCCTTTCCCACAACCCTCTCAACAATTTTTTTTAAAGTTGGCTGGTATCTGAGTGCTTATTTTGCTAGCTCTTAACTTTCTGTATGTTTAAAATTTTTCATAATAAAAGTGAAAATAGAAAAGGAGGCATGTACTGTATGTTTGTGTTTTCCTTTCAGGGAATATGATGGAAGCAATTCAACAAATCTTGAATTCTATTTTTTTTTTAAAAATAGGTGCTAGTCCTGAAAGAAACATCTACTTTGGTGCCTTATAAGTCTTTTCATCTTAAAGCCTCTCTTTCTAAGCCTGATTCAGTCTTAATTATCTTCTTAACTACTGCCCATGGACACACTTGTAGCACTCAGAATAATTTTGATATTGCTACAATCCAAACCCAAACAGAAGCTTCAAATTCTATTTTATTTAATTGCATGAGTTTCAAATGTGTGCACTTTCATTAAGCAGATGATTTAGAAAGCAGGTAATGGGTCTGACACAGCCTTCTGAATGAGGAAAAGCACAGCATAATTGAAGTCAGCTAACAGGATTTCCAGCAGAGAATGATTTCCTTGAGTGTATGATCTGATTTCCTTTGATGTTTGTATTCCAGTAATAACATTAACAGCATCCCAAACAACACTTAATGAAATTTTAGACTTGCTATACATGATGACTCCTCTGTCATCAAATTTGGCTGTTTTCTATATGTTTTTTCTTAGACATACTAACTCAACAAATTGGGAAAACCAGAGCAGGAAGGGACCATTTAAGCTTTGAATTCTGGGCCATATATCCCTGCTTTATTTATTATTATATGTGCTATCCCTGCCTGAACCTGGGCAAACATTGAGGTGGGAAAGTAAATAGATCAAAATCAACTTGGCACAGCCACAGGAAAAATGATTGGGTGAGTCTAGCTAATGGTTGACAGTGATGTTACCGTAATGAAAAAGAAAAAAAAAATTTTTCACATTTCCATAAAATTGCTTGCTAACATTAAAAGTGATTTTTAAATATAACAAATGTTAAGTGCCATAATTAGGAATGGGGGCTTCAATTACTTCTTGAAATTTTATTGAGTCAGTAAAGAAATATTGAAGTACTCCTTTAAAAAGCTTTTCAATGAATAATTAATGCTCACAGAGAGTCATCTTGACTTCATTATAATATAAATCTTGAATCTGAAAATTCATGTGTCCCCAGAAATGTTTGAAAAAACAGGGGAACAGATTCTTGCTCTCCATGACTCATGCCTGACTGCTAATTCATAGAAGTGAATTGAATGTAAGTACCAAGGTTAAAATCTGTGTCTAAGATTTTTCAGGATTGATTTAAATGGTTTTATCTGTTGTGTATATTTGGAAGAAAGGGCCTCAGTTATCAGGTCATCCATCAGTTATTGCTGATTGATGAGTTAAATATGTTTTAATGATCCTATCAACTAAAGTCACACTACAACTAAGTAATTATAAGATAAGAAGTTAGTAAAAGTAACCATTACTGATACTTGCCAATAAAAACAAGAAAGGCATCTGATCAGTTATGATTCCTACCAGTGAAGTTAGAATCCATTTCAACACAGCCCTAAGTGGCAGAATTTCAGGAGAGATGAAACATATGAACATTTTGTACTCTGAAACTTGTGATCATCTACTATTTTATTACAGGCACTTCAAACAGTTCAGTGAATAAAAGTTAGAGAAATATTATTGCTCTAATGTAGCTGCTTGATTTTTGAAGTTCAGCAAGGAGGATAATGTAATCTAGATTTCAAAAGGCATAACATATTCCCGTTTCAAACAACTGGTGTTTTTTAGGGTCCTAATTCCAAACTCAATCATAGTAAAGCAGTTAGTTTTAGTTTCAAAATCATTTTTGCTTTCCTTCTTCTCATTTGAAAAATTCAGCCTCCATCTGGATTTGTTAGCTCAAATCAGAAGCATGAATGTAGTTTGGATGGCAGCTTATTTTAACTCCAACTAGAAGACAGAGATGATAAAATCATTTCTGATTTTTCTTATATAATTTCATGCATTTTGGTCAATGTTTATTGAGCCTATATTGCAACCAAGGGACATCTTTGGTTGGTCTTGCAGGGTATATACGTACAAAAGCAAGGCAGTCCCTTTCCTCAGGTGATTTTAGGAGATCAGTTCAAACAACTTGTGAATATTCAAAGGTATAAATAATTATCTGCTTAATTTTTTTGCAAAGATAATGATGGACTAAATCTTTCATGGATATTTATTGTATGTAGTTAAGAATCAAAATAAAGATTTTAACAAGGAGTATACATAAAATAAAAGTGACCCATGAGAATAGATGCTCTATTATGCCCGAAAAGAACAGAGGACTTGGGAATTCAATTTATCTCTAATCTTCTGGCAACTAAGACCAAACATGGAAACATACATTATTCCTTATTATTTTTGTTATGGTTTTCCTGAGAAAAGGGAACCATATATGTTCATCTGCTGTGGCAACATTTTTTTCTGGAAGTAAAGTAAGTATGAATAACTTATTTACCAACATTAATTCAACAAAGATAGATTTCACTTTCAACAACATATGACAAAATTTCTTTCTTGCCATATTAAGTTTTGTTTTTTGTTTTTTGTTTTTTTTTTTTTTTGACAAGAGCTTATGGCCAGCCACCATCATATGTAACACAAGTTGTGATTTTTGTTCTGTTTTTGTGCAAAAGTAGTAGGGTCATTCATATACCCAAAAGGTTTGAGATAACATCCTTCTGTAATTAGTTCAATAATAGCATAGTTTCAATTATTTTAATAGCTTACAAATCCACAAGGAAAAATGTTCCACTTTTAAGAGAACAGTTAGTAGTAACACAAAATATACATGAGGAAATATTGTATAACTATTAACTCTAGTGTGCTCAAAAGGGTTACCCAGGTTTGGTGTCATCAGAAGCTTTTATCATATGATTTGGTTCTGATTATAGTGGTTCCAATGCAGCAGTCTTATACCAACTTTGAGATTTCCTCTTTATCAGAAGGATGTGCTATGTATTTTTAAGAACACATTTCAATTTTTATCAAGTAAGCTACATCTTAGATTATAGTTGCTAAGAGAAACTTCAGTGTATTGTGATAATAGAAACAGATGTCTTATTTAGTGATCCAAATCCCCAAAGAGATTAACAGTATTCTAACATGATTTTGTCAGTTCTTTTCTATGGCTGATTTTTATAAATTTTCAATTTTCTGGATTTAGCCAAATGACTTGCTTCACTTGGTTGGAAAAATGTTAGTGTGAGGTTTGCATGAGTGTAAAAGGGTTTGGAAATTGGAATACATTACTAATCAGTTTGAATTTAAAGAACAGGACTGAAAGGGCCTGTTGATTGGGGTACCATTTATTGTAATGTAGGAGTGATGGTTATTATTAATAATTTATGATCCATTCATTTAGCAAATATTTGAGTCCTACTACAAGCCCAGCACGGTATTAAGTGCTTGGGGATACAATGACACATACAGTCCTACTTTCATGGTGCTTAAAATCTAGTACTGGAGGCGGGGCAAGATGGCAGACTGGTGAGCTGTAAGTTTTAGTTACTCCTCCAGGAAAGTAGGTAAAAAGCCAGGAAATGCGTGGACTGGACACCACAGAGCAATCTGACTTTGGGCATACTTCATACAACACTCATGAAAATGTCAAACTGCTGAGATCAGCGAAATCTGTAAGTTTTTGCGGCCAGGGGACCCGTGCCCCTCCCTGCCAGGCTCAGTCCCGTGGGAGGAGGGGCTGTCAGCTCCGGAAAGGAGAAGGGAGAACTGCAGTGGTAGCCCTTCTCAGAAACTCATTCTACTGATTCATACTCCAACCATAGATAGACTGAGACCAGACACCAGAGAATCTGAGAGCTGCCAGCCCAGCAGAGAGGAGACAGGCATAGAAAAAAAAAAATAACGCGAAAAACTCCAATAAAAGCAGAGGATTTTTGGAGTTCTGGTGAACACAGAAAGGGGAAGGGTGGAGCTCAGGCCTTGAGGTGCATATGCAAATCCCGAAGAAAAGCTGATCTCTCTGCCCTGTGTACCTTTCCTTAATGGCCCTGGTTGCTTTGTCTATTAGCATTTCAATAACCCATTAGATCTCTGAGGAGGGCCCTTTTGTTTTTGTTTTTGTTTTTTTTAATCCTTTTTTCTTTTTCTAAAACAATTACTCTAAGAAGCCCAATACAGAAAGCTTCAAAGAATTGCAATTTGGGCACGTTAAGTCAAGAGCAGAACTAAGAGAGCTCTGAGACAAAAGGCAATAATCCAGTGGCTGAGAAAATTCACTAAACACCACAACTTCCCAAGAAAAGGGGGGTGTCTGCTCACAGCCACCATCCTGGTGGACAGGAAACACTCCTGCCCATCGCCAGCCCCATAGCCCAGAGCTGCCACAGACAACCCAGTGTAATGGAAGTGCTTCAAATAACAGGCACACACCACAAAACTGGGCGTGGACATTAGCCTTCCCTGCAACCTCAGCTGATTGTCCCAGAGCTGGGAAGGTGGAGCAGTGTGAATTAACAAAGCCCCATTCAGCCATCATTTGAGCAGACTGGGAGCCTCCCTACACAGCCCAGAAGCCCAGAACTGCCCTGGGGGGACGGCACTCACCTGTGACAAAGCACAGTCATCCCTCAACAGAGGACCCGGGGTGCACAGCCTGGAAGAGGGGCCCACTTGCAAGTCTCAGGAGCCATACGCCAATACCAAAGACTTGTGGGTCAGTGGCAGAGACAAACTGTGGCAGGACTGAACTGAAGGATTAGACTATTGCAGTAGCTTTAAAACTC